>NW_027117308.1:0-1222350 GCF_021436955.1 Diplodia seriata | reverse complement strand
CGCCCAGACATCACAACGTAGCTCGTGGAGCTTTCGGATCCGTCCTCCGTCACCACCAACCCGGCCTTGCATGCTCTACAAACTGCTTCTCCGGACCGGGAACTGCACGCCCTCCACCGCCGGGTAATCCGTGAACCACGTAACCCTCTCCTGGGCCATCGTGTTGATGAGGCCGCAAGGCAGGGCGTGGCCCTCCTCCGTGTCGAAAATCTTCCGCAGAACCTCGCTCTTGCCCGCCCCGGTGCCGACGAAGCCGATCTTGATGCCGTGCGCGGCAACGGGGAGGGACAGGGTGATGCGCTTGGCCGGAGGCTTCGGCGAGTCTTCGATGGGCGCGACCCACGCGTCGGTTTCGCGGAGCAGAGGGTGGCCGGGGAAGAGGCTGCAGGTGTGGCCGTCGGGGCCGCAGCCGAGGAGAATGAGGTCGAACATGGGGATCTTGACGCTGTCGCGCGCAGCAAAGGCCTTGACAAGGGTCTGCTCGTACTGGTCGGCCAGCTCTTGGGTATCGTTGAGGTATTTGGTATCGATGGGGAAGACGGTGGGCTTGCCCATTTCCGCGGGGATCTTGTCCAACAGCTCGGTCTTCAGCAGGCTGTAGTTGCTGTCGGCGTGGTCTAAAGGAACGGCGCGCTCGTCGGCGAAGAAGATTTCCCACCTCGAGAAGTCGACCTTGCCCTCACCCTGGGATAACAGCGCTTGCGCCAGGATCTTGGGCAGCGAGCCACCGGAGACGGCGAGGCGGAAGACGCCGTGGCGCTCCAATGCGCTGCTCTGCGCATCGAAGACGTAGACGCGCAAGCTCTTGGCGAGCTCGTTGTTGTCAGGGAAGGAATAGAGATTCGGTGGCTTGCCCATTGTGAGGTGTGTGCGGCGTGGAGGTGGTGAGACGCAGGGAAAGAAGAGGCGCGGGGCAGCGGTGGGCAGCGGTGGGCAGCAGGGCGGCGGCCGCGAGAAGTAGGGCTGGCTAGGCTGCGGGCTCGGGCGTGCGAGTCGGCTAAGGGAATAATGTGGGTACACGATGTGTTTGGCAGAAGGCCAGCTGTGGGCGTGGCAGATAGAGCGTTCTGGAAAGGTGCGCTTGCTGTGGATTTTGTACCGGCCGAGCAGCTCATCAATAATGACGACGGCGCCAAACCCCTACCTACTGGCGATAACGGGGCCCCTCGCTTCACACCCGCGCGGCAGCAAACCTACGCCCCTGCCGGGCGGGCGCCGCGCGCCCGGCTCCACCGCCGCACCGGTGCCATCGCGTGGTGGTGAGGCGCCCAGCTTGCCTTTCGCGATCCGGCGCCAGCTCAATGCCAACCAGCCCTACATACAGCTCACGTCGCACACGTTGCCCCCACGATGGCGACCATCCCGCCCGCGCGCCACGGATGAGGGGCAGCGGGCAGTGTCGCATCGGTATCTTGCGGCGCCTGCGTCGGGAGTGCCACCTTGGCCGATTGACTGGACCCAGCAGGCGTTGGCGCGCGGCGATCCGTCGCTGGACGGTGACGTCGGCCGGCTCTGCTCCGCCAACATGTGCGCCCCGATGAGCGCTAGTGACCCTGCCTGCCCCGCGGCAGAAAAAATAAAAAATAAAAAGGGAAACGGGCCAACTCCATCGTACATCAGACCGCATGTGTTCGCAGGCCCGCGTCTCCACGCAATGGGCAGCAACTCACTGCTCCTTGAATTTGCCCGCTGCTGTCTACCGCACCGTTGCCAGTACCGCCCTGTCGGATGCCCCATCGGAGCTATCCCCGTTCGGGCGCTGTATGTTTCCTGGAAGACTAACGCCCGCAGCTACTCCGTACCGCACCGTGGAATCCCTCCAGCTATGCATCGCCCTGGGCGGTGAGACGTCATCCTATCAGTTACCGGAATTGGCATGCAATGATGTCCCGTTCCGAAAAGTGCTGGCCGCCCGTCCAAGCTGCCCGCACGCCTTCATACCACGCCTCATCATCTGTTCGTCATCTGGCCTGCTCACCCAGCGATCCTTTCAAGTTCGCACTGGCGTCATCAGTGGCATGCTGCGCCTTAGGTGGCAAAGCTCGTGATACTGACCCATCGTGCATAACAAGTCATGTTCATTGTTCAGCCAAATTTCTTGTAACGGGGTGGCATGAATGCGATGGGTCACTTTGCGATGAAACCGTTGTGCTATGTGGTGGTCAGCCCAGAGACACCACAGTCCCGATTGCTTTGCCGCGAGCCGGGCTCTAGCAATGAATGCCGCCGTCCCTGTGCCATCTCGGAGAGCGCTCGGAATCGTAGTTGTTTCGAAACGCTCATCCAAGGAATATCTGACCGGAAATCCTGAATTACGGCAACACCGTTCGACGTTCCCTGTTCCTGGCCTGTACAGTTGGGGTTTCGAGATCTACGATCCAGCTTACCATCTCATAAAACTGTCGGGTATGCGCGCCGTGCAGAGTTTCTTGGCGAAAAAAAGGCGTCACCGCAGCCGATGATGGTCGAGCCACCAACATCTTAATTCCGACACATCGGCGATAACCTGTCTAGTCACTTCCGGTAGTGCAGCATCACGTGCAAATGCATTCTTCGGTCCGTCTTCGGCACCACTCGCCGCAGCTTAACGGTACCTTAGGTAACCTTCCCCGGCCATCAACTGTCCTGCGCAGCAAACCACTTCGGACGAATCCAATGGCGCCCATCAACGCTTTCTTCACTCGCGCGACGCTCGCACGGCCAAGCGCGCCCTCCGCCCTCTCCATGCAATCCTTCGCGCAAGCGGCAGCAGCAGCAGCGCGCCCGCAATGCCTCATTTGCGCCACGACAACCGCCCGGCGTGCCTACGCCGCAACACCTTATGTGCCCAAACGCCACCAGCTCCCGCGCCTCGTCCAGCCCAGCCTCTGGCAAAACATGCTCCCCAAGCACTTCCGCTCCAGGCACAAGCGGCCCTTCACGTGGAAGGAATGGTGGGCGAAGCCGTGGAACCCGGCCTCGGCGTGGATCGCGCTCGGCCTGGTTGTCGGCTCCAACGCCATCAACACGCTGGTGCTGCGCCGCGACCTTGCAGATTTTACCAGGAAGGCCGACGCCAAGATTGCCCTGCTGCGCGAGGTGTTGGAGAAGGTGCAAAGGGGGGAGGAGGTCGATGTCGAACACATTTTGGGTACCGGGCGGGAAGAGAGTGAGAGCGAATGGAAGGAGGGTAGGTGCACCAATTTCTTTTCACGCTATTCTCCGGCTTGTATCGAAAAGGGGGTCATCCTGGAGCAACCGTCACCAAAACTAAATGGTTCATTGTTTGCCCAATTCGCTCCTCGTGGCAGTCTGAGCCTAGTTATACGAAGTTGAGAGGGCGAGGCTAACAACTTGAACAGCATTGAAAGAGGTTGAGGAAGACGACCGTACATTGCAATCGCGCAAGCGAAGAAAAGCCTCTGCGGCTGAGACATCACCTGCCGCATCCGCAGCAGATTTAACGCCTGAAAACGATTCCAAAGACACATCAACGAAGTTGGACTACGTAGTTCCTCAGGATCGCAGAGGGCCTGTTGGGTTTTACTAAGCCGATGAACGCACTTTGTTTACATGATATCATCTGCATGGGACCGGAGTATTGGGGCACGTGGGCAGGCGGACGTCAATGAACGGATGACGCATTACTTGGCTGCATCTATATGGCCGCGTTGATTACAATAAGGTTTCTCGTCATTATCTCAGGAGGAAAGCGTGAGCAGATTTCAGAGCATGGGTCTCAAATGGGCAGAATGTTCTTGATTTCACAATTGGGGGTCAGGTCAAGGAAAACGATTCCTTGGCCACTGCTGTTTAACGATCCCATTTGCGTTTTTTCAGTACCCTTGCTGCATATCAATTCGCCGAACAGTCACAAAGGTAGCGCGCCGTGCAAAGAACATGGGTGCCTCACTTTGAG
Organism: Diplodia seriata; assembly: GCF_021436955.1. Taxonomy (NCBI): domain Eukaryota; kingdom Fungi; phylum Ascomycota; class Dothideomycetes; order Botryosphaeriales; family Botryosphaeriaceae; genus Diplodia; species Diplodia seriata. The sequence goes on along the minus strand of NW_027117308.1, from coordinate 1,218,452 downwards.
ATTGTTATCGGAAAAGTTCTTGTCTGGACGGGATCATGAAGCCATGGGTGACGGAGGAACAGCACTGGGACTAAAATATGCCAAACACCTTCATTCTCGGGGATGCAAGACAATTCGCTCCTTTTCGAATTCAAATAGAACACCATAGAATCTGCAACGTCGGTACGCCCTGGGTCTATTTTCAAAAGCCGAACCGAGCCCCGTGCAATTTTGCCGACTGCGCCGCATCGAAGCACCTATGCATATCCCCCACATGGACGTGAAATGTTCCAGTACATAGCCAACATCGGCACCAAATCTATACCCCGCGCATGCATCGCCTCCCGCCGATCTTCCTCATATTCCTGGCCAGCAACTGCCGATCAACGTGGATTCCCGTTTCACGGACTATCCGCGTGTGCCGCCTCCCAAACGCACCGCTCGCACATGCACATGCCACCGAGCGCGCCGGCGGCCCACTCGCGTCTATCCTTGACAGAAAGATCGATATCGCAGTAGTGGCTCAGGATCTCATCTCCCTTGCGCAAGCCCGGCTGGCTCCTCTCGGGAACGCCGTCCTCCGCCTTCCGGCCCTTCCAGGCCACCCTTTCTTCGCGGGCCCAGAACCGCATGTTCCCCTGCCATTCCCACGACACGTTGGGATCGCAGCTGTGGTTGGCGAGGCACCAGAGCGGATGCACTGCGCCCACGTCGGGCTTGCCGTCCCGGCCTTGGCGCGCGGACGCCGTGCCGCGAAATTTGGCGTACAGCGTGTTGAAAACCCAGAAGTCGTATTTGTGAGAGTCTGTGAAGATGTTGACGTCCATCTTCTCAAGCATGTGCAGCGGCGTCAAGACGTTGGCGTTGAACGAGAATGGCAGCGTCCGCGGGGCGCCGCCAAAGGCGTCTTTGGCCGGCCCTAGCGGCGACGGCCTAAGGAGTAGGCTGGTGCTTGGAGACGGAATGTGATAGTCGCCCCATATGTATTTTAATTCTTTAAGCTCGAGCGGGTGGAGATCCTGGGTCTCGGCCATTGCCAAGGCACGCAGCAGCAGGAGCGAGTAGAGCGCATCAGCCGCCTCAGCCGCGGGGGCATCTTTGGCGATGGCTTCAACATCATTGCCGCATAGGGCAGGATGATATGCTTCTTGGGCCAGATCATGGCAATCCTGGCTGCAGAACACAATATCATCGCAATCCTCGCAGAAGGCGCACTGGCTTGCCTCCGAGCTGTTGCGCAAATCTGGCAGCGGAGCGCTGCAGGCATCGCAGTACGAGTCGTGGAGTCGGGCATTTGCGGTGAGCAGGGACTTCTCGTCGAGGATCATGTCGCCCGGAGACACGTCCTCTCGGGCGAACACGCCAAGCTGTTTGATCGTCGCCGTCTCTGACTCGCTGGAAGGATTGCGCCTTTTTCCATCGTCAGCCTTCTGAGTCGCGGTCGTTATGGCACAGACTAGGATATTGATGGACAATGCGGATATGCTTTATTGGACGCGCAGGGCAGGCATGGGGGACGCGAACTTACCCGGTGGCTGGCTCGGCGTCGGGCGTCAGGAGCGGGAGTTCCGTGACCCGTGCTTCGAGCTTCGGTGCGATAGAACGGATCTGCTCGTTGAGCAGGCTGAGAGAGTCGGGAGAGTACCTATCCGGCTCGGAGGCATTCCAGGGATACAACTCACGCCTCACAGAGGTGCGGTCGGGATAGTCATCGGGGGTTATATCTTCGTCGTCAAGGCTGAACCCACGAGAAGCGAAATGATTGCTCAATCGTTGCTTGAGAAGCTCGCGGAACTTAAGTAGATGAGCGTTTTCCGGGTTGGCCTTCAAGCCCCGCGAGCAGAAGTCGTGGGCGCTCTTGAGGCATCCACATGCTAGCAAATTTCCCGTGACGAACGAATACCTGCATGTGCTCAGTGGGTGGTTTTGTCGAGAATTTAGACACAAACATACGTTGCATCAGTCCAAAGAGTCTGGGCCCACAGGAAAGCTTCATCTTCCTCAGCCTCAACATCGCACTTCTCCTCCAAATCATTGAGGCCGTTGAGACGCTGCGACACTCCGGGAAACCTATCAGCATGCCTTTGCGCTAGTTCACACCTGAACGAGGCAGGCTTCGACGCAATTTCCTCTTGAACTGCCTCCAATGCCTGCTCGTGATATTCTCCAGACTCGTCGAGCACCTCGTCGACGAGTAAAAGTGCTCTGTAGGCTTCAGCGGCGGCGAGATCTGGAAAGGCAAGGGCGCGGTAAAGCTCGGCAACCTGGAGGCGGAGCAAAATGCTGTAAGGCTGTTCGGCGATGTGGGCGTGAAGATCTTGAAGACGCTGAGTTAAGCTGGCAGTAGAAGGCGTATTCTATGCGGCGACCTGGAAATTAATTTATTACGGTGCTCCAGAGGTGCTGAGCGGGATTGTTGCAACCATACCTTGAGGCTCAAGGAGGACAATGCGGCAGCAGCAGCGGCGCTGGCCTCTGCTGCCGTAGAGGGCTCGTGGCTTGGCTCATATGAGACGACGCCGAGGGTGAGGTTCTGTAGACAAAGGTCAACTTGAGAGGGCGAGGCGCTCAGTGCGGCGTCCATGACGGCGGGGCAGCGGTGATGGCCGGAGATGATTGACGCGGGGACTTTTTTTTCTGGCGCGGCGGAATTGACTGCCCTCAACGTCATCGCTCCGGCGAGCCTCGGCTTAATCCATGTCTGACTTTCCTTCCATCCACACTTATCTTCACCCCTTCCCTCCTCGTCTCTGCGGCAATCGCACGCAGATCATTGACGCCGCGCACCTGGAAATCCCGGTTCAGCACCAGAGAGGACCTGGTCCAGACCAGAGTAACACCACGGATGCGACACGAGCGTTCGGATCACCAACTGCCGGCCACCTACTTTCGCGGTATTCCGGCCTCCAGGGCGTTTTCACAAGAGCTGTTTTCCGCAATCTGCATGTCGAATCTTCCTCCTGGTCCGGTGAGAGAATTTGATGTGGGACTTGCGCGGAACACATGGATCATGAATAAGTGATGCCCTCATACAGGCTGCCACCCGGAAGGGTATACGAAAAAGCACTCAAGAAAGGGGTCATCGCGGAAAGGAACACTTTATCCTACCCCCAAAGGCCATCCTTTTCCCTAACTATCGTCGCAAATAACGCTGGAGCCCTTGATTGGACGCTCCAACCTAAGATTTCGATCGGCCGTGGAGGCGGCCCATTCCATGCCGACCGTTTTCTGTCAAGCTTTGATCCGACAGAGTGGTGTGCGGCAGCCACAGTGAACATTGCCGGTTGTCTTTTACTTCCACGCTCAAGCTTCCAATACGCAGGAGGGTCCCCAATTACACCGCTCGAACAGCCCTCTTCGAGTATCCCGGATGCCCTTCAGAGTCACAGGAAACATGCCATGCCTAGCTGACGGCTTGGCCAGAGGAATTTTCAAGGAATTTGTGGCTTCTGAAACAATGTTGAAGCATTCATACATCCAAAGAATGGTTAGCGACGACGGATCTCCACGCGGTTTCTTTCCGATGCTTGGGGGATCCAGATCCGCCAGCCCTGGGCCCAAGACGACGCTCACCATGCGGATGGGTGCAGAACAAATTGGTGCGAACGCCGACATTGCCAGACCACGTCCTTAACGAACTAGCAAGTGGGTCGCGTGCCAAGACACCGTGGAGATGCGCTTCTTAAAACGGACTATGCCAGCTTCCAACAGCTACACCCTTCAGGATCGAGGATACTGTGCGGCTTTCTCGAACTTCAACACTATGAACGACTGCAGGGCCCTAATTCGATTAAGCCGAATTCCACCATACTCAGAACCGTAACCTCGTCCGAAGCCCTTGGATATCAAGAAAGAGACATGAAGATGACTGAACTCAATGATACATCTTGGGATCCAGATATCCTCCTGTCCCAACCGAATGGTGGTTTCCGCTGCTGTCATTCAGAATGGAGAAGTTCATGGGTGAAAAATGCGGTAGGTCTAGCCTTTCCTCATCAGGGTTATCATGTTGCTTGTCTTCGAGATCCTTGCTATCCGCACTAGAAAAGAGTCCCGCGCAAGTCAGAAAAGGGAAGAGGAGGAGCGTATCGAAAACCAGTAGTTGAGTCCCTCCTACATTGCATGGTTCCCGGCTCTGGTGGGTGGCACGCTTTGTCCGCCATGGATGGATGTGCCCGCTTGACTTTCGACGTCGACGAGTGGAATGAAGTCGCCATCATCATCTCCTTTCGGTCGACTTGAGAGCTGGCTGCCTTTCGGAATGGCATTGTTGCCGCCGAATTTGCTATTGGTAACTGATGAGGTCGCGGCGTAAGATTTGTCCTTGGTCGTTTGCCCCATGACCTTGGGCATCCATTGCATGAGGAGTGCACGTATAGCCGGCATCTGTTGACCATCGTCAACTTCGCTTGTCACTTGAAAGGAACTTCAGAAACTTACGCATGCACATATTATGCCCACGTGGATCTCGATGGTCGACCAATAGCCAACGGCCGTGTAATCCCCTTAGCTGGTAAGTATACAGCGGAAAGTGAGATGCCATGGTAAAACTTACATGTCAAGTTTTGCGTGCTTCCGAATTGGATCAGAACTTGAAGCCGGAGAATACTGACGATTGTAACGCTAGGTCCTGTCAGCCATCTGTACTGGATGTTCCAGCACGTTCAAATCTTACAAAAACCCGACGGAGAACATGAGAAGCAACAGGAACTTCTTGCGCTTGTTTAGCTGCAACTCCCACAGCTGGGGTAATGGAAGGATGATGACAATAATATCCAGGATAACATTGATCGCCGCACTGGACCATCCTTGAGCGTTGATGTTGTTGCACGTTCCTTCGTGTTCGTCGTCCCACTGGAGCCAGGCGTACCGAATCGGGCGACATTGGAAAACGGAGACCAGTACAAAGGCAATACAGTATCCAATACAGAGTCCAATTGTTACGAACACCGCCCGGCGGAAGCCTTTTTCGGGGAAGATTCGCAGATAGAAGAGGAGGATGGAGATTTTGAGGAGCGGTAATGCAGAGAGATACAGATCCTCGTCGAAGTAGTAGATCTGAACATTGGTTGAGCAGAGTGCACAAGCAGGGTTGGGCCCGGAAGACTAACGTAGAGGATGTGGGTGATGTTTTCAAATGGCAAGGTCCAAATGTCCCTACCAAGACCAAGGTTTGCCACTGACCGAGCTGTTTAGCGGCGAATTCTGATTGTTTCGGCTACGAAGGTACTTACAGACAACCGAAAGGCAAGTCAATGGCGCAACAAGAACGACGACGACAGTCATCATAGCGTCATCCCAGCCCATGGTGCCGCCAAACTGGGGAAGTCGAGATACCATGCGAAGGATATAGGCAAGCAACGCACAAATGCCGCCAACGATACCGGAAACAGACACTGAACTTGTCCTATCCCGAATTGGCGCCCCGCATAGAGTCTGGGTGGCGTTTTTTGTTGCTGAAAAAGTCAGTGAATAATAAATGTTACAGGAGAACCGACGTACCCAACTGTTCCTTGACCTTGCATGACGACACAACACAAAGCTCGATTTGGGCATTTAGCGTCGAGTTCGAGCAGCTACATTCGGTATCTGTCAGCCCGCAAGGCGATGCGGCGATGTTCTTCTCGAGGCAGAGCAACTGAATTGTCAGTAGCGTACGGACGTAGCGGAACGAAGGGCTCCACGTACTCCGCATGCCGGCATAACCGAGACAATCTGTTGCAGTTCGGCAGCGCTGGCAGCTTGGATTGTGGGGACTACAGCCGCCAGTAAGGCTGACAACCACAGGGCGAGCTTCATGCTGCGACAGCTGCAGGCTTCGTTGGCAATACAAGGAGGTCCGGCACACGAAGTCGTAGGCGGGAGCGGCAAGAAAAGACCCTGGAGACCTGATCGTCGCTGGCCCCTTGCGTGTCCATGGCCCTTCTGGTTGAGGGACTGCGGAGGACTGAAATGAGTCGATCTCCATCAATCACCGCCCCCATGGCCGCTGGACTAGTTCGGGGCTTTCGGAAACAGGGCCCATTCGGGCAGCAGAAGCACGCCATTGCCGCGAGCCAGTCAAGAAAAGATCACCAAAACCGCCCATGTTCAAGAATTCCGACCAAGGAAGCGGACGAGCGTGCGGGCCTCAATCGACGCCTTGGCGGCGCATCCACGAGCCAATCTGCGGAGCAAGGAGAGGGCGTCCCCCGGACACCGAGTAATTCGACGATTCATGCTTTACGGGTGTTCCGCCTTGACTCAGGACGAGGTGGAAAATGGACGTTGAGCGTCGAATAGAGGTCGAGCGATCAGCAGTGGGTCCCTATTTGCCGGGCAGGGCTACCCGTTCCGCCTGGCAGGCTCCGGGGGCCGCGCACGCATGGCCTACCCGGAATTCGGCGCCAGGGGCTCTCCACGTCACCGGCTGCAGAGAGCCAACATGCGCCGAGTCATTTGCAGTTGACCGTTTGTTTCCGCCGTGCACGTCCCCCCCGCTGCTACCGTTGCTGATCTGAATCTCATCAGACGGTACCACGTCGGTAACCTCACGGGAACTGTTGCCGAACCTGAACTGTTCATTTTCAAGCTATGCCCGATGGACATTGCATGCCGTGTGGCACTGCCGCCAGCATCCCTGGTTTGCGCCCCGGCGGTGAGGAGCCTCACTGAAAGGTCGCCACTCATTGGCTCCCTCGACCACGCCACCTACTCCAAAGCCGTTGCATCTCAGGCCCTTGCCAGCAACTTGAATTTGCACATGGACATGCGTCTAGTATGATGGGATCTATTCAGATTGAATTGCCTGTTCAGAAGTGATAGTAACGATTTTTCCTATTCCCTTGTTTATCTATTTAGAAGCGCCGCGGGCTCCTGATCCATTCATCCTCTCCAACTAATTTGTTGCGTTCTATCATCGGTAACGATTGACAGAAACGGATGGGATTTCCAGCAAAAGTACTCCGGAATACTTCAAAAAGTCCAGGGCTGTATCGATTGAGGTCTCACAGACGTCTTCCTGATCGACTCCTCGACCAACCCTGACTACGTCACCGGCGATCCCGTATAGTAGAGGATAGTCAGCATGGTCCTTGCCTTGGCTCAGAATACGCTGGTAACCAGTGGCTACGTCTCAGAGATGGGACTGAATCCTTGCTGGAAGTCGTCCTCGGCAATTGGCGAAGTGTCTGGCACGCATGTGGAACTGGCCTTGATCCCGGAGTTACGGGTGTCGTCTGGACCGGGAAGCCGATCTCCCAGGATACATACCTGGAAGAGCGGTATGACCGTGCATGATCTTCTCGAAGGTGCACAAAGCTTGGGGGTGTGTTGCTCGCTCAGCATCCAATGCCAAGGAGTCAGGCCCTCCCTACCGTCTGTCAACTCATTAAGCTTCCATTGATGCCGAGCTACGCTGGTTCCGCGAGGCGACATAGCCGAGGATCAAACTTCTGCTTTGGGCCATCCACTGACATCTAAGCTAGATTCGCTTATTACTCGCACACTCATGAATCAGTGCAACGATTCTCCGGTGTGGAGTTCGCTTGTGATGATCTCTGAAGCTGCGCGCATATCCTCTCAGCAGATGGAGGAGGATCGTGCTGATGGACACAGTAAAGCTTGACGTTATCCAGAGTATCCGCGCCTGGTATGGCGATAGATTACCTGGACATATGAACAGCTGCAAGAGAGACTTCCCAAGACTGGTTAGTAGAGATCACGAGGAGTCCAACGCTGTGGGTGCGCGCAGATACGCGAACGCCCCCTATGATTTCCGTATCGTAAAACTTACAAGTCACTCCTCGGCTAGCCCTGCGGCCTCGTCTTCCGTGTTCGGACCAATCGTACACTACACAGCATTGAATATGGGCTCGTTCAGGTGAGCCTCAATGCATTGGAACGGCGTCCCAGGTCATGCCTGCAGCTCGCTTGTAGTTGCGATAACAAGGAGAATGTCAATCATGTGGTCTCTGGGGAGTGGGAGGAGTTTGCTGACGGTGTTTTGATCTAGGTAAATCTCTGGAATCCGGTCATCTACTCTGCTTCGTGTGAGTTGGTCATCTTCGCACGGTTAAGGTGGCGAACAGCCAGTCCCTGGGGACAACTGACCACGGGCTATGCATCTTCGTGCACGTTCAGTCGATAGTGGGGATTTCGGCGGGGAGTGCAAAGATGGTTGTTCGGGAATATGGCTACAAACAGCAACCTCCATGCTGGCTGTCCACTTCTTTCTGCAGTTGCCCAGATCGGCTTCATTATCTTTAATATACTCTTGACTTTCCATTCGTTCTAGGCGTTTCTTCAAACGTCGCTGTCCTTATATGTGCACATCATAACAGTCGGCCCGAGTCTATATGTGCGCGCATCTTATACATGGCCTTTCGTGTTCGCGTTTCATACGCTTCGCGAGCCCGACCTGTGGGGCGTTGGGGGCGAGGACACAAGAGCTCGGGGATAGGTCCGGATGGAAGGCTGTCGAAGTGCACACTGCACAATCCGCCGCCCAGGTGGTGCTTGTGCTGCTTCGTGCGAGCCGCTCTGGAGACCATCAACTTGCGTTTCCTATAACAGCAGCCTTTGCCCCGAGGCCAAGAAGTTTGTTTGGTAAGTTGGCTACCACGCTAATCAAGTACTAAGAGCGCGGCGCTCGCTTATAGGTATAGCACTAAACCAGGAACCATACAATTGAGGGATGGCATCCCGCCAGAGCCGAACGCTACCCCGTTTATCAGCCATTCAGAGGTCTCTGCTGACGCACATTTGCAAATACCCCGCGAATAAACCTGGCTCAGCCTCACGACCAACCTGAGCTGACTGGGTCTCGCAGTACTTGGCTGTAGACCAAGATCTTGGACGCACGGGATGGCAAGCCATCAACTTGGCTTGATGATAAATGTTCATGGGATGATTAATGCTCATACCATGGGGGAGAAGACGGCATCCCGCCAGACAGTGAGAAGACTGAGCATAAAAGGCAATACCTAACAGAGCCACAGATTCGAGTCTGAAGAGCTTCAATCAACCCCAATTCATCTACCACGCGCACTACTTCCAGTCCAGAAGAACCACCAGAAGAAGAAACGCGCCACAATGTCCACCACACTCCTCTGGCCAGACATTACCAAGAAAATTCACCGGACCGAGTACGCAGCCATCTCGCCCCTCAATCCGGCCAACTCGCACGCGGGTAAAACTGTCGTTGTAACTGGTGGTGCAACCGGCATCGGCTTGGCCATCGCCCGTGCCTTCCTACGCGCCAGCGCCCGCACTGTCGTCCTGCTCGCCCGGCGTGAGGAAGTGCTGGGCGAAGCAGCTGCTGGGCTGCGGAAGGAATCTGGGGGGAAGAGTGCCGGCCATGACAAGGTTCTCACCTACGCCGTAGACATCACGGACGAGGACCGCGTCAACGACGTCTTCGCCGAAGTGCGACAACGCATCAACGCCAACAACGACGACGACGACGACGTGAAACCGACTGAGGGAAAAGCAGCAACGAACCACGACATCGACGTCCTCGTCCTCTCAGCCACGTATGTGGCCCACGACCTCCCCGCGCTGGGCTACAGCCAGCAGTCACTGCGCGCCACCTTCGAGACGAACATCATCGGCAACCTCAACGCGATCCGCGCCTTCGTGCCCGAGGCGGCCCACATCCCCATGGCCGACATCTACGCGGGGAACATGCTGACGCCGCTCCGCCCCGTCCGCCAAACGACGACGACGACGACGACGACAGCACCCACGTCGACGGCGCCCTCGTCCTCCCCCGACGACCGCGTCATAATCAACATCACCGACGTGGCGTCCTACACCCCCTTCCCCACGCAATCCCTCTACAGCGCCTCCAAGCTCTTCTTCGCCCACATGATCCGCCATCTCGACGCCGAGCTCAGCCAGCTTTCCTCCTGTTCGTCGTCGTCGTCGCCGAATCGCCCCGTCGTCGTCCGCGCCCATTCCCTCCACCCCGCTGCCGTCCTCACACCCGCCAGCCGCGCCATAGGCTACGACGAGACCACGTTCGACTGGGACGACGAGTCGCTGCCCGGCGGCTTTGCCGTGTGGCTGGCGAGCGGGCGGGCGAGGTTCCTGCGTGGCCGGTTCGTGCACGCGACGTGGGACGTTGACGAGTTGGTGGGGATGGAGGGCAGGTTCGCGGAGGACGGGGATCTGGCGGCGGTGGTGTTGAAGGTCTAGACAACTTTCGAGGAGGGACTTGGAATAAGAAAGGATGATGGAAGGATGGGGGGATATCCAGCTGGGAAGGAATCTTGGTCGGCACAGTAGCTCACAAAAAAAGAATTACATTCACCGGTCGATCTCGCCGCGCTATTGCAATTGACTCACGTGGGTGGTAGATACCTCTGTCCGCATGCATTTAGACAAAGAGGCTCGAAATTCGCATCTAGGTCCGGATGTTTGCTTCGATAGCCTAGAAAAAAAAAAGAGTGTAGCATCTTTCGATGGGCACAAGAAGCTCGGATGTTTTCCAGCTCATAATGTCGGTTCGTTTGGGTGATTTTTCAGTGTAGTAGTGGAACTTGCTGGACGGATGTCTCCTCAGGGCTCAGGCTACTCACTATAGACCACGGCTCCCAAAAACACTTGAGCGCACATTGCATCTTGCCATGGTTTGCGTCTCCACTGACATCGCACGATGGGATAGCAACTTGGTTTGGAAGCTTTACTATAGAAAAGCTAATCAACCTTGGCCCTCTAGCCAGATCCGAACCGCATAACAATGTCGTAATCTGTCCACAGGTGACGTTCTACGCCAGTTGTAGAGATAGTCATCGTGAATCTGAGAATGAACGTCGTTATCGTTAACGTTGTCATCGTGAGCGTCCTGGTTCAACCCCGGACAGACCTGGACTTTACCAGCCGCCGTTGGCGGGTTCGCCAGAGGTGTCCCAGGCAGCAGCACCCATGCCCATGCCGTTGCTCCAGGAGTCGCCGCCACCCGGAGCGTCCCCAGCCCAGTTGTTGGAGGCATCACCGCCGCTGCCACCTCCAGAAGCACCGGCCGAGTCCCAGCCACCAGAGCCCGAACCACCAAAGCCGCTGTCGAATCCACCGCCAAAGCCGCCACCGCCAGCTTCCATCTCCTCAGCCTTAGGACACTTCTTCTTGGTGTGACCCTTCTCCTTGCAGACAGAGCAAGTGATCTTCGACCAATCCTTCTTCTTGTCGCACTGGAAGAAGCCGTGGCCCTCCTCTCCACAGTTGATGCAGATGTTGCAGTCCCTCGCCATGTGGCCGGTCTGCCCGCAATTGTGACTAAACAGTGTCAGCTTGGAAGTCTTGTACCTACGACGAAACATGACTTACCAAGGACGGCTATCTCCACCAGCAGAGGGGTTGGTCGGGTTGACACACTCGCTCTTGAGATGGCCAGGCTCGCCGCAGTTGTGGCAGGTACGGCCACCGCCGCCGCCACCCTTGGACGGGTTGGGGCAGTCGGCCTTGAGATGACCAACCTGGCCGCAGCCGTAGCAGGGACGGTCATCGCCGCCGCCACCGTTAGGGCACTCCATCTTACGGTGGCCCGTCTGACCGCAGCTATAGCTGTAGATATAGTGAGCTCATTTGTCTAATGTAGGCAGGGTGTGATGATGGTGTCGCAGCTTACCACGCCTGGCCAGAGCCGCCGCCCTTGGGAGGCTCGGGGCAGTCGGCCTTCATGTGTCCAGAGCCGCCGCAGTTGTAGCAGCCGCGGTTGCCGGCGTTGGCGCCGTTGGTGCTGCTACCGTTCTTGTTCTTGGGAGCGGCAGTGCTGGTGAAGCCGTTCTCGTTGGCCCAACCGACCTCCTCCTGGTGAGCGGCGTCGTCATTGACTTGGTCGCCCCAATTCGTCGTCATCTCCTCGGCGACGGGCTTCTCGGCAGCCTCCTTGGCCTCCTTGGCCTCCTTGTCCTTCTTAGCCTTCTGATGGCCCTTGCCGGCCTCGTGGGAGTTCCAGTCCTTGGTCTCGATGGTGCGGTCGCAGGTCTCGCACAAAGTCCACCTAGGACCGATCTCCTTGTGAGCCTGGTAGGGATTGCTATCGAGCGCCATGTAAGGGTTCCGCATGGCTGCTGTTTGACGTGCAAAACTTGCTTAAAAGCTTCACTGGAATCTGTGCAGTAGAGATTTAGCCGCACTGAGAGAAGCAGACTGGTTTAGATCTTGGAGGCGTGAAGTGTTGCGGCTGTCTGCGCGTGCAATGAGTTGGCGGCATACCTCTTCGAGCGTGTGAGCGACCGCGGAAATTGGCTGTGCGGGTCACGGAAACGGGTGTGCGATGGAAGTAGAAAGGTTGCGATGTTGTTTGGAGACTCAAGGAAATATCTCGACTGTTGTGTCTAACCGCTTTGGGCCGGCGCAAACGCGCTTTCCTCAAGCAAACGTTCCGCCACGCGCAGCAGCAACCCGGTTTTTCCGGTCTACGTAGCATCCGTCGCGCATGTTCTCTGCGCTTCCTCCACGTGGAGCGCTCATATCCTTCCTTCCCATCACATCCATCACTGGGCATGCCCTGCCAAGCCGAAACCTTCCCATTCGGGCGAACTGCGACCAAGTCCTGTCTTGCCCTTCTCATCTTTTCCCCCCAAAGGTAATCCGAATTAAACCCTTGCACGTGGATGCGACTCTCGAAATGCGTCCAGGTAGTGCAGCGCCCTCTGCAGGGCTTAGAAGATTCAAGTCTTCTGAACACTGCTGCGTCGCATGGGCGAGCCGTCGCCGAGCGCTCCCTTGGGGTGCGCGATTCTTCAGGACAGCTGGGCGCTTCTTGAGTGGCGCTTGCGGTAGATGGCCCCTTTTGGTGCCGGTAGTCTCGAGAACTGGCGTGAGGGCGGTATAGTATAGCCCTGGTCAAACATGCCGGTCTCGTATATGAAATGAAAGATCGCATGCGGCCTCTTGCGGCCACACGGGGTTGTTGCGCTCAGGCCACGCTCAGGCCCTGCAGAGGCTGCGGAACCGAGGCGAGCATGGCCAGATAGATGACCCCGCTGCAGACCAATAGGCCAATACACATGAGGAAAGTGGCGGCCCACTGAGTAAAAGGCGTGTATTCGGCCAGCAGCAGCTCCTGCGCTTCCTCGTCGATGATGTATTGCCGGCGACGGGCGTGAGGGGACAGAGTCGCGGGAATGGCAACGAGAAGAGGGACTTTGAGGTGCGTGCTCGACGTGCGAACAGGCATCAACCCGCCGGTCTCCATGCAGGTAGGATACGTCTGGGCCTATAACAGATCTGTCAGTACTGCTGACTCAAGCTGAGGGAGACACGGGAACATACGTAGGCCATGGCAAGCTGCTCCTTCTCTGCGTGGGCGTCCATTGTGTTTGGCTGAAGAGCAGTCTGACTCTCGGTTCACTGGCGGAATGAGTGACTGGGTTGAGTGCGTGAGCGAGGGTGCAGAGGCAAGTGGTAGGGCATCACGCTGACTATTAAGTAGCCTGCAGGCTGAAGTATCGGACGAGAGCCATATACCACTTGGGGTCGGACTTGGCGTGCGGATCGTTGGGTGGTCGTGCCCTCAGCCCTGCGGCATAGCCTCCTTGCCTATGGGACCCTAGCCCCCACGAGCGCTTTAAAAACTGCCTAGTCTGGTGGTTCTCGCGCATGGCCCATTCATGGCTAACTGCCGGATACGAGGATGGGACCCAAGGTAATCTTAAAGAGCGAGGCACTTGGAGCAGGAAGGCGGACTTATGATGGGTCCAGCGAACAGCCAGAGACGCTGTGCGCCGCACCGAGAGGAACTGCCGCTGGCGGGGGCAGCTCTCACGATGTGCATGGCGAAGCACAAATGAGAAAAGGGTGCTGTGGTTTCATGTTGGTGTCAAGCCTGCCCCGGCTAGGCAGCGGCTTGAGCGCAGCGGCACAGGCACAAGCGCGGGCAGGCACGGGCTGGCGGGCTCGGCTGTCACGCTAGGGGCCGGCGCTGCCGAGAGCGCGACCAAATATAGGCCGACAACCGTAAACAAGCGCCGACGCCCGCCCACTGCTCGCCCATCGCCAATTCTCTCCGTCCTGAGCCACAGCCGCACCACAATGCCGGCCGCCGTCGATAACAGCCCGAATCGCACCGCCAACGAGCACTCGCCGTCCCCTGCCCCCGCCCCGCCCGTAGCCGACTCGCCGGGCCCGCGCGCGACAGCCCTACAGAACATCTTCGCCCAAGCACTCGACGCGACCATCAAGCGCTGCTCCTACGCGAACTTTGCCGCTTGCTTCCCGACCCCTGCCCAATATGTCCCCGAGAACCTCGATGCTTTCTGGCGTGACTTTACAGGGCGAGTGGGAGATGCTGCCAGGGTGAGTCTTCCGCGCTGGAGAGCTCCGGTGAAGCCTGCACCACGCGCATTCCGCGGGTACCGACGCTGGGAGGACGCCATCTCCACCATGTTTGGCCCCTGCGAGCAAGCTGACTGACTTGACTCCGTCTGCGCTATAGAACAACTTCGACCAGATCCTTGTCTCCCGGAATGCTGTCCAGTCTCTGAACTCCCTCGATGCCCTCGTCCAGGATGCCAAGAAGTGCAAAGACCGCGCAGAGGCAGAGGCCAATGGAGCTCCTATCGAGCCACCTACCCCGTGAGTTCTCCGGTACGAGGCGCTAGAAGCCGTTCGGTGGCGAAGCCCGTGCGAGCGTAACGCCCGCAATTTGGTCAAGGACATGTGCTGACTCAAGGCAGACCACATACACTTCCCGCTCAAACCCTCGCCCTCGCACACCTCCAGCCTTTTCTCTCCTCGCAAGCCGAAACCTTGGGGTCGCAGTTATCGACCACCCAGAAAGCGAATACTCAGCTGTTGTCCGAAATACAGGCTCAACGTGCCGAGCTTGCGGCCTTGATGAGCGGACTTGAGCACGTAGTGAAAGACCTAGAGGGCAGTGTAGGAATGCTTTCTCAAGAAGAAGTGCAGTCGCTTACTCAAGAGGTGCTCGACATTGACAACGAGCTCATGGATTGACATGGCTGAGCCTCTTCGGAGCAGCTATTGATACCGGTGAGGGTTTTCGAAACCCCCGATTCGCTCACGTTTCCCGAGACGGAGACGCCACGTCCATGTTGCGTTTGCCTCAAGACATGCTCAGGTTCACCGACGACGGCGCCTGCATGTCTCGGGCAGCGATTGCTACTACTTGAGTCCATGGAGGTATCGTCTCTGGAAATCCGACGTGCCCATTGTAGCTGCACGAACCGGTGCCTCTTAAAGCCTCAAACCATCAAGGCGTCTATTACGGGGAGCGGTTCATCGTCCCAAGCGTTGCTGCTTCCGGCCTTTGTGGCATGTTCCTGGCGGCATTTAATGAGCCACTGTAGAGCTGAAGTACACCTGATCCGGATAGGCTTGGACCTATAGAAGCCGGCGTCACTCTGCTCTGCTGCTGATGTGTAGCCAAGAAATCGGAAAGAGGGGAAAGATGGTGGTATGAGCATTTGTGCTACCAATGAGCTTTCCCGATGCGGGTTGTGGCGGCTTAACATGCCAGGAGACCAAAGCTTGGCTGACCGTAGGATGCGTATCCGTCTACGGCCGCACTTGGTCAGTGTAGCAGCAAACGTCCACGTGCCACGTTCGCCGTTCTCCCAGCTCGCCGACCACTCATATCTGCCAAGTCATGCAGGAGAGGTCAATTGTATCGTTTGTTTCTGATTCTCTTAGGTCACAGAAACAAATATACTTTTCGCCAGTGACACTTCACGTCGGCGACAGGAAGCAAACAGGTACCTGATGTCAGATTAAATAAATATGTTCCATGCTACAGTCCGTGTCCCGATGCCACGTCTTACTCTCAATATCACTGTCAACACGCACGCCTTTATCACGTGTCTCCGCTCGTAGCTTAACCTGCACCGCACGTCTCAAGTCTGAAGTAAACAAGCCTCCAAAGCGTACCAAAGCGTCTCCTCCGAAAATGGCTACCCTTGACAGCACCGTTGTATGGTTCCCGCGATAAATTCATTTTTTTATGCCTTTTCGCTCGCTGACCGCCATCGCAGACCAGATACGAGCATTCCAGAAAGGAGCCTCTGAACCGCGAGCCCCCGGTCGATGAGCTGATATCCTCGTGAGTCCCCAGAATGCCCACCCACTAGGCAACTCAGCAAGGGGGAGAGATCCAGCCTAATTTCTGACCGGTACGAATCCCCAACGATAGCTTCATTACCAAGTCCGGAAGTTTCGACAGAAATCATGGGTATGTAATATTTCTTGCCTTTCCTTTCCTGTTTTTTTTTTTTTGGGCGTTAGTTACCACGCCTGAAATATTGTTCAGTCATAGCACGCAGCAAAGATAACAGGATCCGCACTCCCTCACCCAAGTCGAACCCCCTCCCTTTCCAACACAAGCTCTCCCACAAGAAGGGAAAGGGGGGGAAATTTTTCCCCAACAGTTGGTTGACATCGGGCTCCCCAAAAAACGACAGACCCATCCCTCACATCGACCCCAACACCCACACCCTCACCATCGTCATCGATACGCCAACAACAGCAACAACAACACCATCATCCACCAGAGCAGGGAGAGTGAGAGAAGGAGAAAGAGAAAGCCCAACCGCTCCTCTGACACTCACCCCCGCCGACCTCCGCACCCGCTTCCCCCAGCACGACGTCGTCGCGGCGCTGCAGTGCGCGGGCAACCGGCGGCGCGCGATGCGCACGCGGCTGCCGCGCCGAGGCGAGATCAAGGGCGTCGACTGGGGCGACGGGGCGGCCGCGTGTTGCGTGTGGCGGGGGCCGCGGCTGCGGGACGTGTTGTTGGCCGCGGCCGGTGTTGGTGTTGTTGGTGTTGGTTCCTGCGGCGCCGATCGTGGGGGCTGCAACAGTGCCAGTGGCAGTGGCAGTGCGGTGCTGGAGCGGGTGGATAGCGTTGTGGACGGCGGCGGTGCTGGAGGCGACGAAGGCGGGGGGGATTGTGGTGGAGGAGATGGACGGGTGGGAGGAGGAGGGGGAGGTGGTGGGACAGACGGAGCAGCCCTGCACGTGGAATTCGCGTGCCACGCGACGGCGTGTCAGGAGGCGAGCTGGTACGGGGCGAGCATCCCGCTGGCGCGGGCGATGAGCGTCGAGGACGAGGTCGTCGTGGCGGTCGAGATGAACGGGCGGCCGCTGACGGCGGCGCATGGGGCCCCGGTGCGCATCGTGGTGCCGGGTGTGGCGGGGGCGAGGAGCGTGAAATGGTGTGTATATCCCGGTCTCGTCCCGACTTTTTCTTCGGGTTGCCGAATGGATGTAGCTGGATGCTGGAGAGATGGTGGTGCTAATCTGTTGTTGGATGAACGAGCAGGGTCGACACCATCACCGTGCAGCCCTTCGAGAGCCGCAACCACTACCAGCAACGTGACTACAAAATTCTTCCGCAGTTTTGCATCGACGATGCCACCGCGGAGAAGTGGTGGAGCCGCACCCCGGCCCTCATGGACATGCCAGTCAACTCCGTCGTCGGGATTCCGCAGTCCGGATGCCGCGTGACTCCGTCAGCTGTCGATGGCACCATCGAAGTCAGGGGTTACGCGCTGCCCGGCGGTAGGGATGGCCCTGTGAGGAGGGTCGAGGTGTCGGGCGACGAGGGCCGGACGTGGACGGCGGCCGAGATCCTGGAGCCGCCAGAGGAGATGGGGAGGTTGGCTTCGCGGTGGGCGTGGAGCTTGTGGCGTGCAAGGGTGAAGGTGGAGAAGGGGGTGAAGAGGTGTGTTTGGAGCAGAGCGACAGACGGGAGGGATACGCAGCCGCGATTCCCAGAGTGGAACTGGAGAGGGTTGGCGTATAACGGGTATGGCGAGGCGGTGGACTTGCTTGTGGAGTGAGAGATACATGCACAAGGTGGTGATGCTTAATTGTTTGTAAATCTTACACAGTTTGGGGGTTTCGTCGCGTGAGAGATAACGTCCTGGTATTTTTGGCTCCGTTTCTGGAAACCAAGCCACAGGGGCATGCATCCGAAGGAATCACGTTATGCGTCGTTAGAGGCGACGAGAGCTGAGGGGCTGGGCGCAGTTGGTGGTGCCGATTCCGGAAGCAAAGCTTCTACTCCCATCGGCGGCTCTTGCTCTTTTCCTGCTTCCCACAGCTCTCCCTGAAGCGCCTTCTTCAAAAGCCAGTCTCGACGGAGGGTGTGGTCGCGAGGTAGGCAAAATCTCTCGAGGCACTCGTCGCGATGGTCGCGAGCTCCCTGTGCTAGCTCTCCCATGCCCATGGATAGCCACCGATCGGCAGCACTCCAGTAAGATCTAAAATCATCGTCTTGATGCAGTATTGTTATTGAAGTGTTGCTCTGCGCTGTCCGGTGGAAGAACAGCCGTCTTGATGAGGGTGTCGAAAAGGATGGATTTGCTAGCAGTATGCATTCGAGATCTTCCAGGACATCCTCCTTGGAAAGAGTGTCGTTCAGGTCTTCCAAGCTGATGGCAGTAAGGGCTAGCTTTCTCAGACAGGGCCAAAGAGTCCACCAGAGGTTCGGGAACGAGCCGCAGCTAACGAACTCTTCGACGTTCCAGAGCTGGTCAAAAGCACTGTTGAGCTTTGGGAAGACACTAAGGTGGTCCATGTGCGGAGCCATTGTATGGAAGGGGATGTCTACGACGAGACGCCGGAGAGTGAACTGCATTACTGACAAGAGCTCAAAGCACCACTGAGCAACTGGCTGGCTGTCGATGGAGTGGGGCGGGAACGGGGCGAGGTATAGGCTGGTCAGAAGCGGCTTGATTTCCACATGCGGCAAAGTGCTTTCCTCAGAACGCCCAGGAGCAGTGAGAGACTCCAGCGATAGAAGGAGGAGGCGCAGGCGGTTTTCTGAATCTATGCTTAGGCATCGTGAATAGAGATGACGCAGAGCGGTAGAATAAGTAAGCCTCGACACGCGGGTGAAGGCATGGATCGTTTTCGCGGCCGGGTCGGAGAGATGCAGAGCAACTGTATCGGATGGCGGCACGAGGCTGTCAAGGACCTGCAGTACTAATTCAGGCGGAAGTCGGCATGTCCCGGGGGCGGACATGGTGTGTGCTGGAGTGGTAGATGATGCGAGGCTGTCGTACGCGATACGCGCGCGATAAGCGTTGCCTACCTAGTGTTGTGGGGCGGCAACCACTTTTCTCAAGCCCGGCGATCACGTCGTCATCGGTCTTCTTAGCCCTCAACTCAACGCGCAGCCGGCGGAGCTACTTAGGGAACGCGGCCAAGTCAATATTCGACGAGCTACTACACAGCCACTATGAGGAAGAAGCCATAGAAAAGTAGGGGAAACTTGAGGGCGAGGGAAACGAATACGAGGTTACCAGCAATACTTAAAATGCCGGTCAATGAAATGGGTACTGTGAGCGCCTCGCCTACAAGGAGTACCTACAACTGGCACAGAGAAAGCCATGACTTCTGAAAGTTCGGCTCCACGAGATTGCCGGCTGCTTTGAGGCTTGAAATACTGACTCGCCATCCCTGTGGAGAGAATAACCACCTTGGTCATGGACCATCTTCCTACATAGACGGAAGTACTGCGGCGCGATGGCAGCAGGCTTCGGAAATGACCCAGGGGCTCCTAAAGAAGAGATGCCGCCACTGCCAACCGCGCGTGGGACGATTCATTTTCCGACAATTCGCCAAGGTCCAAAACACCGTCTGGCGCTCAGTGCTGCATCTACAACCGATCTTTCGGATTTGCCGACATACTGACAAGCATCACGCTAAGCATTCGCATCTACGGCCCGTGCTTGAACCTCGTTTGCATTCGCATTTTGGTGAATTTACGTATTTACATCAGGGTACTTTGGAATTTGAAAGATGGAAATTGTATTGATTCTCCGTTTCGGAAACGCAGGCTTAGTCCATGGCGGGGAGAGTGATCTTCTCGATAGTCCAGACCTTGCCGCCCTGGCTAGACTTCATCTCAGTGTAGACGGCACCGCCGGAGCTGGTCAGGGTGTCACTGAAGGTCGTGTCGGCGCCGGCGAGGGTGATGGTGGTGTTGAGGTACTGTTGCTCGGAAATAGTGCCGGTGCAGCTATCGTCACACTCGGTGCCGGTACCATAGCCGGTCATGTATGGGCCCGAGTCGTAGGAGAAGTAGGACAGGTTTTCACCCGTCTCGGCGTTGGTGACGATTCTTGGCTAACTGTCAGTGTCCTTGCTTCGGCAGATTTTGTTAGGATCGATGCTTACTGTTCCCAAGTGGTGCCGTCGTCCATCAGGTTGTACTCGATCCTGACCTTGGTGTCGCCGCTGACGGCAGACGAGTTGGAGTCCTTCTGGCCGAAGCTGCCGAAGAGAGAGGCGCGGATGCACCACTGGCTCGAGTCGGCGCCGCACCACGAGTTTCCGGAAGACCATTGCTCAAGGGTGGTCTGGACAAGATCGCCGGTGCCGTTGCTCATTCCGGGCCACAGGAAGAGCTCGCCATTCTGGGAGGATGGGGGAGTGCCGGGGATAATCGTGGTAACGGCGTTGACGATGGTCGACTTGGTAGGGCCAAGAGAGACGGCACCACCCCAGGTGTCGTCACGCTTCTGCATGAGACGGGTGACAGAAGGAAGGGAAGGCAAAGCAGCCGCCAGGGCGGGGAGGGCAAGAAGAGCGGCAGACTTCATGATGTCAAATCAGAATAGTAAAGAGCGAATGTAAGTCAGTAGGGAGTGACGGCAACCAGTGCTTGGACGATGAGAAGGATAGGCAAAAGATCATCGCGGTTGCTTATATAGTAGTCTTCTAGGTCCAATAGGGGCGGCCGCTGCCAATGGCTGGAGCGTACGTAAGGTCTTGTCCTTGAAACCAAGCATTCATGATCGACGCTCGGCACGTTTCATGAAACATCTACACTCCACACGCAGTCCCTGGAAAAGGAAAGCGTCTCACGCAGCTTGGGCGACTGCTGTACCTATTAAAGACTAGCGACACGCGTTCACCGCGCCATGATCGGATCTATGACCAGCACGGGCGAACACAGGGCGGGGTCTGTCGACGAGTTGCAAGAGTTGGCGCCACCTTATGACAGTGGAAATGGCATTCTCGGTCCGTCGCCCCATCAGTGTACCTTTCCGGATATAACGGGTAGCCGTGCACCATAAATGCCACCAATGGCGTCGAGTCGCGCTAACATATGATTAATTAAACCATACTGCCGTGGCACTTTCAATGGCTGCTAGCTGCAACTGGTAGTCATGTTCTGCAGAGTAAAGAGAGCGGGGGAACCTTGCGTTGTCGAGGCGAGCATTGGAGAAGGACTCGCATGCTACTTGCAATATCGTTGGGGCATCTGTTGTGACGCGTTGTAAAGAGGCCGGCGATGGCCTCGGCATTGCTAGGGTGTTTTTAAAATTTTGCATGGGGTGGAAGAAGGATGGAAGTAGGAGAGAAAGTGGTGCGCGGAAGGGACGAGGAACGAAAAGGGTAGTCGAATGCTGCAATGAACCGATACTGCTCGGCAATCGGAGAGTCGGAGAGTTTTTTTGTGCGCATTACTTGGCTTCAAGACATCGCATATGTAGACGGCATATGTAGACGGGTACTTGGCGCAAGCAGTCGGAGATCTCGGTGCAGCCGTTATCGGCGAGATTTAAAGCCGGCTGAGGTTGACAATAGGCCCGGCCATCACATCACAACAACACTTCAACTCAGCTCAATCCTCCCCTCCACCTTCATTCTCCATGTCCAAACCAAAGATCCTCTGCCTCCACGGGGCGGGGTCCAACGCGCGCATCTTCGAAGCGCAGACGGCGCGGCTAGGCATGGTGATCCGGAAGCACTTCGACCTGGTCTTCCTGGACGCACCCATTGAATGCGAGGCCGGGCCGGGCATCCTGCCCTTTTTCGAAGGCGAGGAGCCATTCCGGCGCTGGCACGACGAGGTGGACGACGAGGCGCGGAAGGACAGCGCAGGGGCGCACGCCCGACAGATGGAGCGCGTCCGCGAGTTGCTGCTGGGGGCCATTCGCGATCAAGGGCCGTTCGCCGGCGTCATGGGCTTCTCGCAGGGGGCCAAGACGGCGCTGCAATTGCTGCTGCTGCAGGAGGAGCAGCGGCCGGCGGACCCGGGAGGCGCCATCGGGTTCGGGGTGCTTGTTTGCGGCACGGTGCCGCCAGAGGACCTGCTCCTCGCGCAACGCGTAGAGGGCGAGCAGCGGCCGGAGGGCGTGGTAGTGCGAGTGCCGACGATACACGCTATGGCCCACGCGGACCCATGGCGACCTCTGAGCGAGCAGTTGCCGCACTACTGCGACCCCGCGGCCCGTCGCATCTTCCAGTACACGGGCGGGCACCATCTGCCGCACCTGCCGGCACAGAGCCAGCAACTGGCCGATCTCATCCTGGAGGCGTATAGGGAGGCCGAGGCGCGCGCGTGATGCAGCGGAGGTGGGCGGGGTCGTGGTTGCGGCTGAGGCTGCGGTTGCGGAAGTAGCAGCGTGGATTGCGCAATCGTGGCGGAAGCGCCCGGCCTGCACGTAGGTATATATAGGAAGGAACGTCATTGCTCGTAGATTCATTTTCTATCTTTTCGGATCGCTCTGCTCATGACACGCGCCATCCCCTACTGCGGAATCTGCCTGACAGCGCACATTTCCTTTTCGGCGTTGGGGAACGACTGCTGCACGCCGTCCGAGCGGAGCGTGCGGAGGAACCAGTCTATGGCGGTTGGGTACTTGTTGCGCATCTCCTCGTCGACGCCGAACTTGAACGCCCACACGAAGGCCGACATGACGGCCAGGTCGGCAATGCTCAGCGCATCCGTCGCCAGCCACTTCTTGCCGCCGGCCAGCCCCGCCTCCACCGTGTCCAACGCCTTGCCCAGCTTGGACAGCGCCTGCTGCTCGACCGCGTCGTCGTACTTGGTGAAGCCGAAGCGCGGGTAGAGCAGCTTCAGCACCTCGGGCCATACCTCGCCCATCTGGAAGAACACCCACTGCTGCATCCGCGCCTTCTCCGCCGCCGTGCCGCCCACCAGCTGCGCCGCCTTGGGGCCCGACTCGGCCACGTACTGCATGATGGCGTCCGACTCGAGCAGGTTGAGACCGTCGGCGCCCTCGAACGCGGGCACCTTGCCGGTCGGGAACTTGGCCAAGAACTCGGGCGTCTTGTTGGTCTTGCCCATCGCGAAGCCCGGCACCTCCTCCACCTCCAGCCCGTTGATCCTGGCCGCCGCATGCACCTGTGTAGAGTCAGCTTTGCACCGCCTTGGGGTTGCAGCACCAGCCCGACGCACCTTCTGGGCCCTGGGATTCTCCGGGTAGGTGTAGATCTTTCCGATGGGAGCCATGGTGTAAGTCCGAGGAACACGGGTCAAGTTTTTGGAGTGAAGTTTGATGGGGCTATGAAGCTGGATGTGAGAGGTTGTTGAAGATGGCGAGTTCAAGGCATGAACGGGCTGCTGCTATAAAGGCCGCGGTTCGACCGCAAAGGGCAAGAGGCAGCCCATCGGCACTACTTGGTAATGCCTACTCCACCCTAAAGGCGGTGGACTGACCGACGAACATTTGCCCCTGCTTTCTAATCCGCGTCCATGCGATCCTTCCAAGCGTTTCGGCGATGTTCCACCGAGACCCCCGGTCAGCCACTCGGAGCCACGACGGACGGCAAGGCTGAGTCCGAGCGTTTCTGAGCAACGTTCTTGAAGAGCTGTGTAAGACGGAGGCTTGGGGATGCAAGACAACAACATCAATTTCCGCTTTGGGAAGGGTTTATTTGCTTCTTTCTCACCTCAGCCTACGCCATACAACCGCGACACGCGAAACCTAGCGGACCCGGAACGCGTCAAAACTATCATCTCACTCGCAAACCCACATGGAGCCGCCGTTTGTCATCCCGATGCGTTTCATCTGCAGGCTAAGCTAGCGGATGACGGCATCTTCCCCGACGACCCTCTCTCCTGCGATGTCCTCGGCTAAAGGACGGAGATAGCATCTCCGAGCATAGGATGCCCCAACCGAAACATCTGCAGAAAAGATGGCTGTCAAAGAAGAGAAAAGATCATGCTGTTTTGCAGTCATGCGGCCAAGGCTGGTCTCGGTTGCTTGAGAATCGACAGTTGCTGTTTTGGGATGAGCAGTAGGTCTGAGCTGACAAACCAAATATGCTTGGCATGGAAAGGCTCCATTCTGCTATGTTTGTCTCGTGCGCCTGCCCAATAACATCCATTCTAATAGGGGGCCGTATCTGCGGATAGCGACTGGCTCGTACCAGATCGGTCGCTTTCAGAGCTCGCTGCCCAAACACAATGCTGCTGACGAATTATCAGACCCTCTATTCAAATCATAGTGTGACATCAAGAGAGGATGTTGAGGGCTTGTGCAAGAAGATAGAGGCCAGCCGTTGGTGGCGAGAGTCCCGAAGGCGGGGACCCCGAAGTTTGAGTAGTGGAGGACGGGGTGCTACGATCATTTCTATTTCGCCCCCACGGTTAGTGGATTTTTGCTTTACACCTGGTGAGCTATGTACAAGATCAGTACCCTTCAGGCGGACTCAGCCCGTCCGGTATCTCCAGAGCATCCGTGTAGTACGAGGGGAGATCCGAATCCTGCCAGGCATCCACGATGCTCTGGTGCACCTTGCGTCCCGCGTACTCGAGATCCACGTTCGGCTTGGGGTACGTCCGTACCTCGCCGTCCCGGTGGTTGAACACGCCCGCGTACGAGTAGTTGAAGTAGCGGTACTCGAGGGCCTGCGCGCCCTCACCGCTCCATTCGCGGAGGCTGTCGCCCGTCTTGTTCGCGACGAGGGAGAAGACGTTGGCGCCGACGTCGAAGCGCCCGAGCGTGTCGAGCTCCCAATTGGCCTGCACGGTGGAGAGCTCCGAGTAGTGGTCGTAGAAGGTCGAGTCGGTGGTGCCGACGAGGGCCTCGGGCACGGCATCGCCAAGAAGGATGGCGAGGACTCGGTTCTGGATGGTGTAAGTCTCGTTCTCGTCGAAGGTGACCAGCACGAGCGTGTTATTCATGAACTTGGGGTTGTCGAGGAGCGGCTCCAGGAAGTTGCGCGTCCAGGCTCCAGCAACCGTTACGGACGAGTCGTGTCCGTCGGAAGCTTTGTGGCCGTTAGCGTCAGCATTGGCAGGAATTGCAAGGTTGGTCTCGTACTCATGTTGGGCGTGATGAACATCCATTGCGGCAACGTCTCGTTCTCCAGATCTTGTTGGAAGAGCGTCAAGTTCTTAGTGACAGCAAGACGTTTGGGAGAGGCCAGGACGTTCCCGTAGCTCACTTGGCAACTTATTAGCAACACGATGAGGCTTTTCAGCGGGAAGGGCGGGAGCCGTACCTGCCGGGTTATGCTTCCGGACGTACATGTTTGCTCCTGTAACCGGGTTGGGGTACGCTGCAGCCAATCAGTGAAACTGGACGAGGACAGCAGTTGTTTGCAACCTACCATAGCCAGTGTAACCGGTGTACGGCTAAGTTCGAGTCAGTGGATCAATATACAGCTGCCGATCACCGGAAGCCTACCATGTCTTCCTGGTACTCGCCCCAGCTGATTGCCTTGGCCTCGAGCAGATCTACGATGGACGAGATGTTCGCATCGAACGTCGTCAAGTCATCGTGGCTACTGCCGCATAAGCAGGTGCTTTTTGAACTTGGCTTCGGGGGACCTGGCGCCTTTACTTCATGCCAAAGTAATCTCCTCCAATCGCTGCCAGGTAGTTCGGCTGGCTGGGATGGGTGACGGCGTGATAGTTGTCAAGAGTCACGCCCTTGGAAGCAAGCCAGGCAAGGTTGGCTGGACGGTATCAACGGAGGCTCCAGACTCGTGCGGAATGCCTACTTACGGTCGCCGATAGCTTTGTCGTAGTCGGTATTCTCCAACCAGATGATTGCGATTCGGTCAAAAGCCTTGCCCCTCACCAAAGTGGACGAGACTGCAGCATCGCAAAGGGCCAGGAAGGCCCAAAGGGTAATCGCCAGGCGGGCCAACATGGTTTGCGGCTTTGGAGGTGGCTCGCACCAAGTTAAAAGCAGACCGATGGAGGCAGCCAGACCCTTTTGTACCGGAGGCTCGGTTGAGAGCGATGACACGCAGACATGGCACGCAGAGATGCCGTACCGTGGCTGCACGCGGGGCTGCGATTCGGCCAATACCATGGGCGACGTAATAAGCGGACACCGCGGGAACATTTTCTGGGCGCGCGGATAAGTCTCGAAGGGGCAGGTGATTGCCGTTATGAGCATGTGTGGCAGCCCGACTATATGATTGGCTAGGCGCTTGGCGGATGTGTGCGGCCAAAGAGCAAAACTCACGGCCGCACAACATGAGCGCGTATCCCTCCAGCCTGGCCACCCAAGGGGCAGGATTGGCCAGAATCAAGCATGGGGGCGGGGTGCGGGATTTGCTTGACCCTGCGCCACTACCCGCTAGCTCACCACCCTGCAGCCACCTCGACCTCACGCGCCCTGGACCCGGCACACGAAAATATGGCCTTGCTCTTATGCCGCTTTTCCCGTCGAGCCGCATCGCGCGCGCCGTCCATCTCTCATAGGCGTTCCCGGAACCGTCCTCCTCCACCCATTCCACTCTCGTTATTTTCACTGCTCTGCTGCCGGAACACTTTATTGATCAGAAGAACTGGCCAGGTTCCATGAATGCAAATGCTAGCATGCAGAGCAGAGGCAAAAGTGAGGGGAGGGGAATGAATAGGGGCCACTACGCAGCACTAGGGCAAGATGCGCCCGCACTCGAGGACCAGAAGGAGAATTTGCTACCATCAGAAAGCTCGGCTTCTACTTCCGCGGTCGATGAGAGCGACCAAGAAGAGGCGGTCGGGTTGCTCGAGGAAGGCTTCGTCGCTCAGACAAAACGACACTGCGGCACTACCCGGCGTTGCTCCGTATACCTGGAATTTGCTCTCCTCGGCCTTGTTCTGACAATAGCCTTGTTCGGCACTCTCGCCTGGTCACAGCATCCGTCTAACAACCACACACACGATGTGGCGGGTGCTACGTCTCAAACAACCACAGAAAATCAGCACGAGAAGTATGTCCTGGATCCTGACTGGGACTTCAGCGCGGCACCGCGTGTCCGAGAGCACCACTGGACTATCAGAGATGTCGAGCTGCGGCCGGACGGCGTGAAACGGTCTATGATCACCATAAATGGCGAATTTCCAGGCCCCATGATCGAGTGCAACGAGGGCGACACGCTTCTTGTCGAGGTGCACAACGAAGCGGTTAACTCGACTTCGATTCACTGGCATGGGCTCTACCAGAACGGTACCAACTCCATGGACGGTACCGTCGGCATCACGCAATGTCCGATAGCACCTGGATCCAGTATGCGGTACGAATTCAGTGCTGCCAACCAATCTGGCACCTACTGGTACCACGCACATATGGCCATGCAGGGCTCGGACGGACTATTCGGGCCTCTGGTCATTCACTCGAGGGACAAGAATCTGCAGCAGCTTGGCTATGCGTCTGACCGAGTCATCATGGTGCACGACTACTACCATGATTTGACGAGCGCGCTCCTGCCCTACTACCTGGCACCAGACAACGAGAACACAGAACCAGTCCCGGACGGAGGCCTTATCAACGGGATGAACAAGAGGGACTGCAGTGCTATCCATGGCCGTGACTGTGACAGTACGAAGGCAAAAATGGCGTTATTCGGCCTGGAAGCGAACAGGAGCCACCGTTTACGCATCATCAACACTGGTGCATTCGCCGAGTTCCAAGTCAAAATCGACGAGCACGTCTTCGCAGTCACAGAGGTCGATGGTACTGATGTAGCCCCGGCATATTACCACAGGCTCAACATCAACCCTGCGCAACGATATAGCATTGTCATCAACACCAACATTACGGACCGAAACTCTTTCTGGCTGAGGGCAAAGATGGTGACAGCGTGCTTCGCCGAGGAGAACCCCAATCTCGAAGAAGAAGTACGAGCAATCGTCCAATACACCCATGGAACCGGCGATATCGACACAGCGGAGCCCTCAAGTACCGATTGGAATGACCGGGTGGACATGCAATGCCTAGACATGAACACGACTGAGCTGCGGCCAGTAGAGAGCATCGCCCCGCCACCCCCGGACACGTCCATATACCTCCGCGCGAATTTCGAAATCGGCAACTGGAGACTAAGCCGCGGCTTCTTCAACGGGTCCTCTTGGCGGCCGACACTCTCCTCCCCGACACTCCACCGCATGCTGTCTGGATACGCGAGCGGCAACGAGAGCCTCCTCCCCACACCTGAGCAACCATCCAAGATCAACGACGTCGGCTT
Organism: Diplodia seriata; assembly: GCF_021436955.1. Classification (NCBI taxonomy): domain Eukaryota; kingdom Fungi; phylum Ascomycota; class Dothideomycetes; order Botryosphaeriales; family Botryosphaeriaceae; genus Diplodia; species Diplodia seriata. The sequence continues at coordinate 1,190,300 of NW_027117308.1, read as the reverse complement.
CGAGACAGGCGTCGAGCTTGTCTACGAGACGACAGGCATCCAGACCATCGATATCCTCGTTTCCAATTTCGACGACGGCAATCACCCCCTCCACCTGCACGGCTACAAGTACTTCGTGCTCGCGTCTGGCCACGGCTACCCGCCCACCGACCTGTACCGCAACCTGGACACGTCGAACCCGTTGCGGCGCGACACGGCCTCGGTCGAGGCTTTCGGCTGGATACTCTTGCGCCTCGTCGCCGACAATCCGGGCGTCTGGGCCTTCCACTGCCACATCGGCTGGCACACCGAGGCCGGCATGCTCATGCAGTTCGCCACGCGCGTGGACGAGCTCGCGGACGGTTTGCGCATTCCCGACGAGCAGCTCGAGCTTTGCAAGGCCGAAGGGCTGGCGCGGGGCGCCGCCCCGCCCGACTCGACCTGGTTCGGTGACTTTGGACATTTCGATCCCGATGATCGGTAGATCAGGCTAGACTGATCCACTTGCCTCGCACCCCGACTTCGTTCCTCGGCCCGCTGCCGTCGAGGTTGAGATCGTATCTCCTGTACTCGCCCTCGACGAGGCGCCGCGCCAGCCGCACGCTGCCCAGATTGCGCAGCCGCTGCATCTCAGTGAGACGATCTAGGACGAAGCGGCGATGGTCCTCGCTCTCTGGACTTGCGCGGCCAAGGATGAATAGGGGCCAAAGAAGCGTTGGCGTAGCGGGAAGGACGGCGAGTTGAGAGACGAGTTGGGCTATGGAGCTTTTCTTGGCCTCGGAAGCATCCAACGCCGGCAGGAAAGAGGCGAAGCGCTCGTGAAGATAGATTAGCGCCGCGGTGCGCTTGCAGTTGGCCACACGGACGAGATGGTTGGCCTTCTCGCTGGCTATCGACGTCGGCGATGCTACCTGCGGTGCAGCCCGAATTGCGGACGAGAGATGTTCCCAGATGAGCCAGATCTCATCAATCTCCTCGTTGGAGAAGGCACGGCTGCGGCTGATGGTCGAGTAGTAAGATGCCTCGGTGGAAGTCTGGTCAATCAGGCTCAACAGACCGCGTGAGCAGCCCATCATTGTGTCTATTTCATCCATGCAGTCGTCACCGAGCCATGCATGGCCTGGCATGGTAGGACTTGTCTCTCGTGCGGTGGCGCTCATGATCTGGTGCGCTATGAAGTACATCATGAAGAACCTGGTCAGCGCCGCGCCCTCGGTATGGCGGCTGGCTGCGCTTTGTACGTGTTGGAGCACGCCGAGGCCGCCTTTGAGATGGGTGATCCACGACTCGTCGCAGCCGTCCGATATGTCGTAGAAGCAGAGCATCAGGACTGTGGCTACGAAGGGCCACTCCACGTTTCCGGCATCCATGCTTGCTCGGAGACCGCTCATGGCGCACGCCTTGTACAACCACGCCTCCCGCTCGTACCTGTTGTCGTTGAGCAGACGGAGCTGGTTGGCCGCTACAGAGAGGATTACGTGCTGCAACGGCGCGTAGGAGAGTGCCATGGGCGTGATGTATCGCAGATACGGGTTGTGCGTCGGGCTGAGTGAGCAGTTCGGGCAGATGAATGAAGTAAAGTAGTCGAACAGATAGGCTTCCCTGCATGAAAATTGCGTCTCCATTCCAAGTGCGCGACCCGGCGATTCCGGCCTCGTGGCTTTTTCGTTCGACCCCAGCTTTACCTCCACTTCTTCATCATCATCCTCCTCCTCGTCGACAGAGCATCCGCCTCTGCTCATGTGCACATAACTGGTGTTCAAGAAAATTGGTTGTCGTCCCCTTGTGTCCAGAAAAACCTGACACTCGGCGCCGCCTTTCACGTGTTTCTTCTTGTTCGTCGTTAGGGCGCCGTTCTTGGACCACACGCCTTGCCGTCCGAGACATATGCCCCTCTGCATAGCGTCCTCTTTCCAAAGCAATTTTACGCCGTAAGCACACGTCAGTCCCAGGCGCTGGCAGCGCGCGCAGTGTGGTCGCTGCTCCTGGCATCGGCTGTGGGCTTGCTTGCATGGCCAGCAGCCCGTGCGGCGACGTGTTTCTCCGGTGGCACGCGGCATTTTTGCATCCAAATTGTAGGTATCGCAGTAAAAAGGAGATTGATGAAACCTGTTTCCCCGGAAATTCGTGGGCTGGTGGGTGAATTTGCTTCCGGCCAAGGCAGGGTATTGAGATATTGAAGCAGATCGTCCCGAACTGCAGGATTGCTGAATGAACCTGGAGCAGACAGATAGGCAATGAATGGGCGGTGAAAAAGATAGGTTATCGATCGGGACGTGGGCCCATTTCCCCGCACCGCGAAGATAACACCCCGAAGTGTTTTGATTGGCGGCCAATGAATGTGAGACTTCCCCGCATACCTAGTTGCTAATGACGTTCTCTAACTATCCACCATGCAGAAATAGTGCAGCACCGATCACGTGCACCTACGTGGTGTATTTAAACCCCTTTTGCTCGAAATCCGTCTGATCAAGCAGGAGCTCAATCGCTTCCTCGTTCGAGCCGGACGTGGCTTCCACCTCTTCAGACCGTTTGTTCTGAACCGCACACAGCGCCCAGTACGCGCAGACCAAGCCAATGCAGACACAATAGCAAACTATCATCGCCACCACGCCCCCGGTATACGCTGGTGCTTGGTCGGACCGGAAGGTCTGCGGGCCAATCAGGTTCCCAACAGCGTAGCCTATGTACAGTATCGCGAACACAACCGTCTTCTTGGTGTTGCCGGCCGTGTTGGCTTGTGCGAGACCGATTCCGACAACGTAAGGTCCGAAGTACGTATAGAGCTAGCAACACTGGTCAGTGCCTCCGCGGCAAGTATGATCGTTGGAGCCCAAAGCTTACGAGATAGATGCCGACCATTTGCCCGCCGATGTTGTCTCTGGGAACTGCGTACACAACTGCGGTGCCGATGATTGGCACAATACAAGCTGCTACGGTGACAAGACAGCGCCGGTTCGCCCACTTCGCCCCCGCATATGAGAACACGAATGCTGAGAGCGTACTCATGACACCGGTTGGCATGCTGAGCAAGGAGGCCTCGACGGAGGAAAACCCAAGGTTCGCGATGATGATGCTGTTAAAGGTGGTAAGCCCGCCGTTCGGGATGTTGATTGCAATGTTGAAGAAGAAGATGATCCCTACATGGTGTTAGAAACTGTCATGTGTGCAAGTGCCAGCATACTCCTTACAGGTCTTAGGGTCGATGAACGCCTCCTTCGCCTGGTCCCATTTCCACTCCTTGCTCGCAACACCAGTCTTGTTCCCAGCCACGCGCTTGACAAGATGGTATTTTTCTTCCTTGGACAAGAAAACGGCGTCCATCGGATTGGCGGGTAGGACGATCATGATGAATACGGACCAGGCGAATGTGATGGAGCCTGAAACGTCACTAAACGGGGAGTCTCTGCCGCTGGGTGCATTGCCAGGACTCACCGATGATCAGAAACAAGTAGCGCCAGATTGCCATGGCACCGTCAATGTGGCCAATGGCCCAGGATAAAAAGCCATTGATGACGGAACTTGCGGCAGCAAACACCAATGCGTTCCTGGGAGGTTGCTCCTCTTTCTTGTAGAAAGCGGCAATGATCAAGGAGATCCCCGGCACGATGATGGCTTCGAAACACCCTGATGGCGCGTGAGCTCGATCGTGTCGGCAAGTGTGCGGGAGGCGATATACCCATCAAGAACCTTAGAGCCATGAGGCCGCTCCAGTTGCGGCAGGCAGCCATGAGCAACGCCATTGTGGACCAACCTAGGCTGCATCCGCAAAGGAACTTTGCGGAAGGAAGCCTCTGCATGAGATAAGAGGCAGGGAACATTCCGGCCAACGCCTGGGACGATGAGCATTCTCGTTGATCAAGGCTGGGCTGTTTCTGCTTACACCAAGGGACAAGATTGACCCCAGCCATGAATACTGCTGGCCAACCAAGTGCGTGTCCGTTCTCAGCCCGTAAATGGCGGCAGTGCTGAGCGAAACCTTGTCGACCGCGCCAAGCGTTGCGGTAAGGAAGAGCTAAAGACGGGTGTCGGTAATCCACAGCTGTAATCTCATCGTCGGACTCACCATGGGTATCATGATCCAGTCTATCTTGCGGACCAATCGTTTCTCCTGCGCAGCGGAGAGCGGTGGGTAATGCTGGGTTTCTGCTAGGAACTGAGCAGCTTGGTCGACGTCCTTGACACTGCCGACCTTGTAGTCGGCACTCGCGGGCTCAGCATCCATATGGGCGGATTTCTCGTGAACAGACATGATGCGAGAAGATGGGATTGTCGAGGCACAAGCTGAAGCACGCAGGGCAGCTGCACCGCAGACTTATGGCATCGGGCGACGGCATTCAGTGTCAGCCCGTGTTATCGCCGTGATAACGAAAGGCAAATCCATGATGAGACAGCCAATGTTGTCCAGATTAATCGCGCCGGACCAGAGCGAGACGGACAGGGGTCAGACGAGAGGGATGGTCGTTACGGCGGGCGCTAGGCCGAGACAGGAAGACAGGCTCTTCCCCACCTTACTTATCATGACACACGCCGCATCGACCTTCCACCACTACCATCTTCCGCTCCGACCTTGTCCGTCCGTCTCGACCTTCCCGCAAAATGATGCGTTGTGATGGAGCTGGGCTTCTCGAGCGAGAAGGCCATCAACCTGGCAAGTGGGACCGATAGGTGTGGGAGCACAAAAGGCGGCCCGTATAAAGGCACCAACCCGTCCATCAGACCTAGAGGGCAACCTCAACCATGACAACCTCAAGCGCCAAGCAGCCCGTGAAGATTGCAATCGGTGCGTTCCGCCCACAACAGCTCCCCCAGCCACACGCTGACACGATCATATACCAGACAGAGGAGGGACCTTCACCGACGTCTGGGCCAGGCAGGAAGGCCATCGGGATGTTGTGCTGAAGCTCCTCTCCGTTGATCCGCAAAACTACGACGATGCCCCGACCGAGGGCATCCGTAGAGTGCTCTCCATCATCCGCAACCAGCACATTCCCCGCGGCGTGCCGTTACCGAAAGACGACATCGAGTTCGTCCGGATGGGCACCACCGTCGCGACCAATGCCCTGCTGGAGCGCAAAGGAGCGCGGCACGCCCTGTTGGTCACCAAAGGGCTGCGAGACCTCTTGAAAATCGCCTACCAGTCCCGTCCGCGCCTGTTTGACCTCGACATTGTCAAACCCAACGTCTTGTACTCGGACGTGCGTGAGATCGACGAGCGTGTCACCGTCGAGAACTTTGACGAGGACGTGTTCGGCGCGCACAGGGCTGAGCACGAGGTCCCCGGCGAACTCGTGCGCACTTCAAGCGGAGACATGGTCCGCATCATCAAGCCGCTGGACGAGGCTTCGGTGCGGGCCGTTTTGAAAGAGCTTCGGGCCAAAGGCATTGACACCATCGCGGTATGCTTCGCGCACTCGTACATCTTCCCCGACCATGAAGCGAGGGTTGGCCAGCTCGCAGTCGATGAAGGCTTCTCGCATGTCTCCCTCTCCTCGGCCGTGGCGGCGAACATGATCAAGATGGTCCCTCGCGGGAGTTCGGCATCGGCAGACGCATACCTGACCCCGAACATCAAGCAATATCTCTCTGGCTTCAGGCGCGGCTTCGAGGGCGCGCACCTTGACGATGTCAGGGCCGACTTCATGCAGTCGGACGGCGGGCTCGTCAGCCACAAGAGTTTCAGTGGCCTCAAGGGCATTTTGTCCGGCCCCGCCGGTGGAGTCGTGGGCTTTTCCCGCACCTGCTACAGCCCCGAGACCAAGGTGCCCGTGGTCGGCTTCGACATGGGAGGAACGTCGACGGACGTCAGCCGTTACGGCGGCACCTTGGAACACGTCTTCGAAACCACCACCGCCGGCGTCACCATCCAGTCTCCGCAGCTCGACATCAACACCGTGGCTGCGGGAGGCGGCTCCATGCTCTTTTTCCGCAACGGTCTTTTCGTGGTCGGACCCGAATCGGCCGGCGCCCACCCAGGCCCGGCATGCTATCGCAAGGGTGGGCCTCTCACCATCACCGATGCCAATTTGTTCTTGGGCAGGCTACTGCCGCAGTATTTCCCCAAGATCTTCGGCAAGGATGAGAACGAGCCCCTGGACCTTGACGTTGTCAAGGCCAACTTTGCAGCGCTGACCCAGAGAATCAACGCCGAGGGGGGCCAGTCTCTGACCCCGGAAGAGGTCGCTTACGGATTTCTGGACGTGGCGAACGAGTCCATGTGCAGGCCCATCCGAGCGCTGACCGAGGCGAAAGGTTACGAAATCGGTATGTTCCTCTGGAGGGCCTGGCATGCGGATGCTAACCGGACCAGGCAAACATCACCTCGCAGTGTTCGGAGGAGCCGGCGGTCAGCATGCTTGCGAAATTGCCTCCAAACTGGGCATTTCCACCGCCATCATCCACAGGTACTCCAGCATCTTGTCGGCCTATGGGATGGCGCTTGCCGACATCGTCCAGGAGGCTCAGGACCCGGTCAACCTCGTCTACGCCGGGCAGACAATCGACCACCTCAACCAAAAGCTCGCGTCCTTGCAATCCACAGTCACAGAGCGTCTGATGAGCCAAGGGATCAAGCAAGGCGACATGCGCTACGAATTCTACCTCAACATGAGATATCGCGGAACCGAAACGGCCATGATGATCCTCCAGCCACCAAGCGGCAACTTCAAGGATGCCTTTTTACACCAGCACCTGCGCGAGTTCAACTTCGTCTTCCCAGAATCGCGAGACATCCTGGTTGACGACGTTCGCGTCCGTGGTATTGGCAGTAGCGGATCCGTGTCATCGGATGCGGAAAAGCTTGCGTCTGAGCTCAGGATGACTGCCTTTTCCCATGTAAAGGCAGAGTTGGCCGAAACGCATGTTGGTGTTGCCTCAGAGTTCCATGCTGGCATCAAGTAGCTGATCGAATTATCCAGGTAAAGACGTATTTCCAAAACCATGGCATGATCTCCACTCCGGTGTATCTACTGGAGCAGCTTCTCCCCGGCATGAAGGTGGCTGGCCCGGCGATGATTCTGGACAACACCCAGAGCATCTTGCTTGTTCCGGGCACGGAAGCCAAAATCCTGTCGGCGCACGTCGTCGTCGACGTGCCGCGTATTGCCAAAACCAACACGTCTTCCACCACGGTTGACCCCATCGCTCTGTCGACTTTCTCCCACCGCTTCATGTCCATCGCGGAGCAGATGGGGCGCATCCTCCAGAAAACGTCCATGTCTCTGAACATCAAAGAGCGGCTAGACTTCTCCTGCGCCATCTTCGGTCCGGATGCCGGCCTTGTTGCGAATGCCCCACACGTCCCCGTACGGCTCCCGTTGCGGTATCTCAAGACGGACACGGCTGACAGTTGTTAGGTCCACCTCGGCTCCATGAGCTACGCGGTCAAGTACCAGCACGATCTCCTCAAGGACGAGTTGGTCCCAGGCGACGTCCTCGTTTCGAACCACCCCGAAGCCGGAGGCGCCCACCTCCCCGACGTGACGGTGATAACGCCCGTGTTCGAATCGAGCGGCGAGCGTGTGGCTTTCTACGTCGCTTCGCGAGGCCACCACACGGACATCGGAGGGCTGGGCGGGACCTCGATGCCGCCCAACTCCACCGAGCTCTGGCAGGAAGGCGCGGCCATCAAGAGCTTCAAGCTGATACGCGGCGGGGAGCACTTCGACGAGGACGGCATCAAGAAGATCTTGCTCGAGCCGGGAAAGTACCCGGGGTGCGTGGGAAGCCGGCGGCTCGACGACAACATCTCCGACCTGAAGGCCCAGGTGGCGGCCAACAGGAAGGGGATGCTCCTGATCCAATCCCTGATGGCCGAGTACTCGCAGGAAGTGGTGCAGCTGTACATGCGGGCGATACAGTCGAACGCCGAGGTCGCGGTGCGGCGGTTCCTGCGCGAGACCCGCCGGCAGAAAGGGGTCGCCGTGTTCTCGGCCGCCGACCAGATGGACAACGGGTCGGAGATTGTGCTGACGGTGAGCATTTCCGACGACGGCTCGGCCAGGTTCGACTTCGGCGGCACGGCCGCGGAGATGTACTCGAACATGAACGCGCCGCCCGCCATCACCTACTCGGCCATCATCTACTGCCTGCGGCTGCTCATTGGCGTCGACATCCCCATGAACCAGGGCTGCCTGGCGCCCATCGACATTGTGCTCCCGCGGGGCAGCTTCCTCAACCCCTCGCCGGGCGCCGCCGTCTGCGCCGGCAACACCCAGACGTCGCAGCGCGTGTGCGACGTCATCCTCAAGGCCTTCCGGGCGGCCGCGGCGTCCCACGGGTGCATGAACTGCCTGGGCTTCTTCGGCGAGGTCCGCGATCGCGAGGGCGGGGCGGAGCACTCGTTCGCCTTCGGCGAGACCGTGTGTGGAGGCTCGGGGGCGACGGCGAGGGCCCACGGCGCGGACGCGGTGCACACGCACATGACCAACACCCGCATCACGGACGTCGAGACGCTCGAGCGCCGATACCCTGTCCTGCTCCGCGAGTTCTCCATCAGGGCCGGGAGTGGAGGCGACGGCGTCTATCGCGGTGGCTGCGGCGCAGTCCGAGACATGGAATGCCGGGCGCCGCTCAGGTTCAGCGTCATCACAGAGCGCCGCTCAATTGCTCCGTACGGCATGGCGGGCGGTTCCGAGGCTGCGAAGGGCAAAAACTTCTGGGTCAGGAAGATCAAGAAGGCCGATGGAGAGGGGTTCGAGGAGCGCTGGATCAACATGGGCCCGAAGAATATGGTGGCCATGCAGCCTGGTGATCGCTGTGTGCTGCTCACGCCCGGAGGAGGCGGATGGGGCGCTGCGCCCACTGCCAGTCCTGGGGTAGCATCCGCGGCTGGAGAGGACGCAGAGAAGGGGGTGGGAGCGCTCCCTCATCCGCGCGCTGTGGGGAGCATTGCCGCATGGTACACCGCACAGGCCGAATCCTCCTGATTGCCCGCGGATCACTGGAGGATTGCAACTATTGGGCCCACCCGTATGCCTTCAGTGTAGCATCCGCCGAGCCCCCCGAACCGGTCTTCTCCGAGGAGGAAGTTTTTTGCAAAAGCGGCCCAAACCAAACCACCTTTTGACAGGAAAGATCATCCCAACCTACCGCGGAAAGTAGGCGGGGGAAACGCCGGGCTCCGAGGGGCCCTCCAAGCCATCCAGCCCAATTTTGCAATCTCATTCAGCTCGAGCTGTCACATGTCAGCCATTGCTTCCTTTCGCTTATGCACTTGACCAATGATTGGCGTCCGTCAATGAAGGCTCCAGAGACTGTGCCTATCCTGTTAAATCCCAAGTCACAGAAACCAGGGTGGCACTTACCGGGGAATTGTGTGTTCTGCTCCTTAGTAGGACCTCGCATGGCGTTGTACCTGCATTCTGACAGGCAGAGGTGAAGTTCTCCAGACCAAGACCATGTTTCCCTCTTCTTGTGACTTCGCCCGGTTAAAGCTGCTGTTTCGCACTCAATTCCGAGCATCCCACGCTACACGATCTCTGCGAAGCCTTCGTGCTGCCGCTCCTTTTCCGGTGTGGTCAAGCAATGTGCGGGAGATGAGATGAGCAAAAGTAAAGTTTCTCTGTCCTAGGTGCTGGCCTTGCCGCATGCTAGGCCATGGGACAGGCAAAGATCTGTAGTAAGGAAGTAGCTGCTTAGCGGGCTTTACCTTCAAATAGTGGAGGACAGGCGATCAGGGGCGATCCTTCGCCGATTGTTTACCGCGCCAATGCACGGCGCGACAATCCGGGGACGGCAGCGCTCCAACCTTATCTGAGTTCGCCATCACCAAAATGAAGGGTTGCCCGTCGCTGAAGAATCCGTGGCATGTGATGATGTGGTGGCGATGTTCGTCTAATGCCGCCCACTTCGTCTAGTGTGCCACATTTGTTCATCACCCCCTCAGTAATAATTGGTTCCACCCTCATCAGCCGCGTGGTTCCGATCAAATTTTAGCGCGTCGATGCCGCTAGCAGGGTTGCTGTAAGCACGGCAGTTAGATCATCACAGAACGACGTCCTGGTGATGAAAACTCATTCAACGTGGTCGTGAGGTTCTAATATTAGGTTTCTAAATTTCGTCTTATTGTCTATGTTCTTGAAAAGAGAAGAATTACAAGGAAAATAAAAGTATGTGTGTGTATATGTGTGAGTTTATGTCATGGGTATAGTCGGAAGAGAGAAAAAATTGAAAGAAGTGGTATACGGCCCGAAAAATGGTCATTACGCCGGTCACTCCTCGCCGTTCCCAGCGCCCCACACCTTGGTGTGCATGCCAAAGCCGTTCTTTTGCCTCACGCCGGGAACGTTTGAGCTCATTTTACGCAGGGGGCGGGTGTCGCTGTCATCGCCCAGGCTGGGGGCACCTGACGCCGCGCACGACACGCTCTCCACCTCGACCGAGATTTCCTGGTGTTGGTGCACAACCAGAGGCCCTTCCCTCTGTTGGTAGGCGTGGTGGTGATCGTCGACTCCAGTGCTGTGCAGATCCTTCTGGCCCGGCTGGCCCACGCCGCCGCTCCGCATGATGCGCCTCAGTTCCATCTCGTCCTGGTCCTCGTGGTAGTCGTGGTGCTTCTTGTCCATTGCCTCGATGTCGGAGCTGGTGGTAGACTCTGCGCGGCCAGCGAAAGCATTGATCATGGCCTGCTGTTTACGGTCAGAGGCCCCCTGGGGACGGCTGTTGCGTCTGAAGTCGAGGCCTCCGGTGTTGGACGAGCGCGAGACAGTGGCGATCAGGTCGGCCATGGACATTTCGATCTTTAGCTTGACAATGTAGGCGAGAGGGTGGAACTGCATGTAGACAAACGAGTTCTTCAGTGACATCATACCTGGTCACGGGTCAGCGGGGCTCCAGGAGCTGAAGGGGCCGTCGGACTTACTGATGATGAGGACATCCATGCTGAGCGAGAATCCGATGATGTAGATGTTGAACTTGACCAGAGACTCATACTTCTTCAGGCCCTGGCGCACCAGGTTCTTCTGCACGATGCGGATGAAATACCAGTTGAGGGCGCCGTCGACCAACAGGTAGATGACCTTCTCGCAGCGGTCCCAGATTTCGTTGAGGTGGACGTACGTTTGCGAGATTTGCAGGCGAGCAGGGATCCAGATGCAATAGACGGAGATGTTGATGGCGGTGATGAGAACGGCAACGCCGATCTTGATGTGGAGGCCCTTCCGCCGGTTGACAAGGAGCACCGATACCCGGTTGATGATAATCTGCAACAGGAACTGGACCTGGAGCGCCCACGTGGTCACTGAAAGGAACTGTCAGTCACTGGACTGGGCAGACGGGGCGGGCAGGCAGGCGTACGGATGCAGAAGTAGAAGGCAAAGCTGGGGGGAATGTCGCCTCGCAGATGCAGCCAGCAAATGATGCTGAAGGCAAGGCACACGGAAATTTCGCCCCAGATCATCCAGATGTAGGGCGAGTTGAGGCGGCTGGCGCCATGCAGCTTGGAGACGTGGCGGGTCTGCTTGATTGCCGTCCAGACAGTGAGGAAGCCGAAGCCGAGGGTGAAGCCCCAGGCCAGGCCGGCCAGGGCGATGTCATCCTCGGTGACGGGTTGGAGCTTGAAGCCCGGGGCCAAGAGAGTGAGCATGATGTCCAAGAGTAAGAGAGCGACTGCGGCGGGGAGGCGGAGAGCGCAGCGCCGGGACTGATTTAACCAAGTTGCATGCTCCTTTTGGAGCTGGGAGCGTGGCGCATGCTAGCTAGAGTAGCAGGCGGGTCGCCGGGCAGCGGCACTAGCATCGCGCGCCGGCGTCGTCTCTAGAGCCGTTTGATGCCCAGCAGCATCCCTAGCTAGCGCGGTGGCTGACAGCTGCCGGCCGGTGTGCTCTGAACTGCCTAGCACGGCTCGGCGCTCCTGCCGCGCGTCAGTGATGGAAGCTTGCCAGCGGTGGTTGAGGGCTGCGCCGCGGGAGAGGCCGGCAGCATCCGGGACGTCAGGCTGTGCCTGCAGAGGAGTGGCAGCAGACGGGCGTTTCACGACGCCAGGTGAAGGCCGGGTCCTGACATGCGTGGCGGGGAGTCGGCCTCTTTTGCGTACCATGAGTAGCGGAGCATGGTCCGGCAGGCTGGCGGATGGCGGCAGTGGACAGGTCTACTGGGCGTTCCTGGCGCTAGAAGCGCGGAGAAAGCGGCTAAGAGCAGCCCTCGATCGCTGCCGCACCACTCACGCCTGCCGGATTGAACACCCGCCGATCGCCTGTTACGCTCCTGGGCCTAGCGCCGAGACGCTCTTCATGGTCGGCCTCTTGCGACACCACACTGCAAATTCGCCGTGATCGGCAGCATCGCCTCCTCCGATCGGCGACCCTGCGCGGCCGCTGCCCATACAGAAAACGCGATCTGCGCTCAGGAGTGGCCGTCGACCAAAGCTTGACGCCCCTGCTTGTTTCCCTGCCGTGGTCGTGCGTGATGGCGCCTTCCCCCCGCCCCGGCCCGCGGCCAAGGTACCGGGTCCTTCCATGCAATTCACCGAACACATGCACATGTGCTGCGGCCTGACACTAGTAGGAGACGTTTCCGCAACGCTTGATCACTGCTACCCATATCCACTCCTTTCTGTTCGTGCTATACACGCCAAGGCCACAGGTGGTGAGAAAACCCCGCACCGCTCCCCCTGATTCCTAGTAGCTCGAGTCTATCCAGCTCTTGTAGTCACTGCCCAGCACCGTTTCGTGCGTCACGGCGGCATCCAGCGCGCTCTCGTACTGCCTCTCCGCCGTCGACGCCCCGTCGCCCTCGTTGTTCCACTCGTAGTATAGCGGCGTTGCACCCTCGGCCATGGTCGTCCAGCCCTGGGGGTTGATCGTGTCCGCCAGCTTCGAGTTCTGGAACACCACCCGCGCGAGCACACGCCACGGTCTCCCCAAATACACCTTCTCCGCCAACCCTGAAACGCCCGAGGCTGCTGTCACCGTGCTGCTGTCTACCACGTACCACGACTCGTCGTCTGCCGTCTCGCGCGAGCTTGCCGTGATGGCGCCGCCGCCGCTCGACGCTATCGTGCACTCGCCGAACCACGCACTGGCCGCGCCAAAGATGTAGTCCACTGCGCCTTCTATGTAGCAGTTCGAGTAGTACTGCGTCCCGCTCTTGGCATATAGCGTGTCTTGGTAGCTCTTGAACTGGCAGCCGTAGAAGCCAAGCTTGTCGGCGTTGGCCGTGAGGCTGCCCATCGTTCGGTCAGCTGCATCGATTGTAGATGGACTCAAGGGCATCTTACGCGACGGCTTGCGCGCCGGCCCCGTAGCCGTTGACGACGTTGATGTTGTACATGTTGAACCCGTCGGCCTTGACGTTGACGGTCGAACTGGCGTCAAGAGAGCCGGCGTCCGCTGACTTGATGGTGTGGGTAATGGTGACTGTATTCGACTTGTAGGTGCCGGTGTCTGCGGTTGATCCGTAGAGCGTCAGGGAGCCTTTGTACGTGATGGTCAGCTGTTCGGCGTAGGTTCCGTCACTGACAAAGATGCAGGCATCAGCGGTCGAGCTTGTGCCAAGCGCGTCGAGTGCACTCGCTATAGTTGTGTAAGTTGCGCTCGAGCCGACAGTCAGGCATCCTGATGGCGCAGTCGTCCTGCTGGTCCTCTTCGCAAGGTCTGGGGTGGGGACCGAAGACACGGGAAGCCCGAGTGCAAGCAAGAAAGCAGCGATTGACCTTGCTCTCATTGTTGTTGGTTGGTTGTTGGAGTGCCTGAAATGTTCTGGATACAATGCTTGGGTCCGAGGAAACCCGAGTGATACCTGCGTTATTATACAAGAAGGTCGCACCAGAGGGGAGAGCGTCTAAAAGCCGGAGGAATTCAGACAACGTCCACAGCGCTCCCGCTGTTCCCGGATGGCTTTATTGCCCATCTCCAATGGCTCGTGTCCTTTTAAGCCATGTCGAAGATGCATTTCCGGCGTGTGTCGAGCAACAAGATTCCATAGTGTGTCCGGGCGAGATTACCCCACAAATGCCCCGCGGAGTCCGGCTCCCTGCGACCGCAGGCGAGTCCCCTACCTGATTTTAGTGGTGGGCTTTTATGCCCTGCTTCTGCCTTGATGAAACGCTACCTTCGTTTCCGGGTAAACTAGGCGGCCCTGGCCATATCATCTGCCACACAAGAGCGGCGTCTCGTCCGCTTCTTTGTGAATGAGTCCGCAGATACTTCGTACGAAAATACAGCCCCCTCTCGCAGCCGATGGCTAGCGCGAAGAAAAGCATAACATGGCGTAACTATGCCTTAGCTCGTTCTTAGAAAGAAAAAAATACGTAGTTAGTTGAAGCCATCGTCCGGACGAGAATGTCGAGTTAAAAATTCTACATACACGTCCGGACGATGGCTTCAACTACTCATAACGTGAGCAAAACAACAGATCCACGCTAGCCATCGGCTGCGCGAAGGAGCTGTAGCATCTGCCACACAGAGCGGCGTCTCGTCCGTTTCTTTGTGAATGAGTCCGTAGGTGCTTCATTCAGCCGCCTCCGAGGGAGGTGGTGTACCCTGGGCTGGAGGCCTTGTTTGATGCACATGCGTGAAACAAATGACCAAGGGCAAACGCATTTCAACTACCCCAGAACGCCAAGACAGCTGAAACCTCGCTAAGCATCTACTTGTTGAGAAGAAGCTTTGTCAAACCGTCGGGCCGTCCCACCCGCCATCCGACGGAGGAACATGCATACTTACCTCCTACATTTATTCCTCCACTTGAAACGAAGGAGGCCTGCTCGCAATAAAACTTGTCAGGTCTCTCGTCAAACTAAACAATACTTCCCTCGTACCTTCTTCAGTTTCCTGCTCTCCATTGCTCGAGACGGGCATACTGGTCGTCATGAAGCTCCTTGCCTGCCTCACCACCATCACTGCCATCGCCGCAGCACTCCCAGCCCCTATAGACGACAGTGTCAGCAACACACTTGCACCCCGCGCCGTCTGCACGCCCACGGCCGGCGGTTCGTCTTCGACAGACGATGTCCCTGCAATCGCCTCTGCTCTTTCGACTTGCGGCAACGGCGGCACCATCGTGTTTCCGGCTGGAGTGACCTACTACGCCAACAGCGTCCTCGACCTCTCGTCCTGCGCAGGCTGCGACATCCAGCTCGAGGGGCTCCTGAAGTTCTCCAGCTCGACCTCTTACTGGTCCGGCAGGACCGCAATGATCCTGCTCGAGGACGCTTCCGGAGCGAAGATCCGCAGCTTGACGGGCAGCGGCGTCATCGACGGCAACGGCCAGAACGCATGGGATCTCTTCGCGTCCGACTCCTCATACGCGCGACCGACACTGCTTTATATCGTTGGCGGCTCCGACATCGAGGTGAGCGGCTTGCGGCAGAAGAATCCTCCGAACGTCTTCATCTCGGTCAAAGGCGGCGCTGAGCGCGTCGCCTTTTCCAGCCTGAAGCTCGACGCGACCTCCAAGTCGGACAACCCACCCAAGAACACCGACGGCTTCGATATCGGCGAGAGCACCAGCGTGACATTGTACGACATTGATGTGTCCAATGACGATGACTGTGTGGCCTTCAAGCCGGGGGCAAATTATGTGACCATCGACCAAATCACATGCACCGGCTCGCACGGCATCTCGGTGGGCTCGCTGGGCAAGTCGAATGCCGATTCGGTCAAGAACATCTACGCAAGCAATGTGAAGATGATCGACAGCACCAAGGCGGCGGGCATCAAGACTTACCCGAGTGGTGGCAGCCACGGCCTGTCTACCGTCTCGAACGTGACCTTCACGGGCTTCACCGTGCAAAACTGCGACTATGCATTCCAAGTACAGAGCTGCTATGGCGAGGATGCGGACTATTGCGAAACCAATCCTGGCGATGCGCAAATTAGCGACATTGTGGTTGAGGGATTTTCGGGCGAGACATCTGACAAGTATGATCCGACAACGGCCAACATCAACTGTGGAGCAGACGGTAATTGTGGCATCGCCATCTCTGATTGGACGGTCTCGGCCCCTTCAGGAAAGAACCAGATCCTGTGTTCGAATACCCCGAGCACCTTGGGGGTGACGTGCACCTCAGGGGCTTCTGGGTAAATGAGCGGGTATGGGAAGAGGAACGAGCTCTGAGCGGTTTCTTAGTACGCAGAAAATCTTAATCATTACTTGACAAAAAACCTCAACGCCTTTACAAACATCATGGAGCGAAGAGAAAAAAGAGAAAAAGAAAAAAGTGTGCATAGCCTCCCACATAAGGAAGTGATGAAAATGAAGCAGCTCGAGAAACCAAGGAGCCATCGAGCGCGGAGCCTCTGTTAGGAACCTACCACTATAACATGACTGTCGTGAGAAGTGGTAGCCTTATCAGAGCGCCTAGACCTTGCAGCTTGATACTTACAGAAGGCCCACTGAAACTGTGCATGTAACCACAGATTAACGGTACCGGACCCTTTCAGGCAAGCATGAGCTCACTGGATCATGGAGCTGACCATCTCGCGAAGCTCAGTGATCTCGCGTCTCAGCTGCCTTACTTCGATGACCGCTTGCTCGACGCCAATCTCAGGGGCTATTTCCTCACATTTCTTCGCCCAGCCTTCAGACTCGAAGTCAACTTCCCCGGACATCTCTTCCCACTCCTCTGTCGTGTCATCGTCTTCTTCTCCACGCTTACGGTTGTCACGGACTTTGTGGGCCTGGGCCGTTTCGATTGCGGCCGTAATCAGCAACAGAGGAGAATAGATGAAACCCATAACGTAGTCGTTCAGGCGGCTGTAGCGTTTCTCATCCAACCACCATTCAAATGGAATGATGACCAAAAAGAGCTCGATGAGGTTGAACGCTTCGACAGTCAGCATATACAAAGATCGAATGGGGAATGATACTCACGTGCAATGAAAACATTTTCGTCGGGAGCTCGCACAAACTGCATGGTCTTTTGAGAGAGCTGCAACGGAAGTCAGCATGATGATCTCCAGTTTAGGGCTGAGAAACATACCAGTGCCATGTATTCATCGATCGCATTGTCAGTAACATCCTCATAGGCACTGTTGTACAGCGCAATGAGGATGTTGAGCAAGACTAAGGTGGATGTCAATTAACGCCGAATGGCCGAACCGTGGCGCATTGCACTTACCAACCATGACCACAAACGTAAAGACGTAATACAAGATCAAGCCAAACGGAGGTGCAAATCGCTCAAAGCCATCGAACTCCGGCGACTGCATGATAGCATTCAACATTGCTTTTGTGATGAATGAGAAAGCGGTGATCTTGCTGTCGACCTGATCCATGCCGATGAACGCCTGGAAAAAGCCGACCAAGATGACGAAGAGGAGAGCGAAGAAGATGAGAGACTCCTTCATCATAACCTTCAACACCACGAGCATGGCACCGAAGAATCGGAAGGTGTCGAGGTACAGCATGATGCGCATCCAGAACATAGGGGCGCTGAAGGCCAGGAAGTTGTAGCTCAGTGTGTTAAATCGCACGCGTGGTTCCGAATCGACATCGTGTCCAAGTGCAATGAGACGGGTTATGAGCGAAACGGTAAGCAGGGCATACAGAGTGCTGTTGAAGACGTTCCAAAAACCAATGTAGTAGCGGCCAACCTTCCAGAACTTGGCTATCTCGTCAAAGATGAAACCAGCAGTGAAGACGTACAGAAGAGCCTCGACAACGTCAAGGTCACCGTCCGGGTTGATCGTGTTGATAGCGCCCGTGTACAGGGCCAGATAGATGATGGAAATCAGAATCTGCAGAGCGTTTTGGTAGGCAGGCACACGCATTCGGTCCGGATCCAGGTGAGTCCAGTAGTTGGTGTTCCCCTTGTGCTTCCAATCGATGAACCGCGAAGCATCTTCGTCGTCCTGCACCAGCCAGCCGCGCCAAAGGTGGTTGATACACTTCTGGTAACCGGAAGAGCCAATGACGCGCAGGGCGTGCAAGTCGACGGAACGCTCGACAACATTGGCGGGCATTGTCTCTTCGCCATTGACGAGGATGGAGTAACGCTTGAGCAGGACGTCCTCGAGGAGGAACGGCATGTCCTCCTCGCTCTCAATGCTATGAGTAGTTAGCGCGCTGTCAGTCGCATGCCAGCAATAGCGATCAGACTCACATGCGCTTTGCTATGACCTCGCAAGCCACGGCACGGACATCGTGTAAGTCTGAGTCCCACAGCTCGATAGCAGCCTGTCTCTTGAACCATTTGTTCACGACCAGCAAGCAATAGACGACACATGCGTTGTATTCATCGCCGCCTGCGGTGGCTGCCAGCTTGACCACCGATGGAGTGATTATGTGGCTGTGGGCACAGGCGACCAGCGATTCCTCGACCTCGCAGGGAATTACGGTCTCGATCTGGTGCTTGAGGCGGAGGGCGATCTTGGTCACTTCTTTGGCCGGAATGGGCGAGGGAGGGACATCGTCCCTACGCGTGGGAAGCACTGCAGATTGTGAGCATTGGCGCAACCTCCACGCCTCACAGACTCACAGGCGCTCATCTCGTCGCGGAGACGAGGCCGGTCGCGCCGGCTCTTGTCGAGGTTGAAAAGGCGCGCCCAGCGTACCATGGTGATGGCTGGCGTGTTGGTCAAGCTATGTACGGAAGTGCCGGTGGTCGAATGTCGCGCAGGACCGTGGCCAATGTTGTACGGGACCGACAAAGGCTGTCGTAGCGGAGCTGGCGATCAATGCGTGGGCTGGTGCAGCTATCTTTGCAAAGAAAAAGTGGGCAGAGTTGGATACACAGGCGGGGCGGCCATAGCTCCTGGCAGCGCACGTCACGCGTCGCTGCCAGACCCCGGGCAGTCTCGGGTCGCTCCGAGCGGCCTATCAGATCAGATCAGATCGCCACGCTATGGACTCTCAGCGAAAAGCATCGCTTTGCCGTGCTCCTCTTGCGCGGTGCCGGCTCGAGGCAGGATGCAGTGAATTGGTAGATTTGGCTATTTTCGCCGCTCCCCCTCCCGATGCAGCGCGGCAGCTAGGCTGCCTTCTATCTCGCCCCGACTTTTAGATCCTTTTTAACCGCCCTCAGATGCTGCCCCAGAACTAGCATGCCGCCGCGACTCCATTCAGCTGCCATGCTTTCCGAAAGAAACTCGTGCATCAAAGATGCGTCGCCGTGCCCACCTTCTAGCTGTGGATCT
Source organism: Diplodia seriata (assembly GCF_021436955.1). Lineage (NCBI taxonomy): Eukaryota > Fungi > Ascomycota > Dothideomycetes > Botryosphaeriales > Botryosphaeriaceae > Diplodia > Diplodia seriata. The sequence continues at coordinate 1,171,245 of NW_027117308.1, read as the reverse complement.
CGCCCTCGTCGCTCTCGCTCTCGTCCTCGTCACCGCTGACCTGCTGGTTCTCACGCTCTCTCTGGTCCATAAGAGCCTGCAGCTCCGCGTCATCGCTCTCGGTGACGGCCTTGGGCGCCATCTTGACCCTGCAGCTGCCACCGTCGTAACCCGTGATGCACTTGGTGACCTCCTCAATAGACTTCTCCAGGTTGGCGATACCGGTGCTCTTGTCCAGGCACTGGCTGGTCAAGACGTACAGCGGAGGCGATACGAGCCTGACCTTGACATAGTTCTCAGCCGTGTTGTGTGCCTCGGCCTTGCGCAGCGCATCCTTGACAGCGTCGATGCCCTCGTAACCGAAGCACGTAACCTCGATATCGGCGCGCACCTTGGTCGGCTGAGGAGTAAGACGCTTGCCGATGTAGGACAGGAGCTCGGCCTTGACCGGCTCGTTGGGGAATGCGATCTCGTTCCAGACGTCGGGGTTGGTGATGGAAAGCTTGAAGGCGTCGAGCGAGTGGCCGTACTTCCTGTTTAGCGGCCAGGCAATGGTCTGGTACAGCTCCTCAAGAGGCGTGCGCGTCTTCTCGGCGACGTGGCGCATGATCGAGTGGACCATTTTGCTCTTGTTGTAGCGCTCCTCACACTTGACAATATCCTCGGGCGAAACACGACGCTTCGAAAGATCGATGTAGCCTATACTCAGTCAGCGCGCCATGCCCGCCCCGTGTGCGCGTCGCCCACTCACCCTTCTCCTTGTCCACCCTCAGCACAACGACGACCTCGTTACGGCCGACGCGAATGAGCTTCTGGATACTACGGATGCGACGTCTCGAGAGCTCGCTAAGCAGGATCATGCCGTCGATGTTGTCATACTCGAGCAGCTTCACGTACGCGCCCATCTCGGCGATCTGCGAACACGGTCAGCGCGTGGTTACAGCGGCAGCGATCGGGCGGGAGAGGCTGCGCACCTGCTTGACATTAACCATGACAAAGCTCTCCACCTCCGGGTACTTCTCCTCATAGAAGCGGCAATTCGTCAAAGAGCCTTCGGACGACATGGCTGGTTGTTATTCCTCGTCGAGGTGTTCGTGCGGCGTATAGGGTTATTCTTCTGGCTGGCGAGTGCCTTGGTATCAGCGCCGGCAATGTGCGTGGAGCGCTGTGGCGGGAGTCGGAGCGCAGGGGCGGATGGCGTGTTGGAGTCACCTAGTAGGATGTCGGCGGCGGTGACTACACAGGCGAGAATTCACAGGCACAATTGGTGGGGCGAAGTGCCAAGATTTCAGAGGCGCAAAGCACTGCCCTGTCGGCACCCACCAGAATGTCACCCGGCGACGTCTGCCTGCTCTCTCACCGCCTAGTGACGCAACAATGCACCCTGCCGTTGCTGCTCAAACCGGCAACGAAGCTTCTTCGAGATACGAAATTATTTCCATGCTGTAGCACGTCGCATCGCCAGCCGTGGCTGAGGCGCTGAACGTAATACAGGTCCCTGCTGCCGTTGTTTTACGAGCGGGAGCGGACTTGTTTGGTGCATTCCTCCCCTTCTCCCCTTCCTCAATCCGTTGTCCTCTTAGTGGCCGGTATATCTCCCTGCCACGTCTGGCGATCAAAAATCCACATTCTAGGTGTTTAGTTTTGTTCGTGCCTGCACGTACTGATCCATTCATATGGACCCCCGAGGCGTTGCGACTCGACAGGTTTTCTCTTCCCGCGTTGACGCCACGCCTCGTTCCTGCACGTAAGACGGCCATAGAGATAATCTAGGGACAGCCAACACAGAAGATGCGCCACGCCATATACAGTGCATCCGATAAAGTACTTCCGCAACAAAGGGTCTGTAAGAGGTCTCGCATGTATTCATTCGGCTCGTGTTTGCACAGGATGTTTGATTTTTGTCTTAAACCATATTTCTGGGAACGGCTGCGCTCCGTCTGAGGTTGGGAGCGACCGCTCGCCAGCCACGCATCAGCTATCCCGATCCGCCAGGAACGGTGATGCGCTGGAAGTGGCCAGGAGGGAGGAGAGGGGAGTGACGTCCGGCTTGTTTCATCCCGCGCACAGTCTACCGAGGTACCCGCACAGTAAACAGACCCGCCACCGCTTACTCGAGTGAGCGCTTTTCCCCTTCACTTGAGACAGCCACAGCCAGCGTGATGCTTGCGGGGAAGCCGTACTAGGTAGCCTGGCTCTTGGTGACTGGGACGTGGCTGGCTGTAAGGATTCCCGCTGCCAAGCACTCCGCTCCGCCTGCCCCATGAAGTGCTCATTGGCCGGTGCGCGGCAAGGGTAACCGATCGGCTTCCAGGAAACGGTCGGTTGGCTTGATGCGGAACGCGCCTTTGCGGCTGGAAGGCCTCGTTCTCACGTCCTCCAAGGATCTAGCCAGTGAGAGCGCGCCGCCACCCCGCAATCAGCTGAAATGGAACGGTGCCAACACAACCATGGGCCGTCGGACCCGCGGCTTCGGCCTGTGCCCGCAATCTTAAGGTTTCCGCCTTACGGACCTTGGCGCTCCTGAAATCTCTCGTTCTGGAGAATATCATGCCGCGGTACCCACTTCTACATGCTTTGCCGTCCTCTTTTTCCCCTTGACTTACCACTCTGCCACCCTATCTGTTGGTCTAATTCTAGTCAGTTTGGACCTGACTACTCACACTCGTTTTCAAACACAACATAACCGACACAATGAAGTACTTTGGCGTCGCCTTGCCTCTCACCTTTCTCCTCACCCTGTCCGCGGCCACGCCGGTGCAGCCGCGACAGCCCTATGACACACCCACGCCAACACTGCCAAGCTCCTCCCCCTCCAGCAGCGCCACTTGCTCTTGTGAGCCCAGAATCTGCATCCAATCGTGGCCTCAGGTAAGAAATTAACATTGCTGCTGCTTTATGTGGAAGCTGATCCAGGTGCTTTCAGTCTTGCGTCTGTGCGAACAAGGGCAAAATGGATTGCTATGAAAAGTGCGGCGGCGATTACCCGGAACTACAGGTAGGTTGTTTCCGATTACCGTGAATACCAGAATCTGACTTCCGGTCGTAGTCGTGCGAGTAAAGGTCCCAGATGTAGCGTCGCATTATGAACCAAATATAATAGTTTTTGAGGAAGCTACCGAAACTCCACTTACGCCGCGGTCGATATTCAATCATTTTCCACGCATCTGTATTGTTTTTATCTCATCTGCTTCTATGCTCCCGGCTCGGAAGCCAATTTGGATTTTTTTCTCTTTCTCCTGGACGCTACATCTCCACATCTATCCGTCCCTTTCTCGTGGAACAGCGTGTCGTGGTGATGATTGCTTTGAACTTCTTTGTGGAGCTTCTTATTCACTTCTGGAAGAGGTCGCCTTGCCTTCCGCCAGATTGACGAGAGCCTCGCCGTCGACCCTCAAACCAACCCACTCCTCCATCTGTCTCGCCCCAATTCCCGCGTAGAACTTCAGCGACGGCTCGTTCCACTTCAGACAGCTCCATTCCAACCTTCCCCCATCGATTCTCTGCACTTCCCTAGCAAGCTCCTGTATCAAGAGCTTGCCGTATCCTCTCTGACGGTACTTAGGCTTCACGAAGAGGTCCTCGAGGTAGACTCCAGGCTTCGCACGCCAGGTGCTGTAATTGTTGAAAAAGAGGGCCATGCCGGCCACTTCCCCCTCGGGGGCCGTTACGAGTAGGGTCTTCGCGTAACCGGAGTGGACGGTAGAGGAGGGCTGGTCGGAGGACGATGGGTCAAAAGAGAGCGTGGCCGCAAGAGAGTCTTCAGTGGCCTGGACAGAATCGAGCGCATCTTCGTAAATCGCAAGTTCTTTTATCAAATCCAGGATCGCGCGGACATCTGCGAGAACCGTTAATAAACAGATGTACTCCACTCCGTGAGTATTACCTTCGCGCGTGGCCAAGCGGACGGAAGGTTTGTCGGACATGTTGGTGATTGTTGCGCGGGTTGCTGTGATACAAGATTGGCGGGGAAAGAAGCGCTTTAATGTCGTGCGTGCACTACGCCCTACGCCCTACAACATGATCATGGTGACGCTGCCCCACTTGCACCAGCGCTCCTCACTCGGCCACGGCCAATCGTATTTCCGAACGCGGCTCCGTTCCATGATGGGCTTCTGGTTTCTGCACCACCACCACCACCAGCAGTTTGTGGCACTCGGTCTATTCTCCCTCGTTCATCCACGCCCTCGAACAATGATCTGTTGTGCGAGAAGGTTTGCGTCTCTCGCTGCAAATGCTCCCACGACCCCCACACGACTGCCCAGTCCTGTTTTTGTTCGTTCCAACGAAGAACTGGGCATTGAGAGAAGACCTTGGCCCAAAGGCGGCGCATGAGCCGTGGGGTGATGTTTTGTGCTCGGCGTCTACCGGGCGACTGTCGCGGGAGACGCTTCGTCTCCAGCTCATCCTGCAGTAAAGAAGCCAGCACATCTGGGTTAGTAGGCCCTTGTACGAGCCACCGATCTGCAGGCTGAAATCGAGAGCTTGCCGTTGTCGAGAGTCGGAGCAGCATATCTGCCTTGGAACCATGCTCTGGCAACATGTGTTCTCGACAAGCAAGTGACAAGAAACGCTCGCCTGCAATGCCACCGACATTTGCTAGCTTAGCCACGTCGTAGGTGCTCATGTGACTCGGCACACCTGGTCTCCTGCGCTTCAAGCCGCGCCACTTGCGCGCACCCGACACCAAATCTCTGAGCCTCTCCCACTCATCTTCGGGTAACGGCGGGAAAACCTTGTCTAGCACGGAGGCATACCACTTCGACACCATGTTTTTTTCGCGCTTTCGCGGGAACGGGCGCATCCAAATGTCGGTCAACGGCACTTCCAGGTATGTCGATTTCAGCTTCGCCCTTCTGAGTTCCACGGGACGTGCATGGGACCTCTGACTCTCCAAAAGAGCGCGGAGTTTGGAGTAACGTGGAGAAATTCTGTACTTGTGGGGCTTGCCCTCAAGCCTTGGGGATTCGGCTACAACCTTTGGGATCCCGGTGATAGCTTTAGATGGATCGAGTGTTGCGTCGACCTCTGCCTGCCACAGCCTAACAGCTTCGCTCTCGCTGACCGGGTCCGGGATGAGCAATGTATCCATCAGCTCGTGCCTCCGTTTGCCGGTGCGCCCGTACGTCAATAGTAGAATCTGTTGAAGAGGCGCCATCTCGCCCTCATTGGCACGGCGCAAAAAGTTGAGGCCCTTTCGCGCATTGTTCAGAGCGCCGCGAAGGCGCCGCGGAGAGAATGCCGGGTGGTTCGAGTGATTTTTGCGATCGCCATCCTCCACTGGCGGCGGATGATAATCAAGAAAGCGGCTTATAACATGGTGGTGGACGTAGAGACGGGCGGCTGGGTCGGGGAGGTAGGTGGACTCGCGAAGAAGCGCGCGGAGTAGATGGCGGGCGCCGGAGGTGTCAGCAGCGGGAATCATGCGCATGGAGCCAGCCTGGAGGACGACGTCTGACGGAGAACAATTGCAGGTGTGCGGGCGGCAGTGTGAGGATGACGAGTGGGCGCGAGTCGCGCGGATGGGGGCTAGCGTAACGCGTGCGTAGGTACGCGACTGATTCCCGTCTCCACTTCCTGGCGCATGAGCCTGGAGCATCACCAGCTCAGCCCGCAGCTCCGCATCCCTCCGACCGCTGCGCGCCCCATCGCCGCGGCAAGCTCGCGCACGACTGCGCTTCACGTCGCCGCCGTCCGACATGCAGGTCGCGCCCAACGGAATGGCTGGATTCGAGGGCCGCGCCGCCTCCTTCACGCCCACCCAGCCGCCTCCCCATCGGTCGCTGTACGGGGACAGCGCGCCGCAGCAACAGAATGGCTTCGCCAGGAGCTTCTCCGAGACCAACGGCCTGTCGCAGCAACACATGGATCATCCGCCGCAAATTTACACCGTAAGCGCACCGGTCGCGCCAGAGCTGATCTTACACTAACTCCTGCGTAGGCGGTGTATTCCAACGTCAATGTCTACGAAATGGAGATCAACGGCATTGCCGTCATGAAGCGTCGTTCCGACTCGTGGCTGAATGCGACACAGATTCTCAAGGTTGCGGGCGTCGACAAGGGAAAGCGCACGAAGGTTCTGGAGAAGGAGATCCTGACTGGGGAGCACGAGAAAGTCCAGGGTGGCTACGGCAAGTACCAAGGCACCTGGATCAACTATCGTCGTGGTCGCGAGTTCTGTCGGCAGTATGGCGTCGAGGATCTGTTGCGCCCTCTGCTCGACTACGGCGTGGAGGGAGCGTCGCAGGGACACGAGGTCGACACGCCTACCAAGGAGCAGGCTATGGCCGCAAACCGGAAGCGTTTTTATGCCAGCACCATGGATGGCCGAACTCAAAATGCTGCTGCTGGTGGCACCTTCTTCTCTAACATCTCTTCTACTGCTTCCAACGCCATCGCCGCTATGAACAAGGTTGCCCGCATGAACTCACCTGCCCCACGCCCTGGAAGTGCACAACGTCGTCACATGGCATCCACCCCTTCACGCCCTGGCTTTGGAAGTCAGGAATCGTTCCGAGGTGAAAGCCAGCAAAGCGTCCCAGGGTTGCGCTCGGAGCGTAGCTTTAGTGCCAATGGCGGTGACTCCACGTACGCGACCCAGGCCCAGGTTGATGGACCCATTGACGGCTTTGAGCCGCCACGTAAGAGGTTGCGCCAGGAAGACTCTTTTGCGCAACGCAACGGCGATGGCGAGCTCATCCGCGACGGTTCTCCCACCGAGCCAAGCGAATCCTTTGTATATCACCAGGCATTACATCACCTCTCCACCGTTGATGGCGATGTTCCCGCAGCCTTGCCTCCACTTCCGGGGCCTGCCGACCCCTCGTCGCAGGAAAAACAGGCCGCGCTGCTCGATCTCTTCCAAGACAACCAGTCACGTACTGACTACTCAAATCACCCAGCCATTGTCCATCTCTCAGGTACCGACCTTGACATGCCGCTAGATCAGTCCGCAAATACTGCTCTTCATTGGGCGGCAACGTTGGCCAGGGTGTCCATTATGCGTCTACTAATCTCCAAGGGTGCAAATATCTTCCGTGGTAATGCGGCTGGTCAAACTCCCCTGATGGCTGCTGTAGCTGTCAACAACTGTCTTGATCACAGCTGCTTCCCGGAACTACTGGAGTTACTTGCACCGCTCATTGAGGTCAGAGACGATTCCGGCCGAACCATACTGCACCACATTGCTGTTGCTTCAGGTGTCAAGGGCCGAGCGGCATCAAGCAAGTATTACCTGGAAGCTCTTCTCGAATTCTTGGTACGCAGTAATACCGGCCAGAGCAGCCAGTCTTCTTTCGAGGGCAGCACATCAAAGCCTATCGGTCTGATGAGGTTCATGAGCGAGATGGTAAACGCGAGAGACGTCGCAGGGAATACTGCGCTCAATCTTGTCGCACGCATTGGAAACCGCAGCATCATTCAGCAACTGCTAGAAGTCAAAGCAGATCCATCGATACCGAACTACAAAGGACTGAGACCTCTCGACTTCGGTGTTGGTGAAGACCCCGAAAGAAATGGCCAGCAAACACTGAGCCAAGTTGGGTCGCCGAGCAAGAGTAGGGGTCCGGCAAGCAGAGTGGATGAGGCCAGTAGGGAGATGATGCCTGGTAAGTAGAAAGCCCTCGTCTCTCACCACTTCATGAAGCGCTTTTAACGTCTAGCAGCCATGTCCTCGTTCCTTTCTCAGACGGAGTCGCAGTTCAACGCCGAAATTCGCCTGAAGCAAGATCTTATCGATCGTACGAATGCCAGCATCCAGTCTCTATCCACCCAGCAACGTCATCTCTCCAATCTGCTTGCTTCTCTTCAACGCAGACAACGACTCCATGCGGAGCGCAGCCAACGCATCAGCAATCTCAAAAACGCAATCAAAGACCAACGCAGCCGCCTTGCCCGCTCTGGGTCCATCTCGGTGGAACAGGCTATGAGTGCGTCCAAAGATAACATCAGAGTGGGTGACGCCGATTCGGTGTCGCCAGTCCTGTTGAAGCTCGGTCAGCTGCGGGATATGTCGCCTGACTCAGCCAATAATGTGGATTTGAGCACCCTTTCATCATCACAACACTCCTCGCTTGTCTCCCTGCCAAATGCGACCACGCTGCGAGCAGCCCTGTCGGCATACGACAGTAACAATGCAGAGCTTCGAGCGCGTGCAGCGGGCTTACGTGAGCGCAATGGCGAGCTTGAGGCACAGTATCGCAAGGTCGTTTGTCTCTGTACAGGGGTTGCTGAAGACCAGGTCGAGGTTCTGCTCGGCAGCCTTGTTAAAGCAGTTGAGAGTGAGATTGGCGACGGTGTCGAGGTGGGCCGAGTGAGGGAGTTTCTTAGGAAGGTGGATTTTGTGGAGAACTAGCGAGGTGAGCAGCTTCAACTGCAACTCTTGCGCGCGGACTATTCCTCCATGTCTATTGCTTCAGGACATAAACAACGATACCACAGGCGAAAAAGAAAAGAAAAGAAGATTCAACATGCGCTAGGCACAATCGCGCGACAATGGGCCACTTCAGATTTCGTTCTTTCAGCGAAACCCGAATCGAAACCCATGTGAGAACGAACGACGGGAGCGGCGGCGAGGTTAGGCAGGTAGCCTGTGTCTTGCTTTAAATGAACCCTTAGGAGTCGTACCGCGCATGCTTCAGTTTACCGATACGGACGAATGAATTGATGAGCTTCCCATTGGACGTCTGAATGCGCGAGTAATATGCGGGCAAGTGATGGCTTCGGCTGGCACAAGGACCAGACAGCAAAACGTGTACAGCCAGGAGGGAAACCGAGGGTATCACCCATGAGGTCAAAGTGCGAGTTGGGTAGTGGCATTCTTGTACCGGTAGGCGGTCGGTATTACAGGCAAGAACGGTGGGCGCCATGTTGGGTTTAGCGCGTCTGACGGGGTGAAGTGGGACGCGGGCACACAGCCGACCGACCTCGTCACTTCAACACCTCAACCTCGCGCCAGGTTTCTATTGCCGTGCTCTCGTTGAGCGCAGCCCGGCACTTCCAATCGCACTTGTTTGCTCCCGCTTCGAACCTGCGAGCGAGCCCGACAGGCGCAGACGCTGGTCGAGGCGCCGCATGTGACATCCTGTTGCCTGAATGCACAGCCTGAAGACGTAAATCCATGAGCGCGCGGCCATCAGGCAGGACCATAGAAAGGAAAGACACGGGCGAGGGGCCCGTTGAGTCGCGTCGTGCTGCTGCCGTAAGAGCTTTTCTGCTACGATGACCCCGGACGCAAGAGCGCGCGTTGCAGCTGCAACGCGCAGGACGGGGAGGGCACATGTGCTTGCTGAATATGTTTGTCCTCTGGTGACTCTGATGGACATACCCGGCTGATCTTGTTGGCGCCATCAGCAGGACAATTCAAGTGGGAGACAGGCCGGCCAAGGTCGCTGGTGCGGGCTCGCAAGGCTGCGGGCGACTGCCGTTCTGGGTGCTTCGCTCTGTCTTCCGGAAGGCGGTCGGGTCAGGTGAAGCTCGCCGCGTTTGCGAGCGGTTACGACGCGTTCCGCCGCTCTTCTGCCGCTGCTCCGCCCCAGACCATCCCACGCTCTTGCATCCAACCTCCGCCGCCAACCGGTTGCGTCTTGGAGGGCGCCAGAACTTGACCTCCGCTCCACCCGACCGCATTGCATTGGGCGCTCAACAAACCCACCCGCGCCATGGCTCGCCGCCCTTCGCCGCTGCTCTCGCTGCCGGCGGAGCTGCAGATCAAGGTGGTGGAGGAGCTGTACGAGGACCCGCCGTGTCCGTACGAGGACCCGCTCGCCAAGGACACTTTCCTCGAGCACATCAGGACCGTCCGCCTCACTTGCAAGTCGCTGAAAGCTGCCGCGACCGACACCTTCCTGAAGACATGGTTCTCCCACCGCTCCATTGTCTTGGAGCGCAAGAGCCTGCTCAACTTCTACCAGATCGCCACCACCTCACCGTTCAACAGGCGCATTGCGCAGCTTGATGTCGCCGCTTATGAATTCCGCCCCGAGCTTGCCAAAGACTTCACCGTCTTTCTTTCCCGCATGGAGAAAGAGGCCCGCGACGAGAGCTGCTTCCTTCGCCACGACCGCGTCAAGGAGCATTTCTTGGGCGATGCTGAACGTGCCGCAGACTGGCCAAACGCGAGGGCCGCTTACGACGCCTACAAGAGGCACGCCGACGACCAGATCAAGCTCTTCGATCGCTTCGCTCATATTCGCTTGCTGGCACGCGCGCTCAAGGCATTCAGTGGTCTTGGAAGTCTCCGCACCATCAGCGTCAACGGCGCACAGTCTCCTCTCACCGGCGCTTGGACCAGCGGAATTCTCCAAGAATGTGGCATATCTCTGCTACACAAGTCAGTCTTCCCCAGGCATCTTCTTGAATGACATCATGACTAACCTTTTTTCATAGGGAGAAAATCGCTCTCCATTCTGTAACCATGGGGAGCGTCATTCGTGCTATGGCTCTCAGTGAAGTGGAGCTCTGCACCCTGGTGACTGCCGGTTTGAACGCCGGTGCCTTGCAACTATCGACCCCTCAGCGCCGTCGCTTCGGCAACGTGGGCCTCGGACACCTCCACAACCTTAGCCTTCGCTTGTTGGACCCTAAGCTTTTCCCCTCAGAGGCGGGTTCTGCACTCTTTCGGTCGGGCCTTCTTTCACGTTTCGTCCAACAAGTTCGGAATTTGACAAACCTGAGCATCGAATTCTACAACCAGCCCTACGATGTACCTCTGGCCAAACTTCTCGGACGCCGTATTGAGAAGCTCGAGTCTCTGTCACTTGGTGGCTTAGCCTACCATGCCCATGATCTTGTCGAATGGCTCACTGAGAACGGCTCCAAGCTCGAGCACTTGCAACTCGACTACTCCTCACTCATCACCGGAACGTGGCGTGACGTCTTCCGCAAGATGCGGAGCAACCTCGATCTGAAGTCCGTCTACTTTCACTTCCTTGCGGACGACGAGGAATCCATTCACATTACTGGTGAGAATGTGAACAACTTCATTTTGAAGAAGTCTTCAAAGGTAGACTGGGACACTATGGAAAGCAGGAAGCTGCCACACAACATGGGTGATTTGGCAGGCCTTTTCTCGGTTGTCGTAAACAGCCAGCCTGCACAGCATCATCATCACCATCATCACCATCACCACAACCATCAGCACCATCACAACCACCATCATGGACAGCATGGTGCAGATAATGCTCCGGGTGGAAATGGACACAGCCACGATCAAGCCCATGGAACTCCGGTCGCCGCAGGTCCTGCTCCGCCTCCCGGCCACCCATCCGCTACTCAAGTTGAGACACAGGGCAACAGCGCCGCATCCGAAACTACCGCTTCATCAAGCAATGCGCCTGGCCCAGCTGATGGAGCTCCTGGAAGTATTGATGGCACTACCAACGGTACCTTGCCGCCTATGCCGGTGCCTCCGCCTCACGTGATCAGTGCAATGCAAGATCTCTTCCAGAGTGCGCTCGGAGTTTCCCTGGATTTTCTGGACGATCTGGACGATGCTGACGATGCTGACTTGTCGGACTCCTTCGATGATGACGACAACGAAGAGTTCAATGATGAGGAGGTGTCTGATGATGACTCTGACACCGAAGACGACGATGAAAGTGACATTGTTGATGAGCAAGATGAGCAAGACGATGACGGTTACATGACGGACGATTCTGTGGCTGAGGCAATTGTCGGTGGAATCATCAGCGAGCTGTAAGAATCGGGTTTTACTCACATCGACTTCAGCTGGCCTAGATCTTCTCTGACCTAGCATCTACTACACCTTGCTTCCTTGCAATATGCAGGATTTCTTCTAGCATGGTCTGGTGCCTGCCGCAGACAACTTAACATCGACATCTCCAGTGGCGTGTCTGTCGAGAAAAGATTATCCAAGGCTACAGTCGAACCCGAAACCACTGACTTCGTGGAGGCGGAATTTAAGCTCTTTACTATGAGTGTCTTGCTCGTACTCTAGCATTGCCCTTCTTGTGGGCAACAATGGAAGGTCCGATATCCTTCTGGGGTCGGAAAAGTGGGTGCGGAAGAGTAACGGTGAAGTAGATGGGGGCCTCTTTACCTTTTCCTTATTTTCTCAAGTCAAAACCCGGGAAGGTTCACTATCTGCGTCTTTGCGGATTTCTGCTGCGAGACACAATATGCGGGGGTTAACATGATGGTATTACGGCAAATTCTCGAAGCACGAATATAAAATGAGATATGCTTTCGACGCAACAGTCGTCCATGTTTGATGCCAAGCAGTGGTCAATCTCCAGAATGAGCATCCATTTCTAATATTTCCCGTTACATCTCTTTTTCTAGAAACCTATGCAGAATCCGCTGCACACAACAGTAACCATTGAGGGCAACAGTTCCAGCCAACCAGCTTCGATTCAACGCCGAGTGTCCTCCCCGCTGTTTTGCCCATCAAGCATTTCCACTTGCTCATTTCCAAACGCCGCTGCTAGTGCCACCTCAGAGGGATGCCCCCAAACCGCAGATACCTCATACTCTCATCACACAATGACATCTTTTCCCTTATTTATCCTTGTCCTCCTTCAGCGTCACGATCTGGTTAAGTACAATCGCATCACCTTCACGCTCAGGGTCGATGCAGAAGTACCCAGTGCGCATAGCCTGGAAGCGAACAAGGTCATCCGAGCCACCACCGGGCTTGGTGGAGTGTGCGGCGGTCAGAGCATCAAGGCCCTTCTCAATGACGGCGTCTTTGTGGACAATTTCGCTGTCGGGGTTGAGATCGTCAGCGTAGCCACCAGTCTTCCAGTCAAGAGCATTCGGCTCTGTTGCGCGGAACAGAGCATTGTACTGGCGGGCGACGACGCGGTGGTTTGTCTTCGCGTCGACCCAGTGGATCCAACCCTTGGGCTTGACCGCTGGGTCTGTCTTGACGGCACGGATTTCATTGACGAGGCCGGTGGCGGCATCCTTTGTGAAGGATGTCGCTTTGATGGGCCCGATATTGAGAAGACCGACGGTCTGGCCAGGGGCGAGGCGGAAGAAGTTTGGATCGGCTTCTTCACGGAAGTCACTGCGGTCGACGTAAATGCTACGCGAGAAAGGCACGTTGCGCTTGTCGCCGTCGGGCTTCTTCGGATCGAATGGCACGGAGATCTCCTCCTGGTGGTCCTCCGGTACGTCTTCGATGACAACCTTGATCGGGTCAAGAATCAGGCTAAGACGGGGCACAGTGCGCTCGAGATGTTTGCGGACGGCGTTGTCTAGCCTGACTGCCTGGATGCTAGTAAGCGCGTCTGTCACACCCAACTCATGGACGAAGTTCAGTAGAGCTTGGGCGGGAATTCCGCGGCGTCGAAGAGCAACAAGAGTGTAAAGACGGGGGTCATCCCAGCCACGAACAGCCGGGGAGACTTTCTGAGTGACTACAGTGCCGTCTTCGTTCTTCTTTTCAACGGTGCAGCCCTCGACGAGCATGGCAATACGACGCTTGGAGAGGATGGTACCCTCTACGTTGAGACGGCCGTACCTGTGGATGGTCAGCTGAGGGTCGAAAGCGACGCGCTGTCTGAGCACTCACTCTCGCTGCATGGGGCCCTTCTCCTCCGACTTTGGCACCTTCATATCCAGGATCTCCAGAAGCCAATCGTAGGATATGCGGGACTGTTGGAACTCAGTCGTGCATAGTGAATGGGTGATGTTTTCGAGGGCATCGCAGATGCAGTGGGTAAAGTCGTATGTGGGATAGATCTTCCACTTGTCGCCGGTGCGGAAGTGGTGGTTCTGCTCAACGATACGGTAGGCAGCCAGATCCCACATCTGCGGGTTACCCTCCTTGGAATCTAGGAGGCTCTGCTTCATGCGCAGATGTGCGGCACCGGGCTTATACTTGCCATCACGCATGGCACGGAACTCGGCCAGCGATTCCTCGATGGGCCTGTCGCGGTGTGCGCAAGCAAAACGGTCGCCGCCCTTGTTCTCGCCACGCTGGCGATTGACATCCTCCCCTGCACAATGTGAGCGGATGCGCTGCCCGTGTACGTGCGGGGCCCTTACTGGTGCAGTGGCACACATAGCCCTTGTCCCGCCGGATCATCTCCTCGGCCAGCTCGTACAGCTTGTCGAAGTTGTCGCTGCTGTAGGTTATGGCGTGCGGCTTGAAGCCAAGCCAGGACACCATGTCCTGGATGGAGGTGAAGAACTTCTCCTCCTCCTTGGCCGGGTTCGTGTCGTCGAAGCGCAGGACGCAGACGCCATTGTAGTTCTTCGCGAAGCCGAAGTTGACGGCAATGGCTTTGGCGTGGCCGATGTGCAGGTAGCCATTGGGCTCGGGCGGGAAACGCGTGCGGACGTCGGCGACGGGCTTCTCGTTGTAGACGCGCTTCAGCCAGCCTTCCTCGAAGACATTGGCCGGCTTGGAGTCGGCGGCAGGCTTCGGGCGGAGGGCGGCCTCGGTCTTCGCGGCGGCCTTCTTCGCGGCGGCCTCAGCCTTCTTGCGGGCCTTCTCGGCGGCCCGCTTGGAGATCTCGGGGGCCGCTGGGGCGGGAGCGTCGGCCATGGCGTGTGTTGGAGCTTGCGGAGCGCAAAAGGGCACGAAGTAATGTGGGGTGCGAGGGGCAGGCGCGGTGTTGTGTGAATCACTGCAAACATGAGTCAGGTACGACGTCAGCCACAGCTGCCGGAGTCACGAATCTCCGGCCGCCACTCCACGCCGCCATCCGCCTTGGCCTTCACTGACGAGCTGGCCTTTTCTTCCAGACGCCCATCTTGGTCCCCAGGCCACGCCGCTCCCAAGATGCCTCTCGTCGACAACGACCAGATCCAGGCGGCCACCCTGCACAATCCGCTGCCGCTTTCGCTACACCTCTACGTCTGGCCCTTCCTCATCGTCTGGCCACTCTTCCTCTCCGTCTACCTGTCGCCCTCGCAGTACGAGAAGCACATCCAGTCCTCCGAATGGACCTTTGTCTGGTGCGGCTCCATCATCACCGCCCAGTCGCTCGTTTGGCTCAGCACCCACTGGAGCGTTGACCTGAAGGCCCTCTTCACCGCGACCAAGGCCAAGGATGTCCGCAGCGCCACCCTCATCAAAGTCCAACCCATTGCCAATGCCGGCGCGGCTGAGATCTGCCCGCTGAAGCGCGACAACGTTGGCGGCAAGCAGAACCTCTCCTTCCTCTTCCAGAAGCGCCGATTCCTCTACCATGCCGAGCAGAATTCGTTCGCGACTCTGACGTACTCAATCGATGCCGAGCCAAAGCCCGTCATCAGCACCTTCCAAGGCTCGCGTGGCCTAACCAGTCCCGCCGAGGTGCAGCGCATCCACGAGCACTATGGCGACAACTCGTTCGATATCCCCGTCCCCACCTTTGTCGAGCTGTTCAAAGAGCACGCCGTTGCACCGTTCTTCGTCTTCCAGATCTTCTGTGTTGGCTTGTGGATGCTGGACGAATACTGGTACTACTCGCTGTTCACCCTGTTCATGCTTGTCGCCTTCGAGAGCACCGTTGTGTGGCAGCGACAGCGCACGTTGAACGAGTTCCGTGGCATGAGCATCAAGCCGTACGACGTTTGGGTGTTCCGGGAGAACAAGTGGCAGGAGATCCAGAGCGACAAGCTGCTGCCTGGTGATCTCGTCTCTGTTGAGCGCACCAAGGAAGACAGTGGCGTGGCATGCGACATGATTCTGGTTGAAGGTACGGCTATCGTGAACGAGGCGATGCTGTCTGGAGAGAGCACGCCTGTCCTGAAGGATTCTATCCAGCTGCGCCCGGGAGACGCCCACATCGACCCCGAAGGCTTGGATAAAAACGCACTGCTGTGGGGTGGTACCAAGGTCCTCCAAGTGAGTCACGGAAATCCTAGCGAGGATGCTGCCGATGCCATCCCCCGCCTTGCCTCGGGCGTTCCTCCGCCACCGGACAAGGGTGCCGTCGCCATTGTAGTCAAGACGGGTTTCGAAACAAGTCAGGGTAGTCTTGTGCGGACCATGATCTACTCGACCGAGCGCGTCTCTGCCAACAACGTTGAGGCCTTGCTGTTCATCCTCTTCCTGCTCATCTTCGCCATTGCCGCGTCCTGGTACGTCTGGCAAGAGGGCGTCGCCAGGGACCGTAAGCGATCGAAGCTGCTGTTGGACTGCGTCCTCATCATCACTAGCGTGGTTCCTCCGGAGCTCCCTATGGAGCTAAGTCTGGCCGTCAACACAAGTCTTGCTGCCCTCAGCAAGTACGCCATATTCTGCACCGAGCCTTTCCGCATTCCGTTTGCCGGCCGCGTTGATGTCGCATGCTTCGACAAGACTGGCACCCTGACCGGTGAAGACCTCGTCGTTGACGGCATTGCTGGCCTGACTCTCGGACAGCCAGAGGCTAAGGCCGAGGCCGATGGCGCTCAGACCCAGCTGGTGCCGGTCAACCAGATCGGTCCCGATTCTACTTTGGTCCTCGCCACAGCCCATGCTCTCGTCAAGCTTGACGAAGGAGATATCGTTGGCGAGCCCATGGAGAAGGCTACTCTGCAAGCTCTCGGGTGGGTGCTTGGTAAACAGGATACTCTCACCAACAAACTCGGCCGTACGAGCATCGCGGAATTGGTTCAAATCAAACGCCGTTTCCAATTTTCCTCGGCCCTCAAGAGGCAGAGCTCCGTCGCCACCGTTTTAGCCACGAATCCGAAGACCGGAAAGAAGGCGAAGCACACTTTTGTTGGCGTGAAGGGAGCTCCGGAGACAATCCGTAACATGCTGGTCAACACCCCACCCAAGTATGAGGAAACCTACAAGCACTTCACCAGAAACGGCGGCCGTGTGCTCGCTTTGGCATACAAGCGCCTTTCCAACGAAGACGAAATCAGCCAGAAGAGGATCAACGACCTGAAACGCGAGGAGGTTGAATGCGATCTTCACTTTGCTGGCTTCCTAGTCCTCCAGTGCCCACTCAAAGATGACGCAAAGAAGGCCGTTCAAATGCTCAATGAGAGCAGCCATCGCGTGGTCATGATTACCGGCGATAACCCTCTCACAGCTGTCCACGTGGCTCGTCAAGTGGAGATTGTTGACAGGGACTGCTGGATTTTGGATGCTCCGGAGAACGACGACTCAGGCAAGAATCTTGTTTGGAGAAGCATCGACGACAAGATCAGCATCCCGGTCGACCCCACTCAAGACCTTTCCCAGGAGATTCTCAGCACAAAGGACGTCTGCGTTACAGGATATGCCCTCAGCAAGTTCAGGGACCAGAAAGCATGGCATCAGCTCCTCCGCCATACATGGGTCTACGCACGTGTTTCCCCTAAGCAGAAGGAAGAAATCCTTCTTGGACTAAAGGACGCTGGTTACACCACTCTCATGTGTGGCGATGGCACGAACGATGTTGGTGCACTGAAGCAAGCTCATATCGGTGTCGCTCTTCTCAATGGTACGAAGAACGACCTAGACAAAATTGCGGAGCATTTCAGGACGACGAAGATGAAGGAGGTGTACGAAAAACAGGTTTCCCTCATGCAGCGCTTCAACCAGCCTACTCCTCCAGTGCCGCCTATGATTGCGCATCTGTACCCTCCTGGACCATCGAACCCGCATTATGAAAAGGCGATGAAGCGTGAGCAAGACAAGAAGATCAGCAAGGGCATCATGGCTGCCGAGGAGGCTGCGAAGGCAAACGGAGTCAGTGCGCCAGCCTCGGGCACCGTCGCGGCGGCGCCGGATGAGACTCCTTCGCAGAGAAACCAGCGTCTAGCTCAGGAGAAGGCTCAGAGCCTGGCGGACCGGTTGCAGATGTCCATGATGGAAAACGAGCTGGATGATAGCGAGCCGCCAACGATCAAGCTCGGCGATGCGTCTGTTGCCGCCCCCTTTACCAGCAAGCTCGCCAATGTCATTGCCATCCCCAATATCATCCGCCAGGGACGCTGCACCCTTGTTGCTACGATCCAAATGTACAAGATCCTGGCCCTCAACTGTCTCATCAGCGCATACAGCTTGAGCGTGCTCTACCTGGACGGGATCAAATTCGGCGACGGGCAGGTCACCATCAGCGGTATGATGATGAGCGTCTGCTTCCTTTCCATCTCTCGGGCCAAGCCTGTCGAGGCGCTTTCCAAAGAGCGCCCGCAGCACAACATCTTCAACATCTACATCATCGGCTCTGTCCTCGGGCAATTTGCCATCCACATTGTCACTCTCATCTACATCTCCCAATATGTGCAGCGCACGGAGCCGTAAGTGTCCTCTCTCCGACGTCGTGATGGCGAATGCTAATTTGGCTACAGTAAGAGCGACGACGTGGACCTGGAGGGCGAGTTTGAACCGTCTCTCCTGAACAGTGCCATCTACCTCCTGCAACTCATCCAGCAGATCTCGACATTCGCGATCAACTACCAGGGTCGGCCGTTCCGGGAATCGATCCGCGAGAACAAGGGCATGTACTACGGTCTCGTCGGCGTGGCGTTTGTTGCCTTCTCTTGTGCGACGGAGTTCATTCCCGAGATCAACGAGAAGCTGCGCTTGGTGCCCTTCACGACCGAGTTCAAGGCTACGATGACCGTGGTCATGATCATCGACTACGTCGGCTGCTTCGTCATTGAAAAGACGCTGAAGTTCTTTTTCAGCGACTACAAACCCAAGGACATTGCCGTACGCAGGAAGGACCAGATTGAGAGGGAGGAGGCCAGGAAGAAGCTAGAGGCCGAAGAGGCTGAGAGGAAGAAGGAGCAGTAGAGGGCATGTGCTGGGTGCTGGATTTGTTGTAGATTAGTAATAGACGATAGAGGAGCGAATCCTCGTTGTGCGTGGCGTAACCCTGTTCATACACAAGAGGTGTCTCCGGCAAGTGCGGGCCCAAGGTATCACATTTGCGAAGCTAAGCCAAGCAGCTACAGGCATTCATCGTTTCCGGGATTTCTCGTGCAGCCCTTGCGGGTCCGGTCGTCCGGCCCTGAGTTTGCTGGTGATGGTACGATAAATGGCTCGACGGAGAGGCGATGCCGCGTCAAGAGGGTCGTCGCTTTTCACTTTATGGCGGCGCGGTCCGATGCTGCGGGTGACACAAATGGCACACTTGGCAAGCTGTCTGAACGAGGAGTGGATGGATAGCAACCATCCTCACTTGACCGAGAGCTGGCGTGATAGCCCGGGACCCGGCGGCGTGGGCCACGGCAACGGAGATCTCGAGCTATGACGAGAAAGGCAGGTCGAGATCTGGATGGTCTGAGAGGCGTCTTGGCCGCGCCTTCTGCTGGAGCCGACAAAGCCAAGCTTCAGGGTTGCTTGGCTAATCACTGAGGGCAGCGTCGACGACGAACGAGCATCTAGAAGACCTACTGCGGCGAGATGCAGTGTCTGCTGGGCGGGCGCGTACGAGGGCTCGCGAAAGAGCAAAGGCCGTCACGGCGCTGTGCCGCTCGAAACGCCGGCGAGAGGCCGCACAGCCTTTAACTGGCGAAACTAGCGGAGATGAGGGGTGGAGCTGCCATTGCTGTACGGGGCATGCTTGCCCAGGACAGCATGCGAGACCGGCAGCGCATGCCCTCTCCGCCTGCGCCCGCTTCTCCACACCCTCCTTTTTAAAGCTCGAGCTTGGTCGTGATTAACCGCCCGTCCGTCCATCCGTCCGTCTATCCACGATGCTTGGCTCCCACCTCCTCGTGCTGCTGGCTGCCGCCGCCAGCGCCTCGCCCCTGCGCGCCCGCTCCGAGTACCAGGTCAAGGAGCACTTCAACGTTCCTCGCAGCTGGTCGCGTGTCGGCCGTGCCCCCTCGGAGCATGTCGTCAACCTCCAGATCGGTTTGAAGCAGGCCCGCTTTGCCGAGCTCGAGAGGCATCTCTACGAAGGTCCGTTTGTGATCCAGCCCACCTAGAAACATTACCCTTTCCCTCCCCTGCTAGTCGAAGCGAGTACTTGGACGTGGTATCGGTCCGAAGTCTATACAAGAAACATCAAGGCGCAGACTTCAGCTCCCCATGTCGGGAGGGTGCACCATCCCCTTATGCGAGCTGAACGGGGGGATTCTCTTTCGTCGCCAACTGTTGTCCAGTTCTGATATAATGTAGTCTCGGACCCCAGGCACGAGCGCTATGGCCAACATTTGACCGCTGACGACGTCAACGATCTTGTTACGCCCGCTGATGACACCTTGGACCTCGTTCATGAATGGCTCGAGGACAATGGCATTGCGAAGTCCCACTTGGAATACAGTCCTGCAAAGGACTGGATCAAGGTCTCACTACCCATCGATCATGTCGAAGCTCTCTTGGACACCGAGTACTCGGTCTATCAGCACGCGACTGGCGGCCACATTGTCCGCACTCCCTCCTGGTCTCTGCCTCGCCATCTTCATAACCACGTCGAGACTATCCAGCCCACAAACTCGTTCTTTCGCGCAGCGCCCCGTAGAAGCAACGCTAGACCCATCATCGAGGACATATTGCAGCCGCTTGCTCACGAGAAGTTCATCAGCAACCAGGCCTCCTCGGATGCCGGCGCCTCTGACGTGTCTGCCGTCTGCAACACGACTTTCGTAACCCCGCAATGCCTGCGCACCTACTACGGCACCGTGGACTATGTTCCTCAGGTCCCTGGCAAGAACAAGATTGGACTCGCAAACTATCTCAACGAGACCAGCAAGCGGACCGACGTCAAGCTCTTCCTGCAGCAGTTTCGCCCCGATGCCGCCTCTGCCGCCAACAACTTCACAATCGAAGTCATCAACGGAGGCGACAACACTCAGACTCCCAACACAGCCGAGCAGAATGCCGACGGGAAGAACATGGAAGGCAACCTTGATGCCGAGACGATCCTGGGCATAGGCTACCCTACTCCCCTCATCGCTTACAACACCGGCGGCTCGCCCCCCTTCCAACCCGATGCCAACACGGACACCAACACCAACGAGCCGTACCTCGATTGGGTGCAGCACGTCCTCGGACAATCAGACGTGCCTCAGGTGGTATCCACCAGCTACGGCGACGACGAGCAAACGGTCCCTCCCTCGTACGCACACACCGTCTGCAACATGTTCGCCCAGCTCGGCGCGCGCGGCGTCTCCCTCCTCTTCGCCTCCGGCGACGCGGGCGTCGGCGACGAAGGCGCCTGCATCAGCAACAACGGCACGGACGCCGCCACGTTCCTGCCGTCGTTCCCCGACGGCTGTCCCTACGTGACGTCCGTCGGCGCCACCACGGGCTTCTCGCCCGAGACGGCGGCCTACGACGTCCTCGGATCCGGCAGCGTCTTCACGTCCGGCGGTGGATTCAGCAACTACTTTGCCCAACCATCGTACCAAGCTGAGGCCGTGCAGAACTACTCCGCCGCGTCCCTCGCTGACGGCGCTTACGCCGGGCTGTACAACGCCTCCGGTCGCGCGTACCCGGACATTGCGGCCCAGGGCCAAAAGTTCGTCGTCACCTGGGAGGGCAGCAACATCCGTCTCGACGGCACGTCTGCGTCGACTCCTCTCGCGTCGGCCATCATCTCGCTCGTCAACGACGCCCTCATCGCCGCCGGCAAGAGCCCTCTCGGATTCTTGAACCCCTGGCTCTACCAGGGCGGCTGGAAGGCTTTCAACGATGTCACCAACGGCAGTGCGGCCGGCTGTGGTGTCGAAGGGTTCGTGGCTGCGGAGGGATGGGATCCCGTCACTGGCTTCGGCACTCCCAACTTCCCCGCTATCCTGGAGAGTCTGGGCCTGTGAAAACCTGCGTGTGAATGAGGTGCGCTTTGCATGACGAAAAGAACATGGTAGTATGGTGGCTGTGGGTCGTACAGTCCCCGCTAGTAATACGGCGTGTAAACGAGGGAAAATGCGGGGTGAAGACGTTCCGTTGCGGCGAGTGGTCGTTTGCCGAGATGAAACCTCTTGGTAGACTGTTTACGAATTCTATCAGCATTATTACATCGACCGAAACACACTTCCCTACATTAACGAGAGCTGCAAATCAACATCTTAGGTCACACTTCAGCAGGTTTCGCCTTGTCAATAGGGTTGTCCCAATTCAACCTTGCTATACTAATCGCGGAAGAGAAAAAAGCTCACAGCATCGGGGCGCTCTATTGACGGTCAAATTAAGCATTGCACTAGCCCGAACGCAGGTACGTGGTGCAGCATGCGCTAGCGCCTTGATACTCGGTGATTTAGATGCGTGTAATAAACTGAGTCATTATCCTGTCACTACGACGCAGATTGCAGGGCAGATCAACAAACACTGGATACGCGGATACAAGGGAATCTACATGCAAGAGGTCTTTTTAGCCAGAGGGTAAAAACCCGGGCGCAAAAGAAGAGGATTTGTCCCAAACGCGCACGCTTCCGTGTCCAACTAATCACGATTCCCACCAGACTACAGCCTAGTTTTCATGCTCTCCTCGCCAAATCTCTTTTTTCCATCCTGTCGTAAAGTCATCTAAGGGTTCTGCTTGGCGAACTCGACACCCTTCTTGATGTTCTTGGCCAGGTCCTGGACGCAGACCTCGAGGAGCTTCTGCTCGTAGGCGGTGACGTCACCAATGGGAAGGATCTTCTCAACACCGTTGGGGCCGAGCTCAACGTTGGAGGCAAAGAAGTCACAACCCTGGTCCTTGTAAAGCGGGCTGTCGACGAAGGTAGGCTCGATGACGCCCTTCTCACCCTGGGCAGCGCGGAGCAGAGACTCGGCGAAACGGGCACCAGCCATGGCCATGGACAGAGTGGCGGAACCAGCACCGCTCTTGGCCTGGACAACCTCGTCACCGCCGAACTGGACGCGCCTGACGTACTCGTCGAGCTCCGCGCCCTCGAGCTTGTGGCCGGACTGGGAAAGCAGAGGGACGATGGTAGCACCCGAGTGGCCGCCAATGACGGTGATGTTCTCGTTGGCCGGGTCGGAGCCCTTCAGCTGCGAGATGAAGCGCGAGGCACGGACGACATCGAGGGTAGTGACACCGAAGAGGCGCTTGGGGTTGTACACGCCCTTGGACTTGAAAACCTCGGCGGTAATGGGGACGGTGGAGTTAACCTGGTCCTGGGTCAACAGATGAGATCAGAAGAGGGGGTCGCAAGAGGCATACCGGGTTAGAGATGATCAGGACGTTGGCGTTGGGGGCGGCGTCGGCGGTGGCCTTGGCGAGGTCACGGACAATGGAGGCGTTGGTGTTGAAGAGGTCTGTAGTCGATCAGTACGGCTACGATCAGTGATTGTTGAGAGAGATTATCCAGACCATCACGGGTCATGCCAGGCTTGCGGGGGACACCAGCGGGGATGAGGACGATCTCAGAGCCCTCAAGGCACTCGCGGAGGCCGGAGGGAGTAGGGTCGTAGCCCTTGACCTGAAATATGGGTGAGCGGCGGGCTCAATGGCAGAGGAAATACGGGCAGCGACATACATTGCTCTTGGTGTTGATGTGGCCGACGTCGGCAGCAACACCTGCAGCAGGGCGTTAGCAGAAGGCAGGTCGTCGGCAGAGGATGCGGTACGTACCGGGACCGCCGCGGATGTCGTACAGCGCCAGCTCAGAGACGCGCGGGTTGAGCTTGAGCAGCAGCGACAGAGGCTGGCCAATGCCGCCGGCAGCGCCGAGGACGGTGACCTTGGAGTTCTACAACAAGGACGTCAGCAATGGATGCGGGACGCGGGCGGCGCGGACGAGGGCGCGGCGAAGCATTTTGGAGCTTGCGTACCTGCCTGGCGGAGATGGAGAAGGCCCTCCGCTGGGCGGCGCCGAAGACCTGACGAGCAGCGAACATGTTGATGGATGCGGGTGGGAGGTGGAGGCGGGAGAGCGCGATGGAGAGAGTGGGTGGGTGGATGGAGACGACGGGTGTGAGGAAGTTCTGTTGGCGTGTCGGCACGGAAAGCTTGCGCCCAGCTTGGCGCCGCACAATTCTCGGGACATCCGGCTGGCCGCTGGGTAGTGCCCGGTATGCTCCTTCCTTGCCCCAGACCACCCCGGCTGCCAGGCCACAAGGCCCTGCTCCTGCGCGACGAGGTGACGCTGTTGTCCGGTCGTTTCCGACCCCAATCCGGCCATGCGGCGCTTCGAGTGCGCCCACAGAAGCAATGCTGTACGAGCCGAACATCGCCAGAGTCCCGCCTCCATGGCTGCGTCTGGAGCTGACGCGGGTGCGTCTCACGCTGCAGCAATCATGACGTCTCCAACCCGACCCGTGTCTTGAAAAGGCGCGTTGCTCCTGCCGTTGCGCGCTGCGTCCCATCAAACCGTCCCTTTCCCCGCATCGCCATGACCGTGGACCACGAGAACGACCTTCTCTTGATTACCTGCGCGTCTGGGAAGCAGGCGTCGCGTCTTCTTGCTCTGCTGCACAACAAGTGGAAGCGCCTCCGCCTTGTCGTTAATTCGCCCTCGTCAGAGCAGCGCCTGAAGCAACAGTACCCCGGCGCCGACGTCACTCGGGCCAGCCTGGAGAATGTCGACGAGGCTCGACGCATCATGGCCGGAGTGGCCACCGTCTGCCACATCGGGCCCTCGTTCCACCCGCACGAGACGGAGATGGGCTATTTCATGATCGATGCAGCTGTCGAAGAGGCCAGGCATGGCACGTTCAAGCACTTTGTATACTCATCCGTGCTTAACACGCAGCTGCGCAAGATGATGAACCACGACTGCAAACGCTACGTCGAGGAGTATCTCATGGAGTCGGGTCTGAACTACACAATCCTCCAGCCCACTCACTTCATGGACAATTTCCCCGTGGCGCAGCTGCTGTCGCAGCCGGAGCCGGTGTACCGAGCCAACTGGAATACAAGCATACCCTTCTCCTTCATTGCGCTGCAGGACTTGGCCGAGGCTGCAGCAACAGTGATTGAGGAGAGGGATAAGCACTACCTGGCGCAGTATCCGCTCAGCTCCACTCGGGCGATTTCTTACGACGAGGTCATCCAGACGGTGGGCCAGGCAATCGGCAAGAACGTACGAGTTGAAACGAGGCCGGTGACCGAAGCTGCCGATGCCCTCCTAACCATGCTGTTTGGTGGTGCGGACAAAGCCCATCCCCGAACGCGGGACATTGCGCAGCGGATGATCCTGTTCTACAACTACCACGGCCTCAAGGGCAACCCGAACGTGCTCGAATGGCTGATCGGGCGGAAGCCGACGGCCCACGCGGAGTGGGTGCGTGCCCAGGTGCAGAATGCGGAGAGCCGCAAGACTGGCTGAGAAGGGGGCGCGTGGCCTGGATGATTACGGCCGTAGTTTGTGGTCTTCTTCCCGTGGTGTCTTGTGTTCTTATCAGATGGGCTGGGAGCACGGGCCGCCCGGGCGTTGCGTCACCCCTTCACATGTCGGGGCCCCGGTCTGGGGAAGCCCGTCGTAGATAGCAACACCAAGAGGTAAATATAGGCTGGTGGCCATTGCTCCGAGCCTCAGAGTGCTGGCTAGTAGGCGACTAGTCGTCAAGGAAGCGTTGCAGGCAGCGCAGCAGCTGGCAAACCGTGTGCGCGTGCCAGCCTCGGCCAATCAGACGAACCGACCTGGACCTCGGCTCCTGCCCCAGGTCCAACGCGCAACAGCTCCCCGCCGATCCCCGAACGGCCAGCTTTGCCAGTTCCCGCCGACCGAGGAAGTAGACGCTCAGAGGTAAATATTCGCACCTGGTGCCTCTTGTCTTGCCATCCCCCTGCCTGCCACCCAGCCCAAGTCCCCTAACCCAAGAGGCATGTTGAATGCACTGAGCCGGTCTCGCGCCTCTGCATCCCTCCTCCGCTCGCAGATTAAGCCCGCGACACCGTCTCTTAGCAAGGTACTCCCTCGCCCCGGCTTGCTCCCCGCTGCCGTGCAACCGCGAGCTCGCTAACCCCGCGCCGCAGTTCGTGCCCATGGCTCCCGCGCGGAAGCAGTCCTCCTTGCCTGCTGGTATGCCCACTCGTCCTTTCGTGCTCCCTCATAACCTCTTGCTCACGGCATGGCTCGCATAGGCTACAGGGAGGATATCAGCAAAGGCCGCATGCTCCGCTTCGAGGAGTCTTTGCCGCGCTTGCCTGTTCCTACCCTCGACGAGACCGCAAAGCGGTACTTGAAATCCGTACACCCCTTGCTCAACACCACCGAGTACGAGGACACAAAGAAGGCTGTTGAGGATTTCGTCCAGCCTGGTGGCGTGGGTGAAACACTCCAAAAACGTTTGGTTGCCAGGCGCGAGGACTCGAACGTCAAGAACTGGATATACGAGTGGTGGAACGATGCCGCCTATCTGGCTTACCGGGACCCCGTTGTGCCGTACGTGAGCTACTTCTATTCCCATCGCGACGACCGCAAGCGCCGGGATCCTTCGAAGCGTGCCGCTGCCATCACGACCGCCGTGCTTGAGTTCAAGAGGCTCGTTGATACCAAGGAGCTGGAGCCCGAGTACATGAAGAAGCTGCCCATCGCCATGTCCAGCTACGAGTACATGTTCAACTGCAGCCGGATCCCCGCAAAGCCCGCCGACTACGCTCAGAAGTACGATCACGCCCAGAACAAGCATATCGTCGTTGTCCGCAAGAATCAATTCTTCAAGGTCGATCACGAGGTCGACGGTAGGCAGCTCACCACCGCCGAGCTGGAGCAGACGTTCAAGAGAATATACGAGAAGGCCGAGAAAGCGCCCGCTGTCGGCCTCTACACCAGCCAGAACCGGGATGTGTGGGCTGAGGTATGTTGGATTCCAGCAACACATCGACTAGACAAAACTAACCAGGTTAGGTCCGCGAGCGTCTCATTGCCGCACACCCTTCCAACGAAGGTGTTCTCAAGACCATTGAGTCCGCCGCTTTCGTTGTTTGCCTTGACGACGCCTCGCCTGTAACCCTCGAGGAGCGCGCGCGTCAATACTGGCACGGCGATGGTTCCAACCGCTGGTTCGACAAACCGCTTCAGTTCATTGTCAATGAGAACGGCACTTCTGGCTTCATGGGTGAACACAGCATGATGGATGGCACGCCCACGCATCGCCTGAACGACCACATCAACATGCTCATTACTACGAACGCGCTGCCCTTCGACGACCCATCTGTTCGCTCCAACTTGCCCGAGCCCGTCCCTCTCGGCTTCAAGCTCAACACTCGCCTGCAGCAGGACATCAGCGACGCGCAGAAGCACTTTGATGGCCAAATCGGCGCGCATGAGCTCCGTGTGCAGGCGTACCAGGGTTATGGTAAAGGACTGATCAAGAAGTTCAAGTGCTCGCCAGACGCATACGTGCAGATGCTCATCCAACTTGCCTATCACAAGTTCTACGGCAAGAACAGGCCAACCTACGAATCCGCCGCTACGCGTCGCTTCCAGCAAGGCCGCACTGAGACCTGCCGCACCGTGTCGGATGAGAGTGTGGCCTTCTGCTCGGCCATGGCCGATCACTCGGTTTCGCCTGAGAAGTGCCGCGAGCTCTTCCGTGCCGCTCTCGACGCGCACGTCAAGTACATTACCGATGCCAGCGATGGCCGCGGTGTTGATCGTCACCTGTTTGGCTTGAAGAAGTGCCTGCAGCCCGGTGAGGACGTGCCGTCCATCTACAACGACCCGACCTTTGCCTACTCGTCGCACTGGTTCATTTCCAGCTCTCAGCTCAGCTCCGAGTATTTCAATGGCTACGGCTGGAGCCAGGTCGTCGACGATGGCTGGGGAATCGCCTACATGATCAACGAGAACAGCATCCAGTTCAACGTTGTTTCCAAGAACTTGGGCTCGGAGCGCATGTCCTTCTACCTCAACGAGGCCGCTGGCGACATCAGGGACCTTATGCTTCCTTCTCTGGAGGCACCCAAGGCGAAGTTGTAAAAATGTACTACTTTAGATGCGGTCTCTAGTTCGTCGATGGATCATGTTTTGTATTTGTTTGGCATAGAATATGTCCATCTCAGAATCGGCTAACGAATGGTTGGTGGGTGGTCTCGATCTGTCAGAGTAGAAGGATTATCATCAAAGTCACGTTCTGAGGCGACCAGGGCATGGCTTAATACGTCATCACGTTTTTGTTTTTTCCTGCATGGTGCGGATAGATAAGAATCTACACGCTTTTTGTATGGCCTCGAATCGCAAAAGATTTCTACGAATTTCCGGCTTGAGTAGCTCTTGCATGGCTCGTTGTTCAATTTGTGTCTCCCATTTTCGCAAATGTAGGCAATGACCAGTATTCCCATGTACTGCCGGGTATCAGTGTAACGCAATGAAATCCCACAACACCCAAGCTTTCAAAGAACAAGTCCTCTTGAGACTAGAAACTGTCATCGAGGTCCATTCTCCTCTGCACAATGCTCGGGCTATCCTCCGTCATGTTCGAATCCGTCAACTCTCCCCCGCCCGCCGTCAACAGCAGGTCCTCGACGATCTTCCTGCTCGCCTCGCGCGCAGGGGTTTGCATGAGGCGGCTCTGAGGCACGTGGAACTGCATCGTCTTCGGAGGACTAAACTCGGTCTCGCCCTCGCTGTCGCTGTCCCACGTGATGAAGTCCCCGGCGCTCTTGGCGCCGCCGCCGCCTGTGAACTTGCTGGCGGTGCCCAGCTCGCCACCACCGCTCTTGCCGGGCGTTTGGCGTTGTTGTTGGTAGACACTGACACCCGGCGTCCGTGGCGTCTTGACGGGAGAGAAGATGTCGGCCCGCAGCTGCGGGGCGGGGGCTTCCGGAGACGACATGGGCGAGGAGTCGAATGCCAGCCGTCGTCTGGTGCGATTGGCGGTCCCGGGAGTTGCGGCACCGGCGCCAGCAGCACCAGAGCGCATCTTCTTCTGCGCCGTGTGCGGCGTAGCGGCGATTCGGTACGTCTTGTCGAGCATGTGGTGGAGGAGAGGGTCGTTGTTGGAATTGTGGCGCGTGTGGCGCGTGTGCTGGTCGGCCGAACCAGGCGCGAATGGGGAGGACTCGGGCGTCATGGACATGTCGGGCAGAGTGGATTGCGAGACCTTGCCGGGTGTTGTAGGGGCGCCGAGATAAGTGCCCTCTTCGGGCAAACCGCTCGCCTCCGACGACATGTCGTCTTCACCGTGGCCGGCGCCTTCCCTTTTGTCGCCTCGTAGCTCACGCTTCAGCGCCTCGTATGGGGAAGGGTAATCGTCGGTGAAGGAG
Organism: Diplodia seriata; assembly: GCF_021436955.1. Taxonomy (NCBI): domain Eukaryota; kingdom Fungi; phylum Ascomycota; class Dothideomycetes; order Botryosphaeriales; family Botryosphaeriaceae; genus Diplodia; species Diplodia seriata. The sequence goes on along the minus strand of NW_027117308.1, from coordinate 1,142,278 downwards.
GATCTGGGAGGGTTGCGGGGCGTCTTGGCCATGGACGGCGAAGAGAGTAGCGAGTCTTCAAGCCCTTCGTCGTCGTCGTCGAATTGGCTCGGGCGACCGGCGGCGGAATGAAGCGTGTTATCGGGGCGGATCGAAGGACTGTCGTCGTACGCGGTTGACGCATGTGTCGGATCATCGGGCTGCATGGTGGTGTCGTCCGCGGCGGCGGGCTCCTCATAGCCCGACAGCGAGACATTGGCGCTGGCCTCGAAGAACTGCTTCCAGAACTTGGAACCCTCCCACACGGCCTCGGAATGTTTCGCGTACTGCTCAACCACGGGCAGAATGCTCCCGGTGACTATGCGATGGGCGCGGCTGAAGTTGTGGTCGATCTCTGGGCAGAGTCAGCGCACGCCGCAACACGGCGCGGCAGCAGGGTGGGCACCTTGCAGCGTCAGGGTGATGGATTGCTCCAGTTTCTCCAGCTCCTCGGTCAAGGTAAGGTTGCGCTGAGCCATTGCGCTGCTCTGCGCCATGCTGCTGGGACGAGACATGGTTGTTTGTGGTGGAGGGGTTGGCCATGTCCCGCGCTCGGCAAAATGTCAACACAGCCCGACGCGTCGTAAATAGTGGCCTGTCGTGACCCCACCCAAATTGAACTTTAGCGATCCTGATCCTCCCGCAAAAGAGAAACCGCATCTAACTTGCTTGAAGCAGCAATAGAGCATTTGAGAGCAAAAAGGATAATGTTTACACCGACACTTCGGTACGCAAAAAAGAAAAATGCGACTCTCCTATTCCACCTCCGGTGCCAAAAAAGAAAGACCAACCAATAGGTGGGCAAAAGAATACGACTACCATTTACGTACGGGCAGTGCTTCGAGTACCTACGTAGGAAGACTGTCGCGTCCTCGGTAGAGAACAGAGGTCTCGGCCCGTTCGCATCTGCAAGCTTTAAATATATAAACATTTATCTAGATAAAAGATTCAACTACCCATCTACATAGAAAGAGGACTATATCTTTTATCGCTTGTTATGTAGATGTTCGATGGCACAGCAATCAATGCGGGCCGAATGTTTGAGTTCGACAGCACACGGTAAATAGACGAATGCGGAATATGTCCCGAAAGGGTTTAGCGTATATACTGGTAGTGCCACGTAGATAGCCCTCTGCCCTCGGACCCTACGAGGAGTAATCCATCCAGTTCATGAGTTCAAACACCGAACATCGCCGATGTTATCGTGGAAAAAGAGTAAAAAATTCTTCACCATCCCACTCACCACCCCGGTCCCAAAGACAGACCAACCAACAGGTAGCAAAAGAATATGACCACACCAGGGGTCGAACCTGGAATCTCTTGATTCGTAGTCAAGCGCCTTGCCATTGGGCCATGCGGCCAGTAGAACTCAGTTGTTGAGCTGCTGGGAGACCAATCAACCTGTTCTGCTTGGTGGTTGTTGAAAGAGCCTTCGCAAATTAAAAATATATCCTGTATCGCATTTGGACGAGTCCCAGAAGCGTTGTGCCCAATACTAAATACCTAGGGAAGCTATTGTGGTAGCCAATAAAGTCAGTAAGTAACTTATCGCGTAAGAACTGGATGGCGTTGGCTTAGCGAGTAAGTACCATCTTCTGCTTATAAATCTAAAATAAGGATTAGATGACCTCGGCTTAGCGAGTAAGTACCATTCTCTTCTTACAAATCCAAGATAAGGTTTGGATGGCGTCGGCTTCGCGAGTAAGTACCATACTCTTCTAGAAATCCAGAATGAGGATTGGATAGCGTCGGCTTAGCGAGTAAGTACCATCCTCTGTTTAGAAATCCAGGATGAGGACCGAGGCTTCTGTTGCATGGAGGAGCTAATGATGGGAATCTCGTAGCCATCGCTGCTCAGTTCATCTTCTGTTGCAGTCGCACAGGGGTCTTCTCTGGCTCGGAATGTGGTCGCTCCCATGGAAGAACAACGCCAAAGATAATGGACTGCAAAGCGTCGGAAGAGAAACGGGTGACAGTGGCCATGGACAATGCTCCGCTAGATGAGGTCTGAGGTGCTCAGGGGGGAGAGGTCAAGATTGGGGAGAAGTTGGGGTCCCTTGACGCCCGCACAGGACGGCACATTGACCCCTACACAAGCACAGCAAGCTCTTTTCATGCTCAAATATGTTCTGTTCGATCGGTTGCAAGAAACAGGCATCATGGCAAGGTCGCCATCAGCTTTAAATCAATCGCTGCCCCGCGAACTACTAGCAGCTTGCATCTCTTACTACTAGACACTATCTCTTATGTTGTCGATAGGCATGCTCAAAGATTGAGACAACGTCGTCACTGAACGCCCCGGACTCCCGGGCAGCGCCACCGCGGGCCGAAGCTCTCAAAACGGGACGGCTACCTAGTAGCAACTGCCGGGCCGCCGTGGCCATAGCTCCCATCGACTATGAGGTAAGCGGGTCACCAGAGACACGGAGTTAGCAATTGAGCACCTCCGCCATGCTTGCATGCGTTTCGGCCTCGGGAGGAACCGCGATCCGTGGACTACGTCGATGTCGTGGTTGCCTTTGCTTTGTAAAACACCTGAGACCAACTGCCTCTCCCTCCATTACGTCGGGCTATAAAGCTAAGCTCGGCTTCCGTCGAACCCCCATTAATCCAACATCTCCCATCTGCCCTACTTCAAGCTCAACATCCTACAGTCAGTCACAATGAAGGAAGTCCTCGTCACCGATGCTGAAAATGTATGCCACCACGGTCTTCAACCCAACTTTAGGTACTGACTACCCACAGGTCGAAATCGTCGACTCTCCCATCCCCACTCCCGGCCCAGACCAGGTGGTGATCAAAGTAGTCGTTGTGAGTAACAGATCAAACCATCTGTCTACGCGCAGCTGCTGATGCATCGAAAATAGAGCGGTTCCAATCCCAAGGACTGGTGAGAACCCGACACCATGCCCATCTCTCTGATCTCACAAGCTAACATGACCATACAGGAAGGTTCCTATCTGGACCGGCCAAGGGGGCAACACTGGAGACGACATTGCCGGCATCGTCCACAGCATCGGCGCCGGCGTCTACGAATTCAAGCCCGGGGACCGCGTCACCGCCTTCCACGAAATGCAGACCCCTCACGGAAGCTTCGCCGAGTACGCGGTGGCCTGGCAGCACACCACCTCTCACATCCCGGAGAACCTGAGCTTTGAAGGTAGGCCTCCACTCCCGTCGCCGTAAATCCTTTGAGCCAAACCGGACGGCTGACTGACTCTCCCCTCGCAGAGGCCGCAACCATCCCCCTGGCCGCCCTCACCGCCGTCATCGGCAACTACGTCCGCCTCTCGCTGCCGGAGCCATGGAAGCCCCTCCCGGACGGCGAAAAGCTGCCCTTCCTCGTCTACGGCGCCGCCTCCGCCGTCGGCGCCTACGCCATCAAGCTGGCCCGCCTCTCCAACATTCATCCGTAAGTCAAAAACCCCCCTTCTGTGCCTCACTCTCCTCCTTTACCACCCCCCAACAGAGAGAGCCACCAAAGACCCAGCCGCCCACTAACCCCCACCCAGCATCATCGCCGTCGCCGGTAACGGCATCCCCTACGTCGAAACCCTCCTCGACAAGTCCGAAGGCGACACCGTCGTCGACTACCGCAAAGGCAGCGAGTCCCTCATCTCCAGCATCAAAGCCGCCTTGGCGGGCCACCCACCCCTCCTCCACGCCTTCGACGCCGTGTCGGAAAAAGGCTCGCACGAAGTCCTCGTCGCGGTCCTCGGTTCCACCGCCTCCGTCACCAACGTGCTGCCGATCGACCAGTTCGCGCCTGCGGGCTTCGCGTACCCGGACACGTACCGCGCCACCGAGTGGTCGATGGTGGGCGATGTGCACGGCGCGCGCAAGGACGTCGGGTACGTGTATTTCCGCTGGCTGTTCCGGCAGATCGCGGAAGGGAAGTTCAAGCCGCATCCGCACGAGGTGGTGGCGGGCGGGCTGGGCGGGGTGGGGGAGGGGCTGAGGAATCTCAAGGCGGGCAAGGCGAGCGCGCTCAAGTATGTGTTTAGGATTGGGGAGACGCAGGGGGTGGGGAAGGAGTGATTGGGTGGCTGGCTGGCTAGCTAGCTGGTCGATTGAATGAGAGAGCTGTTTGGATTTGAAGGGACGCTGTGATGCTGAAGTGACGGCTCATGAGCAGCCTGCGATATATTGACGAATTTACTGTCGTGTTCGTGTGCCCATCCAGTGCCGTCCTACTCTCCGTTGCAGAATTGAGAAGAGATTGATATAACCAGATCTTCAAACAAGAGCTGCCCCCACCACTGCGGGCGACAAAAGAAATTGCCCACCCGCATCTACCTCATAGAAAGGTTCTATATGGGATGGGTAGTTGAATACAAGATCTGGAGGGAAATACGCGAATTCAGAACTTTCATTTACGTATTCAACTCCATACGTAAATGAATATTCTGATGCGGACTCCGTGTGTCAGGTAGATGCAGGTGGGTAATTTCTTTTGTCACCCCGGTGCCACCTGCGGCGAAAAAGAAAATAACGGCCAAAGTTACCAAAGAATCGTAGACACGTCGATCCAGTCGAACGCTTGGAAATGCGGACATCTCCTGTTTGCTAGTAGTCCCGTAAAACGTGCTCAACGGCACAACTCAACGTCGTAGACAACCAGCCAACATCAAGGCACGCAGACACGACGGTCAAAGGCAGGAAATAAATCATAGTTCGTTCTCTTCATAGCTCACGCGGAGCGCCATGATCATCTGCAACACTGTGAACAGCATAAGCATAACCATACATTCCCCGTGCCCCGATCCAGCCAGCCAAGAAGAAAGAGAGTAGAAGATAAACCCCCATACCCACGAAGCCAGAAGAAAGGGAACAAGAGAAAGAGAGAGAAAACCCCGTTAAGCAAAACACCACCTTACAGAAAGACCGTTGACCGAAAGTATGAACCCCGTCCACTCTCAGAAAGACACACACAGAAATATCTGTATCTCATCTTCAGTTTTTCTTTCGAGAGAGCAGCCCTGAGATCGCCTTACACTCCCGGAACCCCCATTTTAGTCGCTAGTGAAGCAGCAGCAATAAGCAAGACAACGTTGCAGAGGCATAACGTTAGATGCTTGAAATCAATCAGGCGGTGGCAACCTCGCTCTTGCGCTTGCGCTTGTTCTTCTTCTCCGGCTCGGGAGCAGGCTCAGCAGCGGCGGCGGCGGCAACCTCCTCGGCGCCCTTGGACTTCCTGCCGCGCTTCCTCTTGGCAGGCTCCTCGACCGTCTCCTTGGGAGCCTCCTCCTTCTTGGCTGCCGCCTTCCTCGTGTTGGCCGGCTTGGCCGGAGTGCTCTCAACAGCGTTCTTGGGGTGAGAGGGAAGAGGGATGGGGCTCGCCGTGTGGGCCGGAGCGGCAGCGGACGAGGCCGCAACCACGCCGTTCTCCTTACCCGTCTTGCGGCGCTTGGGCTTGGGAGTCTTGTTCTCAACCGGAGGGGTAGGAGCCTTCGGGCTGGCCTCCTTGTCGCTGCTCTCGTCCTCGGATGCGGAAGACTCCTCAGCGGTAGCACCAGCAGCAGTAGCGGCGCCCTCGGCCATCTCGACGTCGGCCTCCGCGGCCTCCGCGGCATCAGCGAGGCTCTTAGCAGCTTCCGCCTCGCCCTTGTTAGCCTTGTACTCGGCAATCTTCTTGAGGTACTCGTCGCGGTTCTTGTTGTAAACTTCCTGCCAAGCCTGGGATGATGGTCAGCGCAAGAAATGCATGTGAGTTCGATCGTGACTGACCTTTTTCTCCTCGTCGCCAAGCTCCCTCCAGCGCTTCTTGATCTCCTCCTCAACCGCGCCAGGAGTGACAGTCGGGCCCAGGTCCTCCTTGACAATGGGGCGCGCCTGGGCGGAGTACAGGAAGTACATGGTCAATGGACGCTTGGGCTCGTTGGGGTCCTTTTCCTTCTTTTCCTTCTTGGGCTTCCTGCCCTTCTTCACCGGCTCCTCCTCTGCGGGAGCTGCGGGAGCAGCAACTGGAGCGGCAATGGGCTGAGGAGCGGCGGTAGTGGCCGGACCGGCGGCGGCAGGAGGCGAGTCGCGCAGAGCACCGGCGAGGATCTCATTGTTGTTCAGAGGATTCGAGATGCCAAAGGTGTCAAGGCGGTAGGGCGTTGAGCCAAGCACAGAGTTGGTGTGCTTGAGATATGAACGGAGGAGGTCGCTGACGGCAGTCTGCAGGGTGGTCAAGCCGGTGACGACCTGGACGAAGAATTGCGGGTCAGGATACAGTCTCAATTGCGCAAGAACGAGTGGAATGGAGCTGATGAGCTCGCGCAGCTGGCGTGACATGTCGCCCAGGCCGGCGCGCACTTGACGCGCCTGGGCCGGTGGCAGGAATGCGCTAGCGGACATGGAGGGAGCATGAATGCGCTACAGGAAGAACGGAGAGCAAGCATCAGGGAAACCATCTTCAATGGCGGCGCGCGGCGCATGAGGGTGAGGCGGCTTGAGGGTGGCGCGTGGGCGGACGGCGCGCGTAGCAAAACAAAGCGCGACTTACCGAATCGCGCGTCCTGGCGAAGTCCTCCACACTGATCATCAGCTCAGCAGTCTCCTTCTGCTGCTTGTCTTCTTTGCGCGGGCGACCCATGGCGATGAAGACGCGTTGGCGGTGGCGAAATGGATGGATGGGTAAAAATTCGTCAGAGGTGGAAGGTGTGGGAGCGACGACGCGAGCAACGGGCGGCTAGGCCACTTATGAGGCCCGGCGGTTGTCGGTCAGCAGGCTACCCCCCACTGCAACAGGCCCCTCCAGCCCACGACACAGCCCGCTGCGAGCTGTCGTTTTCGCCTCCCGTGCCCCAGCTGCAGTGCACTCTACATTGCAGCGCACCACCGAGCCGTGGCCTTTTCAGCTCCATCTTTTCTTGCCGCGCTCTGCAGGCCCTGGGCCCGCTGTTCCTCGCACGCATCCGTCTTTGCAGAGGCTGCGCACGCCCTGCGCGGCACGCACTCCGCGTGCAGCCTCCGTTGAGACGGCCCTGCGCGCCAAACAGGCTCGTCCGCACTTTGCTTCTGCCGGCCTATTCCACAGGGGTCCCCGAGTGCTTGTGCAGGCTCGCCCAGGCTCTGGGACCACCCCTTGATAAGCCTGTTTCAGCGCGCTTCCAGGCCTCGACGGTCGCCCAATGGCCGCTACCCCCTCTGTGCCCTCTCGTCGTGTCCTGCGCCGAGCCTTCTCAGCGCCCGCCCGCGCCGAACGCCCACGCAGCGCCCACCGCGTCCCAACGGCCCCCCCATCGATGGCCCATACGCCCCAGTGCGCAGGCCCTCGGGCTGGTGTTCTAACACGCATACCGCCCGCCTATCTCTGCGATCACCGCTGCCTACTGTCCACCACTCAGTGCATAGTTCCACCGACGCTCGCCATCCCCCGCTCACGTGAATATTCCGAACGTAGGCCGCATCTATCCGGTCCCGCTTCCAGGCCTACGGTTTAGGCACACGTACTTATCGTCGATCGCGTTTGCCCACATCTACAGCGCATAGCCCTCTACACATGCTCAATGCTCGTATCTAATCCGCCACGACTTTGGCTGCAGTCGGAACAACAGCCTCCAACCGCTCTCTCCTCTTTTCTCCCCTCTGAAGCGTGTAAGGCGGAGGAGTGAAGGTATGAAGGCCCGTGGAAGGGTGCAGGTTTAGCGTCGATAAGGTGCGGTTGGCCTTTGTGTCAAAGTCGACTTCGATGCGGCCGTCATCTGCATTCTATTAGCTATGCAGTTTGATGGTAAAGCTCTTGCTCCGATTCGCGTTTGTGTTTCTACCTTTCGATTTCCACTTCTCCATATCAGAGACCGCTCAGGCGACACATTCTAAAACCAGTTCGTGCTAACTGATGGCGAGCTTCTGTTCCTGTTGCTGGTCCGTTGTGTAACCACTAAATAGGTCGGGGTGACAAGGCCTGCTAAGGATATTGTCCATGATCACGTCTCATGCCGCGGAGAGATAGATCTAGAATATTAATGTTCCAGACCTTCATGAGTGGCTGAATTTCAGACAATTGGATATTGAGGGGCACTCAGCGACTCAAGTTTTCTGTGAGCTGTACGTGGCAGATCGTCCAAGTAAATATACCCCCGATATACTGGACCTCGTCCTGAGCAGCGAGGTGTCGGTGCCCGTTCTGGCATCTGGTGAAGTGGCACCATCAATTTGGAACATACCACGAGCTTGGTCTTCTGTTACGGCGAACTGTTTCACGACACAAAAGGGACCTTTGATTCTGATATTTGACTCTGGACATGAACCTTCTTTTGAACATGGTTCAAGAACTTAGCTCATGTATAGTAGATTTCAGATGCTCTTTGTGTACGGATCAATACTCCGCTCGACAGCTGACCTGAAACAGTACTCGATAATTGCTTTTTGCCATGTATGCAAATATTCAATTCGAGCCCAAAGCGTTGGTATCATGCATACTTACTAGAATGATCCACGAGAGACTGGGACGCGGAAACCCGTTGAACTCCATTTTTGTTTGTCATTATTCCTTCTAAGTACGCACTAAGTTGAGACTCTCGTATACTCTAGACTGTGAGTACTTTTGCGTTTGTTCTGGATTGGAAGGCAGACGCTGAATATAAGCAGTACGTATATGATGACAGGACTAATCTAGGCACCGGCCTCCTCCGTAACGAACAGATCAGCTTGCGTTAAACCTTCTACAGCTAGGTATGTTATCGCCAGAGCAGGGTTCAATATGCTCTTGTAATCAGGTGTAGACAGGTATCTCGAACGGGCAGTACTTGATATCGCGCCGTTTCAAGCATGACGGATATCCGGTCCAAGGTAAGGGAAGTTCGTAAAGCACATTTGGTTTAGGGGAGGCTTCTCTTGAATAGGTCACAGTACGTGTCACGGCAATCGATTGGATATTCAAATGTCCCATACAATGTCTACTGAGTAACCACATGACCGTCTATCGTTAGAACCCCAGAACGCCCTGTCGCCCATGCCATTTTGAAGATAGGGTATATCTTGCGTGTACCATCAACACTGCCTTGTCGGAAAGAGACCCAGCCGACGCAGCTCCATCACAAAATGTTTACGTCAGCCTCAGCCAGTTCTTCCTCCATCTCCTCCTCAGACTTCGTAACATCTTCGATAAGCTTCAACGTAGCCCTCAGCGGCAGGCCGACCACATTGTCAAATGTGCCCTCTATCCGGTCGACCAGGATGGAGCCGATGCCCTGAATGCCGTACCCGCCAGCCTTATCGGCGCCTTCCCTTGTCCTAACGTACGCGACGATCAGCTCGTCCGTGACTATAACCCCAAAGTTAGCGCTGTCCAACCCACTGCACACAATGGACGCTTCCCCCACACTTACTCGACTTATCGAACTTGACCGTCGTGTCCTCCACATGCGTCTTCATAGCGTAGCCCGGGTCCCTGGCACTCTCCAGCGGCCGCATGCAAGCCACGGCGGTGAAGACCTTGTGCTCGCCGCAGTCCCTCAGGCTCTTGAGCATGTCGACATGCTCCCGCTCCGAGCGCGGCTTCTCCAGGATCTCGCCAAAGTGGCCGACGACGACGGTGTCGGCGGCGATGATCAGCGCCGGCTCGCCCTTCTCCTTGTTGTCGATCTCCTGCTCGTACACCGTCATCGCCTTCTGCGTCGCCGTCTGGAGCACATATTCGAACGGGGCGAGGTCCTTGGACAGGTCCTCGGGGAACGCCGACGGGATGATTTCGAGATCGCGGAGACCGATCTGTAAGAGCGGGGCGGGCTCACGTTAGCATGGCGGTGCGTGGATGGCGTTTCGCAAAGGGCGGTTTGTCAAGATCGTCGCATGTGGCGAATTCCCGTGGTGGGGAGAAGAGGGGAAGGGGGGTGTGACGACGCACCTGAGCGAGCAGTTGTCTCCGTCGCGGAGAGCCGGAGGCCAGGATGACTCTCTTGCCGCGCAGATTCGTCAAGGCGGCGAGCTCGAGGGGCAGCGGGGCGCGCGGCTGTCCAGGTCGTGGAGGCGCTGGCGCTCCGCCGGCGACGGGGGCGGGCTGCTTGTCGACCGAATCGTAGGATGGCGGTGGCTCGGAGGGCGCGGCCTCGTAGGAGCCGCTGTCGTTGTTGTAGAACGACATGGTGAGTCGGCGGAGCATTGGTGACGGTTTCCTGGGGAATGTTTCTTTTCTGTCTAACTTTTTTGCCGCGACAGGTTCCTGGGTCAATTGCTGTAACGGGAGTTGCTTGATCTGCTTGCGGGAGGGAGGGCGCTGCGAAGCTAACGCCTTGGCACGCGTCAACAACGGCAGCCGGGTTTCTTAGTTCCGAGCAGGGAGGTGCCTCCGGACGGGCAAACGAGGCGAGGGAGGACGCGTTAGGAATGGTGTGCAGACGCTCAGGAACAGCCTGCACGACGCTGTGGAAACAGCAGCACCTCGTCGAGTTGTCTGCCTCGACGAATGCGGCGTTCGTCCTCACCGACTCTGAAACGGCAATGCCAATGCGGCCATGGCCGACGCGGATTTAAAAATAGCTCTCCGTCCTCCAGTGCGCAGTCGATCATGGCCATGACTTGTGGCCGATCTATAGTAGCGAGAAATTGGATTGTGCGCGCCGGTTCGTCGCAGGGTTAGGAGGACTTTATACAGCCCTGCGGAAGACCAACCTTGCTATCGTCCTACAAGCTCTACACTGTTTTCACACTACGCTGACTCGTAGTCATTCGGAAAAAAAGGTCCTTGCGTTGAGCAAAGAGCTGGATGAGATCAAACGTATGCCAAAGGCACGATTACTTACCTGCAGGCTTCCAAAGAGGAAACGTATTATAATCTGACCGGTGGAGGATGAGGGTCCAAGATAACCGTGGAACTTTTATATTGTTGAACGGAGACTTACGGTTAGAGCCGGACAACGGAGCCCTTGGATACGCACTAAACCCTGCGTCCATTGTTCACTGAACTCCGAAAGACTCCCGGTGGAGAATGGAGTGTGCCGGTTGGGGGCTACTCCGAACAGCCGGCCCGGAGGAGCCCAGCGATACCAAGCCGGACCCAACTTCGACAAGAACATTGCAGGACCATACTATTCTCTTCTCTCTGAATACTATTCTTAGACTCGTCTTACGTGCAGCACACATAATGTCAAGGGGCAACATCTTCTCAACAGGAATCGTGGGGTGCTTATTAGTTGAGGTAGAGGCAGAGGTAAGACGATCCTGGGTCTACTGCACACCACGGATGGCTTCGGGACCAGCCGCTAAAACCCCGGCCACAAGCGCGAGGTAACGCCTCCGGACAAGTGGTAAGCAGTAGTAGTGCATCAGCACTTCCATACGCAAGCGCAGACACAGTAATAATAATAATAGCGAAACTGTGTTGGGTTCCAGAATTATCGGACTCGATGTCGGGCTCCCCCGCAATTCCCGAGCGGACGCCATGCACATGGGGATCCGTTCCCTGCATATCGCCCAACGACACCATATAACTTGAATAGTTTCAGGCACCGCTTCGACACTTTCCTATCACATCCGCAATAATCAGTTCAAGCTGCCAGCCAAAGCATTGCACAATACCCCCCATTTATCTTTTGTCAGGAGAGCATCACCACCATGGCTGCAGGCAACATTAGCTTCGAGGGTACCGTATCCAATAGTGTGAATCACTGCTGTGAAACCCCTGCTGAGACGCGACAGATTACTTGGGCCTCTGCGACGCTCTTGTTGAGTGGGCGGACAGTTATGATAGCAAGGTCAGCCCCACCCCACACCGACTGCTCTCGCCACGGTGACTGACCAGACGCACAGGATTGGGAAAGGCTGCGCAAGTGCATCGCACCAACTCTGAGGGTCAGTAGTGTATTGGGTCCTGGTGAGCGGGCGCCGTGCTGATAGTGTGGGACAGATCGACTACCGCTCGTTCCTGGACAAGCTCTGGGAAGCCATGCCGGCGGATGAGTTCGTCGCCATGATCTCATCGCAAGCGGTGCTTGGCGACCCGCTGCTCAAGACGCAGCACTTCATCGGCGGTTCCAAGTGGGAGAAAATCTCTGACGACGAGGTGATTGGAGTGCACCAGCTGCGCGTGCCCCACCAGAGGTACACCGACGAAACCCGTACCACCGTCGCAGTCAAGGGACACGCCCACAGCACCAACACCCACTGGTACAAGAAGGTCAACGGCGTGTGGAAGTTTGCCGGCCTGAACCCCGAGATCCGATGGGGCGAGTACGACTTCGACAAGGTGTTTGCCAGCGGGCGCGACGAGTTCGGCGAGGCGGAGACCAAGGCGGCCGAGGGCATCCCGCCCGCGAAGGCGGCGGTGGCTGCGGCGTCGTGAGCGCGGGGCCTGAGGTGAGGGAGGCTGGGCGGGCGGAGGGCGGCGGTTACGTTATGTCGAGTTTTCCAGGATCAGCAACGAATGGATCTGTGATGCAGCAGCCTACCGGGCCACGAGCGCCAACGTGATCTCGCCGTGATGCACATCATGCTCGCCCGCCAGCACAGACGACGGGAAGACAGATCCCCCACTTCGCGAGGGGCGTGCGCTGCCGTCGCGTCACCGCGTCGCCCGGGCGCGGCTTGGGGTCATGCAGGCACAGGCCGGGGCAGCAGGCACGGGCTGGCACGGCAGCGGTTCGCTGGCCGTCGCAACCGTTGCGGGCGATACGTGGCGGGCGGTGGAGCGGCGCGACATCATCGCAATGCACTGGTGAGGCTCTTGGGGTGAAGAATGCGACTGGTCTCATTTGCCTGGCTGTTTGCAGAGGCCCGCCGCCGCGGGTCTCCGGACCGGCATGAGGGAGATCATTGCTTGAGCGTTGGCTGAGGATTGGATGGCGGCCGGCGCTGGCGCGCTGCAAGCGGTGTGTGCTGAAGTCGGCCTCTCCAGATCGCCCAGCTGGCCGTGCGCCACTTTTCGCGGGCCCTGGGACGCTCGTGTGCGCGCGCTCGATCGTCTTCATCTTGCTGAAACAGCCCTATGGAGGCAGCCGGAGATCATGTCGTGCAGGCGCGGGCTGGCGGCGGCGTTGCAACCGGACGCAGGCCCGCTACGGGCTGTTGGGCGCCCGCCGCGAGGCCGCGATGCACAATAGACTCGAACGGTCCCAGCTGCGAAAACACGCCAAAACATGGAACTGCTCCCCAAAGACCGAGCGAGGCAAGCCGCGCTCTGTTAGCGGCCCGGTCACGGGATTCGCCTTTCTAATGCCCCTCCACCTCGCCCGTCCTGCGCAACCGTCCTCTCTACCTCCACCTCGACAAAACCGCCCCCAAGCCTATTTATTCACCGGGCCTCTCCTCTCGTCTTCCCTTTGCGTTGCGGGTGTTGGGTCCTTTCGTCCTGTTTCCCTCTGCACGTCCCTCGCCTTTCTGCATTGCGGCTCTGCTTCACGTCGTCATTGGTAAGTCCACGTCAAGATTTTCCCGTCGCCCGCCCGCGCCCCAGCCATCACCACCGGCGAAGCTGCTGCGCGCAGCGGGCCCGTCGCTCATCGCCGGCCATCGCCAGCACAGCTGTTGTGATGCGGTGCCGCGCCTGCCCGAGGTGAAGCGCGGCAGAGCGGCTGAGCTGCCTGCGGCGCATCGCCAACCCAGCGCGCGTCGCTGCCCTCTCGCGCCCACCACTCGCCGTGCTGCAGCACTCTCGTGCCACGCCTGCACCTGCCCATGTGATTCGACAAGTGCGACCTCGCTGACCAGCACCGCAGATTTCGTGGGTGACCTCTTCTGCTGCTTCACCAGCTCCAGGCAAACGACCGTTCATTCCCCGATTGCGCGTCATCATCTCCTGGGTTCCGCATCCATTCAGTATTCCTAGGATTTCAAGTCGTCCGTCGGACTCATCCTCTGCGCAATCTTGCCCCGCTTCCAGACTGCCTCGCCAGCTCACTCGGTCTTAACCGCGCGCGCGATCCTGGTCGTTCACACACGGTCCCTCCCACCAAGCTCCTTCACAGCTTCGGCGACATAGCCAATTAGCAGCAGTGCTTTCAAAGGTGCGTTGCGCTCGTGTCCCAAGCTCACTTGCCGCCGCGGCCCATCATTTCTATGCCGTCAACCGTGCGATCAGAGCGTCCGTGCTGACAAGTGCCGGTCCGACACAGACTTCTGCCGTCATCAACGCTTGGACACTCACCACCACACTTCTTCCCACCACTTTCTCGCTCTTCCGAATATTAGTATCGACCCACGCGATCTACGGACAAGATGAGCTTCGCCTACGATAACTCATTCCAAGGCCAACCGGGCGCCGAGGATGCCAATGCGCAGGGCGTCGCTGGTGCCCAACAACAACCTCAGATGGGGCAGCCGATTGAGAGCGCGGCCGGCCAGTTCCAAGGCGGCAACATGCCCGTTGGTGCGCCTTCCTCCGGTCCTGGCAGCCAGGGACCTGGCGAATCCAAGACGACTCTCTGGTACGTTTGCGCATCTGCCCGGAGGCCTCTCACCTCGGATGAAGTTTTTTCTTCGCCATGACGAATTGCGCCTCGGGCCAGATACATTTTCCAACAACGTTACCATACTGATTTTCTGCAGGATGGGAGAGCTCGAACCCTGGATCGATGAGAACTTTGTGCGCAGTGTCTGGTACGGCATGGGCGAACAGGTCAACGTCAAGATGATTCGCGACAAGTTCTCTGGGTAAGTTAGAAATCTCTGCCTTGGAACAATTGGCCACTGACATCCGCAGTAACAACGCCGGCTACTGCTTCGTCGATTTCCAGACCGCCGAGGCTGCTGCAAAGGCCCTTTCGCTTAACGGCCAGATGATCCCCAACTCGAACCGCCCCTTCAAGCTGAACTGGGCTTCCGGCGGTGGTCTTCAGGACCGCAGGGACGACCGTGGCCCCGAGTATTCGATCTTCGTCGGAGACCTTGGCCCCGAGGTCAATGAATACGTGCTCGTCTCGCTCTTCCAGGGCAAGTACCCGTCTTGCAAGTCTGCAAAGATCATGTCCGACCCCATCTCCGGCATGTCTCGCGGCTACGGCTTCGTCCGCTTCTCCGATGAGAGCGAGCAGCAGCGCGCCTTGAACGAGATGCAGGGTGTCTACTGCGGCAACCGTCCCATGCGCATTTCCACGGCTACTCCCAAAAACAAGAGCGGTGGCGGCCCTGGTGCTGGCCCCATGGGCGGCATGCACGGCGGTGGCCCCGGCCCTGTTGGCATGTATGGCATGGGTGCCCCTCCGCTTGGCTACTATGGCGCCCCTCAGCCTATGAACCAGTTCACGGACCCGAACAACACCACTGTCTTCGTTGGCGGCCTCTCAGGCTACGTCACGGAGGATGAGCTTCGGTCCTTCTTCCAGGGCTTCGGCGAGATCACCTACGTCAAGATCCCTCCGGGCAAGGGTTGCGGTTTCGTGCAGTTTGTGCAGCGTCACGCTGCCGAGATGGCCATCAACCAGATGCAGGGCTACCCCATCGGCAACTCGCGCGTCCGTCTCAGCTGGGGCCGTAGCCAGAACAACTCCGGGCCCGCGGGCACTCCGTACCGCCCCGCCCCTCCGCCTCCGGTTTACCCTAACATGGGCATGCCTCCCAACCCATACGGCGGGTTTGCTCCCATGAAGGTATGGCAGCACTAAAGTGCTGACGCTTACCCCATTCTCAAGGCTTGCTGACCCTGCTACAGTAAGCAACATTCCTTACATTTCTGAGGGTTCAGCGGGAGTTCGCGTACGTCGTGCATTCAAAGGTCTTTAAGGTCTTTCACTGGTTGGCTCGGTCACGCTTTTTCACTTTATATGCATGCCACGTCACGACTCTCATCAAGTTCGGTCTCATTCACGGGTTTTCATGCCTTTCCCAATACCAAAAAGTTGCTTCTTTCTCTTCTTCTTGACTGCGGTCTAGAGAAAATCCTGTACAACACGGCTTAGCCAAGGGTCTTCTGCTGCTCTAATTCCCTTCTCACGAAAACCACTATTTGCCTTGCTTATTACTTTCTTCCCAACGGGAGGGTTTTTCTCGGGTTGTAGCTAGTCATTTTCGATTCCCCTTTGCAGCAGAGCCAACGCTCTCGTTTGGCGGGAAGGATGCTTTTTAGAGCATATGCGTTTCCTCTAAATTGCAAACCTGCGAGTTCATGACTTTTAGCACGCTTACTCTTCGTTTGTGTATTACTGCGCGCGTTTATACCAATGTTTGCTTGGTTTGCTCAGTCGCCTCTTGCCGATGCCGCTGGTCGTGCATTTACTTGTTTGCAGTACGACAAGCCACGGCCGCTGACACGGTCTTTTCACCGAATGATTGATTGGTCGACAGTCTCCTGCACGACGTACGCCTTCCCTGTCCGTTGGGCTGCTAACACGGTGGTGCCTAGTATGTACATGCCTGCACCGCAGTTTACGCCGATGACGAGTTTGCCCCGGCCAGTCGTCTTCTCTCCGCATGCGCTCTCGAGCATGTCGTCGCCGCAATCCCCCATCACCGGACCTGGCCATGGAGAATTGGCGGACAGCCTCAACAGAATGGCGATTGGGACATCGATGGACATGGGGATGCCGAAGGAGAAAAGGGATTCGGTGCAGCGATCGGAAAGCGGAAGACTGGGAAGTCCCGGAGTGATTGGCCAAGGCAGCAACATCGATCAGCGGCTGGCGTAATAATGGGGCGGCGCAGGCGGAGTTAAAAGAGCGGGGGTCCTCTGGTCCGGTATTGGATGCGGCCTCGCCTCTCCGTCATGGAATGGCGCCTGGTGGAGCAAAAAGTGATTTGGAATTGGGGCCGGCGTTAAGAGACGCATGCAACACACTCTACTACAGAGCTTCGACGAGATGGCTCCAAAGGACAGGCCGCGAGGCAAAAACACAGATGTAAAGGGACATAATGTAATGTGTAATATGTCTACCGGAATGCCCGAGAATAGAGCGCTTTGGCGCCTCAGCAGCGGGCTGAGCAGACATATTGGCCCACTTGTTCAGGTCCACGTTTCTCGACTTTGCCTGTTTCCCTTTCGTTGGTGCGAGCCACGGTTGCAGCTAAGCCGTTCCGATGCGCATGAACGCTTTTGTACAGGGATAGTGGACATGCGTATGTCCGAAGGACGGCGCGCACAGCTTGCCTCTCAACGAATGCAAATTCTGCTCGCAACTCAGGCTCTAGGACGCGGCAGAGGGCGGGAAAGGAGACCCTTGCTGCAGCGTCTGTCAAGCACCTGATACGGCACGTGTTGACGCGTGGGATGAGGGCTGCAGCTTAGGCACTTGCACACACTCCACCATCCAGAAGCGCGAAAGCATGGGTGCGGGAAGTTTTCTTCACCCGCCGGCGCTGCTAGCTACAATCCTACGGCGGCTAAGATGCTGCTAGGGCGCTGACGCATTCCAGACTTTCGTCAGGTAGCGGTGCAATGCGGCCATCTTGACGTGCAGGAGGCTTTTTCATCGGCGATGGAAGGTGCGGAATTTCGACTGCTGCCGGAGGCAGAAGTGAATGCATTCAGGACCTGTCCTGACGATTGCTGCAGGCCATGCACCTCGGTCCTGCAGCAGCGCAAGCGCACATCATAGTTCGGTGCATCGGCGACCCACGCGGCGGGGCGCATTGAGCCGTAAGCAGAATGTCTGCGGAGTTTACGTGTAATCGGTTGCGTCGGCGGGCGTTATCAGCGACGGGTCGCCGTCCAATGGTGGCGTGTCAATGGACTGGGGCTGACCGTGCGGAGGAAGGGACGGCTGTATAGCACTACTCTAGCTTTGTAGAGCTTCAAGCTCAGTCCCTTCTCCACGATCCCTCCAGCGGTCGAGCTCGAGGCAGCTTTCGGCCCTTCCCATCTGTGTCATTCGCTGTTCCGTGCCATTGTAGCGGTGCCGTCACTATGCAGCTCGCACCCAAGGAGGTCTGACACCCCGGCATTTCTCTCGTAACGCCAATGCCTCCCGTGCCCCGCACGCCTGCCTGCTAACCACCCAACGCGCTCCCTAGGTCGACAAGCTCCTCATCTCGCAGCTTGGCTTGCTGGCACAGCGCCGTCTAGCCCGAGGCGTCAAGCTGAACCATGCTGAAGCTACCGTGCGTGCCATTGGACGCTCAATTCACCACCGGCTGACCCGCCGCAGGCCCTCATAGCGAACAACCTCCAAGAAGTACTCGAAACGCCGACTCCCGCTGCCCAAGCTCTTCCCGCTGACCGCACGGCGTACAGCTCGTTCGCGATGGCAGGCACACGGTTGCCGACCTCATGGCCATTGGCAAGACCATGCTGGGTCGCCGCCACGTCCTCCCGTCCGTCGTAAGCTCCCTCACCGAGCTCCAGATCGAGGGCACCTTCCCCACCGGCACGTACCTCGTCACCGTCCACCACCCCATCAGCACAGAAGATGGCGATCTCGAGAAGGCCCTGTACGGCAGTTTCTTGCCCGTCCCCGGCCAGGACGTGTTCCCGTCATGGGACCCGAGCGTGTACGAGCCGAAGAAGCAGCCGGGCGCCGTCATACCAGTCAAGGGCAGGATTGTCCTGAACGAGGGGAGGACGAGAATCAGGCTGAAGGTCACGAGCAAGGGCGACAGACCTATCCAGGTAGGACTGCTCTCGCCTGCTGCTCGGCCAATGCGCGTGTTTAACGTGGGCGTAGGTCGGCTCGCACTACCACTTCGTCGAGACGAACCCTTTCCTGGAATTCGACCGTGTCAGGGCCCACGGTTTCCGCCTCGACATCCCCGCCGGTACATCTGTGAGGTTTGAGCCGGGCGACACCAAAACCGTCACGCTGGTCCAGATCGATGGCCACCAGGTTATCAAGGGCGGCAACAACGTAGCGTCCGGCCACATCAAGGATTTCTCTATAGCGGAAGGTCTGGTGGAGCGTCTGCAGGCTGGTGGCTTCCTACATGTGCCGGAGCCTGTGGGGGATGCGGCCCACATTGATGTTGCTTCGATGGACCGGCAGGCCTATGCAACCATGTTTGGGCCGACGACCGGCGACCTCGTCCGTTTGGGTGCTACCGACCTTTGGATCCAGGTCGAAAAGGACTTGACTCAGTACGGCGATGAGTGCTCCTTTGGCGGTGGTAAATCGCTGCGTGAGGGAATGGGCCAGGCAGGTGGTCGTGGGGATAGCGAATCTCTAGATACTGTCATCACCAATGCTTTGATTGTGGACTGGTCCGGTATCTACAAGGCTGATATCGGTATCAAGAATGGCCACATCGTAGGCATTGGCAAGGCTGGAAACCCGGACGTCATGAAGGGGGTACATCCCAACCTGGTCATTGGCTCTTGCACGGATGTTATTGCCGGCGAAGGCAAGATCATCACTGCTGGAGGTTTCGATACGCACATTCATTTCATCTGCCCGCAGCAAGCATACGAAGCTGTTGCTTCGGGAATTACAAGTATGCTGGGTGGAGGGACTGGCCCCAGGTTTGCTTGTCCATTGTCCCCCTTGCTCCAAGCCCACACTAACAAGGCGATAGCACCGGGACAAATGCCACGACTTGCACGCCCGGCAAGACGCATATTCGCCAGATGCTCCAAGCTTGCGATAGCCTGCCAGTCAACTACGGTATTACTGGCAAGGGCAATGACTCGGAATTACTACCGCTGCGGGAGCAATGCGAAGCTGGTGTGGTCGGTTTGAAGCTTCACGAAGATTGGGGAAGCACGCCGGCTGCCATCGATGCTTGCTTGACCGTTTGCGATGAATACGATGTTCAGACACTGATCCACACGGACACGTTGAACGAATCTGGTTTCGTTGAGCAAACCGTCAAGGCCTTCAAGGGACGCGCAATTCACACGTATCACACCGAAGGTGCTGGTGGCGGCCACGCCCCCGATATCATTTCGGTGGTCGAGCTCGACAATGTTCTGCCCAGCAGTACCAACCCGACTCGGCCATACACGCGCAACACACTGGACGAGCATCTGGACATGTTGATGGTCTGCCATCATCTTTCTCGCAACATCCCAGAGGATGTCGCGTTCGCCGAGTCCCGCATTCGCGCGGAAACCATCGCAGCAGAGGACGTCCTACACGACCTCGGCGCCATCAGCATGATGTCGTCGGACTCGCAAGCCATGGGCCGCTGCGGCGAGGTGATAACACGCACCTGGCACACGGCGCACAAGAACAAGGTGCAGCGCGGGCAGCTGGCGGAAGACCAAGGCACACGCGCCGACAACTTCCGGGTCAAGCGGTACGTGTCCAAGTACACGATCAACCCGGCCATCGCGCAGGGCATGGGCCACCTAATCGGCAGCGTCGAGCCGGGAAAGCTGGCGGACCTGGTGGTGTGGGAGCCGGCCAACTTCGGGGCGAAGCCCAAGCTCGTCATCAAGAGCGGCATGATCTCGCACGCGCAGATGGGCGACCCCAACGCGTCCATCCCCACCATCGAACCCGTCGTCATGCGGCCCATGTTCGCGCCGCTCGTGCCGAGCACCAGCGTCACATTCGTCAGCCAGGCGGCCATCGACAACGGCGTCGCGGCCAGCTACGGGCTGAGGAAGCGCGTGGAGCCGGTGAAGGGGTGTCGCACGGTGGGGAAGCGGGACATGAAGTTCAACGACGCGAGGCCGAAGATGAAGGTCGACCCCGAGAGGTATACGGTCGAGGCGGATGGCGTGTTGTGCGAGGCGGAGCCGGCGGAGGTGTTGCCGTTGGCGCAGGCGTATTTTGTGTATTGATGAGAGGGGAGGAGATGGTGAAATGAAAAATTGAAGGTGGTGGGGAGCTAGGGGCTAGGGAGGACGCTTTTTTCAGCTATTCTCGTTTATACCTGATCTCCTATATAACTTGAACCGTTATTCTCTTGTGGTCTGCAGACTTCGGATCAGAACATGGGATGCTCGTTGTGATATGTCGAAGCGTTCGCTCTATTCTTTCCAATTCATTCGCTATAATTTGAGAGAACAACTGAGGCGGGGAAGTGTCCGTTGGTAGCTGTATAGCCCTTATACAAGCTATAGCTAATTACAAAGTCTCTTCACAATCCCAGCTGCGGTTTCATGAAGCAGGCCAATTATCGCGTCATGTCGCAGAGCGCAGGGGACTGTTCTCCGACAGCGGAAGCTTAACTCCGGCACCCATGTCATCACATCAACACACCATCCCACCTTTCTCTTCCACCACGCGCTTTCCCCGCCATTGAGCTTCTACTCGCACCTCCCCCCGAAACGACTTCAACGAGCCATCCGACGGCCTTCCATCGATCCGAGCTCCACTAGAACGAGATAGCGCTCTCTCCCTCCAAGAAAAAGAGCTACCCCGCACCCGCCACCAAACAAACCCACGAGGCATTCCTTTCCACAACCAAGCCAAACCAACGCCCGGCGGCCGCACACACGACATGTCCAAGCTCCTCAAACAGCCGGTCAAGCTCGCGCTCGTGCAGCTCGCGACGGGCTCCAGCAAGGCCGACAACCTGGCGCGGGCGCGCAGCAAGGTGCTGGAGGCGGCGGCGGCGGGCGCCAAGATCGTCGTGCTGCCCGAGTGCTTCAACAGCCCGTACGGCGTCAAGTACTTCTCGCAGTACGCCGAGACGCTGCGGGGAGCGGCGGACGGTGGTGGTGCCCACGCTCCGCCGACCGAGGACGAGGCGCCCAGCTACCACGCGCTGAGCGCGCTGGCGAAGGAGGCGGGCGCGTACATCGTCGGCGGGTCGATACCGGAGCGGGTGAAGAAGGCGAAGGCGGCGGCGTCGGCGGAGGGGGAAGGGGGAGACAAGAAAGACGACGAGACGCTATACAACACGTCCCTCGTCTTCGCCCCGTCGGGCGCGCTGCTGGCGACGCACCGCAAGGTGCATCTGTTCGACATCTCGATCCCGGGCAAGATCACGTTCCGCGAATCCGACGCGCTGTCGCCCGGCAACAAGGTGACACTCGTCGACCTGCCCGAGTACGGCCGCGTCGCGGTCGCCATCTGCTACGACGTGCGCTTCCCCGAGCTCGCGACCATCGCCGCGCGCAAGGGCGCGTTTTTGCTGCTCTACCCCGGCGCCTTCAACCTGACGACGGGCGCGCTGCACTGGGAGCTGCAGGCGAGGGCGCGGGCGATGGATAACCAGGTCTACGTCGGGCTGTGCAGCCCCGCCAGGGATATGGACGCGGATTACAATGCGTGGGGCCATAGCATGGTGGTGGATCCGAATGCCGAGAAGCTGGCCGAGGCGGGCGAGAAGGAGGAGATTGTGTATGCGGAGCTGAACGGGGATCGCATCGAGGAGGTGAGGAAGGGGATTCCGATTTATGGGCAGAGGCGGTTTGATGTCTATCCGGATGTCAGCCAAGGGAAGATCCGGTTTGAGGAGTAGGGTTGTGGTTGTGGAGGGAGGACGAGAGGGAAAAGAAGCGAGGTGGAAAGAAGAAAAAGGTCGGGTTTATGAGGGAAAAGGAAGGAGGGAATCAAGGAGGGAACATTGACAGAGTAGATGGAAACGGAAAGCCTAGGCGGACTCTGCTGCAATAAGGTCCAGAAAATTATGAATGAATGCATACCGCGCCCCCATACGGCCGAAGAAATATGAACCACATGAATAATTGTAGAGTGCATACCCTCGTTGTCATTATCCCATAGATCAGTAGTTACTAGGGGCTTTCGGTTCTTTGTATCCTCACTTCTGTCATGATAAATAAGGCACTATCCTGCATGTTGCCCATGATCCATTAATCACCGTAGACCGCTCCCCCTGATCCACCAATTCCTTCAACTGTTCGACACACTGCCCGACGTTGAAGGGCTTGAAGAAAGGAAAAAGAATAGGTGCAAGGTTAGTGAGAGAGGTGGCATGGGACTGGGTTCCGTGATGTAGTGTTGATGGCTTCGGCGTTGTGGACAGTGATGCCGTCCTGCACTGTATATCTCTTCTTCACGATGGAAGAAACACGGATCACAAGACTCACAGTAGAAAGCACAATCACGTTTTCAAGATCCCATGTTATAGTGTAGCTACCTGAGAAGACCAGACCAACCAAAACCAAGCCCTCAAGACCGATCCGGACGAACCCTCAATGAAGAGCATTGCCGTTACTGAAAAGCCAAAAGGGAGTTTCGCTAGGCCCTGTCTTTCCATTTTATTCCAGCAGCTACCCGTTGTAATTCCTTTTTTTTTTTTTTGTGTCCTTTCTTCTTTACTCGCTCGGAGCTTTCTGATTTTGCAAAACGCTCGTGTTCAGCCAGCGACTGGGCTCCAGTAACATCCTTGTCGCATAGGCATGGATCACCGAGGACCCAAGACTGTGAGACCAAAGGATGTTTGCCTCTGGCAGAAGAGAGGGAAAAGAGCCTGAATCAGGAAATGTAGCAAGTGGGAGACCTGTCCCATGCAGTATGTCGTTCTCCCCGTCGATATCTTCCCCCAGCCTCCGCCCATTATAGTTTGTGTTGATCAAAGGAAATGCAGACCTTTGTTCCGTTTCCGTGTTCGCAAGAAACCAGTCCGTGCTATGCAGTGTAACGCAGAGAATGAGAGGGGAACGAACAGCAAGAAATTGTGCATTAGACCAAAGCGTTTGTCATCCGGGACGTTGACGCTCCGTGGGGAAAAGGGCAGAACGGTATTCGTGCCGTCGAAGAAAGTGCAAAGAAAAAAGTCGAAAATGCCTCCGGTTTCGCTTCAAGAGATCAAATGCAGAGAAGAGCTGAAGGGGGAGAACCGTGACCAGCTATCAGGTGAGAATGCGCCAATTGATAAGCGCGGCTGATCAAAGCACTGACCGGCAGTGAGCTGTGTTCTCAATTCCTCCGGAAGATGACGACGAAAGCTCCAGAGATGCGTCAAGCCCAAGGTATGGCCGTTCAAACGTGACGTCGTAAACAATGTGCCGGTGGCACGACTCATCAAGGTCCTCTCCAACCCTGATTAAAACTAGCTCAAGCAAGAGCGTATTCTCCCGAATGATCGTTGCCAGTTGCCATGGCTCGGGGCCCAACACCAAGAATGTGATGTCGCAGCGATGACCATCTGGTCTGAATCAGAAGACGTGACCGAGCCACAGCGCCAGAATCAGAACCAGCACGATGACCTCTGCCATGAAGGCGATCATGGCACACTTCTTCTGGAACTGACCGACGTGGAGTACCTCGCGGCCGCTCATCTGGAACATCAAGCCGTCAAATGCTCCCAGGAACAAGAGCATGGCAGTCGGAGGGAACCAAGCGCACATCGCGAAGATCGCCCACGAGAGATGCTTCTTCTTGTTGATTTTGCCAGTCATATCAGACGAACTCGGCCTCGGAAGTTGCAGCAAATGCGGCGAATGGCGTTGGAGAGGCTCAACTGTGCGGTTGGAGCCCGGGCGAACAACTGTGCCGGATTCGGAACGGTCGTTTGTGAATGTAGCGCTTTCTTGGCAGCGAAGCGTCAGAGGGAAAGGGGAAGTCATCCCGCGGACTGACGCCCGTGGCATGGGTAGGCCGCTCATGCGCGGAGTACTGTTCATTGAAGAACCCACTGATGAAGACTTCAGCTGTCGGTAACGCTCGGCGCGGCTTGATGAAGCGGCACGAAGTTCATCAATCTCCTTGCCGTAGGAGCTGAGCGGCGGTGCCCTACTGGATTGGCTACTGACGATGCTTCCTCTAGTAAGAGGTGATGGCCTGTACGACGTAGGAGTTTGGAAAGGGTTGAATTGGCCTGTATTGGCCATGTGACCCGCAGTAGGGCTGTAGATATCAGCGTTGCTGGACCTGCCCAGAAGACTCTGCCGCGCAGGAGTGGACATGCTTGGCGGAGAGCTGGTGAAGATCTCCTCGTAGGCTCTGACGTTTTCTGGAGTGGACCCGACCGTACTGCTGCCGGCAAAGCGCATGCCAGTACCCATTGGCGTACCAGTCAGATTAGCTTCAGGACCGACAAGTGCGAACTTGTCAAACGAGTTGACACGACTGCTCCCGTTTGCCGTAGAGCTTGAGGGGCCCAGGCCGTGGGATCTGGTTCTATGGGCCAAAGGTGACATTTCATGCTCCTCGACGATCTCGTCGTTTGGACCGAAAGGAAGGAGATCCTTGACCTGGGCTGCGGAAAGCTCAAAGGGTCGCGAATTTGCTGAGTTCGAAGCGCTCACGGTAGAACGGCGAGTGTCTCTTCCAAAGCGACTTTGTCGGAGGAACGATAGCTGGCTGTCGCGGGGAAACTTGGGAATATCCCTCGTCTCAGAGGGTGATGTTACGACCGGGCTAATGCTGTCTTCATGTGCTAGCCTGTCACGTCGCCACGGGTTCGTGTTCGTTCTCTTCAGCGGAGTAATATCCTGCATCGGGAGGGCTGGCTCAGTGGAGTTGCGACGGCTGTGATCTCCAGGAGTCGTCGTTGGGGCAAGGGTCTCCCAATCTCCATCCGTGCCCTGGCTGGCTAGAGTCGCCGGCGATTCGTTGCGTGGGCCCGGGGACACGGAACGCATCCACATTGCTGGGATATCGCTACCGCCGCTCTTGCGTTCGGCATTGCTGACCATCGCTTGCCTGCGAAGACCGGACTCTGATTGTACGGACGGAATGTTCTCCTTCTCCGGCATCTGGAATGCGATCCCGCCGACGCTCACATCGGAATTCGTGCTTGCGTTCGTTTCAGAGCTGAGCAGGCTGTTCTGAGTGCGGTCCCGGCAATGCTCGAGCTCTGGCGTTCCCCGCTGGCTGTCGCACCTCTCTATAAACTCTTGCAGGGGCGATTGAGGCAGCCTATCGCCCTGGGAGAGGCGGCTACCCTCAGTGATCACAGACATCCGATTCATCGCATCAATGTTGCCAGAAATGCCGAGCAGCTTCCGTGTGTCGCCGTAAGAAGAAGCCCTGTTGGAGTAGTCCTCTGATACATGCGCATACACCCGATGAGCCTCTCTAAGCTCTCCGGGAGCAAGAGGAGGCGGGGAGTTTGGCGGCTTTCCCGGCGAAGGGCGCATCACACCCAGTGACTTCGGGAACACGCCATCCTGAGGAGTGACAGGGCTGGTCACAGGGCTTTCAGGATTACCGCTACGACGCACATCGTCAAGGCCGAAGTCGAATTTACTAAGTCCGGAAATGCGACTCGTGCGAGGGCTTGATGGGACCATGCTGCGTAGGCTAGGAACTCTGATCGTATCGTCGTCTTCATCTTCATCATCAAGCATCAACTGGTTGGTGGAGACGGTCGCGTCAAAGGTAGTGTCACCACCATACTGGTCGTATATGTTCCCCAATGTATTGTCGATGTTCTTTGACAGCGTACGGCCACCCCGACTGTCAACAGACGGATTCCTGGATAGGTTCGTGTGCACCGAGTGACGGGGCGTGTCCTCGAACTCGTATGAGATCTCGCCGCTGTAGTCCGTGATCTGATTCTTGACCCCGAACGGGACGCTTCGCCGGTTACTTAGAGGTCCAAAGTACAACGAGTTCGAGTCGAATTCCGTCTCGGGGTACATGGAGACTTGGTCATATTGAGGACCGCCCGACTCCGAGAGGGTTTCCCACGTGTCACCAGAAGGACGCGTAACATTGACCCTGGTGTTCCCAGGGACGATCGTCTCGGATGAGCCGAAAGCACCCTTCGCCGGGGCATGGTAAGCGATCGAGGTTGAGCTGTAAGGTATGCCCTTGAGCTCTTGGTCAACCTGCACGGGCTTGCTTTCTCTCTTGCGAAAGACTGTACGTGCACGATCGATTAATGATGCCCGGCGGTCGGGTTTGTTGCTCGAAGGAGCGGCAGGCATGCCCGAGGACAACATGGCTTCCGCATGGTCGCGCGGTGGCTGATCCGTGTGCGTCGGAGACTGGAACTTTGACTTTGCGATGGACGCGTGAGCGGACCTCAAGTCGTCGAACAGGGGCCGCGGCGGCTGCCTGGAGGCAGCTTCGTCGGCGGCGGACTCGGGTGACATGTCAGCTGGCAATAGTTGGTCCAGTGACGACCTGTAAAAGTAGTCATTGGGTTCATCCTGATCTGCGGGGGTTTCCAGGTTGGAAAGATAGAGAGAGTTGTGGGGGTTAACAACATCGAAAGACGTGCCTCTGAAGTGAAGAAGAGCTGGAGTAGCTGGGGGAGTGTCCAGCAGCGAGGACGTGGGCGCTGGATGCGACTCTCGCGGCCAAACGTTCAACGGGCGGGGTTGTGGTGGCTCGGGAAAAGGAAACTTGGAAAGCGTAAAGGTGGAGGTGCTGGCAAGACCTGCAGTTTCGAGCAAATCGACGCTGGAGGGTTCGGTTGGGATGGGCGAAGTGGCGAGCGGGCGTCGGATCTCGATGTCTTTCGGGCGTGGCAATCTCTTGCGTGACCCAAGGCCAAAGTCGCGCGGAAGTGCTGGGGTGCGTGACGCGTTGACAGGCGGAAGATCTGCAGAAGACGCGTTGAGGCGGGCAATGTCGCGTAGGCCCAGCGACGGCCGCTGTTGCAGAGCTGGCAGTGAACGGAACGAGGACACGCGCAGGGCGGTGAAGGATGAGCTGGGCTCGCGGCGGTTCGGCTCCGAGTGTGCGGTTGACGGTGGAGACGGAGGCAGCTGCGGAGGGTTAGGCCGGTGAAGAAGAGGCTCGCGCTCGCTGGCGTTCAAGCGGGTGGCGGCCGCCTTCCTCTTGAGCCGTCTGCCTCCGGGTGGCTCGGGGGTCCTTGGCGAGCCTTGCTGCTTGCGATAGTCGTGCAGCGAGAGTGAGTGGATGGGCGTGTAGGAACGCACAGAGGAGGTGGAGCGAATCGAAGGTTGTGGAGAGTGGGTGGGGGTGACGGGAGTCGCGACGCGTTCGTGGAGCGTCTCCGAAAAGGTCGACATGGCTTGGCAGGTGCTGCGCTTTCACGTGCGCAGACCCTGAAATAACCGTCTGGAATATCGTGCGAGCCCACTGAGGGGAGAGAATGAGAAGTCCCTGCTGGATCTCACCCTTCACCGGCACCGATGCATTTCTGTCTCGTCGGCAACGGTGGCTTGGCTGTATGCCGGCTTCTTCTCAAAGAGTCATCGGGATCTCTGCTTCGACGTCTACTGACACCAAACGCACCGTCAGCACCACGCACTTTTGGCGGTTTCCCAAACATTACTCACGGGTGCCAAGAAGAAAGCGAACGACGGCACTAAAAGCTCTCCGACCCAATATTTCCCCAAGCTCTTCGATATACGTCAAGTAATTGAGGGCCTAAACAGAGGACGGAGGCGGCGCTCGAGTGAAGGAGGAACAAGGCCAGCTTGTTCGCCGGAGTGCGGACTTCGCAGAGAGACGGACTCGGAGCCGGGGAGATCGAAGGAGCGCGGGAGATTACGATTACAGCGAGCGGGTACGCGCAGCGGAAAGGTAGCACATGCGAGAGGCAGGTCGAAGTTCAGTGCAGCAGTAGTGAAAGGACAGATGGGGAAGCAGCAACCGGCTGAGGGCAAAAGGGAGGCGAGCTGGCTGATGAGATACATGGCTCATAAGAAGGAAAATAGAAAGCGTGCTAGCTGCCAGCGTCCGTGATTCCAGAAAAACAATCCTTGCGGGTCACCACTGCAGAGAGCAGTCCCCCGTCACGACTGCGCTCTCGACGGTGGGTGGTGGACGGTGATGGCGACAGGGCCCGTGCGCTGACTGCCACTGCAGGGGTGCGGCAGCAGGCGCGTCCAATCAGCCCCGGCAGCCGCCTCCAGCACAGGCATCGCCATTCATTTCGCTCAGCAGCCGCATCGTGTCGCCGGAGCGGCGTCTGCCAATGAAGGCCGCAAGCTGTGTTTCGCGGCAGCTAATGCGCGTCACCTAGCCCGGTCGTCGCGCCAATCCGCGGGCGCAGGTGCCTTGCCTCTTGCGCGCCCGATGATGGCTGTGCATGGCCACCCGGCCCCGCCGAGATCATCAGCTGTGGGCACACCATCCCGGCTGAGACATGTCGACGACTCGCTGCGCCGCGAGCCTTGTGTGGATCGTCCTGGGATCATCGACGAAGTGGTGTTGAGGTGTTGTTGGGGAGGCGAGCGGCCGCCCGAAGCGAGAGGCCAAACCGACTTGGCGTGACGGCTGACCACCACCTTGTCGATCCTCAAACGCGCACACTGCGCTTCCGTCCGCTGCCGTTCGACTCTGTTTTCTCGGGACGTTTCAAACCGCTGATCGACTGCGTCAGGCGGGCAGATCCCTGGCACTTCCCCACTCCCCCATTTCACGTCGTAGCACCAGAAGTGCAGCTGCAGGCTGCTTGTGTTGCCAGAACCTATACAGCATCACGACGCTATGTGGCTGACCCTGCAACCATCCTCGAATGACTGAAAGAATGTCACCGAATTCTGGAAGAGGCATACCTAGTGCTGTCTTCGTGAGCGGCAAGACCTCGTTTCCTTGTGTGGTAGGTGCGAACATGGAAACACCATGGACCTCTTTCCTGCATCGGCACGTCTGCCCCGACGCACATCTTGAATCTCCTCAGTCTTCGCGTCATCCAACTTGACATCCTCGTATCCATTTCCCCCTACTCACTGGAGCGCGGCCTTTTGCGTACGCGAAAGCCGTGCCTTCCCTTCGCCCTTCGGTACAGCTCGCGCTACCTGGAGTAAGCGGACCAGCATTCCCATCTTGCCCCCCCCCCTTTTTTTTTCATCATATTACCCTTCCCCTGGTCCAACAAGCAGCGTTTGACCCGTGGGCGACTGGTCCCCATCCTCCCTCTGGTAATCGCCTCGACATCAAACACCATGGTCACGGCATATAGCACCGGTCCTGAAGACGCGTCGCATGGAGCTGGGAGCGATAATGTTCGGCGGCGCAGTACAACAACCTTCAGACATCGAGTGCTCAGGCAACTGTCCGCCGGCGACCACAAGGAAGACGCTGATTCCGCAGTCAGCCCTTCTGTTACCCGCAGACCGTCTTTGTTGAACGCCCCTAGAAGGAAGCTGCCCTGGCTTGATGGCAAAATCTCGTCTGACAAAGAGGGTCACCGGAAGCACCGACATGTTCCTGGAGCATTCGAGTCGGATGACGATACGTCTTGGTCTACGATAGAAAGCAAAACTCAACCATCGCCAGCACGCCCTGAGTCACCTCTACCCAAGCCATCGCTCAATCTGCATGTGCCACACAATCCAAGCTCGGTCTACACCCCGTCAATGTACAGCACCGATGCAGTTAGCCGAGCGAGCATCGGCCCTCCCGTCCAGACCCCGAGACCACACAGATCGTACGAAGCTCTGATTTCCCCACCTGCGATGCCTACAAATGCAGCGCCTGAGACTGGAAATAAGATCCCGTTGCGTCATGAAAGAAGAACGGATTCTCATCTTGGAGACTCGGCAACAAGCAGGCCCAAACTGCGGGCTCCGCTGACCTTGAAGCCAGTTGCTCCCGTCCCAATCACGCCTAATGAACCGCGAGTGTCGGGCGTTGAGTCAGCCCGTCCGTTCCAGCCGACACCCGCCGAGGCCGGGCTTCAAAGGGCAATTGGTAGTATGGCAACCCTCATGCATATGATGCCGCCCATCGTCTTGAGTCTAACGGTGTTTCTGAAGTACTGGAAGATGCCGCGAGATCTCTGGAGAAGACCCCCTCACCGGCATCAAGAATGGACCCTCTGCTAGTGTCTGACTCCTTGGACACCTCTTCCGACGAGACACCTACCGAGCTGGAAACATCTTTGAGCCCAAAGACCAGCCACTCCTCTAACAGGACATTGCTACGCGCACATTCGTTGTCAGAGAACGCGCATCCCGTCAGTTCCATTCATACTCACAGAGACGCATCGGTCTCGTCTTCAAATATCCGTCCAACTTTAATAGTACTGACTCCAAGCCAGTCCCATGAACGCAACTCTGCCGATCCAGTCGTCACCGACTGGGCATACGCCGAGGCAAAGAAACAGACTCGCCTTAGCAGCCCTTCCCTGTCTTCGATCTCGACGACAACGAGCACATCAAGCGATGTCCAGCAACAACCAAGTCCACATTGGAGAGCATGGCACAACAACACAAAGCGGCAAGTTCGCCCCTCCTCCATCGACCGCCATGTGCACTCGAACCGATCGCCACCTACCAAGAAGGAAGTCCATGATCACATCAAGCGCCACGGAGTTCCACCAACGCCTCAAAGAAGCAGTTCTTTGAAACATCGGAAGGTTGACATTCCCGCACATCAACATTTCCAACGCTTTCGGGCCCCTCAAAACACCCAGCAGATCCGAAATCGACGGAAAGAGCGACGCAGCGAGAAACGGGAGCGTTCTGGCGGGCACAAACGACACAAACCTCCACAACCGTGGGATGACCTGGATCCAGAATCTTCCAAAGGGCTCGGCATGGGTCACCCGGCTCGCACCCATGTTAGTTACCGCGGGGCTGAAGGATTGGATGTTTTCCAGCGTCAGCGTCGCGAGCCCATTGCGAGAAATTGGGGCACTGCCAAGAAACGAATCACGGCTACTGTTGCATGCATCAATACTGCCTTGGTAGGATTTCTGATCGGGGTCTATGTCAGTACCCGTTCAGTTCTCGTGTGATTTCTTCTGATTTGGAATAGGCTGGCGAAGTACCTCGGATCCAATACGCCATTGCCGATCAGGGACACTTCGCCATCCTGGGAAATGTGGTGTGAGTGAAACCCCCCATCTGTACAATTGTACATGCTGAACGAACAGTCTGTACCTGGGGCTCGCCATCTCAACATTTTTCTGCTGGCCCTTGCCGCTACTACACGGCCGCAAGCCTTACGTTTTGGGATCTCTCGCCATTCTGTTACCGCTCCAATTCCCACAGGCACTGGTGGTCGGCACTGCACGTGATCCGGAGACGCACCTTTATCGAGTAGGACTTCTTCTTCCTCGAGCTGCCTCCGGCCTTGTTCTTGGTTTTGCCCACGTCAACTTCATTGCTACGCTCCTCGACCTTTTTGGCGCATCTCTTCAAGCCGCAAACCCTCATGAAGAACTGGTCTTTGTTAACGACGCTCGCCGCCATGGTGGGGGAATGGGACTTTGGCTGGGGATCTGGGCCTGGTCCTTCCTGGCCAGCATTGCCGTCGGTTTCATGGTCGGGGCGGTACTGATCAGCAGCATAAATCCCTCTTGGGGCTTCTACATTGTGGTCATCATGATCGCATCTGTACTCATCTTGAACGTGCTTGCGCCGGAGACACGAAAAGCACGCTTCCGACGCTCGGCCATTGAACTGATCGACCCCAACTCCGAGTACGTGTACCAGCGCATTGTCCGAGGCGAGATCAAGCTGCACATATCCCCGGAGGGACCAGACTGGTGGGGCCAGGAGGTCGCCGCCGGCGTCTGGCTGAGCATTCACATGTACTTCCAACTGGGCTTCAGCGTCCTGGCCATGTACATCGCCTGGATCTACGCCCAATTTGTCCTCGTCATCGTGGTAAGCCGGGCCCCCAACTCATGCCCAAAGCATCACACCACTAAGAACCACTAAACAGCTCCTCGGCGCCCTTCTCTCCCGCGACTACCGCTGGCACCCGCAATACGTCGGCGCGGGCGTGACCTCCCTCGCCATCGGCGCCCTCCTCGCCATCCCCCTCACCAAAGCCGGTCTCTTCAGCCGCGAGCGCACGCGGGGCCCACGCACCGACAGCATGACATTCCAACCGCAAATAACATGGACATCGCACATGACGCGCCGCATCATCTTCACGACGCTCCTCCCACTCGCGGGGCTCGCCTACACGCTGTCCTCGGCGGGCCCGCGCCGCGCCCCCGCCATCCTCCCCATCCTCTTCGCCGCCCTCGTCGGCTTCCTGTCCGCCCTGGCCTGGGCCGAGACGCACGGCCTCGTCTTCGAGGCCTTCGACACGTGCGACCTGCAGCCAGGCGCCAACACGCGCCACCGCCTGCAGTCCATGGCCGACGTCGACCGCCGCCGGCGCACCGCCTACTCGGCCTTCCCCCGCGTCGCCGCCGGCATCGCCGTCGCGCACACGTGGGCTTTCCTGCTCGCGGCCGCGGCGACGGCCGTGGGCGGCGTCCTCACCAGGCGCCTCGGCGCGCAGACGAGCACCGGCGTCGTCGCCGCCGTCTTGGCCGCGTTGACGGTCGCCCTGACGGCCGTGCTGTGGCGGTGGCGGCGGGTCGTTGTCATTCCGGATGGGGTGTTTGGGGATCATGGCACTCGTGGTGCCGACGTGCACTCCACGGGGCACGATGGGTTGGAACGGAGGAGTGGCGAAGAAGAAGAGAGTTGGCGCGCGGCCATGATGGGCGGCGGTGCGAATTGCGGCCTCGACGACGCGCAGGCGGAGAAGTTTGCGGGCGAGTTCGGCACGCGGCCCGCGGATTGGAAGCCCGTCATCATTGGCAATCCGTCGGGGCGGGTGCGCAGGGTCAATGTGTTGGAGCTGGGCAGGTGGAGTCGGTGGAGCGAGATTAGGCGGTTGAATGGGCTGTTGCCGTCGAGGGATGATTGAGCTGGTTGGGCGAGCCGGCTGATCGGACTGGTCTGAGAAGGGCTAGGGTTGGTTGTTTTGGTTGGAGGATGTTGTGATGGGAAAGGAGAGGAGAGGAGATGATTATTGTGCTGGCAGATTGGACCCTGTGCGGTCGATGATTCTTCTTAGCTGTTGTCTATCAATATTCAACTGCCTCCTTCGAGATGCATACACTCATCATAAGAGGACTCTGCTGCAGCGAAAACGAGACAACGGATTGATACGTGTTGTCGAGCAAGCGGTGAAAAGGCAAAGGATTGATCAATGATCTACGTGTATGTACATCAGTTCTGATTGCTTCACTGCCGCTCGCCGTTCTCTTGCACCGGTTTGTTTGCTTATCCACCTTACTGTCACTTCGCATCTTTTCGCAAACGGAGCAATCAAAGCGTAATAACTAGGCAACTCTGATCTTCGCTAGGGAAAGGTTCTGTGAAGAGAGTAAGAAATAAAAAATAAAAAGACATGAGAGGTATCCAGACAGAAAGTCGTTCGTCTAGCAATTCACCGCGTGTTTTTTTTTTTTTTTTTTTCGCCCACGAGCGGCCACAAGAGTTCCATTTGCAAGAACGCTATTTGTATTTCTCCTTCTGCAATGCAATTGCATAAGTATACAGTGGAGCCTTTTGGCGCCGGGCGACAACCACCTATGACGCAATCATGCGTGCGTGTTGAGTGATGTGTGAGCACCATGATGGCCGCCACCGCTGGCGGGGGACAGCAGGTAAAAAGTCACTACCATGGTGACCCCGAACGCCGGGCTCAACCACAACCCAACACAACGCATTCCCACGACGTCCCATCTCCCACAACACGTCCTTACCACACACTGTCTCTATCGCAGTTCTCACGACCTTTCACATATGCTTCATTCTGCATATCACACAATCACTTGACATCGCTCAAAGACTCATCCGTACCGATCATTCTTCATCATTGCACTCGTAAACAACCTATCTGCCTACCCAATCTCATATGCGGCTAATCCAAAGGACTAGCATCCCTCAATACACCAGTTCGTGAAGAAGGGTGGAGAATGGGAGAGGTGGAGAGAAGAGGGGTGGGGAGGGGCGGCGTTTAATATCCGCTGCCTCCATATCCGCCACCACCACCGTAGCCGCCCTGGCCGTAGCCCTCACGACGACGGCTGCCGTACTCGTCCTCGTCTTCGAATCCGCCGGGCATGCGGTCACGGCCACCGCCGCCGCCGAATCCGCCACCCCCGCCGTACTCCTCACGGGGCGGGGGGCGCTCGCCATAACCACTACCGCCACCACCGTATCCACCGCCTCCGCTGTACTCAGAGCGGCCGCCGTAGCCACCGGACTCACCACCGTAGCCGCTGCTCTCCTGGCCATAGCCACTGCTACCGCCTCCGTAGCCGCTCTCCTGGCCGTAGCCGCTGCTCCCACCTCCATAGCCGCTGCCGCCACCGTAGCGCTCGCGAGAACCGGAGCGGCGACGCTCGCCAGAACGACGGCGCTCGCCGGAACGACGACGCTCTCGGGAGCCGGAACGACGCCTATGTTTTTTGCTATCGTCAGAATCATCATCGTCTTCGGAACCGTAATCACCGCGCTCCTGCTTGCGACGCTTCTTCTCCTCCTTCTCGCGACGCTTCTTCTCCTTCTTGCGGCGCTTCTCGTCGTCGGAGTTCTCATCGTCCGAGCGACGACCCTTGTGCCTACATGCTGTCGGCGGGAGGAACGACATGGAAGAAAATGAAAGAGAAATGGTGCTTACCTGGACTCAGAAGAGTATTCGTAGCTGCTCTCCTCGGTGCGCGTCTGGTAGCTGCCCGAGCCATAGCTACGCTGCTCGGAGCTGGCCTGGTAGTCGTAGCTGGAGCCGCCCTCGTTCCTGTGGCGGGAGTACTCCTCACGCTGACCGCTGCCGTCGTCATACTCAGTGCGGCGGTACTCAGACTGGTCACCGCTACCACGGCGGCGGCTGGCGCTTTGGTCGTAAGATCCGCCACCTCCATAGCTCTGGTCACCGCTACCGCGGCGGCGGCTGGCACTTTGGTTGTAAGACGATCCACCTCCATAGCTACCGCCAGATCCAGACTGGTGGTAGGCGTCTTCAACTTCTTCCGACTTCTTCTCGTTGTCCATCACGTTGTCGATGGTTTTGCCAACGATGCCGCCCAGCATGCCTCCGAGGACGCCGCCGCCAACAGCCTCGCTGACGCCCGAGCCAATGTTGCTGGCGACCTTGTTCTGCTGGCCGCTGGAGCCGCTGCCGCTGCCGCTGGCCTTAGCCATGCCAAGCGGCTTGCCACAGCCGTGGCCGGAGTCGTGGACTCCTTCCTTGTGGTTGCGACCATTCTCAACGCCCTCGCGGGACAGCTTCTCGCGGAGGTCCTCCTTCTCGCGCTCGCTCTTCTCCTCCCACCACTCCTGGACAACGCGGAACATCAGCTGACGGCCATCGCTAGCGCCGTCGCGGCCATGCTCGCGCTGAGCGGGGTGGTGGAAGACACCGGTGACGATGCGGTCAAGCGTGCGGTCGACGTCGACGCTCTCATCATCCCAGCACTCGACGATCTGGGGAACGACCCACTTCAGGACCTGAGAAGCGATCTTGCCGGCGGGCTCGTTCAGGATGTTGCTGAAGTGGTCCTTGGACAGCATAGAGTGGGTGGGGTCGGAGCACTCGTCATCATTGAAGACAATGTGCTGCTTCTCGACAGAGGACTGGATGACCTCAGAAGAGCCGGTCTGAAGCTCAGACTTGACCTGCGTGAGGAGGGGCAGGATGAAGGGAGCGATAAGAGAGAAGACGAAGATGTTGATCTGGCTGGTGAACTCCTCGATGAGGTCGGGCAGAATGGGAATGTTGTCAATGGCCTCGGAAACAGACTGCATGATCTCGTCGTGGAACTCCATGATGGGCAAGATCTGGCGGCGGATCTGCTCAGCCTGCTCAACGAAAGCCTCGGGCTCCTTGGGTGTGATCTCCATGTTCTCCATCTGGCCAGCAGTGGCATTGGCCTCGAGCTCGTCAGCCTTGCCAGCCTCGTCCTTGCCGCCGAACATGCCGTCGGGAAGCTTGCTGAGGAGATCCTTGACCATGCTCTTGGCCTCGGTGTTGCGCTGAGCATCGCTGATGGTACCCTCAAGCTCCTGAATCTCAGACTGGGTGGCCTTGTCGTTGACCTCGCCCATGACGGAGTGCAGGAAATCAACACCACCGAAAGTACCAGTCACGATAGGGTAGATTTCGCGGTCGACACCCTCAACCCGGACCTTGGCGTTGCGGCCAACGTGGGGGAAGACATTGCTCTCGCCAAGGGTACGGAGGCAAAGTTCGGTGAAGTTGGAGTGAGCAGAGTAATCTGGAAGCCGAATCAGTAAGCCATACCCAAGCAATGTGGAAATCTTAGTTACTCACCCTCAAGACAATGGCAGCCAGTACCGAGAAGCCTCAGGGCCTCGTACAAATCGTCCTTGTTTCCGTTCTCGTTGTAGCGGCGGGCGAGCTTGATCGAGCGGCTGAAGAGCTTGCGGACGAGACCAGCGGAGGTCTCGATGCCCGCATCTTCGTTGGCAATATAGTTCTTCAGACCAGTGCGCTCATCAATGCCGAGCTCAACGCTTTCGTCGACCGGGCCACGAAGACGTTGGTCGTACTCGCGAGCATCCAGGTTGTCCGCGTAGTCCTTGGGGTTGTCAATGTGCTCTTCGGGGCTGTTCAACGGGTTAGCGTGTGTCAAAGTGCGAGAGGTGGGTCTGAACGTACCGGTAGCAGCCAAGACGTTCAGCGGTGACTTCAAACTCGCCAGTGCCGTATCCGAAGGTCATGAAGCCGAGGATCCAAAGCAAAAGCCTGATGGCCTCGGCGCTGACCATCTTGAGAGCGCCGACCTGTGCAGGAGCCACGTCAGCGGGGTTCCATCCTCAAACCGCGGCCACCGAGCTCTGGGCTGCGTGAAAGCGGGACTGGAGCTGTGCCTGGGTGAAGAGACTTACATCGACGGCCTGGGAGTAATCGCGGAGCCAATTGCCAAAGTAGACGCGCTTGACGTCCATCTTGGAGAACTTCTTGCCGTTGCCAGCGCGGCCCATCAGAAGGGCAAGCAGGGTGTCCTCGATATCGCCATGGCGCCAGTTCTGGCCCTCGATCTTAGCGGTCGAGGCGATGTTACCGGCACCGAAGGCATGGGCGGGGCGTGCCAGGCAGACCAGCAGCACCACGCACGAGAGAAGGAAGAGAGGGGAGAGCCGAAGGGTCGGCATGGTGGGCACAGCGGGTGCGTCAATGCAAAGGAAATAGATAGGGTGTGTATGCAGGTGTTGGGGTGCAGGCAAGACACAGGTGGGCGAGGCGGAGGGGAGGATGAAGAAGAGGGCAAGCTCGTGGAAAAGCTAGGCGCTGTTGTGGTAACCGCCCAAGCTCGAAGGAGGGGCACGCAAGCACAAGCACAGCTGGGCCGGATCGACCGTGCTGAGACACTCGCGCCTGGCCAGCAAGCTTCCCACTCGCCGCGCTTGGCATGCTTGGCACGACGTAATAATGGCCACGGCTTGTCTGGCGAAGACTGCAGTCTGCTTCTCGAACACGTCCCTGGCGCGCGCAGACGGACGCGCCTGTGGTGCTGTCTCTGTGCCTGGCTAGCTCCCCGCCTGCTGAGATCCTGTGCCCGTTGGACCCTTGGGGAGGGTGCTCGCCGGCCGTCGTGCCCCGCGTCACGGCCGTCACACAGTTAGCGCGACGCGCTTCGACAGGGATGACACGAGTCAGCGGCCCGCGCCCACCTTCACACTCGCCATCTTGCACATGCTGATGCCGTGCGCCACACCGGTGACGGAAGTTCGGCAGCCGATGGCAGGCCTCACGACACGCCGATTCGCGTTGTTGTTGGCCAGCCGCGTCCATTCCATGTCATCGTGCGTTCTAAAAATGGTCTGCCACCGGCATTATTGGTTGGACGAGCGACAACGCGCCCACTATGAAACGTTTGCAGTGACGCGCTTCTCCACAACGCGAGCCACCCCTGCCCAGCTGCGTCGTGATGAGACGACCTGGCTTGTGGATGTAACTCACGCCAGCTGCACCGCGAACGTAACCTTCCCTGCCGACATGTGTGCCAGGTACCCTCCCAGCTCCTCGTTGTCGTCAATTGGATAGTTCACTTCCCTGAAATCCTGTCCTTTGACCACTCCCTCGATCCGCACCGCGCTCGACCCTGGGTGCACCCTTGTGGCCAGCGCCCGCAGCTCCTCCATCGTGCCTGATGTCAGCGCCCCCAGCCAGATGCGCGGGTCCGTCTGGATCTGCGAGTGCGGATGCAGTCTGAAGTACACGGGTATTGGTGTTGGTGCCGGATCCGTGTAAACCGGCGCGTAGCTATACTCTCGTGCCTGCTGTTGTTGCTGGCCAGAAGAACCGGCTCCACTGTAGTCTTGCTGCTGCTGATGCATTACTTGTTCATGATACGCTCCGCCCTCCTGGTGTTCGCCGGCCAGGTCGTTGGCCGCCAGCAG
The DNA here is from genome assembly GCF_021436955.1 of Diplodia seriata. Lineage (NCBI taxonomy): Eukaryota > Fungi > Ascomycota > Dothideomycetes > Botryosphaeriales > Botryosphaeriaceae > Diplodia > Diplodia seriata. The sequence continues at coordinate 1,103,526 of NW_027117308.1, read as the reverse complement.
AAGGGACGGGTCGATCTGGAGATCGCTAGCACTGTTCACTTCGGGTGCTGCCGAGGTGGCTGGTGTGGGCGTGGTCGGAGCATATGCCGTTGGCGTCTTTTCCGGACTTTCTTGGGCGCTCTGAGACCTCTGCGTGCGAATAGGTGTTTGCATATGGCGCGGTGGAGCTGGCCCGGGGCCCGGTCCGGCATTGGCCTGCTTCTTCCGCAAGGGATCACGCTTTGCCTGGTCGTCTCGCAGCCGCTTCATGACATCGCGGCAGAGAACTTCCAGTGCCTTTAGCCGTTTCGCGTGCTGCGGGTCCTGATCACTTTGTGCAACGATGCGCTGCAAAACGGGAGAGCCTGCGATCCACTGATCTTTGAGTTCCTGCCAGTGCTCGGGCCCTGTCTCCAGCTTGCTGCTGACGTGGTCAGCTTTGAGCATGTCATAAAACTGTCCCCGAATCAGCCTGCTCTCTTCCGGATTGACGCCTATGATGTTTTTCGCTTCTGCAATTGTCATCCTGCGTTCCATCGTGCGCATTCTCTTCGTAACATCGGTGCAAATGACATCCAGTGAGAGGGATTTTTGGTCAGGCTTTTCGCCTTGTTCGTCAATGAACTGCGTTCGGAGATGGTCGTTCTCGGCAATCAACCGATCTTTGACTTGCTGCCACTTGTCTGGCCCGGCAACGGTCTTCTTTACTACACCCTCTTCTTCGCAGATGGTCTGGAATTGATCACGTAGCTGGCGATATAGCTCGTTATCCAAGTTCAGATAGGCCTTGCTCTCGTCAATGGTCGTCTCAGAAGGGAAGCGCGGTGGTCCTGCGGGGTCAGCAGGTAGACCAGCCCAACCACGCATCCTGCGCCGACGTTTCCGGCTCCGCCAGCGCTCGTCGCTCTCTTGCTGTAGCTTTTCCATGCGTTCCTTCCTCTTCCGCAGAGTTTCAGGATCGGGTTCTGGTGATGGTTCTTCTAGTGCGGGGCCAGGAGTGTGTGGAGCTGCAGTTCCTTCATCGTCCTGTAGTATGTAAGGTCAGTATGGGATGTGATTTGAGCTGCGAGTCCCACCTACGGCAATTGCTTGCTGCAGTTCCTTCACAAAGGCCTCCGGATACGTATCGGCGGTCTGTGCTCCAGCTGGCGTGGTCGCTACTCCTTTCATTCCATTAGGCACTCTAAGCAGCCATCTGTTCTTTGCTCGAACACGCATGAGCTCACGCTCCTTGAGATCGAAGCCTTCATCATTTAGAATTTGCAGCATGTCTCTCTGGTTTGTGTTCTTCTCCCAGAGCTCTTTGACGCGACCGACGAGCTCGGGGTTCTTGTGAGCAGGGTTCTGTTTGCTTGGGAAGTCCCATCGCTGTCGTGTTTGTGAGCAGTTGTTAATGACACGTCGGCATCTTGGGGAATCAAAGCAACGAACCTTGAACTGGGTCTGGAACGCGCGTTTGCTATTGGCAGTTAGCACTCTCGCTTCGCGTTTGGGTAGAGTACGGTGGACCGTTGAGGCGGCGCAAAATCGACGACATGCCTTGGTGTGAAATTCCTTGTTTTCCAGAAATCCATGACTTCGTCGAGGGACCTCTTCTCCTCGACATACATCCGATAGCACTCGGCCTCCTTCCCCTCCCAATCGTACACCATCTTGTCGGGCTGCCGTGGAACGAGTGGTTCGGTGAGAAGGTAAAGTGCGCTGTTGGTACGTTGGCGCGACCTGATGTTCGGCGGGCGCGTCTTACCTTTCGCGTTAAGCCCTTAGCGCGGGTTTCAGCTGATCACGTGTTTCCAAACCACCTTGCTTCCTGAACCAAACCACGACAGGAGGCTAACAAGCGCCTAGTACCATGAATAATTTAGAGGTCCAGTCTCTCGACGCCGGGTCTTCGCCGCTCAGTATGTGGCGGAGATGATTGTATTTGTTTGCTACCGTGTCGGCCAATCAACAGAGCCAAGTTTGATATCAACCTTACACAACAGCGCGACTCGAAACCGTTTGCGCCCCATAATTTAGGTCGCACCAGGCTTGGAGAGTCTCTATCAGTGGAATTGCACTACAGGTTCAAGAATAGGGGCCGTTAACTGAGTCTTGCATTACCGAACTACTGAAGATATACGAATGGAGAGGGTCGTGAGAAGTGAAGGAACCAAAGCCGATGCATATCGCTAATTTACCAGGCGCGCCAGGGTCAAAGTCCCGTGCGGAATGGAGATGCATGTTGGTGGGAATCACGCTTCCTCCATATCCAAACTCCTTGCGAGAGCCGAGGGTTCTACTGCGTCTTGAAGAGCAGAATCGCACAGTGCCCCAAGTAGAAGTAAATGAAGTGCTTCGTTTCTGGAACGCCGTCAGCTACAGAAGGATACACAACGCAGCTTGCGGCCTACCGTGCGTAACGAAGCTTCCGAAATTCCTGCCCACGATGCAGTGCCAGGTGGCTCCTCGCTTGTCGTCAAACTGTATCTTGTTAGCGTCTGCGTGGTGTATAAGTTGGGGCTGGGCGTCTCACCTCTTTCTTAATGTACTGGGCGATGTCCTGGAGCTACATGAGCTTGCAACGGTTCCCGCCGGCAACACGCGCCCACGACATACCTTCTCGATGTTGAACTTTTGCATGGCCTCGGTTGCTGCGGGTGAGTCAGTAACTCCGCATGCGAGCATGGGGAACACAACACTTACCGACTTCAATAGCCTGCTCTTGCATGTCCAGGGTCTGGGCGATGATTAGCTAGGAGTGAGAGAGGCTCCAGAGCAGACGGCGCCTCACCATGTCCGCGGACTTGACCTGGGCTAAGAGAGCCGTCAGCGGCGCGGTCGGGGTGATGTGCAAAAAGGGGCAGCTTACCCTCCAGCTTCTCGGGGTTCTTCTCGTTGTTGGCCATGGCGATGACGCACTGCTGGGGAAACGGATGCGGAGGGTGGGACGATTAGGGACGGGAGAGGAGCAGCGCTATGGAAAGAGATGGAGCAGGCGGGTGGAGCTGATTGGTCAAATATCGCGAGAGTCTCCGGATGGGGCTGTCCGGCATGTGAGGGCATAAGGGAGTGGCCGCAGGGGGCGGCGGGCTCTGGCGATGCTTGGCGACCGAGTCGGCGCTTCCGCTGCCACGCTAGGGCCACCAGCCAACCACCGCTCGCCGGCGAAAAAAAAGCCTGCGGGCTCCGCAATATTGTGCAACTGTTTACCTCGCTCTCTGCGCACACATAACACTCGCTTGCCGCCCGCTCTCCAGCGCGCCTGGCCTCTCACCATGGCCTCCTCACGCATCTTCGTGCGGAACCTGCCTCCGACCCTCGGCGAGGCCGACTTCCGCAAGCACTTTGCGCAGAAGGACGCTGTCACCGACGCAAAGTTGCTGGCGCACCGCCGCATCGGCTATGTCGGTTACAAAACCCCAGAGGCCGCGGAGAAGGCCGTCAAGTACTTCAACAAGACATTCATTCGGATGTCGAGAATAGGCGTCGAGTTAGCCCGACCCGTAAGAAACACCTCTCGGTCCTGCGCAAGAATTTGCTAACAGCTCTCCAGATCGACGATGCGCCAGAGCCCAGAAACCGCAAGCGCGCCCCGACCGCAGCGCTGCCAGTAGTGGACAAGGCGTCTGAGGAGTCGGCGGCGCCGGCGGACAACACTCTCAAGCGCAAGAGAGGTGGCGAGGATGCTGTCGAGGCCGATCCTAAGCTTAAGGAGTTCCTGGAGGCTATGAAGCCTGCCAGTAAGAACAAGACATGGGCGAACGACATGCACATCGACCAAACGGCGACTGCACAGGATAGCAACCAGGTCGAGCCGGTCAACGTACCCGAGGCCGAGAGTGATGACGAGTATCAAACGGTTCAGAAAAAGCCCAGACACTCTGAGTCGACGGCTGTGGCTGAAACATCCGATGTTCCCGCGCCAGCTGCCCAGCCATCAAGTGAAAGCTTGTCTGGGGACGAACAAGATGGAGAGGAACTGGCCGAGTCGGGGCCAGTATCTGACCTTGACTGGCTGCGTGCCAAGACAAGCCGAACGCTGGATGTCGTTGACGATGATGAGGAAGAGCTCACACATCGTCCGAAGTCTCATGAGAAGGAGGTTCCCGTCACAGTGGCTGACAAGGAGACGGAGTCGGCCGATGATGTCCAACCGCCCACTTCGGGTGGCGGTGCAGTCGCCGACAGAACCGATACCCAGGTCAACTCTGACGTCGAGGGCATCCGGCAGACCGGGCGTCTGTTCCTCCGGAATTTGCCCTTTGATGTTTCGGAGGATGATCTGCGGGGTCACTGCAATTCCTTCGGTGCCCTGGAAGAGGTTAGTTCTCAACATTCCTTTTACCCTGCATGCCTCTTTCGTGATGAACACCAGATAGGGACAACCGATGCAATGCATTTGAGGAGACCCTGGGAGAAAATTTTAGTAGATGCTTCTCATTTTCTGATCTTTCAATGAGGCTTCATCCCCTTCATTTCACATTAGCCCTTTCACAATTCGGATGCTAATGCCCCATAATAGGTACATGTCCCTCTCGATCCGAAGACGGGCAAGGGCAAGGGGTTCGCTTACGTTCTTTTCGAGGATCCTGAGCACGCTGTCCGGGCTTATGAGGAGCTCGACGGCAGAGTCTTTCAAGGCCGTCTTCTCCACATCATCCCTGCCACTGCAAAACGAGAAAACAAGCTCGACGAATTCGCCATATCGAAATTGCCGATCAAGCAGCAGAAACGCATCCAGCAAAAGGCGCAGGCTGCCACCTCGACATTTAACTGGAACTCCCTGTACATGAATGCCGATGCTGTCATCTCGTCTGTTGCCGATCGTCTCGGAGTCAACAAGTCTGAAGTGCTTGATCCTACGTCTTCCGATGCAGCTGTCAAGCAAGCCCATGCGGAAACGCACATCATTCAAGAGACCAAGGCGTACTTCACACAGAATGGAGTTGACCTCGACGCCTTCAAGAAGAAGGCTAGAGGGGATACTGCCATCCTAGTGAAGAACTTCACCTACGGTACCACATCCGACGAACTCAGGAAGATGTTTGAAGAGCATGGGACCATCACCCGCTTCCTGATGCCTCCCAGTGGCACCATTGCCATTGTCGAGTTTGCTCAGGCTCCTCAGGCCCGCGCTGCTTTCGCGTCGCTTGCCTACAGGAAAGTCAAGGACTCCATTCTCTTCCTCGAGAAGGCTCCGAAGGATCTGTTCAAGGAGGGTTTCACACCGCAGGCTATGCCCACCGCTGTTGCCTTCGGCCCCGAGGGCAAGGCTAGACTCGCCGCTTCTGACCTGCTTGCCGCGGAGGCCGCACCCGATCAGGTTGATTCTTCCACCCTCTATGTCAGGAACCTCAACTTCTCGACAACGACGCAACGCCTGACAGAGGTTTTCCGACCTCTCGACGGGTTCGTGTCTGCGCGCGTCAAAACCAAGACAGATCCGAAGAAGCCGGGACAAGTTCTCAGCATGGGCTTCGGCTTTCTTGAGTTCCGAACCAAGGAGCAAGCTCAGGCTGCCCTCGCGGCAATGGACGGTTACAACCTCGATGGTTACAAGCTCGCGATTAAGGCGTCCAACAAAGGTCTCGATGCGGCCGAGGAGCGGCGTAAAGAGGACAAGGCTCGGAAGGCAGCCGGTCGGCAGACCAAAATCATCATCAAGAACTTGCCGTTCGAGGCAACCAAGAAGGACGTACGCGCTTTATTTGGTGCCTACGGACAGCTCCGCTCGGTGCGCGTACCTAAGAAATTCGACGCCTCAGCGAGGGGTTTCGCGTTTGCCGACTTCACGACTCCTCGCGAGGCGGAGAACGCCATGGACGCGCTCCGCAGTACCCACTTGCTTGGCCGCAAATTGGTCCTGGACTTCGCCTCTGAAGATCCGGAGGACGCTGAAGAGGAGATTGCCAAGATGCAGAAGAAAGTTGGCACGCAGGTCAACAAGGTGGCCCTGCAAAACCTCACGGGTGCCGGGAGAAAGAAATTTAATGTCGCAGGCACTGACGAGCTCGAAGAAGCTTAAGACGGTAAAAGAGACGGAAATCCCAAGGATTTTGCCTACGCGGTCCTTAGCCCGCTGCCCGCGTCGGCCCCTTGCTTCTTCGGCGAAACGCGATGTCGAGCGCGCCACTCTGGTTTGCTACCCCTTTGGAGGACTGCCATGGCTGATTCCCATTGCCTGGGCCCGCCACCGGCGGACAGGACAGCACGATCTCGTCTCGGTAGCGGTCGGCCGAAATTCACTGTGCAGGTGGGAAACGTCCTGAAGTCTTCTCCACCGCGTCCGTGAAAACCTTGCTGCGACTGATGTCTTAGGCGCGCGTATCGTCCACGCGAAACAGAAATCAAGGGCCATGACGCCTAGCAAACCAATTTCTTTCTGCTCTCACACGCTAACCTCCGTCGCATTCCTGTCGAAAGACTCGGCTCAACTGCCGCAGCGCTGCCCGCGGAGTGGGTGTGAAGAACATTCCTCGCATAGGCGACATCCCTGGCACCGCAAGAGGGGTCTCAACTCACCAGAACGACCATGTTTGGGGGCGAAAGGCCCGGCCAGCCCTTGCTTATCAGGCTAACATGATAGAATAGAAGGAAGTCAGCATTCTTCTAGTAGTCAATCTATGAAAATCAGACAAGAACGTCAACAAACGTCCATGAAATCCAGCCAATCCCGTCGCGCCGTGAATCTTGGTTAGATTTGGCTTTCCTTATGTCATTGATCGACCCACGCCTCTCCTGCCGGCCGTTTCCATGGTGCCCTGCGGCATTGTTCGACAACGAGGCTCCTTTCTGAGTCCAACACCCAGCCTCCTATAAACAACAGTCCACTTCTCTTGCATTCCCACCTCGCCGTCCACATTCTCTTTCTCTGTCAAGTCATTCCTTTGGTCCAGCTCTCTACGTTCCTTCGTCTTTGACTGCTCTGCTCGAAAGAGCGAAGCCCAGAACCCAGACATTCTTACTTTTGAACCCTCATTCTTATCCCATCGCGCGGCATTCCCTTCCCGAAACCACATAATGGAGAGAAGCTCATGCATCCTGCCCTCTAACGCGCCGGCTCTTCACGATAGTATCATCGACGACATAGGAGTTGCGAGACCGATCCTGCAGGAGCGTTGCAGCAACCGCCAGCAGGATTTCCTAGACACCGACCACCGCAAGCATGGTCTATATCAGCCCACCGAGAACTTCTACAACAACAGCGCGGCACAGGGCTATCTAGCATCCGCCCAGAGCTCGCACGCGGGCTACGCGGCGTCCGCCTGGCTCGCCGACGAGGACGAGCGGGTCAGACAGGAGGCGGCTCGGCTGTGGCGGATGCTGTCACGGTCGGACGCGTATCGGAAGTATCGAGCGCGGCAGCCGAAAGACTGCAGAGAACAGGATCAGAAATGGCCCGAACACATGGAGTTGGCCTTCTTCTCAGGTAGGACCGCTCTTGGCGACCAATGGGAATTATCGTGGCACTGACGTGTTCTTGCATTGCAGCGCTGGTCAAGTACCCGCCAATGGGCCGCCGCAAGCAGATGCACGAGGGGAAACCCCGCGGACGGAACGAACTCATAGCGTATGCCATCGAGAAGTGGACCGGTGAGGCTCGGACGAGGAAGCAGGTTTCGAGCCACATCCAAGTGTTAAAACCGCTCTTCAAGGAGTACCCGAAGAGTCAGTATACTCAACCTCATCCGCCGCCAGCTGTCTCCCCACACGCGTGCTGACCCTTGTAGTCATGCGGTACATGTCCAAGGAAGATCTCGACCACCGCCGTCATCATCGGCACAACTCTAATGACATGCTTCGGCGGCGCTTTGGGGCCTCGGCGAGCATGCGGCCGCTGGACTTCAACTCCATCGACCAAGGCTCGATATACGCGCCTCAGCAGCATGCCGCGCTGCCACCACCGCGCCAGATGCTTTCATCAAGCCCCGCCTTGATCCCTGCGTGTTTTGAGATGAACGCTCGGGACACGACGTCTGACCCTCCCCGCTCCCTACACTGCTTCACGCGCTTCCACAAGCGCGCCGAGCAGGCGCCGCTCTATGTCTCTGATCTGCAGGACCAATCGTCCGGCATACCGAAGCACCTTCGGGACATGCTGGACGATAAGGATGGGCTGATAAACTGCGACGTCATCCTTGCAGAGTCGAGCATCGAGCTGATGGCAATGCACGCTCCTGGGGACAGCACCGAGCTTGGCATCCAAATCGAGTTCAACAGCACCTACGAGTACGCGCTGTACGACCACTTCGAGTCCCACACGCGCTTCTACACCGGCGACGACCTCGCAACGGAGCCCAAGAGCGTGCTAGGCTACGACCAGCACTACAAGCGACTGCACGCCGTGGCGGGCACGTTCGGCAGTGGCTTCTGGGCAGGCAAGCTGGGCGAGCTGTCACTAATCATGCGGAAAGCGTACAAGAAGAAAGGGGATCTGGTTCCAGCGCGCGGCGCCGTACAGGCTGACGACGAAAGGCTCCAGCAAGCCCGCGAGCACGCCAACCAGACGCTGGAGGCGCTCAGTGCGGTCCAGGAAATCTTCGCCGTGCCTCGAGGCAGCATCGCCGCCGCCAGCGGGTACGGGACCGAGTTGCCAGCCCCCGAACGCGTTCTCATCGTCGGATGGACATTCCGGCACGCGGACGCCGGAGTGGCTGGAGCGACGACCTGGCGCCGCGTCGTGCTGCCCCACCAGCAAGCCAGCAAGGAGGAAGCCGCCCTCAAGCAGGAGGCCTCCCAGCCTTCCTTCATGGACGGTGGTCCCGGCTCGCTCAAGCAGGAAACCGGCAACCTCCCCTACGGCGGCCTCACGCTCGACACCATGCCGGGCAGCGGCCTCATGACGCCCACCACCTCCACCCACCCCTCGTTCGACGCCTCGGCCCACAACGGCGGCTTCGACCTCGACCCGCTGTCGGCCATCGGCGGGCCCTTTTCCGCCGGCTCCGTCGCCGCCGCCATGGCGCCCCTGTCGGCCGCCTCGTCGTCGGCGCCGTCGCTCTACCAACATCACTCGCAGCACCACCACAACCCCCACCACTCCCACCACCACCACCACCAGCCCCTCTCCTCCTCCTCCTCCGACCTCGTCTCCACCCTCTCACTCCCCCAACAGCAGCAGCAACAGCAGCAACAACAGCAACCCTCCTCCTCCGTCGTCGACCACAACGCCCTCGACTTCACCGGCGGCGCCATCAACGTGTGGATGGAGCCCTCCGTCTCCATGCAAGGCTACTACGACATCGCCGCCGCCGCCGCCGCCTCGTCGTCCTCGCAGCACCCGTCGCCGCTCGAGCAGCACGCTCACCACCTGCACTCCCACCACCACAATCCTCACCACCATCACCATCATATGGGTCTGGGGACGCCGGGGGCTGGTGGCGGCGGAGCGCATCAACCCCCGCCGCCGCCGTCGCATACGCCCGTGGGCTATGGCCCCGGTCCCGGTGCGGGGGGCGTCGGCGATGCGTATCATCCGCGCGGCGCGCCCAGTTGGGGCGGCTACGGGGCGTTGTTGGAGGATGCGGGGTGGGGGACGACGACGCCTACGACGACGAATGGTAATGGTGGCGGGGGTAATAGTAATGGTAATGGAGGGGGGTATGGCGACGGTGTCGTTGTTGCTGGGAAAGATGGGGTCGGCGTTGACGGGGGCGTGGTGGGGCAGGGGAAGCTTTATTTGGACGAGTCGGGGCAACAGCAGGGTGGTGGTGGCGGCGGCGGCGGTGGTGGTGGAGGGGGAGGGGGATATCATCATCATCAGGGAGGGAGGAGGGATAGTGGGATGTTGGGGTTGTAAATGGTGGGTGATATGGGGGTTTCGTCTGTCTCTCTCTCTCTCTCTCTCTCTGTGTGTGTGTGAGTGAGTGTCGTTCGTTCTTTCGTTTTTTCGTTTCTTTCGAGCTGTGTGTTTATTTTGTCTCCTTTTGTACTGTTTTTGTCTTGTTGATCCAGAAAATTTTCGGGAAAGAAGCGACGATCGAGAATGGACTGTCATGTACGAGATGATGGAGAGATAAAAGGAAGAAGAAAAAAAAAAGAGGGGAGTGGAGATGATGGAGAGGAGGGAGGGGACGGAAAGGGTTTTGGACGCTCGCTGATATGCGCCGGCTGACTGAACTGATTGACTGATTGAACTGACCTGACTAGCTGACCCAAGCGGCTTTGGAACCTCGTTGCACCTGTCTATTTTACGCAATCTTGCATGACCCGGTCATGCTAGTGTCGGTTTTATATACCCCTACCGACCATTTCACCGGAAAAAAAGTTTTCGTTTTCTTTTCGCAGCAGTCGCTTCCTGTCCACTGTTCGGCTTGTCTACAACTCACTCGTTCTTGCTCGATAAATCGTCACTATTTTTATTTATAGTAGGTAGCTTTTTTTTTTCTGAGTCCCTTCCCCCTAACCCTAATTTGAAAAATATGGTTATTCGCTGTCATTGTTTTCCCGTCGAATCGACCTTGTGTCTCTCTGTGTATGCTAGACGTAAATGCTTAGTTACTAAATTTATTTTTCGCGAATCTTTCGTGAGAACACTCGTAAACTTGCACTCAAGCAACGTCTGATGCAGTGTGTGCGAGGACGGCCAACTCGCTTGCATTCAAATGTCATGATACTTTGCTAATCTCCACAATCAAGTCCCTACTCCTGCGTCACAAAACGAGTAGGGCCAAAGGCACACTGGGCTTGAGCCAGCAAAAGGGAAGGTCGGCGAAACCACGCGGTCCGCCTAAAGTTGCCCCACTCCGGCCCCATCCGGCGGAGGAGAAGCAAGAAAAGGGCAAAAAAGATGGCTTGCTAACCAGTCTGAGACTGGTAAGACTTCTCAGGTCTTGCAGCTTCTGTGGATCGAACACAGTACCTCCAGATACCGCACAGATGATGCTGATGGGCTGAAGTGGACTTCAGTCTGTTACATTGTTAGTAAATGAGTTGAGAGATAGAGATTGTGTGGTGGCACGAACCTGGCGCTCTCCCAAGTGAGCTAAAGCTGCTGATTGGTTGATAGAGTGTGCAGTTGCTTGGTAGTTTTATGTGCATTTACAAACATTTCCAGCAGTAGCAGCAGCGAGGCCAGAGAATCGCACAAAAAGCAGACCTCAAATTTTCACCCCACGGTAGAGGCTCGGCAAGGGGCCACGTCTTCACACGTGATCTCGTCTCCCACCTTATCTTATCTCGACGCGTCTGCCTGCGCCTTCCCATCCACGCGCGCTGGGAAACTATTTCGCGTCGTCGTCCCAATTGTCCAGCCACTTTTTTAGTTGGTTTCTAGTCTGCCCCAACGCACGCAAACGGAAGCCACAAAACATTGGTTCTCGTTAAGGAATTACGAGAAACGAACAGAAGCTGCCCAGGAAAAGAGAGATAAAAAAAAAAGAAAGAAGAAAACAAAATGTCTTCGTCCTCCTCCGGAGCCTTCCCGCCAGCCTTCCTCCCCGGCCTCGGCCACGCCGTCGAGCACCAGACGGCGCAAAACATCGAGGACTTCGAGGCGCAGATGGCGGCAGCGCGCACGCTCCTGCCTGCCGACGACGATCTGGACGAGGCGCCGCCGCCCGCCTACAGCAGGACCGCCAGCAACAACGCCGGCGGCGGCAACAGCAGCAACGGCGGCCGTGCTTCTCCTCTACCGCCACCTCCGCCTCCCTCCACATCGCTGTTTTCGTCAAATGCCCAAGGTGACAACAACAACAACACACCCGGCCTGCAGGCCGGCCGCGCCTGGTCCAGCGAGTCCGTCGCGACGTTCAACAACCTGTGCCTGAAGAACGCCGTCGCCAACGCCTTCGACTACGAGCAGTGCCGGCCAATGCCGCCCGGCTGGGCGGTGCGGCTGACCTTCAGCTTCTTCGGTGGTACCCTTGACGCGCCTAGTAGTGAGGATGATGGCGAGAATAACTTCGAGATCAGGCTGCCCGGGCCGTACGGCTCGAAGAAGGAGGCCAAGGCGGCGGCGGCGGAGCGCGGGTTGGGCGTGTTGGAGAAGGCGATCGTTGAGCGGAGGGAGAAGAGGGGGGCGGGGGGAAAGAGGAAGAAGCCGGCGGCGGCGGGGAGTGAGGATGGGGAGATTAGAGAGGGGAGGGAGGGGGAAGAGCGCGAGGGCGAGAGCGAGGGCGAGGAGGAGCTGGCGGAGAATTGGGTGGGGCTGCTGGGAGGTAGGTTGTTTTCTTCTTGTCCTCCTGTTCCTACTTTCTCTGCTCTTGGTGGTGATGATGACGATGATGATGGCGACGACTGCGGCCCCCTACCTAAGTCGTTGCCTGCCTTACTCACGCACGCCTCCCAGAATACTGCCAAGCCGAAAACAAGCCCCGCCCGCTCTTCCAAGAGTTCACCCTGGGCGCCAACTACTCGATGGAGTGCATCATGCCATCCGAAGAGGGCCGCGGCCCCGACGAGCCGTTCGGCGGCCGCAACGTGCTGTTCAACAGCAAGAAGACGGCCAAGACCAACGCCGCGCGCGAGGCCGTCCGCTGGCTGCGTCAGACCGGCCGCATGCCCAAGACCGGCCACCCCACCAAGAAGAAGATGAAGGCCGCGCAGCAGGCCATGGCAGCAGCTGCCAACAACGCGTCCGCCTCCGCGTCCGCCTCCGCACCTTTCTCCTTTGCTTCTTCTGCGTCTGGTGGCATGTCGGGCCCGCTGCCGACGCCGGTACCTATCGGCGGCGGCGGCGGCACGGCCAGCGGCTCCGAGAGTGACGGCGGCGGCAACAGCAGCAGCAGCAGCGCGGGCGGGCCGCCGGGTTTCAAAGACCGCAGTCTGGGCGAGCAGGTCATGAGTGAGTTTCCCTTCCATTCCCTTTCCCTTTGCCTACCCTTCCCGTTGCCCCTCCATCCCCTCTTCCCTATCCCCATCCTCTCTCTCTCTCTAAAACAAGAGCGCCACCTCACATGCATACGCACACGCACAACAGTCCTCTGCAAAACACTCGGCTGCGCCCAACCCATCTACAAGATCGCGCCCGACCCGCGCGTGCCGTCCATGTGGTCCGGCGCCGCCTACTTCCCGCACGACCCGGCCGTCGCTGCCGGTATCGTCGGGCAATCCTCCACCGCCGTCGGCGAGGTCCGCAACGTGTATGGGAAGAAGAAGGCGCGCGAGGAGGTGGCGAAGAAGGTGTTGAAGCACCTCAAGGGCATGCAGGCCGAGAGGCAGAAGGTGGTGGATGGCGTGTTGGGCGTGGGGGCGGGGGTGGGGGCTCCTGGCGGTGGAGGGAAGTGAGTGGTTCAATGAACGCGTCTTCTTGGGTAAGTGGGTCTTTTCTTCAAGTGGTTATGAGGGGAGTGTGGAGGGGGATGGATGGTGGTGGTGTTTCGCTGTCTTCTCGGGTGGGCAGAGAAGAGAAAGACGGCTTTCGCAAGGCTGCGCTTGGAATGGAATGGGGGAAACAAAAATTGATGACGGGTTGGGGGATAGTGATTGGCGTCGAGATTGGTTACTGATGGTGTATGTGTGTTTTCTTATGAGCAACGAGGGTTGGATGAGAGATTTTGTATACCCGATGTTAGTCTCCTTCTCATACGTGAAGCCAAAATGTTTGAATGATCGGGATGTTTTTCATGGCTTGGGCTGTGTGCACCGGTTCCAGCGGATTTCTCCACCGTTGTTGCATGTGATTGTGCGTGTGGTTGCACGACACTGCATCACCTTAGACGTGCAATGATGGATTGTTTTCGAATAGAGTTACATTGCCAAGCTAGGGAATTGACACGAGCAATGGCCTAAGGGGCCAAAGAACGATCCTGATGTTGGTAATGATAGGACCAGTCGGACGCTGGCAATGATGGTCGGAGGTCAAGTCAAGGCCCCAAAGGGCGGCAAAGGGAGACCCCCGCCATCGCGACGTCCGTCATAAGGGCAGGGAGGAAAATCACAGTGACATTGGAGAACAGCGTGCACGACTGCCAAGGTAGATCAAAGCAACAGAAGCACAGCTTATGCACTCGGTGAGTGGTGCCCTTTTGTTAAAGTCAACGTTGCATCGTCACCTGCTCTTGTCGACGTCCCTTCTGTCTCCGTCCTTGCCTCAGGCTTCCTGCTCGCCTCAGCAATCGTCGTCGGCAAGTAGCGTAGACTATTGAGTTTCCCGGAGGCGGGTTCAAGAGACGGCATCCGTGGGGCCGGCCGCAAGGAGTCAGTCGAGAGGAATCTGACCTCGGCGGCATTCCTGTGGCCGCCCTTGGCCATGTTGTGCGGAGCGGTTTGCTGCACCACTTATGCGCTCATGATCTTGCAAAGGAGCGGTTCCGCAGGCCGGTGAGCATGCGGACTGGGTTCCCGGTTGGTTGGTGCTTGAGGTGCAGGACTTGAGACACGTCTCTTCAAGAAAGTGGATATCTAATCCACAGGCCCGGAGGTTAATATACCAATAGTGGACATCAAGGTGCCTTGCAGGACCGTCGGAGCAAATCGAACCAGTGGTTGACGTCAAGATGAGACTTGGACCGGAGCAGAGGAGACGGACGACAGGACGGTTGCGGAAGTGATGGCTCTCTAACAGAGAGATTGCGCCAGCCGGAAGACAAGTCAGCGGATCTGAGGCCGGGAAGAAGTGCTGGAGCGGAGGGCGTTTTTGGAAGGCCTCAGGACGTGTTACCTAGTTGAGTAACAAGTCCTGGCCAGGTGGTCGTGTGCGTCGGGACTGACGTCGGAGCCACAGGACCCTGGGCTGCAGCGGGCCGCGTCGGCAGAGATGACACAGCTAGATCCGATGGGCTACGTCGCGTCCGAAGGAGCCTAATGCAGTAAGTCCAGAGAGGCGAGGGGCGGCGTGGGTGGGAGGCAGAGTGCAGAGCGCAGCGTCGACGGCGGACACACTGCATCGAGTGGGCCGACGACGCACCGACACGGCCGTAGTGGTGGTGTTCTGCGTTGTTCTTCCGCGGTCTTTTCTTCATCAGCACACCCTGACGCAGGTACATGCGTACGAGCCGTGGAGCCGCAACGCACTGGGATCGACGGCGAAACCGACGGAGAAACAGTGGCTCTGATACGGCATTTAGCCTCGGCCCAGCAGTCGCGGTGGATTAATAACTCGCATGCTGAGCAAGCAGCGGGAAACAGAGGGGCTCCGCTCCGCTGATCTGCGGCGAAGCTTGTGTGTCAGCAGGCGCAGTCCGGGGCAGCGGCTTCCAGAAGGCGCGCTGGAACCGAGGCAAGCACCCAGCCTGGACGAGACGCCGTTTCGGGAGCCGGCCGAGAAAGGCTATCGCGCGGCGGGGCTTCCGCGGCGATCGTGCTTGGCTCAAAATTCTTCTAAGAAGCACACCTCCCCTCCTCGCCGGCCCAACCTCTCCTCCGGTCCACCACCACCGCCCTGCCGCTACGGCCGACTTACTGCTTCCAGCTCCCGCCCCGGGGCGGATGCACGCTCGCCGCCGCGCATAGCCCTATGCTGTCTCGAGCAGCTCGCGCCGACAAACTTCAGCGCCGTGTCCGCCGGCAGCTGCGCGGGGCGGGATCCCGAACCGTGTCTGCGTCCGACCCTGCGGCCTGCGCACATGCCTCCCACGCGCTGCGACGGCCGCCGAGGAGAGAGAGGCTGCGGCGCTGACGAGGCGCGAGAGGTGAGAGGTGAGCGCGTAGGTGGCAGCCACAGCCGGCGGATGGAGGACCCGGGCTGGCCGCGTCGCAGCAGGTGGCGGTGCCTAGGGCAGGAGCTAAACACAGTCTTCACGGCAGCTTCGGCCGCCTGAGCTCAGTAGTCTCGGCCCAGGGCTGACGTCCGCCCGCCTTACGGCCGCCACCGCACCCCTCGAGTTGCATGATGCAATCCCTGACTGACCTCCGCGCCGACTGGCCTGGGGAGCACGCAATATATACCTCTGCCGCACCTAGCTTTGTTCTCGCTCTGTACCTTTCTTGCCATTCCTTCCTCTGCTTCCACCTTGAACAACACTACCCACCGCTCCCCACCTTCCAAAATGGTCCAGAACAAGAGCTTCATCTTCAAGAACCCGCCCGTCGGCGTCCCCAAGGCCGGCGTTGACCTCA
Organism: Diplodia seriata; assembly: GCF_021436955.1. Taxonomy (NCBI): domain Eukaryota; kingdom Fungi; phylum Ascomycota; class Dothideomycetes; order Botryosphaeriales; family Botryosphaeriaceae; genus Diplodia; species Diplodia seriata. The sequence continues at coordinate 1,087,566 of NW_027117308.1, read as the reverse complement.
CCGTCGAGGACCGCGCCTTCGACCTGGAGGCTGCTGCTCCGGCCGGCGGCATCACCCTCAAGAACTTCTATGCCTCTCTGGACCCCTACCAGCGTGCCCGCATGAGGGACCCCAAGATCAAGTCGTACTTCCCCGCCCTCCAGCTCGACGAGCCCATCGACAACAGCGTCGTCAGCAAGGTCCTGAAGAGCGACAATGAGAAGTTCAAGCCCGGCGACCTGGTCGTCGGCATGCTCCCCATCCAGGAGTACACCGCCCTGCCCGCCGACAAGGTCCAGTCCGTCCGCCACATCCAGAACCCCCACGGCCTGGACGCCGCCAACTTCATCGGTCCCCTCGGCATGCCCGGCCTGACCGCCTTCTCCTCTTTCTACGAGATCGGCAAGCCCAAGAAGGGTGAGACCATCTTCATCTCCGCCGCCAGCGGTGCCGTCGGCCAGATTGTCGGCCAGCTGGCCAAGCACGAGGGCCTGAAGGTCGTCGGCAGTGTCGGTGACGACAAGAAGCTCGACTTCATCACCAAGGAGCTCAACTTCGACGCCGGCTTCAACTACAAGAAGGAGAAGACCTCCGAGGCTCTCGCCCGCCTGGCTCCCCAGGGTATCGACATCTACTACGAGAACGTTGGTGGTGAGACCCTCGAGGCTGCCATTGACGCCATGAACAACCGCGGCAGGATCAGTAAGTACCCGCAACCTCTTCACTCCATTCTTCTCCCCACATTCGCACGATTGCTTCCGACGATGAAATTTCTACCAACATAATCGCAATTTTTCTGAATCACAATGTCGACTTCTTCCACCAACTCTGAGGGGCACTGCCATCTTCCCCCTTCCAACCACACACTTGTTCAAGGAGCGTTTTGGCTAACTCTCTTCACCAGTCGCCTGCGGCATGATCTCGCAGTACAACCTGCAGCCGGAGGAGCGCTACGGCGTCAGCAACCTGTTCCACATCGTCAGCAAGCGCATCGTGATGCGCGGCTTCATCGTCTCCGACGAGGAGATGGGCCCCAAGTACGCGGTCGAGCACCAGAAGAAGCTGCAGCAGTGGATCGCCGACGGCTCGTTCAAGGTCAAGCTGCACATCGACAACGGCATCGACTCCGCGCCCGAGGCCTTCCTCGGCATGCTGTCCGGCAAGAACTTCGGTAAGGCAGTGCTGAAGATTGCCGATCTTGAATAGGAGTAAAGAAGGAGATCAAGAAGAAAGAAGATACCCCATGGGATTTGTTGTTGTTGTAAGATGAGTGAGGTAGATTAGTGGATGGCTGGGTTCAACCGGCCGAAGATACAATGACGTCTGCGATTACGGCTGATAACATTCGATAAAGAAAAAGCGTAGACCATGTTCGGGAGCTCGAAAGGGTCACCTGAACCAGAAAAGCGTAGATAAAATATAATATTTAAGTCAACCTGAGTGTTCTCCTGTCCTGCAATTACAGAGCATCCTATGCATATGAATGCATAAGGGTACTACACCACGCAAACACTCTCCTTTCATCCTCTTTGCCGGCCGCACTTTTCCCCCGCTCAAAGATCAAGTTTATTCTTTCTCATTTGTTTTTCTGGCTCTCCCATTCTCCACTACAAGCTCCGCAGTGATGCCCCTCCAAGGATGGAACTGCTCATCACTAGATAAAGCTGCCACGCACATCGTCTTCGATTTGATGGCGAGCATCAACACTTGGCCTCCAAACCTCGCGAGCAAGGCTCACCAAAACGGACAACTTCTTTCCGCCGTCCCCCGCATGCCGAGGCGAACCAAACACCACTCCAGTTGGACAGGCTAACGGATGGTTCAATCTTCTCCCAGTAGCCATTCAACTCGGATCCTCAGAACCAACTCTGGCGTCTGTCCGGTTGCACCGGCTGCTGTTGTCAGCTTGTTTTTCAGCAAGGGACTGGTGCCCTTGTTATACTAGCTGTGAAGAAGCACTGCGAGGGTGCGGGCGAACAGTGCTCACGAGGCAACCGGAGGAGGTGGTGTTAGTTGGGGGTGCTCGTGCGCAGTGTTTGAGCTGTGGGTATATAATACATGCAGAGAGTACCGTTGAGAAAGCTGTGCTTGTTGACTGGACTGTGGTTTTCTTCCGAGCGATACTACTAGGATCGTCCTATGTGCTTCACCAGCTGACTTTTCGGCCCGTTGCCTTTTGGCTTTTGCCATTGTACGCTCAGCAGAGCCGACTCCAGCGATGGTTCTCGTCATCATTCGCTGAGGCTGCTGCTGTGCAATCACTTCGGAAAATGACGGACACTGGCGCATGGCTCTGTTTAACTGTGGTTGGGAATCGGACTTTGGGCACACGCTTACCTAGCAGTTCGACGGGATTGCTGTTAAATAGCTGCAAACAAGAGCCTACCTGCAGTATCATTAGTCGCTGGCCCGTTTTTGTACCTTGAGCTCTTTTGGTTACATTGCTGGGGAAAACATTTGGAACGATTGTCAGCTCTTTCTTATGTACCAGAAAAGTTCCCTCGGTGAGACGCATGTGGGACATGGCACCGGCGGGCACGAAGAAGGAGCGTGTGCTCACCAGCTCGGAAGCGATCATGGGGTGCGGTCATCTAAGCAGGTTCCTGCGGCCTGCAGATCCATGGGGCACTTCTTCTGCTCGTGGTGCCTTTTCATCAGCTGGACTGGGTCTTGGCTGTGTTGGTTTATACACGGTTTTACTCGGTGGTGTTTGAAAACAGCATGTGCACTGGGGGTGGTGAGATAAAGTGTCGATAGTCTTTCAAAAGGTCATCACTCTTTCCTGTCCCGGAGACACTGAAATGACTTTGCTACCGTGTCAGCATCCAGCTCGGCTCCGTTCACCATCTTAGCATGCTGTGGAGTATTGTGAGCTGGAGGTGCTGCTCGTAAGCATCGTTAGGCTTTGATGCTATTCAGGAGTATCATCAACCGATCGTTCGAGATAAAGGCCGACTCTACTTCTTTGCGCCGGTGGGCGCCACCCACCCAGTTCTTGTGTTGGGAATCCCACAGACACAGTATGATTGCGAATTTGATCCTCATAGCAATTTTTGCGGCACAAAAGCTACTGCCAAAGCACAAACAGAACCAGAAAGGGAAGACGTCTTTTAAAGCGAGGAGATGATGGCTACCCATTGAAGCGACGCGTGCTTCTTCCAGGGAAAAGCGCTCGTGAGGCTTTTGTATCAAGCGACACGCGTGGCATTGACTTCACATGCGCTTCAAAGAACGCAGGTCGCTAGCAAAGCCTGTCACGAGGTCATCAGCGTGGGGTCTGAGGGCAAGAAGCAAGGTTTTGTAAGTAATTCCAATCTTGTAGGTAGCTGAAACTGCGCGAAACTCTTGTAAGAGTTGTCCACCGAGCTTGTCTTAAGCTCAAGGCGCTGTGACTTTCAAGCTCACTGCCACATATGCGTTCTTGGGCTCGTGGCACCCTCCGCTTGGGTTCAGCCAATGTCCTTTCCGGGGACTTCCATCATTGTATCAAATCCTCCAGCATCACTTGGTATCCGTGATACAATCCAGCTTTGTATCGCATTCATGCAGGCCGTCATCACGGTAACCACACTCGCCGCAACAGTACATAGCGAGTAATCGCATGCCCCGTCTACCGTTTCTCAAATCAACGATCGCTTGCTTCGCGAGAAAACCCGCGCGCTCCAAGTATAAGCCAATCTTCTTGGATTTCCCTTGCATGGTAAGATCCGGGGCCGTAATGACAAAAGCCGACAAGTCCACGAAGGAAAAGCGCGAGTTCGGTGTTTTATGAGAGAGGAGGCATAGAGAATTGCAACACGTACACGTGCCTGTCTGTACTGCTCTGGGCTGTGCCAAGTGCTCCTAATAAGCCCTGGGTGCTCCTTCAGAAGCTTCGGGGAGGGAACGAGCTTGTGGTACAACTGGTCACGAGGGTATAGGGAGCGTTGGCTTGGAAAGCTTGACTTAAATGCCTTGCGGGCTCTTTCCGACTACTTGGGAAATGCGTGAGCGGGTCTGTGGCATGATGGTGACGGCTTGGGACACCCACCCACTTGTGCTGCGGGCACGTTTTACTTTGCACTTTCTCTGTCGGAGTGGCGATGCGCATAGCAGAAGTTTATCCCCATGAGTGTTTTGGGGTAAAAGAAACAAGACAGTGCGGAGCGACAGTATCACTACATACTGAACGTCATCAAATTCCCACAACAATGCTTTACAGCAAAAGTTGGAAACGAAGCTGGCGCGTTGATCCATGACAGATCTTATTCCACGGGCCCAGCTTCCCGAAGTTCGGTCACATACGCCTCACCATTCAGCTTTCATTCGCGCGACTACTGCTAAACCAACTCAACAACACGCAATAAGTCGCAGTCCCATGGCCCAATTCTCCTCATAATATCGCCATTGGCACGCGCAGAATATATCTTGTTGGGCTGTGTGAGCGGACAAAAGTCATCACTGCTGTCTCTTCAATTGACCATTTTTGGCCTTTCGTTGTGCTGCGCTCTACTGTGGATAAATTGGCAGGTTATCATCCTTGAGCCCGACCAGGAAGTTAGCAGGCTGGACCAAATATGATGCCGTAATACTCTCTCCTGTCCCTTCGTGTACATATAGCTCCAACCATCCAAAAGCTGCCTGCCTTTCTGCTCATCCCCCCATTGGACATCTATCAATGTCTAGTGTCTGGGCAACAACTCGCCCGCACCTTTGAACGTTCAATTCCGAAAGCCGGACGGTGCCTCTTCAATGCCCGCATGAAAGCCAAACCGTAAAAGGAACAAAGTGCATCATTGCCAGACGCGGAGAGCGCAACGGCGGACATGGCCAGTTGGCGTTCCATCGGAAAACCTGCTGGTCGATCAACAGCGGTCGGGGCCAGAGCCTTCTTATTTTCCCATCCAGCATTATCAACAAAAATGTCGTGCGTCGTGCGCATAAGCTGCATTTACCCCTCATGTACGCAGGACGCCGGCAAAGCAAGGCGAGCAATCGGCTAGATGTCATTCGCGGAACGATCGCCAAAGATCTCTGACTTCCGCCCTGATCCATGTTATTCCCTCTTCCATGTGAAAAAAGTAGAAACAAACTGCGGGAATGTCGGGCGGAACGGATACGCGCTTGACGCCTTCTGTCTTTGTTTCTCCTTCCCGAGCCTTGGCCCGTATGATCAGGGGGGTGCATACATGTATGCGGAGTGAAGGCGCCCGCGGAGGGAAGTGGTGATGATATTCGCGTGCTTTTTGATTCTCTCGTATCTGCAAGTGCACGTCAGCTTGGATATGCCAACCACAGTGTGTCTCGAATCTTATCAGATATACCCCACCAGAGATGTTGCACCCTGCTTACATGGGCGGTTGAAGGCACTGTCTAGACGTGCTTGTGTTGTCTACTTCCCAATTTTCACTGCAACTGCCCATTAGAGAAAGAGTGGTACCAAGGAAAGAGCACGACCCCAATATCTTCTGCGAAAGGGACCAACGCAGCGTTCAAGCCGCCGCTTTGGCAGGTAGGCGTTGGATGGTCTTTACGGTCTGTCGCCGCACTGTCGAGGGCTTGTAGGGCAAGTTGAGCGGAGTTTCTGAGTTGAATGGAAAAGAACAGAAGAGGATGGGCCGAGGCGGAAGGTATGTCTTCGATGTGGACCCTGAACTACCTAACAGGAGTGACTAAGCAACACTAGTTGGGGTAGAAAGTAACGGGGAATAGCTTGGCGGGAAATTATGTCTTAGTATCAACCTGAGTCACCCGGCTGAGTGAACCGCTGTCAGTTCGTGACAGTATTGATTTCGAGGCGGGTAGAAAGACACTATCAACTTTTTATTTTCTCACCTTCTCTACACCCATCCCCGGCCCTCTAATCATCGAACCCCCCAAACTCCCCTTCGCTCTCCTCCCCACCGCCATTTTCCTTCCTCTTCTTACTCGCCTGCACTGCCGCCTTCCTATTATGTTCCATCTTCCGCGCGAAGCCGGGCTTCGTGCTGATCTGCGTGCGCCACTTGCCCCTGCCCTGCTTGAGCTCGACGCCCGCCCTTCTCGCCTCCACGCCCCTCTTCTTCAACATCTTCTTCTCGCGCTTGCTTGGCGTGGGCAGCGCGTCCAGCATCCATTGCTGAATCGTCGCCTTCCTCTCCCCCTCCTCTCCCTTACCGTCCCTCAGCGCCTCACTCGCCTTGATGATGTTTGCAATGTTCTTGATATACGGCACATCCTCCTCCGTGTACAACGTCACCGCCACGCCACCCTCGCGCCCCGCCCGCCCCGTGCGGCCGACGCGGTGCACGTACGCGGCGCCAGACGACGGCACGTCGTAGTTGACGACGCCGTTGATGCCGCGGAAGTCGACGCCGCGCGCCAGCAGGTCCGTCGTGATGAGCACCCACACTTCGCCCCGGCGGAAACGCGCCATGACGCCGTCGCGCAGCGACGATGACAGCGACGAGTGCAGGACCGCGATGCGCGACGAGCCGCCCGCTTCGGGCGGGATGTCGTATTGCAGTTCCGAGTAGAGGGCTTGGGCGCGGGGGATGGTTTGGGTGAAGATGAGGAAGGGCGGGCGGAGAGTCGGGGTGGTGTCGTCCCTCCTGGACGTGTTGGGATGTAGTAGCTGGCGGACGGCGAGGAGCTTGCCTTGTTCCGTGGCGGCGTAGGTGAGCTGGTGGTGGATGTTGGGGACGGCCGAGTCTTTGAGACCGACGACGAGACGGGCGAGGTTGGGCCGGGTGATGCCGGAGGGTGCGATGGATGTCCAGCGAGAGGTGATGGTGGTCTTTGCTAGGTCCTCAATGCTTGATCCCATGGTGGCCGACCAGAGACTAACCCGCAGCAGCGGGCTTGTGCAAGCATTCCAGATGGCCAGAGTTTGCTCGCGGAACAGTGGATCGAGTAGCACATCTGCTTCATCCAAGACGAAGTACTTCACGGACGGGAGAGAGCCTGGCTTTCCATCCGCAAGCTGGAGTGCATGTAGTAGAGAAAGGGGCGTTGAGACCAGAACTTCTGACTTAACCAGCTGACCTCTCTTGCGCTTCTTTATCCCCTTGATGCTCTTTTCGTCCTCCGAGGCGGAGCCACCTTGGCTCTCGCTATCGCTTCCTTCGGAACCGTTGTATTCGTCTTCCGGCTTGGATTCCTCTTCCACGGATCCTTCCAAGACCTCCATACCTTTACGCATGAGAGAAACCTTGATTCCCGTTTTCAGGCAGAGTTTCCGTCCTTCGTTGACGATTTGACTGGCCAATTCCTTGGTAGGGGCAAGTACAATTGCCTGGACGCCTTCGTTCTCCTTTGCGTGTGGATCCTTCTCATCCCGTGCTTGTTTACGTCTCCGCAAAAGTGACTCGATGACGGGGATCAGGAAGGCTAAAGTCTTCCCGCTACCAGTCGGCGCAACCGTAAGAAGATCGACTCCGTTGCTATCGGGATCCGCGGCATCCAACAGCAATGGCAAGCTGGCCAGCTGCACTTCCGTCGGTACTGTATAGCCCTGCGCATCGATATTTTCTGCTAATCTTCTGTTCACGTTGAACCGTGATCTCAACTGGCCAAAGGACGTGAGCGGTTGCGGGAACAGCTGCACTTTGGATTTCTTGTGCTGCGGCACCTCCTGCTCCTTCGCCTTCTTGCGCTTCTTGGATTTCCGCTCCGCCGCCTTTTGCTCCGCCTCTTGCGCCTTGTAGTCCTCCAGCAGGGTGATCTTGACCTTGTGCGAGCGCAGTATGCGCCTGCTTTCCTCCTCGGTTACCGGCTCCACACCACCAGCAGATCCTTCCTCGGTCTGCTTCTCTTCCGCCTCGCCCTTGTCTTGCTTCGCACCCGTACCTGCTGCTGCTGCGACCTCGGGCTCCGTCCTCTTGTCCTCCCGCTTCCCATCGCCGAAGAAGTCGAGTTCGGGCGGCAGATCGACGGTTGCTTCGGCAACATGGTTCTGGCCTCTCTTGCGCTTCTTCGTCTTCGATTGCGTAGCCGGTGTCGAGGCTGAGATGTCGTTGGTAGCGTCGCGGCCGAAAAGCTGCGGATTTGAGTTTGCGCCACTGGAAGGCGTCTTCGCTGCGGGCGCATTCTTCGCTGCGCCTTTGCCGACGTTGGTGCCGCGGGACAGCAGCTTGAGGAAATCCATTCTCGAGATGTCGTGAGGTTGGGTTTAAGCGTGCCGGGTTAAGAGCGATCAGTGGTGGCGATGCATAGTTTTGTGGTAGCGACGAGCGTTGGCGGCGCTAATTCCGCTATCGAAAAAAAAATACAGTACTTATCGGCACTGTCAAAGCTTCACGCCATCACGTGCGCCTATATCACCAAGCTTCGAGCTCACGGACATGCAGCGATGGCCCAATTGATGTAGAAATACAAAGGAAATGGATAAAACTCTAGAAGCAGCATATGTGCATGTAGTACAGTGTCTTGCTCCGTGGAACAAGGTGTGCTCCTCTAGTCGACGGCTCTCTACGACTTTTGCCGCCTATTTTCGACTCCCACCCGTCCCCGGCCCCGTCTGCGTCTGCTTCCAACTGACAGCTGACTTGTCTACCATCCATCGCACTCGACTTCACCCTTTAGTGGTGGGCCGGCGCGCTCGACCTGTAGCCGACGATCTTCATGCGGCCAATCATCTCGCCAACGGTGAAAAAGCCGAGAACCTCCGCGGCAACGACACCGGCAGAAGCCAGCTCCGCCCTGTTCACGTTCCTGACACGGGCCAGGAGGTTGGAGGTCTGGCCGGAGATCTGGGAGGGGTTCTTGAGGGCGTTGAGGAGGGGCTGGAAGTAGGCCTGGAAAGTTTGCGTGGACCTGCAGGGGTCAATGAGTATGGTCCATCTCAGGGCTGTGCCCGGGAATTGCTTACGGAGGGCTCATCTTGCGGGCCTGGAAGACAATCTTGCCGAGCTCAAGCGTGACGCGCGAATAGTAGACGGTGGGGGGGATGAGAGCTGCGGGGAAGCCATGTCAGTAGGGTGGACGCAAGCTTGTTGGAGCAATGGCGGTTTTGGACGCGCCTGCAGCACCGTGGACGAACACGCAAGCTGCAGGCATCTAGAACACCATCGAAAGCGCCAATGACCCAGTCGCCGGGGCATCGTGTCGTCGGAGATAAGCTCGCGGAATGGCACACGCCAATTCGCACGCTGGGGTTGTAATTCACAGAGCGCACTTACACTGGACGAAGCCCGCAACCTTGGCGGTGCGGCCGCCGGCGGATGCCAGACGCTGCAGAGCAGCGCCGCCAAACTGAGTGGCCTTCGCGAAAGCAGCGCCGCCGGTCGCAGTCGCGCGGGAAAGGCCCTCAGAGGCCTTGGAGGTGGCTTGAGCGGCCTTTTCCTTCGCGGCCTCGGAGGTGTTGGAGGCGTGGCGCACGGCGGGGCGACGCAGGGCGAAGCGGGACTGCCGCAGCACGGCGCGAGAGGCAGCGAGCGACATGGCGGCGGCGATGGAGGAGCGGAGATGGGGTGGTGTCGAGGGTGGATGAGGCTGCGTGCTCCGTGGGCGTTGAGGTCAACTCTGCCGTGCACGCCCGAAGGGAAAACCATTCCAGCGCCTCGGGCGCCAAGACCCTAGCTGAGATGCCGGTCTTGCGCGACAGTCACCATCGCCCTTCGACACACCACTTTCACGCTTTTGGCTTTCTATCACAATGATCGCACTGCAATCCCGCACGCCTGTCGCTACGGGAGTCCTGGCCGCGCCGCCGTTCGTTTCCATGTTTCCACCCATCCGGCCCACCCCCAATGCAGCCCAACCTCGGATGGCAGCGTCTGACTGCCGGCCAGGAGGTACGAAGGAGCAGGTCACTAGGTACCGCCGATGGCTTCGCTAGGTCCGCAGGCCGGCAGCTTCGGATGCTCACCACACGTCCTTCATCTCTGCCATCCTCTCCGCTCCACCCACGCACTAACCACCCCTCCATGACCCCTCCGTGCCCCTCCTACCCCTTCAGGGGTTGGTTGCAGTGCTGATGGCCTCAGCCGGACAAGCCCCTTCCACGTAACGTGAAGCAATCCAACCACAGGGACTCGAGGGGACCGTCCTGGTGCGAGAACCCGTCGGTGGGCGGCGAGCCTGGCCCAACGTCCAATGGAAAGCGTTCGACCACTGCGGTACTCTTCGAACCACCCCCACACGCGTGCGGCACGGAATCCACGCCGCAGTTTGAAGGGGCTGAATGCTTTTACTCCTCCTGGTCGAGAACGAAGACGACCTCAGATGCCGAGCCACCGAACGGTATGGGCAATGGCTTTTCACCCTACCGTGTCCACCCATCCGTCATCCCCACCGGCCAGACCGTCGTCCTCCACTTCCGTTGACATCACACATGCGCCATCCCAGGGTCTCTTCCACTACCCGGACCCTCGGGTGCTGCATTGCTCGTGTGGCTCTTTTGCTGCTGTCGTTCCGGGACGCGCAACCCCTACTTCGTTCGTGGGTCTTGACGAAAAGAGATGCTGAGCGCGAGTGGAAATTGGGCAGTTGACAAATAGGGTCCCGGTAAACCACCTCTTCTTCATGCTCCACCAAGTACCAGGTACCGAGAAGACCGAGAAGCGAAATGGACCAATAAGACCCGAGCGTGCAATTAGAGGTCGAAGGAATAGATTGATTGAGACAAACAGGCCCGCAGCCGACATGGAACCCTACAGCAGGGCATCGAAAGTCTGGCCGATTGACGTTGCGGACCGGAAACGAGAGCTGCTCGTTCGATTTTCTAATTACCTCTGGAGTATCATGTCATCAGCCAGCTCAACCGCATCGAATAGTAGCACTCGGCGTGGAACATAAAGAGAAGAGTATTAGAAGCGAGAATGAAGATGTGTCGACGAGACGTCATACCGCAATCTCGGCAATGAGTCGCGGCCTCCTGTCTCCATAGTACCGTTCCGGAGCGTCAACGGACGCATTTTCCCATGAATGGCGAGCGCTTGCGTTATTCAACGTTGGCTTCTGAAAGACTAGAACGGGTGGGGGGGCCAGCCATTGCGAGGGGAGCTAGAGCAAATTGTCATCAGCTTGTTCACAGCAACGGGGAGGGCCGGTGTGCCGTCGATCCCTTATGCAAGCGCCCAGGCCGCACCAGCAAGAGAGAGGTCTGGCCGGCATGTTGAGTCGTTGGCGATGGGGTCGATACGAAGACACGTCTACGGGACCACGCCGTTGCCTATTGGCAATGTTCTGGGCTCAGGGGCTAAGTACAGCAGCAATCGCGGTGTGGATGCTATTCTCGGCTTGGCACTGCGGAGTGCTCAAAGCGCGCGCGGGATTGTCATCGGTACTTTCCACAAACTCCTCATCTCCGCGTCGGTACAGTAAGAGAATCAACTTCTGCTAATTTTGGACGACTTCTACGAGAGGATTAGCAGACGACGGAACGCCGTAATACCCGATGTGGATTGATGGGTCTCCCAGCGCTATCTCCGGTGTGGAGTGACGGGCGCACATCTTCCACACGTCGACGCGTAACCGCTCGAGGGAGCAGCAGACGGAATAACGGACATCAGGGGAGATGAGTTGCACAGCCGCGCAGAAGGCAGAGCATTGAGCTAAAAAGACGTCTCCAGCACACCGCCCACGCCGCCCCCTCCCGAACCGTAGCCGGGCTCGACCTGATTGACGCCCTCTGTCGGTAGATATCTCGCAGCCCCGCGCCTGGTACAGGATCCTTCTATTGGGTGGCCTCGAGGGCACGCCAGCCGCGGGCACGGCGAGTCGGATCAAAGAGCGGGCCGCATGCCCTGAGCTGCAGGCTCTCCGCGCGGGCTTCTAGAAGGAGGAGCTGCTTGGGCTGGTCACGCTCCCTTCCCTCGCGCTGCTGAGGGCGCAGCGGCGACCCCTCCGGGCGGCATTCTATTGGTCTTATGGGCCTGGGACTCGGAGATCGAGGGCGCACCCATGTCGCGGCGGGCAGCGACGGCCTGCAGCCGCTGCCGATTCAGCAGATCGATCTCGTTTCGTGCCTGCCGATAGGCCGGGAAGCCGCGCGGAGGCGGGCAGCTGCGGAGAGGAGGGGCTTGGTGGGCGCTCCGCGGTGGTGGTCGGCGGCAGCAGGGCGAGCAGGGCCATCTGGGGGACGGAGCGGAGGCGCTGGGCAGCGCCTGCGACACGGCCGCCTGCAAGCCCTTCACATGGGCGAGGCTAGGGCGGGTGGTACACATGTGGCCTTGTTAGAAACAAGCTCAAGACGAAAAAGCAATTCTGGAGCATGGGTGCCACGATGGACGACGTCGATGCGGCTCAGCCCTATCTCCAACCCAAGTCGCCGCATCGCGGCCGGCAGCCAGCCGCGCCGGGCCGGCGAGGTCGCGCTGGCCTCTGACTAAACACGGGCTGAGCGGTCGAGGGCACGAGGGGACTCGTCGCTGCTGCTGCGCGGTGGAGCCTCGCTCGCTCGGGGCGGCGGGCGCTGGGGGGATTCGGACGATGCTCATCATATCCGCAGCAATGGCCACTTTCCGTTTTCTCCCTTGCGCACGCTGGCTAAATAACCTGACATGCATCGGAACGGGAGGCGTCGTTCCCCCCGCTGCCCCCGGGCAGATCATTGCTGCAGCTCGACGAGCGTGCGGATAAAACGCAGCGGCAGGAGATTATGCAGCCCGCATGGCATGATGACGGCGCGGCGCACGTTGCGTGCAGGCTGCCGGCTCGCTTGAGGCGGGCTGGGCTGTGGGCGCGGAGAGCGTGGCCGGGAGCGCGTGGAGGGCCCGGGCAGTGGGCAGCTCAGCGGGAGGGCGCGGTCAGTCGAGGGCGTGTGGAGGGCGGGCCCCGGCTAGGGCAGGCGCGGCGCGGGCGCTGCATACGAAGTTATCGATGGCGCGAGCATGACATGTAAGACTTTGATGTCAGCCACCGCGGCGATACGCTGCTCGTGACGGGCCTAGTCGCCACAGCAATTCGCCATGTTCCGGCGTCGTTGATCGCCGGCGCTGTGGAGAGAGCTGGGGCGTGTGCGCTGGGCTTCGGCGGCGGAGCGCTGGCGACAGGCATTAGCCGACGGCGCGCTGGTCGGTCTCCATCCAGCATCACACCACGGCCGCGGCGAAGCGCATCGGGGGGCTTGCTGGGCGACGCGGCGGCGCTTGCAGCAGGCTGGCCGCGGAGGCAGTGGGCCGGCGCTGCAATCGAGAACGAGGCACTCGAGGCTCCGGCCTGCCTATTCTTAACGCGCCTCCACTCGCGCGGGAGCTGGCACGAGCGTGTGCATGATCGGAGGCCGCGCGACGGTGCCCTCGCCTAGGCGGCGCGCGTTGGCGACAGTGCCCCCCTGCACCTGGCCCTTCCTGACCTGCAGTGTGTGGGTGCGGAAATATGTCGATCGACTAAGATGGATGGGTAAAGCGCGCCTGCAGGCAGTTACAGAACTGCTCAGTGGCCTGGTGGGCCCGGGCTACGGGCCATGCACAAGGACTTATTCTTTGACGACATGCTGCTGCGCTATTCAAACCCATCAACGGCGTACTTATTACCAGTCATATTCCACTCTCAGATGTGGCTGCACTATTTAGTCCCTCCCCTCCCCGAGTGAAGCGCCGCCTGACAAGCGCATCGACGCGAGCAGTCCCGTCGTCTCCCCTACACTCGTTGCGTCCCTCGTTTGGCGTTGCAATGGAGGCTCTCTGGTCCTTTGTCGACCAGCATTGGTGGCTGACCGTCTTCGCCCTGACCTTGTAAGAGGCTCCCGCACCTTCACATGCCGCAGTCCCGCTGACCGTCCCCGAGCCTGCTCAAGGGCACCCGCACGATAATAAACGCCATTGCTTTCTACGCGCTGTACAGGCCCATCCCCATTCCCGAGAAGCCGACGTACACGGCCGACGATGTCACCGTCATCCTGCCCTCCATCGACGGCGACGGCGAGGAGCTGCGGGAGACCGTCGGTTCAATCCTGCGCTGCGCGCCTGCAGAAATCATTTTGGTGACGATCGACGCCAACGTCAACCGGGCCAATAAGATGATAGACGCCATGGGCGGCGCCGCGCAGAAGACGATCCGAGTTATGAGCGTGCCCCAGGCAAACAAACGCCGCCAGATGTGCACTGCCATCCCGCAGGTTTCGACCAAGATCATCATCTTCGCCGACGACGACGTGAGCTGGCGCAGCACCCTGCTGCCCTGGATCTTGGCCCCCTTCGAGCGCCCCAACATCGGCGGCGTCGGCACCAACCAGAAGATCAAGAGGAACGACAGCTTCCGCTATCTCTCCAAGGAGTACCTGTGGCAGTTTCTCGGGGAAATGTACATTCGGCGCCGCAATTTCGATATCACCGCCTGCACCCAGATAGACGGGGGTCTCCCCTGCCTGTCCGGCCGCACCGTCGCCTACCGCGCGCGTATCCTGCAGAACGGCGATTTCACCCACGGCTTCCAGAACGAGAAGTGGAACGGCTTCACCCTCAATGCGGACGACGACAACTTCATCACCCGCTGGATGGTCTCGCACGGCTTCGACACCACCGTCCAGTACCACCAGGAGGCCGAGGTCGAGACGACGCTGGAGTGCAACCGCCGGTACCTGTACCAATGCCTGCGCTGGGTCCGGAGCAACTGGCGCAGCAACCTGACAACCATGTTCGTGGAGCGCCACACCTGGACGTAAGAGATCCCTTCCCGAACGGGGTGTCGTTGCCCGATGCCGTTTGGAAATGAGCCCTGCTGACCTTACCGCCGCAGACGCCAGCCGTGGAGCACCTACGCCGTGCAGCAGACCACGCTGACAGCCTGGGCCCTGCCGTACGACCTGGCGCTGTTCTACACCCTGTACCGCGCCAGCATCAGCGAGGGCTTCGACTACAACACCTGCCTGGCCGCCGCCATCGCCCTCGCCGCCTGGATCATCTTCAGCAAATGCACTAAGTTGATGCCCCACTTCGTGCGGCACCCCGAGGACACGATCCTGCTGCTGCCCGTCGTCGTCGTGTTCGGCTACGTCCACGGCCTGATCAAGTTCTGGGGCTTGGTCACGCTCAATGCTGTAAGTTCATGCCGCCTCAACCCGTACCCCGCACCCAGCCCCTTGCTCACAGCTCGCTCGCAGACCACCTGGGGCAGCAGACCCGCCGCAGACACCGACGACGCCATCCGAATGGAGCGGCCCAAGGTGCAAGCGCATCCGGACAGCGAAAAGTCATTACCGCATCTTCCAAAATAGACACCATACGCTTTTTGTTCGAGTTGTTTTGCTTGGTGGTCTTCTGCATAATGCCGCGCTCGTGCCCGCTTCCGGAAAGGGGGGGCGTGAGATCTAATCTTGCATGGCTGGCTAGGGTTTGTTGATGTTGCGTCGCACAGCGATCGTCGCACGCCGGGAGAGGTGTGCCATTGGGTTTTTCGTCTATCTTCTTCCCTGTTCATCTTTTTCCCCTTTTCGTTTTCTTTTTTTCTTATTCACAATGCACGGCGGAGGCGCCGAAGGCTGCGCACTTGGTTTTTATTTTTTCTTGCTCAAGGAAAAAATGGACGGGAGGCTGGCTTGCATTCACATTGTCTTGGGCCATTTGTCGCGCTGCACTGCGAAAGCGGGTTTGGATATCTTTCTTCTTTCTTCGCCGCGCCCGGTTTCCTCCTGCATTTTGCGCCTTTCATTTTTTTTACACCGTGTTTGCCGATATCCCAGGTTGGCGTAGAGGGCACCAGCAGCTTGCATCATGTCCAGAGAGAGACCTCGATCTCACGATTTGTGTGTATAGTACACTTTTCTCATGGGGCGGGTTAAAAAAGAAGACCAATATAGTCAGCAGTAATGCTATGCATATCTCTCACGACGATGACCAGTCGACCTCGGGGCGGCGCGTGGTGGTGAAACGCGACGATAAAGCAGACATTCTGCCAATTGGTGAATGGCAGTCGGCGGCGCGTCCGGCGCCATGCAGACGAAAAAAAAAGAGGCCCCAGTTCCGCACCAAGGCGGAGCATCGCGCAACACACTACCGCTACGGCTATGCGGCGTCCGAAATCTGCCGGCTGGCGTCTCCATCACCCCCGGCGGGCTGCTCAGGGAAAACGGGCTCAGGGCCCCATATTGCGAAAAGTAGCGGACGTCATGGGCCTGAAAGTGTTCGGATCAGCGCGATGGAGCCCACTCCACACGGCTCCAATGGGCATGCCGAAAGGCGTCCAGTGCCGAAAGGAGAGGCGCGAAATGCCCTGCAGACCGCACGGGGAAAGGGCTCGCCCGCAGCGCCGGGTCGGCTTGAAGAAAAGGCTGCGCTGTTCCCGCGAGGAAGTGTCGCGAAAAACGCCAGGTCACATTTCTTTTCCATCCTGACGGCGGGCAGATGCATGCGGAAAAGGTTTAGGCGAGAGAGATCAGAACCGCAGATTCCCTTCGTCAGCATGTGCCGGGCCCTGAAGAATAGGCGCATACGGCGAGTGCGACCTGCGTCCACGCCGTGCGTCGCGTCGCGTGCGGCCCAGTCGCGGCAGTGCAGGTCGAGCGAGAACCCCTACCGCTACGGTACCCTTTGGAGATTCCCATGCCCTAAGCGGCCGCATCGCCGGTCGCCGGTGGAGAACAGAGGTTGGGAAGGGTCTCTGTACGCCACAGGTGTCAACAGCCGCGGCGCGCCTTGGCCGGGTTGGCCCTCCTTCCTGCTGCTCATGCCGGCGAGGGTGGTGCTCGCGACCGCCGACCGCATCGAGCGAGCGGCTGGCCCAGGGACCCTTGGCGGGCGAGCTCCATCGCGATCATCCAGATTGCCTTGCTCCCGGAGTGCAGGCCGGCCGCACGCAACTCGCGGCAGCCCGGCCAAGCTGCGACACCCGCAATCGCCGGGGCGATGCAAGCCTGCCCGCCGGCAACAGCCGTCAAGCGTCCCGGCTGTCGCTCGCCCGGCCAGGGATCGCAGCACGGGCTGTGATGGGCTGTGACTTGGACGCAGCGGGAGCAGCAGCCGGCCAGCAGGGTCTGGCTCTCCGGGTCCTGCGGCGTGTGTGAATGTGGGCGCGAAGGAGCGACGCAGACCTGGACACTCTGGCGACCCACCCGCGCTGCGGCCGGCTGTCATCATCCAGCATCCAGCGCTCGCTGCTCGGGCTCTTTCTTGGGGGGGTGTACGGTGGCTAGCGGCGGCGGCAGCAGCGCGGACGGACTGATGGCAGCGGGCGCGGCGGGCACGGGCACGGACGGGCGGCGTGGCACAGAGAGTTTATATGCCGCCGCCCGGGTCCGGGGTGGTTTGCGGTTGCGGCCTGTCGTGCGGTTGTTCCCGCATTGCTCACAGCAAAAAAGCAAAGCACGACGCATGACGGGCGAGGCACGCGTCTGATCGAAAACGCCCACGAGGCCGTCGCGATGCTTCTTCTGCTTTTGCTTTTGCCGCACCCGCGCTGCGCAGCGATCGTCCCACAAAGCGCTCGAGGCCCTCCGGCATGCCTGTGGCGCGGCGCGCGGTGGGGCACAGTCGCGCAGCGCAACCGTTGACAAGACGAGCGTGCGCGCGGTGGCATGGCAGGTCTACGCTGCCCTGGTCGGCGAGCCGTCCCTCGTCGACGCTTCGTTTCCCTCTCCGTCAGTGCGGTGCGGCGTGAGTGCAGACCATGGATGATCCCGCAACGACGCCGTCGCTCGCTCCGCGCTTCCCGTCCGTGGGCGTGAGGGTCTGTTGACGAAGAAATTTCCCTGCTGTGGCTCGGCCCTGCCGTGGCCTGGGGCTGCTGCGCGAATCGCGGCGCGCGCAACAGCTATCGTCATTGTCAGCACGCCCCAGTCGCTCCGAGCCGGCCGATTGTTGTTGTTGCCCTGGCACCCTACCCAAGCAGGAGCTGCTGGCCTTGGGACTGACCGGCGGAGGGCAAGCGGGCCCATCACGGCATCAGCTCATCGCCCGGCCGGGGGCGGCCTGTCGCTAGACTGACAGCAGACCCTCTCCGCTTCGCGTCGCCGCCAGCCAGCAGCCAGCAGCTGGCTAGCGGTAGCCACATTGCGCAACTGCGGTGGCCGGCGCTTTGTCCGCCGCCTATGCCCACAGACTGCCGCTTGGCCGCCGCCAGCCGTGTGGTGCTGGCCAAATGAGACGGCGGCCTTACTCTCGGACGCTACTACCATCGCGCCTCCGCAATCCACCAACCTCCGCTAACGCTCGAGGCAGCGGCGAACCCACTCTCACGACGAGCGCGCTGTTTGCTGGCCGTCCATCAGCGGAGCTCGCAGCACATCGCGTGTGTCAAGGCGCGGCCAGACAAGCGATCCGTGGAGCTGCGCCTGCGCCTGGGCGAGTGGGAACGCGTGCCGGCCGAAGCATTCAGGTACATCCAGCCCTGCCCTTGGGAAAATCGCCGCACTATTGAAACCGTTGCGCGTAAACACTGCCCTCAATCTCATCATCAAGAGCATCGTCATCCCCTCCCGCCGCGACTCAGCCGCCGTGCACGCTCGGGCCCCGATTCCGCATCGCGCTCTGGCTGCCGCGGCCGACTAGCTGGACCCTCTTTCGCTGCTCGAGATCATCCACCTCCCCCCTTCGTTCGCGACGACCTCTGTGCTCCCGCGCGCTGGCGGCGGGAACTTCCCAAGCTTCGCACACCGCCGGGCTCGTGCTCGTGCTGCTGCCCGGCTCCCGCTACGGCAACACACGGATCCCCCAACCTCGCCCGTCCTCTGCTCGCGTCGAGCTTTGCGCGCGACGCGACAGGGCCGGCGCCTGACTCGCGCGTCCCGGCCGTACCAAGGCCAGGCGCAGCGATTGCGCGCGACTCGGGCGATGCGGGGATTTGACGTGGGCGATCAGCCACGGCCCATGCCACGCCCGGCAAGCAGCACTTCTGTCCAAGGCGAGAGGTTGCTGCTTGTGACCGTCCGGCATGGCAGTGCAACAGCTGCTATTGTCGGCCTGCCTACTGCTAGTGCTGGCGCGCGCCTTCTCGCTGGATCAGCAGCCACTCCCGCGACATTTATCGCTGATAGCTGAGAGTGACAGGTCTCTTTGGAGGAGACGTCCCCTACGCACCCGCGCCAAGAGCGCCGGCCTGCTCTGACTTGCAGCGCGCGTGCTAGCATCCCTAAGGTCAATGGTCCATCGGGATCGGAGGGTGTTCGCAGCCATGAGGCTCACGCGCATGTGCTTGTAGACAAGCCACCGCGCCCCCAGAATTCTCCGGCGCGCACATGTTCGGCGGCTGACTGCCCGCCGCATTCGCCACCAGCGACTAAGGCGCAGAGCCGCAAGCTAATGCGAGTGTGCTGAAGCCGAGCATGATCAGCCGGCGGGAGGAAAAAGGAAAACAAGGCACATCATACGAAGAACAAGCGAATCGCTCCCCCGGCGAGGCCGTAGATGATACGCCAATGGCCCGCGCGAGGACGACATGGCCGTCCACCTGCCATGGTCAGCAGGCAGCTTAGCACCGAGCTGAGGTCGAATCCGCCCGCTCACCGGCTTAGGCGCGCACTAGCACCCATTCTTCAGGCGGATGAAGTGCCGTCCAGCGGAGGATTTCATTTTCGTCATGGTGTTGACACCGCCCCTGCCAGCCGTACTTTCGCTGCCCGCGGGGTGGTGTGGTGCACGAATGGGGAATCTGGTACTACTGGGCCTCGTCACAGCGACCTCTCAACGGCCTCCAATCCATCAAGCGCATCCTTCCACCTCGCCCACTCGGCGTCGCCCAAAAATCACCCTGCAGCGGGACCCTGCCGCCGTCGCTGTCGCCGAAGCCTCTCAGCCGCGCGAGATGCCCTCTTTGACGCCCATGACGCCCCATTTGCCCACCATCTTCTCACCTGCAGCTACCGTGTGCTGCAGCTTCAGCAGCTCGTCCAGCGCCCCCAAACGAATCCTTCTCGAACAGGTCGAAGATGCGGACCACCATCTTGGGGAACATGGACGCCAGCCAGTCGATGGCGCCCGCGCCTTTGAGCGTCAGCACCGGCAGCAGCACCTGCCCCACCCCGGTGAAGGTGTGGAACTTGGCGTGGTCCATGTTGGGCGACGGGGCGATGGGGCCGAGGTCGTCGAGGTTGCCGTGGGGCAGCTTGATCGTGTCCGGGAAGATGGCGATATTGTTGGAGACGCCGGGATAGCGGTACCTTGCAACGAAAGAGGCTAATTAGCACAGGCATCGAAAGAGACGCAGAAGTACATTTCTTCAGGGAACCGATGGGCCTCGATCGTGCATTAGGGCTGCATGTGCTTCCTTCCGCCGGGACCTGCAGCATGCAAGCTGCTGAGTGTGGGTGGAGAGGGGTGCGTGAGACCACCTTGTTCACCCGGACCGACGTGGAATATGCAGAACAGCAAGCCAGAGACCAGGGGCGAAGTCGTCCGCCCATCCCACCCGGATGGATACCTTCAGTTCCCCGTCGACGTTCACTGGGTCGTTTACCACCGAACGAAATGCCCGGCTCCCAGGGTCCTGCTGCTGCAGGAACACGGACTGGCATGCAGATACATTGCAGAACGTGTTCCGGAGGGAGGGTATCCGTCCGGGGGGGACCAAAAATCTTCACTTCCAACGTCCCAAAACATAAACGTGTGCTTCGACCTCCGGCCCATCTTCTTCCAAACCAAACAACACGGCTAGGACGGACCGACCTCACGTCTCCACTCTTGCCCCTCCCCAACCCTCCTTCCCCCTTGGTCTCGTATTTTTTCTGCTGGATAATGGTTCTGAAAGAGCGGGAAAGAAAAAAAAAAACGACTACTCACACAAGTATAGGGATGGGACTCATTATCAGCGACGTACGGCCTCGAAATGCGCGACGATGCCGGCCTGCGACACACGACGTCGGCGAAATAGCCGGCCGCGAGCATCATGCCCCCACTGGGCGCGGGCGTCGCGGGCGTCGCGCAGCTGTGGGCAACCGTCTCGACGATGCTTTGAGTGACGGTAGTCAAGATACCTAGCCAACCTTGATCAGCTCGGCGCCGAACACCCGATGGGATGTCGAAGCGCTCTCCTTGGTGATGTGCACGGCCTCGCCGGTCGAGCCCCAGGATAGACGGCGTGGGCGGCCTGGATCGCGATGTCGACGGTGGCGTCGTAGTTGGAGGCCAAGAAGGTAGGGACCTACGTTTTTTTGCGGCGGTCGTTTTCGCCCGTTAGTTGGCGGGATGTTTGTTGCAGGGGTTGGGATGCGGGCTCCCGCCATCATTCCAGTGGTGCGTTTGGAGCTTTGCAACGAAGGTAAGATGTTGTTGGCTTCCGGGGGCGTCTGAGAGCATGCTCTCGCGCTTCGCCGTTGTGATGTCGCGTGCTCGACTCGGTACTTACGGGCACGTAGATGCCCTTGGGCGGGGGAGAGCCAACCATGACGGGCTGAAGCGTTTCTATCGGTCTACTACTACTCGCGAGAGAGAAAAATACGAACGGATTGCCAGCGTTGCTCAGGACCCGATGGACGGCTGCAACAGCAAGAAGCTTTTGAAGAGTGAGGGAGATGAAGACGTAGAGAGAAAGCTACCCCGCGCTTTTTCTTTTTCTTTCCTGCCCCTGCGACAGCTTATTTATTGGTGACTACTACCCCATCACCCGACACCGGTTCACCGTCCTTGCTCGCCCGACTTCATCGTTGCTTGCGACAATCTTGTCTGGTCGGCAACCCAAGGCAAGTTAGCCGCCCGCCGTGGGAGACCTTGGTTTTTCGGCGAGCCAGCGCGTGCGCATCGGCATTTACACAATTCGAAAAAGGCAAGCTTTCTCCAAGGACGGAGATGCGCAAACGAGGGGGAAAGCCCGCAAAAATGGGGAGGGGGGAGGGGGGAGGGGGAGGGGACAGCTTTCCCCAGCTCGGCGCAAGTCAGCAGCGAGCTTTGCTGAAGCGAAGGCTCGGGAGAAAACGTCGGACAGGAGCGGGGCGGGCGCCGAGTACAGTGTGGGCGGGCGGAGTCTCGAGCGCCGAGCGCAGCGCAGCGCAGCGCAGCGGGTGTCGTGATCACGGGGGGGCACGGAGGCACGGGGGCACGGGCGGCGGGCTCGGCATCTGGATCTTGGGACTGGAGCAGCCCCACTGTTCTGCTTTGCCATAGGTCTTTCTTTCGGCGACTGGTGCTTTAGGGCTGCTACGTCGGAAGCCAGCCGTTGAGGATTGATTGAATGGCGAAAGGGCACCGAGGGCAGGGGACACGCGCACTAGCGATCGCATAGCGCCGAGACACGGGGGAGTGGTGAAAGCGGATCGGGCGAAATCGACATTTGCTGCGTTTCCCACGGCGAATCGGCCCCCAAAAGTCGTTCAAATCGATGCGTCGGACGCGGTTAGATTGAGCGATTGGGGCGGGCATGACCTGCGTTAGCCCGGCGGTGCTAGCGTAGGAGCGAGTCCACCGAGTCCAGTCCTCTCGTCGTGGCTCTTGTTACCGGTCTAGGCAGTAGGTCGTTCGCGATGCGCCCGCCCCCCGGTGCAGATTGGCGAGTCGTGGAATAACGCAAGACAACGACGGTCCAAGGAGTTGGCTCCGGCCGCGTTATATCCGACACTTGTCTGTCTTATTGTTTGTGTGGGTTTGGGCTTGGGCTTCGGTGCTCGCCCCGCTTTGGCATTTGTGGGACCACCACCAACGCAGCCCGCAAGCGCTCTTCCGCCTCTCTTTTTTCCCACTCTTTTTTTCGTCTGCCTCTCTCTGGTCCTTCAGGCATCCTGCCCGCTCTGACCCGTGCTACGTCATCCTGTCTTGGTGGGCTCCCAGCCCTTTTTGCACGACGCCCTCCCCGCCATTGGTGCTCGCTTCCGGTGCGGCGCAGAGGGAAGCTTTTTCCGCGCGGCCCCGTTTTGACACGAACGTACCCCCGCCGCCCACGCCAGCCCGCACGGGAGGTCCAGAACGTAGGATGGAGGGAGGCCCGAATCTTCGCTTGACCTCAGTAACTGTTACGGCATCTGGATACGCCATACGGCAGTGGGTTCTGAGCGCTGCGTAGAGACGGCAGTTGGTGAGAGTTGCAGGGGGGGAGAGAGGGCCAAGACTTGGGACGTGGAGGGGTAGTTCGGGGCTCACCCTCTCGGCATACGGAGTAGGTAGGTACCTTGCTGTCCGGACCGTTGCAAACCCCGACGACATGCCTGCTTGCTTCCTGCTGCCGGACAAAAGCTTCCTCTTGAACCTTCTTCTCGACCATCCACCGCCGCTGTCTGCGGCCTTGCTGCCAAGTGATGCTCGTGTTAAAATTGCCCCGGATTTTCACCCCAGCCTTGTCCATGTGATTGTCCAGCTCTTGTCTTTTTTCCCATTTAGCCTACCTCCTTCCTCTCCACATTCTCCAAGGCCCGCCTTTCTCCACACCGACCTCGAAACTCATTTTCCACCGTCCCCTTCAAAAATCTACGTAAATATTTGCAGCGCCTGAATCAGACCTTTAGAAAAGAAAGAAACACAGAAGTCATCATCATCATCATCCTCCTCCAATCAATTGATACCAACCAACCAACCAACCAATCCAATTCCCCCTCCCCCGCAACAACAAAAACAACCATGCCCCCACCACCCCGCATCCTCGACTCCCACATCCACCTCTGGCCGCACACCTCGACCAACCCCGCCGGCCACGCATGGATGACCCCGGGCGGACCCCTCACAAAACAACACTCGCTCTCCGACTACTTCGCCGCCACGTCCACGTCCACCACCTCCTCCCCCTCATCCCCCTCCCCCACCGTCCACGGCGCCATCTACATCGAAACCGACCGCACCCTCTCTTCTTCCTCCAACATCCTCACCCGCGCCTCCCAACCCCTCGCCGAGCTGCGCTGGCTCCGCCGCCTCGTCACCGGCACGCCCGACGCAGGCGAAGGGTTCGCGGCGGGCGACGGCGCGGTGCTGTGGGGCGTGGTGCCGTGGCTGCCGGTCGACGCGGGCTCGCTCGACGAGCTGCGCGCGTACCTCGCAGCGGCGGAGGAGGCGGCGGGACCGGAGGCGTGGGCGAGGGTCGTGGGGTGGAGGTTTTTGCTGCAGGGGATCGGGGAGGAGGGGCCGTTGGGGGAGGTGTTGGGTGCGGAGGGCTGGGCGAGGGGGTTGAGGGAGGTGGTGGGGAGGCGCGGGTGGTGTTTCGATGTTGGTGTTGATGCGAGGGGGGTGGGCGCGTGGCAGGTGGAGAGGGTGGTGGAGGCGTGTGAGAGGGTGAATAGTGATGTGGTGGGGGTGGTGGATGGGGAAGGGGAGGCGGGACCGCCGGTGCGGTTCGTGCTGAGTGAGTGGTGTTCTTTCCTTTCTTCTTTTTCCCCATCTCTCTCCCCGTCTGTTTGGGGATGATGGTTGAAGAGTCGTGAGAATGTGGTAAGACGGTGATGTTCACAGGAGAGCTGACCATCCATCCATGCAGACCACCTCTGCAAGCCCGACATGCAACAACACCCCGCCACGCCCGCCCAGCACGACGAATTCGCCCGCTGGAGCGCCGCCATCCGCCGCGCCGCGCGCTCGCCGCACACGTACATGAAGCTGTCCGGCGCCTTCTCCGAGATGGGCGGCGATCCAGACCATGACCTGCCGTGGACGCCGGAGCGCGTGCTCGACCGCATGCGGCCCTGGCTCGACGTGCTCTTCGACGCCTTCCCGCCCGAGCGCATCATGTTCGGCAGCGACTGGCCCGTCTGCAACGTGCGCGGTGGCGCGGCGGCGTGGAAGAGCTGGGTTACTGCCGTCGAGGGCATTCTGGATGCGTACGGCTTGACGGACGAGCAGAGGGATCGCGTGTGGTACGGGACGGCCGTGGAGGCGTATCGGTTGAGTCCGCCGACGGAGAAGAAGAAGGGGGAGGAGGCGTGAGAGGGTTTTCCCTTTGCCTTCGATTTTTTTCTTCGTTTTTTGGATCACGGGGTAGATAGACTTGATGATACGATTTTCTTTTCGTTACGATCACGACGATAATGAATCGGATATCCTTCTCTATAACGTATATATAGGCTCCTACTGAAGATTCACAAACAACCCTCCATCCACGAGCAACTGCGCGCCATTCTGTTCGGTCACCAGTCAGCAACCACATCCTCCCCTGTCGCCCAACACCGAAGAGCCAATGGGACGAAGCAGCAGCACTCACCACATATCGACTCAAATCGCTGGCCAAAAACACAGCCGGCCCCGCCAGATCCGCGGGCTCGCCCGTCCGGCCCAGCGGGATGCGGCCCTCCATGTACTTCTTTTTCTCTGGATCGCGCAGGTCCTCGTCGTTGAGCTGGGTGCGGATGGTGCCGGGCAGCAGGGCGTTGCAGCGGATGCCGTGGGGGCCGAGGGCGCACGCGCACGACTGCATCAGGCTGAGCACGCCGGCCTTTGTGGGCGTGTAGTGCGCCTGGCGCCCGCCGCCGACCAGCGCCGAGATGGACGAGATGCCGATGATGGAGCCGCCGTGCCCTTGCGCCGCCATCTGCCGCGCCGCCGCCTGCGTCGCGTGGAAGGCGCCGCCGAGGTTGGTGTTGAGCGTGAATTCCCAGTGTTCCGTGTCGAGGCTGTTGCGGATGTGTTGGTTAGCTTTTCGTCTCTTTTTCTCTTGTTCACTCAAAATGAAGAGGGAATTGACATGGGAGAGAAATAAGGAAAGCCGTCTCTCTTACTCCAAGAAATCCGCAAACCGGCACACCCCCGCATTGCTAACGAAAACATCCAGCCGCCCAAACTCCTCCACCGTCCTCTCGACCAGCCGCTTCGCCGTCTCCGGCTTCGAGATATCTCCAGGCACGGCAATGAGTCGCGTGGCGTCGGCGGGTTGTTGTTCCTTCAGCATCGTCTCGAACTGCGCCGTCGACGCGTCGTCGCCCAGATGGTTGACGGCGACGTGCGCGCCCTGCCGCAGGTACTCGAGCGCGATGGCCCGGCCGATGCCCGTCACGCCGCCCGTGATGGCGGCGACTTTGTTGGTGAGGAGTTGCGGCGGCGCTGTTGATGCCATTGTTGTTGTTGTTGTTGCTGTTCGCTGGATTGTTTCCCTTGAGGGCTGCTGGGATGTGTGTTCGTTGGTCGGTCGTGGACTTTTTTTGCCGGGATGACGATGATGGCGGGGTCGCGGGATGCGGAGCGGGTTGGCGCGGGGTCTGGGGACGGAATCTAGAGAAGAGGAAAAAGTCTATGGATCGGGAAATGAACAAAAGAGGATTTCTGGAGGAGAGATAAAGTTTTTGGTCGTCTCCGCGCAGAGTGTATCAACCGCAAAGGTCTCAAGAAGAGTAAAAAAAAAAAAAAAAGAGTAGGCCTTCATCGTGTGTTTACAAGCCCCGTCCCTCTGCCCCTCTCCTCGCACCGTGCTGTCCCGGCAAGCGCGAGGCGGGGTAGCTAGCTACTCCACGGGGCCCCAAGCTCCCTTCAAATCTACTGGCCCACTGGAACGGCATCTCCGTAGCGTAAAAAGGTTCCATTCGAAGCTACCGCAATCTCCTGGGGCCCGGCCACCCTGACTACATGTTTGGACGTGCTTCGGGATAATATGCAGCGAAAGCCCACCTACCGCATCGGTTTCGCTCCCCTCGGCTATTGATGACCGGTCGCCGATGAACTGTTTCAGAGACCGACAACGGACCCTGGCAAGGCACGAGAAAGTAGGATGCAGCGAGCAGGTGATTCTGGGACGACGAGGGACGTGAGACATTGAGTATGTGAGCGGGGGGCCGGAGATGACTCCGCCCCTACAAGACAAGGCCTCTTTTCGGCGACCGGCCCTGCTGTTCGACGTACCTGAATAGTGGCGAGGCGTCGAAAGAGGAAGTAAAATGTAGATGAGATGACGACAACATACAGCGGCTCCTGGAGCGCGGCGCGAGACGGGCCGGGCGACACGACAGCTCACCTCCAGAGCGTGCAGAAGTAGAAGGTTAGACGACGGGATACGGTCGCCAAAACGGCCAAAACGTGCAGTCAACCATGTTCATTCCCATACATTACATGCCTCCAGCCGTGCGGCCCGGAGCGACGCGCGCCGTGCCTTTGTCTTTTCTTTTCTTTTTTCTGCTTGCTTTTCCCGCTCCCGTTGTCTGGGTGAAACCAGGCCTTCGGAGTAGGCTACTGCATTCGAGGTTCGCGTAGTCGTGTCTGCGTGGTGTTTGCTTTTTCTTCCCCCCCACGCCTATCCTCACTCCACTTTCTTCACTCGCGTGCACTCACTATATGAAGCACAGGGTGCCGAATGCATGGGTTGCGTTATGCAGCACGTCCGTGCAGAAAGGGTTTCTCGCCGCGCCTGCGATGACGATGTACGAAGGAACGAAGCGCGTGCAGATCTTGGGCGGTGCGGCAATCGCCTGGCTGACGTCTTTGCTCTCTCTCTGCGCATCCTGGCGTGATGTGAAGAGGTGTCCGACGAGGCGGATAGGTGATGTGGGTCTGCTTGTTCACGGGCTTGCCCCCTTCAGCCCTGCCTTTTCTCACTTCCCGGTTTGCCTGGCCGTGTTGGCTTCCCCGGCATCATCGTCGTCGGGTGGCTGACTGGCTGGTGTGGATGGCTGGGAGCTACTGTATCTCGTGCTTGCAGTTCCTTGCAATGCCGTGTATGTACGGTGTTGTGCGGGCGCAGCTACTGACTGATGAGGTATGTGATGGAGAGCCATACGAGGTCCGTATGGAGCTTTTCTATCACATTTTGTGGTTTCTGACGGTTTCGATTTCTGCAAGTCCTACTTGTCGCCGTGCATGGGCGAGACCGCTGCCGAGCTGCATGCATGACCTCGCATGCACATCATCGGGCCAAGCCAATGGCTGGCGATGCCGAAAACTTGGTGATTTTTCTTGACGAATCGTCGATGCCAATTGCCCTTTTCTGCAATTTCTGGTCTGCCATTGCTTACGCAAGGCCATGCGGCTCCGAGGCAAAACGGCAAGAAAAAGAGGCGCGCGGGCGTCATCCGGGGCGAGTCCCTTCCCCAATTGCCGGCTGCTGTGACGCACGCGTGCATGAGGGGTGGAGTTCCTGGCGGAGTGGAAAATCAGCGACGGTGCCTCAGGAAAGGCCGCAGAAGATCGCTGACTCGGGTGGGCTGGACCGCGGACCGTGAGCGAGCGGGACTGGGGGCGAAAAGTGGTCGACGCCGCCACGGTACCTAGGCAGCGGGCGGGAGGGTGACAAGATTGGCCGGGCGTGCATATGCAGCGTGCAGGGTCAAGTCGAGGCGAGGCGGAATCGACTGGCTCATTCTCGGAGCGGCAGCAGAGGAGAGAAAATGGGTGGGCTGGACGAGAGCAGACGGAAAGAACTAGACCGCGGGCTGCGCTCAGGGACCCTGCAGCAGCTCGGGGGCCGGGGGCGCGCGGCGTGTGCGTGCGTCGTGCGTGGTGGAGGTGGAGGGGAGCGGGTGCAGCGCAGGCAGGCGCTGATGCCCGCCGATGCGATCTCGCCGCGAAGGGACAAGCCACAGCACCGATGATGCCATGCCGATGAGTGCTGCTGCTCCCCTCGATCCCCGCTCCGGCGCCCTGCACCGATGCAGGTTTATTTATACTGCTCTTACCGGTCAGCGAGCCCTGCTCCGCGATAACGTGCCGCGCAACGCCCCCAAAGCGACGCCGCTGCTGCACCCGCCGAGGCAAGCGGTTAGCCGCGCCCCTCCACATAAGCCTTATGCGCCCATTGACGTATCGCGACCCCTCCCTCCCCGCAGGCCGCGGCTTCCGCTGCCCTCGCCGCGAGCCAGGGCCCGCCATGCCGAAGAGCGGATCCCGAACAAGGTACGCGTCGAACCTCGTGTTGAACGCGCTCTCGCCCACCGACCCGGATCGTCGTCTGCTTATTTCCCGCCGTCGACGACGCAGCCACGCCTGCATGTTGACGTGAGGCGAAGACTAAAAATGTGACACGGTACTTTTCTTCACCATTGCACAACCCCATGCCTGCCGCTTCGGGCCTCCTCACGCCATTGCAACGCCCTCAACCCACAGTCTGACACGAAATAGACAGCCGCTCTGTATTATGCTCCGACGGAAGGGTACTGTACGGCTGAAGAACCTGACTAGACACTACAAGGAAATCTGCGCGTCCGCTTTTCGGTACGGAGACTGGTAAAAAGAGAAGAGGGAGCCAGGCTGGAGAAGAGAGCAAAGAGACGTGAGCACCGTACGTACTGCGGCGCTTCCAGGGGTACTCGATCCTATACCACCAAATCAACCCGTAGGCCAACGTTCATAACCGTCGTCCAGATATGCTAATAGAAAACGGACTATAACCCAGTGCAGTGCCGTGAGGGAAAGGGAACAAGGAAAATGTCTCGCCCATCGCCGACGGCTTGATGCAGCCAAGCACCAAGCCATGAAGAAACCCACACAGGGACTACCCTTGAAAAACCGTCCCCTGCAACCCCAAGATATCCCCAAAGAAAAACAGGCCGAGTGGTGTGAGGAAAAGAAGACAAAGAGAAGAAAGCAACCTTGCTTTCGTCGAGCAAGGTGGTGCTCTACCAATGAGCAGGCGACCGCTGGAACTCCATCACTCTTTACTCGCAGCCTCACTCTCCACCGATGCAGGTGCCACACTTGCCGCCTCGCTGGCCCCGACGCTGCCTGAGCGCTTCGGGTCGTCAGCCGAATCGCCGTCGGCCTTTTCGTCTTCCAGCCCAGATATAGCCAAGCCCCTTTCCTCATCCTCCTCGTCGATCTTGTTGGGATTGACGCTCTCATCATCCTCGTCCTCTCCCATCAGCGCTGGGGGCCGTTGCTGCATCTCCCGTGCCTTGGCCAGCGAGATTGTCTTTTGCTGGTAGGTGCTGATGACCTCCTTGCTCTCGTCGCGATCAATCGTTGCTTTCATGAGTGCCGCCATCCAAAGACGCCCCTGCTGAAGATTATCTACTGCGAAGTAATGCACCGTTGGCTTGGTGAAGTTGACTGCTTTCGACAATCCGGCCCGAGGCGGCACCAGCTTGAAGATGAACATGCCCGATGGGTCTTCCTTGATGTCGATTTCGTTCGCTGCGTCTGTTTGCGCTGACGTTGTCAAGGTTGCGTTGTGGGGAGACGTCGGCGATGACTTGGCCCCGGTTATCGTTGCATGGAGGCCCGTCATACGTTCGTTGTTAGCTGGCAGCACACGGTGACCCGATATATCGATCAGGCCCTTCTCCGCCGTGTCGAACTCGGAATAGTAATACGATAGACGTCGGCCCCTGAGCACGAACAGCCTCGTCTTCCACGTTGTCATCATGTTCGACGATCTCTTCTTCATCCATCCGTTGTAGTCGGATCCCGGTATCGTTTCCGACGGCGGCTTATTCTCCAACCCCCTCTGGTACGCGCTGGTCTCTTTCTTCGTCTTCTTCTTTGGGGCGCTGCTAGCGGCACTGGAGGTCATCGAGTTGCCAGTGGCACTACGAAGAACGTCCGGTGGCGCCTCTCCGGAATCGAAGCTCTTGGAAGTCTGCGACGGCGTGCTGGATCCAGTCCGGGCCGGAGAGTTCATGGCAGAGTCTTTGTTAGGAGAGAGCGGAGGATTTTTGGTCCCGCTCAATGTTCCAGCAAGGGCGTCGGAAATCGCCCGAAGACCGGTTGCGCGCGGCTTCGGGTGCCGTTGAATGGCAGGCGGAGGCGAAGCGCGTCCACTCGGTGGCTCCTCGCTTTCTACCAGGTTTGGCGACGAAGCGATGGCGTCGATACTGGGCGCTCCGTAATCCAGTTTCGTGACTGTTGCAGACCGTTCCTTGCTAAGGGCTTTAGGTGAGCTCCGCAGTTCAGGTCCACTGGCTGTGCGAGCACTCTGAGTACGTTTCGCGCCCGGGCTGTAGAAGGAAGTGAGAGCGGTAGGTTCGGAAATGTCCCGCATCGAGTCGCTGCTTCCAATTCTGCTGTGGCGTTTGAAAGCTGACAGGCGCCTTCCATCGTTCCCAGAGCTCGTCCGGGAATGACTTGGACTATGCCCCTTGCGCAGGACATTTCTCTGTTTGCGATTCTCAACCTCCCCGCCAGAGAAATAGCCGCGGTCGAGTTCGGGCGTTACCACTTTCAGACCTGCGCCACGTGGACTGCCTTCAGTGGGGGTTTCAGGCCGCGTTTGCGCTGCGGAAGCTGGCCGCCCATTGGGTTCTCCCATTTTCCAGTTCCGATCGAACGAAGGTTGCTTCTTGTGCGTGGTCGGTGTTGCCTGGGTTACGTGTACATTGCTGGGAGTTGTGGGAGTGGTGGGCAAGTTTGCAAACTCGACCGAAGAGTGCCTGCGGTGGTGATTCATTTCTCTGATAGACGCCGCAGAGGGACGCCTGGTGTCGTTTCGGGGAGTACCTGGAGTACTGGGTACAGATCCAATTCCTTGCTGCGAACTCCCTCTGTTTCCCTGCTGTCGACTCGATGGCCTGCCGCCATTGGAGTCCATCAAACTCGGGATACGAGGAAGTACTGTTCCAATCGATGTGCTGCGATGGCGAATGGAGCCTGCATTCGAGCCCTGTTCCGACCCAGAATAATCCTGCATACCCTGAGAGTTACGCACCGCATCAGTGACCTCTTGCTGAAGGGCCTTGATCTTTTGCCAGATCTTTAGACGTGGGCCGATAGCGCCAAGATCGAATTCCTTCATGAAGACCGATGCCTGATCCATGCCCAGTAAGACTTCCCCGGATATCTCTTGGTCCTTGAAAACATCGCAATGACGCCTGTCCACGCCAACGTCCTCCAGCCACTCGGCAACCTGGAGCGGCGTCCAGTGTCTGATCTCCTGCAGGGTGTGCAGTCCGTTCTCCTCCTCATCGGTCTCCTGGCCGTTGATGTACGACAATCTGTGTTCCACATGACTACTGTACTCGCTTCCGCTATCGGTGTTGGTGCGGAGGTCTCGCAACAGGCTGCTGCGCGGGGTGTTGATATCGGTCAAGTGCTCGTCGATAACGCTTAGGGTTTCGTTCATGACGGGACTCCTCTGCTCTCCCGACAGCGCCCGCTGGCTGCTATTCATTGTGGCAACCGCAGACAGCGCCATTGGTGCAGTCGCAGAGCGCTGAGGGCCCAAGGTGCTAGGCGTTGTGGAAGGAGAAGCGGGCTGCGTTGACTGCAGCTGGTCGTCGGGGCGGGCACCATCGAGGCTTGCGAACGAGGGGCCGGTGGTCGCGGTAGGACTAGTGGTGTAGGCAACGCCAGGGCGGGTATTCAGGACAGAGGTAAAGGTAGGCTGCGGGGCCAGCTGTGTGTAGACTGGACTAGCTCAGTTAGCCATTCCTCCGCGAGCGGAAAGGGAGAGCTGGCGTACCCTCTGGAAAGAGGCCGGTATGCCCGTTCTGAAGGTGGCGGCCCAGGAACCAGCCATCGCCAAAGTCGTCGTCGCGCTCGATGAGCTCGATGCGGTCGCCGCGCTTCAGGCTCAATTCGTCGGGGCTGCGCGCGTTGAACTCGTCTGGGTGGCTCAGCACATCAGCATGCGGGCACGGGAGCGCGCGGAGGCAGTCGCGGCGCGCGCGGCGGGCGGCGCGTGAGGCGACTTACGGATGACCAGGAGGGTGTCGCCAGGCTGCGCCTGGTCCATATTGGAACGCGCCGCCATGGTGTGCAGTCGCGGCGGCTGCGGGGGCGCTGGGCGGTCGACGGGTGGGCGGTCGGGGTGATTGCTGCAGCTGGGGATCACCACATGGCAGCCCTCGCAAAGGGCATCGCGCGGAGGCTGGCGAGTCGAACCAGGCCGATGGAGGCTCGCGAGCTCAGCAGACGGGAGTGGCGGCTTGCTGGCGGTATGGAGAAGCTCAATTTCGGGGCCCCGTCTGGGTTAATAGTATGCAGCGGCGCCGGCCAATCACATGCGCGATCGCTCCATGGAGGGCGCAGGCGGAGCGCTGTTCGGCGAGAGGGCAGAGAGCACAGGCGGCGGCAGCAGGCGAGCGCAACGCAGGGTCGGGCGCGCGATCAGAGGCTCGTACGGCGTACGGCGCAAAATGAGCAGGCAGAGGAGGTGCTGGAGCGGCGCGCGCGCCAGTGCTCGCAGCATGACCACGGTAGCGGTCCGCAGGCCCATAGCCGCCAAAAGGCACCCGGGACCAGCGCTGCACGCGCGGATCTCCCTCTGGCGGGCATCACCAGCCGCCAGGGTCTCTCCAGCCTCCGTCGCGCCGTGTCTCGTCGCGCGCCTCTCTCGCAGGCGACCCGTCGCACAGCGGGCGGTGCGGTGCGGCGCGCGCCCATTGCCCGCGAGCTTTTCGAAATTTCCGTCCTTTGTGGCCCCCGTGGCGCTGCATCCGGAGCCAGGTCGCGCTTACTGGCAGACAGCTCACATCGCAGCGCCGCGCGCTCACCTCACAGCCCCGCCCGAGTCCCAGCTCTTGCCTTCGTCTGTATCCTTCCCAATCCGGGCCCGTTGCACCGTGCGCCCTCTGGGGCAGACAGCAAACACCCATTTGACCACCGCTCTCTGCGATGTCCGCCTTCATACACCACCAAGCCCCCCAGTCTTGCTCGGTTCCCGCGAGCGCCACGCAATGAGGCCGCGCGACCCTGCTCTGCGCGAGCATCAGACATCCAATTCCACCGCAAATGCCTTCCTGGGCGGCAAGCCCATGCCGTCCTGGCTGACAACCGGCCAGCCCCAAGTCAACGCCTCGCCGCTGGTGCCTTCGCGCAAGAGACCCGCCCCGCGAGAGCTGGATCGCCCCAGGCGCCCATCTAAGCACGCGGCCAACCCGCCCTCCAGCTCCGCCTCGCCGAATCTCCCTTGCGCTACCGCCGCGCCTACGCCTCTCCCGCCGCAGGGTCCTGCCGTCGCCATCCATAATGCTTCGTCGAACCCTGCCTCTCCCGCACTCCCCAACGTCGTTGCCTCCCACATGTCCCGCGCTACCGCCAGCACCGAGAACAACATCCTTCCCTCGCCCGCTCCGAGCGAAGATCCGACCGCCCACCCGCCTGCCCCAAATAAAGATCCGGTCGTGAACCGAGCACGAGCGACGTCTATCGTAAGCTTAGGCGATGAGGAGGACGAGGAGGCGGAGGACGGAAGCCGGACAGACAATCGCTTGGAGGTCGGCGTAGCACCTGCCCAGAGCCGGAGCATGTCGCTAGCTTCGGCCGAGAACAACACGAGGGCATCCGTTCCGTCGGTCATGCAAGCCTCGCTCGAGCAACAAGATGGCGTGGCGAACGCATCTCGGGAAGAGGTTTTTCGACGTCCCTCAGCACCGGAGTCTGGAAGCTTGCAAACCCCCGGGGGCAATGCGTCGGTCCAGACGGTCCATGTCGCCTCGACATATGCACCTGATCCATTTACGCAGGATCTTCAGCATGCCTTAGCTTCACCCCGGGCAGCTGCATCGTGCACCACACCTGAATTTTGCTCGCAGAAATTGCAGGCCCTGTCTTCACGTTCTGCTAATGGAAGAGGCCTGTCTGCCGTCGAGAGCGTTAGAGTTGACCTCGTCCGTGAAGCCATTGACAGAAGAGACAACGACTACATATATTTCCATCAACTCATGTGCTTGAGAGCCAGCGCCTCTCACTTACCACAACAGATTGCCACAAACCCCGTGGCACTAACATCTCTGGATCTTCTAAACCATTTAGTACAGACAAGAGAAGTCTCGCTGCCTTGGCTTCGCTGGTTCGCGGACTTTCCCGTCGAAATCCATGTCATGCAGCAGCGGTGGCCAGATGATTTTCTCAACATGATATCGCGTTTCAGCGACTTCATCGCTCGAGCCAAGGAGAATGGATGGGACAATCTGCAAAAGCTTTGCTTTGTCAAGAGGCTCCCGCCAACTGCCGTGGAGATCGGAAGGGAGTTGGGTGTGCATTCCCCCATTCTTCAGTCTATTTTCCACAGGGCAATCTTGAGGCGGCTTTGCGATTTTCCAGAGCCCAATACGCCTCCTCAAATGGAGTTCTCCACTAGCGCCGAAGCTGCTTTCAAACAACATCAGAATCGTCTCGCCAACATCCAAGCACAACCCCTGACTCGGCAAGAATACAGTCAAAGGGAGATGGGTGAGGAGAGAGCGTATCGGGAACATATAATCAACCTCCAAAGGCGATTCCAGAAAGACCAGGCAACTCTGCAGTCACGACGCATGTCCCAACACGTCCAGAATTCGCAAATGCAGCTGAGCAACTCGCCCGTACAACTCCAAGGCCGAGTGCGTTCGCCGGCACAGGCCGGTCAATTCGCTGCGGTTGCACATCAAGGGCCCGTTCAAATGGGTCAACAGCAGATCGTGCCCGGTCAGCAAATGCCTCATCCATTGCAAGTCGCCATACCTCGAGGGCGATCTGGCAGTTCTCAAATGAGCCCGTATGGACCAGTTACGCCAAGCTCGACTTTACAGTCACCTCACCTTGCAACGCCAGTACAAAATATGAATAGACAGAACTACCTCCAGAATCAGCAACTCCAGCAGCAGTCAATTCCAAATGGAGCTCAAATGGGGGTTTCTGTGAATGGCTTTAACATAGCGCCGCATGGCCAGAGCCCGTCGCTACAGAACAGGTCCCAGAGACAGCCCCAGTCTCCGATGACGCCTCAATATTCCCCTTCTGGAGTCCAGTCCGTGAACGGGCATATGATTCGTCCAGGAGTGCCAGCGGGTGTGTATCAGCAACCTATCTATCAGCAAGGCCCGTCGCTCGCGAATGATGCACAGGGCAGCCATCGACAAATACAGGCGCATCAGGTAGTCCGTAGCAATGCTGGCTCCCCTCTTGCTGCAGCACAGATGACGCGTCACGCGGTTCACCAGGTAGATCCACGACAGACCAATGGCATAGGAAGATCACCGGTCCATCCTCAAAATCCACTGTCACAACCGATCATCCCCCCTGCAAATCACACGTGGGCCCCGCAAGTAACAGATCCAACTCAAATGGCGCTCCACCAATCGCACGTTGCAAGTCCTGTTCTGGAGGCCACTCCCAGGCCAGAGCTCGGTCGGAAGTTGTTTCAGTCTGTGGTGGCTTTCGCAATCCCTCCTGAGCGATTGAAAGACGGTGAGGCCCAGCAGAAGCTTACATTTCCAATCACCGCAGAAGACCAGGCAAGCCTACCCTCAACAACCGAGGCCGGACCGTTCGAGATGGCCACTAGGAAGGTGGCGGAAAATTCCAGGATGTACCGTTTGCGTTGTGCGAAGTCGGCGTCTGCGGAAGAGCATGTCTGGATCCGGCAAAACACCTACTGGCCTTCTGGGATGTTCTTGACTCTGAACGGAAACGCCCTTGAAATGCGGCAGAAATTGCAGCATGGAAAGGACCTTCCAATCGACATCACGCCCTTTCTTCGGCCGGGCGAGAATCAGGTCGAGATCTCCTTACTGAGACGTCCGAACGAAGAGAAGATCTCCAATTTCCTTGTTGCTATCGAGATTGTTGGGGTTCAGCATTACGACAGCATCAAGGCAGAGTGCCTCTCGCAAAGATTGACACCCGCACAAGAAGTACTCGATTCGATCAAGACGACGCTGAGCAGGTCGGCAGATGACGATGAAATTGCCATTGTCGACAGCAACGTTGCCATCAATCTCTTCGACCCTATGACGAAATGTCGGCATTGCGACATCCCAGTAAGAGGCAAGGAGTGTGTTCATCGCGAATGCTTCGATCTAGACGTCTTCCTGAACACTCGGCGTCGCAATCAGAAACGGCCAGACAGTCCAAGCACCGTGGATGATTGGAGGTGTCTGATATGCAATGGTGATGCACGTCCACAAAGCTTGATTGTCGATGGGCTCTTGATGGACGTTATCAGCGACTTGGCTGCGGCGGGCCAGTCAGAATTGAGTGCCATCATCGTGGACAGCGACGGCAACTGGAGGCCTAAGCCC
Source organism: Diplodia seriata (assembly GCF_021436955.1). NCBI lineage: Eukaryota > Fungi > Ascomycota > Dothideomycetes > Botryosphaeriales > Botryosphaeriaceae > Diplodia > Diplodia seriata. Next base: position 1,050,992 of record NW_027117308.1, on the reverse strand, counting down.
GAAGACAAACAAGACGATACACGTGTCTCTCAAACCCGCGCCTCACATAGCTCAACGCCTGGGGTCAGGAGGAGGACGCTGGGTTCCTCTACGCCAGCGCGCCAGGGGTCTTCGGCGCGGTCTGGGGTCATTGAGCTGGAGTAGATTTGCTTCCATTCAGCTTGCGTAACGACAGAGCTGGCCAAGGGCAAACGCATTGCTGAGATATCTGATTGGCCATCTTATCGGGTGATCCGACTCCAGGTGAGCAGAATACTCCGTTCGTGGTTTATTTGTTCTAACAAAGTCTACAGCGGCCATCTGATGTTCAGAGCACAACGGGTCGTTGATTGCAATCTTCTGCAGATATCTGACCAGCTCTTTCACGAATACCAAGACACGGACATCACTTAAAAATGATATTTTTGTATCCGGTTGGAATACGAATGTGTATCGCTTCTCAGACATACGCAAGGACGGCGCATAGCGTATCACGAAAGCGTCACGGCTCATGGCGTTTCCTTGTCCTTATTCATTCTGCGATGGGGGGGTTTGGACTGGCGCTTGCTCACGAGCTTAACGATTTTCATTTACACGGTCTGATGCAGAGGACCAAAAAAGGCATCTTACGGTTGTTCTGTGCTTTTCTTTCCTTTCGTCCTTCGTTACCCCTTCTCTATTTTGCTCCCTTTCTTCGAGAGATACCTGCCCTTAGGCACCCTGCGCTACATTATTTCTATCCGCTCACCTTCGCGATTATACTTCGATTCGGTTCTCGTATCTCCCGATTCCTTCTCATCCCGGCGTTTGGCTCGAGCGTTTGCGTATTCAATTCATTCCAAAATATTTAAGTAAAAGGATACGGGAGAGGGGAAATTCTTTCGCTGGCTGTCCCTTACTCATTTTCGGTTGTAAATTAAAAGAGGGAGTGTCCCTTTCATCATATCGACAGCATTGTCAGGCAGAAATATCTGCTACCTGTTGTGTTTCTTGACCGTGTGATGTCTCGCCGATTGTAATTCGTGTGCACACCGTCTGTCCTACCGTCTCCCTTGCGGAACGCCTTTCATTTATTTGACGCAAAGTCAAACGATTTATGCTTTGTTTTGCAAAAGAAAGGTGCCATACATACATGCATGCATGGTGCAAAACGAGGTCTGTGCTTCTTAGTCTACCTACGAGCAAAAAGAGAATCCCAAAACGTGCAGCGGCCGGGATCCCCCAATGGTCACCACTTGAAGACTAATCGGCCGGTTCGCAGCTAAGGTACGGCGACTGGAGGCCCACCTGTATCTTGCCCATTCCCTCGTGACCACCTTCCGGCTTCCCGCCTTCTTGATCTGCTTTGGGGGTATCATCTGCCCAGACCATGGGTCCCTGCTTTTGTCTTGCGGGCTCTTATCCCGTAGAGGATTTTCTGGCCCGTGCTTTCTTCTGGAGTTGTTGCGCCCGTGTGGGCCTCCTTCACTTGCGGGGTTCGTAACACAGATTAAAGTGAAATACATTTAACCACATTTCTACATACGAAGAGAAACTGCTGAACAAGACATGTAGAGAAAGGAAATATTACATAGACAAGCAGAACGTGCCAAGGGAAACAACGGACTACTTGCACGCTGTGCCGGTCTTGGCGATACTACTCGAGTCGCCAGTAGTGTCGGTGTAGCTATAGCTTTCAGCGGGGTTGTAGTTCGTAATACTGACATCTTTGACGGTCATGGTCCATGGCATACCCGCCTCCTCGCTGTACGTCGTGTTGCCGCCAGCCCACAGTCGCGTCCAGTACGACTTTTCCGGGTCACCGCCAGCCCAGGTGCCCATCCTGATCTTCGCAGGTGTTTGCGGAAAGTTTGCCCCACCAAGGGCGTCGGTGGCGTCAAGGGTTCGGACGGTGACGCCGTCGATGATCCAATCTATCTTTTCCTCGGTCCAGTCGATAGTATAAGTATGCCAAACATCCACCGGGGTCGTCACGGCGTGGTCTCCTTCACGGTCAGACACGGTCCCGTTGCCCTTTCCGAAATAGTCTGAATGAACCATGGAGTTGTTGCCGCCAAGGAATTCCTACAAAGCGGGTAAGCATCTATTCCTCTACTACCGTGCTGACAGGGGCAATCTTACCCAATCAATTTCGTCCAACACATCGCTCGCCAGCGTGACAGAGCTGACGATACCCTGCCCTGGCGACGACTTCATGGCAACAGAGACTCGGCCGTAGAAGATGTAGAAATCCGTCTCAATAGTCGGAGCTTGGTATCGGTCCGAAATCGTGAAGTCGGCTCCATCACTCGTGTACTTGAGAGTAGTGCCATCCGCTACCACCCATTTGCTGTCGACGTCATCACTCAAGGAAAAATCTGTGACAAGTGCGGTCGTCTTGCAAAGTCCAGTATTCGCCGGGCAGGGGAACTGAGAGCCGTTCATCGGGTTACAGCTCGTCGTGAGTTGTGCAGTGGAAAGAGGAATAAGGGCAGCAAATAAGGCGGCCATCGCGCCACGTGAGAAATGGTTGAAGGACGACATGTTGTCAAATCGAGATGCGTTGTAGAGTAATGCAAGAGGAGATCCTGATCACCTGCTGTAATGGCAAAGGGAAGGAGTATAGATCACTGCAATATATATAGGCCCGTCAGTTGCTCTCCGAGAGCACTGAATGCGCAAGGGGCAATAATCCTCGGCTAGTAATAAATCACCAACTATCGCGCCGATGATCTATAAAAGGAGGCGGGAAATAACGATTTTGTAGAGAGAGCTAACGCGGCTCAAGCCCGGCCATTTTTATATAGGGGTAATGTTGCAACCCCACCACTGTAGTGTTACTCGTGTAGACTATTTGGGAAAGTGAGTTACTATCTAGTCTTAGTGGGCTCAGTCTGCCAAGACTTTAAACTGCTGAACTACGAGTTCAATGAGTTCAAGGGGCGAAGCCTTTAAACTGATGAATCGGGGGGCGCACGTGACTTGGACGCTCAGGGCATGTTTCCGGAATCCGTTTTCTGACTTCGCTGCACGCTTATGATGTCCTGTATTCTGCTACATATAGTCGTACATGAAAGAGGAGGGGGATTTTGGGCTTATAACTTGTAGCTGACAAGCTGGTGACTGCACGCCGACTTGACTGCAATATTTTATCGCGAATCAACTTAATTCAGAACTATTATTTACGGCCATTCCAAAGAGAAGACAAATGATAAGCGGGCTGTAAAGTTGTGTTTGTAACCTTGCTTCAGTAATGGACCCCGCTCTGGGCGCCAACATGACCCGTAGACGTCTCATCTGATAGAGCTCAAAACGGTCCTGAGCAGTCCATATCCGGAGGAGTTTCTTGTCTTTTCATTCATGCATCCGCCTTGAGTCGCTTACTGTGCGGTGCTCTCGTATGTATCAGTTACAGTATCATATGTTTCCAACAGAGGGGGGGGGGGGGGGGGGGGGGGGGGGGAAACCCCTGCTTCAAGAGCCAAGCAACCGACCATTCAATGTCACTCCTGTCCGCAAACCTAAGTATAGTTGGCCAAGGCTTCTTTGAGAACAGTCCCCTTCGTCGGATCGGTTGCTATGCCCCAGTACAACGCAGTGTCTTGCTGCTGGGGCCCTGATTGGCCAGGTGACGGGAAAATAATTCTTCTCCAATCAACAAACCGACGCTGGCAGGAATTCCGCGTCCGCAAGAATATTCAAAACCTTCTCCAACACCTCCGACTCCCGGACGAACCCATCATCCTATGGATCAACGCCCTTGGTATTGACCAGACGGACGACAACGGGAAAGAGTCGCAAATCGAAAAGATGGCGCAGATTTACATAACGGCATTGCCCTGCCTTGCTGATAGAGGTGGGCGCACTGTCGAGCTACAGATTCTGCCTTGTAGAGCGTTCTACGTGTCACAGCTGAGCCCCCCTGCACTTCGCCCACGCCATAGCCACCAAGGCTGATTCAGCTGCAGCGTCATCATCGGCCGGCATGGCGCGCGGGGAACCAATCATACAAATCGCAAAGAAGAAAACCAGTCGCATCCTCCAGCCTTGCCTACCGTTCCAGCGTCCTTGCACCAACACACTCGCAAGCTCCACAAAGACCGTCGTTTCTCCTCTTTCCAGAATCCAAGTAGATGCGTCCACCATGGTTGATCCATTCCTCACCCTCGCAGCAGCGGGGAATGTTGCACAGTTCGTTGTGTACGCTGCGCAGGTCATCTCCAAAGGCAACGAGATCCACCGCTCCAGAGGCGGCGCTTTGGTCGAACACGAACAACTCTCTGTCGTCACCAAAGACCTTTCAAAGCTCGCCTCCGGTACAAAGTCATTCCTCGAGACGGCGCGACTTAGTAGCACTCTTGATGCCGACGAAGAGGCTCTGTTGCAGATCTGCAGCGGATGTGACGATGTTGCGCAAGAGTTGCTTGGAGCCCTCGGCCGCGTGATGAGCCAGGGCAAGCAAGGAAGGTGGAAAAGCATCAGGAAGGCGCTCAAAGCTGTCTGGACGAAGGATAAAATCCGGGATATCGATATGCGGCTCTCGAACTTCCGCGATCAGTTGACGCTGAGGATCCTGCTGCAGTCCAAGTATGTGCAGTGCTACCCCTCATCTGTACAGAATCCAGAGGCTTACGCAAGGCTGCTCAGCTGCAAACTGGACTCACTGGACGCAAAAGCGCGAGAAGTCTTACAGGCCCTCGCCAATCGAGAGCAGCAGATCGATGACCACTTCACGGCTCAGGGATCCCTGATACGAAGATTTCATCTTGAAAGAGCGTCCACAATCCAAGAAGAAGGCCGTAGAATTAACTGCCAATTGACTGCTGCTCTCACCAACTTTGCTTCTCGGAGCGAGAACCAAGCGCAGCAACTGCTGCAGTCACAGTGCAATCTGGCCGAGCAAATAGACCAGAGCAATGAGGCCAGACAGACAGACCTTGCTCGTCTTGAGATAAAGGTCTTTCAACTCGAGCGCATGCGTATGGGAATTGAGCAGCGAATCAAGTCGCTTGAAGGTCTTATTTCGAAGGATAACACCGAACACAAACAACTTATACTATCGACGAAGGAGAGCATCAAGAACAAAGATCCGAAACAGCGACAGCGCTTCATTGAGCTCAGCAATGCGAAGACTTTGGCGATCAGAGCTAAACAGATCTTTTTGGAACACTTGAAGGTATTAAAGATTGCGCTTTGGTTCATAGTACCAGGCTAACTGTATGCAGACTTTCCTGGACTTGCTCAAGCTCGATAATTTGCCGAACGTGAACGACTACATCGCGCAGTTCTCCTCGCTTCGGGTCAGCCTCTACCCGAAACCAGCTCAAGGCCAACTGTCACAACCCCGAACGGATGCCATTTCGCAGTCTGGATATTTCTTGGCATCCAAGGGAATGACACTGCACTATCCCACCAGATTGGTTCTGAGCTCACCGACGCGGTAACGACTTCGGACCGGCAATGTCCCCATGGTCCAATTTTTCCTAGAACCTGGAGCGCACAAACAGCTGTCCACTTCAGGACAGATTGAAGTCTACGATCTAGCGCTTAAGCCCTTGTATTCCGTGTTTCCAGGATCCGCACCGATGAAGGAGGTAATGACGAAACTTAGAGCCATAGGGTATATCATTCGAATGCTGAATGATCATGGGTTTGGGCACGTATGGAGGTCACGAAGAGTCATGGAAGAGGATTTCGTCTCTCATAACGGTATGATATCTTGGAGTCTCACGCCATCGCGATGTAGGTCTAGTAATTGGTTCATTCGCGAACTGCTTAAAGAAAACCCACATCCGCTTCTAAAGCTCGCAACGACCTTGACAGAAGCTATTTGGGACAGAGACGCCAAAGCAGTTCAAGCCATTCTGAAAGATCATGGCAGTCTCTGTACATTCATGGACGAAAACCTGGAACCCAAAGACAATCCACTGTGGCCTCCGTGTCTCAGTTTCAGATGAGGCAACCAGACTAAAGCGGTCAAATTGAGAGTTGTATGGTACCTGGAACTATTTCAAGCTCAATTCGAGAAAAATAGAGAAAACCTTTCTAAAAGCCCTTTGATAGCTTGTCTACGTAGAAGAGTGTGACATCTCTCTTGCAACGCAGAATGCCCAATCCCTTTGCGGTAATTGACGATGGACGGGGCAGGGTGGTTGTTGGTCCGTGCTAAGCGCGCGCGTATCTTACCCGGAAGCCTGATGACGATTCCAATGGGGTGCCGGGAGGTGGAGCACTGCCACGTCTGAGCCGCCCCCTTGGTCTCCACTCCGCCACCGCTCCCATCAAACGGCGGCCCCGACGTGCGCTTCGATGAACAGGAAGCCAGCTGTCAAAGGCCGCAACGATGAGAATTACCTGCGCGCGGCGAATGGGGCGCGGCGACGCTCAACACGTCAGCAATAGCAGGAGACGCGCCGCGTAAGAAAGTAAGAATTCTTAGTAGGGCCCGCAGCATCCATTATTTCCAACCTTTACCATCCCACCGACTTCCGTCATCCCCCGCGCTTCCTTTCGTCTCCCGCTCCCCCTGAAACTGTTTCTCGGGCGAGAAAACAATGGATCCCTTCAACGCCCTGGGGATCGCGGCCGCGACGATACAGTTCGTCGACTTCTCTGCGGCGCTCATATCCACGAGTCGCAAGCTGCGCAGGTCTAAGGCTGGAGAACTGCAGCTGGAGTCGGAAAGCCGGACGATTGCTGAAGAGTTGGAAAGCCATGATGGGGAAATGAGAGATTCCTGCAACGGGAGCGGGCCTGGCCAGACTTCCTCTCAAACAGAAAAGCAGATCCGAGTCGTATGCGATGAGTGCGATGCTGTGGCGCAAGACCTCCTCCAAGCCGTGCACAAGTTGAAGGCCCGGCGGTTCTGTAAAAAGGAGAAGTTTGGAACCTTCAGGCAGGCGCTGCAAGCCATCTGGAGCCCGGAGAAGATTGAACAGCTGGAGAAGCGTCTTGGGAATTGGCGATACCAGCTCATCCTTCTGATTACTTCGGCGTTGAGGTAAAAAACCAAAAAACACCCTTGCAGCTTTACCTATGCATTTGAACACGCGCTTACAGAAAACACAGGGAGCAGCAAACCCGACTCGGCAGCCAAGTCCCCCTTGTCCAAAGCACAACAGCGCAAAACCACGGCAACGGCCAAAGATTCCTAAGATGCCTGCAAAAGAACAAGCAATACTACCCGGAAATCCACGGCGCCATCCTTGAGAACCCGATGCCGTCCGGCGGGGTCCACGCGCTCTCGTCGGGCAACGAATTCGAGACGGACATCCTCTCCGCCCTCACCTCCGACGGGACGGCGCAGAGCCGGGAAGACCGGATCCCCGACGCCTGCGACGAGACGTTCGAATGGATCTTCCAGGAGCCCCAACCCGAGCAGCAAAGGCCGACGTGGGCCAGCTTCTCCGACTGGCTGCGGCGGCAGGACTCGGACCACCAGCGCATGTACTGGATCACGGGCAAGGCGGGCGCCGGCAAATCGACGCTCGTCAAGTTCCTGTCGCGCCACCGCGCCACCCAAGGCCTGTGCCACGAGTGGGCCGGCAACGCGCGCCTGCTCTACGCACGCTTCTACTGCAGCAGCAGCAGCGACTCGGGGTCGTCGCGGGAAGGTCTCGTGCGGACGCTGCTGTACCAGCTGCTGAGGCAATACCAACACCTCGCCGCAACCGCCTTCCCCGACCGGTGGGAGATGTTCTGCCTGCTCGGGATGCAGCCGGACTCGCCCATGACGGAGCAGTATCTGCAGCAGGGGTTGGAGCGGATGATCAAGTCCAACCCGGACACGCGGTTCGTTTTCTTCGTCGACGGCCTGGACGAGTTTGGCGAGAGCCCGGACGCCGTGGCCGCCTTCTTCCAGAAGCTGGCGCTCAGCCCGAACATCAAGATCTGCCTGAGCAGCCGGCCCTGGGGCAATTTCAAGAAATCCTACGGACTTGGCCCCACCCTGTGCCTGGAAGAACTGAACTATCCCGACATTGCCCAGTTCGCGCAGTCGAGGCTGGAGGAAAGTGCGGACTTCACCCACCTTTGCAGGCAGTCTCCGAAACAGGCGCAGGCGTTGGTGGAGGCGATCGCGGAGAAGGCCTCGGGTGTCTTCGTCTGGGCCGAGCTGATGCTCCGCCCGCTCCTCCAAGGCCTCCACGACGGAGAGAGGCTTTCGGATCTCCAGCGACGCCTGGACGGCGCGCCCGGCGACTTGGACCAGATGTTCCAGCGAGCGCTGGACAGCATCGAACCGGAGCGCGCCGAGCACGCCTCGCAGATATTCCAGATGGTGCGAGCGGCCCGGGCGCCGCCGAGCCTGCTCTGCCTCTCGTTCGCCGGCGAGGAGGACCCGCATCTGCCCTACGAGCACCCGGTCGAGCCCCTGACGGAAGAGCAGGAAGAGGCGCGAGCGGACCAGATGCGGCGACGGCTGTACAGCCACTGCAAGGGGCTTCTCGCGACCACCCCGCGCGGCGGTTCCTACGTCGACTACCTGCACCGGACCGTCCGCGACTACCTGCACCGCGGCTCCGTCTGGCACCACCTCCTCACCTCCCCCGCACCCGCCGCTCCCACCGCCTTCAACCCGCACCTCGCCCTCGCCCACGGCTTCCTCCTCGTCCTCAAGTCCGCCCGCCTCTCCCCTTCCCAATGGCACTTCCACCGCCTCGACCACCACTCCTCCTCCCTCTCCGACGACGAAGACCCCACCACCACGACCACGGCCAATACCCCAACCTTCTCCGCCCTCCTCCTCTCCACAGTCCACCACATCACCGCCTCATCTAGCCCCTCCTCCCCACCCCCGCACTACTACCACGCCCTCCTCGCCGCCCTCGCGCACGCCACCCACGCCCTCGTCCGCCGCGAAGGCCACTGCCCCAAACAGCAGCACCACAACAGCACCCGTCCTCGCTGCTGGTGCCGCGGCGCTGCCGACCACCCGGACGACGGGCCCTTCCTCGCGCTGGCGATCCAACTGCAATTGCTGCCGTACGTTGAGCGGCGGCTGGACTGCACGTGGTTGCTGCCGCCGGGCGAGAAGAGGAGGGCCGGTGAGGAGAGGGGGGCGGCGCCCATTTTGCATTTCGCCGTGGTTTCGTCGTCGTCGTCGTTGTCGGCGGCGGGGTCGTGGGAAGAGGGGGAGTACGAGGAGGAGGAGGAGAGGGGACGCAGGGCGAGGTTGATTGCGATGTTGTTGGAGTGGGGCGCGGATCCGAATTACGATGCCGCCGGCGGCGCGGGGCCGTCGCCGTGGGAGGAGGTGGTCATGGGGGGTGGGGTGGAGGAGTTTGGGGAGGAGGTGTGGGAGGAGTTTTTGCGGTATGGAGCGGACAAGGCCGTGTTGGTGGAGTCGGGAGAAGAGGATGTGGGCTTGGGGTCGACGGGTGGGAGGAGGAGGAATAAGCGTAGGTGGTATAGAAGGGTTTGGAGGCGGGAGGATGGGAGAGTGAGGTGGAAAAGTAAGAAGGGCGAAAAGTCGGGATAGGGTTTTTTTATATTATTTTTTAGCGTCGTTTCCTACCGTGCTCTCTTGTCACAAGGCCTGCGACATAAAGAGCTAGAAATATTAGTTTGTAATCCTATAATAGCTTCGATACCTGACATGTTGGGATGTAAACGCAGCAAGAAGGCTGCAGTCGATGCCGTCATAGCTATGATGATGAACGAGGCGTGAATCTAGACCCCATCTACTAAGCGGCTCCATTGGGGTTGGGTGTACAAGGCGTGAGGTCTGGGGAATGGAGTTACTTCTGTCGTCAGTTAGCTTAGGTAGGTCTGGTTATTAGGGCACTGGGTGGAAAAGGAGGATACGCGACAATGACATGGTTCGAAGAAGCAGTGATGGGAAGACTGCTGTGTTATGGACCACGGCAATACGTATGCACAAGAAAGGTTAGTCTTATATCCAAAGTGAGCAGACACCCGATGCGTCGCAGGGGTTGTTTTCGCATCTCTGTGGGAGGGCCGGCCCAATGGGGAGACCGATGTCTCTTCCAACGCGTTCGTTAGTGGACAGCCATTCAATCGGTTTCTTTCGTGTCAGCATTCGACACGGCCAGACCGTGCCATTTAGTCATTGCAAGTGCGTGTGCTTACCCGACGAACACCACAAGATGAGCGTCGGCAAGCCCTGTACAGTAGGTTTTGGTACATAGGATGGAGCGAGACGTGAACGAGAGAATATTTGGGTAGCATCTTGTCAGAAACACGCCGGCTCGGTACACTCTTGTTAGGCTCGTGTGGATAAGTGCGGCCCTGAACTTGCCGTGGCTGAGGTCGGCTGCAGGGATGACATGTCGTGCAGACATCCGTGCCGCTGACTACGACGTCCAGCCCCGTCCCCCGTGCACTCGGTCCCATTTACTTCACCGGCCGGCTGGTCCGAGTTCCTCCCCGGAAAGCTCTAAAAATGGCAATTGAAGCAATGGCCGAATATGGACGGACGAAAGCGTCGTAAGTGCTGATAGTCATGTCGGTGGTTCAATCTATTCTTCCATCAACCGCCCATACTTCCGAGACATGATCCACTTAGCTGCGTTCGACGATACGAAATCAGCGAGCAGAAAGGTCCAGAACGCTCTTAATCGGCGACAGCGTCTCCTGATCGTTCCCGGAGATAGTGACGCTTTCGTATTTGCGGTGGAGAGTCAATATGCAGAATGTTCACCGACGAAAGCCATCACTCGTGTTGTTGGAGTCATAGCAAGTGAACAGGCTGCTTGTCATGCACAGAAAGCCAGAGGCCAAGAGGGCAAAAAGAGTGCTGGGTCCACCCCTCCAGGGGGTGTCCAGAGCCACGGGGAGCAAAAGGACTTGCTTCAGGACATCCCAGAGCAAAAGAATGAGGTGTGATGGTCACTACGAGGGTCGAACTCGCGACCTTGGCGTCAACTGTAGGTTCTCTGGGAGAACTGCCAATATTAGCACCACGCTCTAACCAACTGAGCTAAGCGACCTCAGGCATCAAGATCAGGTCTGAGACCTCTTTGATGAGGAAAGTTCCGCCAGACGGGATTATAATGATTGGAACCGGGACAGAAAGTTGTCGTTGTACGGAGGAAGGGCAGGCGGGGGTGTTGGAAGAGAGGTGGTGTAAAATTTTACACTGGTGGACCAATGTTCCCGATTGGGACTAGTGCGGGCCTGAGCGGATCCGGGTTGCGAGTGTTGCCGAATTTAGGACAGAGCGCGTGGTGCGTGTGGAAATGGGGGAGATAGCGCATGATCACAGAACTCTACCTTGAGTGATGACGAGGGCGGGAGGATCAATGGGGACGGTCCGATGCTAGAGAGAGCTTGTCACCATGGACCGAAACAGGGTAGTTGCCGTCTTTGGGCAAAGCACGGAGATGCAGCAGCGCTGACAGGCGCGGATAGCCTTCTGGCGTAGAAACGTGTCGAACCGGCTAAACGGAGGCTCGTAAGGGTCGGCCGAATCGGAGGCCCAGGCGCAGACGGGCGAGCGACACGGTTGATAGTAGAGGCGAACGAAGCGAGGCGGCTGTCAGGGCTGATGGGCGTCGGACCGTGGCGTCCGTGTACAGCGGGGTGGTGGTGGTGAGGAGACATGCGACGTCGCAGCAGCTGAGCCGCGGTTCGTCATGATGAAGTGTAGGGCTGAGGGGCGGCCAGACCAGTCCACGGTGACGTTATGCGATGGGAGGGACGGACAGAGTAGGGTGGAGCGGAGGGCGGGCGGAGAGGGCGAGGCTGCGGCGGTGGTGGCACAGTTGCAGCGCAGCCGTAGCGACGTTACATGGCCTGTGCGCCCGCTGCTATTTTCAGCACAGCCTTCAACCACCCTCCTTCACACCACGCCCAAGCCACACTCAAGCTCACCGCGCATGCGTCTCGTAAGGCTCGTACTACCAGCCATGTGTCCTGGCTCTGGCGTCCGTATGAGCCGAATCCTCACCGTCGGCCTAGCCGGCCTTCCCCGGACCGTGGCCGCCCACCGTCCAGCACCCTCAGGATGACACGGGCTCCATTTTTGGAAGTTCGTTCGCCGCTCAGCTGCCAGCGCTACCATCACCAGCTTCATCTACCACCCAGCGAGCATGCATATATAGTCCTGCCCATCGCACTGTGGTCATTCATTCTTCATCACAACACACTTCCGTCTTCATCACTACTCCACTAATCAGACATTCGCTGTACAACCTTTCTTTGCTCCACTCGCTAGAGCTCCAAGAGTCGATCACTATTCCAATTCTCAGATCTCCTCTTAGTAATCTTCAATTTCCATCATGCACGCCCTTTCCATCGCCCTGACTGCCTTCGTCGGCGCTGCTGCTGCCAGTGTCAACGGTCCCTGGCAAGGCACCAGCTCCTGGGGTACAGCCGTCTCCACCCCTGTCACCACCCCGACTCCCAGTCTCTCCAAGAGCAGCGCCCTTCCGTCCAGCTCTGGCTCTGGCGATTACAACACTACCGAGACTGCGACTATGACCACCTTTACCACCGTCACTACTTGCCCGATTACTACGACGACGACGGACCATGGCTCCACCTACATCACCACCGCCTTGACCACCTCGACCATAACCGTCACCTCTTGCAAGGGAGGGTGCCATCATTTGTCTACTCCGACTATGACGCCAACTGACAAGCCCACCACCGCCCCGAACGGCACCTACACCACCTATATCACCTCGGACAAGCCTACCACCGAGTACGCCCCCGGCACCACCACCGTCGTCACCACAACTGTCGTTCCTACCACCATCGTTGAGACTATCACCTCCTTCGTCCCGTGCTCCACTCCCGTTGGCCACGAGGGCACCAGCACCTGGTACTCGACCTGGTTGACTGCCACCCGCATTCCGCACACCACCGTCACTGATTACACCACCGTCACGACCCTGTACCCCGCCCCGACCGGCAACAGCAACAGCAACAACAACAACGGAAACAACAACAACAACGGAAACAACAACAACAACGGAAACAACAACAACAACGGAAACAACAACAACAACGGAAACAACAGCAACAACGGAAACAACAGCAACAACGGCAGCAACAACGTTATTAACAGCAACAACGACAACAACAACGTTATTAACAACAACAACGTTAACAACGACATCAACAACATTAACAACAACAACATCAACAACAACAACAACAACATTAACAACAACAACAACAACAACGGCAACGTCGTCTGCCCGCCGGCTGCCACCGTCACCGTCACCCTCGGCGCCAACGGTGCCCCGGCTCCCACCGTGACCGCCACCGTCACCGTCTCCTACGGCACCGATGGCACGCCCGTTACCGTCACCGACAAGCCCACCGACGTCGCCTCCTCGACCGGCCAGGTCCCCAACCCTAGCAGCAAGCCGCACTGGGGCAGCACCACCACCTCCGACAAGCCCACCACCCCCACCGGCACGGGCAGCCCGTCTGCCGGCGCTGGCAAGAAGTGGTAGACGGAGCGGGGATGAGTTCGGACGACTTTCTTTTGTTGATTTCTAAGCTATAGATTTGTTAATTGCTGCGCCCGGGTTGTTGGACTACATTCTTTTTCTTCTTCTCTCTCTCCAGCATCTGTGGGTTTTATGAAAAGGCCTTTGGATGGCCTGTTGCATTCTTTTTTCTGCATGAGCATGGCAGCATGGTTGGGATACATACTTGAGATGATGGTTGCGATTGCGCCATTCGCGCCTTGTGCATTATGCAAGCGTTGAATTGTCATTCGTTCTGTTTATAATCAAAATGTAGACCACTCTCGCATAGATTGGCGTTTGGTGCAAAGGAATATATTTAGAATATCTTTCAATCTTTGATCTCTTCCGTTGTTGGCTGTCAGTGATCTGCCTTATAGAGCAATTCTACATGGGATGAGTAGTTGGATGCAAGATCAGGATATAAATTTAAGTTTTAAATTCGTGCATCTACGTCTGCATTTTGTATTCAACTACCTACCTGAATTTTTTGTTTCGGAATCTGTGTGGAAGGCACACGGGGGTGTGCAGTTTCTTTTGTCACCCGCCGTGGTGGAGTATCAGTAGTACAGCGTTGGCAGGGGATTGCACTCCCTACGTACGCCCACCAAAGATATCCAGATAATTTATTTTAGCCTCACTTATTGAAAACTGACTCTCATACATGCGTCCCGGTAGTGAAATAGGCATGGGCGGTAACGATGGTGGCCTCGCAGTTCCGCGACTTCCTTCCGTATCCGTCGCGCCTTCTTCGACGTCTTCCAGCTCGCTTGCTTCGGCTCGGGCTTCCATACCGTCACCGCCCAGCACCCCGACGTACCATCTCAATACTCCTCACACCATCTATATTCCGAAAATACCATGGCGCCCCAAGACCTTTGGGCTGTGGGGCCCCCACCATCGAACAGGACAGGCCTTCGTCATCTGTGGTTCGCCAACCAAGCGCAAGTTAGGTAGCAGCATATAGGACGCTAGTCTTCGTAATCTAACGCTGCGTTAGGGAGTCGTAGAGCCAGACATATTAGTGAGGCTCAGACACACCAGTCCAAGTGCGCATGAAGAGCGCTGACTGTATAGACCACTATGAGCCTTCGGACGATCGCCGAGCACGTCGTCCCTCACCCTCACGCTCCAACGACCTTCAACGATACCAGAACAGGGGGCGAAGCAGGAGTCCGGACACGCGCTACATGGGTGAGACTTAGAACACTCCAGTCAGCGTGAAGGGTGCTGACTGTATAGACCATAATGGGCGTTCAGACGACCGCCGAGCAAGTTCGGGCGCGCGCCGGCCTGCAATTGATGATTCTCGCCGTCGTCGCTCACCCTCGCGCTCGAACTGGGACCGAGAACGAATCAGGAGTCCGAGCACACACTGGTATGCCAATGATGAAGCTCGGCGTCGTTGTTCACTATTACACTACAGCAACCTTCCGGGAGAAGCCCACCATCGTCGCTCACCCTCGCGCTCCAACCGAGACCGAGAGCGAAGCAGGAGTCCGGTGATGCGCCGGTACACCAATAATGATGCTCGCCGTCATCGCTCTCCCTTACGCCCCAATCGGAATGGAGAACGAAGCCGGAGCGCTCGCTCGCCGTCTCTTACCGCCCGTCACCACAGTTATTTACCTGAAGAGCTCAACAACAATAACGAGAGGCACACCTTCACTGAAGGTAAAGATGGTTCCTGCGTGGAGCAATACGTTACATCGGATGCAGACTTCAGCCAACAAGACGACATCTGGGAAATTGTTGAGAGGAGAGTGACCTACCGTTCCTACCGGGGTGCCCCACTAAGCTTTGACAATGAGCCGAACATTGTCTCTATGACTCAAGTTACGACTGAGAGGAGGCAGAAGGCCACAAAGCAGTAGTAGGTTCCTCCATTCAATGGGATAATGAATGGGCCTGAGATGTATCTGGAGTGGCTCGTCGCCGGCCCGGAATCCGAACCATGCGGCGCGGCAACGCACAAATATATCAACATACAGGCTCAAATGAGGCGTACAATCGTTTCATTTCCCGCGACAAACACTCTAGAAACACACATTGCTCCAACATCTGGCCCGCGAGTGTCCAAAGGTTATGGTTGGTCATGTTGCTGCTTATACTATCACAGCCGTTTCGAGGACCTTCGTACTCGGGAAAATACGATATTCATGAAGTAACACGTCTTGATACGAACTTAGCAGAAGTCATGTATTATCCTAAATGCTCAGGTCTACTAGCTCATTTTCTTAAAATTCAATGATGAGCAATGCCGTCTCTCGCTAATCTTTGGAATTGGATTTCATGAACATAAAAACAACCCGCAGGCATCAACTGAAATTGATATCTACAACAAAGGCAGAATAATCTACACTTTCGTCTCTACATACAAAAAAAGCCGGCCGTTTTATGCACATGTACAGAGAATACAGAGATGTGGTATCTTTACACAGACAGAGAGAGAATGCCACCTTCCTTCCGTTTATCTTTTTCCACCCCAACCATCACCCCGTTCCTTTCTTTTGCCTTCTTTCCATTTCTTATCTTTGTCTTTTTCTAATTCGTTTCTTTTTTCTCTTTTATATCCCAGCCACACGACAAGCTATACACTGTGTCTCCGCTCGACGCCCTTGTCCAGGCCCTTGGCCAGCGCGTACAGCGCGTCGAGGTTCGGGGCCTCGACGCCCTTTTGCTCGGCGATCTTGATGGCGTTGCCGACCAGCGCCTCGACCTCGAGCGGGCGGCCGGCCTTGACGTCGGCCAGCATGCTGCCGCCGCCGAGCCGCATGGCCTCGGCGGCGCTGCCGGTCTGGGCCTGGGCGCGGGCGAGCTGATGCCGGGCCTCGTCCTCGGTGATCTCGGCGTAGCCGCAGGCCTGCGCGATCTTGACAATCTCCTGCATGATGTGCCAGACGAAGTCGGGGCCGTAGCCGCTTGCGGATGCGTCCGCGGCGAAGGGGGAGCCGGCGGCGTTGACGGCGGCGAGGACGGTGGCGGGGTCCCAGGTGGCGGCGTTGACGAGCATCTTGCTCCAGCGGCGCGGCTGGATGTCGTCGTAGACGAGGATGGTGGCGCCGCCGCGCTGGACGAGCTCCATGAACTCGCCGAGCTGCGTGGCCTCGGCGACGGAGGTGGCGGGGAAGGCGCCGACCTCGAGGCGCTCGAGGTTGCCCATGCGCACGGCGCCGGGCTGCGGCTGCGTCGCGGGCAGGTAGACGACGCCGGAGAGGACGGGGTTGCGCGGGAAGGCGGCGTGCCACTCGTTCTCGATGCCGATGCCGTTCTGGACCAGCACGATGGCGGTGCGCGGCGAGGCGACGGCGGGGGCGACGAGCGACGGGGTGCTGGGCTCGGCGCCGGGGAAGGCCTTGCTGCACACGAGGATGAAGTCCCACGGCGCGTCGGCGGGCGGCGCCGCCACGCGGTCGACGACGGTGGGCCGCACGCGCAGGCCGTGGCCGAAGACGTCGCTGTCGAGGGTGAAGCCGTGCTCGCGGACGTGCTCGTAGTTGCTGCGGCACACGCAGGTGACTTGGGCGCCGGCGCGCGTCAGGACCCAGGCGTAGACGGAGCCGATGGCGCCGGCGCCGAAGATGAGGACGCGGGCCATGGGGTCGGGGGGAGGATGGAGGGCGGCAGGAGGGCTAGGGGCAGCGCGGTGTCGGCCGGCGTGGGCGGGCTCTTAATGTCATGGTCTTCGAAGAAAGAAAATCAGGCTTTGATGCGTGTCAGGGGTGAGGGTGTCGGTGTGAGTCGCGTCCGGCCTGGTCGCGGGTGGGGCGGGCAGATCTGGAGTGCGCGCCAGGCGGGCGCTGCCGTGTCTGCCGCCGCTAAACTCGCTCGTTGCGGCCTCAGAGGCTGCTAATCCCGCCCGAACTGGTGTGTTTTGCACGCTGCTGTACCCACGCCGAGGCTCAGGGTCCCGCCGCGTCCAAGGAGGCGGTCCGCAACTGACTCTGTCTCGCGGCGACCCACCCCAGCGCCGTTCCGCGCGCCCCGTCCGCAGCGTCCAGCGGCCAGCGGCTGCGCGCCCGCCGTGCCGCGCAAGACCCGCCCCGACTCGCCTCGCCCGCCGCCGCGCAGGGTTTGTTTCAGCTGCGGGCAGATCATCGACACCAAACCCACGGCGCTGCCACCGAGCCAAGTGGGCCGTCGCCCGCTGCCACACCCGCCGCCCGGAACAACATCCGCGCCTCCTCGTGCTTCTCTCCGCATTGTGTATATCAACCCCACGCTGCTGTGCCTCAGACGGACCCGTTTGCTGAATCCAGCAGCCGCTTGCCGCCGCCTGCCCGGCCTTTGTCGCCCTCGTCCCCGTCCGCCCCTCTGCGCCGGCCGTCTGCGGCAACCCTCTCCGGCGACCCTCTGCGGCGGCCCGCGCGTGGTGACTTCCGTCCCGCCCGCTGTTGCAGCCGTAGCCGTATGGCGGCGCTATTGCTGGCCGCAGGCTCCACAGCCTCGACTCTGCCAGGAGCTTCTCACGGACTCTCCAGACCGCCGTTCGCCGAGCCGGCGCCGTGGCCATTGTCCCAAGCAGTGGCGCCCGACTCCCCCATTCTAGCCCCCAGGCTCGCGTCGCCGGCAATTTCCTCTTTGGTGCAGTGGCCACATGCGGAAGGGAGCGACAAAGAAGGCCCAACAACGTGCTTTGTCCTGGCGCCGTCCGCCAAGTCCCTGCAAACGCATGATGCTACAATGGGGCCCTGTTCTCTGCCGCCTGTCTTTCATTTGCCATGTTCTTGGGTGGAGGGGGTGTAGCTCTGTCACTTATAGTTGGACCCGCACTTCCTTCACTGGCGTGACGCTTCGCTCCCTGTTTAGCTCGGGCACCCTCGCACGTCTCGGACGTGCTGGACGGTATCGAACACTTATTCCCGCACCATCTGGCGGCGCTCACGAGACCCCCGGCCATGGCCTCATCCTACCAACCCCCGGAGCTGCAACCGGCCTTCCCAGTCCGCTCTGGACCGCTCCCCCAGGGATCGCCGGTCGGCGGCCGCGAGCTGTACAAGCAGGCCGTGAGGGACTTCTTCAGGAGGGAGATTAGACAGCATCGCGGGGACCGACATCGGCTGGCCCGCCGCAGCGAAGGTGAGCAGAGAGCATGATTCAGGACCCGGCATGAGGTGTACCGCATGGCGTTCCGTGTTCCGGGGGCTGACGGGGCGGCATTGACCGCATTTCCAGCGCAATGGGACCGAGCTAGCGACATCAAGTGGAAGGTGCTTCCATCAATCATCAGACGCCGCTGGGAAGCCGAGTCACGCCGGCTGTGGCCTCGTCGGGGAGACGATCCCACCGTGCGCACCGATCCCATGGATGTTTTCTGCAATGCCGACGAGATATACTATGCCAGGGGCCGGAAGCGTCCCGGCAGGATAGGACAGAAGCTGGATTGGTCCGAAGGTCAGTCGAGAAAAGGGGGGGCGTGCACCGTGTTGTGTCCTGAGGCCGCCAGTGTGGCTGATTAAGTGGGCGTCATAGAGTACATCCGCGAACGCTACCAGCCAGTGTACGACGCACTCCAACCTCTTCCTACCCCTATCGGCGGAGGTCAAGTCCACGGTGGAGTACCACAGAATGCCCCTATAAATCCAAACAATAACCCTGCAAATCCGGGAAATAACCCTCAACTCCCGCTTCTAGCGTTCGGCAAAGCTGGATTCCAGGACGAGGCTCAAAAAATCGACCATGCCCGGGGATGGGACCCTCCCGCAAACAGTTGGTTGGCGGATCTGCGCACGTATCACCGTGCTCGCGACAATGGCCTACGATCGGTGGAGCCAAACGTCCTTGATGAATTCAACGACAAGCTGAACCTGCACGAGGCCATCGGAAACCGGCGTAGCAAAGGCCAGTGGCAATGGCACAAGGAACTTGGCGCTGGGACTTACGGAAAGGCCATGCTTTATCGATGGGCCGATGGGGATGGCAACACCCTTGCTGTAAGTGGTCGTCATTTCCTCGATTGATCTCTCCACCAAAGCTGTATGTGTTATTGACTGGCGGTCCCTGGTGATCTAGCGTGTTGTTGTCAAGAGAGATCTTGGAGTATCTTCATTCAAGGAACGACGGATTCTGCGAAACCTGCGCGACGCGGGGGCCCAAAGCAAATACATCGTAAAATACCTCGGCCAGAACGCTCGCGGAGAGCGATTGGGGCGCACATACTTGGAGTACGCTCCTTACGGCGACTTGAGCGACCTTTACGGGTACTACACGGCGAGCCAGTAAGTCGAAGTGGACACTTTCCCAAAAGTGGGTGGAATCCGCTGGGGCTGACTGTCTCCCGCAGGATTATGATCCCCGAAGCATTCATCTGGTATCTGCTCTTCTGCCTTGCGGAAGCAGCAGTCACACTCGAACGGCCCGTTCCACCGAATAAGAAAGCCATGTTCCATTACGACATCAAGCCTGCGAATGTTTTGCTCACCTATCCCGACGTTTCCGACACCTCTCGCCACTGGCACCAGAACTACCCAGTAGTGCAGCTGGCCGATATGGGCGGCGTCCACGAGTACCCAAATCCAGACCAACCTGAGACGGTCCACCGTGGAGGAGGTACACTCGGCTGGTCACCATGGGTAAGCACTTTGGATCTTTTTGCAGCCTTCAACATTCCTGCAAACAGACCCAAGCCCTTCATGCACAACATCTCCTGCCCTTCGCAATTCCGTGAGCAAACTAACGTTAAAGAAAGAAACAAAGGACTGACTCACCACCAGGAACTCAACAAAGAACAAGACCAAAGGAATTGCAACGCCTTCCGCAGTTGGGACGGCGACAAGAGGCGGCCGGCGAGCACGCCCGCGCCGAAGCCCGAGCTCCCCCTCAACCCGCCCTGCCGCATCCACACCAGCATCTACCAGATCGGCCTGCTGGCCTGGTACGGCATGCGGCTGCCGATATCGACGAACCAGCTGTGGTTGTTACCGCAATTCCAGCGCAACCTCTTCAGCTCGGACGACGACTACTGGCGCATGTGCGCAAGGATCTCCCGCATCGACTTCCCGTCGCGCCACCAGCCCCGCAACCGCGACGAGGGCACCATCCCCCCGCGCGATATCGAGGCCGTCATCGACCACTTCTTCCCTGAGGACGACGACGACGACGACGACGACGACGACCCACCACCGCCGACGACCACCAGAAAGAGAGGCAGAAAGGCGCCGGCTCGGCCGAAGCGGAAGCCAAAGAAGAAGAAGCCCAACCCGCACGCCGACCCGCTCCTCGACGCGGCCATCCAGCGCGCCTACAACGGCAGACCGCACCCGTCCAACCCTCCATCCTACTACGCGCGCAACGCCCTCGCCCCGCACTACTCGCCCCGCCTCGTCGAGTGCGTCTACCGCTGCCTCGAGCCGCTCGCCGAGAACCGGCCGTCCCCGCAGCAACTGCTGGCCGAGGCCCGCGACGCCTGCGACGCCGACCTCGCGCGCTGGTGGCCGGGCGCGGGCACGGTCGGGGGCGTCGTCGCCGGCGCCGGCGCCGGGCAGGCGTCGAGCAGGCCCGTCGTGCCCGGGCCCGGGCCGTGGATTGGGGCGGGGAGGCCGCCGGAGGAGGGGAGGGTCGGGATGGAGAGGCCGAGGGGGGTCATTTTGAGGGAGGACAAGTATCCGATTGGCGGGCAGGTGTTGAGGAATGTTTATCAGTGAAAGGAGGGGGTGCGGTGCGTGGTAATGTGATGGCTCTTTTTTCTTCTTTCTTTTGTCTCGGGAAAAGTGAACTTTTTGATGAGTTGTTTTAATCTTACTTACTTTTCCTTTTCTTTTTGGGATAATGACGGATGCTTGACTGTGGGATTGTCTTTGGAGTTGCTGGATGTAATCTTAGGATGATGACAAGGTACTATGGATTCTTGCTTCAAGCGCGCGTTGATTGAGTGGTTGAAGTCAGTGCTGACGTTGGATGCTGTCTACCTAGAAGAAGTTGTTGCCGCCCACTTCAGGCCCTGTCATGCACGTCGCATCCCACACCTTTCAACGCCACACTGCACAGTCAAGCCCACTATCAGCAACTCCCCGTCTCTGGTATCCACAAGTCAAAGAAATGCTGACAAAATCAAGGAATCCGCCCACACAGGCAGCTGCGAGGTGGCAGGATGCGATCTGTGCCAGTGCTGCCTGTGGCGCAGCTTAGCTCAGCCGAGTTGCTGCCTGGCCTGCATCCTTCCATAAAACCAATTCCTCCCCTCACTGCCATTTAGTCGCCCAGCTCATTCCCCATTCGTTCATTCATTCACTCACGATGTCCGGCGACATTCCCCGGCAAGAGTTCCTCATCGACGATTTGCCCACGACTTCGGTCACCATCTACCCGTCGCGCGCCCACGTCGTCCGCGATATCGCCGACGTCAAGCTCCAGCCCGGGCTCAACGAGGTGTCCATCTACGGCATCACGCCTGCCGCGGACGAGCATTCCGTCCAGCTCGACGGCCATGGCGCCGCCACCATCACCGACATGAGCGTCGAGCTCGTCGCCAACCGCGAGAGGTTCGCCGATCAGTTTTCCGGGGAAGAGTCGGATTCCGACCTGGACGAGGGAGACGAGGCTAGCGACAGCGAGTGGGAGCGTAGCCATCTGAGGGCGCTGGCCAGCGAGCTGAAGCGGTTGAGGGACGAGGTCGAGGCGGCGCGCGAGAAGCAGAGCTCGGCGAATGACCAGATGCGCGTGCTGAATGCCTTCATGGAGACTATCAATGCGAAGCACAACGAGCTTGCGGATACCTCCAAGGCAATTGCTACGTATGGTGATGACAGGGCGCGTCTGCACAGGCAGTGGACGCTGGCGAAGCAGGAGATTGAAAGATTGGAGAAGAATATCAGGAAGAAGGAGGCCAACTTTCAGAAGGAGACCAAGGCGGAGCGAAAGGCCAAGAAGAAGCAAAGGGAAGAAAAACAGAAGAGGATGGCTCAGAGGCTGAGGGAAAGGCAGCGCGTGAGGGAAGAGAAGGCCAAGTTCTGGCCGAGGAAGCTCTACTGCGTTAAGTTGACCCTGGAAGCCCCCACCGACACGCCGACGTCGTCTAGGCGGGGTTCAATCGAATCGGCTGCTTCTTCCCCGGACTTTGATGAGCATTCCCCCGTCAGCGTGTCGGAGAAGACCGTACGGCTCTCTCTTTCGTACGTCGTCCGCGAAGCGTCCTGGTCGCCGCGGTACAACGTCAGCATCTCATCTGTGGACAAGACCGCGACCATCACCTACAGCGCCGAGTTCAGCAACAAGACGTCCGAGACTTGGAAAGACGCCAAAATCACTCTCTCCACTTCGCAGACGTCATATTCGGGGCTCGATGACAAGGTCCCCGAACTTCGGCCGTGGCCCATCTTCTTGAGGGATAGGCACGCGTACGACGAGGACGAGCATCTCTGGGATACCAAGCTAAGCCCGCAAGAGAATTTGTCCAGCAACAACTTCATCTCGCACGCGCATGGCCAGGACCACTTCAACCGATATGAGGTTTTCGGTCCCGAGCGCGTCGGTCTCTTTGGAAACCTGACCATCTCCGAACCAGTGTCACAACATCGACCACCACCCCCGCCCCCCGCTTGGAAGCCTACCTTTGGAGCACCGTCTCAACTGGGCTCTGGATCTGGTGGTGGTCTGTTCAACAATACCGGTAGAGGCTTTGGTGCTACAACTGCTTTTGGCCAGGCAGCGCCAACTGCTGGTAACAACGATTCCGGAACCCAACAGCCTCCAGCCACCGGGGGACTGTTCGGAAACAGCACCAATGCGCAGCCGACGCAAGGCAGAGGCCTGTTCGGTGGCGGCGGCAACACCAACGCACAACCAGCGCAAACCGGAGGATTATTCGGCAGCAGCAACAATAACAACACCACCAACACCCAGCCAGCGACCACGACCAGCAGCAGCCTCTTCGGTAATACCAGCACCACCAACAACACTGCTCCACAACCTCCCACCACCGGCGGACTGTTCGGCCGCAGCGCCGCCGCTCCACCACCCCCAGCCGCTGGTCCCGACCAGCACCCCTCCTCCACCCTACACCAAGAGCCCACCTGGGAAGACTCGGGCATGACGACCGCCTACGACCTGCCGGGCACACGCACCCTGGCGCCCTCGCCGCTCGCCCGCCGCCACAAGCTCGCCACCCTCCGCATCCGCGACGTCGCCCTCTCCTACCTGGCCATTCCCAAGCTGCGCAAGGGCGCCTTCCTGCGCGCCAAGCTGCGGAACCCGCCGGCAGCAACAAACGACGATGACGATGACGGGAAAGAAGACGGCAGCGGCGGCGGCGGCATCACCCTCCTCGCCGGCGCCGCCGGCCTCACCCTCGACGGCTCCTTCCTCGGCACGACGACGAGCCTCCCCCGCACCGCGCCCGGCGAGGCGCTCGAGCTCGACCTCGGCGTCGACCCGGCCGTGCACGTCGCGTACGCGCCGCCGGCGCTGCTGCGGCACGGCGGCGCACAAGCAGGCCTGCTTATGGGCGCGCGCGAGGCGGCGGATCGGTACGCGCGCTGCACGACGCTTACGAATGCGCGCGGTGCGCGGGTCAAGGTGACGGTGAGGGACCAGGTGCCCGTGTCGGAGATGGAGAGGTTGAGGGTGGAGGTGGTGGAGCCGAGGGGGTTGTGGAGGGGTGGGGGGAGGGTGAGGGCGGGCGAGGGGGAGGGGGAGGGGGCGGACGGGGAGGAGAAGGAGGAGAGGAAGGGAAGGTGGGGAGAGGTGACGGCGGAGATGAAGGAGGGGAATGTGGTCGAGTGGACGGTCGAGTTGGAGAAGGGGAGGAGTTGCAGGCTGCCGCTGGAGTGGGAGGTCAGGATGCCGGGGGACAAGAGGGTCGCTTTTGCGTAGTAGCGTTGCGTTGTGGTGTGGCACAGTAGGAATATTATTGGGGGGGACTGAGGAGAGAATTGCGCCAAGTGCACTAGATAAGTATATAGCATAGATAAATATAGGAATGCAAGCCATCATGCGCTATACTTTTGTCGGGAATAGTGTTGTGCGAATACAGCTATCTGCCTAGTCCAATTAGCCGTAGTAATCGGCGGAGAGGCGCGTCTTTTCGTCAATGACTATATTGCCGGATATCAAAGAGAAAGATTCTCCGCCAATGCACGGAGCTTTCCTTTTCTGGACTCTACGGATTGAATGTTTTACAAGCAACTCGGACAGTGAGACTATGAGCGATGCACAATGATTGACCGAATGTTCTTGCGACGCTGCAAGTTTTGAAGCGGCGGATAAGCTTTGAGATGCAGTTGAAGGCTTAGCCTGGGGATCGCCGTACTAAACCGGAAACGCGGCTGAGCTTAAGACAGCTTACGCAGCCACGGCAGGCTTCGCCTGGGGGCCTTAGCTCCGCCACCCCATGAAAACTACGCGTCAGGAGTATCAAAAATGTCCCGTTGACCCCGTTTAGATGGTTGAGTGCAAGGAAAGGTGAATGGATCTGCCTGGCATTATATCCAGACCTTGGGTATATTGATCCGCGATTGCGGCTGCATTTGATCGGCTTACGCACTGCATCCACGCATTCACGATAGCGAATCTACCCCACAGATGCAGATCTTGGCTGCTTCAGTCTTCTTCTACACCACATAGGCTTAGATCAGACGCGTATGCAAAAGGCCAATGGGGCCTCCGCGTAAGTCTGGCCTTCGCAGAAGGCATGATTGGGCTCTCGGTCCAGGTCGCGGCGGGTTTCGGTGAGAAGTTCTTGGCAATACAGGCCAGAGTGCTTGGGTGCACCATGAAGAGGCTTCGAAGGTGTTTAGCTATATAAACCATTTTTTCTCCGAGTTTCTTTGCTTCACTATTGGCACTCTCGCTTCAGTTGTTCGTTGTCGTCTCTCAATTTCTTTCCATTTCGGAGCTCAGTGTAGGCTCGAAAATAGCCGCAATGGGCATCCTCAAGTGGACAGTTGTCTCTCTTTTTGCCTCCGCCGTTGATCTGGCAGTCAGTTCTCCGTTAGCGAGGCGTAATGGAACGTGTACTACTAAAAACCAGCGTAAATCATGGTAGGAACCTCTAAGATAATCGCGAAAGGTACCGAGCTGAAGCAGTCGTCTCCCAGGAACAATCTCAGTGATACCGAGAAAGCGGCTTACATCGACGCCGAGCTCTGCTTGATGTCGTCTCCAACAAAGCTCGACATCGAAGGCGCAGAGAACCGATGGGACGAGCTGATGTACAGCCACATTGTCCAGTCCAACATCATCCACGACGTGGTATGCCACCGCTCCACACACCCCCCAAGTTCCGAGTCTCAGTGACTGACCACCCATCTCACAACTCAGGGTGCCTTCCTCCCCTGGCACCGCCTCTACATGCGCGCCCACGAGCTCCTCCTCCAAACCGAATGCAACTACACCGGCGCGCAGCCCTACTGGGAGGAGTCGCTCGACGTCACCGCGCTCAACGCCTCCTCCGTCTTCGACCCAACCACCGGCTTCGGCGGCAACGGCGCCGGCGACGACGAGTGCGTCGCGGACGGCCCGTTCCAGAACCTCACCCTGCACATCAACCAGACGTCCAGCTCCGCCAGCTACTGCCTCTCGCGCAGCCTCGACGCCGACAACTTCCAGAAGGC
Source organism: Diplodia seriata (assembly GCF_021436955.1). Classification (NCBI taxonomy): domain Eukaryota; kingdom Fungi; phylum Ascomycota; class Dothideomycetes; order Botryosphaeriales; family Botryosphaeriaceae; genus Diplodia; species Diplodia seriata. Next base: position 1,025,047 of record NW_027117308.1, on the reverse strand, counting down.
CAACACGACGTACATCGACGCGTGCTACGCGTCCGCCGACTACGACGCCGCCTACCAGTGCTACAAGTCCAGCCCGCACACGGCCGGGCACGCAGGGGTCGGAGGAACGGTGAGTGGCCCACGCGAAGCCAAAAAGTCCTGCGTACTAACGATACCTACCTCCCCCAAAGATGCTCGACGTCGTATCCAGCCCCGGCGATGTAAGTCCTTCCCCAAACCCTTTCTCTCTTCACATAGAACGACGTCACGTACGTCACGTCACATCGACACACCGCTAACACGAACGCGACAGCCTCTCTTCTTCCTCCACCACACCAACCTCGACCGCCTGTGGTGGCTCTGGCAGAGCGCCAACCTGACCGCCCGCCTCACCGACATGACCGGCCGCAACGTGCCGCAAACCAGCTACCTGGAGCAGAACGGCTTCGACTATCCCGGCGCGGACATTCTGAACTACGACGGCGACCCGGCGAATGTCACGACGCTGAATCATAACCTGTGGATGGTCGGGATCATCCCGAATGCGACGGTGGGCGATGTCATGGATCTTGGTGGAGAGCTGATTTGTGCGGAGTATGTGTGAGGTCGGGGTGATTGGGTGGGTGGGATGGTTGGCTTGTACGGTGTAGGGGCTCAGGTGGTACGTTGACTGGGGGTCTACTTCGTGAGACCGTAATAAAGTGCTACTTTTTTCACCACATGAGATAAACTGATTGTTTTATGCTGTGTTACGAATATGCGGTTTCAGAAGCTCGGGAAAAGCTGTGGATCATGACTCTTGTTCCGGGAAGTCTCTTAAAGCTTACAATCAATCAAGCCTTACAATCTCACGACCACTCTTCGGCTTACCCTTTCTCGGTTTTGATTTTTGCGTGTTCCTGCCTGCCTCCTCTCTGAAAGGCGGCGTTTCAGCACTTTTTGCCCTGGATATCTTGAGAGTTGGTGAACCAAAGTTATGAAGCTTCCGCTTACCCGTTACAGAGAATTCGACCTGCAATTTACAATGGAGAGATGGCATTTTATCTATGATGATAATGCTGCAAATCCATCTTTGCCTTATTTTCTTGTACCGGCCCAAACTATGATCTTCTTCACATCTTAAGACTTGTAATCGCCCATATTATATCCAGCTAATTGCATGTTTAATTAGTGATTGGGGCAGAAATCTGTCCTTTTCAGCTACAATGACAATTTCCTATTGATCAAATGGTGAACAAGCTACGTACGTTGAAGTGTGTTCGAAATGCAGCATTCAGGGTGGAATGTGGTTCTCCCACGGATGTGCTTTTTTCCATGTTAGTGAAACAGATCGACCGGAGAATATGTGAGACTGCTTCCTGATCTGGCCCGTTGCATTGGCACTAGTTGAAACGGCTCCCACCAACGGCATGTGCGGCGCGGTCCCGTCTATCTTTTGGAACGATGCAGGCACGTCACGAAGCAGAGCCGATTTTGATCTGAGGTGCATTTACGCCCTCAGGGGAGCAAATGAAACGGTGCGCGGACAACGGGCCGCCCGCTAGTGGACGCCCCTGCAGAACAATCTCAACTTCGCAAGCAGATTACTACTTTGGACTGTAAGCACACATTTCCTGTGAGTTGACGTAGTTTGGAATTATTATTGAGTATTCTTGCTCGCTTTCCGCGGCTTGAGGTGGCTGTTTGCCCTATGAAACGCGGCATACATGACGCATTAACGAATCAGTACATGCGGAGAAAGGTGTCTGAGGATTTCGATAACAGCTCAAAAGAGTATAGGTTCCCACTTTTAAGCTTCGAGTCTAACGTTGGTGCTTATATATAGGTCCGCCTCCCCTCAGAAGTCATCAGGACACCGATACTTGCCGTTTGTCGTCTACTTACCCTTTTTATATGGACGAAAACTTCCACGAACTAATCGTCATAAGCTACCGGTATCTTCTATGATACTCACGACCTAGGTACAGTGCCCTTTATATTCTTTGGTCTATTTGATCTGGCTAAATGCTAATGAAAAAAGGTTGGCAGCGTAGAGAAAACTTGAAACCCCGTCTGACGGTCGCAAACGGTCGCTTCAACTTCAAGGGACTTCCACTGCCCTTCACGTCGCAACCAAGCTTGGCGGTGCTGAAAAACGGCGAAGTGCACTCTTTGCACCCAGATCGCAGCAGTTGCACAGCAGATTACGAAGCGATGTATATTTAGAAGTGTTCCGAGCCCCGCACCGCCCCGTGTCGCACCACACTCAGTATCCGTTCAGACCATTCCTGGCCAGCACCCACAGTCGCACACGACCTCTCGATGAGGCTCTCAAGAAGACCGGTGAAGCGTCGCGCGAAACAAAGGATCCATCAGTACCCAGACCGACCAACGCATCATTTCTCATGCGCAGAGGCTGGCGGTCGCGTTACAACTCATCCTCGATCGCTGCGCCGCCCCCAGTGAACCATCTCCAATGAGCACACGCTGAATCCTGCAATGACAGGCTGGCGGAGGTCTGTCAGCCACCGAATCTCTCAGCTATAGGTCCGCTGCGTTATCCAAACCCTGGCCTCTCACGTGTCACTGCTCAGCGGCGAGATCTGCACCATTCATCCGACATTTCGACTCTACCTCCGGTTGTGTTACCTTCCCCAAGGCTGAGCCGACGCAAAGCCAGGCAGGCGTCAGAGACAGCCCCTGCGCTGCTACGTCGCTCTCTCCTGTCCACCATCCACGGCTTGACATGTATCGCGTCCTCAAGCGCCGGCGAATAGGACCATCGAGCCTTGCGAAGGCAACAAGGCGACAGCTCTCTATATGCGACGGTCCCAGGGGTCTGGTCAGGGCTTGCTTGAGGGTGGGCAGATGACTCCCCGCCCAGTGAGAATGTGATTGGAGCCACCTTGTTGCTGTAGCAGGCGGCACACTTATGCTCAGGTTTTTGCTTTGGACGAGTAGGAACTCGCTCTCAGGCCTCCCGCTTTCCGCTGAGTCTGAAATACTGGAGTCGCTGGCGAGCAACAGTGAAGCTCTGATCTGCCGCATCCGATGATCAGACGAGCTTGGACATATCATCGATAACATCTCCATTCCAATGCGCCTTGCATTCCGCCTCATTTCATTTGCATCACTCTCCGCTCTGGTATAGCGCGACGAGCCAGATGAGGCCTGCACACTGGAAGTCTGGGGGCTCGTCCCAGAACACTTCGGACCAGGATCGGGCCAGAAGAAAGCGCGACTCGGGTGTAAGGTCATTCAAGCACACGGAGAGCACCCGCTAGCCTGCTGACCTTCAAAGGTTTCTGGAGTGACTCCACAGCACAGTTCAGGTGTAAAACCAACAACACCCTCCAAACCGGTAGGTACTACGGCTGTTATCAGTTACACTCGCTAATGTGAGCTAAAGTGGTCAGGACCGCCGTCTAGCTCTCAAAGCAACAGGCCCGCCGAGCGCTACGGTGAAACGACCAGCCAGACATACCCGACGGCCGTAACAACCCCCGGATCGAACTCCCACACTCAGTACCACTCGAGCGTCCAGAGTAGCGTTGCCGAGACGCCGGTTGAGAACTACCAAGGATACAACCAGATCCAAAACATGTCGGAAGAAGCGTATCGTAACAACGGGTCTGGGACGAATGGCGGCAGTGCGCCGGGCTCAGAGACGTTGGGGCATCAGCAAGGGACTACCGCCTCTCCCTGGGTTTGGAGCCCGCAGCATGGACAGCACTATTACCCTACGACGGATTACGCTACAGGTAATCTACAAGACCTTGATCCACATATCATGGCTAACTCGGCCCAGGCAAAACGGTTTACGTCTTCGAGGACGGCACGAGGCAATGATGGGATTAGGCTTGGAACTCAATTTTAGCGGGCTTTTTTCCCGCCTTACTCCGGCGCGTGGAAGACGGCATTCTATTCGATCATCGGATTTGGCGCCAGGGCTTCGGGATCGGGTGACTCCAAACGAATGGAAGGTGTTTGTATACTCGGAGGGAGAGCCCGATTTGCTGCAAAAGCAAGGTGTGACGCACCTCCCTAGCAATGTGCAACGAGGCGCAGCAGATTTCTGAGACGTTGAGGCGGCAAATCTGAGATCCCACGTACAATAAGCGATAACTCTGCCTCCGTGCTGCTTCGGCGATCACCAGAACTGACGACCAATTGGCGTCTGCCGATTCGGTAAGCTGCAGGATTTCAACAGCTGCCTGCGGGGTCCCGCTGCAACACATGTCTGTGCACTCCTCGCCAATGATAAAGGAGAGCCGGTTCGCCAGCCTCAGCCTCGCCTCCGACAGCCTTCCTTACCCGCCTGCTGCTCCATCTCACCTGGACAGAGCACATGTGAGCGTGGCGTTCTGGTCTCAGTTCGACGCATGATCTTATACGCGGCTGAAAAATTTCAGTATACCCATATAACAGCCAATCTCCCTCCGCGCCGCTGCAAGGACGCTCTGGCTTGCTGCACTTTCTCGCTTTTGGACGACGGGCGCATAGCCGCATACCTTGTGCGAGCGTGGCTACAGATAGCATACTTCCATGGAATGCCAGCCTTGCGTCGCTGGCCACCCCAACCTGAGCCGGTTCGATCACTTCAGCTCCCGTAAAAATCGCCCACGTCTCCCGCTGACAGCATGAAAGGACAACTCATCATCCAACCAAGGGTCCGAAGATTTTCCACATCCATTAGAGATATGGCTATTCAAGTTGTCCCGGAGGACGAAGCGAAAAGTCCTGACTCTCCCATTTCCAGCTCCGATGGAGACACGCCCCAATCAGAATCGGAGCAGAGTAACCAATCATTGGCAAGTAGCGTGTCTGCGCCATTGGCTAATTTTCGAGTAGTTGCATCTTCGATCCAGGAAATGGCAGCAACGGATGGACGACAGACATGGTGGAGCCGGCTCCTACGATTCTTCCGCAACGGACCGCACCTTCCCGAGGACGACCGCTACGACCACCTGAAAGTGAAACCGAGTGAGATCAAACCGGATATTCTGTCTGCTGGGGAAACACCATTAACAAGTCCCAGTTGCTGGTTACCCGGACGGATACCCCCGGTACGCTGCATTCATCGACACTGATGACAACTTCCGAATTTACCGGCGGTTTGGAACACTCAGGAATCGTGTTCTCCTGCATCGGCAACTTGAGCTTTCACTGCTTGAAGATGAGTTGGATGAGCTTGATCAGTCGGACAACAATGACGCTCGCGCCTACCGGCTTGCATCAATACAGTACGATAAAGCTCAACAGGACTCAATGCGGACTGATCTGGTCGAGAGGATTGATACCAAGCTTGAACAATATGGTCTGCATCGACCTCATACCCCACCGAGACTCGAAGGTCATGGCTGACTTTGTGAAGACACGCTACTGGCTCGCGAGCGGCAGTCTCTCGCAATGGAGAAGCCTACCAAGCGGAACCACCTGAACCTCATCAACTACGTGTGGAACACTAGAGTCATCGATAAAGCAGAGGCTGGGGTTCTCAATCGCATTGACGACTTTGTAGTACTTTCACGGCACCAGGACTCTCCGTTTCACACCTTCCTCGAGGACGTCCTCCAGAAATTTCCCCTCCCATGGATTCAGGTAGACAGACTACGTGCGTTATCCATGCGGGCTCGGGCTAACATCTCTCAAAGCGAATGTTCGTATCGAAAGAGCAGGAAGCCAAGGCCGAAGGGTCAGAAGACGCCGGAATCAGCTTGTTCTCGAAAGCCAGAATCAGCGCCTTGATTCAGGTCACGGTTACCATCATCACCGTGGGCCTGCTGATGGTACCAGTCTGCCTGCTGTTCAAACTGAAGATGGCAGATAAAATCAAGGTTGTCCTCCTACTTGTTTTCGTTCTCGTCTTCCCGATAGCTATATCCGTCTTCGCTCGACCAAGACATCATGAGCTCTTCGCCGCCACCGCAGCGTAAGTCAACACCCCACGACGTTTCGATATCTCTGAGCTAACTACAACGCAAGATATACCGCCGTTCTTGTTGTTTTCCTTACAAACTTCGCTGGAAGCGGAAGTGAAGATGGAGGTTGAGAGCCAATTTGTATATCGTGCGTCCCTAAAAGTTGTCTGGTTTCTCCTCTACCTCTGATGAATGGTGACAATCCGTCGACTGACACTCTGGTGACTTTCTTCTCAGTACAAAAGGGTTCCCAAGTAGCTCAATACTGAAATTTTCACCGAAGCAACATAGCCCTCCGAAAACTTACACCGCGAAGCATGAGCTTCCGCATTCTTCGGGCTCCGTGTGAGTAAACCAATGCTCTTGGTACTGAAGCCATTATGCTGAAGTTACACTTATGCAAAGGTGCGGCGCTTCTTGCAACACCGAATGGCTCACTGCGTGCTGCTCAGAATACTCACGGTCCCATCCTCAATGCATCAAAATTGTCCCCGTTCGGCGATACAACATACTAAGAATGGAACCACTAGCCGTTAAACGCCCCAAGAAGCATTTCAAGCAACCCCACGACATCGTATCAAAATTTCCCTTTCGTCGTCTGCTCCTGCAGTCATACAGATCCTCCATATCCGTCGCCATCTCGCCCGCCTCGTCACCACGTTTCACTCACCGCGAGCCCGGCAATGAATGATATATATATATATATCGCCAAGTCTCATCGTATCATGGTGGAAATTTGAAACGGCCTCTGCGTCTATGCGTCGACATTCCTCTGCACCCCACCCCGCACCGCGCACGCTCGCCGATCCGCTCGCCGCTTCGCTCCACCACCGCCGCACCACAACCACGACCCCTTCCGCCGCCACCGTCGCGTCTTCGGGCGATTTGGCCCTATTTTTGGCGCTTTTCGTCGTCTTTTGCCTGGGCGCGTGGGCTGATCGCCGCGCCCACCTTCTTGGATTCGGCTTTGCTGCTGTCGCGGTTCTGGGCATCACCGTCCCGTGTCGAATTTGTTACGCAAACACCGGTACCGTGTCCCAGCGGTGTCCAAATCTTCAGTATGGCGCGTGGCACCATCCATGGTACAGCATGGCGGCCCCGCTCACAAACACAAACTGGGATCCGATGTTGATGGGTGACCGGACACTGAATCTCCGTACAACGTTGTGACAGGGCTCAAAGGCTGCAATGCAAAAAAACAAAAGTATCGTGTTCGCGTCGCAGGGATCAAAACGCTCTTTTCTCACTGGAGAACTCTACAAATTTGGGCGAGCATGGAACTAGTGTGGCGCCCACAGAGCAACAAACCCCAGTTCGGCAAGCAGCACTCGAGCAAGGGTTAATGTGGGATACTCTGGAGACTCGCACAGAAAGATTATCTAGGAATACAGCCTTCTACATTTTCCACATGCTGCATGAATTAGGAGGGTCTGAGCTGAATCAGTACGACGTACAAACGCACAGCGCAACTTGGTAACACCAAGTGATGCACCTTCTCAAGAATAGCCAATCGACCCATCCATCTGCTGGAACCCACTCTGGCCGCGATATCCCCACAATCCCATTCCACATGCTCCAATCAATACACCGGACCATCTCCAATTTGATCTTCAAGAATGCAATCCAACCTGAACAGCATGACCGACACCTTGGAGACAGAAGGCAGCCTCGCTACGCTCCTACACGATGAAAGCTGTCCGAGATCCTCTGAACCCCCTAAGCCTCGAGGCAGCTCCAAGCCATGGAAGACCACAAAGTGGCGCCTCAACCTCATGCTTGCGTCTGGACTCACGGCTTTGGTTCTTATAGTCAACACGATTGGTCTGATATGGGGCTGGTAATTCGCGGGAGGGCTGTATACCATTTTAGTTCTCACGGACGGTTGTAACGCTGTAGACAGCTTGGCTTCCAAGGCCCACATCCTGATCAACATCTTTAGTACAGCAATGCTCGGCGCGAGCAACTACTGCATGCAATGCGCATGCGCACCGACAAGGAAAGAGGTGGATAGAGCACATTGGAATGGTTTCTGGGTAGACATCGGAGTGCCAAGTTTCAACAATCTCTCGTATGTCAGCCGGAGGAATCTCATCCTCTGGTGGTGCATTGCTTTGTCGTCCTTCCCATTGCATCTTCTGTAAGTCAACACTAGAAGAATTGTTCGAGAACTAACTGGAGTAGATACAACTCGACCTTCAAGAGTACAAGCCGTAGGTCTCCGAACTGGATCGAAGGGTCTGGCAGTTGCCCAAAAGCTAGGGTTCGGCGTTCTCCAGCCCATCAATATCATTGGAGGCTTGAACCGACTATCAGGCAGTAGCTGGGCCTACATACGCCTGAGCTTCGTGGTCAATCTTCCCCAAACGCTCTACTCATTCGTCTACGTATCATCCAACAACATCCTTACAAACTTGCTGCTTGCCAAAGAGTGGCACTCGTTCAGCAAGGAGCGCAAAGCACTCCACGTGACAGACCGTCATGGAAAGCAGCGCTCGGCATAATTCCTGACAGTACCATACCGTTACGGCCTACTTCTGCTGGTCATCTCAGCTTTGAGCCATTGGCCGCTCTCGCAGAGTCTTTTCATGGCAAAAATCGATGCTTTCAATCCTGACGGCAGTCACGACCCAGACTCTGACCTACTCAACTGTGCTTTCTCCCCCATGGCCATTGCTCTCCTCTTGCCGACCATGCTCTTCTTACTTTCATTCCTGACGTGGTTGGAATTTCGACGTTTGGATCCGGGCATACCGCCGGCGAGCAGTTGCAGTGTGGCTATCTCGGCTGCCTGTCACACGATGGTAGATAACGATGAGACGGAGCCGTTGATGTGGGGCGTGATACCCGGCGCTCACGTGGATGGTGTGGGAGAGGGAGGCGATGCTTCTACAGCGGCTCTGTGGAGAAGCCCGTATCGAGCAAATTGTGTGCATGATCTCCAGTGGCAAACAAGGTTGTCTACTACAGGCCCCGAAAGCCCTTTTTCGAACCACCAGCTTAGCCTCGTACCACACTGGGAAAAACCCTTAGCCATTTTCCTTATTTCCAGAGGATTTTACATTCTACTTACTGTTATCATCGCCATGGAACTGCAAGGGTGGGAAACTTCGGCGTTCGTCGGGCATTTGAGATGCGTACTCATGTCAAACTGACTTGGACTTTGTTCTACGGACGTCTTGGGTTGCTCAAAGCCTCACGATCTGAGTCGATTACAGTTACCGCCGACCCTTTTCGCCCAAAACCTGTGGCGTTACCGCCAATTGTAGGACGCAGATGTGCTCTGAGATTGAAGTGAAGGCCCAAGACCGGCAAACTCAACACACCAACCCCCACCCCCAAAAAACCCTCACAACTCCAACTCCACCAACCACGGCGCATTCGTCGCCCTCCCCTCCCCGTCCATCACCGCCGCATTAACCATCAACGTCTGCCCTCCCTCCCTCATAGCCTGCCTGCTCCCAGGACTCAACTCCGCATACCCCTTCCGCCTCGCCTGATTCCTCCCCACAAACTCCCTCGGCAGACAAACCATGCCATCGTCATCACCATCCCCTTCTCCATCTCCGTCCCCGTCTTCGAAATACACCTTTTGCGCCCCATACCCCCCATGAACGTGCCCGAAACAGCACAGCCGCGGCCGCACCCGACACACCGCGCGCCGCAGGTGCTCGCACCCACCACTGCCCCCCATCCTGCCCGTGTCGTCCAACACGTATTTTGGCGGGCCGTGTGTCATGACTATGTCCACGCCTTCAGGTATCGTCGACGACGCGGTCGCGACATTCGTGCCCCAAGCAGGCGTGGTGGCAGATGGGTTGAACCGGTCGTGTGAAGTCGGGAACTGGAACGCCGACTGCCCGTATTGCGGCGTCCACGGCGACGCGTAGACGGTGAATGTGGCGCCCGATCGCAGCGTGAAGGTGTGCGTGCCTTCGGGGAGGTACGTCACGCCCTGCTGCGCGGCGGTCGAGGTGACCAGCTGGAGCGCTGCGGCGTGCGTGGCGGGCGAGCCGCCTTCGGAGAGATAGTAGCGCTCGTCCAGTGTCGTTTCGTGGTTGCCCGCTATCATGAGATGCAGTTCGGCGGGTATGGAGGCGAGTTTTGTGATTGCTTTGCCAAGGCTGGCGAGGGACCCGTTTTCGGTCAGGTCGCCACAGTGGAGGACGACGTCGACGGGGGTGGTTGGCGGGTTGAAAGAAGACTTATCATCGTCGTCGTCGTTGTCGTCGTTGTCGTGGGTGTCGGATATTATGAGGAACTTGACGGGTTGTTTCTCTCGGGGTTTGGTGGTTGTCGTTGTTTTTTTGAGAGGCCTTTCCCCTTGTGTGGGGCTTTCGGATCGAGACCTTGAGCGCTTTTTTGACGCCTGCGCTTTGGCGTCCATAGAGGGCGAAGATTCTTGGAGAGTACCTGGATTCGACATGTTTATGATTTTGTGGGGTAAGATGTTGTCGTGGTTCGAACGTATGAGTGGTTGCCCGTGTGGTGAAAAGTTTTTGATGTTAAGGGGAAAGGGAAGCGACACTTGGACTCTTGTACTGCCTTTCCTTAGATTATGACTAGAAGTGTGACTCTTTCGAGGCTGGTAGGGGTCTACCGAATAACCACGGTGCGAACTGTGGGTCAGGGTCTGATACCCACCACCTAACATCATTCCGTATTGTCTTACCTATGTCAACCGAAAATGAAGTGTCTACTCTCTTAAAATGGCGGACAACCGCACTCTCTCTTATTACTCACAGTATGTTGCGAAGGATGAAATTGGTTGCAATCCGTGTTTCTTCGTTGTGAGTGTGGGGTTTGTGCAAGGGTACACGGGCACCACATCCACTTTTTGAAAACACTATAACTATACTTCCACGAGCAGTGGAATCCTGTGTCTAGATGCTCTTGTGCTCATTAAAATTCGTGGTCACGTCTGAAAATTCACTTAACGTGCGAAGAACGTAAAGTTCCTCGTCGTGTATGAGGGATCACTTTGTTTGACACACATTGTGAGGTCAACCAACCGGTGATAATTGTATCGCGAGCCATGGACGAACTTGACTGACTATGGTGAGATATGGACTACTAAATCTCGACTATCCTTACCCATAGCGGTCTTCCATAGCGCACTGCGCCATATGCGGAGGTTTTGCCAGCCTCAAGGCACAACAATGACATTGTTTGTTCCCGCGAACAATATCCATTGTATTCCAACACTTCTTCTTGTCTCTACACTGTTCAGGAAAAACGCCAAAACAACACCGTATGCAGTGCCATTAAATGGGGCCGCAGTCCATGCCTTCAGTCACTTCCTCACCACACTCTTGAGTAGCGCCCTCAGGCCAGCGATCCTCACCACAGAGCGACCGCGCTGAATGCAGTCACTCTCTCAAGCACAACCCCGGTCACACCCCACGCACTCTCCATAGCCATGCCACAGCTCACCGCCGAGCACAGCGATTCCTCCCTCGACGAGTCCGTCCACTTCGAGCACCTCTCCACCGCCCGTGGCCCACTCGCCGACTTCGCCCGTACGCCGCTGTACCCGCCTCCTGTGGCCAGCCCCGTCTCTCGTCCTTGCAGGCCACTGCCTAACGGGACGTGCAACTGCGGCCTTGGCCCCTCCGCCGTCCATACTCCCACATTCGCGCAGCTGGCTGCCGTGAATGGTTCGGTGAACACGGTCGCCTACTGCTCCAACCCCTTCACCGGGGCCGAGCCCGACTACTCCTCGATCCGGCCCATGAGGGCTCGCGTCGTCATCCGCACCCCCTCCGAGTACCTCGGAGAGGGCCCCAGCACGCATCAGGACCCCCCGTCGTCGTCCGACTACTCCGACGACGACGAGCAGCAGTACCCCGAGACAACCCGCCGCCCCACGCCGGTGGACCAGGCCCAAGCCGAGGTCAACCGCATGCTTCACGCCCGGCGCACCGGCCAGCCCGCCGGCGCCCGGCTCGCTGTCTTGCCCATCCTCCACCGTCGCATCGGGTCGCCATCTGGCGAGGAGGACGGCGAGTTTGAGCCGCACTACCCTGAGACCACGCGTCGCCCGACGCCGCTCGACCAGGCCCAGGCCGAGGTCAACCGCATGCTGCGCGCCCAGGGGACAGCAGCAGTCCGTCGTCCTTCCCCAGCCCGTCTTCCTTCCATTTCCGCGGCACCGGAGACCGTGGCCGCCATGAGTGTGCAGCCGTTGCGCGTCAGCCCGGGCTTCCACTCTTCTGACGACGCCGAGGGCAACGTCGGTGACGGCGGCAGCGGCAGCAACGGTAACAGTTACCGGCCAAATGGTAACAACGTCTACCAGGTGCACAGGGCAATCATTCCCTACATCGGTCCGCTGGGTGCCATCCTGCCCTTCCCGCCACTGCTTCGGGAGTGGGAGGACGAGGAGCTGGAGGAGGCCCTTCCCTCCCCAACTGCTTCCACACGGTCCTCCGACATCCTGAACGACCCGTTTTACGTCCGCCACTCCTCCGCCTCCGCCTGGTCCGAGGTCTCCCACTACAGCGAATTCTATCCCGCCGAGCGCTCGGACTCAGACCAGCCGGCGATGCCGCTCCCCGAACTCGGTGAGCCCTTCCCCCCCTTCCCCTTCGCATCGCCCCGCGCCGTGCCCCCCGTCCTCCAACCCCCGCATCCCGCCGCAACCTCCAGTGCTGCTGACGGATCGTCGACCGATGCGCTGCTGCCGATGCCCATGTGGCGGCAGGCCCTCGCCTTCTACGACGTCGACGTCGAGTCCGGCGACGCCCTCTCCGGCGACGCCATCGTCCACAACTTCCTCGCCGCGGCGCGCGCCACCGATGTCGAGCGGCGCCGCCTGGTTTCCGTCATCGTCACCACCCGCTCCGCCCTGACGGCGCGCCGCGGCGGGTCTGATAATCTGAGGTGGTCTGATTGCACGTGGTGCCTCAATTGCCGGCAGCTTTCCAACGCCGGGCAGCGGTCGCGGGACGGCGGCGACGTCTGGTGCATGGTCACGGCCATCAACGTGCTGTACGAACACGACAGGTACCACTGGCCCATGCTGCCGGTGCTGGAGTACGGCGACGCGGACAATTTTTTCGAGCGGCAGGCGCCGCGCCGGTACAACCTGATGGATCGCGTCTACCACTGGAATCTTCTTTTCCTTTTTGAGGACCCGTTTGCGCCCCGCTTTGAGGATTCTTCGACGGAAGATGATTCTCCAGAAGATGATTCTCCAGAAGATGATTCTCCGGAAGATGATTCTCCGGAAGATGAGGATTCGGAAGATGAGGCTCCCGTTTCGCCGCGGACGATTCCTACCGGGGATCCCCTTGATGGTTGGGACCGTGACGGCGCCGCGAGCCACGACAGCGGCTCGTACTCTCCTGCTTCTATATCTCCTGTTCCGCCAGAGACGCATTCCGATGAGGGGTGGAACCGTAACTTCAGCTGGTCGCAGTCCTCTGGCACTGCACGCCGCGGTAGTGACTCGTACTCTCCTACTGACGATGAGCTGTGCCCGCTCTCTCCTACGACTTCTGTGAGGTCGGGATCCCTGGGTGAAACTTGGTGAGTGTATCATTTATCGGTAAGTTCTATTTTCATTCATTCTCTCTTCATACACGCTCGTTCCACCTCTGCATTAGTATTCGTTAGCATAGCATACGTTTTGGAGTTTGGAGTTTGCAATTCTGCATTTTAAAAAAGAATGGATAAGAAACCCCGTTTAGAAGAAAAAAAAAACACCAAAATAAAGAAACATGATTTTCAAATTGACAAAACTAAAGCGAACTGCTTCGATTGACTTGCGCCCATGAGTGAAAGATCAGATTAACCATGTCGCTGCTGGTTGCACGCGATTGGTAGTTTTTAAAATTGTGATTAAGTTTGCAAGCGAAATTTGCCCAAACGTAGGAAATGCTGTTACTTCAAACGCTAACAGTTCCCAGCCAAGAATCAAGAACACCAAGTAATAACTCCAGATTTTGCATAGCCGTGAGAACCGGTTTGAAGTTGTTGTCATTGCCAGATTGAGCCGCGCAACCATCGACGAAGCCGGCCAACTTTCTCGGGATATCAAAGGAGTTGAGCAGAAAAGAGCCAAAGTGTTCAGAGAATGGCGTAAGAGGCTTCTGGAACAAAGAGAGTGGAAAGCACGCCAGAAGGGGATAAAAGAGGAAGAAGACGATAGTTAAGAAAGAGAAGAAGGAAACAAAGCCGCCATACCCTCATTCTACAACAAGCCAAGGTCTGCGACGATGGGCAACAGATCGAGCTCAAAGAAGATGGAATGCTCGTCTACACTTGCTTCTTCGTGGAGGGCTCTGTTTGCGTCGCAACCCTCACATTTGCTTAGATGATTGTCGTAGATGGGCTTGTGATCCCAAATGGACTGCTGATCCGTCCTTTTCAGGATGTAGTCGACGATCTTGTCTTTGAAGCCATGGAATATTTCGCAATCATCCATGTAATCAATCAGATATCCCTTGACGTCCGAGTTCTTGTCCGGGTGAGCGTCAAAAAGATTCACAAGGAAAATGGAGTCCAGTGAAAGTGCGTCCCTAGCATGTTCAAAGAGCTCCGGCCATGAGTCCTGGGATGTAACAAGATTGCAATCGTAGAGAGTGAGACTCCGCAGGGAAGATGACTGGTTGATCAGGAAGGTTGATAGAGATCGGCCGCCAGTAAACGTGGAGAGTTTCAATCGACGAAGCTTTTTCCAGCGGTTGCCCTGAGTGCTGAGTGGGTAGAAGAGATCCCACTCCTCTCCGAAGTCCTCGCAGTCGCCACCTTTACGCTCAACGAAGTTAAGGTCAAGGTCTTCGAGCATCTCTGCCGCTCCAAGGAATTTAGCAAACGAGTCCAGCATGGCTTTCACGGTGAGTCCCTCGCCTGACAAAGAACACCTGAAGAACGTGAGATTGGAAAAGCAGCTGCGTATCAGCCGAACTTCAGGTTCGCAAGTGTCGCGCAGCGTTCCATTGGCCAAGGTACCCCAGAGGTTGTGTCGTAGTCCGTACTCGGTCCAAAAGGCCAGGCCAGAGGTACCGATGTCAAGAGACTTTAAGCTACTCTCGCCCATGGAGTGTGCCCAACCGAGTCCGCGGAGCACGAAAGTCAATGGCAGCATGGCGTTTTCGTGATCGGCGATTTGTCTGTCAGGAATGGCAAAGCGAAGGCCACGCCAGCAGAACGAGCTGTTGTTTTGCCACCAACGTCTCTGTTGGACAGTCTTCAAGTTGTTGAATTTGGCGAGGGCTTCGTCAAAATGATCGCAGGCATAAGCCATCTGATTATCTTCTTGAAGATCGTTCGTGTAGTATCGCTCGCCCAGAGGCTTCGATCCGCTGGACCTTGAACGAACACAAGAAAGGAACTGTGACAAGGCGAGGCATTCAGCCTTGTACTCCTCGTAGACATCAAGAATGTGCTTCAACCCCCACGGAGCTCGAGCATTGAGGGGCCCGCCCGGGTCTGGAACAGGATCAGAAAGCCATGGGCGTACACGCGGCTTGTGCGACTTACAATCAGCTCGATTCTCGATGCGCGTGTAGAACTCCCTCCAGGTGCCGAAAGGAACCAGCTGCGGCCTTTCGAGAATCACCAGCCGTTTCACGTGATAGCGTAAGACATGGTGGAAAGCGACGTTGATCATGCGCTCAATGCTGCCCTTTTGAATCTCGAGGTAGATGGTGCTGAAGAGGTGACCGGCAGCGATGCGGGAGAGTGTGCGGCACGACAAGCGGAGTTGCTTCTGCTCGGCACAATCGGTGTAGCCAGTAACCATGTCCCATATTTCCTCGGGAAGAGTGGGGACGCTGCGAGCGCGCTCAGCGCGGGATCGAGTGGTATCCTGCGCCATGAGCTGCCACTCGCGAAGAGAGAAACCAACGATATTTCCTTCTCTCACTCCTGGCCTGGATCTCCAGCAATGACGTCGGCGGGGAGGGCCGTGCGTGAGCTGTTGAGTGTGATCGTCGTGATGAACACCAAGGCCAAATGATGGATGCGAGTGTATCGTTCACAGAACCGTCCAAGCTGGTTTCATGAGGGTGACGCGGGGATGAAAGGGAGCCAAGGTGACGGGAGGCTCAACACTGGATCGCGTAACATCCGTCACGTGCGACAGCATTCTATCCCCGCTTATCCGTGCGTGCGGGACGACGATGTGGAGCTCGGTGTTTGAGAAGCGTTGAACTCTGATATGACTCGCGTGCGGCTCCGATGCCAACGCCATCAACTCAAGTATAGTACCTACGAATCGGCCCTTTTGAACCGTAACTACCTAAGGTGCGGTGCTATACTGTGTATAAACTTGAGCGTCTCGTTGCTTGATTCTCCCTCACAAGGCTCCTGGAGGTGGCATTTGGTCTCACGAGATAGCCATCGGGAGTACAACCGTGGAATTGCAAAGGTGGTGAAGAATGCGGCCCGCAAACTCGGCTACAGCGTAATCTTGGAGCAAAAATGTCGCGTTACTGGACATCATTGTGCTGCGCCCTGATGCAGTCGTGCAGAACGCCGCGCAATTGTCGCGTCACCCCGCTCTTTGTACGAGGTAAAAATAGTAGCTGCAACGAGCTGCGCCCTGTGGATGCTGTCGCACAGCGTGAATGGATTTTGTATGGATCGACGGCTGAAGAACCTACCAGCTTCAAACTCTCTCACAGCTACATGGCTGAAGCAGGTGCGACCTCGTAGCATGGTGGTGTAGCTAGGTTGTTCGCGGTGAGTACCGTGTTGAGAAGGGCCGAAATGCGCGGTTGAACGACTAGAGAGACGCGCTCATGACACGCGCTATCATGTGATGCTAGCAGGCACCGCATCTTTGGGGATGCGAAAACCTCGTTTTGCGGAGGAGCATTACTCGGAAGGCTCGGCAAGCGTGTGGGGGCAACGGAAAAGCGTGGAATTGGCTCAACGCCGAGTCGGGAGCGCCGGCGCGTGCTGGAACGCTGAGGCTTGGAAGTCGCACCAGCACCACCCAGCTCTCAGCACCGGCCGACGAGCAACGCGGCTCGCGGCGGAGTCGCTCGTCGCTTCGTCCGCTCGGCGTCTAGGTTCGACCGCAGCAACGGCTGGCGCCGTACTTATACCGTGCCAACCAGCCCAAGGCCCGGTGACTGCTGTCGCGCTCCCAAGACCCACGTCATCGGCCCCTCCATCGTTGGGCTGCCCGCGCTCTGCCTGCGCCACACCCTCTCCACCACCACCACAACCCCAACGCCCACCATGCTTGTATCTATAGTCCTGGACGAGCCGCTGCCTCACTACACAAACCTCGACACCATCTCCGGCCGCGTCATCATTCGCGCTACCAGCAACACCAGCGTCTCCTCCGTCGTCGTCAAGCTAGAGGGCGAGAGCAGGACCAGGCTTGTCCCGCCGCAAAACCCGCAATTCAACAACAGCAAGCCGCGCCCCGTCTTGGAGATCCACAAGGTGTGCAGGCTGCATCGCTGCGCTGACTTCGCGCGCTAACAACCGACAGATTCTCTACAAAACAGCCACCGTCTTCCCGCCGCCCAACCTGCAAACAGCCGACTGGGAGTCCCGCAAGTTCACCCTCAACCTCGGCAACTATGAATACCCCTTCTCGTTCAAGGTGCGTCCACCCTGAAAGCTTCGCTACAATATTTGGGCAGAATTGCTGACTGTGCGGTGCAGCTACCTTTCAACAACGCCTGTCACACCACGACATCTCTCACTGGAGGCTTCAACCTCGCTACCTTGGAAGTTGCCCGCCCTCCCACGAAGCATGTAAAGCAGACCTTACCCCCTTCCCTCACCGGTTTCCCGGGCGAAGCCGAGATACGATACTACGTGAAGTGCACCGTCAACCGGCCTTCGATATTGAAGGAGAACCCAAGAGCTGTACGCTGGCCCCTTCTACTCTCTGCCATGTTGCGTGTTTGCTTACACTGCTTAGTTCGTCCACTTTAATTTCCTCCCAATCGAACCTCCTCGCCCCCAAAAATTCGATGGCGAAGCGTATGCTCGACGTCAACATCAATTCAACCCTAGATGGGTTCCACCTACCGAGCGCAAGTCTGGTCTTTGGGACAAGCTGAAGGGTGAGAAGAGCACTCCTCCCGGGAGCCCAACAAAGGATGGTGTGGACTTGGTGCGCTTCAGCCTCGATGCGCGCCTGCCCAACCCGGCGATATTGACGTTGAACGACGACCTGCCGTTGAGGGTTCTGGTCAAGCAAATCAACGAGCGCAGCGACCCGGTCTACCTGCAAATGCTCCAAATCGAGCTTGTAGGCTACACTTCTGTCCGCGCGCACGAGCTCACGCGTATCGAATCGAACAGCTGGATCATCGCCAGCTTCAGCAACATGGCCATCCCCATCGGAGCTCCCTCAGACGTTCCTGGCACTGAGACGCCCATCAACCCTGAGTATTGGTCCGGCAAGCCTCTCCCCAACACCGTGTCTCCCTCTTTCGACACGTGCAACATCTCACGTTACTACGAGCTCGAGGTGCGTGTTGGCCTGGGCTACGGTTCGTACAAGCCAGGCCAGGACCAGATGGTCGTTCTTCCGCTACGCCTTCCGGTAAAGGTCTTCTCGGGCATCGAGCCACCACAAGCGCTCCTCCACGCCATGGCTTCGGCCAAGCCGACCCTGCCCCAACGCAAGCCTGTCCCCGGCTCTGCTGCCATGCCGCCTCTGAAGACGGGAGGTCCGGTCATGGAGGCCTCAGCGCCCCCGTACCATACTCCAATGACGCCTATCGAAGGGGGAGCAGGACACGGCCCGGCACCCCAAGGCCAGTATGCATCGGGTCACGGAGAAAACTACGAGGATGCACCTCCGAGCTACGAAGACGCGGTCGCGCATGATATGCCGGCAGTGGATGGACCGCGCAGAGACTACGCGCCGCCGCCGGTCCCGGAGGATGCGCCGAGGTTCAGTCACGACGAGAAGAGATGACGAGTATCTTGGTAGTGCCTCAAAAGGAGAAGTGTCAGGGGGCTTGGCTTCTACGATGAACGCCGAGGGAGTTTGAGGAGTTTTGGTGAATGAAAGGATGCGTTGGATGGCGCTGTGGATACCCCGAAGCTCCATACCTATGTGGCTTCAGATTCAAATTTCAGCATTAATATTATCCAATTACCGTAGATTCGACACTACATAATACCTCCTTTACGATGGCTAAACTCAACGCGAACAAGCATACAGCTTCCAAAACAATTGCAACTGCGTACGTGATTGAACTGATATCTGAACGGACCAACGGCGTGAAAGCAGGCCGTCCGACGGGGAGAACGGGCGATATTGCGGCCGTATTCGGTCGGGTCGGGCTGGGCGCGGGGCACCACTAGCTGAGCCACAACACAGCCTCCCAACTAAGCCACCACCACCACTTCACTGGTCACCTTATCTCTCCGGCTCTCGTGCAGGGATGCGGATCCTCGCGGGGAAAGGGCATCCGTCCCGACCGATGGAAGGAAAGTTTGGTGGAGCCTGGAAAAGCACTAGGTGGGATAGTTGAAGTTATTCCTTGCGGTCGCGGAGCCCGACAATGCCGAGAGGCCGAGCGGGAGCTGTCGACGATGCGAAGCTGCAGCAGCTCCAGCTGACTTTCTCATCAGCTGCATCATCATCAGCCTTGCCCTGCTTCTGCCTTCTTGCGACCGCGGGCGTCTGCATGCACCCTGCCCCGCCCCCCTGCCACTGCCACATGTCGACATCGCCCTTCAGCTTGTCTCGGTTTCTGGCGGGTGCTAGGCAGCAGTTTTGAACATCAAGCTTCCCCGCAACGGTCTCCGTCGGGGTCCGCGCTTTGCGTGTTTTGTCGGTTTCGTTGTTGCTCTACTTCCTCTCCGCTTTCACGTGCTATAGCCTCGCAGACAGCTGTTCAGACAGCTGTTTGTTCCTTCGCGCGGGAATCATCAGTCAAGATCACGTTCGGATCGACTTACCTCTCTGCCCACCTCCAACCACCTCACGACGTCTCCGCTCGCGGGAGAAACCAACCTACCTTTCCTTCCGCATTTCTCCCTAGGGCACCAAATCCAAGACACCAAACAACGCAGGAGAGAGGAAAAGAGCTAGGACAAACCACACCAACAACCGCCACATCAACCCACTCACCTAATCTAACCACACATCCACCATGCCCTCAACACCACCGTCAACAGGCCATCCGCCACGCCTCCGCACCCCATCACCACCGCCTCCACCCACCACGTCCTGGCCCGACGACGAATCGGAAGCCAACTCCCTCCACCCCGACATCGACTATCACCTCGCGCCCGCACCCTCGCACCCAGCCCCGCCCTCCCCCGCCTTCACCAGCTCCACCATCTACCGCACGCCGGACGAAGCCTACTCGGACGCCGAGACGGACGACTGGACGGAAGGCGGGAGCGGCATCGCGACGCCCGTGACGCTGGAAGACGGGAGCAGAGACGGGAGGAGGCCGGGCGGGAGGAGTCCGCGGTACGAGGACCTGCCGCCGAGCTACGAGGAGGCGCAACAGCAGCAGCAACAACATCAACAACATTCGGGGAATCCGCTGTCCCCGCCGCCGCCGTTCGTCGAGGCTGCGCATTATTCTCTGAACAACAACAGCAGCAGCGGAATCAACAACAACAACATCATCACCGTCAACAACGCCAGCGTAGCTCCGACAGACCCCCTCCTCCCCGCCGTCGAGCGGCTCGTCCTCCGCGAAAAGGAGCGCGCGGCGAGCGAGCACGAGAACGGGTCCGAGACGCGCAGCGCGTGGAGCGCCGGGTCGGGAGAAAGGGGCGGAGGAGAAGGCGGCGGTCGGCATCAGTTCAGCTTCGCGGCGGTCGAGGGGCTGGCGAGCGAGCACCACGGCGTGCTGGAGGTCGCACTTCAATGGGCGCATCCGGCGTGGTGCCACGACACAAGCGACCGGAAAGAGCCGGTGGCGACGGCGACGGCGCCGCTGGGGAGGGTCGTCGCGCTGCCGCAGAGGACGAATGGCGATGCCCACAACACCGCTGGTGGTGGTGGTGGTGGTGATGAGCAGCAGGACGTCGCCGGCAGCAACAACACCACCACCACCCTCGCCTTTGCCCGCGCCTACGCGCCCGTCCTGCACGACCACGGCGTGCCGCCGCCCCTCTTCGTCGCCTTCCTCGACGGCCTCAACGCCGTGTGCCACGCCGCGCGAGCCCCCGTCTCCTTCACTTCCCCATCCACCGACGACGACGATGATGACGACGGCATGGACCTCGAGCTCGTCGAGACGTACCTCGCGCGTGCCAACGCGCTGTTCTTCGCGCACCGCGGCCTGCTCGCGCGCGTCGTCGACGTCGAGGGCTTGCTGGACGACGTGCTGCGGCTGGGGCGCAACGGCCGGCGGACGCACCTGCGCGACGCGCTGGCGGCGGACGTGGCGCGCGCCGGGCTGGCCGAGCGCGAGCGCGTCGAGGCGCTGGATCCGTGGGTGGAGACGCGGTTGGTGTGGGAGGGGCTGCCGGCGGCGACGATCGGGCTGTGGGATTTGCGGGGGCAGAAGGGGCGAGAGGAGGATGGTGCGGAAGAGGAAGAGGAGAGCGAGATGGTCAGGCGGGAGAGGGAGCAGGCGCAAGAGATGCAGCGGGAGCGGCAGCAGGGTGATGGCACGACTACTACTGCTGCTGCCACCACCGTAGCAACAGGAGGCATATGGCCGTCGACAACGACGATGACGCCGCCAGCCAACCTCGCCGCCGTCACCCCGCCCAACCCTACAACAGCGACGGCGTCCGCCCACGCCGCCGGCGAGTTCTACCCCCAAAATCCCGAAGGCGGCCGCGCCATGCTATCACCACTACTTGACGAACAACAACAGTCCTCACAACCCGGCCCTTCATCATCGTCCTCCAACAGCCACACCATCTTCCCACCCATCCCCCCTCTCCACCCCCTCCCAGCTTTCATCGGACCCCCCTTCCCGCCACACGCGCCCCCGCCTTTCGGCGACCAGGCGCGTTGGGCGGACTGGGGCCAGGGTTTGGGCCGGCGCTGGGCCGACTGGGGACAGCGGGTGGGCGCGGACTGGGCGGCTTGGGGGCAGGATTTGGGCAGTCGGGCGGCCATGTTGGGGCAGGATGTCGGGAGGGGGTTTGATGGCAGAGGGATGAGGGGCTTCGGTCCTGGTGGTGGTGGCGGTGGAAGAGGGGGCTGGGGAGGAAGAGGGGTAGGCGGCGGTGGTGGTGGTGGTAGGTGTGGGAGGGGGCTATGGGGTGGAGGTGGTGGTGGCGGTCCCGCCGCTGGCTTTGGTGGTGGTGGTGGTATTGGTGCGGGAATGGGAGCAATGGGCGCAGGGCCGGGTGGCGGGCTGGGCAGTGGGTTTAACGGTTTTGGGCCGTACGGCGGACAGCTCTTCGGCGGGCCGAGGGGGTTCGGGTTCGCGGGAAGAAGAGGCGGTCCCGGCGGACGTTGGGGAGGAGGAGGTGGCGGTCCCGGTGGTGGGCGCGGCGGAGGCGGCGGCGGCTGGGGGCACCAGCTTCGCCCCGGTTGGGGCAACAACAACAGCGCTCAGTCATTCGGTGGTCAGTACGGCACGTTCAATGGCCTCGGGCAGCATGGCGGCGCCGGCGGCGGCGACGGGGTCGTGCCGAACGAAAGCAGCACCACGGTCAATACTGGCATCAGCCTCGAGGATCATGACCATGACGATGATGCCTCTTCTTCGTCATCCTCGTCGTCGTCGTCGTCTTCCGACAGCGACTCCGACCTCGACGAGATCGAATTTTCGTACCTCAAGCGCATGCGGTCGGTCGAGGAATCGGCGTCCGATGCTCTGGCCAAGGGCAAACGCTCGCGTTCCGAGGTCGAGCGCGAGCGGAGCAAGGCGATCGAGAAGGCAAAGGCGGATCGCGAAAAGGCCGAGCGGAAGCTCGAGGCCAAACGCAAAAAGGACGAGGGCAAGCGGGAGATGAAGGCGAAGAGGAAGGAGTGGAAGCAGCATAGGTCGACGGCGCGCGAAACGGGCAAGACGGGGAGGAAGGAGAGGAAGGCGGAGAAGAAGAGACTAAAGAAGGAGTTCAAGAAGGCGAGGAACAAGTGGAAGGAGGGCAGGAAGGAGGAGAGGCGTGAGCGGAAGAGCGAGAGACGGGAGAGGAAGGACAGGCGGCGTTGTGGTGATGGTGGAGGTCGCTGTGGTAGTGGTGGCGCGAGAACGGAGGCACAGTTGAACCGCCCAGGTGATCCCGGCTTGGAGGTCGGCGTCGCGCCGACCATAGATGAGGATGCTCGTGCTGCGCCTGGTGCTGAGGTTGGTGCGCCGTCCGCGCCCGCGCCGTCGTCGCCGCCGCCACAGCTGCTGTGGGTCGTGGTGGAAAATCTTGGGAACTGAACTGAGCGGTGTGAGCGTGGAGGGACGTGAGGCGCCCCCAAAATGAAATTTTCATGCGTTGTGGACGAGGCGCTTGGCGGAGCGCGATTTGTTTGGTGATCGATACTGCATCAGGTGGGCGGGCGTCTCATGACTTGTACGGCCATTGGTGAACACTGCGTCTCAGCCGGTGGGAATCGGTTTCTTGTAGCAATAAACTACCATTGAGATGTTTCACAGATTGCCTGGAGAGCCGAAAGGATCGAGGTAAGGCTGACTGCCATGGTGAGACAGAGGCGGGAGAACCATAGATCAATGCAGTATAGACGTGGTGTATCACGGCTAGCTTCGACAGGCGAAGTGGCGATGGCCCGATTGATCCTCTGGCGGAAAGCCCAACTCCGGCCGAGCTGAAGTGCCGCCGCGGCATACACCCGTACCGCCTGCCGTTTTCTCCGCATCAAGATGGCTAGCGGCCGTTGGTGTTGAGGAGCATCCGGTCCCTGATCCCTCCACGTGTTAGCCCGCTCGCTAACGTCTCCCCATACGTCACCCCGACAGGGGCGCCCCTTTTGCTCCCCGCATCCGCCAATCTTTTTTTCCCAACGCAACGACAGTGCTTATTTCGCATGACCCTTTTTCACGCGTGCCTGGAGCACAAGCCACGCCCTGGGAGATTCCCGAGGTGCTTGTTTCCCGCGGAGACGGTTGTGGCTTTCGGGGCAGCCGTCACTTCGGATCTTGACGCAGTCACTGCGCTGCAGCACCCGACTTCCGGCGTGCTGGTTTGATCTTCTCGGAGCTTAACCATTAAGCAGTTAGCTATAGGGGAATCGGAATTTGGGAGCTGTGCTAGCCGCCAAGGCCACTGCCGACTAGCCAGTCAGAGCTAGGCACGGCGCTCTTTTCCCCAACCGCAGCGATTGTCTGCCGCGCATCCCATCAGGAGAAGGGTGAGCTGCGGCTCTTGGCAGCCCGGCGAGGAGGTCAGGAACCGCGGGCGCTGCACGCTATACCGCTCCTTCGCGGGAGGGGCTTATCACCATCATCTAAGCCTTCCCAATCGGTTCTGGTACCTGCGGCGCGGCGAGCCGGCAGCATATCTGAGCTTCCCGCCTCGGTGGAGACGTTATCAAACTACGATTCATCAGCCCTGTGACGTATGCAGCCAAGGCGGGTAAGCTTCTTCTTAGACTCGAATTTCTGCCCGAAGTCATCTGAACTGTTTGCGGCGAGTATTTCGGAAAATTAGGGCGATCTGGCGATCCCTATATGCGAGCTACCCCGAGCCTCAGCGGCTGCGCCCCAGGGTTCACCGCCACACGCCAATGATGGGGGTGGCTTTTTCCGCGGCTATCGAGCAGTGCCATGAGGACTGTTGTTTGTTTCGGTGCTTGAGACATGTGCTGGTGCGCAGTGGCGTTTGCGCGGGCGGAGGCCGAGAAAGCGGCGGGCCCAGCTTTGGTGACCACTCAGTTAATGATCTTCAACGTTCAATTGTTTTTGACTCGGGAGACGGGAGATTGGTTACCAAGATAAGGCAGCTGAAACCCCGCAGATCCTCCTCTTATCGACCCTGTCTGCCAGAATCGGCCACCACAGGGCCACGGCTCACGATTCAGCGCTCGCTGAACCAATCCGGCGGACCGCCCGCTATGCTGCATGAGGGTCTGTGGGAAGACCGGACCGGGTCACGGGCCCTGCGCGGCAGCCGGGCGCCTGCAGGGACGAACTGAGTGTGCCAGCAGAGGACGAGTTTGAGGAGGATGACGATCGTCGTATGTTCGGCCATGCCATGTGTGATCCATGTTCGTCATCACAGCTGGTAGTTGCGAATGGCCGCGAGGAGAATGGGCGACTCAGAGCATATAAGAAAGGGAGTGGCCCGCTGGGAAGAAGACTCCATCCCACAACAGCCTGCTCACCAGCATCTTCCCACGTTCGCTTCACTTTCCCACCAACCATCGTCACTCTTTCGACACCAACACAACCATCAAAATGAAGTTCTTCTCCGCCTTCGCTCTTTCCAGCCTTTTCGTTGGCTCCATGGCCGCCCCGGCCGTCGAGAAGCGCCAGGACGTCGGCTCGGTCTTGAGCATCGTCACCGGCCTGTACTCCGAGGTCCAGCAGTACACGGGCGCCATCAGTGAGTGCAACCCAAGCTCTTTCCCCAGTGCTCGGTGCTAACAGCCACGCAGACTCCACCGCCACCAACCTCGGCCCTGCTTCCACCCTGAAGCAGAACCAGACTGCTGCCAACGCCTACCAGGACAAGGTTGACGGCCTCACCTCGCTCGTCCAGGGCACCGTCACCAAGGTCACCAGCCTCCAGCAGACCGCTGGTGGTCTCACCTCCCGCGCCGATGATGCCAACGCCATCGCCGGCGTCCTCAGCAACGTCCTCCTTGAGGTCAACGGCGCCATGAACAACGTCGACGGCACCCTCGGTCTTGGTTCTCTCCTCGGTCTCGCTACCCCTCTCACCGACACTCTCTCCGGTCTCCTTGATGGCGTTGAGTCCCTCGTCGGCGGTGTCCTGAACCTGGTTGAGGGTCTCCTCGGCGGTGTCCTCCAGACCCTTGGCCTCAGCAACGCCCTGTCCGGCCTCGTCGGCAGCAACGGTATCCTCAGCGGCCTTCTCGGCGGCGTCCTCGGTGGCGGCAGCGCCAGCGGCAGCTCCAGCGGCGGCTCCAGCGGCCTCCTCGGCGGCTTGTAAGCGTGTTATACGATAATATCTAGTGGTGTATTACGACTTCGATTCTTCACATCCGTCATATTTGGCCTTCTGCAGGCCGGGCTCGAGAGCGTTGGGACACGATGCGAGTGGGCTCTGCTTCTGTATACAATAGTTAGTCTGCTTCTGGGCAGCGGTAGCAATTGATTGTTGAAAAGCGCATCTGCACCTCGTAAACAGCGTGAGGCTTAGACTGAAACGGGCTGACGAACGCAGGCGGCGAGCGATTGGCTCGGCTGGCTGAGCTCGGGTGATGCGCAGCAGATCTAGACGGAACGGTCGGGACGGCGGAGCGGCATCCCTGCGCCAGCGCGGCGCCGCTGAAGAAGCTGGTTGCGCACACGCGCGGTCGGGCGCCCAAGTGTCGCATTGATGAGGTCGAGATAGGGCGGAGATGTCGGTGTTTCACACGGCGCAGAAACGGGGGAGCAGTGGACACGCGCGGGGCCTGGTGCGGCCTGAGAAGCTCCAACGCAGCACTACTTAGCCGCTGCCGCCCGCATCTCTCCCGCGCCTGTCCGCCAACCCCAAAACACTCTGCTAGGGTCGCAGGTCTCACGACCACCCCCGCCACGGTACTCGCTGCCATTTCCACTCGTTGATCTTCTCTTCTTCTTCCCGCCTCTTGCGCCCCCGCTCGCCTCGATTACTCAACCCGGGAACCGCTTTCGACCACACAGACGTGGCCTCGTGTCGCGCCCTCGCTGACCTCAGATCGCGGGCTCGCGCCGCCCCTTCGACTGCCCTGCGCCCTGCATACTTCTCTTCTTCAACTGCGCGCCCGCCCGTCTCCTCGCCCGACTTAGCCGCGACAAGCTGCATCTTCCCCGTCGACCATGCACGCTGACGTTCGGTTCCCGCGCCTACTGGCCCTCTTCGCCCTCGCCGTGAACCTGGCCAATGCCTTCTACATCCCAGGTAAGAAACCCAGGCATTCAGGAACCGTGGCCCCCGAGTAACCCTGTGGCAGGCTGGTCCATCAAGAGCTACGCCGACGGCGAGACCATTCCGCTTTTCGTGAACAAGGTCTACTCCGACAACACCCAGCTGCAGTATGCCTATGCCGACCTTCCGTTCGTCTGCCCCCCTACTGGCCGCCGCTCTCCTGGTTCCAGCGGTGCCACGCTGTCCCTGAATCTCGGCGAAATTCTCCGCGGCGATCGCATAATCTTATCCGACTATGAGCTAGTCATGGGCGTGGACGAGGAGGCGAGGTACTTGTGTACTACCAAGGTGGACAGGCGTGGCCTGGAAAAAGCAAAGGAAATCGTCAGGGATGGCTACGTTGCCGAGTGGATTGTGGATAACATGCCCGGTGCGACGAGCTTTGTCACCACCGACAAGTCGCGCAAATACTATGCTGCGGGCTTCAAGGTGGGCTACGAGGACTTTGACCCCGCAACTGGCAAGCCCCGCTTCTACATCAACAATCACGTTACCCTCGTTATACGCTACCGCCCCGCCCCTGGCCGCGACGGCGAGCATGGAAAAAAGGTCATCGTCGGCTTCGAAGTCTACACCAAGAGCATTGAGGCCGGCAACCGCAACAAGAACGGAATCCCCAAGGATCTTCACACTGTCGACGACGGGCTCGAGCTGCGCATGCAGCCGAACATGACGGACCTGAAGACGAGATACGCCGACTCGTCATATATTCCAGATGAGGAGAACATCGATGATGATGCCACGTTGACAATCCCGTACACCTACTCGGTCTACTTCCGCGAAGATGACCACGTGGAGTGGCAGAACCGCTGGGACATGTACTTTGTGAACCAGGATGACAGTTCCAAGATTCATTGGATTGCTATTATCAACTCCCTTCTGATCTCCACCATTCTGACGGCCACGGTCGCTGTCATCTTCACCAGGACGGTTCGTGGCGACATCAAGGGTACGAGTGACATCGAGAAGCCCAAGATCTCGCGTCCGAAAAACCCCAAGTCTCCCCGGAAGAGCGCTGAGAAAGGCGGCCTTTTGGAGCAGTTGGATGATGATGGCGACGCTGATATCTCCTCGGACGAGGAGCCGCTGGAAGACATGACGGGTTGGAAACTTCTTCATGGCGACGTCTTCCGCGCGCCGGCATTTGGAGGATTGCTGGCTCCTCTTGTTGGCTCTGGTTCGCAGTTGGTGTTTGTAGTGACGGGTCTCCTCGTCCTTAGCGCCGTCGGCGTCCTCAACCCGAGTTTCCGCGGGGGCTTCATCAGCGTCGGCCTCGCCCTCTTCATTCTCGCAGGCATCTTTTCTGGCTACTTCTCTGCGAGGGTGTACAAGACCTTTGGCGGACAACGCTGGCAGAAGAATGTGATAGTGGTGAGTACAATCACGCTTCTCTCATGTCGACTTCCTAACAATGACAGACTGGTACACTCATCCCGGGCCTCATCTTTGCCACCATCTTTATTCTCAATCTTTTCGTATGGGCCCAAGCTTCAAGCACTGCCATTCCCTTCGGCACATTGATTGCATTGCTGGTCCTGTGGCTGCTCGTCCAGCTTCCGCTCGTTTATGTCGGCAGCTGGTATGGGTTCGAGAAGGTTGGCGCATGGACTCATCCGGTGAAGACGAACACGATTCCGCGCCAGATCCCCGTTCAGCCCTGGTATACGAAGAGCATCCAATTCGTCCTGCTCGCTGGTTTGCTCCCGTTTGCCGTTATCTTCATCGAGCTTCTGTTTGTGTTCAAGAGTGTATGGCAAGACAAGAGCGGCTACTACTACGTCTTTGGATTCCTGGCCGCCGTTTGCCTTATTCTCTTTATCACCGTTATTGAGGTTACCATTATCGCAACTTACAACCAGTTGTGCTCGGAGGTGAGTCTTCGGTGTTGTCTTGGCGTAGCAGAAACTGACCATTTGCAGAACTACAACTGGTGGTGGCAATCTTTCTTCGTAGGCGGCGGCTCGGCTCTTTGGGTTTTCCTGGCCTGCACGTGGTACTACTTCTTCAAGCTTCGGATCACGGGATTTGTTTCCGGCATGCTGTTCTTCTCCTACAGCTTCCTCGCCTGTCTGGTATACGGCCTCCTCACAGGTACAATCGGTTTCCTTGCTGCGTACGCCTTTGTACGCAGAATCTACGGGTGAGTTATTCCACATGGCACAGAATATGTGGTCATCAGCTAACCTCACGTCACGTACAGAGCAATCAAAGCCGACTAAGCTTTGCATGACTAGCGAACCGGCAATGGCAGCGACAAATCTTCCCGTCTCTCACGCAAACCTTCTTTCGAAGCACATTGTCCCTACGTCTTTTTTCTATTTTATCTAGGGTGGGGGCCATTCAGAAGTCAGCACCAATGGCAAGGAGTTTCCGGGTAACGAGTTAATGTGGTGGAACAACTGAGATACGCGGATCGGATATCTTTCTCGTCCCTTTCTGCTCTGAAAGGGTTTGCTCCTTTCAGCGAGTTTGCCATCGAAGCATTCAGCATGCGCTACGGTCATCTGAGAAAATGAGTTACATACAGTTCTTTGATAAGGCTTATTACCGTCGCTTGTATATACTGTCCTGAGCCTGGTTACATAATACAGACGGTTTTGTATGGCAGCGGTGTTTGCAGCGGCGGCAACAGTGCTGATTACTTGCGGAAAAATAGGTGAGCATGGTTGTCTCCTAGTGTTGATACCAACAAAGGAAAAGCAGATGAAGAAAGCACAACAACGAATTGCGAATCCCTTTGTTCCTGGCCGCCGCAAGCGTCAGCCATAACTAACAAAGGCAACGCTCGACATTTCATGCCTCCTCTGAGCACTTGACCGCTCACACTTTGCGAGTCCCTTTCCTGCACACCAATACTTTCTATCATGGCAGGTCGCAGACCCCCGATCCTAGAGCCGAAGCCAGCGGTGATCGAGTACCAGGGGCCGTACGTTTACGAAGGCTTGGACCTCTGGCGGCAGGCACTCCGACGCGAATACAATCGACAAGTAGCAGCTCCTGGCGTTGCTGACAAGTGGGTGCGGCTCGCTCAGGCGAAAAGAAACGAAGGTGAAGTTTGTTCCTCGAAAACCGTGAAGACGCAGCCGGGAAGCATCTTTGCTAACGCTTTCGGCATTACGAGGACACAGCCGAGCGGACTCGCTACTTCAACGATTTCTACTCCGACTTGCCTTCGCCGGTGAGGAGGGCTTGGGAATGGGAGTCCCACAAGCGCTGGCCGCGGCCTTCGAGCCGGGGGCCGGCCAGCTATCTCGACGTCTACGCCAACGAGGATGAGATTTACTACACGAGGAAGGCGGGCAGGTGGAGCATGGGCGAAAGTCAGTACTCTCTCCCTCTCTCTCGACGCGAGTCACTCGGACGCTGGTAGGACGAATGGCGGCCAAGGAACTGTGGCTGACTGAGAGCTATGCCAACAGCCCAGATCAGGGACATGTACAACGAGGACTTTCAGACCCTAGATCAGGGGACTCAGGACAGGTTTCGAGACAAGGCACTCAAAATCGCGGATGCACGCGGCGCGGTCCCGCCGTGGCGTGTCTTCAAGCCGGCCCGGGACGTTACCTCGAACGGGCTTCGGCAGGACCCCGGCGTGCTGGCCGAGGATCGGAACGCAATGGCCGCCAAAGTAAAAGCACTCCTCAGTAAGAAGGGTGCTCAGTGGGCCGTCGCCTCGGCCTTTGGCGGAGGTGGGACGTTTGGTGAAGCCATTGTGTGGCGCGTGAGGGACACGGACAACACGACGCTGGCGGTAGGTCATGCGTTGCTTGCATGCTTTTTTTCTTTTCTTTTTTCTTGGGATATCGACCTAACGTGCGGATTTTGCAGAAAGTATTTCTCAAGAGAGACAAGAGCGAGAATGACGATATAAGCGATAAGGAGCGCAGATTGCTATGGGATGTCCACTTCTCGCGTAATGATCATCGCTACCTTCCGGCATTACTTGGGACACACGACAGCGGTCCCGACTCGAGGGGCAGGACCTGGCTCGAATATGCAATCTACGGGGATTTTCACCATTTTTTGGCGTACTACGTCGACAACGAACTCGTCGTTCCCGAGCCTTTTGCCTGGTACCTCCTCCACTGCCTGGCCCAGGCGCTCCACTTCCTCGAAAAGGGCCACAATAATCGACACGATAAAAACAAGCACCCGACTTGGACACCAAAGTACCACTACGACATCAAGCCCGGGAACATCCTGCTCGACGCCCCCGAAGAGGGCGGGCCCGAGTGGTGCCGCGAGTATCCCAAGCCCATCCTTACCGACTTGGGAGGCGCAGAGGACTGGCCGGCAACGACCGACCGCGACCAGATACCAAACCATGTGCGCGGTGGTGGAACCCCGAGATTCAGTTCATTTGTAAGTCACCGCACACCTCCACACATACATACATACCCAACAGAATCTCCTTCCATCCTTCCAACCTCCTCAAAAGCCACCACCACAACCACCAATTAACCTCTCCCCCCCTCCCCCAAACAGGAACTCTTCCCCCACATCATCCAATACTGGTCAAACAAAGAACGCACAGCGGGGCCCGCGCGGCCCGCCCCCGCCAACCCCCCCGCCAACGCCCCCGTCGGCTTTGGCAACTTCGCCTTCCCGCCCACCATCTCGCGGCGGGCGGTGCCGCACAAAGACCCGCTGCCGGAAAACACGCACGTGCGCATGCACACGTCGATCCATCAAGTCGGCGTCGTGCTGTGGTGCCTGATGGCGTCGCGCACGTCGCCGGCGGGCAAGCTGTTCGCGTGGCGCGGCGCCGCCGCCGAGGGCAACCCCTACCCCGCGTGGTGGGACCGCCTGCCCGCGCACCAGCCCCGCCGGCCGTGGCCGTGGCGCGTCGCGAAGAAGGGGGACAGGGAGAAGTACAAGGCGCTGGCGGATCGGAAGTGGGCGAGGGGTGTGCAGGTGGTGGTTAAGGGAGGACAGAAGAGGGTCAGGCCGGTGCCGAAGGGGTTGGATCGGTTGGGGGTCAGGGCGAGGGAGTGGGTCGCCGGCGGGTGGGAGCCGTATGGCCCTGAGGAGGCGCTGAAGCCGGCGTACAGTGGGAGGTTGATTGAGTTGGGTGAGTGTGTGTTGTGATTGGCTTTGCTGATGACACGGGCTGACTGGTGTGTTTGGGGCAGTTTATCGGTGCATGAGCCCGCTTCCAGAGGACAGGCCGACGCCGAGCCAGCTTTGGGATGAGACGGCGAAGGCGATGGATGATATTACGAAGCAGTATCCGGATGGAAGCCGCCGGCGCCCTCCAGCGGTGCAGTTGCAGCCAGATAAGGTAAGTGTGGTCCATCATTATGTCCTCTTTCCTTTATAAATCCGGTCGCTGACAAGTTGAACTGCAGTTTCCAATTGGAGCGCACGTTTTGCGAGACCGTTGGGACCCTGGCCCTGGCGCTGGCCTCTATGGGGGTTTTTGGTGAAGGTAGTCGGAGACTGCGTCTGGATGCCTCAGTATGATTGTGCACATCGGGAAACATGCTTCAACTACAGATGCAGGCAGTGCGTACTATCTTTTGCAGAGCAGTAGTAATGAAGACAAGATAGCTTGAACACAATGGTTTCTTTTTTCAATGGCGTGAGGAGGCGGACCAATGGCGGGGGTGCGCATCGGCTATCCTACACTTTGCTTACCAGATACCAACGCCACATAGGTAAGTGCCGCACTAGCTTCGAACTAAAGATTAACCGCACACCTCGATGCCTGCACACCAGTGAGATATATACTCCTTTTGTGATGAGAAAATTGACATATTCCTGGCTGTCATTGTCACGGATCTACGAGTGCAATGAAGTGCTGGTCTTGTTTGGTACTCAGCTGTTTGGGTACCCACGAGGATGCTATTAATAAACAAGGCACATACATTCAGAATGATCGGAAGTACTCGAGAAATTGGAGTCATGTATGCCTAATAAGCTACCTCCAAGCAAGGAACTTAAAACGAAGACTTTGGACCGGAGAGTGATCTGATATGAATCATTTTGCAGATACGCGGTCAATGTAACTCCATTGCATGCCATGCCGGCGAGATCCGGGAAGAGACATCCGTTGAATTGGAAGGGGTGGCCGTATCCACCGCGGACACTTGCTCTCACTGTGACGCAAACGAGGCTGAGCCGCAGAGTTTCTTGGATGGATTATTGCTGCGGTTGACTTGGTCAGGCGCGCAACCGAGGATATTTCAGGACTCGAGTGGCAAAGTCAAAGGATGCAAGGGCCTAAGCCCGAGATATATACGTTTGGCTTCTGAAGCCGTCGGCATCAGCTGAGTAGGAAGCGGAGTTAAGAAGAGTGCTACCCGAAACTGAACGGCACAGCCCTACCTGTGCAACAGCGCTGCCCAGGGCCGCTTAATTACATGCTTAACCAAGGTCAAGGACACCCACCACGTGGAGATCACGCTGTCAATACGCGGGTCCTATATCATTGCGGGGGCGCCACCTTAAGATGCTACGTGCAGATGGAGTAAGCGGCATGAAGTCGGCTGCTAATATGGACATTTCGTAAGCGCTAGAAGCCCTATGACGAGGGTATCATCCGCAAACAATGCCCGAAGCGGCGAAGACGGGGGAAAGACGGTGGTACGGGGCCGGGGGCCCGACACGGGCCGAGTGATAGCCGTGTCAGCCTGCGTCCAGGCACGTCCAGGGGTCCTACACTCGGGTCTTGAGGGGGTCAGCCGCCCTCACGCAGGCACCCAGCACCAAGGAAACGTCGTGCGAAGGCGCCCAACTACTGCAGTCCAGCTCGGCCGAACCAGGTTCTCCCCATGGCTCTGCATCGGACAGCGAGAAACAAGATCATGTCAAAAAGCAATGCAAGACAGGGACAAGCCTGAGGGAAATGTATAAAAGCTGCCGGGAAATGGTCACTCGTACCTCCTGAACATAACCAGTCTTGTCTTTCTACCAACTCGCACTCAACGACACTTCAATCTCAATGGCATCCGAGCAGCGTGTTACCGTTGGCATCATTGGTGGTGGGCCTGCCGGCCTGACCCTGGCCAACATCCTCGAGCAATCCGGCATCTCCTACACTCTCTTCGAAGCGCGCAATGACATTGCTCCGCCCGAGGGGGCCAGTCTCGGCTTGATGCCGAACGGCCTCCGCATCCTCGATCAGATCGGGCTCATTGACGAGGTTGAGGAGTACGCAGTCGCACACGACTACTGGGAGTACCGTGACGGCAACGGCACTCTCTACAACACTTTGCACGCAATGAGGTCCTATCCGGAGATGTAAGCGCAGACCACTTCCATACGATTCCTTTCCCGCCGCCAAAGCATGCTAACTCCAAATTCTTCCTCAAAGCCTTGGTTACGGAGGATACTTCATGGAGAGGCAGCGCGTGCTTGAGATCCTCTACGAGGGCATCAAGGACAAATCGCGCGTCCTCACCGGCAAGCCGGTCTGCAAGGTGGAGAGCTGCAGCACTCATGCCACCATCACCACGACAGACGGCGATCGGCTGGACTGTGACTTCCTCGTGGGTGCCGACGGAGTGCGGAGCCTTGTGCGGCGGGAGATCGAGGCCGCATTGCCGCACCTCCACCACACTCCCGACAGTACGTCACCTCCCCCTGTCTGCCCGGGAATCCTGCCAACATGCATCACTCCCCACTCAAACTCGAACCCGGGATTCCGGCCTTCAATGCTGACCACATGCTTTTCACCAGACTTCGCTACCAAATACGGTTGCGTCTACGGCATCTCCAACGCGCTCCCGCAGATCAACCCGGGACGGGCCTTCACCGTGCACCAGTCGGACGCGTCGCTGCTCATCTTCTCGGGCGCGGGCGGCACGCTCTACTGGTTCCTCTTCGTCGACCTGCACCAGACCATCGGCTTCGACGCGCCCGACAAGAAAAAGTACACGGACGACGACCTCAACGCCGCGTACGAGCTTGTGGCCAACGCCACAGTGACTGCGGGCGTCACCTTCGCCGACGTCTTCGGCGCCAAGCGCGTTGCCGTCATGACGGGGCTGGAGGAGGGCGTCGCCGACGTGTGGAGCCGGGACCGCATGCTGCTGCTGGGGGACTCGGCGCACAAGGTACGTGATCATGATCTGAAGAGATAACAGCTACCCCTCTGCTGGGGTTCTACAGCCCTTCTGCAGGAGTGACCCACTCACCCCCACAAGCATTCCTGTGCTGACAACCCCCCGCCGCCGCCAGATGACCCCTCACGCGGCCATGGGTGCCATGCAAGCCATGGAATCCGCCGCCAGCTTCTCCAGCCTGCTCCTAGCCCTGCGCGCCTCGCACCCAGACTACTTCCCCACCCCCCTCTCCTCCTCGTCCTCCTCCTCCTCATCCTCCTCCAACTCCTCCGCCGCCTCCTCCTGCTCCGACACCGACGACCCCATCCCCCATCCCACCATCCCCACCCACGAAATCACCCGCCTACTATCCACCTACCAGGCCCGCCGCCACGCGCGCACCGCCAGCGTCGTCGCCGGCGCACACTTCCACTGCGCGACGCAGCTCAAGGTGACCGACCCATCCAACCCATTGACGCAGCACTTCATGCAGCGCCTGCCGCACCTGACCAACGAGCTGTGGCTGCACATGACGCTCGACGGCCTGTGCCGCGCCCACGCCATCGACGGCTGGCCCGAGGCCCGCAACGGCCCGCGCGTGAACCGCTACGCCGAGAGCGCGCGCCGCTTCCTCGAGGGTGCGGAGAGGAGGAAGGCGCAGATGGGGGTGGCAGCGAGGGCGGGAGCGGGGGAGCGGCGGGCTGAGGGTGTGGTGGTGGCGGCGGTTGAGGGTGCGGGGAGTGGCGGCGGGAGCGGCGTTGGTGGAGCCGCCGCCGTCGCCGTTGACGTGATGCAGCAGCAGCAGAAGGCTGAGAAGCAGGCCGAGAT
This sequence comes from Diplodia seriata, assembly GCF_021436955.1. Taxonomy (NCBI): domain Eukaryota; kingdom Fungi; phylum Ascomycota; class Dothideomycetes; order Botryosphaeriales; family Botryosphaeriaceae; genus Diplodia; species Diplodia seriata. The sequence continues at coordinate 989,355 of NW_027117308.1, read as the reverse complement.
GGTTCCAACGGCCGCTTGAATGATTTTTTATTTTTATTTTTTATTTTTTAGGTTTCGGGCTTCGGATGGGGCGTTTTCTCCTCCGGCTGTTGTTGTTGCACTAGTTTACTTTCTGTTCATGTACGGCCACTCCTTATAGTAATACCTTGTATTTCCCGCACATAGGAATGAAAGTTTTATGACGTCGACGCGCATTCGAAAGAAGTGAAAATCCCCCTGTATGCCGGGCGCGGGTTCGCTTAAGCAAGATTCGAAAACCCCTGATTCCCAGGCACTACTGCTTACTCCTGCACGAGCTGTGTGTGTGAGGGGGGGCGGCGGTAGGCTGTCACCGCCGCCGTCTTATACGCATGAATCCCTATCTGGGGGGTATGACGCACGTTGCGGGCGGCCGTAGGGTTGGGTTGTGGCTCTGTTCGTATTCTGCGTTGTCCGGAGGAGAGGTCGGCCAGTCAGACGCGCAGTAAGCCTCGCCGGCTGCACGTACCTGCATGCCGAATTGCTGACGGGCATAACTTGTATATTACAGAAAAGCACGCACCTCCGGACAATCCTACGGCTGTAACAGCAGCACCACCTCCCATTCTCCGATGTCCGAAGGGGCGAGGGAGGAATGCTCTGGAGCCTTTTTTATCCTTTCCGCCACAGCCTTGCTGCAGCCTGGCAATCGGCCGTGCAGAAGAACTGCGCTACTCGGGTCCCGTCGCTCGAGTCTGGGCAGCGCTATTTGCCTTTAGCTCGCGTCCCCAGCATTGGTGGTGGAAGCTTCCGACCTCCCTTCTCAAAGCGTCCTGTTGCAGCGCCTGTCAGCCCGAGCCTACACTTCCCATCCGCCCAGTCACACGCGCCCAACAAAGAGCGTCCGATAGGATTCATGTAGCTTAGGGTTCCGCCCATGGTACCGGTAGGTCGGAGATAGCAATCGCCGACGGTTATCCAATCGAGGTTGCCGGTCCCGGAAAGTGGGCACATGAACAGCGACTCGGACTTCACTTCAAGCGCAATCATGCTGGTCGACCGAACCGCATCCCAACTCCAGCTGAAAAAGCTCAGGGTGACGATCAGATAGGAAGCCAAACCAGCGATAACCACGACATGCCTCGAGTGCGTCCACAAATAGGCTCATCGGTCAGGACCCCGCCTTAGCTGATTCTTTCCTTGTCGTCCGGGTTACCCTCTCCAGCCGTAGGCTCCCCCTTCGCCCCGTGGCGTCCAATGCCCGTCGGTAGATAAGTGCTACAGATAGCAGCACCATCACCCCACCTGTAGCCCTTGTTGCAGGCGCGCGCTGACTACATGAAGCAACCCGATTAGGGCAATCACCAACTCCCTTGCTTTCTTTTTGCGGACGACGACAGCACGACAGCACCTCGGTCGTTACGTGCTGTCATCGGAATGATGGATCTGACGTCGTCGGGGCTCCACACCTGCTGCAGCTTTTTGTCGCCGGATAACGAATCTCCCAGGGTGAGCCGGGGGCGTCGTGGTCCAGTCAAGCCATGAGGGCGGCTGCCTTCAAGACGTGAGGTCGGGGCCTCCTTGCAGATGAGACTCGACCACTCACATACAACCCTGGCTTCAGCTTTCCACGATCGGGGACAGACCGGATAAACGAACCGAATGTGGCATGCGTGTGTGTGTGTGTGTGTGGGTCATGGTTCTTTTGCCAGGAAACAAAATTGTCTTCGTGAAAAAATCAGTTGTCCCAACTTTTGTACACCGGAATAGTCTCTTTCGTACTATCATGGCCGTTGCCGCGGAAAAGGGAAGAAAGAGAAGAAAGAAAAAAAAATAGCTGACGAGAGATGTGCCGCCCAATGAACCGAGACGTCGTGAAGCTAAATGGTCGCTTTCGATAACCCATGATCTCAACGAAAACCGAAAGCCGAAAGATATGCATATAGCAAAAAGACGCCAGCGTGCTTGCGGAAGAAAAGGAGAAAGCAAATGGCTCAAAAAGTCCGACAATCAAAATGACTAGCCAACCGCGCCTCCACCGGGGGTATGGTGTGTAAACTGAACATAAGCGAAAGTGAATCTCTACAGGGCAAGGATACTAAACATATATCTCCTCTAAACCAGGTCCAAGAAGGAGAGAGCGGGGGAAAAAAAAGCCAGTAAACCATGCGAAACAAAAACCAAGAGTCATCAGATGCAGCATGCCAAACCCGTTAAACCGTAATCATGTGAATCCCGTGTCCTTCTTTCTTTCATTTCCTTCCGTTCGTGTGTGCGTTGCGTGCCCTTGGGCCGCCCCTCCAACTTCTAGATGCGCCTTGCCGCGAAAGCGAAAGTCTCAAATAAAAAAGAAAAGGAAAAAAAAGGGAGCCCATAATGCTACAATCCCTCCTCTTTTACAACCTGCCCCTTTTACCTCGCGAGTAATCCCATCTCAATTCTTGACCACCTCCTCCTCTTTCCCCTCGCCCGAATCCCCCCCTTCCACCTCCTCCTCCCCTTCCTTCGCCTTCGTAAACTTCCCTGCCAACTCCTCAATCTTCGGCACCAGCTCCGGGATCCTGAACGGCTTGCTCACGACGTCGTCCATGCCGGCCGCCATCAGCTGCGCAATCTGCGCCGCCCGCGCATTCGCCGTCACCGCGATGATGGGCACGTGCCCGATCAGCTTGCCGGCGTCCTCCCACTCGCGGATTGTGCGCGTGCAAGCCAGGCCGTCCATGACCGGCATCTCCTGGTCCATGAGGACGACCGAGAGGTGGAGCGTAGGCGGGGTGGTGTTGTTGGTGGTGGTGGCCGACTCGCCGCTGCCGCTGCCGCTGCTACCTGAGGCCGACGGATTGTTGTTGTTGGCGTAGTGCGTCGAGGTGCGGAGCAGGTCGAGGCATTCGCCGCCGTGGTTGGCCACGTGCACGGTGAAGCCTTGGTTCTTGAGCTGCTTCTGCAGCACCTTCTGGTTCACCAGGTTGTCCTCGACGATGAGCACCGTGATGTCCTTGCGGTTGCCGCCGTGCGGCGTCGTCTGGTTGTTCTTGCCGCCGGCGCTCGTCGGTCGTCTCGGCACTGGCGCGGCGAAGTCCCTGGTCTTGATGATGGGATCCTGCGGCCGCTTGTTGCGCGGGTCGCTGGTCGCTCGCGTCAGGCTGACCGGCAGCGGCTCGACCGGGTCGGCGGGCGGGCTGCTGCGGCGGGCCTTGACGTAGAAGGCGAAGGTGCTTCCTTTGCCCGCTTCCGACGACACGCCGATCTCGCCGCCCTGCAGTTCGGTGAGCTCGCGAGAGATGAATAGGCCGAGACCGGAGCCGCCGTATTGCACGTGCGTGCGGGGCGAGGCTTGAGAGAAGCGCAGGAAGAGCAGCTTCTTTTCCTCCTCATTGAGGCCGCGGCCGGTATCTTGCACGGCGAAATGCACGTATATGTCGTCGCCTGTCCCCCAGTCGTGGCTCTCGGTCATGTCTACTCTCTTCGATCGCGTTGGGAAGTAGTTGACGAGTCTGTTCTCTAGCTTGGAGAACTTGACCGTCGATGCTGCGATGGTTACTTTGATCGTCCGTTTGGCCTCGGTCGTGGTAAACTTGATCGCGTTCGTCGTGAGGTTGATTAGCACCTGCAACACACGGGATGGATCCAGACGGACCCAATCAACGCCGAGCTTGTTGAAGGATTCGTCCACTATAAACTCCATCTGAATGTCGGCCGTCTGCAGCTCTCCCTCGAACATCTTCAGCGCGCGTTGAACGACAGTCAGAGGTTGGACATCGACAGGCGTGACGAGAAGCATGGCAGAGTCGAGCTTGCTCAAGGTAAGAACATCATCCACGATGCGCTTCTGATGCTGCGCACAGAGCGCAATGGTTTGGGCAGCATCGATGCTGTTACTGACGAGCTCCTCTTCGATCACCTTTGATCCGCTTTGTCTGAAGTCGAGCAGAGAGGAAGAGATTTCGTCGGCGCATTGCAGAATGGCGCTCAGGGGGTTCCTCATTTCATGCGAAGTGATATCGATGAAGTTTTCCTGTTGCCGTTTCAGCTCCACAGCCTCCTCCATTTTCCTCTTTTGGAAGCCCTCGGCCCACTTCTGCTGGCTGATGTTTGTGATTGTTCCAAAGACACTCTTGAGAGTACCCTGAAGGTTCTTCTCCGGGTAAGCGCTGAAAAGGACCCAGGTGTCGGTGGAATTGCCGTTTCTATCTTCCCAAGGTGCCTTGAAACGGAACTCGGCCGTGACAGCCTCGGTCTTCTCAACCAAGGTATTCCACAGACTTGCGACCATTTGCTGGTCCTCGGGTTTGACTGCATCTATCCATTGATCTGTGCTGGCCGTGTCCTTGTGCACTCGGGATATCTCGTACCAAGTGTCGTTGCAGTAAATGATATGACCCTCCGAATTGGCAATGAAAAGGCCGGCCGGTGAAAACTCAGCCATACGAGTGAACCTCGTCTCGCTGTCTCTTGCTTCCTGGGTCCTAGCGGCAAGCTGTTCGGACAACTCCATTCGGTCCATCGCAGCTAGTTTCGCAGCTCTTTGACCCCGACGAATCTCCTCCTCGAAAAGAACCACCGACGCCAGGGACGTGGCAAGCTGTCGGCTCAGCAGTTGAACAAATAAGTTGTAGTCATCGTCGTAGGGCCGCCTCGGATTCACACCAAGGACCAAAAACCCCAGTATAGACTCCCCGGTCGTCGGATGTATCGGGCAAACCACAATGGATCGTACGGGGTCGTCGAAACCGCGGCCTCCGGTCCCTTCCATCATCTCCTCAGGCAGATCTCCGCTCCCGATCTCCAGCAAAACCGGCTTATCCGTCTTCATGACCTCCCGTAGCACAGGCGCGAAGCCATCCATGCTCGTCTTTAACTCCAACTGGTCCGGTGCACACCTATGGCCCGCTGGTACGCCCATTGAGCCTTCTAACAAACACTGCTTCGTACCGAAAACGCTGCTGGAATGCATCGATGATGAATCGCTGTCGGAGTCGTCCGCGACCGAGTATAGGAGCACAAATGGCGTGTCATATTCATTGCTCGCTAGCGCCTTCATGACTTGGTCCCAGAAGGATTTTATGTCACGGGCAGCAGCGGTCCGCTCGCCGACTTCGCGGAGAGTGAGCATCCGTCTCTCCGCAATCTTCCGTCGAGTCTTCTCAAATGCCGGATTGTAGAGGCCCATGACGGTCCCGTCGCCTCCGATCATGGGAATAATTGCCCAGGAAAAGTACGTCTCTTCAAGGTAGTTGCTTCGCTTAATAAAAAGGCAATCGTCGTCCTGGAAGGGGCGGGTTAATTTTTGACGGAAGCTGAGGAGACCACCCGCTACCAACTCACCTTCATTGTGGCCTGGCCGGTAGTCTTTGCGCTAGCGAACACATCCTTAACATCCTCCCAGATTTCCGCCCAAGCGTCTTTGTAGCTTTGGCCCATCAGGGTCGGGTGTTTTTGGCCGGCCAGTAATATGTATGCTTCGTTGTAAATTGCTACAAGGTCTTCTCCCCAGTACATGGCCGCAGGGTGCGGGCTGGCCATGATCAAATTACACATTTGCCGCAAGTCGGCTGACCAGAACTCGATTGGCCCCAGGGGGGTGGATGCCCAGTCAACACTGCGCGCAAACTGGATATGCTTGGGAAGATTGGAGTCGATGGGCAGGCGCGTCCAGTCGAAGAAGCCAATCTCTTTCCTGGAACTCGGGTCATTAAAGCTTTCAAATGAATCAACGGTGCCGGCAACAGCAGCGCGGAGTACGCACTCATTTGTTATCGACGGATGGGTGGCAAAGGCGGATGCATCTGCAGAGGATCCAAAGAGGCGTCCGGTCAAGCCAGCCGGGGTTTGCGGGGCCTCAACCAACTCGCCGGCCGTGGTCCTGGTCGTAGCCGTCGTCATGGTCCCGGCCGTCTGGGGGGTGCTGGGCCTGTCGGGTGAAGGGGCGCCTGCAGCGAAGCCAAAGTAATCGGTAGCATCCGACTCGGTACTCGGCAGTACCACGCCTTCGGAATCAGCAGGGCCAAGCTTCTCCCCCCTTGCAAGCCGCCCTGCAGACGAAGGCTGCTGCGCCGCCACCGAGCTCGGGAGAGACGATGTCGTGGTCGGGGTGGGCGAGGCCGCGTAATTGCCACTGATGACCCGATACTTCTTGCGGATCGTGTATATTGTCCACGACAGGCCGCCGTAGAGCATGCCCGGAATGCAGACGTCTAGAGACTCGCCGTGCACGACGGCGCTCAGGACCCATGTCTTGAAGTGGGTAAAGGCCTTGAAGGTGGCGGAGTCCTGGGAGCCATGCACGACTTTGCCGCTCACGAGGTCGAGAAGGCCGATGCTGGCGCGCAGAGCTGAATTGGCGAACACTACTTGAAAGTATCCCGGGCCGTAGTTTGTGGGCTCGCCCAGATCCACAATGAACGTCGGCCGCCCATCCTGTTCCAGCAGCTCTCCAATGCCAATGTTGGTGAGCGCGCGAGGCACATCGGGCCTCTCGCGGATCTCGGGCGACGCGGGCGGCAGGCTCGAGCGATCGACCGATGTGCGGGTCGAGGGGCTCGAGCCAGCATACGTGCCGCGCGCCAGAGTCACAGTCTTGATGCCGCTGTCCTCGCGCGCATTGCTCAACATCCTCGCGGCGGCCTCGGAGCTCGAGAAGCGAGCGGGCAACGGCGGGCGCGCGCGCTTGGAGTGCGAGAAGAAGAGCGGCGACGGCGGCTGCTTGCGGTCGAACGACGGCGCGGGCAAGTCGAAGGAATCGAGCGTGTGGCGCGAGCGCTTCTGGAGCTTGCGGCGCTTGTGCAGAGGCTCGTTGTGGGCGTGCTTGTGGGCCGGGCCTTGCTGCGGCAACAGGCGCTTCTCAGCAGGCCTCGAAGGAGCGACGAATGAATCAGCGACTGACTGGCGGCACGGCGGCGGGTTCACGGGACCGGAGGGCGGCTCTGGATCAGTGGCATGCGGCTGCGCAGCCAGCCATGCGGTCGCGGCTTTGGTACTGGGCGGCGGGCGAGGGCGGGAGCGGGTTGGGCGGTGGCGGGGCTCGGGGCTGGACGAGGGTCGGTGGTCGCGCGGCAGTCCTGTGAAGATTGATGGCGGATCAATCATAGAGTCGCAGTGGGGGAGGAGGGCGAGGGCCGCGTCGCATGCCTCCGCCGGGCAGCAGCACGAGCAAACAGGCCGGAGGAAAAGAGGCAGTCTAGTGTGTACAGCGCAGCAGGGGTGCCGCGTGCGCGATGATGCGGTGGCGGGCAGCGGGTGGAGCGGGCGCAGGCAGGCTCGGGCAGCGAGGCAGCTCCGGGCGGTGTTGAGAGGACTGGGGAGAGGGCGCCGCGGAGGCGCGTGCTGGGCTATGGGCGTGGGTTTTGGGCGTGGCGCTCGGCTGGGCGATCGACGAGTTGCTGTCGCTCCCCAGATGGATCTACGCCGGAGTTGCGAATCCAGGCCCTTGCCACTCCACCTGTCTCAGCTCCCGCTGCGTCTCCGCCGGCGCCACGCCTTGCTCTTTCCGGCCTCGACGCTGACCTGCACCCGCCCCGCCCAGCGCCAGCCGGCCACAGCTCCGCCGGCCTGCGTCACCTGCTGGGTCAACACCGAACCCGCATCACCACTCACCCGTGGCGCTCCCTGCCACGCCGCGCCTTGACCATGTTTCGCGACCTGCGTCGTCGCCAATCGCCGCGCTTGAGCCTGTGTGACCTCGGGTTGCCCCGATCCGCGACCAAGAGACCTCATTGTTCGGCCTCTGTGCGCTGCCGCAACCGGTGCTCGGCGCCTTCTTCCTTGACGCTGCATCTCGGCCTCTAGGCACGGATGACTTATATCGCATGCTCTTGGCCATGCGACGTGACGGCCGAGGAAGAAGACGGCTTCCCGCCAAGAACATCTTCGAGCCGTCTCTGCCGGCGGCTTCGTCCCATCGAACAACGAACACAATGCGTGCACCGTTGCTGCAAACTTTGACGTTCGTTCAGCGTCGTTCAATCCCTATGTCGTCCGTTGTGCGTGTGTCGACGTCCATGATAAAGCCATGACCTCCTGTCCCGTCTTGGGCTTCTCATTGCACCGCTCCTCATTCCTTCGTCTGAGAGTGGTTCAAACAGTCAGACTTCGTTAACATGGCCAGAGATGATGACCTCATCGATGAGGACCAGAACCCCATATACCGGGACAACTTTCCCGACATAGAGCCACGGCACGATGCGGCGGATCTCAAGGAGTTTAGCGAACGTGCCATCATTGCAGAGCTCCATAGGGTGTAGCTCGCTCAGGGTGTAGCTGTTTCTGCGGATGTGACTAAGGACGATGCCATTGCTCAGCTTCTGGGCCCGTTGTACCGACCATGTTTGAACTGGTTGCGCCGTCGGTGCGGAGACCTTGGGCTTGACAAAGCCAGTCCTGCGTGGAATCTCAGAAAGGCACTGGACAGAAGGCACCGAGACGATCAGTTTGTACCCGAGTCTCAACTATGGACGCCGCAGGAACTTCTCAAGCTCTGTAGCTTCCGCGGGCTTGGAGGCAGTGTGGATAACCCTGCTTCCCTCCTATACCGACTTTTGAAATACGAACTCTCCGTAGCTCAGGATCGACCTCAACAAGACAATCGATGTGAGCTGGACTGGCGGATGATTTACTATCAGGATCCATGTTACTTCCCTGCTCCTTTGCCTCGGGCGCTGCAAGGTAATCCTGAACTTCCCTTTTTGATTCCTTGCTGACCAAACAATAGATGCTTATAACTCCCTGCATCCCCATCAGCAGTATGCACCGCGAACAGAAGCATACATCGGCATCGGTCATGCTTCTTTTGTTCGGCCGAGGACTAATTAAGAGAGCATGGAAGTACATTTGGAGAGCGAACCCAATTTGACCGGCTTTGAAGGGCACCACGAAAAAAATTGGACGCAGGTGGTCCCTTTAGACGGCCTCCAGCACAAATAATGAAGAGGGATGAAGACCTTGTTTCGATCCTTTGCAGAAGCCTATGGCAGAAACTGGCGCCGAGTCCAGGCAGATGTTCAATCCCTTTGGATTTATGCAATGGACCCAAGACGAGCCGCGCGTAGTATAAGACCGTTGAGGGCCAATTACGTGGCCATCCAGCGAAGGCTGCTATACGAACGCCTGGATACTTCCACGAGACGCTAGGGCGAGCGCGGACGCCTTTTAGATCAGCTGTTCGATTGGAGAGTGGAAGGCACTATGAAAATGGTACAGCTTCTGGCTGATGCCTACAGCGTGGAGATCCTTGTCCACATTCCCCACCACCAGGAAGGGCGAAACTTCATATGGAAAGTCTTAAGTCGAGGAGGGCATGGACCTGAACACCGTCAGATCAACCTGGTGCACTACTCCTCCATTAATCGGTGGACGCACGTTCGTTATGGCGGAGATGATGAATTCGAGTATACCGCTCATTTGGAATTAGACCCTTTCACCCGTTTCCGCCGTCGTCCTGTTGTGGAGGATCCGCTCTTGCCACTCCCGCTACCCCGAGATTACGACGTTGAAGGGTCGGGGCCAAACTACATGCTGTCTGCTGAATGTAGACCTGCGTTCGGGGAGTACGCGATGAGCGATACACAATCGATGAGGGGGATATTGGGCGCGGTGCAGGAGGAGGTAGGGCGGGATGGTGAACCCGCTGAACCCTTTAGAAGGTTTGAGGAGGCAGTGCAGAGAGAATTAGATGCGGGGGATGAGCTTGATGACGGCGAGAGGGAGGAGATCGAAGGGATCCGAGCGACGTTGAGAGGAATGCAGGCGAGGATAGCTCATCTGTTCCAACACCGCGAAAGATTGGAGGCAGTGCGAGCAGAGCAATTTCGGGTGCGGTATGAATAACTACTGCAGATGACGGAGAGCGAAAGACTCGAATGGGAGAGGGCTTCCATGGAGCAGACTAGAATAGAGATGGAGGAAGCACGCCGGCAAGCCGGCTATGCAGAACCCCAGCATACAAATGGGGAAGGTGGTGCGACTGACAACCACAACGTCGAGCCCGGGGACGCGGAGGCGGATCAGAATGATGATCCCGCCGACAACAACAACAACAACAACAACAATAACAACGTCTTTGAACCCCAGCAGGCGGAGGTAGAGGCGGACCAGAACGATGATCCCGCCGAAGAGGCACTGAACCATGATTCCGACAACGACGGCACTATCGGAACCCGGCCAGGCCCCAGGTCCGCCACGAGGTTTTCAAACCAGCTCAGAGCAGGAGCAGGAGCGTGGACGCTGCCGCCGCCGCCCGAGTTGCCGCATGCAACGGGTGACGATGCGGCAGCACCGGCTTCCTCGACTCCGGTTGCACGGGTTTTGCGTCGCAGCCGACGACACGCCAGTCAACCTCCAGAGAGGGGAAGTATGTCAGAGGAAAGACTACGGGGAAGACTACCAGGACTACCGGAAAGAGGAGAGGAAGGAGGAGAGGAAGGAGGAGAGGAAGAACTACCGGAAAGAGGAGAGGAAGGGGGAGAGACAGGGAGTCCTTCCTTTCCCCCTTTCTCTCCTCTTGCCTCTTCTCCTCCAGGTGGAGAGGAAGGAGGACAGGCAGGAGGACGAGCGGGAGGACGAGCGGGAGGACGAGCGGGAGGACGAGCAGGAGGAAGGGCAGGAGGACGGGCAGGAGGACGGGCAGGAGCGCGTGGTCGTGGGCGTGGCCGAGGGGGTGCAACGGGAGGGAGAGGGAGAAATTAAGGGGCTGGTGCTGGGCGAAGAGCATTCAGATTTGGACCATGTGGAAGTGATGGCTATGGACGAGAAGGGCTTACCTCTGCTAAAGATAATAGAGCGTGATGGTGTAATTTTTCCTTTTCCCCCCAGCTGGCGAGCTCATTCGGCACGTCTTTCTTTCAGATACACACTCATTTAGAAGACTTTTGGCTTCTCTAGTCTATTGCCCGATAATAAAGAGTCAATTCCTTGAAACTTTGGCGTTCGTGTCCGCCCTCCTCTTCCTTCTTCATACTACCTACCGAGAAGCGTAAAACCTCATGAACTACCCAGCGTCTATCGCTCACTCACCACCGCCACAAAAGCCCCACAACGTCCCTTTCCACCCATACACCTGGCCCATCACCCCTCCAAACCCCCGTTCCCCCTCACTTGCAACCACCCACTCACTCCCCCCGCGCTACCCCGTCAGATTATACCACCCCGCCCACGGATCATCCCACCAGCCCTCGACCCCCGTCCACTCCATCCCCCTCGCCACCTCCGCCGCCACGCCCTCCCCGTACACCTCGCCCATCCACGCCAGCGTCGCGTCCACCCCGGCGCTCACGCCGCCGCTGCTCCACACCTTGCCGCCGCTCTCGTCCGCGCGCACCCACCTCGCACGCGGTATCCACGTCGCGTTCGGGCCGAGCGCGGTGGTGGCGGCCCAGGCGCGCTTGTTGGTCGTCGCGGACAGGCCGTCGAGCAGGCCGGCGCGCGCGGCGAGCCCGGCGCCCGTGCAGATGGTGAGGAGGGTGTGCAGGGTCGGGAAGGCGGTGGTGAGGTAGGTGAGGGTGGGGGAGAGTTGGGCGAGGGGGGCGCGGGTGCCGAGGCCTGTGGGGTTAGTGGTTTTTTCTTGTTGTTGCTGTTGTTGTCGTTGTGGAGGAGGGAGGGAGGGAAGGCCTACCGCCGGGGACGATGAGGACGTCGAGAGGGGGCGCGGTGGCGTGGGTATGGGTGGGGAGGACGGATTGCGAGAAATTGCTGTTGAAGAGATTCATGGCGGGACTGAGTGGCGCGGTGCTGACTGGGTCGAGGGTTTCGGCGATCTGGGGTTAGAGGAGCGGTCTGTTAGTGGACGGGTGGAGTGCAGGTTTACTGGTGAGTCGGGAGCTTACAAGGGCGAGGTTCATGGGGTGGCTCCAGGATAGAATGTTCAGGGCATCGAGCGGGCCGAAGACGTCGAGAGCCTGGAATGCGGGGAACAGGAGGATGCCGAAGTTGACGGGTTCTTGAGAGATAGATGTTAGTATGTTGAAGGGTTTGGGAGACTCGCTTTGTCTGCTTACTTGTTGAGTTGCTGAATCTGCCTTCGAGCCTGCTCGCCGAGACTGCGGGCCACCAGGCGGCATAACAAAAAAATACGAAACCGAAGACCGAGGATCTAAACATCTTCGCAAGCAATGAAATGAACGTTGTAAGGCAAAAAAAGGAGTTGAAGAAATATATTGTCCCTGACACTTTCCAGCCAAGCCCTCATTCGCTCTTACTAGAAGCCAAACCTTGCCGGTCCATCGGGCTCACGGAGCACCGGCACCATTATTAGAACATTGGAAGTAAACAGTTCAAAAGCAATGGTTGTCAATGTGAAACAAATGTCAATAGGAATGCATCCTTTGCCAATTGTGGCGTTACACCACTCCAGATCTGGCGGCGAGAGGTGGTTTGAGCACGTTTTATGGGAGGATTTGCGATCATGTATTGCTTCTGCGGATTCATATACCGCCAGTTCAGCGTTGGCGTGGCGTGCGGCAGAGCCGTTGACTGTCTGTGCCACGGCGTTTCCTGATTCGTCGACCCATACACCAAAGGATTTCGTAAACGCCGTCGGCCCGTCGGTCCCGGATCTGTCGTGTGTCGTGGATGCCCGCATGACCCGGTTGGTTTGCTATCTGACTTGGCGAGCTACTTCTCGCCGTAGCATTTTAGGCTAGGTAGCTGGAACTTTATTTGTTCCTTCATGGAAACGAGCCTTTTCAGATCTGGCTCTCCTGAAATCCATAGACGTGCCGATGCTGATTTGCACCCGTCACGAAGTTGTGAATGCGTTGCAATGCCAGCCCATGCCAGCACCTGAAAATAACGCCTATCGAACAAACCGAACACGCTGTTTGCCACATGTGTAACTCAACAGTTCAGGTCTTAAATATCGGGATGCGCTTGACCCATCCACCTTTCCAATTCAGTGATCGAATTGAATTGAATCGGTCTTGAGACTCACTGGCAAAAAGCCACAACGGCACTGTGGAAATGAAGCAGAGGAAAGAGACCACAAGAAAGCCTGCAAAGGACGACGAAGACCTGGCAAGCCGGGGAACCAAGGACCTCGAGGGTCTGTATGGTCGGCCGGGATGGAGGGCCATATTCCAATTCAGTGATGGCGAGGAGCCAGAGCAAGTGTCAAGCCGTCCAAAAGAAGCACCGGCAAGGAAGGGAAGCGGCGGGCCGAAGTCGTCGTCCGATCCTGCGCAGTAGGGGGGTCGTTTTCATTTCCAGCAGCTATCATTAGAACACTGGCGGGCAGGCGGCATTGGACCAATTGATGGCAGATTCGTATGAGATTGTGTTCAATGGCTGCATGAAGACCAGCGAGGAAGGCGGGAAGAGATGAAGAAGCTCGGCAGGCAGGCCGATGACGTTCGCAGCCCTGCAACACCAAAGCTCCCACGACACCGCCGAAACCCACATCCATTCTTCGCCCAGCCCGCAACAACACCGCGCCCTCCCACGCCTCCCAATCCGAGGCCGCCGCCTCCGACCCTCCTCGCACCGTCCGGCAATGGCGTCCACGACATCAGCGAAGCCCAAGCGCGGGCCCACCGTGCTCGTCACCGACGCCCGCGAAGTCGCCCAGCAACAACGCCCGCAGATGGCCCCGCGCACCTCGACCACACGCCTGATCAGCGTCGACAACGTCCTGCAGTACGCCTCCGAGATCCCCTCGGGCCAGCGGCGGGGGCCGGTCCCGGAGCGGCCGCGCCACACGCGCACCCCGTCGGGCAGGCACCCGCTCGACCCCCGGCTGAGCGGCCGCCTGGCGCCGCAGTACATGCCGTCGCGGTCGAGCAAGGTCAGCGAGAAGCTGGTGCTGCTGCCCGAGGCCGACGAGGAGGACCTGCCCGAGGAGGAGCTGCTCGACGGCTTCCGCGATGACGAGGACCAGGGCCCCCCGGACGACAACGAGCTCGAGCGCATCCGCAGCGAGCGCGCCGGCGTCAAGGAGAAGTCGTACGCCGAGCGCCTGCCCAAGGCCCGCCGCGCCGAGAAGCTGGCCCGTGTCACCGCCTATTGCACCGCTCAGTCGTACAAGTTGCGCGCCACGGCCGACTTCGTCAAAAACCAGCACGCCGCCCGCACGAAGCTGTATGACGATTGCCTGTACACCGTCTATCATCTACCGCTGTTGGGAGGGCACGATGGCTACCGCGTTCGCAGCAGTCCGGTGTTGAAGAGCCCCGGCGGGAAGAGCGTGCTGGACGAGGAGATTGAGCGGAACGAGAACAGGGAGTACCACGAGGGCTATTTCGGAGACAATGAGCGCTACGGTATAAGAGCACACGAGGAGGGAGAGTCTCCCAGCCAGAGCCCTCGCAATGGCAGCGTGTCGAGGACGTCGGAGGACATGTTCGAGTCTCCACGCTCTCCGCATCGCGACGGTTCGCAGCGCTCAATGTCGCCGCCAAGGATTGCCCCCGACGCCCTCGGATTCGGCGAGATGTTCGTCTACTCCTACGGCGTCGTCGTCTTCTGGAATTTCACCGAACGTCAGGAGAAGGACATCCTGGCCGACCTCACCTTCTCGCAGTCCATCACCAACGTCGCTCTGGTCACGCGGCCGCAGCAGGAAGAGGACTTCGAGACCGAAGAGTTCCACTTCGAATACAACCCCGGCATCAGCCGGCCCCGTGTCTACAATGACATGATCACGCTACGGAGCGGAGACCATATGATCAAGTTGGCCATGAGCCATGCCATCGCCCAGAGCACCAAGCTGTCTTTCTTCGAGGAACGAATGGCGCAGATCATGATCAAGGCGCAGTACGTACCGCGTCGTTTAGCACTCACCGGAAAGCTGGGCATGCAGCGTGAGGAAGTCGTCAGCATGTTAGGACAGCTATTCGCCAGCAGAGTAGATGTCAACCTTTGTAAGTACAGACCATTCCTTTCGTCCGGTCGTCCAAACATCAAGAGACCTCCACATCCACATCCACATCAACTTCTCTCCGCTTTCTCGCTGACTCGCCTTTCCTCTTCCCCACAGCTTCAAATATGCTCGACGTCCCCAACTTCTTCTGGGAGTCCGAGCCCACGCTGCACCCGCTCTACGCCGCCATCCGCGAGTACCTCGAGATCAAGCCGCGCATCCAGGTCCTCAACGAGCGCTGCCGCGTCTTCCTCGACCTCGCCGAGATCCTGAGCGACTCCATCGCCGACAAGAAAATGACCCGTGAGTTTGACTTGCTGCCCTGCCCCCCCTTCCTCTTCACCCCCAACCAAAGGATCAATAGACTAAACGATTCCGTCTTCAGGCATCACCTGGATCATCATCGTCCTCATCATCCTCTCCATCCTCGTCACCTGCTCCGAGGTTTTCCTCCGCTTCGGCATCCTCACCCAGGGCAAGAAGAAGGAGTCGGCCGCAAACGCCGCCTTCATGGTCGGTGGCGGCGTGCCGTTGCCCATGTGCTCCCCGCGGGAAGACATGATGTTGTAATAGTAGTCGAAGTGACCAACAGGGAGTAGCAGCAGCAGCAGCAGCAGCAGCAGTTCCTTCTTGAACCGCATCCATCCCCGTTGCCTTTGCGGTGGTTGTCCGTGTATAGATTCCTCATGAATTGGACCCTCTTTTGTTTTTTTGGCGGTAGGGGAAAGAATGGAAGAAAGGTGCTTGTTTCGCATTGGGAAAAGGAAAGGGAATAGGGTGCAATGGCTCTTAGTTTGGTTTTCGGCGTTCTTGGGGAAAGCGGTCTCGTTCCATTTCCTTTTTTTGTTTTGTTTTCTTGACATGTTTAGTTATCCTTTTCGTAAACTTGAGAAAGAATCGGGCAGAGGCTGAATGGAATAAGGCGCTCTTGCTTTCCCTTACGCACGTCAGCCATCCTATGCGTGCATCACATCACCTACACGCGCGCGAATACCAGCGTAAAACGTTCGCTCAATGGTCTCGGGAGAGGGAAAGCGAGTTGGTAGTAGCCATTGATTGGATGTTGGTTTCTCCAGACTAGCACCAAAAAAAAAAATTCCCCCTTCCACTCCATCCGCATTCTTTACCGTTGCCGCAATCCATCCGGCACACTCCCCCATCATCTCTTCTCTCGGATTAAACCAACATCCATCCTCCCCAAACGCTGGCGAATTAAGCTCTTCTCCTCTCCTCGCCCCGCTTTCTTGCTCGGCGCGGAAGAGGGTGAGGAACAAAATCATTAAACCTCCCCACAGTTGAAGTGAAATAGAACCATGGCGACGTCCGAAGCATATCAAGAAGTAGTAGAGGAAAAAGAGGAATAATAAAGCCAGTCCGTGGTCCAGTGAGAATCAAGTAAGTGTCGTTCGTTCAGACGGGCGGACTGCGCCGAAGAGAAAGAAAAGAGGAAGGAAAAAAGGAAAAGAGAAGAGGATGAAAGAGGTTCGAGTACGACAGTAAAATACGACATAGAACCTTCCATCTGGGACAGTATAATGATTTCGAGGATATATGAAAAAAGGACTCCCGCTGAACGCCTGGTTTCGCCGCCGATGAAAAGACGAGCGGACAAAAGGACAATGAAAAGCACGCTCTCGGTGTGGCCGGCCGGGTGTCTCGAGTGGGTTCGGTCTGGCAACAATAACTCGAGTAAGGGTATAATTTACGAGAGAAAAATCAACTCGCAAGCACGCTGTAAGCCCATGCACTGAGGGGCAAGGAAAAGCGAGAAAGCAAGATAGCACGATCGCCAGTGCTGCGCTTTTTTTTAGTCGGAAGTTGAAGAAGCAAGAACACGACCAGGAATTCGAAGACCGCTACGGCGTGGGGCTTCGGCCGCATCATAGGCGCTTGCCCGGTACGAGGATGAACAACAGGCACAGGGCGGCGTCGGCGAGGATGATGATGAGGAGGACCATGATAGCGCGTTTCATGAGGAGCTTCTTGACGAATGGCTCACGAATCATGCCGAAACTGCCGAATGTCGTCTCACTGCGGCGAGCGAATACGAGCAGGGGGTCGAGCATGTACTGGTGTGATGCGAGCATGTAGACGCCAACGGTGAAGGGGAGGATGAGCTGGTGTTGGAACTATGTGTCAGTCTTGTGAGTACTCAGATCACAGAGGGAAAAGGCTTACCCAGCATCGGTTGCTTCTCGAGTGATTCAAGAAGATGAGCGTGAAAGCGGCCCAGAATCCACCAAACATAGCCAGCAAACCGATGATCATGCGAACCATCATGCTCGGAGGCACCAGGTTGCCAAAGGCCTTACAGCGCAGGAAGCCAGGGAAAGCATCACGCTCCATGGCCTGGTAGACGT
Organism: Diplodia seriata; assembly: GCF_021436955.1. Taxonomy (NCBI): domain Eukaryota; kingdom Fungi; phylum Ascomycota; class Dothideomycetes; order Botryosphaeriales; family Botryosphaeriaceae; genus Diplodia; species Diplodia seriata. The sequence goes on along the minus strand of NW_027117308.1, from coordinate 972,195 downwards.
AGTCCTTGGCAGTGTCGAAAACTTCGGGATCGTCACGAGCTTCGACCTCAATGTCATGGGTAATTCTGTCCAGAATGCTCTGCGGCAGAATGATCTCGCGCTCGGAGCCGGGAAGGAGGTAGGTGTACAAGATCTTCTCGGCAGAGGCGCGAATGTCGTTCCGGGTGACGGTGTGCTGGTCGGGAGTAGATTGCTGATTGCCCGACGAGTCTTGCATGGGAGATCCGCTAGCCTGCGAACCGGCCATGAAGCTCGGGCGCGGTGGATCGGTATTTGAGCGCGCGGAATCGGTGGTACCGACGCTGTTGTGAGGGGAATGGTGCCTGGCAACGTCTTCCTCGCGCAGGAAGGCCGAAAGACGCTGCTCGGGCGTAGTCTTCTCGTTGGATGGCCCGGCTTCGGTGACATTGTCCAGGATGGCGGAAGATCTTTTGCTGCCGGACTTCTCGAGCTCCGGGGTGCCGAACAGGTTGGTGCGACGCAGTTCGCGAACGTAGTGACGGCACAGGGCCATGTGTTGAGAAACATCGAGCCTGAGCACCCAATTAGCAGCAGCGCCAGGCGAGCGAGCAGCGCAGCCTACCAGAAATCCAGGTAATCGACGGAGCGCTGCTGGTCGCGCATGTAAATGTAGAAGAAGAACAGGTCGACGGGGGCAGAGGTCCTGCGGCTCAGCACCTCATAGAGGGTTGGCAGGCGGTCGCGGTAGACCTCGGGGCCTGGCGAGCTCGAGGGCGTCGTCATGGCGGCGGATCTCTATTTGTTGTCGCGTCACGGCGGCGCCAAGACCAGGCGGTGCTCGTCAGGCTGCGCGGCGCGAGAGCTGGCAGGTTCAAAGACGGTCGGTGGAGAAGGGAGGTGGGTGTTGAGCGTGTCGGGCGGAGCAGGTGTCCCGGCGGCAGGCAGTGTGCAGGTGAGACGGGTCGCGACGACGGCCTGTTGGAAATGAGGAGGTGAAAGCACGGAACGAGCGACGGTCGGAGCGAACGGAGGGTGGGCCTGGCCACGAGGAGAGGCCGCAAAACGGATCGCTGGGCAACGACAGGGCCGGGAGGGCGATTGCGAGCTGCGGCGACGACGAGAAGTTGGGTGTTGCTGAAGGAGGGAAGTTCGCAGCCGCGAGCGACGGTCGTGTTCGGTGGGCGCGCGCAACGGGTGGCCCGCCAAGCCGACTCATCTCGCGACCGCTAGGTTCGGCCAGCGAATGACAGGAGGCGCTGGCGCCCCTAGCCTCCCTGCGTGCGCCAACCCCAACACCTTGCTTCATCTCGTCGCCGTCCACTGCCTCTGATGACGCGCCGCCAGCCCGAAGGCCCCTGCCCACTCGCTTGCCTTCCCGACCCGACCCCAGGGCTGCACCCCACGATAGCCTCACTGCCTGGACCAGCTTGATTGCCATCTTCCAACTTATCCGCGACGGTACATGGACTTCGGCGCGATCCAATTGCCTGAGGCCACCCCGCATGATCGGCGCTGCGCATATTTCGTCGTCCTTCCACCATCATGTCCCTTGGCTCGCAGCCCGCATGGCTTTCGCTACTTCTGCGTCGCTCATGACTGTCCCGGCGCGCTAGGATCTGTGTGCTCCGTAGTCACGTGCGACGCTGGTTACATGCGGGAACAGCAACCCGCCTGACCCCGTTGGTCAACTGGATGTCGTGGCCCCGATGGAGCTAGAGCCAGGGCTCCACGTGAAGAGTGCCACACCTTGAAACGACTTCCACGCCCCGAGACATGAGGATAGATGAGCCGGGCTGTAGTGTTCTCGGCCATCTGCTTGTTGTCAGACAGTAGCCAAGTATGGCTGAACCATGGCGCTTGGCAATCTCTCCTGGTCTTCCCTGGCATACTTCGCCGTGTGTAATCGCTTCTCCCGGCTGAGACACCCGGTTTTCGCGGATGCTTCGTCCGTCCGCCGTGGCAGGCACACATGAACCCTGAATGTTCGTCATTGTTGCGACAGAAAGTGGTCATAGCCGTCCTCGGCTCGAGCCTTCAGTATGCGATTCTCGAATGCGGTGTAGAGCTACATCCAATGACGGATCGATCGTGTGCTTCCCTCGCGGAACGGACTCCTGTAGACGTTTGATGTTGCTGCACCGCCCTCTCCACGACCGAAGAATCCACTCCGCTAGCCAATCGAACAGGACACGGACTGGAGACCCGCCAGGATCGTGGCTCTTCAAGATGGTGATTGGGCAACCGCTGTGCGAGAGACCTGAAGGAGACTGTCAGCGGTACCACCTTTTCATGATTAGGGAGGCTTCCGTCTGCCGTTCCACCTCCCTTTCGGGAATCAGCTGTACGGAGTCGTTTCCGACTCCCAGCCTTGACATGTCAGACTTTTTTCAACCTTACTCCTCCTTGCTGTGTTCCTCCAATAGACTGGTGAGTCTAAGCGAAGATACCTATGTCAAGAGTCTGGATCCGACGTATCCTCGTCGTCCTGTCAGCCATCAGACGAGTTTCTTGGCAGAAGTCCGTTTAAGTGACTCACAGGTTGTGACGGGAACCCTTTGGCAAGTCAAAAACTGCACTACCGCAAATCTCACCACCTCATCTCTGGCTTTCAGCCGGCCAGCCTGGGACTCGGCGTAGACGTCGAGTCAATTCCGTTGGCCCTGCAATGGCTTGCGAGCCAGCCATCACCGAACTGGTGTGTTGGACTCAGTGGATGTACAGGACGGCAGCCGTTATGATTGTCAACTTCGGAGGAACGGCCTGCTCCACGGTATTGAACATTGGCATCATTGGCATCCCTGCATCTGGAGCCTCACACCGCAGCTACACCTGGCTTCAGTGTCTCAGATGGCACCTCTTGGTCATCTGCGTACTTCCCATACATTATCGGCTCCTTGCGTAGTACTCTAGCCAGTGTTTCGACGAAGGGTGTTTTTAATCTCGCCGAAAATGGACGTGGTTATTAGCAGACCAAATGAGGTTAGAGAGCCATCACAAGGTTTCTATAGGGATTCGTTGAATGGATATGCTGGCTACGGCAACTATCCGACGCTCTGAGCCTCTTACTCGCCTAAGTTGCCACCCATCAGCGGCCCCTTTTTCGCCGGTCACATTCTCCGCGCCAATGAAAGAGGTGGGCTCGTCGTGGTGAGAACTACTACGTTCCGAGCATTAGCCCGGACCTTTTTCCCATCATGCAGTACACGTAAGTTCTCCGCAACCGGGACGGCAAATCGCCCCAGGCCCAATCACGAGAGGTCCTGCGGCGCGGAGGCGGCCTTCCGCTCCGCCCACAATCTTCACGGCGCGAGAGCCCGCCTCCGCTGCCGCGACGGCAAAGTCACGCAACCCGATCTCCCTCAATCATCCCACCGTGCCAGCTCGATTAACCTTCTCTGTTTCCGCCGCGGGGAATTTATGCAAGGATGACATTGCAGGCTTCCGAAAAGGTGAGGCCACAAACTCCAACTTCAATCGTAGCATGGAGGCGGGCGTTGCGTCCGAAGCCTGTGGCGCTGAGCGTCTCAGCCCCTCCCCGACCCAAGAATTCCAAGCATCCGAGAAGAGTGGTTCCAAGCGGGAAGCTACATCTATCGCGCCTTCCGCCCCGACTGTACACTTCTCCGTGCCTGTCCCACGTGAGGAGGCGAGGTGGTGCTTTCGACCCTATTCACGCGATCCCGGCAGACCATGGCCAAAGAATCTTCTTCTCGAGCTTTGCAGCCCATGGGTGTTGTTTTCCCCGGCATGACAATCGCACTAAACATAGAAACCGATTCAATAACAAATTCTCTCGATACCTGACTTCGACTTTCTTTATTGACGCCGTTAGTCCTTGTAGGCGAAGATGTGGCCGCGAAGTGATAGCCGTGGCATAGAGAGAGGGCATTATTTTTTTTGTGGGCTGATCAGCCACCCAGAAAGCTCCTCACACCGTTTGTTAGGGTTCCATTCCCTTTTGATCACCCCCACGTGAGCTGCAAGCATACTAAGCCAACAAGAGGTAGGTCGGTAGATCTTTGTCACAGGCAAGAAGCAATGTCGAAGGCAGTAAGAGCATTACATCCTCCGTAACTTGTCTCCATGAAGAGACTCTCGTCCCTCCTACTGAGTCAGATGCTCGAAGTGTGGGTCGTTTATGCCGTATTGCTGCTTTCGCAGGACCATGATCATATCTGTCACCTGCAAATGATAATAGCAGGGGAAAAGAAACACTATAAAAATGGTATAAAACAGAGGGAGGCCGAGGTATAAGAGTACTCGCCAGCAACGAAGTCACCTTGTCACCACGATCCCTTTTTACCCTTTGGGGAGGCCTGCATGGCGGCCTGGCGCAGCGGGTAAGGCCAAGTCTTACGAAGGGGTGCGCCACTTTTTCCGGCCCAAAGCCGAACCATCAAAGCCGCCTTTTGCGGACGCGCAGAGAGTTTCCGGCCATCCGACACCATTTCCTCCATCACAGGAATCCAAAAAACAATGTGGAGGTTCCAAAGGAGGCTGTCGAGCAAGGCTGCGGGACTCTCTGTCCCCAGAGGCTGGGAGTGCCTTGGGGGGCGCGCAGGGAGGGGGAGCATCGGGAACCTCTCCGACAATTGCTTCCCCATCGACGCATCGAGTTTGCAAAATCTCGATGCGGACTGGCCAGATGAGGATGAGGGCGCCTCGCCACGACGACCGACGCACGGAGACCCAGCCGGCCATGTTCGAACGTCTACGGCGCTGAGTCCCGTCGCCGTCTGCGCCTATCAGACCGGCGGCGGCTCGCCCCAGCGCGCCCATCGGATCGAGATTGGCCTTGCACAGCGCAGGTCTCACACAGCAGACGCGTTAGAACGGAGAGGGTCCGCGAGTCGGTTATTGGAAGGGGGGGTGGGGGGAGTTGTGGCGGATGGAACGGCAGCACCCGCTAGGCCAAAGGGCCAGAGGGCTGGCCGGATGCACATGCGCGGCCCTGTCAGATCGTGGCGTCTTAACCGCTTTCTGATGTCATCGGATTCATTTCACCAGCCGCTTCTTCTACGCGCATGCATGTCTTCGAGCGGTCGAGACCGTGTCCATGCCCTTCTCCGTCTCGCATTGTGTCCCGCCGGTCTTAGTTGCTGATTGGTCTCGTGGCCATCCCAGTTGGCGAAGCGAGTGCCGTCAGAGCAACACGGCTTTGTTTTTTTGTTCAGTGAGACGTTTCAAAAGCAACGCCGTCCGGGCTGATCGCTCTTTTGGCCGATTCGACCGGGCCTTGCGGTGCGTGATGCCGGTGCTGCGGGGTCCCGATTCCCGTCCTGCTCCATCGGCATTTGTTCAATAGGTAATGCGAATGAGGTCATTCGCGCTGCGCACCTGGCGACGTTTGCCCTGCAGAAGGCCGATGGACCACCCCCCGTTTCGCTGCCCGTATACAGATGGCTGCAGGCCACCGAGTAGAGTGCATCGTACTTCTTCAGCGCACAAAAAGGGTAGCTGGACTTCATGGGATGCGAAGGATCACCGTACCGCCTGCCGTTTCTCAGCGAGGCTTCTTTTGGCTTAAGCGCTAAGCGCCTACCACTGTTTTCCCCATGGCAAAGTGGAGCCACCCCTCAGCCGGAATCCCATACTGCAAAGTCAAATCCCACAATAACGCTCTGCTTTTGACCTGCAGTATTGCTGAGCTGTGCTACCATGGCGAAGCAATAGCACCCGATACTCCGCTCTCTAAGCTGGGTGTAGTATCTAACAAATAGCAGGCCGGTCTACAGGAGTCAGTCAAGTCTCTCGTTGCAATCCCACCTCCCAACGGTTATACCATCCTGAAGGAGTAGGCGGCGTATTCCCCCGGACTTTAGGTATGCTTCCATTACCCGTATGCGGTCAAGCCTGGAGCGGACAAAAATGGCGGCCAGTAAGAACTCCGCCACCCTCCTACTACTGTGTCCCGCCATGATGCGTGTGTGAGGCATATCTGGTAACTCCCCGCCCGGCACATCTAATAACCGCCTCATAAAATCAAGCTTTCTACCAGGTGCGCAAGCGCAGCCAAAACTCCCCAGTCTTCCCACCTCCCCACCACCACCAACATCCCCCCACCTCCACCGTAACCACACCGTCCGCGAGCCTGCCCGCCTCCCCAAAAATCCCCTAAAACACGAACAACTTCCAACGCAGCGGCCTCATTTCTCACCGCGGCGCCGCGCTCGGCCACCCAATCACCACCGGTAAAAACCCACGGGAACTAAATCGGTACACACGCCGCCGTTAGTTCGGCCAAGAAGAGACAATGGCCCGGAAACAAAGCAATGGAAATGAGGATTTCGAGATGTACGGCCGAACCGAGGGTAGCGGTCCAGGGTGGCTTCGGCGCGGGGCGGTAAGTGGTCGGCGGTACTCCCCTCGAAGCTCCCTGCTAATAAGTACCGGGTAGGGTTCCTGTTGTATAAGGACGTGGTGGGAGTTGGGCTCGAACATTGCTCTCCTCTTCGCGCCATCCCGCCGGCAATCTTATATCTCTCATCATGAGCAGAGGTAGGTGTAGGGCTTTCCTGCGGACGGTCTGGGATGGGACGGGAAAACGGTCCTTCTATGTGGCCGGTTCGGTCCTATGTACGATCCCCCGTCTTCGGCGACAATGCGGGGAATGGCCGTCAGATAACGATGACGGGTGGACGGCGATGGAAGGTGGCGCGATGCTGAGAAGCCGAAGCCGGAGGAGATCAATGAGACTCCTAGTGGGTGTCGATGGCATTCATATAGTACATTTTCCAATTGGCGGCAACCTCTTACACGTGCAATTCTTCCTTTGTCCTCGTTTCTGGACAGCAAGCGCACACTTCCACTGCCCTGCGAACCGCCTCTTTCTTTTTTTCAGTCAAACCCAAGCCCTTTCGGTCGAATTCACCACGCATGATTTACAAGTATCTGTCCATCAAGCCCTCAAAGTATTCCCTCACGGTTCTCGGCTCAAGCTCCACTCCCTTTCCTTTCGACAGGGGGGGAAAGTCCTTCCCCCCGATGGCGGGGTGGACGCGATGCAGCACGCCCTCAGCCTCCAAGACGTTTGGCTGGTTCCACACCTGCATCTGCACCTTGCCCTCCTGCATTTCCTTGGAGCCGACGACGAGGATGTGGTTGTAGCCACGGAAGCGCGCCTCGCGCAGCTTTTTGCTAATCGTGCGCTCCGTCGTGTCGACGTCGACCTGGACGGGCGGTCGGCCCAACGGCGCGGGCCGCATCGTCGCGTTCGCCGGCTTGTCCTTCGGCGACATGCCACTTTCCACTTCATCGTTCCGCTGCTGCTGCTGTTCCTGGTCCTGCGGGAGGCCGGCGAGGTCTCGCGCCAGCCGTTGCACGTGAGCGACCAGCTCCGGGTCCTGTGACACGCTAAGGATGATGGCGGGCCGCGGCGCGAGCCAGAACGGGTACTTGCCGTCGTAGTGCTCGATCAGGAGCGCGAGGAAGCGCTCGAGCGAGCCGAGGATGGCGCGATGGATAATGACCGGCGTGACGCGGCCCGTCTGGTTGAGCAGCTCCGGGGCCGTATCAGCGGTTACCGAACCCGTGCGTTCGAGCTCCGGCGCGGGTGCGGTGTAGAACAAGTTGAAGCGCTGCGGCAGCTGAAAGTCCAGCTGGATGGTGGCCGTCTGGTGCTCCTTGCCATCGCTGTCGCGCAAGATGATGTCAATCTTGGGCCCGTAGAAGGCGCCGTCGCCCGCGTTGATTGCCCACTCGCGCCCGCTGTCCTCCAGCGCCGCCTTCAGCTGGCTCTCGGCGCGGTCCCACTCCTCCGCCATGCCGATATAGTGGGCCTCCGGCCTCGTCGAGAGCATCAGCTTGTACGGACCGAGACCGAAGGTGTCGTAGACCATGCCAACGAAGTCCAAGGTGCGCTTGATTTCTTCTTGGATCTGCGACGGGCGGCAGAAAATGTGGCCGTCGTCTTGGTGGAAGCGGCGCACGCGCGTGAGCCCGCTCAGGGCGCCCGAGACCTCGTTGCGGTGCAGCGCGCTGAAGTCGGCGTAGCGGATGGGCAGGTTGCGGTAATTGCGCTTCTCGCTGGCGAACAGCAGGCAGTGGCCCGGGCAGTTCATGGGCTTCAGCCCGAACTCCTCGTCCTCACCAGCCTCAGCCGCTTCTTTCTGGCCGGTTGCACCGCGGCCTTGCACGGAGAACATGTCATCGGCATAGTTCTCCCAGTGGCCGGACTCCTCCCACAGCGACTTCTTGTACATGGTGGGAGTGATGACCTCGCGGAAGCCGAAGAGCGGGTATTGGGTGCGCAGAAAATTGGCAAGCTTGTTAAGCATGGCAGCGCCATTGGGGAGGAAGATCGGCGAGCCGGGTGAGTACCGCGACGTGGTAAACAGGTCCTGTTGGGTGCCTAGTTCACGGTGGTCGGCTGGCGGCTTTGGCGGATCATCGGTCGTCGGGTTTAATGTCTGCGCGGGCGGCGCGGGCCGCGGAGCTGAGCAGGAACACGCGCGGGTCCATGGCGCAGGGCGAGGAGTCCATTGAGAGCGCGGGGCCCTGGCGTAGCGAGCGATGTGCGAGAGGCAGAGCGGCGGTCGTCGAGCGGACATCGGGGCGGAGTGCTGGAGAAAAGCTGCGGTGGGACGGGAGTCAGTGCAGGGAGCTGCGGCTTAGCGCGTGGCGCGTGACGTGAGGCTGCCACGACATTCCATTGACGCGAAGCGGGCAAGACGTATGTGTTACCAACCTGCCTCATCCCTCTCGCCATGACATCTCTCGCGCGCAACTGGCTGATCTTGCTGCTCGCATCTGAACGTACTCGTGCACTTATCCGCGTGCGCTGATCGCCGTCCCGACGCCGCCCACCAGCCTTCGCTCTGCGCGTTTGCCCCTCTGTCCGCCGGTCGCGTCACACCCCAGGTCCATTGTTTGCCACCCGCGCGCCAACTCCGCCTCCCGCACCTGAGCAAGATCCCGCCGTGTCATGAGCCGGGGGAAAGGTCGTGCCCGAACCAGGGAACTCAGCGAGTCATGGGCCTCGTTGTCTTATGGTGAAGACGCAGACCTTGGACAGTCTTCAGGCCCGGACAGCGACGCTGACGCACCTGCCCGCAAACACATCCCACCGCCACAGGCTTCTGCGAAGCCACGGTCCGCCACCCCCTCTACACCTGCATCCCGCAAATCCCTAAAACGCCCTGCTGCTCCACCCTCTGCCGAACTCGAGTTCGTCATGCCGTCCTCGCCCGACGGCTCGTTTGCTGGCTCTCCGCTGCACAGCTCGCGCCGCCCTTCACGACGCCTCTCTCAGTCCGTTCCCGAGGAAGATGAATCCGCAGAGCTGAGACAGAGAAAGCGGCGGTCTCGACCGATGCAACGGGTGCCGCCCCCAGAGGACAAAAATGAGGCCTCGACACCTCTTGCCTTCCTTTGGGTCAATGTGCTTGGCCCAACCGCCAGCTATCTGCTGTCGGTCCTAGGCTTTACCTTGAATGTCTTGAAACCCTTGTTCTCTATCGCCCTTGCTGTCGTCTTCGTCACGGCTTTCCTGTCTTTTGCCCGATATTGGGTTACGACCAGTGTTTCTACTGCGCTTACCCCGGTATGCGCCATCCCTGGCGTGTCTTTCCTCAACCTTCCTTTCTGCAACTACCCGCCGAGAGCCGACCCCGCCTCCTCCGCTTCGGTCGAGTTCGATGAGCTGGTCAAGGCTCAGCAAGCATTTGAAGAGATCATATCAGATGCATCCAGATACGACGGGCTGCCAGCCGACATGAAGCGGGGCGAAACTGCTATCCGAGACTTGAGGTCGGTCGTGCGGTACTCCAGGCTCCCCTCAAAGAGCGAGCTGGACATGGAGTTCCACAACTTCATCGAGAAGGCGGGAACAGCTTCCTGGGACCTTACCCGCTTCAACTCGCGCATCGGATCGGCTGTGGATAGGATGCTCAGCACGAACAAGTGGACTCTGCGTGTCATCGACGACATCAAAGATGCCGAGGATGGACGTGGCTCTGTTGATCGTTTTCTCTGGGACCAGCTGCTGTGGGTGCTCTCGCCGCATCGAAGTCCGCGTGAGAGGCTCGTCAGTCAATATCTGTCGCACACGCAAAAGGTTGAAGATGAGATCACGTCGCTCATCAATCAAGCGGACGCCTTGCTCGGCATTCTGGACAGTCTTGAAGGCCATCTTGGCGCCATACATGAAATCTCCGTCCGCGACGACGTCAGTCTCCAAGGCAAGCGCGAAGAATTGTTCCTCGATCTATGGACGAAGCTGGGCGGCAACCGGTCCAATGTCAAGAAGCTTGATCAACAGATCCAGCTGCTCAAGAACGTCAACTTGTACCGCCGCACAGCCGTCAGCCACGTCAGCTCCACCATGATCAAGCTCCGGGCCATCGCCGTCAGCCTGGAGGACATGCGGGAGCGCGCTGCTGTTCCTGATCTCGTGGGTGTTGACGGCGATGTGCCCATCGTTCTCCACATTGAGAACATTCAGCGTGGCTTGGATAGACTAGAGGCTCAACGTTTGGAGCACCAAAGATCCGTGGATGAGAGGCATCGAAGAATATTGGATGCTGCGGAAGCCGGGGATGCTGGCTCTGGGGTCCCTGAGAACCGCATGATCGACGCGGAGAAAGTGCGCTAAGGGTGTTCCTACCGCTATTACGGCTAGATACACCCTGATTTGGGCTTTGATTTGATACTGTTGGCGCGGATTGGGATACACTGTTGAGCTTGGATCCATGGCGTTGTGTTTGACGATTGGACGATCCTCTGGAGACATACCCCTGTACACTACTATTCAACGTTCTTTTTACTTGCAGGCTGCCAAGGTATCTGATGATAATTTCACTCCCGACTGTCTGGGTTCCCTTGTCATGGCTTCGCTCACAGATTGGGTACCTACTGATGATTTACACACGTGCATACCTATTTTGATCCTTACGACAGCCACGTCTCGCCCGCTGCATCGAGTGTTGCCGTCAAAAGTGGCTTTTGTGCCGAAGACCTGGACCATCATACACACGTCGATGGCATGCGTTCCCAGCGCACTATCTCAGCAAGCATTTCTCCTTTGAACCCTCATCCAGCACACTGGCGAAGCGACAGAGGCACTTTTCGTTTCAGCATCTCAACCCCGCGTCCATCAACACGACCCTTCTGCCCAGTCGGGTCTCAGGAGCGAACGGCCACGCGGGAAGCTTGGATCGCAGCATACGCAGACCAGGCACCAAGACAACCCGTCTCGCGGCTGTGCGGCGGCGGCTCCTGTTATCACGCTCTGACCCACCACCACATCAGAGCACACTGATCATCATACGCCCACCAATCAGCCGAGCCAGAAATCCAGTTTCCACTGCGGCGTCATCAAGCGACAGCGGGCGAGCGCGGCGGCTACCGATCGCCGCAGCAGCTTTTGATCGCGACGGCCGACTCGTTGAATAATGCGCCACTGCTGCACTGGGGGCGGAATAAACCTGCGACACGACTCATAGTAATGTGTCCACTCTGTCTGTTTTCCTTTCTTTTTTTTTTTTTTGTTTTCTGCTACGACCACGGACAGAGGATCACGACGGGAGAAGCAGCAAAACGTTGGCAAGCATGTATCGGAACGGTCAAGTCGAATACTCTCACACTTGCTGCACCTCCTGCAAGGTGCCGCACTCTCTCAAGTCGAACACTTACAGTCCGACTGGATAATAGGTCTGATGGCAGAAGGAAACGCGACCGTGATTCTATCAGTACACGTCAATAAGAAGCATTGGTGGTGCGTCGCCCGGGCACTGGGACCGTTCCAATGTCTGCATGGACTGGTTCTGGTTTTCAGGAAGAGGGTCCAAGTCAAACACCGGTAAACGCTGGCTGTCTTTTCGCTCAGTAGTGTGCAAGATCGTGCAGAATCACTGCGGGCCATGGATCGATCGTACTTTCGGGTGAATGGCTTTCACCTTCTCGTAGGTGTGTGGTACGAGTATGGTAAAAGTGTAAATGGAGATCACAGCTTGTATTGGCGCTGAAACCGAGACAGGCTGTGATGAAGGAAAAAGCAGGATTCAGCCTTTGTGCTGCTTTGTGGGTACCTTTATGCTTGTTGCTCATGGGGCATATGCCTACTCTTTGTTAAGCTGATATCGTAGATTCTTGCTGTGAGTTCAGCGATCGACCAAATCCTGATGCAACTGAGAAAAGACCAAGTTTTCCAACGGCTTCCAAATGGCAATGTGCCATTGGTTTCTTAGTTCAGAAGGGGAAACCGAGGAAAGATGGGATATGTATGCTTTTTCTAGTAGGCGATTCCCCTCTTATCTACAACAGGTGGCTCGCATAAGCGATATGCGTTCTTTAAGGCAGGGGAGTTTCTGCAGCCTTTCGTACTACGTGATAGGGCGAATGCAAGGCGTGTTCCTGGCTTTGGCGATTGTCCAAGATCCCGATGTTCTGGAAAACGAATCCACGCGAACTGTTGGCTCCAAGTAGGAAGTGCGGATGGCCAAGGGAGAGAGGAATAATGAAACAACGCTAGGAGTCTCCGTCATCCACTGACGCGCGTACCAAGGCCATCGTAAGATGATATTAGAAGAATTTAATTCTCTGATTTTCTCAGACAAGAGACCGCGTCGGCAAAGCTGATGGGCTGAGAACGAACCCATGCTGCCGAGACGGAGAGGATTGATGGAACCCAACGCAAACGGCGTTCGCCGCCGGCGTGGCGCGCATTCCCATTTCAGGAAGGCCAGCACGTGTGGAAAACTCTGCCCTTTGGGCCCGGTGACCAGGGCGCAAATATGCAACAATTGGCTGGGTAAAGGGACGGGAACGAGCAGGTCCGGGAGTGCAACCATGCCCATCGTTGCCATTGGAAGAAGCCGGGTGCCATGCCGCGGCCGGACCGACGCACAGCGCGCGAGATGCTCAGCTCGCCGGCCGCCACCGCCGATATTGTATGCGGTATGGCGAGCATCAGCTGAGGGGGAGCGGCGGGCGGCGTTCTCAGTGAGCGTGTGGAGTAGCGTGCTGGGATGACGCACGGGGGATCGAGCGAACCTTGGTTTGCCGCAGTTGGGCAAAGAGAAAATTAAAGACGCGGCGGAGCTGGATGCGATTGGGCGGCTGCTGGCGGGCGGTGAGCTGATGCCTGCGCCGGCCGCTTGACTCGACCGGTGCAACGCGAATTAGGTAAAGGGATTGGCGCAGAGTGGGATAGGTTTAATTGTCCACTGCGGCAGAGCTGCCCCAAAAGTGCCCTCCGGCGCGGTCAAGCCACGCTTAAGCGGGTGTGGAGAGCGATGATCGGGAAACTTGCCGTCGCCGCCCTCGTGCTTGGCGGCCATTTGGCTCGGCGGCGGCGTCGTCGTTGTCGTCGTCGCCGCCGGCCGCTGTGTGGTTTTGGTGTTGAGGACTGCAACTGCGTCCAGCGATGGCTCGGCGATAGACAGGGCGTACCAGCCGCGCGGGCGGGTGCAGCTGCCGGATTCTGCCAAGATGAGCAGGAGCATCCAGGTGTCGATGAAGCAGGCAAGGCCCTCGATCCCCAGCGCGGCGCACCACGTGAAAATCACGTGCAGACCGCAAGCGACAATGAACCGGGATGTTTTGGCTGGCGCGGCAGGATGACGAACCCTGTGCGGAGTGGGTTCCAGGGCCCTCGGACTGCAGGCACCGCATCGAGCAAGCAAGAACGACACCAGACGCGGCATCGCGCCCCCCCGCTGCGCATGTCAGCTGCGTGCTCGACGGGGACCGGGAGGGCTGTCCAACAACACCAGCAAGGCCAGCAGCGCGGGCGAGCACCGTTGTGCTGCGGCTGAGCGGCGAGCGGCGACGATGTCAGCCAAGACCAGCCCTGCCGCACCCCAGCGGCTCCACTCCACTGCGCCCGCGACCTACAACCGCGCTAACTCGCTATCCTATCCCACGTCGCACTCGTCCAAAGTCACGCAGCAGAGTTAGGCCCACCCCGCCGCCCGCCGCCGGGTCCACGGCACGCACGACAGCATCCTGGCGAGCTACTCTCGTCCTGTCTGTCCATTCCTTTTAAGCCCGCAGTCCCAGCCTGTCCGGCCGAGCTGTCATCCTCTCGCCCAGCCCAGGCATTCAGCTACCGCCAGCCAAGACATCCTTCCCCAGCGCTTCCAACGCGTGCCCCGAGTGAGTGAAGGTGAAGCTGTGATGCTCTCGACCATAACGACATAACACCGGCCGCATCTACCAACCCTGCCCCTTCGACAGCCGCGCCTGAACACCACTTCCGCACGCGACATCGATCCAGCCTGCCCGAAGCGACTGTGACTCGTGCCCACAGCGACAACTTGCAGCCTTGCAGCCCACGCGCCACATCAGTCCAAAAGCAGCAGTCCCGACCAGCCTACGCGACACCGGCAAGATGCCGTACTTCATTAACCCGTTCCACAAACACGACGTCTCCGAGTTCGAGGGCGTGCTGATCCCGCTCGCCGGAGCACCCCATCGCAACGCCTCGGTCGTCTCCAAGACGGCGGCGCACGACGATGCGGGCAAAGAGAAGGAGGAGTCCACCGGCAGCAGCGAGTGGTCCGGCGGCTTGACGCTCGATTCGCTCCGTGCTGAGGTTGATGCTGACTTAGCAGCTGGCGGCGTGAACACCGCATATGACCGTACGTTCTGAACGGCCCGTCGTCGCTCCCAGGCGGCCGGCCGTCGGTTTGATGCCGTTTCCTTGTGCTCCTTTCGCCCCCACGTGAGAATTGCAGATCTGACCGCCATTGCGTAGGCAAGTCCAAGGTCATCAACAAGGCCATCCAGGATATTGGCATGGGCAAGTACCAATGGGAGCTCTTTGCTCTCTGCGGCTTCGGCTGGACCGCCGATAACCTCTGGCTCCAGGTGCGTGGCTGCTGCTGATGCGCTCTGCTCTCCCGCGTGCTGACGGCTCACAGGGCGTCGCTCTTACCCTCCCGCAACTCCAGGTCGAGTTTGGCATCGATGAAAACACGGCCCGCTACACCACCCTGGCGCTCTTCACTGGCTTGTGCATCGGTGCCAGCTTCTGGGGAATCATGTCCGACGTCATCGGTCGTCGGCTTGCTTTCAATTGCACGCTGTTCCTCGCTGGCGCCTTCGGTCTGGCTGCCGGCGGTGGGCAGACCTGGATTTCCACTTGCGCGCTCTTCTCCTGCGTCGGCCTGGGCGTTGGTGGCAACTTGCCTGTCGATGGAGCGCTGTTCCTCGAATTCCTGCCGTTCGCGAGCGGAAATCTGCTTACCCTGCTGAGCATCTGGTGGCCCATTGGGCAGTTGATCTCGTCTCTGAGTAAGTGCCAGATTGAGCGCATCTCTGGATTCGGTATGCTGACGACAAGTAGTTGCATGGGGATTCATTTCCAACTACTCCTGCGCTTCGGAAGGTCCCTGCGCCAAGGAAGATAACTGGGGGTGGCGCTACCTTGTACTCACCCTGGGCGCCATCACTTTCGCCATGTTCATCGCCCGCTTCTTCTTCTTTCATCTTTTCGAGTCTCCCAAGTTCCTGCTTTCGCGCGGCAGACAGGCCGAGGCTGTTGCCGTTGTGCATGGTATCGCGCATCACAACAAGGCCAAGACCTGGTTGACCGAAGAGATCCTCAATGAGATTGGTGGCGACCCCGAAATCGTGGCAGAGGGCCAGAAGCTTGGCACGGTCGACATCATCAAGCGCAACCTGAGCAAGTTCAGCGCGGCACGCATCCGCCCGCTCTTCAACGGTACGAAGCTAGGTATCACGACGGTGCTCCTCTGGTTCATTTGGGCTTCCATTGGAATGGGATACCCGCTTTTCAACGCCTTCTTGCCGCAGTACCTGGGCAACAGCGGCAGTTCGTCGACATACACGGTCTACCGCAACTACGCCATCACGTCGGTGGTCGGTGTGCCTGGCAGCTTGTTCGCGTGCTACACGGTAGACATCAAGTACATCGGACGCAAGGGCACCATGGCCATCAGCACCATGCTCAGCGGCATTTTCCTGTACCTCTTCACCATCAGCAGTGACTCCGACTACCAACTCACTTTCTCATCGCTCGAGGCCTTCTTCCAGAACATCATGTAAGACCACCCTTTTCCTTGCTCTCCCGTTTCATTCATTTGGGCTGACACCATTCTCCTGCAGGTACGGCGTCCTCTTCGCCTACACGCCCGAGGTCTTTCCCGCGCCCAACCGTGGCACTGGCACCGGCATCAGCTCATTCCTCAACCGTCTCTTGGGTCTGTGCGCGCCCCTGGTCGCCATCAACGCCGGAGCGGCCGACCCCTCGGGCCCGGTGTACGCGTCTGGGGCTCTGTTCCTTGCGGCCTTTGTGGCGATGTGTCTGTTGCCCATCGAGACAAGAGGAAAGCAAATGCTGTAAATAAGACCCGTGCTGCGACTGTTTTGCACAAGAAAAGCATTGCATTTGATACCCATAGGGGGAGGTGAGTGGTCAGTGGTGTAGAATCGGAGGAAGGGGTATGACAAAAAAGGGTGAGATGGTTTATGATTTACGTTACGCAAGAGTTCTATTTTCATTGTTAGAACACAAAAGCAAATTATCTTCGTCGTACGTTGGATGCTTTCCGTTATAAAATCGCCGTTGCCATGTGTTCGAGAATGCGTTGTTCGTCAAGAGGCTGGAGCTTTGCTGAGGTATTGCCGCAACGTGAAGTTTGGCAAAGGTAAGAGAGAGTGTCGGGCGAGACCGAGTGACTGTGCTATGAATGGGCGCCATGAGCGGGTTCCGGTGCCAGAGACGCCACAGGTGCTTACCGGGATATACCACACAAGGGCTAAAGCAATTCGTTTGTCCGCAAAAGGCTGGATAAAATGTTCCCATCGTCGAAATGCATGGATCAGAGTATCATGGAAGAGCCGCACTGCTCGGTCCAACCCATCCGAAGGCAGAGGTGAAAATAAAGATTGTCGGCGAGTCGTGCGAAGCTGGGCTGCAGGTCGATTCAAGCTTCTCGGGCGGCTGAACGCCTCGTTTTTATTTTACCCCACAAACCGATCCCGGAACGGGGAGGCGGGAAGACGGACGGAACGCCTCATCAGTGGCTTGTCTAGTCTAGCACGGTCCTTAGGGGGAGAGGGCTTGTACAAGCTCGAGATCCTAACGCATTGGACGAATGGGGAAGCAGGCCGGCCGAGTCTTGGTAGTCGCCCAGTAGAGAGGTGACGCCGCAGTGTGGCTGTTTCCTTGGAGCCACAGGAGCCGCCGAGGGGGTTCGCTGATCTTCCCTACCCCGGGCGTGCAGAGATGGAGGCGTTGGATGATGACTCGATGGCGTTGGGAGAGAAATGGTTGCCGATGATAGGTCGTGATAAGGAAGGTGCGGGCTGGCCAATCACATGCCGGCCCCGCCCTCGTCGGCCACTAACGGGCAGGCGTATCGTGCTCTCCTCTTGATAACTCTGCCTGTGACAACGGATTTTTGCCAATCTTCTGGTCCCAAGTGGTGGCAGCTTGACGAGTCCAACGAGCTCTTTCGCAAGCAATTGAAGCGTGCGCTTTGGCAAGCCAGTCTCGAGCTTATCAGGCCTTATCATGATCGAATGGGGGAGGCTTCCCTTTCAGCGATGCTTCTCACTGTGTTTGCTCTTTCTCCCTTGACTCCGCAAGATGCACTCCCCACGGCTCATGAGCGGTTTACCACGTGGGTTTACTTAGAGCGCAGCCGTCGCGTGCGAAGCGGTGACTAAGGACGGGTCTTATCGCGTGGTGCCGCAGTCGGCAAGCCTAAACCAGGCTCCCACGGTCCCTTATCTCTGTCAATCTCCTCCGCACCATGGTCCCCAGCCCCGAGGAGATCTGCTCACTGTCCGCCCGCCCGCCCTGACGTTGCTCCATCTTGTCCCACCAACCACCGCCGCCGGCGATCAGCGGAGAGCTGACCATTGTACAACGGCTTTATTATCAGCGGAAACTTCCAAGCAAAAAAAAAAAATTATGCCATTTATACCCCGCCCTTCGCCCAGCTCTCGTCAGCTTTCTTCGGCGCCGCCGTTCAACACCCAAGGAAGCTGTTCATATCACCATGGCGATAACCACCGGTGCACCGCCGCTCAGCCAGGCTGTCGGCTATGGTGTCATCATTGGCTTGGGTTTCGCTTTCGCGTAAGTTCACAGAACAGATGCTGTTGTCCATCAGCTTGTGTATACTGACAAAGCTGCCAGTTTCGGCATGATCTTGACCACCTTTGTCCTTAAGAGGTATGTCCAGTAATCTACAACACTAGTTCCATTCCCGTCGCCATTTCCCGGTCATCTTTGCGCAAATCATAGAACTGCCACAGTTTCCGATGCCATTCATTCACTATCGCAACCATTCCCGTGCTCCGCAATCACTTCTGTCGTCTCAGTGACAAGCGTTCCCGTCTTGATCTTCATGGCTTCATCTCTACACTTGCTTGGAGCTTCATTTTAACGCCATTCAAACAGATACAACTATGAGCTACAGACTAGTGAGATGTTTAGCACTGCCGGAAGAACGGTAAAATCCGGTCTCGTTGCCTCCGCTGTCGTCTCATCCTGGACTTGGGCCGCAACATTGCTGCAATCATCTGGTGTAGCCTACAACTAGTAAGATGAACTCTTTCTGCGCTTGATTTTCCCACTACTCACACTCTTGTAGTGGTATCTCTGGGCCGTTTTGGTACGCTTCTGGGGCAACTGTGCAGATCATCCTCTTCGCTACCCTTGCCATTGAACTGAAGCGGAGGGCGCCTAACGCCCACACTTTCCTCGAGGTTATTCGTGCACGCTACGGCGCCGTCACCCACATTGTCTTCATGGTTTTCGCCCTGATGACGAACATCCTCGTTACCGCAATGCTCCTCACCGGCGGCTCCGCAGTGGTTACCTCCCTTACTGGCGTGCACACCGTGGCCGCTTGCTTCCTGCTCCCGATCGGTGTTGTGTTGTACACCATGTTTGGAGGCATCAAGGCCACGTTTTTGACGGACTACGCCCATACCGTGGTCATCTTGATCATCATTTTCGTCTTCGCTTTCACGACATATGCCACCCACGACATCGCTGGAAGCCCTGGTCGCGTTTACGACCTTCTTGTCGAGGCGTCCGCCCGTCACCCCGTTGATGGTAACGCTGAAGGCAGCTATTTGACGATGCGCTCCAAGGAAGGGGCCATCTTCTTCGTCATCAATATCGTAGGCAATTTCGGGACGGTGTACTTGGATAATGGATACTGGTAAGTACGGCAATCAGCGACAAGGAAAACAAGCAGTATTGACGGTCAGTGAAGGAACAAGGCAATTTCCGCCTCTCCCGTCCATGCTCTGCCTGGATATATCATGGGCGGCCTCAGCTGGTTTGCGATCCCCTGGCTCGCCGCGACCACCATGGGCATGGCGGCCCTCGCGTTGGAGAGCAATCCTGTCTTTCCAACCTACCCCAACCGGATGAATCCCGCAGACGTTTCCGCTGGACTTGTGCTTCCGGAGGCCTCGGTTGCATTGCTGGGAAGCGGTGGTGCAGCGGCAACGCTCCTGCTGATATTCATGGCCGTCACATCCGCCATGTCCGCAGAGCTGATTGCCGTGTCGTCCATCTTCACATACGACGTCTATCAGACGTACATCAATCCCAAGGCTACCGGCAAGCAACTCATCAGTATGTCTCATTGCATGGTCGTGGGTTTTGCCGTTGTCATGGCCGCTTTCAGCACGGGATTGTATTACGCAGGGTAGGTTCCCCCACCGTCTCTTTGAGAAGAGCTGTGTTGCTAATCCTGGGTCACAGCATTTCCATGGGCTATCTGTACCTCCTGATGGGCGTCATCATCTCCTCCGCCGTCCTCCCCGCCACCCTCACCCTCCTGTGGAGCAAGCAGAACTGGGCCGCCGCAACCTTCTCTCCTCCGCTCGGCCTGGCTTGCTCCCTCATCGCCTGGCTCGTGACCGCGAAGCACGAGTCCGGAGCCCTTTCGGTAGAAACGACTGGAGCGAAGTAAGCCACAACCCACAGGGACTATTTCCTCCCCAAGGAAAATAAAGAGAGAAAAAAACACCACTAACACATCCTTCCTCACACACAGCTATCCCATGCTCGCCGGCAACGTCGTCGCCCTCCTCTCGCCCCTCGTCTTCATCCCCATCCTCACCTTCGCCTTCAAGCCGCAAAACTACGACTGGCTCTCGATGCGCGCCATCCGCCGCGCCGACGACCACGACCTCGCCGCCACCGCCCACATCGACCTCGAACTCGTGCCGGGAAGTCGACGCGAAGAGACCGAGGCCGAAGCCGCCGAGCAGGCCAAGCTCACCCGCGCCTCGCGCATCGCCCGCGCGCTGTGCGCGTTCCTGGCCATCTCGTTCCTGGTCCTGTGGCCCATGCCCATGTACGGCAGCGGCTACGTCTTCAGCAAGCGCTTCTTCACCGGCTGGGTCGTCGTCGGGATCCTCTGGCTGTTCTTCAGCTCCTTCTGCGTCGGCCTGTACCCGCTGTGGGAGGGCAGGGGCACCATGAAGAGGACGGCGGTCGCGGTTTGGAGGGATGTCACCGGCGGGAAGGGCGCGGTGTCGAAGGCCGCCGCGGTGCAGCATGGGGAGGCGGCGGTTGTGGTCGAGGGCAAGGAAGGGGAGAAGGTGAAGGCGGAGAGTGGGAGTGGGGATGTTACGCCGACGAGTGGGGAGAAGGGGGAGAAGCAGTGAGGGGAGGGAAGAAATAGGGTTGGGGGAATGGTGATGGGCAATGGAAGACTGGGTAGGATGGTCGGGGGTTTGGGACTTGGGCGCGGAAGGCAAAAGGGGGGAGAGTTGCTTTTTTCTTGTTGAAGATACCATATGGCTTTACATTTATGACTCTGGCTTACGTTAGCGAGTGCTTCTGACTGGGTTGGTACGTGTGGGCTGCTTTTTTTTCTGTGGTGCCGTTGTTGATGTAGTGGTATAGGGATAGATGCGGATTCGTTGTCTATCAGACTAGTATTTCAAGAGATTTGGAGGGAAGAAAGACTTTGAAAGCCCACAAGGCTGATTCACGTGCACCTGCGCAACAGCGTTCCACACATATCCAGACACGGTTGCCTTGAATGTTCAGATAGTGATCGTCATCAAAACTAACGACTGTGGGCACGCCAAGGCAATGTCGAGTGCGACAGCACCGGCGGTCATGTGCAATCGTTGGAACAACGCGGGAATCCGAGAAATCCATGTACGAGCGTTGGCCTCGCTGACGGGGAACGGCCGCGGCCAGGGTGATGCTGACAGGGAATTACCACGGACGGGCAGGCCACTAATAATGCTGGCCGCTGCTGCTAGTGGCAGGTCATCGTGGCGCAGAGAATATTTTGAGGCATGCAAGCTTCGCCATCAGCATAATCGACGCCAGCCTACGGTATGCGGGCAGTCTGGGATTTTCCAAGGTGAAGCAGTTGCCTCATTTCTTGGTTGCAGGGTTGCAGCTGATGCATTATTTTTCATTGGTCGACTCACGGAGACCGTGGCGCAGCCCATCTCAATACCATAGGCTTAGCGGAACGCCCTGTATGCCGGTCTGCTGCAGTCCGCCTCTGTCCGCTGCTGTCCGTTCCTGTCCGGGCGTGGATCCTGGCACCGTTCGGATGAAAGTCTGTGCCACGCTTGCGGGGACAGTATATAGGCTTACCGATCTCTCAACATTGGTTCCAGTCTAGCTCTTGCAGACTTCAGGCCGTACACTTTAGCTTGGTTCCTACTACCTTTCCGCTGCGAGCCTGCTACTCCGACTTCACCCAGCCAGTGAAAGCTGGACCAATCAGAATGCCATCCGCGGAAGTCGTCATCGGGACCCTGAACTTGGTCGTACAGGTCCTGGGTCTTGCATACGCAGTCTTGACTGATGCTGGGCGACTTCATAGTATGGTTATCCTATCTTCCCACATATCTACCAAGCTCAGTACTGAGGTCGCTTTGCTCGTGTCTGATAGATCATGGTTGGAATGTTCGCCGAAGGAACTTCCGTTTTCCACAAGTGCCGTGGCCCGCGCGGGGTACGTTTCAGTTCCATGTTTTGTCGTGCTCTTTATGATCGCAATTGCTTGGTGCTCAAAGATCTTTTCCCGACAGGGCTTCTGGTTCGAATCTGGGAGTATGCGGAGGAACGTTTTCTGCAAGGCTGGTAGAACTGCAGTCAACCCGCGTTTGGGGCGCAGCTGAGGAAAGGGTAATAGACACAAAAAAACCACCCGTCTCAGGAAGAAACTTTTGTATGCCTCTGAATTGATTAAGTCGAGTTCTGCCTCCAACCGATTTCCATCTTTCAAACATCCTCCTTCAAACCAACCATCTCCTTACTAATCTTCCAGCACTTCTCCTCACTCTCCTCATCAAAGGCCCACTTTGCATGCCCTCTCTCAGACGCATTCGCCGAAGCCCCCACCACGTTCTCCGACAGCTGCACATCCTCGAGATACTTCCCACCCTTGCCCTCCCACGCCTTGCCCACGGCGGCCCAAACCTGCGTCGCGGCGCCCTGGGCCGGACTCAGCATGACGCGCTGAATCTCGGGCTTGTTCCACGCCTCCATCATGGCGGGGTCCACGTGGACCTGCAGGTTCGTCATGATGCCGCCCGGGTGCAGCGACAGGGCGTGCACACCCTTTTGGCCGTAGCGGCGGTCGAGGGCGTTGGCGGTCCAGATGTTGGCGGTCTTTGCGTTGGAGTAGGCGAGCCAGGGCTGGTACTTTGTGCCGGCGGAGAAGTTGACGTCGTCGAGGTTGGGGGCGACGAAGCGGTGGCCGATGCTGCTGACGTTGACGACGCGCGAGGCGAAGGCGGGCGTGGACGAGGCAAGGAGGGCGGGCAGGAGGAGGTTGGCGAGCAGGAAGTGGGCGAGGTGGCAGACGGCCCATTGCGTCTCGAAGCCGTCGACCGTCTTGCCCTCGGGCGTGGCCATGACGCCGGCGTTGTTGACGAGCACGTTGAGCCTGTTGTCGCTCTTCTTGAGGAAGTCGGCGGCGCCGGCGCGCACCGAGTCGAGCGAGTCCAGGTCGAAGCGGAGGAGCTCGATCTTGCCCTTACCCGGGCTGGTGGCTAGGATGTCTTTGACCACGGCCTCGCCCTTGTTGAGGTCGCGCACATGCAGGAACAGGGTGGCGCCGGTGGCGTGCAGGGCTTTGGCCGTCTCGATGCCGAGGCCAGAGGAGCAGCCGGTGACCAGCATGACCTTGTCCGTCATGTTATTCACGAGGCCTTCGTCCTCGACAATCTTCAGGGCGGTGGGACGAGCATCGCCGGGGCCCTGAGGGTTGTCGAAGAGAGAGGCGTACGGGGCAAATGTGTAAGGCATGAGGGAGTCGAGTAGACGGGTTGATGATGTGGACAATGGAAGTGGGCAGGGAGTGGGTGCACTTATAGTTTGTCCCTCCGTTGTTTCTTGTCCGCCTAAGGATAGCCAAGATCCAAGTGCATCTGCAAATGCTAGACCGATCGATGTAGCTTGCACGCTACACGACGATGCGGAGTCCGTTGGTCCTCCAACTTTGGATGTTGGAGAGAAGCATTGGTCATTGCAGGGTAGCTGGATTAATGCCGGACGAATAGCTGCGCATGAAAGGTTGGGCAGGAAATACAGCCTTCGGAGGTAGGGGAGATACTTAGTGCAGCCACGGACATGGCTCCTAAATCCGTGGCGGTGCAGTGGCTGCTTACTGTGGCCCTACCTATTCGGCCTGCATCCAATGAGCTGTCTTCGCCTCCTGCAGGAACCAATGTGGTGGTGAGGAAGCGACGACTTACCCGGAGTTTGTTCGTTTCAAAGGCAATGGCCGCACGAGAGCGGCAGCGACCGCCGAGCCGTGGCCACGACTTCTTCCCCGGCGCCCCTCTCGGAGCCGAAAAAGATTCGTCGATCGGCTGCAGCTCCAGCTCGACACCCCACATCACATCCTCATGGCGCAGCCTTTCAGTTTTGGCTTCTCGGGCGACGACATAGCGGTCGATGCTGATGTAGACCAGGGGCCGCCCGCCGTCGCTCCCGCTGCTGCTGCTGCTGCTGCTTCAAACTCCGCACAGCCTGAGGCCGCCCACGTTCCTGCCCAGATCCACAATGTTGCCGAACTGGTACGTAGTATTTCCTACCATTTCATCTTTCCCTGCTCCCTTTCAAATTTCAGCATGCCAACACCCAGTCTTCTCCGCAGCTGCAAACCCTACCGGACAAAATATCATATGCCACCCAAGAGATCGAGTCCCCCAGCGGCAAGAAGCTCGCCCTGCCCCGACGCGAGCTCTTCGACGTCCGCGTGCAGTTGATGGCCGAAGATGACGGCTCCAACCCCGAGCCCATGACGGGCCTGGACGAAGCCGACATCCGCACCAACGTCTACGAGGGCGGCTTCAAGACCTGGGAATGCTCCATCGACCTCGCCAAACTCCTACTCGACCGCGGTCCGCGCAAGGACATTGACGACCTCTGCCGCGTCGACCACGTTATCGAGGTAAGACTGAACCCCAATCCTCGTGCAACCACTCCCCTGACCAACCATCTCGACAGCTGGGCTGCGGCACCGCCATCCCCACCCTCGTCCTCTTCCACCACGCCCTCACCCAATCCCTGCCCCTCTACTTCACCCTCGCCGACTACAACCTCTCCGTCCTCCGCCTCGTCACCCTCCCCAACCTCCTCCTGACCTGGGCCTCCACCCTCCCCGCCGACTCCCCCCTCTTCACCGCCGACACCCCCAACCCCTTCCACGCCGACGCCGAGGGCGCAGACCACGGCGACCTCTACCTCACCCCCGCCCTCCTCGCCGCCTTCCAGTCCGCTCTCACAGCCACCCCGCTCACCCTCAGCTTCATCTCCGGCTCCTGGGTGCCCCCGGAATCCTTTCTCTCCCTCATCCCCTCCTCCGACCAGATGAACACTCTCGTCCTCGCGTCCGAGACCATCTACAGTCCCGCCGCGTTGAGCGCCTTTGCTGATGCCTGCGTGGGGCTGCTGCGCCGGGTGCGCCTGGGCAAGGCCATGGTCGCGGCGAAGCGCGTGTATTTCGGTGTCGGGGGCGGCGTCGATGCGTTCAAGGAGGAGGCGGCGGCGCGGGGCGCGGTGGTGGCCGAGGTGGAGAACAGCGGGGTGGAGATGGGGGAGGGAGCGGGCGTGAGGAGGTGTTTGTTGGAGGTGCAGATGATGTGATAGGGAGATTGGGTGAAGAATTGAAAGGATGGGCAGGTGATGTAATTCGGATTGGGTGCGTGGATAGGGGTTTAAAAAGATCTCCGGTAGTGGATTTTGGCAGACAATTCTCTGCGGCTCTGCGGCTCTGGATATGTGCTTGTCATGAAGCGGATAATGATGTACCACTTTCGCTTCGCGGGCCCTCGTCGCTTCGAATCAGCCTGTCTCCTCTCCCTTGCCAGTCCAAAGGGCTTGGAGCAAGAAAGATACTGCTGCTCTTCTCACATCAACAATGAAGCTGCGCATCAATCAGACCACCTCGATGATGCGCCACATCTGCAAGTCATGCCTACTGTCCTGTCGGTCTATCGGAGGCATGGAACTCTAGCCTTAGTGAAGCGGCACAAAGCCCCCCCAGTAACAGGGTTAGCAGAATCGGGCATGTTGGCTACAGCCCCGATTTTCTTTTCTTTTCCCTTCTGGAACAAGACTCCTTTCGTTTATGAAGTGGTCCCTAAATCGGTCACCCTCATGGTCTACTCACTCTCTTGACCACATGCTGCAGGGGGAAATATCAGATGCCGCGTGTGCCCCGTGCCGTGAGCATCTCGCTGCTCGAGCTCAGCTGTGCTTTATGCTATAAAAGACACAGCACCCGGCTCAGTCGTAACCCAATTCCTCCTACAGGCATGCTGCAGAGAGAGTTATGTAAAAGACACTGGAGTCTACGACTTGCTTTCGGGGTTTCCCCCCGCCGTCACGGCGAGTGGTTTGCGCAACGTCAGCGGCGGAATCGACCAGGAAGTCAACTCTATAACGCAATGTCGCGGATCAGCATCTCTGTGTAATGATGATTGCCCGAAAGCCTTCATCATTGACGATAGTAAATAAAGGTTCTGTCTCCGTCAATTTCGCATTGATTACAACTTTTGTGGTGGTGATCTGAACGTTATTCGTTGTGCTGCTTAGTGGAAAGAACTATGACAGACAGTAACCATGAGCATGCGGAGAGCACTCCAGCTTTGGGAAGACATGGTGGAGGACTCCACTGATCATGGGTGATGCACTCAATCATTTTTATAAGCCGGAGAGAATGCAGCCTCCCAAGTTCGTGTCTAGGCTTCCGCTTTGCCATCGAATAAAGGGTGTATTTTTCAGATCTCGATCTCCACGCGGACAGTGTTGATCAAACGGTATCTTCTACCACTCCAATGAAGCTCATGTGTAGTGCGAGTGCCATTCTATATATTCGCACCCCATTTTGGATCTATATGGCTTGATAATAAGCGTACGAGCGGACATTATGCGCCAGCCACGTGCTATAAATGCCCATTCTCGAAGGCTACTCCGATCTCGGAAAGTTCACTGGATCAGGGTGACGATAAAGTGTCTAGCATTCAGATTAACGGAGCAGCTTGCTTAAGAGACTGCTCATTACCCTGATGTCACTCTGGTGAGGAACATCATCGAAACCAAACAATATTGCCAGTCACCACCACGGACATGGTCATAGATCATTCCTCTGCGAGCAGTACTTTGACGCGGAGCACCAGCAAGAACAGTCATATGCATCCTTTGGGCATGTGAGCGTTTAGTCTGCGCTACACAGATTCACGCAGCCTACTCGCCTTTCTGGCAACGAACAACACGCCAAACCCTCGTCATTTATAGCCCTCTCAGCATTCGTAGCACGTGTCCCAGCTCTCACAACCAGGCGCCTGCCTGAGCCTACCGATCCGGACAACCCTCGTGACTTTCCCCCACGGCCATGCCCGTGAGCACCCGCCCTTCAGCGCTTCCTGAAGCCGACTACACAAAACCACAGTCGCATCTCCCCCATCAACTTCCGTTCTCACCTCCCAAGGCCTCTTGACCAATGAGAGCGTCAGGCACGTCCCGATTCTGTCAAGGTCACTCAGCACTGTTTCTTCCTTGTTTTGAATCGTCGAACCGCTTCCGACCCCGACTCGCCATGCCCCGACTCCGCATTCGCCAGGCTTCCTAGTCGAAATTTTGTATATCATGATTATGTCGTCATCGAGTAGTGATGCTGAGTACCATCGACACTGCATCATGTGGGAACGAAGCAGAGAGTGCGGCTGATGTTCACGAGGTCATAAGCACGGAACAGGGCAAATGAAGAAACGAAACACAGGGTCGAGTATGTTCTTGAGCATGAGTCAACAGTCAGCGGATCGCCCTGATCCTGCCACTATGCTGAAGCTATGCAGGTGGTTCAGCGATTGAAGATCGAGGAATGGTAGAACGTGGATTATATGCGGTTGCTTTCAATGTGCCCGCTTCTTCATCTTGTACAAATCCCCCGTTCAGCTGAACAAAAGTGTGGAGAGAGAGAACCAACCAACCCCCACCTCACAAGCCAACCTACAAGCGCCTCCCTCTACTGCCCTCAACGCCAGATCAAAGCACTCTCTTTCTTACCAACCGTCTTTCATACCAGCTCCCTACGCAGCCCCACACCCCCCAACCTCGGCGAACGCCCCAGCACCACCACTTCCCCCACTCCCACTCCCACCGCTCTCACTCGCCGCATCCTCAATCATCCGCAATATGTCTTCCGCCGCGACCTCGTTCCACAACCTCCTCACCTCCCTCTTCGCCCTGAACAGCTCCCCCGCCACACCCCTCACCTGGCCCGCCGCCGTCTTCGCCAACGGCCACTGCGCGGCCAACGTCTTCAACGCGCCCATGCTCAGCCTGATCAGTTCCTTCAACACCGCGTCGCCGTCCGGCCCCATCCCGACCACCGCCGCGGCGGTCGTCTCCGGCGAGCAGTCCTGTAAGAGGCCGCCGGCGCAGCTGTTGTTCTCGGACGAGCCGGTGCCGGTGCCGGTGCCGCCGTAGTTGGGCGGGACGAGCGACCACGCGCAGAGGTGGACGACGGACGCCATGACGACGGCGCAGGTGAAGAAGGGGGTGAGGCGGGTGAGCGGCGGCTGGATTGGCAGGCGGACCAGGTGCGACAGGCGCCGCGCCGCCTCGGCGCACTTGGCCGTGTGCGTCTCGCGCGCCTGCGTCGACACCAGCGGCGCGCACTGCTTGACGCACGTGCGGATCTCGTCGGCCGAACGGTAGTCGTCCAGGGTGGAGCGGGGCTTGTGGAGGAGGATGGTGCTTCTGCGGACTGGCGTTAGAGAGACATGCGGAGCGGTTTTCATGGATCCGTGGAAAGGGCGAGAGGGGGGGAGACGTGGGTTCTGCTTACGCATCTGTGATCATGTGTGCTTGGAATACCATGTGGTCGAGCTGGCCGTCGCGGGAGATGGCCTCCTTCTTGCTGTCTGGAAGGTGCAACATCCAGTTCACAAGACACGAATCGGCAGTTTCGATTGCGCGGAAATCAAGGACATCTTCACTCGTCACGGCCAATACTTTGCCCAGATTTCTAACAGAGTCGATCCGGTACGCGAATGACGAATACTCGACCTCGTCTTCGGCGAAAGCCGAGTCATCATACTCCTCGAGCGTCCTCGACAGTGGGACGTACTGGAAACTGTGTGTAAGCAACGGTAGGAAGCTCAAAGGGATCAGATGGCATACCCCCGAAGCATATTCAACCTCCTCGCACGGCAGGGGAACGTCGGTCGGAACGTCCCTCAGCCGGAAATTTGTGCGCTGGCTGACGCCGGCGAAAAAGCCATCAGCAACGTACAGCTCCCACCACGTCCGCCTCCAGCTCTCCTCCAGCAAGCGATTGCCACAGCCATTTCGGATGGCAAATTCCCGATCGTTCATGCCAATGGCCAGCGCAATATCGATGGCCTTCGACAGCATGTCGTCGGCCATGGACCCTCTGTCGTTGGCCTTGAGGCCTATGGCATAGAGTAGTAGCGCCTGGACCATGAAGCTATCTCTTGGCAGATTTTGCTGGAATAATGTATACCGGAGCGCCTCTTCCATCAGCTGGGGCGAGGCTTGGGGCACGTAGCATGCCCCGATGTACTGGATCGCCATCTCAAGATGAGGTTGGCGTTTGCTGTTGCTGCTGCACAGAAAGTCAAGCAGGTAGCTGCGGGGCATCAAGAAAGGATGCGCTGGGGCGAAGAAAGAGAAGAAAGCGCTGCACACCATGTTCGAGAGGCCGCACTCGCCCAGCCGATGGCCGACCAGCTTCGGTGCCACGGCCACCTGGCTCTGCCCGCCGACAGCCATCGCCTCGGCGGATTGAAATGCGAAGCCGCCGAATTGATCTGGAGATGACGATTGATCACCCCCAGTGAGCACCTCCAAGGCCGGGAAGCACGGTGATTGCTCATGCTGTTGTTCGGGAGGGCTGACCGAGACACCCGCCGTTGTTGCTGGGCCAGCCGCACACGCTACGAATCGCAGTGAGAAGTCAGCAGAAACAGATGGGAAATGGATGTGTCTACAGAGAACATACCCTGTTGATCCGGCCGTGATTCTCTTGGCGAGGGTCTGCCCATCTGCTCACCCGCAGTCCTCTTGCGCGGGCCTTTATACCCCTGCGGCGATCGTTAGCGCCGTTCACGCAACCAAGCACAGCCGCTGCATCTGCTCCATCACTGAAGCCCGAACAGCCCGACGGGAGGTGATGCAAGGCAGGAATAGGTGGTGCAATCTCACCCTGCGTGACTTGACGTAGCTACATTCGCCGCCGTCGGTGGCGCATCTCGTGCACGGCTCGCCGCCACTGCACTTCAGATGCTTGGACCGGCACGCGACGCACGCCAACGGGATGGGCTGCTTGCCGGCGGCCGAAAGCGACGACATGGAGTGCTGGGGCTGCGGCTGGTCCGCTACAGCGTCAGGCAGCGAGGCCGTTCTGGTGGCGGGCATGGGCGCGGCCAACCCGGCCATGGCGCCGAAGTCGAAGTCAAGATGCGCTGCCATTGCTGCTGCCGCCAGGACGGTGGCCGGTACGGGTGCGACGTGGAAGGGCGGCCTAGTTGGTGGTTGCTCGGGGTAGCGTGTCAGCCGTTTGGTCTGTGGATACTGATCGAGGCGCCTGGCTGTACGTCCCCAGCGAACATCACTCCTGCGGGCGGGACAAGGTCTAGGCACGTCGGTGGTGATGTAAGCGAGTTGTAAGGAAAGTTGAGTGGACGAGGCAGCAGGAGACCCGTTGCAGTCAGCTGCGCGAAGCTCGGCCCGAGAGCGAAAACCCCGGTCGTGTCGTGTCCAGCGTCTCGACTTAAACCCTCCGGACAATCCCGCCAACTGCAATCTTGCTCGGTGTCGCGGGAAACTAAATGAGCATGGGGCACAGGGAAGCACGTGGGCGTCTTAGGCCTCAAGCTTCAACGAGCGGCAGCGGATTAGCAGCGAGAAAGATTGTAACATATTGCATTTCTTTTTTGGGTATCCAAGATACCACCCTCCGGCCTCCCGTCTAGAGTAGGCTCCACGGGTGTCTTAATCAAAGAGAGAAATCCGCATAAATTCTTTTTTCTTCACATCACATCATCCAAAAAGAGTAGGGTATTACAGCGCTCGGAGCCGTAGCTCCGTCATATGCGCAGACACATGCATCAAAATACGCCGCCAAACCAAGCCCACAACAGCCAGTCGCTTACGACGTGCTCGGGGTGAAGAAACTCTCCTGGTCGATAATGACCATACCAGCGATACTGGCAGACGACAGCGTGGCCAAAATACCAGTGAGCAGGGCCGAGACGGCGACACGGGAGACGTCACCAGAACGACCGGGAGACAGTTGCGACAGCACACCAATCTGGTTACCCAGAGAACCGATGTTGCCAAATCCACAAAGGGCGTACGTGGCAATGAGACGGGAGCGGCTGCTGAGGTCCGTGTAGTAGGGGTCGGTGGTGAGATCGCTGTAGGCAACAAATTCGTTGGCAACAATCTTGAGACCGATGAGACGGCCGACGCGAAGGAGATCCGCACCGCCCCGGTCGCGGCTGACGCCAAGCAGGAAAGCGACGGGGTAGAAGATATATCCCAGGATGAGTTCAAGGGTCAAGTCATAGTTGCCGTCGAGGTTAATGTCTGCGAATATCAGGATCTGCCCTTTCAGTTTCGTGCGAGGGAGGGTTTGGACTTACAGCGACCCCACCACGTGAGCAACCCATCAATCAGGGCAATCAGGGCGATGATACAAAGAAGGTTGGCCATGATCATGCCAGCAATCTTGAGACCAAGCCAGGCACCGTTGGCGAAGGCGTGGATGAAGTTTGCCGCGCGGTGCTCATCGTCATCCGGTACGACAACGCGTCCAGCGGTGAGCGTCTCTTCCTCCTCGGGGTAGCGGAGCTTGCTCATGGCGATCGAGGCGGGAATGCTCATAACGCAAGAAGAGACAAGCGCCTGTGCGTTGATGCCCATACTGATGTACGAAACCAGCACGGAACCGGCGATGGTCGCGAAACCGGAGCACATGACCTGGTGGATCTCGGCCATGGTGAGGTGAGCAATAAAGGGCTTGATAAGCATGGCAGATTCACCCTGGCCAATGAAGGGAGAGGCAGCGGCGACAACAGCTTCGGCACCCGAGATGCGCATGGCCCAGAAGAAGAAAGTCGCGAACTTGCCAACGAACCACTGGACGAGTTGGACATAGTATAGCAGCTGCACGAGAGAGACGAAGAAGATGATGGCGGGCAGAACGGTGATCAAGAACCAGTGGATCGTCTCCGGAATGGTGTCGGTGGTCAGGAAAGCGGTACCCTGGTCGGCGAAGCCAAGCAGCTCACGGGCGAGAGTGGAGATGAAGTTGAAGATGTCGCTGTGGAGAGATTAGACGGGCACTTACGGAGCGAGGAGAGTGAGGGACTTACTATCCGGCCGTGGTGCGCAGGACAAACAGTGCAATAATAAACTGCATCAGCATGCCGACAATGACGGTGTGCCAGATAATGCGCTTCCTGTTCCTGGACGTGGCCCAGAGACCGAAGATGAAGACGATCAGGCCGAAGATGCTGACTGCACGGTTGGCCCTGGTGTTGTCATTGCTCTCGGGGCTGGCAAAAGTGCCAATGAGGAAGACAGCGACGACCAGCAGGGCCGCAGCAGGCGTCCTCAGCTTCTCGGGGATGAGCGCAGCAAAGCGGACCCCCGTGTTGTTCCACACGAAGTGCATGGGCTTCGTGACAATGGAAATCGGAACATGGAAGAAGATGATCCGAAGCGTGATGCACAGATAGAACAGGAACGGGATGATCCAGTTCTTGTCATTGCGGTGCAGGATCAGGCTTGCGATCCACCATCTGTCGTGCCAGTGTCAGCCCAAAGCTCCACGCAAAGACGCGTCGTCTCGCGACCCCCGGCGAAATAGATTTTTTTTTTAGTCCCTGCCGGCCGACCGCCCGACACGCCACTCCACCACCGCACACAGAAATGCGCGGCGTCCAAAATTGAAAGTGTGGCCACGTACCCAGTAAAGAACAGCCAGATGAACAGGTGGAAAAAGATCCTGAACCTGGAGTAGAAGCGGCCGACGGGGCCGCGCTTCTTCTCCTCGTCGGCGCGGGCGACCTGGCTGGTGCTGCCCTTTTCGGCGTCGTCGATATCGATAACGCCCTCCTTCTCCATGCTCTTCTCGCTGGCGCCGCGGTGGTGCACGGTGGACTCGGCGGGAATGGTCGCGGCGCCGTGGGTGGTGCCCTGCGAGTAGGCAATCTCGTCCCGGTGGCCCTTCTCGGCGGTGTCGTCGTGGTGCAGGTGCGGGTGGAAGTGCTCGCGCGACACGTCCAGGGCAGGATCCGGATTGGCCGCGACGTGCTGCTGGGGCGACGAATTGTGCTCGGCGGCCATTGTGCGGGAGGGGGGCACGTTGAGTGCTGCTGGGGCGTGCTGCGGAGTGCTGTGTGAAAGGAAGGGCGCCTCCAGTCAACGTCGCGCAGGCCGGGACTCGTGTAAATAGGAAGCGGCGCGCGACTCGAGCTGGTCAGCCCGTCGAAGAGACCGCAGCTATCTCGACCAGCACGTACCCTTGGCAACTGCCGCATCCAGCTAACGTCCGTTACATCGGCGCCCGCGCGGCTCAGCAGACGGGCTCGCCGGCCCACTTCGCCCCAGCTACGAGGCCAATCCCGGCAGGGTCGCGTTTTCAGCCGTCGATAGACGCCGCCCTTATCAACCCCATTGTCGCACCGGGCCAGCCTGGAGTCCCGGCGGGCGGGCTCCTCGACCGCCGGACGCGTGCTGATTTGCCCGCCGCCGCAGGTGCGATAAAGAAGTGCCGGCGCTGACCCCCCGATGCGGCAAGGGTCCAGGACGCGGTGGCGTTGCGCCCGCCGCGATTCTGGCCCGCGGTTATCTTCCACCCACACGCAGCACCTCGCGGCGGCCCCAGAGAAGCGCGGCCGCCTTCTGGAAGCCCCCCATCTCATGCATGCAATCCTCCCAGGGCCTTCAGGCGAGCTCCGATCTGTGCGACCTGTCCCCCGCGCTGCACGCTGGCCCCTGATTCGCCCGCGGCTCAGTCTTTGACTTTTTCGCGCCTGCCTTCCCGCTCTGGGGCTCATCTCCCGCCCGTCCAACGCTTTCCCCAGACTTCCCACTGGCCACGAGCTCTGGGATCATGGCTGCGGGGACGAGGCTCCACTGCCTGCGCGCTGCACCAGGAGCCAGCCGTGCAGCCGTCCTTAAAGGGATCATGCTCGCGTGCGGCCCGTTTGGGCTGCCCATTCGCCTGCTGGAGCTGATGTGGGACAGGGTAGTAACTCCTGCGTTGGAAATGGGGAAACCCATCCGCTGTCTGCTATCGCTGGAGCCCAGGCGGATGGCGCCGATGAAGCATCTCGCTTTGTTGTCTGCGCCTGTCGTCTCTTTCAATTGCAGCGGCGAAGATAAGACGCGAGAGATTGGCGCTCCGGAAGCCCGGAAACATCCTATCTCGCCCCCCGCAACCCAGCTTCGTGTAATGCGATTTCGAACATGGCTCACGGCTCGTCTCCAACGTCGACAAGGAACTCCTACGTGCGTACTGCTAGCGAGGCTCGGCCAGCTCTCTGCAGGAAACTTAAAAAAAGAAGCCTATTTGCCTCCACTGACTCGGTTCTTGAATGCTCACCACCGAGGTCCACAATTCAATTGGGCTGCTTCCCTTCGTTCGTTTCAGGCCTTACTTTCGCAGCTACACGCCATCTCATCCTTCTTATTTTTCATTTTCACATTCTCTCAATAATTCTTCCGTTCTGATGCAATGTCTCGGATGAGATCTGCGCATGATCACGCAGGATTCGTAACCTCTCGTAAGCTCTCGACTGCTTCATCAAGATCAGATGACCAGAGTCAGCAACTTACTCGGAAATTGACGCTCTCACCCCATCGACCATAGCCAGATCGCATTCGAATATTTCTCTCCAACGCTAATGTAGCCCCCAATCATTCGATGTGAAGGCGTAGTCTCTCTCCAAGCGCGCAGAAAAAAGCCACGCCGTCAAGACACCAGCACTTACGAATAGTCTCAATCCTTCCCGCCGCCCAGGCCCGCCGTCATACACACAAAGCCAAGAAAAATGTAACCACAACGTTCGGCGACAGCGACGCTACTTTCTCCACACCGACTCCCGCGCCTCCTCTTCCCCCTTTCACTGTCCCTTACAGCCGCCGGCTGTCGTGCATGTGCCCCAACGTATCAGAGCTCGTGCGACAATGCCGACCTGACCTATCACGTTAAGCAGATCGAGTCGAACGAGTCCTGTTTGCTCGATCTTGAAATCTTCGCGCTAGCGGTCGGACGTAAGAAGCGGGGCTGTAGCGACGATCAGAAGACAGGCACGCGGTTGACGCCTGCCCTGCCCGGACAGCCATGTTCTCCGTGCTAGCCACTAACGCTGTGTTTTTCCCTTCCCCTCTAGAGAAACGGACAAGGAAGTGGACTGGTATAAATACATCTCACCACTCACAAGCAGAAGCTAGCGCTACGGCAATGGCGTTCCGGCGTGAGCTACCAATGTTCTTTCGTGACATCTGGGTGATCTTCATCCTAAAGCCGAGTGTAGCCTCGAACAACATGGTATGAGAACACCAGTCAGGGCAAGGGCAGCTAGAGTTGGAATGCGAAGATCTTGCGATCACGTATCCTATGACCGATTCGAATGAGTACTGCCTCCAATGGTGTCGATGAAAGGCTTAAATTTTGCTTTGCTCTATGGAACTGTTCGCGATGTTGCGTCTCGTGACGACATCTAAGGAGACGGCAAAAGAAATTGCCGGCTTACAAGCATTAAGATCAGCTCGTGCATATCACTAGAGGACGATAGCAGGAACCAAAGGTTTATGGCGTGCCGAATCATAGTGTGCGCTGTGGGAGGATGTGACGCGAAACGTGCCTGAGGCTCATAAAAGCGCACGTGTCAAGCTACCAAATTGACCCCGCGCTGACGTCATTCCATGCAAATCATCCGTCCCGCCTTGGGAGAGCTGAGAGCTGACGCAAAAGGGACGGAGGGGCAGCCCCGCCAGGGGGAGACACGTCAATTGAGCATCAGACCACAGTAAAAGGATTATACAGTTCTTCATCTCGTGGACATCATGCCATTCATATCGTCTCGTGAGACTCTAGTACTATGTAGATTTTATGGGCGGCAGGCCCCCGCCCTTCCGTTACTCGGGCAGCCGAAGCCATATCGACTGCAAAGCGGGGTAGCTGCACGGCCTTGTAATGTCCCCATCAGGGGTTGCAATGATGCCATGCAATCGAGA
Organism: Diplodia seriata; assembly: GCF_021436955.1. Classification (NCBI taxonomy): domain Eukaryota; kingdom Fungi; phylum Ascomycota; class Dothideomycetes; order Botryosphaeriales; family Botryosphaeriaceae; genus Diplodia; species Diplodia seriata. The sequence goes on along the minus strand of NW_027117308.1, from coordinate 936,533 downwards.
AGTAAAAAGGTAAATGAAAACCCGTTCCCATTCGCCTAATCGTCGCTGGGTATCCGAATGATGCCGTAGTGGAAATGAGAAGCTTTACGCGACGTTGCCGCCGTAGCCGTGGGCAACGTTGGCGCCCTTGGACTGGTTGGTGTCGCCGACGCGACCCTTCTCCTGTTGTGATGTTAGCCGGTTGCTCTGCTGCGTCTTTCCAGGAGCTGAGGAAAGGATGGAGGGGGAGAGAGCGTACCTCGACCGACTGGGTGTCGCCCTTCTCGAGGATCTGCTTGACGACATCCTCCTCCTTGTGCGTGCCGAACTCGTTCTCGAGCATGGCGTTGGATGCAGTATCCAAGATGCCCTGGTTGCCGTGCCTGTGGACGAAAGAGGTCAGCCGCAGCCCGGTTAAAGTGCTTGACTTTCGAGATGGCAGAGCGCGGGATGAGGAGCGGGCACACTCACTTGTGGGTGACGAAGATCTTCCAGCCGTTCACGACCTGTGCCAGAGGAACGGAGCTGTCGGCCTTCCAGTCCTTGACGGCCTTCTCGGACTCGACGAAGATGATGAAGTCGTCTTCCTTGCCCTTGTAGTGGACCTTGGTCTGGGTAGCTTCGCCGCGGGGAGACATTGTGATGAAGTTGTTGGTGTTTGTGGGGTCTGGGAGAGGGAGAAGTTGAGTTGTTGAAGAAAGCGGGGTAGTTTGGTGCTCAGGTGTGTGGTTTAGAGTGTGTGCCGGCGGCTTGGTGGGATGAGGAGGGGTTTTGTAGCACAGCATCGGACATCGACGTCATCGGAGTCGCGCACGGAGCACCCGCCCAGCTGCCTTGCTCTGATCGCAATAACTGGCCTCCAGCCCTGCCCCGCCATCGCCCAACCCACACGAAACGAGCGGTTCCATGCCTTTCTGCTGCATCACGTCAACGCCCAATCTAAGTGTGCGCAATCATCCATTCCCCACACACCCGATCTCACCAGAGCTTGGCTGATGACGCAGGGATATGATTGTACTGCAACCTTCTATCCAATACAATTAAAAAAGCTGAGGAAAAGAGCGAAGAGAACCTAGTCACTGTCGAGATACCCCAAGCACCCACGCACGCGGGTACCTTGCATGCCTGTTGCGCAATCGCCCGCCGAGAACAGCCTGTTCCCAGAAAAAGAAAAGATGCGCGATCCGCGCGGCAGGACCCCTCCCCGCAGCCAACTGAGCGTCCAAGTCTCTCTCCAAGCTGCCCCTTGCGCCAAGTCCCTGCAGGTCCCAATGATATCATATCCCAAGATCCTAAGCATGCCCAAAAATAACCGTCGTTAATGCAATATTCAAGGAGTCGAAGCTGAAGTGGGTGCCCTGGAGGAGGCCAGGGCGGCCTTGCTGTTTTCGTTTCGCGTCGTCCAGAACTTGAAGAGCCTTGTGCGAGGCTTGATGAATCGTCTGAGGGGAGAGGCCACTGGCGTCGGCTCCCTCGGGGGCGGCTGGAGCGTGGTGGCTTTCTCGGGCGTCGCCTTTGCCTTGGCGGGCTTGACCTGTGCGGGCAAATCGACCGTGGACCTCTCCACCAGCGCTGGTAAGGAGAGCTTCTTCATGAGCGTAAAGGATGGAGGCCGCGGCGATGGTGATAGGCTCATTGCGCGAGGCAGGACACCAGGGGCAATGATTCGCTCGCTGGACCTATCCGACAAGTATGCCCGGTTGCCGCGTCTTCTCTGTTGGCTGTTCTTGAGAGGCGTAACGAGTTCGAAGTCTGCGGGGAGGAAAGCATCCGGTGCCGTGTGAAAGTCGACTTTGATTCCTGGAACCGAGACGGACTTCCGCATAGCAGATGGTGGTGTCTTCCGCCGCGGTCTTGACCTCCCAGCTTCCTCTCTGCGGAGCTGACTTAGGCTAGCGTAGCTTCCTGAGCGCTTGGAGAAATCTGAGCGCCTTGAGAAGTTACTTGTAATGCTCGCCATGCTCAACTTGCGCATCACTGAGTTTGCAGAAGCTCGAATAGGATTGTCGCCGCGTCTCGGTCCCATCCCCGGGTAAGGGAGGGTGTCCCTCGTCCACACGTCACTGATGATCGTTTCCAGCCGTATTCTTTCGCCTCGTCTTGGTGCGAAGGTGGGAACGAACTTTGACGCAGACATTTGCGACTGTGATCGTCCCACAGGAAGCGAAGCCGCGGATTGAGCCGAATCCGTCCTCTTCTGGGCCTGCGTGTTCTTAATAATCACCTGTTGGGGGTGCATCTTGGGCCCAAGGGTCGCCGCCCGCCGTATCGACATTCTGCGCGAGAAGTTGCTTGGTGGGCCGAAGGTAGTCCCGATGGCCTTCAAGTCAAGCAGCAAAGATGAAAAAACATCTTGGATGCTGCTCCTCCCTTCAAGGAGGTCGCTGTTCTCGGCAGCAACTCGAGAGCGTAGGCTCGTCTTCCATACCTCTTCTTCTTCGGCGGAGCAAGCACTGAGTATTACCTCATAAAGCCTTTCGCCGGATTCAAAGACGAGCTTCCACGTGAATGGTGCAGTGTGGCATTGCAATCCTCGGCCATTATCCGGTAATTCAATGCTTGCATTGGCCAAAGTAATGGTGGCGACAACTTCGTAGCTTGATGAGCTTTTGTCTGCGAGGGCGAGCAGAAGACAAGAGTTGAAGAGAATACAAATCATGTATTTGCCTTCCGTCCGCTCATTGGTTTGATATGTGACGTGCAGAATCCCGCAAAGAGAGACATGGCCCAGCAACCTTGTCAGAAGCGCGCGAGGCAGAATTTGGTCTTCTGGGAATATCAAACGATCTTGCAACAACCACGTGGTCTCAATGAGCCTTCGCGTAATTGGATCATCCTTGGCATTGTTGATCTCCTGGTTGGCATCCTTCAGGCGATAATAAGTCTTCTCCAGCTCTGCATGCGCAACTGGGTCATCCGCGACCGGAGTGTGCTTGAGCAGGTCAGCGAAGAGCAAAGGATATTTGGAGGGCCGCTGGATCGGTTTAATGAGTAGATCAGCCAGAGTCAGACCCTTTCTGCCGGTTGAATCCTTCTTGTTGTCCGACACAAGCGTGGTCGACAAGGCTTCGATTCCTCTTTCGTAATCACCCCAGGCGGAAATCGCTCGATGCGAAGATTCCAGCTCGCCGTTCACCGACTCAAATTGCGCACTGTACTCCTCATATGCGAAGAATCCTTTCATGTATCTCTCGAATAGTCTCGCGATATCTGCAACGGTCTTTGTATCTGTGGTCAAAGCGACGGGGGCTGTGTCTTCCGATTTTCCGAGATCGAGGGAATGGCGTTGCTGCCGGAGGTGGACCGCAAGCCCCGCGACACGCCCTGGCACAATGTCCACGCTATGCCATCTAGAGTGTTTTGGCTTTCGTTGACGCAGGCTGCTTGAAACGTCGTCGTGCGTGTACTCGGAATTAGGGACGATTTTGTGGAGTTCACCCAGAAGATCCTCGTGAAGTTGTAGTATCTGCGAGACGTTGCGGTGGATGGCGGTCCGAGTCTGATTTGGAACCGACGGCGCCGAAGCAAGGACTGAGAAGTATACCTAGAAAAAATTAGCCCTTGGCTTATTTGCAAGGAGTGAACATATCCTTACATTGACAAGAACCTTCATATCACCAATATATCCTTCCTCCGAAGCAATGATCTCTTCCACAATCCGTCGTCGGTGCCTCGCTCGTTCGAAGGCTCGCTCATCCATGATGGGAGCAATAGACGGATGAATGGAATCGCCAGGAATCCTTGTATCCGACACAGTGCTGCTTCGGTGAGCATGACTTGCACGACTTCGTTTCGTCCCGAACCTGGTGAGTGGGGCAATGCTGGTGCCGGCTAGGGTGATAGAAGCTGACTTGACCGCAGTGACAAATGCGAGAGATGATCCCAAAGAAGAAGACTTTTTGTGACCGTCTCGTCTCGGCGTGTTGTCCGCCCGTTGCCTTTGGTATTCCGTCTCTGACCCATCAACGGTCCAGCGCTCGAGCCGTGCAGCAAGGTTCTTCTCGCGGCGCTTGTTGCGACGCCGGAGAGTACTCACCCATCGCCTGAAGGGAGCGGCCTTTCCATTGGAGTCGAGGGCTGAAGCGCTATCCTGTGTGCTTGCGTCCGCTGATGTTTCTTTTTCTGATGGTTGCTCTGGACATGGCATGTCAAACGCCATGCCATATGCGCTCAACCCCTCCGGAACTTCAATAGGCCAGCTGATAGAGTCGGTCTCGGAGATTGTATCGTCCTGTATAGTGGAGGTTGATTCCTGGAAGGTCGAGGCCGGTGACGAGACATCGTCATCAGAATCGATGATGTGGATAGAGTCAGTCGTCTCCCTGCAGACTTCGCGAATGCTCGGCGAGGGTGGTAGAGGTATGTTTGAAACCCATGCTATCTTCTCTGGGAAGCAGTCATCCGGGGCTTCGATTGTGGTTGCGGATGCCGAGAGCTCGCTGATCAGGTCTAGCAATGACCGAGAAGAGAGTTTCGGAGGTGCATTTTCGTTCGTCTTGAGCCAGGGGCCAGGTTGGATGGGAGTCAATGAGATAAGTGAGGTAGCAGATACGTTGTTGGGTTTACAACGCCGGACAGTATTGACAGACTCGCTGGACAGGGGCGTGGCTGGACGTAGATAGGGCGTCTCGCTGAAAGACCGCTTGAGCGGGCTCTGCGTAGGCACCGAGAGGAGGTAGGTCATGGCGGAGGTAGGCAAGGCTCGACAGATCACAGGCGGAGCATTGGCTTCCGGCGAGACATGAGAGATAAAAGCTGATGTGAAGGCGAAGAGGACAGTTGCATGGCGGTGCGGCAAGCTCACCGAGACACGAATGGCAACCGGGAGAAGGGAAAGAGCTAGGAGTACCCGTATCCGCTCACTTGTAGGGAAAGAACAGAATGCGCAAACAACTAGAAATAAAACGCGGACCCAAGTACCAGCGACAGGGTAGCTGCCACGCACGACCAGGGGAGCGCAATTGCTTAGAGACATGCGGCGTGAGTCGAGCCTGCCTCCGCCAGGGTGCAAAAGTCCAGGGCCCACACCAAGCTAATGGCGGATCTATATGGCAGCACACGGCCCGAGAAAGGCGAGCGGGTGCAGCGGGTGCAACTCAGATAGATTCAGGTTTCGCTGATTGTTGCCGTGAAAGTCGGTCGAGAAGTCGACTGAGTCATTGCGTAATAAACATCAGGATAGCGCACGGGCGCGAAGGTCTGATAAGACTGGCGCATGGCGGAATCGTAAGATGACGGCAATTTACCGGCCATACGAGACGGGAGTCGTGGTGTTGGAGAAGACGAGCGGCGAGTCAAGTCAGGCCGGGCGTCGCAGGGCTGACGGGCGCGTGAACTTCGGCAGCAGCTTCCCCGCCATCGTGCGCTCGCCGCCTTGGAGCTCTGGCACCCGGCTTTCTGGGCTGCTGCACGACAGCGCCCTGCTCCGCCACTCCACTCCAGACCCTAACACGCCGGTCGACCCTCCGCCGCATCCTGCCCGGAATCCATGGGCCTCCACATGGACGACTTGCACACGCCATCGGTGGTCTCTGGCCCCACCAGCGGCACCTCCAATGGCGTCGCCAGGCGGGACATGTCGCTGCAAGAGCTCATGGCCGAGAAGGACCGCGTCCAGAGCGAGCTGTCGGCGCTGAGCTCCGTCCTAGATTCCGTACGTAGCCTCGGTCCGTAGGCAGAGATTTGCTGACCAAGCCTGCTCGCCTGCAGCATGGCGTGAACATGAGAACCAGCTTGACCACCTTCGACGGCTATCCTAGAGACGACATCGATATCGCGCAGAGTATGTTGTCCGTCCTGCTCCTCTCCGTGGCACGGCTAATTCAAGCTCGCCAGTTCGGACCACGCGCGCGCGGATAATACACCTCCAGAACGACCTCAAGGGTCTCTACGAGAAGATTGAGAAGGGACTGCATACGCACCATGCATCCCTGCAGGAGGCGGCAAACGCTGCAGGCACAGGCAGCACATCGAGTGCGGCAGGCTCCCGTGCCACGGACGATGCGGCTCTGCAGGCACCGTTTGCAAAGGTCAACGACGTAGTGCCTGGAAGCCCCGCCGATAGCGCAGGCCTGAAGGCAGGGGACAAGATACTGAAGTTCGGAGATGTCAATTGGATGAACCACGAGAAGCTCAGCAAACTGGCCGAGACGGTCGCGCAGAACGTGGAGGTGAGTTTGCTCTAGAAGTTTTTTTCTGCAGTTTGCCTCGGCGACTAACGGAACGGGAACAGAGGCCGATAGCCATTCGGGTAGCCAGAGAAAGCGGAGGCGCTGGGCAGCTAGACCTGCAGCTGACGCCGAGGCGCAACTGGGGCGGACGAGGCCTGTTGGGCTGCCACCTGTTGCCGCTGTAGAAAACAGCATGCACCAGACAGCGGCGTTGGGCGCGGGCGGCTTCGTGGCACGGAGCGAATGGGCACTGGATCATGATAGATTGAATTGAGGGCGCAGCAATGCATGCATGCCGGGCTGGAACGGGCGGGGACATGAGAGCGTGAAAGCAGGCTTCAGCGATCGCCTGCTGCCTTGCCAACTCAAGCGGCCGCCAGCAGCCTTGGCGGAATTTTCCTGATGTAAACAGTCACGTGCGCCGCTAGCTGAGAGCAAAGGCTGATCATCGACCCTCACAACAAATCTTCCGAGCACTTCACTCCCACCCTGCTCGTTTGCCGCACGACCATCCTCGAGGCGCCGTGTCATCCACCGTCCTTCCCATCTACGTGAGCCTTTCCTGAGCCCGGCGGCCGCCCGTGCATCCTCTGCAGCTCGCCCTACAAAAGAAAAGCCCACTAACCCGCCCCGCCCTCTCAGTTCCAAACAACCGACTCCAACGACACAACCCCGCCACATCGCTTCACACACCATGGCCGACGCCCAGGCTCCCCCGACCTTCAAGCTGGTCCTCGTCGGTGACGGTGGTACCGGAAAGGTGCGTTTTGCAAATTCTCGCCGTCTGGCGCTTGCTGTCGCCCGCGTTGCGTCATGCCACAGCGCCTGCCCCTCAAAACCTTTGCGACCTGTCTCACTGACCCTCTCTGCCTGCAGACCACCTTCGTCAAGCGCCATTTGACTGGCGAGTTCGAGAAGAAGTACATTGCCACTCTCGGTGTCGAGGTTCACCCTCTCGGCTTCACCACCGTACGCATCCCCTAGCGCCTGACAGCGACTTTTCGTCGAGCACGCACTTACCAGCGAATAGAACCTCGGCGCCATCCAGTTCGACGTCTGGGACACCGCCGGTCAGGAGAAGTTCGGTGGTCTGCGCGATGGCTACTACATCAACGGCCAGTGCGGAATCATCATGTTCGATGTGACCTCCCGCATTACCTACAAGAACGTCCCCAACTGGCACCGTAAGTTTTTGCGACCCCAAACTTGAGCCGAGTTCGAGGCTGAGACCGTTGCAGGTGACCTCGTCCGTGTCTGCGAGAACATCCCCATCGTCCTCTGCGGCAACAAGGTCGACGTTAAGGAGCGCAAGGTGAAGGCCAAGACCATCACCTTCCACCGCAAGAAGAACCTCCAGTACTACGACATCTCCGCCAAGTCCAACTACAACTTCGAGAAGCCCTTCCTCTGGCTCGCCAGGAAGCTCGTCGGTAACCAGACTCTGGTATGTTCTCCTGATGGATCTAGATAGACGCGAGGACGCTGACCAGAACACCACAGGAATTCGTTGCTGCTCCCGCCCTCGCTCCCCCGGAGGTCCAGGTCGACCAGGCCGTTCTCGAGCAGTACCAGAAGGAGATGGAGGATGCTTCCAACATGCCTCTCCCCGACGAGGAGGACGCCGACTTGTAGATTGCTTGCGAACGAGGGGCTTGTCACACGGACAGGAGCCAAAACTAATGATTTTTCTGGGCATGCTATGATATCAAGATAGCATTCGGACGGCACGAACATCAGGAAGGCAGCAGTTCTATGTACGGGGTTTGCTTGCTAGCGATTTCAATTAGACAGTCTTGCTTGAAATGGAGACGGGCGAGACAGGACCTCCGAAAAATTGACCTCACACGGCACAGCCAAGCCACAAACATCCTTCCGATTCTCTATACCCTTGGAGATGAGCAGGACCATTGGCAATAGGTAGTTCAAAACTCTAGACCCGCAAGCTCGCAGCAATCCACTTCTTTAGCTGCGAACCTTTTACCCCACTTTTGCATCCGTGTACCAACCTGCAAGACATTCAACCACCTATCAAGCGCGCCTCAATGCCTGAATATCTGCATGTACCCCACATCCATGGTTCTTTCAGTGAGGTGCCCTGTTCGGCACTTAGGGCCTGGGGGTTTTGATGACGCATGAGCCTACGCTTCCCCGCTTGCGACTTCAACGCATTTCTCTAGGCATACTACTTTCCCGCCCTCCCGCTTCCCCATCCATTCACCCCTACACCCCTCGTAGAATAGACATCCTGGTTGGTATAGTCTGCTGTTCACTTCAGTCTCGCAGTGGTCTGCGTTCCCATCGGCAACCCATCTGCACTGTGACTCTCGCACACCGAAGGATTTGTCAGCATCACCGACAGTTCACGCAAGTTGTTATGATCTCTCTCTGTTGTTTCTGGTGGGAAAGCTCACGGAGTGGTACACGACCCCAACCTCTCATGACGTCGTTCTGCACAGTATCGGCGTAGAGTCTGACAACAAGGCTACTGCTTCCAGACGTTTCTGCGTGAATTATTCGATTAGCTTCAATATTGACTTTTTAAACTACCCATCCATGGCAAATCCATCCAGGAAGCCAAGCGTTTTGAGTCCACACGTGGTCATATCAACCCCATCATCACTCCGACCCGTCCGTCGCCAGCTTGAGCACATCCACCCAAGCGGCCGGCCTCCTCCTGCCGCCCTCAAGCCCGCCGCCGTTCAGGTACGCCTCGACATCGTAGCCAAAGCCCAGCAACGCATCCTCGCTGCCCCACTCGCCCATGCCCATGAGCGCGACCGGCACCCTGCCCTCGCCCTCCTTCGGCTCGACGTAGCCCACGGGCGCGCTCAGCGCCGGGCATCCCGAGAAGTTGGCGAGCCAGACGTACTCCATGCTCCTGATGCTCATGTTGCCGTCGCTGACGCCGTACTTGAGGTCCGCCGCGCCGCCCGCGATGTGCCAGCCGGCGTTGGGCGTCGTGGGCGTGACGATGACGAGCCCGGGGTGGGCGCGGTACAGGTGCGCGAGGTGCTGCATCAGCAGCGCGCGCACCTTTTGCGCCTGCAGCAGGTCGACGGCGCCGGCGCGCGAGCCGACGCTGATGAGGATCTTGTTGGCGGGCGTGAGGGACGAGAGGGCGTCCCCGAAGCCCGACGCGATCTCGGAGAGGATGGTGAGGGCGTGGGCGGACTGGCCCTCGGCGAGCAGCGGGAGGTGGATGGGCACGGTGCGGTAGCCGTGCGCGGAGACGAGGTGGTCGATGGCGGCTTGGATGGCGCTGCGGACGGGGGCATCGGCGCGGTCGAGCCAGGGCTGGCAGATGCCGAGGAGTTTGGGGCGGGCGGGGGAGAGGGTGGTGGCGCGCGCGGAGGGCGTGCTGGGCGAGGCGAAGAGTGCGGACGAGACGTGCTGCGCGTCCGGTGCGGCCATGACGCGGTACGCGACCTCGAGGTCGGCGACGTTGGCCGCGATGGGGCCCAGCACGCCCGTCGAGGCAGCGAGCGAGGGCGTGGGCCGCCCCGATACACGGCCATGCGACGTCTTGAGCCCGTAGGCGCCGCAGTAGCTGGCCGGGATGCGGATGGAGCCGCCGCCGTCGGCGCCCAGCGCGAAGGGCAGCAGGCCGGCGCCCACGGCATAGCCGCTGCCGCCGGACGAGCCGCCGGTGTAGTAGTGCGGGTTGTGGGGGTTCAGCGGGGTGCCGTGGTTGGGGTTGGGGTTGTTGTTGGTCGTGTCCAGCCCCAGCTCGTGCATCGTTGTCTTGCCCACCACCACCGCCCCGGCCTCCTCCCACCGCGCCACGCAAAAGGACGTCTCACACTGCCCGCCGTTCGTCGACCAGTCGTGCTGCGTGCCGATCCGCTTGCGGTACCCTGCCACGTCCACCTCGTCCTTGACCGAGACTGGCACCCCGTCAAGCACCCCGAGCGGCTTCTCGTTCTTGTAGCGCTCCGTCGAAGCCGCAGCCGCGGCCATAATCAGATCCTCGCGCAACTCGACCCATGCGGTGGCGTGGGATGATGAGCTGGTCGCATCGCGGCGGATGAGCGGCAGGAGAGCTTCGATCACGGCCGTGGGCGTGGTGCGGCCGGTTTTGTAGGCCTCGTGGTAGTCGTACACGGAGTAGAGGCGGCCATTGGCGGTTGTAGGAGGGAGGCGAGCCTCTTCGGACGGCGCAGCAGCATCTTCGGCGGAGGACGAGTCGAGGCCGAGGGGAATAACGGTGGGGTCGTAGCGCGGCGCGACGTCCTCGAGCTCCTTGCGGCCACGCAGCCGGTTAAAGCCGGTATTGTTCCAGAGGTGGTTTTGGATGAAGCCGACAGAGGCGATCCTGATGAAGCGTCAATGCTACAGGCTCTTTGTCCGTTTAGTAGTAATCTTGCGGGAACGGGCGCAGAGCTGGGCGTACAGCGAAGCTCCATAGTAGAGCGGCAGGCCTCGTACGACCGGATTTTTGGGTGCATCGGGGCTTTTGTAAGGAATGTCGACATTCTGAACATCCGGGTAGTTGTAGAACTTGGGGGCGTCCGGCTGGGTTCTGTTGCTTGCCATCTTGGACGACGAATCTGGCAGGCCACGGCAGATGTGGAAGCTCTGGAGTCGTCCGTGAAGGAGCTGGAGCTGGGGCCTGGGCTGGAGACAAGCTCAAGAGCTCCGCTTAAGGCCGGCCCACTCTCTGGGCCGAGCGCTCCTGCCTACAGTGCATGTGAACGAGCCCAAGGGTTCCTGCTGTGTGCATGCTGTAATTATGGATTAAATAACACATTCAAGCGTCGTCCAACGAACAGCGCCGAACCGCAGCCTTGTTCACTTGCCGTCCTCGATACGCAAAGGAGCCCATGGTAATCCAACCCTGCTGGCTTTGGAATGTCGGGTTGCATGCGCCGATAAGCTCACAGCTTGGATGGTTGTTCATAGTACTATACAAAACATAAATACCTGGGCCTTCATGGACTCCATCAGGCTGGCGGAGTAGAAATGATTGTCCCAACGCCAACAATGCTTGATGCCCGTTGACTCCACGCATTTACTTCAACGAGGGGTATGTTCATCCACATCCATCTGGAGCACAGCAAGCCACTTTCAATCCAAACCGGGCAAAGACGTGCAGAAAATCCAGCCACTATCCTCTCAATGCCCCACACCGCCCGCAACCCAGGCGTTGAAATTCGGGTCATCGGGCGGCGGGAAGAATCCGCCATCAGCTGGAGCACCATCCTGCCGTCGCTCTTCCCCGGTCTGGTCCTGGCCGCCCGTGCCCCTTCCCCCCAGATGATCCCCTGCGGCCTGTTGCTGCAATCGCTCCTGCTGCTCCCTTAAACGTCTTGCGCGTTCCGCTGCCTGGTTCCGATAGTAGACCAAGAAAGCCAGAACACCGGCGAGGCCGAGGATAACGATCGTATCGATAATGCTCTCATCAATGTCATCGTAGTAGTCGTCCGCAAAACCCGTTCCATCCTCCCAGTCATCGATTTCCATATTCTCGTAGTAAGCAGCATCACCATTCTCGAGGAACGTGGTGAGCCATTCAGCGAGGGACCGGGGTTTGCTGGGTTCTGCGGGTCCATGGGTTAGCGATATCCGATCATCGAACGTGGCGCTGTAAGGTGTGTGGCGTAGACATACCGGGATCATCTTGGATGGAGTTGATGCGGCCGTGGGTGACGGTGTTCCACCAACTTCTTGCTCTGAGCTTCAGTAGCGCGAGTGTGACGGGTAGGTAGGCTTCTCTGTTGGTCTCAAGAGCTTGGTCGTAGAATCGCTTGGCCAAGTGAAAGTCTTGGTCCAAACCGATGCCGTTCTCGTGCATCCAGCCCAGATTCCAGAAAGCTTGGGCGCTTTGCATGGTCTCCGCGGCTGCTTGGTAGCAAGCTGCCGCCTTCTCCTTATCGGACCCATCGGGTGTGCCTAGTCCGTCAAGGTAATAGTCACCCATCTTGACCAAAGAATCGATGTTCGATTGCTTGGCCGAGCGTGTCCAGTAAATGAGTGCGAGAGCTGCATCTCCAACAAGCTTCACCTGACGCTTGGCAAAAGGCAAGACCTTGTCAAGCGATAGACGCGGCCGGGACTGGTCCAGGAGGTAGGCAACATTTGCCTGTCCAGCCTCGAACCCCTGTTCAGCAGCCATCATGTATCCAATAAGCGCTGACTCAGAGTCGCCGGCTTCATACGCTTCGTTGGCCTCACGAATCGGCGAAACGACTGCCTCGGCCTTTTCAGAGACGATCTTGTAGTATGTGACAGCCATTCCGCAAGACTTGTCGCGACCGACTCCTTGGTTGGCGAGCTCTGCGAGATAGTAGAATGCTTCGAAATGGCCGTTGCGAGCAGCATGATCAAAGTACTTTGTGGCCACAGGAACGTCGCCTTGGTCCAAGAAGAGCGCGCCGAGACGAACTTGTGCGGCCGGGAGATCCAGATCAGCTGCGGCTCCGAAGTAGCTGGCAGCTTTCACGGCATCTGCTTCCACGCCGAGCCCTTCCAAGTACATGATGCCCAAGGAGAACTGCGAGAGCGAGTCACCGTATTTGACACCGCGTTTGAACCAGGTCAGGGCGATGGGGTAGCTCTGCTCAATGCCTTCCCCGCGGAGGAACATACGGCCAAGATAGCCGGCAGCTTTTGCAGCCAAACGCTCAACACCAGGAGGGGCGTCCTTGTTCTCTTTCCCGTCCTTACTCCAGTACACTCTTGCTACGTCCAGAAAGTACGATTTCGCCACCTTTAGATCGCGCTTTAGCTCTCTGGAACCGTCGTAGTGGAGTTTTCCCAAGCTGAACGTCGCTTTGTGGTCACCTTTCCTGGACATGAGATCCAAATACTCCAGCACATCATCGAACGATGCGTGGGTATCAGAAGCCGCGCCTCCGATTTTCGCGTTGGGCCCCGCGCTGCTCACGCTGGCACCCTCTCCATAGACACCACCAACATCGTCGGCAATACGATAGGCCTCCTTGATCATGACATGCCCCCCAGGTGGGCCAGACCGCATGTATTCCACCGCCTTATCGGCGACCTTTTTGTACCAATACACAGCCTCGTCGCAGTCTCGTGGTGTGGCAATCCCGGTATGATGGCGGTAAGCAATGGTCATTTGCGATCTGACGTCTCCACCCTCAGCCGCGAATGTATGATACAACATAGCCTTGGCCTGATCCTTTTCGACTGCTCCACCAACGCCGGTAGAGTACATCAAGCCAAGCATATGTTGGGCAGTGGCATTCCCGTCAAGGTTGGCCAGCTCTTGGTATCGCCGAAATGCCTCAGAGTAGTCGCGCGGGTGGGTATAATTCCCATAGAAGTTCATTTCGGCGAGGAGGAAGATGGCGTCGGGGTTCTTCTGGGCGGCGGCGACTTCCAACAGCTTGATAGCCTCGGCCAAGGGTTGGCTCAGCTTCTTGGCTTGGTCATCGGTGGAGGTGGGCTCGCGCTGGGGAGGGCCGTTCATAAAAAGAAGGAAGAAGAGCTCCTTCGCATAGTATGCGGTCGAGCCCAGCACGCCGGTGGGCTTGGTCAAGGTGGTCAGGCGACTACTTGAGGGGCGGATCGTGCCGAGGAGAGCAGCGGCTTGGTGAAATTCAGGTGCGCCTGGACTACCAGGTCAGTGTTGTGCCATAGAACGCGCTGCTGTGGCTGCACGCACCTCTCTCGGGGGTTCCCTGAGCTTCTTTGTGCCAGCGCGCATTTGCGAGCACCTGCTGGTGGTTTTGGTCATCGTAGGCGTGGGCGGGGTGTTCTTCCTGGGTCTGACGGGCGGACACGAGAGCAGCGATCAAGAGAACGAGGACTGGGTTGCAGACAGTTAGCCGGCACAAGCGCGAGAGGAAGCGGGTGGGAACATACGAAGCAGCGGCCAAAGCCGCTTGGAGCGTATGTTCATTGCGCCGGGGGCAATTCGTGAAAGTAGAGAGTCCCTGTCGGGAATAGCATGCTACCGCAAGACCAGACGCAGCATCACTCTCCTGCGACGCGCATTTGGTGGGTTGGAGGTGGGATGGGCAGCGCCGGTGTAGCTGTCAAGATGCCAGATTGAGCTCCGGCGGCGTCACACGCCAAGTCGGCAGTGTCGCTCTGCCGCCCGCGCACCGACGCGCCTGCCTGCGCAGCGGGTGACGAAGGAATTGAGCCCACCCGCAGCTGCCTCGCGGGAATACTCCACCAGGCCTACGTGGGCAGTTGGATCCAATCTCTGGATGCACTTGCCTGCATCCAATACTCACGTCTACGTCCGGTCACTGGGTTCAACTACCCACGTACAAGAGTGTCGCGTCCTCGGTGGAGCTTAGACGGCTCAAATCTTGGCCACGTCCAGGCAGCCCCCGGCAGCCCGCCCACCCGCCCAAGGCCCCCGGAACTTGCTGGATGCGGCTTTGTAATCCGCCTCAACGCCCATTCCTCTATCAAGCCACAATGACGGCCTCATCTTACTGCCTCTCCGTGCTTGCTGTTTCTTGCTGTGCTTCTTTCCCTCTGCACCCGCGTTCTGAGCTTCAACCATGCCTTCCGAACTCCATGATTCCGACCCTTCAGAGTCATCCCCACTCCTGGGCCAGCCGTCGCCCTCGTCTCTTTCCCGAAAGTCCTCGCAGACGACAGTCCCAGTCTCAGAGGCCCCCCATGACGAGGACACTAGAATATCTGTGTCGCGCGGGGCAGTCATCGTGGCTTCGCTTGGCTTGATTATGTTTTTGCAAGGTATGCCTCCGTGTCTTCATCCTCGAACCTGGCGGCCTCAATGCAGCTGGACATGCCGGCATTTCTGTGCGTTGGCATCGGTCGGCTTCTGCCTTCCGCATCCAGCAGCAGATAGCTGCGTCTCGGCTCTTACACGAAGCGCTGCTCAATTGCCGGCTTTGCATTGCATCCCTGTTCCATTGCTTGGCTCTCATTGGCCCGAGTCCGGCTGTTAATCGCGACACAGCATGCAACTTCTCGCTCTTGACCACCACTCAATCTGCCATAGCGGCAGATCTTGACGCCTTTGAAGAGGCCACTTGGTTTACCTCGGCTTACTTGGTGAGTCGATGCTGAGCCGTGTCCGGAGATGCTCCTCCATTGCATGTTCCATTTCTGTATGGCTTGCCGTGACAGGCACTCGTTCGAGGCAAATCCCGAGGCTTGAGCATGACACATTCAGACGCTTGGCTGACCTTGAGTAGGTACCCATGTCAAGCATCACGCCGCTTGCAGGACGCCTCAGTCAAATATTCTCGCCACGTGCCTGTATCTTCGTCGCCAGTTTATTCTTCTCCCTCGGTGGAATTGTCACGGCTTTTGCACCAACCGTAGAGTGGTTTCTCTTCGGACGTGCTTTGACTGGGCTAGGCGGTGCCGGCATTCTCTCGCTCACCATCATCATCGTACTGCAAGTCGGCGGGGAGAAGAAACGCGGCCTGTTCCTCGGTTGCGTCAACTCAATCGTGACGTCTGGCGTATCACTTGGTGCCGTACTGGGCGGGGCAATCGAGCCGAACCTTGGTTGGGTGAGTGATTCCAAGCACGTTACTGTACCGACTCGGCCATGACTGACAGTATTGCAGAGAGCCGTCTTCTGGCTGCAGACTCCTCCGTGCATTCTAGCCGGCATCGTCGTATTCCTCAGTATACCCTCACATCTTGGAGCTAGCAAGGGGGATACCCGGACGCTGAAGGACAAGATCTCTCAGATAGATTATGCCGGGGCCGTCCTACTCGTAAGCCGCCCATTTCCCTGAACGCCAGCAGCTCCTCTGTACTTACACATCTGCAGACTGCCGCCATCACCACCCTGCTCATCTCGCTGTCCGGACCCCAAGTTCTCGTCCTTCCACTCATTCTCTCTCTCCTCCTCTTGCCCAGCTTCATCGTAACCGAGCTCTATTTCGCCCGCGACCCCATCATCCCTATCACGCTCCTCAAATCCCGTGGCACGGCTCTCACTTGCCTTGCCACCCTCGGTTTCATGATGGCACGCTGGTCTGTCCTCTTCTACACACCCGTCTACGCCCTCGGCGTACGCCTCTGGGCCCCCGCCGCCGCCGGCTCCATTCTAATCCCCACCAACCTCGGCTTCGGTAGCGGCAGCCTGCTTGCCGGTCTCCTGCACATCCGCCGCGCCGGCTCCTTCTACCTCCCCAGTCTCATCACCATGGCCATCTTCCCGCTCACCCTCCTCGTTCTCGGCCTGGCGAGTCGGGCCGCCACTCCCGCCGCGCTCTACGTCTTGCTCACCTTCCTCAACGGTCTGACCACCGGCGCCGCCATCAACTACACCCTCGTCCACGCCCTGCACCTCACCCCGAAACACACCCACTTCGTCCTGACCTCGCTCGTCGCCACCTTCCGCGGCTTCGCCGGCTCTTTCGGCTCCGCCATCGGCGGCGGCGTCTTCGCCCGCCTGCTCGCCGACTCGCTCGCCCGCGGCTTCGCGCGCCGCGGCTCCGCACCGGGCGCCAAAGACGAGCTCATCCGCCGTCTGCTCGGCAGCCCCGCGCTGGTCGCCCGGCTGCAGGGCGTCGACAGGGCCGTCGCGATCGAGGGGTACGAGTACGCGCTGAGGGGCTTGTTCCTGGCCGCCGTCGCGCTGGCCGTCGTCGCGGCCGTGGTGCAGGCGGGGACGGGCTGGCGGGGTTACGATGAAGGTCAGGAGGCGACGGGGCATGAAGAGGAGAGCGCGGATGAGAGGAGGCAGGAGAGGGAGGATGAGGAGGTTGGGGAAGCGGCTGCGGCGTAGAGACAGAGGCAGTTGAATTTGGGGATGGCGGTGTATGTTGATTGCGAGATTGGGACAGATCTGAATCGCTTCTGTGTGAAAATGCTATGGGTGCGTACACGGGGGCGCTGTGGGCGTTGAGGCTCGACTTTGAAAGGAATTGTTTGATACCGTTAGGTCAATCCAGAGTCAGTTGTAGACACAGCGCTTGCCAGCTGTGCCACTATTGCGATCTTTCGCTCTATCTCAACGGACTGACCCGTCTCAAGAACTTTGGCAGTACGCGAGTTCTCATTAAGATTAACATAGATGTAGAGTTCGAAGTTTCCTCAGCCTCTGTGGAGAATAGTAGTTCATTATCAACGGCGTCCATCGTCTGACGATACATATGAATTATTTACCGACACCATCACTAACATCCTCGCTGCAGCATTTCGCTCCTCGACCGCAGCTGTGATACTTCATGACAACAGGGCCCTGCACGTATACCTATCCCCAATGCTCGAGAAATAGAAATCACATCTTGTGCCCTCCTACCAAGCCCATGTATACCAGACCCGCACCCCTACAATGTTCCTCCCAATGCACATCCGCTAACATTACCAAGCAGACATCAGACACTATGCGGCAGTAAAAGCCAACATGCAGAAAACGCGAATTATGACAACGACGAGAAATACAGATGGACCCCAACGCCGTGCTGAAGAATCAATATGGAACCAATTGTGAGACGTGCCAAATACTCCGAGGGCCTCGCGTGCTGCCATCTTGCGACAGGAAACTAAGCCGTCGCTCGAAAGCCCGGGAAGCGAATGATGGCGTTGTTCTACGTATGCTGCCATCCTCAAGCGAAACAGCATGAAAATAGGGGGGAAAGCCAGAGAAGGAAATGAGGGTATCTTCAAGAGTCGATAACAAGGAAAACAAGCCGACATCACTGCTCTTTTCTGCTTTGCAGTCATGTTGGAAGGAAAGAAAACCATCGTCCTAAGACTCCAAAAGAAGAAATATACCTCTGCATCCCAGATTCAACTGTCCAGGATGCCGACAGATCACCTTTTCGAATCCGATTTACCCAAGAGTTGGCCAAACACGGCCAAGAGCCTTGCGCCAACGGGTGCGGCCATGAGCATCGTTATCATCAGCAACCGTCGAGGCTTCTGGACGATGTTCGCGGCCTAAAAGCGCCAAAGCCCGTTGTCGTGCCCATTCGCGACGCGACGAGGTTCCTGCGGCTGGACGATCAGACGGATTCGGGACACTGGGAGTCTCGGTCGATGGATCATTCGAGGATGCTCCGGAACGCGAATGTGCCGTAGGAGCCGGAACAACGATCGCATCGCGAATCTCGTTATCAGGACAGTCAACTGATCGAGATGTTGCTGGTGACGCGTTCGCTTGTTGCATTTCAAGATCGGCGGCAGTTGCGGGTCGTTGTCTCGTGGTGTGCCCTCCCATAACCAAAGCGGCAAGAGAAGTCAAGAATCCACCCCGAGTGCGTTCTTCCATTCTGACACGCTCTTCCTCTTGTCGCATCTGATCGTCAGACAAGCCGCGTGCAGCCGCGCGTTGTCTTACCCGGCGCACCCAGCGTTCTCTGCGTACCATTGCATTCGTGATCACAGCAGGACAGTAGCCTCGGGGCAGTACCGTCTTTTTGCAAAGGGGGCACAGCGAAGAGTTGTCGCGCAGGAAGTTGTCGATACACTCTGGGTGATAGATGTGTTTGCAGGGAAGCTCGCGCACGGTCGTCTCTTTGTCGATGAAATCGTCCAGACAGATGGCGCAGGTCGGTTGGGAGAAGGCAGACGTACCATCAGCGACAGTCGGTCCTGGAATATCGCGATCCGGTTTTGGCCCTTCTTCGTCCTGCGATGAAGCTGTGTTGGCGTGGTAGATGTAAACAGGCATTCGGTCCAGAACTTCCTGGGGGACGGTGAGGCGCCTGATCCCTAGAGCTTCGAGGTCCACTTCTCCCCTAATGACGCGGTCGCGCAGCTGATTCCTCATTCTTTTCTGATGCCAATGAACACCGACGGACGAGCCGCAAATCGCCAGAACCATGAGGCCCAATACAATGAGCAGGAAGACCCACAAGCTCGGAAGTTGGCTTCCGCCATCTGGAGATCGTCAGCACCGTGCGGGCTTGAGGTTCATGAGGACTTACTGGTCGGTATTTGAGCAATTTGGCGGACATAGTCGCTTGGATGGTATTGGCTGGACAGCTCGTGACCGTGTGGCACGGAGGTAAGGTTGCCGGAGTAATCTGCAAGGGCGTTCATGACAAGTCGTCCTGTGGAGCTTGGCACAGCGTATATTGCGAAGTTGTGATCTGTCTTCCAATGGCCTCCATCGTTCAAGTCCCATAGTGCATCGTTTGCCGCGGGTGGGATGGTTTGAGTGCCGTCTGTGGGAAAGAATATGATGGCGCGAAGCAAAGGATCGGTATCCGCACTGTTGAGGAATTCGTAGATACATTGAGCGGACGTCCAAGGAGCCATTGCTATCTGGTGATAGTTCTTGGATGGAGGCAGGTCGTCGAAGCGCGTTACGTTGGCGGGCACGAAGGAAGCAGTGGAATTTCTACATTGATCCGTCGCTAGGTCTGGAACGTATAGCGGGCCCACGATGTTTTCGCCCGTACTGACGCCATTTGTCGAGAGAGTGCGCACATCTGGTTCCGGCCAGAAGAAGGCGTACGCATCCTGCAGCGAGCCGGGTTAGGACATCGGGAGCCGTGTGATGAGCATGGGCGATGAAGCGGCACTCACATCGACAAGAGTGACATTGTCGGCGGCTGCAGCGTCGCCGCCGGGGAAAACAGCTGTCCGGAATTGCACCTGTTGCGCGCCTAGATGGCGGGAGAAGCCGTGTAAGCATGGAGGCTCAGTCGCAAGCCAGCTCGAGGCAGCTCGAGTCGTCGAGTAACGCGGCGGGCGGCGGGTGACGTACTCATGATTACGAGGGCTGCGACGTCCAGAAACGAGGACGGCTGCGGAGACAGGCGCAACACATGCGCGGTTCGACGGCAGCGGAAGACGACAGGAACCGATGTTGTTCGGAGCACGAGGGTCGCAGGCAAGCAAGTGCAGGAATGTTGGTGGCGCGCACGGAGCGTCCGGGTGGGTGGGTTGCGGTGGATGGGCCAGACGAGCAGCGCAGATGTGGAGGCCCGCTTGCGCGCGCATCCCCAGCCCCTTCTATGAGGCGTGTGGCCCGTGCAGACGCGGCTTCCGAAAGCTTGTTTGGATGGCGCTTATCGATTGCTGTGCCTGCCTTGGCGTCCACAATGCGACATCAGCCCGGCACGCGTTCCACTAAGCCCTCCCCGGCCTGCAGCACCACTGCACGACCTACACCATCATGCCCTCGGCACAAGGCAAAGGCAAAGGCAAGACCGGCAGCTCCAGCCGCGACGCCCGCCGCTCGCGCAGTCGCAACACCACCCCGATCTCCTCGGTGTCCGGCGTCCACCAGTCCGTCGAGCCCGTCACGACCTCGCCCTCCGGCATGCAGTCGACCCTGAACCACCTGGGCAGCCCGTCGAGCGTCTTCATCGAGGATATCTTCAACAATGGCGGCCACAACGCCGGCATTCCCTCCCCCGAGGCCCTCCACAGCATGCTCGAGGAGGTCAAGAATCGCTTCCTCCCCGCCCAGACCACGCGCAGCGAAGCCAACGAGAAGTTCATGCGCCATTTGATGCAGCGCCGAAAAGCACGGCTCGAGCACCAGCATGCTGAGGAACGCGCCGACCGCGAGGCTGAGGAGCGGAAGCACAAGCTGAAGAAGGCGAAGAAGCGCGAGCCCGACGAGGACCGCCCGTTAGCAGTAGGCGCACACGGTGTAGCTAGGCAGGATGGCACAGATGGCAAAGGTAGGAGCCCCCCATACCTTGTACGCATGCTGCCAGCTCCCATGTGGCAAAGCAACAACCACGTCTTTTCCGCTGTGCCCCTCTGGTTGTTGTTATGGTACACATGTCTTCTGCGATATCTGTTCCGGCACCTAGTATCCCGCCTGCATCTCTTGTTCACTCCAGCTACGCGACACCCAAAGTATGCACTCACGGAAAAAGCCCCCGCCCAGAAGTGCTCGAGGGAGACATCGTACAGATCCACCGCCCAACAGCGACCCGACGCCTAGGCGTCGAGCGCCGAGGCTTATGTCCCGAAGACTAGGTGATTTGTCAATGTCGACTCGTCTTGGCGTGTTATTAGCGATTCTTTGTCCATCTGTTCCTTCTCGTCGTTTGACTCATACCATTCTGTCTCTAGTCACATGCGGATTTTTTTATTTCTAGCATGCAGTGATTAATGCGATCTTAGATGCCTCCTCGACCATATCCTCTCCCATCTCGCAACCTCCTCCTTCCGCTACCGGCACTGGGCATGTTGACAATGCAGCATCGCCGAGCGGCTCTGAGGATTCTCATCAGCCCGAAAAGGCACCCGCAGTGCCAGCGTACCAGACATTCGGCCCCGATCCGACCAAATTCGACGACCCCACCATATACCATATTCGCGATATTACCGACGATACGCCCGAGGAGCTGAAAAAAGAAATCCTTGGCGTGGCTCGCTACCCGCAAAGCGAGTTGAAAGACCTGACACCGGGCACTCCCCCTGATAAGGATTTCAGTAATCCGAAGCCGCAGACTCAAGTCAACGCAAGCGTTTTTGCCAACTACGTGGAACCTTATGTGAAGCCTTTGACGGAGGAAGACCTGTCTTTCCTCAAGGAACGGGTGAGTTCCACCTCGGAACGTGATTATACTTCTCGGCTAACCCATATCAGGGGGACCGTGTCACGCCATTTCAAATGCCCCGGCGAGGGCCGCGGCACTATAAGGAGATATGGGCCGATGAAGATGGAGCCATGGTTGTGGATCCGCCTACGGAGAAACTTCCGCCGAACGAACCTCGAGGCAGCATGGACATGATGAACGATGACATTGCAGAAACTGACGCTGTGGCCCCTGGACCCTTGGTTTCCCGGTTGCTGTCCACCCTGCGATCTGAAGGCCGCACTTCTTCTGGCGAACCGAATGGCGCCACCAATGGTGATATGGAAGTAGACGGTGAAGGCGGTGATTCGTCCTCTGCACCCCAGCAACCTGCGACGCACATGTCCGAATCGAATCAAGCGTCATGGAAGAACGCGCCTGCCACGAAGATTGAGTATGCGTCAATGGATGAGCGTGCCATGCAAGAATTGATACATATTGGCTTCCTTTCAGCGGATGACAAGCCCGACTATGACGGACATTTCGACGACGAAGTTGCAGCACGCCTGCGCTATTTACAAGATCAATTGCGGAAGCAGTCAATCGTCAATGGCGCACGCAAAACGAGATTACTCGAGCTCGCGCAACACCGCATGGCGCAGCAAGAATACTGTGCCATTGAAGACGACCTCAACAACCAGCTCAATGCTGCCTACCTCAAACGTAACCGCAACCTTGGCAAAGGTAAAAAGAACAGCAAACGGCCCGGTGGTGCTGGTGGTGGTAGTCATGCGGTTGTGCAGGTTGGTGCCGGGAACTCTCGCGGGCTTGGCGAGGAGATTCGCGCACTCATGGAAAAGAAAGAACGCTGGACGAGTGTCATTGGCCCAGTTGTCGACTATGGGAAGGCAGGAATTCCTAAAGAGAGTATCTTTGATGAGGAATTGATGAAGAAATACATGGAGAAGGAGCAAGAAGGCTGGACAGAAGTGGAAGAATAAGAGTATGGGCTATGTTGTTTGCACCGGGTGTCGTCTCGTTTGAGGGCGACTATGTGTCAAATTGGCATGCCTTGGCCGGGCGGGTTTCAATGACTTCGCTGTTGTGGATGCATGGAACCGGAGTTTAGGAGCAAAACAGGATCGTAAGTAGGCCTTCTGTCACCTTTGTAGTCCAAGTGAATAGACCCTAGGTGAGTGAAATGAAGGCATGTCCATACACCTTATCATGATGTACAATTGCATGTGGCCCAGTGGTGTGGGAAAGGAATCGTGTTTGAATAATAGCGAATTTGGAGGTGCCGACCTATTGAGTGTAAATTTGGTCGCACATTGGTTTGCAGTGAATCTGCGCTTCCTCTGCTCCGTGGAGGACGTTCTACTTCCCCCACGTGGGTGTTTGAAATATCCGAATGCATATGACAGACTCCAAATTGTAAGAATACAGTGTGGGAAGGTCCAATGGGGTGCAGCGAACTCCTGGTGTGGCTGTTAGTTAGATGGTAGTCTGGAGAAGACAATGACTAAGCGACGGAATGGGGCGATTCGAGGAAATCAGCAATGCGAGAAGATTGGTTGGCTGGTGTTGTAATCAATCCCACCATCACAAGCCAGCCGCGCATGGGAATTGGCCCAGCGGGCGCTGGCCTGGAGTGGGCGAGTCTTATGGCCCCAGCGTGCTCATCAGGGATTTGGGGGGACGACATGCGGGCGATCGCGGGAAGCACATACCTACCCTAGTGACGCAAGGAGCAAGCGACGGAAAAGGATGACGACGGCGTGGCTGTGATGGCGCAGGCCTGGGAGGACGAACCTGAGAGCGGGAGCGGGCCAGGCTCGTTCGTCGTTCCGGGCCAGAACGCACGGGCCTCGGTGTGACGTATGGAATCCTGGCCTGTTTGGCAGCCGCAGCTTCGTTTCCCACCTGCCCCCGCTGCCACATATACTCCATCGACACCACACGCAGCCACTCTGCCTCCGCCCACCACAGACAGGCTCCAGAGACTCGTCTTGAGCTCACCGATACCTTGAAAAGCCACTGCTGCTTCTTCCCCTCCTCCACCGCCACGCCGACACCTTTACATTCTAGCCGGTGCAGCCTAGCCAGCATCCATCATGACGCTCTACTACAGCATGGTACGTCCGTGAATCGGCTCCCACCACACTGTGAACACATATGGACGCACTTCCAGGCGTCTGGAGGCGTCTTGGCTCTTTCTTCGCTATGTGCATCACGGAGACGATGTTCTCGGAGCCATTACCCCTCAGTCTGCAATTGCGCAACATCTCAGGTCACCACAGTGCTAACCCAACCGTTCGCAGGTTTTCATGCTCTTGGTGGCGGAGATGGTGATTTTCATGTCACTGATCGTCCCGCTGCCGTTCACCTGGCGTCGCAAGCTTTTCACATTCATCTCGGAGAGTGCCCTTGTAGCAAAGCTACAATATGGAATGAAGGTATGCGGTGGTATATGCCCGTCAAAAATGTCTCATACTAACTAGGCTATCAGATCACATTCATATTCATCCTGATTCTGTTCATTGACAGCGTCAACCGCGTGTACCGTGTCCAGCTCGAGCTGGCTGCGGCCTCGAGCGCCGAGAAGCAGGGCAGGTGAGTACATTTCCATCTGCGTGCTGACGCCGCAACGGCCTTTAGCTGACAATGGTGATAGAGCGGCGGTCATTGGCGGTCCTGAACGCATGGAGGTCCAGGCCCGCAAGTTCTACTCGCAGCGCAACATGTACCTTTGCGGTTTCACCCTCTTCCTGTCCTTGATCCTCAACCGTACCTACGTCATGATCCTCGACGTTCTGCGCCTTGAAGAGGAGAACAACTCCCTCCGCGGCAAGTCTGACGGCAAGAGCAAGGATTCGGCCGCTCTTGGCAGGGCTGGTGATGCCGGCGAGATTGGCCGCCTGAGGAAGGAACTGGAGGCCAAGGACCGTGACATCGAGCACCTGAAGAAGCAGGCCGACGGCCTCTCTCGCGAGTACAACCGCTTGGGCGACGAGGTCTCCGGTTCCGACAGCGCCCCCAAGAAGGACCGGTAAATGCGCGGTGCCGAAAGGTCCTCGGTGAACTTCGAGTACCCCCAGTCACGTATCATTCTCAGAATGACAATTTTCGAGATCGGCAGGAAGATGCTGTCCTATGAGCTGCATGGCGGAGAGGGGGCAAAAAAGCATGCAGGATGGATACAGCGATAGGGTCGGTCGACTTCGTAGCAGAGAGATTAGCCAGCTCTGGCAAAAATGGATTACCTATGCCCTTACTGCTTTCGGCACGTGATGTCATCGGAGATTGCGGGGCTATGTGTCGCTCCTATGGGCTGCCCTGACGCGACTTGCCCAACCCCACCGCCATCCATGGTTACCACCAGGCCATGGAGCCAGACAGCCGTGCATAGACCCTGCGTCCAAGCGACTTGTGGCAGCTACCTCGGCAGCCATGATCAAGGGCATCTTCTACACCCGGTTTCATCCCGAGAAAGGTTCGCTTCACCCGGGCTTGTTTCGATTGCACCGCTGACGCGCACAGGCTCTCGCGTCCTCCACCAAGTGCCGGACGGGTCAATCACACCTTCGACAGCCCCGTGCGCGCAGTCCTCGCCGTTCTTCAGCTTCAGCGACGTCTCCGAGTACGTGATTCCGCGCCAGGAGTTCTGCGACCGCCTAGTCACCGTGTGCGCCAACCACTACCGCATCATCGGCTACCCAGTCTGCATCAACAACTACAATGGCAAATATGACCGCAACCAATTCATCTTCAACTTCGCGTTCGTCGTTGAGGAGGATCTGCTGGACTGGAACAGTTATGCGAGCGTCGTAAGGAAGCTGGGGAAGTTGTTGCGCAACCTGGAGGAGCAGGGAAGCTTCCTGAGCAAGGAAGAGAAAGACATACCGTGGGATGTGCTTGGAGATCCATCCAGGACCTCAAGCGTCGGGCTGGGCATCAGGCGGACGGAAAGAGCTGCCTCGGTTGCCGAGAGCATGAGCGAGAGCCAGTCGGTAAAGTCGCTGGGCTTGGAGGGGCTCAGCTTGGACAACGAGCCGGCTGAGACAGGCACCAGCAGCAAGGTGTACGCACTGTGCGAGATGATCTTGGAGGACCTCAACAACTACTGCGAATGCATGATTCCAATTGGTAAGTTCCGATTGGTTTCCCCACCACGATCTTCGTTGACACAGAGCTTCAAGACGACTCGAATACCATCAACCTGAAGCTCTTTCCGACCCGCTTGCCGCCAGCTCCCGTCCATGCGTGGCACGTCCCACTACTCACCATCGACATTGACATGTATACGGCACCGTCTGCCATGAATCCGCACTCGTTCAGCAACCGCTGCGCCACGCTTTCCTCGGATCTGACGCTTACACGAATCCTCCCATACATCGACGGCATCAATTCGGTGTACTTCATTTCCCAGCTTGCCGATACAGACATTGGACTCACCCGGAAGGCAATCCAGCACCTTGTCTACTACGACTGCGTCGTTCTACTGGACATCTTCCAGTTTGGTGCCATGTACGCGCCCACTCCCCTGATTGCCCATTTCTTCACCGACGAAGCTGCTCTTGCTGAATGTGCACGCTATGTTCGCATTCCACGTTTCTTGGATGCTTCCATCAGCAACGAAACTGCCACCCTCCCTGAGGAGCTTCGCCGGGACTCTCACAAGCCTTCACACGGCCACTCACGCAAAACCAGCGTTGGTAGCACCCTTGGCGGCTCCACTGCAACCACAACTGCCGCCGGCAGTCCAACTCAAGCTACCTTCGTCCACAACCGTGCCCATCGCTCCTCTACCATCGGGACGCATTCATCGGCCGCTCTGACAAACTTCACGGCCAACCTCGCCCTCGCCCCGAATCAGCCCGTGGTCAGTTCCGATGCACTGATCCAGCTATACTCGTCCATGCGCCAAGGCGTGACCCTGCGTGCTTGGGTACTAGAGAACACTATCCTACTCACACATATCGACGTCCGCCGCCTCGTCACCTTTGGTGTCATCAAGGGCTTCCTGTACCGTGTACATAAGTACGCCATCACTACAAGCGCGGGTGCGTTGGCCGGCACAACAGCAAGCTACGACGGGTACGACCATCTGCACGGTGCGCGGTGGAGGGGCCACAATGGCTATGCGAGCCCCTGGCGGGTTGATTCGGATGTCGAGGATGGAGGGGGTTTGGGAGCGGATGGGGATGCAGGGGATAAGGCGAGCGGGAACGGTAGCGGTGGTGCGTATGGTCGAGAGCTGCCGCTGGCGAGGTATTTGGATGGGTTGCATTGCTTCGATGAGATATGTACGGAGTTGGGTATGAGCGAGAGGGAAGTTCTGGCAAAGATGAAGAAGGGATTTGGGGATGTGTTGGTGGTGAATCGGTGATTTTGCGTTTCGAGGATCACTTCAACATCGGCAGAGGCGTTTATGGCATAAGTACAAAGGGCTTTGCATTCAGATGATACCCAGGTAAAGGTTTGAATCGAACTTGATCGCAGTTGACTCCCCTCTTTCGAGACGCTCTTTCAACTGGCACTTGCTTTTCCACCCCCTCTTCCCCTTCCCTTTCACGGCTTCAGCCCCACCCCCAGTGTCTCTTGGTCTAGTAGGTCATGGACCTCCGGTTGCTCTCAGCTACACTGTTTAGAAATGGTTAATTTCGCCTAGGCTAAAGTTCTCGCTTCTACCTCTACACCCAGCCCAGCTACCTTTGTACTCGTCCAGTAATCTATATGTAAAGGTATCTTTCCGTTCGTCTTAGCCACCTAAACCCAGTAGTACAGCTTTCTAAATCAATGAAAAGGAAACTTTAGACCGCAAACACGGTATGCCGAAACAAGAAAATGCAACTCCACCCAAAAACCCGAAACTATCTCCACTGTGTCCACTCATTGGCCCTTTGGGGGCCATCCAGAGGTACGCACTCGCTGTCGTCTTGCGGTGGGAAACCTTTCATTTTCCGCACCGTCCTCATCAACCTCCCCGGATGCATCACAGCCAAGACAACCGTGACCAAAAACATTAAAGCCGCATCGAAGATATACATGGGCGCCTCCGACTGCGCAATCTTCTGGCTCTGATCAGCGAACTCGGCGATTCGGTATGAGTTTCTGACCAGCACCAAGCCACTCGCAACGTACAGCACCCACATGCTCCTCCTCCACAGCGCCTCCACACCCGGCCTGGACGAGATGCGCGTGGGCTCCCTGTTCGTCCTGAGATGGAAAGTGGCAGCCATGATGATGAAGAGGACGAAGACGACGAGCTGGAAGACGAGGCCGCCGAGGACGATGTGCATGCCCTGCGCCGCGCCGGCCGCGTCGCCCGAGCCCTGCATGGCGGACCCGAAGATCTGCATGACGAAGCAGGCGACGTCGACGAGGATGTAGAGCTTGCTGGTCCACTTGGTGCGCATCACCGCGTGCTGCTCGGCATCGAGCGTGCGGATGACGCGCCCCAGCGTCATGTAGATGGTCGCGGCGAGAAAGGGTGGCGAGGCGAGAATCAGCATGAGCTGCAGGATGTACGGCCCCACGGCGCGCTGGTTGTTGTGCGCTAGCGTGCGCCCGTAGTAGCCGAATGCTTCGCCTGTAAGAGTTTTCTGTGAGCTTGTGGGTTCAGAGCTGCTGGATGTGGAGAACAAGAGGGGACGAAGAGGGGTTGGTGGTTCAATATGGTGGAGTTGGGGGTTGGGGGTCTGGGCGTTTGGGGTTCGGATTGGACGCACCAACGCAGCCAAGGACTAATGGTATGAAGAACCATGCCCGGAGATAGATGAGGTATATGAAATGGAAGGCCCCAGCAATGGCGAAGAGGACAATGAATGCCCAAGCTGCTGAGGCAGAAGGGTTGTAAACGAACAGGTCGAAGGGGGCATCGCCGCGAGCGACGAGAGTTGACTCGCTCATTTTGTCCAGGTCGGTCCAAAGGAGGGTGTGTGAAGAGTTTGGAGAGAGTACTAAAAGCTTAGAGGTGCAGATATACTTCTTTTCTCTTGGCCGCCTTGTTCTTGAAGCGGCATTTCGTATTGGGCGATTTTTCGTATATGGTATTCCCAGTTCGGAGATTTGGGACATAGCCTCATCCCAACTACATTACGCACGCATCCCTAGGGAATTTAGGAGGGAGCGCGGCTGTGTCGGTTTGCGCTATGCGTTTCGGGGACCGCACTGACAGCGTGAGAGAAGGTCAATGGCTAGCAATACGTAGATTCTGGTGATACGCAAAATCCAGCGAATACGAGAATAAACGTATCAACACCACTGTTTTATTAGGGAGAGTCTAGTAGTTCTGTGTAGCGCCACTGTTTTATCTTGGACAATTATTGGAAAAGGGGGTTCGAATATTGAAGGCTGTCACAAAGTTCTCGGTCGCTGGCTTCCATCCTTGACATGTTCCAACCGGGGCCGGTATATCTTCATTTTTATCAATGAGCTACTCGTTCTTGCCATTTCGAACACCCAAAAATCGAACAAAAGTTGGCTGGCGTCTCATTCAACGATACTTTTGACGAAAGAAACGACGGCGCCTCGTCCATCAGGCTTGCTTGTGACGTCGTTATGAAGGGCTCCGAGGACATTTCTACGACGAACGTCAAGTCTCAATTCCTCGCATAGGCTGTACAGGTACTGCGCCTGACTTTCGGGCACAATCTCGTCTCGCGCGGCGGTGACTATCTGTATTGGTAGCTTTTGATGACCTTTCAAAGCCGCAATAGTGCGGAGTGCTCCCTCATTGTCCCACCAATTCCGCAAGAAAGGCCAAAGGTATCGGTAAGGGAGCCATTTCTGAGGGTAGAGGGCAAGAAGCATCTCTTTGATGCCGATGAAGGGGGTCTCGAGAATGATTCCGCAAATTGCCAACTGCTGATTGGGGTTCGGCGAACGGGATGCTGACCTGAGTTGCCTGGCTACTAAGTCTGCTGCCACACCTGCTCCAAGACTATGGCCCCAGAGGATGACCTGAGCATCGGGGTAGTTCTGCTCAACCCACGCTAGAGTGGCTTGAGCGTCTTGCTCGATGCCTCTCTGAGAGGCTCTGCCCTTGGAGGTCCAGTACCCGCGGTAGGATAAGGCGACAATACTATACTCGGGGCGATTCGCTGTCGAACTTTCGTTTAGTGCCCTGAGAACTCTAGCCAAGTCCGGCAGACGTGGCGGCAGGGACGCTCCATTGCTGCTCGACATCAGCATATAAGAGTTCGGGAAAAGCTGCTGCACGTACCCTTGAAAGTAGATGACCACAACTCGTCGCGGGATGGTTTCCAAAGCTTCACGCGGTGCATCTTTCGGTGGTATCCTACCTAGGCACAGAGATAATCTGGTTCCGTCTAGAGACTTGATCCTTCTCTCTTCCCACTGTACAGGTCTACAAGCGGCAGCGTAATCCTCCATCTTCTCCGAACGAGCAAAGGGCGGCATGTAAGGCATGTAGATGAACTTGTTTTGGAAGATAATTGTCATGATGATCTTGTACGACCAAAGGCCGAGGAGGCAACTGAGGTAGATCGCAGGCGGAATCAGGACTGTCGGCAGTGTCTCGGTGAACAAAGCGCGCCTTGCATGCTGGTGGCTTGCGATCAACGCAGGGCTGAAAAGTTTGCGTGGCCGGCACGCTCTGCACGGCATTGGCGGTGCATGCCTGGGCGATGAAAGAGCGTGTCTGGCCGGCGAGCAGTGTAGAGCCCTCGCCATTTTGGGAGAGACGGAGAGCGGGACGGAGGCGGTGCGCATTGTGTCATTGGCAACGGTCGATGAGAAGAGCACTCGGGTGAGGTCTGGCCGGGTCACGGGCGAGCTCAGTCCAGGAGGTTGGCGGCGCACGGGCGGAGCGGTGATGGCGGCGTGGTTGCGGGAGGGATCCCCGGGGGGGCAAGAAAGGCGGACCCCTTGGACAGTGCGCGACGCCAGCTCGCAAGCTTCCCGAGATCACAGAGCTCGACGAAAGCTTCCAATATCCATTGCTGCCCTCCTTTCCACCCATCTCTGCCCTCCAGCCCTCTTCATTCCTCGACAAACTCCGCCTACATCGCCGCTACTTGCTCGAGACCCTCCCCAATCGAAATTCGCGATCCCCCGCCAAGATGCTCCGCTGGTTCGTCTGCCGTCATCGCCTAACCCCAGTCGTCGGCACTTGAAGCTGATAGCAATATGCGTACAGGTACCAATTGAAGCTCGCTCAGCGTCCGCTGCTGACCCAGAGCGTCACTACCGCTGTATGCTTCCTTTCCCCCAGCCGCTCCAGTCTGCGCAGTCACACCGCCAAGTGCCCCTTCT
Organism: Diplodia seriata; assembly: GCF_021436955.1. Lineage (NCBI taxonomy): Eukaryota > Fungi > Ascomycota > Dothideomycetes > Botryosphaeriales > Botryosphaeriaceae > Diplodia > Diplodia seriata. Next base: position 905,704 of record NW_027117308.1, on the reverse strand, counting down.
CTGCGACCGCGTCGAGATATCCCGTCGGAACCTGTATGAACGGAACATCATGGGCTGATGGGCACGGCACGTCTTGTAGATCCTCTTCGCGACGGGCGACACCATGGCGCAGCAAATCGTCGAGCGCAAGGGCGTGAAGAACCATGAGTGGGATCGCACCGCCCGCATGGCCGCCTACGGTGGTGGTAAGTGATGCCCCAGCGTGCAAACTTCTCAAGTCGCCACCGCCGATCAGCAGAGTGCTGACATGCCGTCACTTTCACAGCCATTTTCGGCCCGGCCGCGACGACGTGGTTCAAGGCGCTGCAGCGCATCCAGTTGAAGTCGACCAACGGCACCATCCTGGCCCGTGTCGCCGCCGACCAGCTGCTCTTTGCCCCCACCAACATGTGTCTTTTCCTGTCGACCATGGCCGTGCTCGAGGGCGGCAAGCCGAAGGACAAGCTCGAGTCGACCTACTGGCCCGCCCTCAGCAAGAACTGGATGGTCTGGCCCTTCGTGCAGGTCGCCAACTTCAAGTTCGTTCCGCTTGAGCACCGCGTGCTGCTGGTCAACGTCATTTCTCTCGGTGAGTGAAGCTATTCCTGGTGTGGGGCGATAAGGCGAGAAAGAAAGGCGGTGCGGACTTAGCGAGTGCTAACGCCGGGATTCTAGGCTGGAATTGCTACCTCAGCTTCCTCAACAGCCAGGGCGGCGCCGCGGCCGCTGGCACCGAGGCTGGTTCTTTGGCCGCCGAGAAGATGTAATGGGCAATGCCTCTTCCTTTACCGAGACCGACAACCCACTGCCCGCTGCGTCGGAGCGTTCCGTGCGGCCGAGACAATGCGCATGGCGAAGGCGTACGTCAGCCGCGAACAGAGACCAAGCCTTACGGGGAAGCTGTGATGTTTCAGAAAGAACGAAAAGAACAATTGTAAAGTGTCCATGCAGAGGAATAGATGACCAGCGGGGGGGAAAAGGTTAGAAGGGGAGGTCCGATTGGCATCGCATCCTGCTGCGGCGCAGCTGTAGCATCATGGTCCGTGCCAGGCTTGCGGCGGTGGTGCGGCACGGCGCGGGTCTTATTCTTTCTCGGGATTCCGGCCCCTAGCGGTTGCAAGGGTTGCGGTGGTGTATCAGACTCTGCTCCGATTTCTCTCTCCACGTTGTGATCTTTCGGTTCTATGATTTCCTGTCTTTCATATGCCTTTTTTGCGCTCTGTTTCGGCAAGAGCGGCACGGGTCACTCGGTAGCCGCGACAACTGAGACAAACCCACACAGCAAAAGCAGCAAAAGCGATCTCCGTTCGGCATCGCCGAAGGGGGCCCGCTCCGCTTTCCGTAACCATGGCTGCGGCGTCCTGCTTTGCTGTGGAGCCCGCTCTCTTTTTCCCTTGGCATCACCCCTCCATCACACCGACTATAACGAGCAACAACATGAAGAAATGGGATCATTACTTAGAAATAAACCCCTTAGGACCTCGGTCAACACCTGTATATAGACGGATAAACGTAAGACAAGACACATAGATTAGAAAACAAGAAGTGTTCCTCGCTGCAGACGGAGAGGTCTTTGATCGTTTCGGTGAGACCGGATTCAGTATTCAATTTCATCACTGGCTAAGCAGCTGATGATACCCAAGTCAACAGACTATCCGCCCGTTTGTTGGGTTGGTCGGACCGATATCTCGTCCTACTGATCATTCAGTGGTGTGTTCCCTCCGAGTCACCTCCGCCATGGTAGAGATGGTCTTGCTTCCTTATTCTCCTCGTGCAAAAGCCCTTCAGCCCTGCCAATAAGCTCAACAAGGTTACTCAGCTTACCCGTGCGTTCCAATTCCCCAGCGCAAAGTCCACTTTCTCCGTTCCCCACGGAAAAGCTTCAGCCAGGCTCTAAAAGCGTGGACCGATAAACAAAAGAAGACGAGCTCAAGGATACAATGCACCCAAAACAATGACTTGAACACGTGTGCAGCCTTGTTTGTGCGCGCGCGCGCGCACGTATATGAAGACTTAATGAAGGACCTACGGTGAGCCGGGAAGCAGCAGAAAAAGAAACACGGACAAAACATGGCTTGAGCGCCCGTCCCCACCCGCCCACCAGCGGCCGGACCCTTCTCCTCACCATTATTCTTGGTAAACTGCAATGGCCAATTCGCTCTATGCTGCGTACTCTGTAGAGCGCGATAGGAAAGCAGGGATGGGAAAGAAGGGGAAAAAATAGAAATGCGGCATCTGCCTGAGCCTTTTCCTTTCCTGTTCCTAACCGCCGTGCCGCCACTGATCGACCAGGCACAGGCTCGCTCCGACGACCATCTTCCATGCGATGACATGTACGACGTGCACATCACTTCCCCCTGTAAACAAGGCACACACAGCCTGCGTACGGAGTAGGTACCTGAGTCAAGTCCGCTGGCTCGGCCGAACGATCACTTTTGCCCAAGAAGCGCTTGCTTTCGTGAACGTTAGGGGACGAAAAGAATGAAGAGCGACGTGATGCATCACTAGTGACAAAAAAGTGGGGTCGCCCCAGCCGTTGCAAGACCAAGGGTAGTCGGCTTCAATGCGACCAAGCTTGCCCTTGATAGGCTGAAGAGGCTTGGGTATGGTCAGTCAGTAAGGGAAATATGACCTTGTAGAAAGTGATGTTTGTCTCCGAAGTTCTTTGATTACGTAGATGTAGCGGTACCAAGCTCGCACCGCATCAATCTGGCTTCTCTGCGACGACGGAAAAGTCGGAAGGAGGGCGAACCAAAATTGGGACGGATGTGCGGGTTTGTGTGGTAATGAAAGGCACGTGGGCCTTGAGGTGCAATTTGCCAGGATGACGAAACCCCCCGTCTCACAGAAGCATGGACTTCGTGACATGGCTGACCTATAATAAGAAACATGCACACACTGCAGCCAGCGGGCAGTAGGAGTGGGTATGAGTACTATGCAAGAAAAAGAAAAAAGAAGCAGCGTCAAAATGGAAGAGGTCAAGGGAAGAGGTCGGCCGTAGTCGAAAACTCTTGCGGTTGGCAGTATGCCTTTCAATCCGCTTGTTGAAAATCAAGTAACACAGAGCCGGGAAGAGCAAAAGGCCGACAAAATCAAAACGATCCTGGTATCCCTCCCGTTAAAAAAAAAAAAAAAATCCAGCCCACGAAATCTCCTCTCCCCAAGCCCAAAGCTCGGTCGGATCAAAATTTGGTGGTGCAATTAGTTTGCCTCCATATGGCAAACAATAGTGGCCGGTTTTCCCGATCTTCGCCTTTGTGCACCACGTAACGCCGTCGCCGTGAGTTTCCCGTGTCCGGTTTAAACCCTAAAAGAAAGACTGAAATCCATTGTACATGCTTTGATTGGACGTATCGAGTGACCGCGCCACCGTATGCAGGGTGGCACAGAAGACACGATGAAATCATCAGTCAATCGTCATCCTTGCCGGCATGGGACCGGCAATTGCGGGCATCTCAGTCGTGTACTTGTGCTCCTCGAGATCCGGCACCTTACGTTTCGCGATATGCGGCTTGAGACCCTTGTTGAAGTTATGCGTGCACATGCAGGCAATGACGATGGTTACAAGCAACAGGAGGATCGTAATTACGGCGAAGGTGGTGAGCGAACGGCGGGCGGGTAGGTAATCTTGAACACGGCGGCTGTCGGTGCCGTACATGCGTACAAGCTTGAAGAGGAAGTAGGCAAGCGCACCAAAGTAGATGGTCTGTGTATGAGATTAGCGGACGCAGAGCGTAAAGTGTTTCCGGCAAGACATACAATGATGGCGGCCATGCCCAGTACATTCTCCTTCTGGGTCCAGTAAGCCGCGAGCAAGAGGAGAATGATGGTGATCGGAATAGCGGCGATAGTGAGGTAGAATTCAGCGTCCGTCGTGTTGCCGACGACAACAAGGAACTGCACGGTAAATCCCAGGAAGAAAAAGAAATCGAACTTCAGAAGGGCAATGTAGATCTGGAAGCCAACGTCAGCATGCGTGCATGTGCCAAATTTGGCACAGCTGTCCCTTGCTTACCTGATACGTCAGATACCTACGCTTCAGTCTCAGGTCGGCGCTGATGTGCTTGTAGATGGTCCAGGCGAATTCGTCATACAGCTTCCAGGCAACGAAGGACATGAGGATGGTCCCAAAGGCCATCAAGCAAGGCTCGACGACGAGGAATGGCTTGATATCGTCCCAAAATTCCAGGTTGATCATGCTGTACTTCTTCAGTTCGGTGACGGCGTCCTGGATCTGGTCCATTTGGATCGACGCATACACCAGGATGCCGATGTTGTAGATGCAAAGACCAATGACCTGGATGGTGTTCTTGAGGCGGAGCGCATCGTAGACTAGGACCATCTGGTAGATGTAGCCGAACATGAAGACGGAAAGGTAGGTCGGAATGGTCTGCGCCTGGGGGAACTTATTCGCATTCTTGTGCAGCGACAACTGGAACTTGGCGAAAATGTATCTGTAGCAGACAGTCAGTGGTGAGGTCGCAAGGCTGCGCGTGAGCCGGGCTTCCGAGCCGGCTCCGCCGCCGTAATGTGGCCGAGGGCTAGACATACGCTTCCAGCGCGAGGGCGACGATGGCCTGTAGTAATGCGGTGAGGAAGAAGGCCCATGTCCACGTAGTCGTCGGTCGGTACATCTTGCTTGGTGTCGGGCGCACCCCCGGGGTCGCGGTGAGGCCTTCTCGATCGCGGTAGCCTCCTGGCAAAGTCTCGAGAGTGGGTGGCTGATATAGCCGGTCGATGCTCTGGCCTCCGAGGAGGGATGCGCGTGACTCGTGATGGTAAATTTTGACGGTGTTGTGCCGCCTCGCGCGGCTGGTGTGCGGAGGTTGTAAGAGAGGAGGCGCGGCGGGCGGTGCTGGGGAGTAACAAGGCTGGCGCAGATTCGAGCCCTAACAGCTGCGGAAGGCGACACAGGCCGGACGAATCGGTCGCGCAGTCTTGGGAGCTGTGAGTCGCGGCACACTCGGGCCAAGCGGACAGGCGACACAGCTGTGGGTTTGAGCGTGGCGCAGAAGCTCGAACGAGTGTTTCGCGTGGGCGCAGGCAATGCAAGGGATCGCGGGCGTGCGACGCTTCACGGCGACAACGGCGCAGCCGGGCGACGGCCGAGAGACAGATGGGCGGGTGGGCACGAGCGAAGGGCAGCGCTGTCCTGGGGGCGACAACGCGGGCGTCACGGGGGTGGTGGTAGCGATCGTCGAAAGGCGGGCGTGGGCGCCGAGTGGGATGGGGAGGTGGACGGAGATGGAAGCGGCTGCAGTAGGAAGATGCGGGAGGCCCTAGGGTTGGCGACGCGAGGGTAGCTTAAGGGTAGCCGGCGCGTGGGTTTGGGCTTTCAGGGCCGCAAGGCCACAAGGCGGAGGTAGTGGAGAAGGCCCTCCGGGGCTTGGCCGGCGCCGCACAGGAAGGCCGCCCGCCCGCTGCAGCTGGAGGCCGCAGCCGCGAGGCGCAGTCCGGATGACCTCACCGCTCGATGCAACGCTCACGCGCACGCGCACGACCAGAGTAGTGCTGCGAAAAGACCGTCGTTTCTGCCTGGGTGCTCCCGTTGCTGTATAGTATGTACCGTGGCCCGCTGCGCCCCAGCCCGTCCCGCCGCAGCAGCCTGCTCGGCCCCCCCGGCACGCCAAGCAGCCCAAGTCCGCCTGCCAACGCTCAGCGCCCCGTCTCCTGTCGCTCCTGCTCCCACCCGTCTCACTGCACGCGCGTGTCCAGCTCGTATTTTACATGGATGCCGTCCCCCTCCAGGATCTGCACCTGGCTCTCGTTGTCGCCCTTAACGCTGCCGCTGCCGTCGTCGCTACCACTCCTGCCTGCCGCGCTGCAGTGCGTCGTCACCGCGCTCTTGTTCGCCAGCCGCGAGTCGACGCTGGGCACCTTGATCCCGTTGTAGCTGCGCGAGCGCAGCGTGCGGCTCTGCAGCGCGAACGTGTCCTTGTGGTCAGAACTGCTGCCCATCTTGAAGACGGACGAGAACAGCGGCCGCAGGCACGCCGTGCACCCGCAAATTACAGCAATTCCAGCCTCGGCGTACGCCCAGATCACCAGGTTCACGACGCCATCTGCATGTCAGGGGTCAGCGCTGTCCGTGGTCCTGGGCCGTGGCTGATCGCCCTGCGGCGGCCCATTGTGCGGGGAAACGTACACAGGTAATCGTCGGTGGGATTCATGTAGCTAACGGTGTAGTTCAACCGGATCATTGCCGAGACGCTCGCACTATTCCAACGGTCAGCCGAGTCTCCCAACGGCTTCTTGTGTCCTGGGGCGTGTCTTACAAGACGCCGAGGCCAAGCAGTCCCACGACCGACATCTTAGTGTTCGAGTTCATCTTCACGTCCCAAAGGAGAGGTATCGGCCTGGTTCTGTACTCAGCATTGCTCTGGATTGCACGTTCGGGATCCTTACAGTGCAGCGCAAAGCCAGTCGGTGACAATGTTAATGCCAGACTGAGTGAAGCTGACCACAGTGACGGCGAGTGACGGCAAGCATTTTGCGCCAGGTGTCGATGACTGCCAGTTGGCCCTATGCTGATATGAGCGTGGAACGGAGTCTTCTCTCGCTTAGGAAACATACTGGATCGGGGTGCACTGCGACAACAGGAAGATGGTTGTAAAAGAAAGAGAGAGCACAATGGAGCCAATGATCACCCATAGTCCGATGAGGTATGGTCGCTTTTGAGATGCAACGCGCACGAGCTGCAAGGCAATGCTGATTTTTGCAAACATGACGGAGATGCAAAAGAAAACCTGCGCAAGGTAAAACCACTGTGAAATGGGTCAGTGGAGTCCAGGACGGTGGATTTCGGGACTGCGTCTAAGACACAATCTCTTCGAGCTCAAGTGAAATACGGGAGTAAGAATCAGGGAGTATCGTTTTTACAAGGACACTGGAGCAGAGGCTAGTGCTCTTGCAAGGAGGTCTCTCCTTTGATACCCCGCTCCGAGAAGTCTGGCAACTTACTTTCAACGCAACCGCCTTTTCCGCTGCGGTGGTTCGGTCGTCGTGCGCCCCAATTCCGGAGTCGGCAGCTGTCAAGGCGCTAATTGTGAACATGAGAAAGAATGGCTGTCTCAGTCAGTCATTGCGGGAGCAAAGAGGAGAGAACAGGAGAAGAACAAAGTGGAGACACACCATAGACGTCAACATCATCCAGTCGTCCCATCCCCATTTCGCCGACGTGAGGCGAACGTAACACCGAAGGCCAAAGGAAACGCAAGCTGGGATGCACAGGATAATCACAGCCGCGGCCAGCTTGGGTGCAGCGTCGTAGAACATGGTGGGTGCAGAGACAGGACAGAAGACGAAAGTGGAGAGACGAGTGTGCGGCTTCACCAATGATTGTATAAAAAAACACCAAAATGAAGGGCGGCGGGCTGGCGGCAGGTCAGGTCAGGGTCCAGAAGGAAAGTCAGGCAGCACCACCTTTTTCAACACCAGGACAAGGAGTGGTATCCACATCTGATACCTCTCCGCAGAACGCCACGATCCTAGTGCACACTAGATTTAAGATCCTACGCCATGGTTAAGAAGAAAGATCTTCCAAATTGCCTGTCCTAGGCTTCAACATCAAGACGCATCCCATCGATTAAGGGCAGGGAATGATCCAATGACGAAAGCCGGACGACCAGGCACACAGGCCACCGCGGGACGGGGAAAGCGGACTTCCATCAGCCTAACGACGGGGAATGTTCATAAACAGTTACTACCACTGGTCGATTCAGAGATGCGGTTCGGGGGTGGCCGAACTAGCACTATGGTTAATCCCGAAAAGGTTAACCTGGGCCAGATGTCAGATCTGTCTGACAGCAACCTTCTAGAATTCCTTTTATGATCGTCTGGAGCTTGCGATGAGACTGGGCTGTACGCCGGTCTGATAGCTCCGCGTAGTGAGCCTTGATTGTCGACGGCGTAGGAAAGACCCCTTGGTCTCTGGTCCGAAGTCCAGCGTTAATGACGGCGGCTCAGCAGGGCGCGCGGCAGGCGAGTTTGACAGACGCTGTGTAATCCGCGCGGGATGCGCACCTGACGGCCGTGGTGTAGCAGAAGAGAGAGCACATGCACGGTTCTTGACCGAGTGCCTGTCACAGCGGAGATCAACGCCGCTCGTCCAGCCCTTTTCTTGGCACCTTCAGCCTGGCGAGTATCCCCTGACCTTGCGCCTACCTCAACCTCCTGCAACATGGCTCCGACCAACGTTCGCGCAGCGTTGCAATGATTGAGCTACACAAGCCACCGCTATGGGGCTTGGCTGCCCTTGGCCCTGTTAGGCATGCAACCAACAATTTCGAACCCCACAGCGAACGCGCAATCCCGATGCATCTCGAAATCACTCCCTCTAGCTGCACGCTACGCTGCTGTCAGGTGCCGGTCAACCGGGTCTGTCTGCCGCATGGTGATTGTCTCTATTTCCCTAGTGCTCCGCGCAGATCGCACGCCACACTGCAAGCTTGACGGTGTTCACTACTGCTGCGCGGATGATCGATGCCAAAAGCGGTTTGAATGCAGCAAACAGCGACGAGCAACCCTATGCCTCCTTGTCGGCAGCAAACCTCTTTAGATCTCCCAGGTCAAGTTTGTCAAGCGCCTTTTCGTTAGTTGCATTCAGGAATACCCTAATCAAGCGGGACGATCGTCGTTAGCAGCCGTCCGGAGAATTATTGCTCATCCCGACTCGGCAGGCAGTCGTGAGATCCCCCGACACGTCTCCGCAGCTTGGAGCTTTTCATCTGTCGTTTCCAACCAAGGGGGGACAGGAAGCCGGAAACAGGGGAAGCCAGGCGGCAGAAGGGAGTCTACCTACTTGGGTACCACTGGATCCTGATCATTCTTGCGGGCGTCCAGAGCTTCCTTCCAGCGACTTGCGCAGAGGCACCACTTGCAGCCTCCCGCCAACCCAACCGTGCGGAGGTCATTTCCACGTGATGCCGAGAACTCGAGGAACTCGTCGGTCACCTCAGCTAGGACCCGACTTTGTCAGCCCGCAGGTTCCAGTCCCATTGAAGTCTCTCCATCTCACCCGCGACGCTGTGGTTTCCGAAATCTCCTGCTGGCACCTCGCAGTAGCCGTTGCGCAAAAAGCCCGTCATGGGCTTGGTCGAGTGTAGCGCCAGAGGCTTCTTGAAGACTGCCATGCCCCAGTTGTCAGTCTTGGTTGGCATCGGCCTTGCTTCCGGCCAGCCCGACAAATCAGGGCGCCCAAAGGCCGTGGTCGGATCTTGACGCTCACCGTTAAGGCTGGCCATTGCTGGTCTAGACATGCAGAGTTGTACTGCGATCGTCAAGGTTTCTGTGGGGGATACGCGGCCTTGCGACGGACGGGTGGAGCGGTTGTGGAGATGTTGCGAGGTGAGGTGCGCGTCTTGTGCCCTTTCACGATCGCCGTCGTCCGTTGGCCGCGTCAACTCTAATCATGACGTGTAGAGTGGACCCTGATCCCCAAGAACGATCCTTGCGGGGCTGTGCCGATCGCCCTGCTTCGGCAACTCGTCGCCGAGACCCTGGACCCAGGCCATGCCACTTGCAGTATTGGTGTCTTACTCGACTAGCCTGACATGGCCACGGTGGGTGACAAAGAAATTGCCCACCCGCATCTGCCTGATAGAATAATTAATTCTACATGGGATGGGTAGTTGAATACAAGATCCAGACTTGAATGCGCGAATTTAAAACTTACATTTACGTCCGCATCTTGTATTCAACTGCCCACATAAAATTTAAATGCGGTATCTGAGTAAGGCAGATGCGGGACAATTTCTTTTGCGTTGGCACTATCATTACAATGAAAGACTCGCGAGAACACGCAGATGCATGACTTCCGAATGCTCTTTTTATTACAGCTACTAAAGCCAGATCCATTGTGGTTGCATGAAACACCCAATCGAAAAGAGAAATTTAAATCTGCTCGGAGAACAGTGCCGCCCTTCATTCTCCTCTCCGTCCCTTCCCGAAGTTGTGCGCGCACCCTTTCGGTTTGTGATATTGACAAGGTGGCGGAAGGGTGTGGTTGGGTGTACCATGGAAGCGGATCGGCTTCAACTCCTTCTGGACGAGAGGTTTCTCTACCAACCGAGGGAATCCATCTGCAGCTCTTTGCCTCCATTCGTCTTGCTTGTCTTCCTTCTCTTCGGCAGTCAACCAGACGTGAGAAGGGCTGCTCGTGAAGGCAGCTTCCAACATTTCCCTCACGTCCTTCTTGACAGCTCCTCTCAGCTCAATCCTGTCAACATGCATGCAGATCTTTTCAAGCTCCTCATAAATCCAAGAGCAGATTGTCCTGCTGCATCCTCCAGCCAGAGCTGGGACATCATTCCGCTCCGGCAGCTGAAACCAGACGCGCAACACGTCCAACTCCATCGTCGCGATCAGGTATGCCTCTGGGCCTGGTGTGGCCTGGAGGCGTTCGGTCAAGTTGTGTCCAAATATCCTCAGGTAGGAGGCGTTGCTGAGGTTGAGTGTCAGACGGCGAATGTTGGACATGGACCTCTTCCAGAACGATTCCGGAAGAAAGGCGAAGATCTTGTGAAGGTCTCCGCCGTTGCACAAAACAAATTCGATCTTGGGTACGAGGTTTGCGGTTACGTCTTCCGCGAATGTCCTCGAGACTGTGGCAATTGAGAGATCTATCGTGTTGCGGTACGTGGCTCCGACACGAACTGCCTTCGAAATGGCATTTTCGAAGATTTGGAGCCGAACTTTGTCAGGGAGTGAGAGGAGTGACGTCTGGTTTTGAGGAGGACGCGTGGTGAGGTGGAAATCATTGAGGGCAGCGGTTAGATCTTCCATGGCCTGGTCCATGGCCTCGTCGGTCCGCATGGTGTCAGGTTCTTTGGCAGCTGCCTTGCGGCGATGCCCGATGGTTCTGGTGCATACACCATGTTAGAAAGAGCAACTACAAGATCTGGAGTATAGAAAGTACCTGTGGTGGTTTCGGAGCGGATAGCTGGCAGAGTTGAGACGCTGCAAGGGTGGTGGTGTGGCGAAGGAAAGTTGGAAGGAAAAAAAAAGAGAGAGAGAAGCACCTTAGGCAGCGGGCTGGCGGGCGGACTGGCGGGCACGCGCGCTGCTGGGTGGTAAAGCATGCCTTCAGGTGAGGAAGCCGCTTTGGAGGCGCCGCTGCCGTTGGGCCCACCTTCCCAAAACAACTACCTACGCGCTCGGTGACCTGCGCGGCGCGTCTACTCTACTTTGATGCGAACCATGGACCGTCCCTCCGCTTTTTAAGCTTCCTCCGCCACACAACACTGTCGCGCATGAACCAGTCGCCCGCCCGATAGGCGCGAGCCTTTGAACTTACCCGTCACCTTCACTTCAGATCCGCAGCCACCTTGCGCACCACGTCACATCACCGGTATACAGGCTCTCGTCAAGGTAAGTTCAGATCCGCTCCTCACCATTGCACTCGCTTACAGAAGATCTAGACTCTAAGATTCTGCAGTCATCTTGCGCACCTCCTCACCTCATATCCCCGGCATACAGGCGCTCGCCAAGGTAAGTTCGGATCCGCTCCTCACCACTGCACTCGCTTACAAAAGATCTAGTTCAAGATGGCGGAAGCCAAGTTGATGAGGGAGGCGCGAGAATCCCTTCGCCTGAACACGAACAAAGAAGTCAAAGACCAGATCATATTCCAAAAGCCCTTCCTGAATGCCTTCGCTTATTTCAGAGACGAATGTCTCTGGAATGTCGACTTCGATGTCAGCAACGGCAGAGGACCTGGTGTTTCCACTACAGCCACGAGGGTCGCGATCGAGTATCCGAAAGGTATGCGTTCCAAGTTTTTCGGTGGTCTGAACGTTGGCCTCGACACCTCCAAATGGTCGGCAAGCGACTATTACGAGTACTTCATCTTCTCAGTTCTCGTCGACTCTGAAAGGATTGGTGCGCCTCTCCTGGAAAGCACAGCTATGGAAGAGGTGACGAGAGTTGCGGGAGGTCTCCACCGCGTGCTCCAGGCCACGATTTCGTGGTACAACCCGACAAGACAGTCAACCATGGCTCAACAAATCCAGAGCCGCCTCCCTCAGTCCAGGCATATTGCTGCCAGCAACAAGCTAAGCGCCAAGGGAGCAAGCAGTGTCGAGTCTTGCTATTATTACATCCTTGATGAAGACCAGATTGCGGAAGAATTCCCGGACTCAGATGAATATCTGGCGGCTTTGGACATTCAAGGCGCACCCAGCCATGACGCAGGCACTGATGCCATGATCCTGAAGGTGTTAGAGGGTGAAACCCCGGAAGAGCGCCAGGAGAGCCTGGAGGGACTAGTCTCGGAACTAGCTCCCCAAGAACGAAAACACTACAAAGACTTACAGGTGCTTTTCCGCTCGTCTACCGCAACTAGGATCGCGATTTCCAGGTCAGACACTGCTCTGAGCGAAGCCGGAGCACGCCAACAAAGACTCATCTTGGCACAAAACTTCGAGCATGAAGTCGCCGAAGACGTGCATGGAGATAGGACAAAAGACACCCTGCTCTCGTATGTGAAGGTGTCAGATGAAGAGCAAGCGTACCAAGACCGAACTCTTCGGTACATTGAAGGCCATGCGTCTACCGGCACATCAATCAATGCTGCCAAAAAACAGCTGGGCATCAACCCGTTCGATCCCTTTCCTCGGATCCCTGGTATGAGGTTCGCATCATCGCGTTCCCTGAAAGACTATCAGGTTGATGGCATAGCCTGGCTGGTACGCCAAGCCACGTCCGGCATAAAGGGCTGCATCCTTGCAGATGCGATGGGGCTTGGCAAAACTTGTCAGGCTATATGCGCCATGTTTGTCGTGGCAGAGCAACGCCAGGAAGGCGACGACAAACGACCATCCCTGATCGTCTGTCCTGCCGAGCTCATCCAGGAGTGGGAGAGGGAGATAAAAGTTTTGCTCCCCTCGTATTACAAGGTCGTAGTGTACGACTCCTCGTTCAAGGACAACCTCCATCAAAATCACCCGGTTCTTCTTCAAAATAATCGAGGACCAGCGACCGTCGTGCTGACGTCCTACGGCATCCTACACAGGCGCCATGGTCTCACAAGGTACTCCAAGGACCCAGCCAAGCCACCGACCTTTCCCGAATGGAGCCTCTGCCTGCAGGATAAGTTTAGCATGATGATCCTAGATGAAGCCCACAACATCAAGTCTGGCAAGGACTCCCTCGTGTGGAGAACTCTGTCGGGCCTGAACGCAGCCTCGGTCGTCGCTCTTACCGGTACACCAATCCCGAATGTCCCAGTCGATGTGATCGGCCTCATCACGCTGGTAGTACGACAAGCATCCCTCCAAACGCTACATTACCAGGCTACATCCAACCCATATAATCTTCCAGAGGGCCACCCCAATGCCCTCCTGCAGTGTTATGTAAACGCCATACATGACTGGATTAAGAACGAGAAGGATCCTCGCCTGCAGGGGGGAAGGCTCAAGAAGCTGTTCCGCCATTGCCTGCTGTCACGACGCTACACGACTGTCGTGAACGGAAGAGTCATTGGTGCGGACCTCCCACCAATCAAGATCGAGACCGTGGTCCTTCGAGGGACGCCATCACAAGACAAGCAGATCGGCGATATCATGAAGGAATTGAAAGACAGACTCCTCAAGGCCGTTAGGTCCGGTTCCTCCATGGCGTTTGTTCCGAAGGTTGTACGGACAGCATCCCAAGCCTCATTCTGGTTTCCCTTTGCGCGTATGGAGAACTGGGATGGGTGCAAAACCATCCGCGAGATTCGCAAAGATCTCGCTGGTGTCTCCAATGCGGCCCAGCTCAAAAAGGTGATGATTTACATCCACAACAAAGATCAAACAATCTTGGGTTTTGACCCTACCGCCGTCGACGGATTGGACCTCGTGGAGAAGGTCATCGAGCAGTCACCAAAGATGCAGTGGGCCTTGCATGATGCTGCCATCATGGTCCTCGCTCTTCAAAAGAAGATTGTCCTTTGGGTCAACTGGCCATGGGTGCAGCTCTTGACCGAAGTGGTGCTCAAGGCATCTGGGTTCTCCGCCTCATCGTACCACGCTGGACTGAGCAGAGGCGATCGCTCTGACCTGGTCAAGAACTTCAACGAAGACCCTGACTTTAGCATACTGATATGCTCGTACGACATCGGCTCCGAGGGCTTGAACCTGCACACAATGTGTGCGGACGTCCGATGCCTGCAGCCGGCAACCACACTAGCCCGAGAAAATCAAGCCATTTTCAGGATCCGCAGGATCGCCCAACGCAGGGAGCAGAGTTGCTCCCGAGTCCAGCTCAAACGATGCTTGGACTTTTCTCTACTCTTCTTCAACCTACGGAAAGAATTCCCAGCCATTTACTCTTTCATCAATGAGAAGAGAGAAAGCGAGGTTGCAGGCGAGGACAACGAGCGGGACATGACGATTGACGACCAGGCTCAACGGACTGTCCTATACCAGAAGCTTATGGTAGGCCTCCAGAATGGCCCCGCCGAGTTCGAGCAATCCGAGGAAAATTCGGATCGAGCACACAAACGCCCGAGGATTGACGAAAGCTCAGGCCAGGCTGAGCAAGATGCCAGGGATGGGTCTACTCGTAACATCGAGAAGCAAGTTGAGCGACTGCGAGACGAGGTCTCGGAGGAGAGTCTGACGGAGGAGGGCCCTAGAGTGTTCGCACTGAGGTCATGTCACTCCGCTCTGACAGACATGCGCGGTGAGGATCATGATGAGTAACTTTGGGCATAGCACTTCGTACTATTGCCAAGAAAAAAAAAACTTGCGTTTACAGACAAGACGGCATGGTCCTTTGCACTATTACCCAAAAAAATTGCCTTTAATTCTGCCTTTATCTAGGCCTGGAGGCGCTTTGTTTTCCAGATTACATGGCATATTAATGGTGGAAGTAATTGGGTTGCTCTTTAATTTGCTTACGTAGAAATAAGTTTACGTTAAGAAATTATTACAACCTAGACAGTACGGCTAGATACTTTTACTACGTAATTATATTATACGATAAATTACTAAAATATCTAGTTTTTTAAAGATAATATCTAAAATATTTATACTCTTATCTAAATATCTAGTTTTTATAAAATTTATCTAAATACTCTACTTTTAAGTATAACTTTTTATATATTTTCTTATAAATTATAAAACGGGCGAAACTAGATATTTAAATAAATATATTATAAAGTAGAGTATTTAGATAAATATTATTTATTTAAATATTAGTAAATTACTAAAATACCTAGTTTTTTAAAAATAATATTTAAAATACCTATACTCTTATCTAAATATCTAGTTTTTATAAAATTTATCTAAATACCCTACTTTTAAGTATAACTTTTTATATATTTTCTTATAAATTATAAAATAGATAAAACTAGATATTTAAATAAATATATTATAAAGTAGAGTATTTTAGTAAATATTATTTATTTAAATACTCTATTTTTTTTTAAATTAATAGCGTATTCTAGACTTTTTTTTAAAATTAATCGCGTATTTTAGTTTCTTTTTAGCCTCTTTTTTAAATCTATATAATAGAGTAGTTCTATATAGATAAAAATAGTAGAAATCTACTACTATAGTAGATTCTTAATTCTTTAAAGTTAGTATAATCTATTTCGACTAAAAAGCTATATAAGATACTACTAGATTATATCTAGTATAGTAATATAAATCTTACGTATTAAAAAGAGCTAATAAAACGCGTACATATTAGAAATATAAACTAGCTAGATACGAATTTCTACTTTAAATTAAATAGAAGAAAAATAAGTAATTTTATTATTTTTCTCTTTCTTTAATTCTTTATAATTACTTTAATTATAATTAATTTAAATTTTACTATTTTTTTCTATTTTAAAATTCTTTATAATTACTCTAATTATAATTAATTTAAATTTTACTAATATATTCTATTTAGGCGATATAATTATTAAGAAACTTAAGCCTTATATATATTTTTCTATATAAATATATAAAAATTAGCGATATTAATATTCTATACGCGTTCTAATTAACTACTAACGTAATATAATTAAGAAAGAATTCTAAATTTAACTAAATTTAATACGTATTCTTAAGTATATTAACTATAGAGTTAATATTAACTATTAATAGATATAGCGAATTCGTAAATAGACGAAAATTAAGATATTTAGTACTAAATTAAAGATAGTTCGTCGAATTTAGATAAGTTTTTAATAATATTTTTAAAATTAGCTATTAGAACTAATTTATTTATTACTAAATAGCTCTATCTTTATAAAATTTAATAAAATTACGGTAATAGAGGCGGTTTTACGCGATTTTCGCATAATAAAGAGAGTAGAGTATTTTAGTAAGTAATATATTATATATATATTAAGTAAATATACTAATTTATTTATTATTTAGATATACTTTTATTACTTCTAATGCTACTTGCGTAGTAGCTATTATTAATAATCGAAATTTTATTTCGATTAATACTACGCATATAAAAGTAGAAGCTTCTAGTTATTTACTAGTAGCTTTTATACTTAATTCTAATAACTAGATTCTTCTAATTACCTAGAAAATTTACGCTAGCCCTAAAAATAAGCGATTCTAGCTTAGATTTTTACGCTTTATTAATAAAGCGTTAATTAAAGCTAATTATACGATTTTTAAATATAAAGAAGAGAAAGAATTAGTATTAAATATATTAAGATTTACTTTTATAAGTAATCGTAGTATAGGTTTATTACCTATAATTTTCTATAGTAAATTATTAAAATATCTAGTTTATTAAAAATAATTTTTAAAATATCTATACTTTTATCTAAATACCTAGATAGATATTTAGATAAATAATAGATTTTATATAAAGTAAAGTTCGTAATTTACGAAAAATCGAATATTTAAATAAATAAAATATAAAGTAGAGTATTTAGATAAATACTTTTTATTAAAATACTTAGTTTTTTTTAAAAATTATATTAACTTTATTTCTTTATAAAAAACCGTAAAACTTTTAATTTAAGTACTTTATATACTATATTTTAAGGCGGGTAAATTACTAACCCCTTCTATATAATTACTAACCCCCCCTCGCCTAATTATTAACCCCCTTCGATAGATAAAACGGATAATAGCTCTTTTAAGTAATTTTAATATATACCCGGCTAGCGTTTTAGTAAGAAATACTAAAATATTAGTACGCGTTCTAGGCCTTACATCGCGTCTAAATAGGCTAAATATTATATATAACTTTTTTCTAGATATTAGTATATATCTTTTTTAATATAGGCGAAGATATATCGTAATATAACCGCTACGTAAAGCGTAGTATTAGTAAATATACTCGTTTTACTAAATTTATAACGTATAGTATTTCTCGCTTCGTATAAGCGAAAGACGGGCCGTAGCGAAAACTAGTTAATATAGACTTAACGCGTTTAAATTCTTAATCTTTTAGCGCCGATACGCGTATATAGAATAAAATATCCCGTTTATTTCTCTTTATTAATACTAGCGTTATCTACGCCTACGCCTACGTCTACGCCGGCGTCTACGTCTATTTATATCTATTTACGTCTATTTATTTCTACGCCTACGGCGGCCTTTAAGAGTATATCTCGCGCTTCTACCGCGTCGCGATTAGCGCAAGCAGCGTATAGAGTAGTATAAATAGCGAGGTAAGATATATAAGATACTAGATAAAGTTATAAGAGTTAAGAAAGATATTCTACTATATAAAATAAAGTATTTAAGGGCCGAAGATAAGATATTAAGGCTATAAAGTATTACTCTACTATCGCTAAACGGTAAATTACTAAAATACCTAGTTTTTCGAAAATAATTTCTAAAATACCTATACCCTTATCTAAATACCTAGTTTTTATAAAATTTATCTAAATACCCTACTTTTAAGTATAACTATTTATATATATTCTTATAAATTATAAAACGGGCGAAACTAGGTATTTAGATAAATATATTATAAAGTAGAGTATTTAGATAAATAATATTTACCGAAATACCTAGTTTTTTTTTAAATTAATGACGCATTCTAGACTTTTTCTTAAAATTAATCGCGTATTCTAGCCTCTATTACCTCTTTTTTTAAAATTAATCGCGTATTTTAGCCTCTATTCGCCTCTTTTTTTAAAGATAATCGCGTATTTTAGCCTCTTTTTAGCCCCTTTTTAGCCCCTTTTCTAAATCTATATAATAGGGTAGTTCTATATAGGTAAAAATAGTAGAAATCTACTACTATAGCAGATTCTTAACTATTCGAAGTTAACGTAATCTATTTCGACTAAAAAGCTATACGAGATACTATTAAATTATATCTAGTATAGCGATACGAATCTTACGTATTAAAGAGAGCTAATAAAACGCGTACGTATTAAAAATATAAACTAGCTAGATACGAATTTCTACTTTAAATTAAATAGAAAAAAGATAAGTAATTTTACTATTTTTTTCTCTTTTTAATTCTTTATAATTACTCTAATTATAATTAATTTAAATTTTACTAATATATTCTATTTAGGCGATGTAATTATTAAGAAACTTAAGCCTTATACGTGTTTTTCTACGCAAATATATGAAAATTAGCGATATTAACGTTTTATACGCGTTCTAATCGACTACTAACGTAATATAATTAAGAAAGAACTCTAAATTTAGTTAAATTTAATACGTACCCTCGAGCGTATTAATTATAGGGTTAATATTAACTATTAGTAGGTATGGCGAATTCGTAAATAGACGAAAATCGAGGCGTTTAGTACTAAATTAGAGATAATTCGTCGAATTTAAATAAGTTTTTAATAATATTTCTAAAATTAGCTATTAGAACTAATTTATTTATTACTAAATAGCCCTATCTTCGTAAAATTTAATAAAATTACGGTAATAAAGGCGGTTTTACGCGATTTTTGCGTAATAAAGAGAGTAGAGTATTTTAGTAAGTAATATATTATATTTATATTAAATAAATATACTAATTAATTATTTAGATATACTTTTATTACTTCTAATACTACTTACGTAGTAGCTATTATTAATAATCGAAATTTTATTTCGATTAATGCTGCGTATATAAAAGTAGAAGCTTCTAGTTATTTACTAGTAGCTTCTATACTCGATTCTAATAACTAGATTCTTCTAATTGCCTAGAAAATTTACGCTGGTCCTAAAAATAAGCGATTCTAGCTTAGATTTTTACGCTTTATTAATAAAGCGTTAATCGAAGCTAATCGTACGATTTTCGAGCGCGAAGAAGAAGAGAAAGAATTAGTACTAAATATACTACGATTCGCTTTTATAAGCGATCGTAGTATAGGTTTATTATCTATAATTTCTTAGCTATTTTCGCTAGCTTATAATTATTATTATAGCTAGTATTTAGCTAAAAACGTTAGTAAAGAATATAGTTATTCGATTGCGTAGTAATTTCGATAGGTAAGTTCTATTTTACTATTTTATTCTATTTAATTAGAGCCTAACTGGCTTAATTAATTAAGAATATTTTAGTAATTTAAGCTAATTAAATTTTAGCTAGTATATGTTATAAACGAATTCGAATTCTAGTAAAAACTTAATATAATTCGAGTACTAAATACTCGAGAAGTAGAGTATATCGATTAAATACCGTACGATTAATAGATAAAATACGTAATTCTAGTAAAAAACTATTCTAGATACGGCTAAACAACGTTAAATATCTCGAAATCTATAAATTCTTTATAGTTACTATATAGAAAATAGTATATTCTACTCGCACTAGAGGGTATTTAGAATTTTATTATATAAAAATTCGTTTAAAATAGTTAAAAACGCATAGAATTTCTACTAATAGACTAGGCATAGGCGAAATTTTAAGCAGAATTGCTAGAAGTAAGTAAATTACTAAAATATTCTAAATTAAATTTAAACTAATTAATTAATAATTTAGTTACGTATCTAGCGAGTAGTAATTTCTAATTACGAACGCGGCCTAGGTATAGTTTTAAGAGAACGCGTGTAATTTATTATAAATCTTAAAGATAAGACGTATTTCTACCTTAATTTTTAAGATTTTCGAATTCTCTACTACTATGCGCACGCGTTAATTACTTAATTTAGATATAATACTTTAAAATACGCTAGAGAAGTATATTCTACTAAAAATTACCGAGTTTTCTATAATAATTCTTAGTATTTAAGGTGTCTATAAATTTAACCTCTCTATTTCTAATATTTAACCCCCTCTTTGCCGATTATTAACCCCCTCTTCCTACCTAGTTATATACTACATCTAAATCGACTATAATTTCCGTATAACTTTTTTTTAAGTATTAGTATATATCTTTCTTAGTATATACGAAGTTATATCGCGATACGATTAATATATAAGGCGTAGTATTAGTAGAAGTCTCGCTCTACTAAATTTAAGTAAGTAGTATTTCTTAGGTATCTATACGGAAACTTATTTAAACGGGCTTAGCTTACCGAATTATTAATATTTCGGCCGGCGTAGTAACATCCGACCCGAGGGCCTTAACCCTCGCCCGTAATAGCTATTTAACTATCGTTCTACTATCGTCGCGTTAATAGATAGACTTACTAGCGATAAGATCTTAGTAAATTCTTCGGATATACTTAGTAATTTAGTAGTAAAAACTAAAGAATAGATCGCTCTCTTTCGAAGAAAAAAGAGAAGGGATTAATAATTAGCGGAGGGGGGGTTAAATTTTAGAAATAGAGGGGTTAAATTTATAGACATCGTATTTAAAGCCTTTTATAGTAAATTTCTTCGCTTTAAATAACGATACCTGCTTAATTATAGAGAAAATACGCTAAAGAAAGCGTAGTAAACCTCGTAAAAACAAGCGTAGACGACGCCTTACTACGTAGTAGTAATTACGCTAGGCGTAGTAGAGAGAAGATTAAAGAAACGTAATTCGCGGGCCTTATATAATTCTTCGCCGCGATTAGCTCGTTTAGTAAAGAGAAAATCGCGAGAATTTATAAGAAAATTATAAAAATTCGTAAGAATTAAGCTAATCTAGTAAAAATTTAAGTAAATTTAAGGAATTTTCTTCTAATTCTAAGAAAGAATTAGTAGAATTCGACCTAGAAAATACGAATTTATAAGAATCTAACGAATCTAGCGAATCTACTATAGAGAATAAGAAAGATTTAAAAGAAAATAGTTCTAGTAGCCCTTAAGAAACCTAGAAACACGCGAATCTATAGAAATCTAGTAAATCTACTATAAAGAATAAGAAAGATTTAGAAGAAAATAGTTCTAGCAGCCCTTAAGAAATCTAGAAACACGCGAATTTATAGAAATTTAACGAATTTACTATAGAAAACGTAGTAGAATTAGTAGAATTCGATCTACTAGGCAATAAAAATCTATAAGAAACTAGTCTAAATAGCGAATCTACTATAGAAAATAAGAAAGAATTAGTAGAAAATAGGTCTAATAGCCCTTAAAGAATTTAGAGACACGCAAATTTATAGAAATCTAGCGAATCTAGCGAATCTACTATAGAGAATAAGAAAGAATTAGAAGAAAATAGGCCTAGTAGCCCTTAAAAAATTTAGAGACACGCGAATTCGTAAGAAATCGATTAAAATACCCTCTCTAGCTTAATTTTAAGCTAGAATCTAGATTCTAGCTTATAAAGCGACGAATTTAAGCTAGATTTTACGTTAGTTTCGCGTAATTAAAGCGTTCTACGCCGAGAATACGCGAAAGCGTAAGAAAAAAGATACTTCGCCTTATAGAAACGGGTAAAATTGCTAAAAACGAAGATAAACTTATGTAAAATTTTATTTTAAAGGCGTTTAGTATTTAGTTTACTTTATTTTCTTATAAAATACTAAAAGATTCTAAAAAAACTTATAAAGAACAGCTTAAATAGAAAATAAAAAATGCGTTAATTTTAAAATTAATTTTCTCTTAAACGGTAGAAGATTTTAGAAGAATTTTTATATACTATTAAAATATAGTATATAAAGTACTTAAATTAAAAGTTTTACGTTTTTCTATAAAGAAACGAAGTCGATATAATTTTTTAAAAAAACCGGGTATTTTAGTAAAAAATATTTATCTAAATACCCTACTTTATATTTTATTTACCTAAATACCCTACTTTACATTTTATTTATCTAAATATCTAGTTTTTTATAAATTACGAACTTTACTTTATATAAGGTCTATTATTTACCTAGATAACTAGGTGGGTATTTAGATAAGAGTATAGATATTTTAAAAATTATTTTTAAAAAACTAGGTATTTCGGTAATTTGCCGATCGCTAAATGCCGCTAAATAGCTATAATCGATCGGTAATACTTAAGATAATAGTATACGTAGAATAACGAATAAGAGGTTTAATATAGCGAAGAAGATAGTAAAATCCCCGTAAAATTATATATAAAATCTAGAAATTTAAATAAATATCTCGAGGGAAAAGAGGTTAGTAATCTAACGAAAGAAGTTAGTAATCGTACGAAAAGAGATTAGTAATTTACGTATCTATTTTAATAGTATATAGAAATTTATCTAATATCTTCTATTATTTAAGAGAAAATTAATTTTAAAATTAATATATTTTTTATTTTCTATTTAAGCTATTTTTTATAAGTTTTTTTAAAATCTTTTAATATTTTATAAGAAAATAAAGTAGAATAAATATTAAATATCTTTAAAATAAAACTCTATATAAGTTTATCTTCGTTTTTAGTAATTTTATCTACGGTAAATTACTAAAATATCTAGTTTTTTAAAAATAATTTCTAAAATATTTATACTCTTATCTAAATATCTACTTAGATATCTAGATAAATAATAGACCTTATATAAAGTAAAGTTCGTAATTTATAAAAAACTAAATATATAGATAAATAAAATATAAAGTAGAGTATTTAGATAAATAATTTTTACTAAAATACTTAGTTTTTTTAAAAAATAATTCTAACTTCGTTTCTTTATAGAAAAACGTAATACTTTTAATTTAAGTACTTTATATACTATATTTTAATAGTATTTAAAAAAATCTCTAATATCTTCTACCGTTTAAGAGGAAATTAATTTTAAAATTAACGTATTTTTTATTTTCTATTTAAGCTATTCTTTATAAGTTTTTTTAGAATCTTTTAGTATTTTATAAGAAAATAAAGTAAATTAAATACTAAACGCCTTTAAAATAAAATTTTATATAAGTTTATCTTTATTTTTAGTAATTTTATTTATTTTTATAAGGCGAAGTATCTTTTTTCTTACGCTTTCGCGTATTCTTAGCGTAAAACGCTTTAAATTACGCGAAACTAGCGTAAAATTTAGCTTAAATTCGTCGCTTTATAAGCTAGAATCTAGATTTTAGCTTAAAATTAAGCTAGAGAGAGTATTTTAATTAATTTCTTACGAATTTAAGTGTCTTTAAATTCTTTAAGAACTACTAGATCTATTTTCTTTTAATTTTTTCTTATTCTCTAAAGTAGATTTACTAGATTTCTATAGATTCGCGTATTTTTAGATTTTTTAAGAGCTACTAGACCTATTTTCTACTAATTCTTTTTTATTTTCTATAGTAGATTCGCTATTTAGACTAGTTTCTTTTAAATTTTTATTATCTAGTAGATTAAATTCTACTAATTCTACTACGTTTTCTATAGTAGATTCGCTAGATTCGCTAAATTTCTATAAATTTACGTATCTCTAAATTCTTTAAGAGCTACTAAATTTATTTTCTACTAATTCTTTCTTATTCTCTATAGTAGATTTACTAGATTCGCTAGATTCTTATAAATTCGTATTTTCTAGATCGAATTCTACTAATTCTTTCTTAGAATTAGAAGAAAATCCCTTAAATTTACTTAAATCTTTACTAGATTAGCTTAATTCTTACGAATTTTTATAATTTTCTCTCTACTAAATAAGCTAATCGCGGTAAAGAATCGTATAAGGCCTATAAATTATATTTCTTTAATCTTTTTTCTACTACGCCTAGCGTAATTACTACTATATAGTAAGACGTCGTTTACGCTTATTTTTATAAAGTCTTCTACGCCCTCTTTAGCGTATTTTCTTTATAATTAAGTAGATATTACTATCTAAAGCGAAGAAATTTACTATAAAAGACTTTAAATACTAAGAATTATTATAGAAAACTTAGTAGTTTTTAGTAGAATATACTTCTTTAGCGTATTTTAAAGTATTATATTTAAATTAAATAATTAGCGCGTGCGCGTAGTAATAGAAAATTTAAAAATCTTAAAAATTAAGATAGAAATACGTTTTATCTTTAAAATTTATAATAAATTATACGCGTTCTCTTAAAACTATATCTAGATTGTATTTATAATTAGAAATTACTACTCGCTAGATATATAACTAAATTATTAATTAATTAGTTTAAATTTAATTTAGAATATTTTAGTAATTTACTTACTTCTAGTAATTTTACTTAAAATTTCGCCTATGCCTAGTCTATTAGTAGAAATTCTATACGTTTTTAACTATTTTAAACGAATTTTTATATAGTAAAATTCTAAATACCCTTTAGTACGAGTAGAATATACTATTTTCTATATAGTAACTATAAAGAATTTATAGATTTCGAGATATTTAACGTTATTTAGCCGTATTTAAAATAGTTTTTTACTAGAATTACGTATTTTATCTATTAATCGTATAGTATTTAATTAATATACTCTACTTCTTAAGTATTTAGTATTTAAATTACGTTAAGTTTTTACTAAAATTCGAATTTATTTATAACGTATACTAACTATAATTTAATTAGCTTAAATTAAGCTAGTTAGACTCTAATTAAATAGAATAAAATAGTAAAATAGAACTTATCTATTAAAATTACTATATAATTAAATAACTATATTCTTTACTAACGTTTTTAGCTAAATACTAGCTATAATAATAATTATAAGCTAGTAGAAATAGCTAGAAAATTATAGATAATAAACCTATACTACGATTACTTATAAAAGTAAATTTTAGCGTATTTAATATTAATTCTTTCTTTTTTTCGCGCTTAAAAATCGTATAATTAGCTTTAATTAACGCTTTATTAATAAAGCGTAAAAATCTAAGCTAAAATTACTTATTTTTAGGGCTAGCGTAAATTTTCTAGATAATTAAAAGAATCTAGTTATTAGAATCGAGTATAGAAGCTACTAGTAAATAACTAGAAGCTTCTACTTTTATATGCGTAGTATTAATCGAAATAAAATTTCGATTATTAATAATAGCTACTACGCAAGTAGCATTAGAAGTAATAAAAGTATATCTAAATAATAAATAAATTAGTATATTTACTTAATATATATATAATATATTACTTACTAAAATACTCTACTCTCTTTATTATGCGAAAATCGCGTAAAACCGCCTCTATTACCGTAATTTTATTAAATTTTATAAAGATAGAGCTATTTAGTAATAAATAAATTAGTTCTAATAGCTAATTTTAAAAATATTATTAAAAACTTATCTAAATTCGACGAACTATCTTTAATTTAGTACTAAATATCTTAATTTTCGTCTATTTACGAATTCGCTATATCTATTAATAGTTAATATTAACTCTATAGTTAATATACTTAAGAATACGTATTAAATTTAGTTAAATTTAGAATTCTTTCTTAATTATATTACGTTAGTAGTTAATTAGAACGCGTATAGAATATTAATATCGCTAATTTTTATATATTTATATAGAAAAATATATATAAGGCTTAAGTTTCTTAATAATTATATCGCCTAAATAGAATATATTAGTAAAATTTAAATTAATTATAATTAAAGTAATTATAAAGAATTAAAAAGAGAGAAAAATAGTAAAATTACTTATCTTTCTTCTATCTAATTTAAAGTAGAAATTCGTATTTAGCTAGTTTATATTCTTAATACGTACGCGTTTTATCGGCTCTTTTTAATACGTAAGATTCGTATTACTATACTAGATATAATTTAGTAGCATCTTATATAGCTTTTTAGTTAAAATAGATTACGCTAACTTCGAATAGTTAAGAATCTACTATAGTAGTAGATTTCTACTATTTTTATCTATATAGAACTACTCTATTATATAGATTTAGAAAAGAGACTAAAAAGAGGCTAAAAAGAGGCTAAAATACGCGATTAATTTTAAAAAAGAGTCTAGAATACGCCATTAATTTTAAAAAAAAACTAGGTATTTTAATAAATATTATTTATCTAAATACTCTACTTTATAATATATTTACCTAAATATCTAGTTTCGCCCGTTTATAATTTATAAGAAAATATATAAAAAGTTATACTTAAAAGTAGGGTATTTAGATAAATTTTATAAAAACTAGGTATTTAGATAAGGGTATAGATATTTTAGATATTATTTTTAAAAAACTAGGTATTTTAGTAATTTGCCGAAGGGTATAGGTATTTTAGAAATTATTTTTAAAAAACTAGATATTTTAGTAATTTGCCGTTTATAAAAACTAGGTATTTAGATAAGAATATAGATATTTTAGATATTATTTTTAAAAAACTAGGTATCTTAGTAATTTACCGTATAATAGAGTATAGTAGAAAGAGATAGTTATTTAATAGTTACTCGCGCGGATACTTCTTAGCGTTAAGCGCGATAGACTATATTACCGTTATATTTATCTTAGGCGCTACGTTCTTTTTCTTAACACTATAGTCGCCTATTAGGCTTTACTTATAGTTCGATATATCGCTACCTAACGGGTATTACTATACTAGATACGATATACTAGGATTTTTTAGCGCGAAAAGATATACTATCGCCGTTAGACTTCTAGTATCGCTAAGAGTATTAACTTACGGTAAATTACTAAAATACCTAGTTTTTCGAAAATAATTTCTAAAATACCTATACCCTTACTTAAATACCTAGTTTTTATAAAATTTACCTAAATACTCTACTTTTAAGTATAACTATTTATATATATTCTTATAAATTATAAAACGGGCGAAATCGGGTATTTAGATAAATATATTATAAAGTAGAGTATTTAGATAAATAATATTTATCGAAATACCTAGTTTTTTTTTAAATTAATGGCGTATTCTAGACTCTTTCTTAAAATTAATCGCGTATTCTAGCCTCTATTCGCCCCTTTTTTTAAAATTAATCGTATATTTTAGCCCCTATTCGCCTCTTTTTTTAAAATTAATCGCGTATTTTAGCCTCTTTTTAGCCTCTTTTTAGCCCCTTTTCTAAATCTATATAATAGAGTAGTTCTATATAGGTAAAAATAGTAGAAATCTGCTACTATAGTAGATTCTTAACTATTCGAAGTTAGCGTAATCTATTTTAACTAAAAAGCTATATAAGATACTACTAGATTATATCTAGTATAGCGATACGAATCTTACGTCTTAAAAAGAGCTAATAAAACGCGTACGTATTAAGAATATAAACTAGCTAGGTGCGAATTTCTACTTTAAATTAGATAGAAGAAAGATAAGTAATTTTACTATTTTTTTCTCTTTTTAATTCTTTATAATTACTCTAATTATAATTAATTTAAATTTTACTGTTTTTTTCTATTTTAAAATTCTTTACAATCACCTTAATTATAATTAATTTAAATTTTACTATTTTTTCCTATTTTAAATTCTTTATAATCACCCTAATTGTAATTAATTTAAATTTTACTAATATATTCTATTTAGGCGATGTAATTATTAAAAAACTTAAGCCTTATACGTATTTTTCTACGCAAATATACGAAAATTAGCGATATTAACATTCTATACGCGTTCTAATCGACTACTAACGCAATATAATTAAGGAAGAACCCTAAATTTAGCTAAATTTAATACGCACCCTCGAGCGTATTAACTATAGGGTTAATATTAACTATTAGCAGGCCTAGTAAATTTATAAATAGGCGAAAATTAAGGCGTTTAGTACTAAATTAGAGATAATTCGTTAAATTTAGGTAAGTTTATCTATAAAATTAGCTATTAAAACTAATTTGTTTATTACTAAATAGCCCTACCTTCGTAAAATTCGATAAAATTACGGTAATAGAGGCGGTTTTACGCGATTTTCGCGTAATAAAGAGAGTAGAGCATTTTAGTAAGTAATATATTATATATATATTAAGTAAATATACTAATTAATTATTTAGATATACTTTTATTACTTCTAATACTACTTACGCAGCAGCTATTATTAATAATCGAAATTTTATTTCGATTAATACTGCGTATATAAAAGTAGAAGCTTCTAGTTATTTACTAGTAGCTTCTATACTCGATTCTAATAACTAGATTCTTCTAATTGCCTAGAGAATTTACGCTAGCCCTAAAAATAAGCGATTTTAGCTTAGATTTTTACGCTTTATTAATAAAGCGTTAATCGAAGCTAATCGTACGATTTTCGAGCGCGAGAAAGAGAAAGAGAAAGAATCGATATTAAACACGCCGAGATTCGCTTTTATAAGCGATCGTAGTATAGGTTTATTACCTATAATTTTCTAGCTATTTCCGCTAGCTTATAATTATTATTATAGCTAGTATTTAGCTAAAAACGTTAGTAAAGAATATAGTTATTCGATTATATAGTAATTTCGATAGATAAGTTCTATTTTACTATTTTATTCTATTATAATTAAGCTAATTAAATTCTAGCTAGTGCATATCACGAACGAATTTAAATTCTAGTAAAAACTTAACGCAATTCGAGTACTAAATGCTCGAGAAGTAGAGTATATCGATTAAATACCGTACGATTAATAGATAAAATACGCAATTCTAGTAAAAAACTATTCTAGATACGGCTAAACAACGTTAAATATCTCGGAATCTATAAATTCTTTATAGTTACTATATAGAAAACAGTATATTCTGCTCGCACTAGAGGGTATTTAGAATTTTACTATATAAAAATTCGTTTAAAATAGTTAAAAACGTATGGAATCTCTACTAATAGACTAGGCATAGGCGAAATTTTAAGTAGAATTACTAGAAGTAAGTAAATTACTAAAATATTCTAAATTAAATTTAAACTAATTAATTAATAATTTAGTTACGCATCTAGCGAGTAGTAATTTCTAATTACGAACGCGGCCTAGATATAGTTTTAAGAGGACGCGTGTAATTTATTATAAATCTTAAAGATAAAACGTGTTTCTATCTTAATTTTTAAGATTTTCGAATTTTCTATCGCTACGCGTACGCGCTAATTACTTAATTTAGATATAATACTTTAGAATACGCTAAAGAAGTATATTCTACTAAAAATTACTAAGTTTTCTATAATAATTCTTAGTATTTAAAGCCTTTTGCAGTAAATTTCTTTACTTTAGATGGCGATACCTGCTTAATTATAGAGAAAATACGCTAAAGGGGGCGTAGTAGACCTCGTAAAAATAAGCGTAGGCGACGCCTTACTACGTAGCAGCAATTACGCCAGACGTAGTAGAGAGAAGACTAAAGAAACGTAATTCGCGGGCCTTATACGATTCTTCGCCGCGATTAGCTTATTTAGTAAAGAGAAAATCGCGAGAATTTATAAGAAAATTACGAAAATTCGTAAGAATTAAGCTAATCTAGTAAAGATTTAAGTAAATTTAAGGGATTTTCTTCTAATTCTAAAAAAGAATTAGTAGAATTCGACCTAGAAAATACGAATTTATAAGAATTAGGCGAAGATTCGAGTAAATCTAAAGAAGAATTAGTAGAAAATAGGTCTAGCAGCCCTTAGAAAACCTAGAAATACGCGAATCTACTAGAATCTAGCGAATCTACTATAGAGAATAAGAAAGATTTAGTAGAAAATAGTTCTAGTAGCCCTTAAGAAACCTAGAAACACGCGAATTTATAGAAATCTAGCGAATTTACTATAGAAAACGTGGTAGAATTAGTAGAATTCGATTTACTAGGCAACGAAAATCTATAAGAAACTAGCCTAAATAGTAAATCTACTATAGAAAATAAGAAAGAATTAGTAGAAAACAGGTTTAGCAGCCCTTAGAAAATCTAGAAACACGCGAATCTACTAGAATCTAGCGAATCTACTATAAAGAATAAAAAAGAATTAGAAGAAAATATTCTTTCTAGCTTAATTTTAAGCTAGAATCTAGATTCTAGCTTATAAAGCGACGAATTTAAGCTAGATTTTACGCTAGTTTCGCGTAATTTAAAGCGTCCTGCGCCGAGAATACGCGAAAGCGTAAGAAAAAAGGCACTTCGCCTTATAGAAATAGGTAAAATTGCTAAAAACGAAGATAAACTTACGTAGAATTCTATTTTAAAGGCGTATAGTGTTTAATTTGCTTTATTTTCTTGTAAAATACTAAAAGATTCTAAAAAAACTTGTAAAGAATAGCTTAAATAGAAAATAAAAAATGTGTTAATTTTAAAATTAATTTTCTCTTAAACGGTAGAAGATTTTAGGAAAATTTTTGCACACTATTAAAATATAGTATATAAAGTACTTAAATTAAAAGTTTTACGTTTTTCTATAAAGAAACGAAGTCGATATAATTTTTTAAAAAAACCGGGTATTTTGGTAAAAAATATTTATCTAAATACCCTACTTTATATTTTATTTACCTAAATACCCGGTTTTTCGTAAATTACGAACTTTACTTTATGCAAGGTCTATTATTTACCTAGATAACTAGGTGGGTATTTAGGTAAGGGTATAGGTATTTTAGAAATTATTTTTAAAAAACTAGGTATTTCGGTAATTTGCCGGTTAACTTAGCGCCCCCTATTAGCTAGCCCTTACTTGTTACTAAGAATTAAGCCATCGTTTGCAACAAGCGTCGAGTATAAAGTTATTATTATTTCCATGCCCTTTCTTTCGTAGGAGCTCCTACAGATCAAATCCCGAATCCACCTACAACTACCCGACAAATTTCTTAACGACAGCTCAAGAGCTACGTCCAGCAAATCCCGAATCCTCCTACAACTGGTCGATAAATTTCTTAACGACAGCTTAAGAGCTTCGTCTAGTAAGTCGGGCATTCGCCGCGTCTAACTTTTTGCGCGCATCTGCTAGCTCTAGACGTAGGCCACGACAGGTTTTCGCTGCGATCCCCATCTGCTCGTGATACAGCGCGAGCAACTAGTTGTGCTTCGCCAGTGTGTCCTTCGCCCATTCGTTGTTACTGGCGATGCGCACCTTGTACTTGTCAATAGTGTCTTCGAGCTTGCGAACCGCGCTAAGGATGACCTCAGCCGCATTTCAGAGACGATCGTACCGCCTGCGTTAAATGTCCATCTCGGACTCATAACGTTAAGCTTCCGATTCGGCCTTTGCTAATAGTGTCTTAATGTTATCTTCTGCCTTTTCGATAGCCCTCTGCAAGATTTCACTCCGAAGCTTTGCGCCGCGCCTGAACTCGTGGAGCTCGTGCTCTTTCTGCTATACCTCCTTACGATGCACTGCGGCTGAATCATGTTCTTGCTGAAGCACTCTAACCTGCTGCTCCGTCCGCTTCAGGCTTCTTTCTGTGGCGATAAGCTTGTTCATCCTTTCATTTGTAAGGTTGTGCAGGTATTGTTGGTTGTTAGTGAGCCTCTTAATCTCGTGCGCCTTTTGCGATTCACGACGACGCAGACTTTCCTCATAGTCCTTCTTACGACGACGCAAGCTTTCTTCATGCTCCTTCTCCATCTTTTTCATCTGACCCTTCAGCTGATCCGTCTCGGTTTCTGCTGAATTCATTCGTTTCAAGACACGGAACGTTGCTATTGAGATGTGCACCCGGAGTACGGTGGTCGACCTCTTAACGTTCCGAAGTTTCCTAGATTTAAACTCCAGTTGAGCAGCCGATCTCTTAGAACTCTTAACCAGAGCTTGCTCTTTCTTACTCTGGATGTTTGCTTGTTTCTCGAGCCGCAAAATCAAGCTGTTTCTTATGTTGACGTCATGCTGCAGACTTTTGATGGAAGAGTTTCGGTCAGCCACGCACTTCCTCTGCGACTCCAGGTCGGTGTTCAGGTCGTGAATCTCGATCTCGAGGCTGGCGATCCGTTCATTCTTCTCCTTGACGGTTTGCGCGCTCTCGTCTTCCAAATCACTGAGACGGTTGACGCCGACGGAAACACGTCCTTCCAGCTCAATCATTCGCTTTCCATCCCTTTCCATTTGCTCCTCCAGATCCTGGTAGCGCTCGGTGAGGAGACGATTGCGCCTTTGGAGCTTCTCGTTGCGCTCTGTTTCTTTGCCAATGCTCTGTTCGAGCATGGCCGTGTCTGTGCCAGCATTCGTTAACTGGAGTTCAAGGCCCTGGATGCACTGCTTGAGTACGGCGGCTTCGTCCTTCAGTGTCGTATTATCGTTCTGGGCCGTCTCCAAATTCTCCTTCAGAAGCTTGATCGTTGCTTCAAAATGGGTTGCCTCGACACTATGATTGGTGTTGGAATCGCGCAGATTCTGTTTCAAGTCTTTGATGCGCTGTTCTCTCTGCTCAAACTTCTCCTGTGCAGCAGCATGTTCGTTGAGCTGGTCAGATTGCAAGCGGTTGAGACGACCCAAGTCACGGGCTTCTGCCTGCGCATCGAGGAGCTGCCCGTTCAGCACTTCATTGGCAGCTTCCATGTTCTCCTGTGCTGCAATATGTTCCTTGAGCTGGTCACGGGCTTCTTCCTGCGCATCGAGGAGCTGCCTGCTCAACACTTCATTGGCAGCCCCCTTTTCAGCGATGACAGCTGCCATGTTCTCTTGAGCCGTGACGTTTTGCTTGAGCTGGTCAGATTGGATGCGGTTGAGACGGTCCAGATCCTGGGATTCTGCCTGCGCATCGAGAAGCTTCCTGTTCAAAGCTTCTTTTTCGGCTATGGCGGCTGCCATGTCATCTTCAAGTTCACTGATGCAGACATCTCTCAGGTCAACTTGCATCTTGAAGTCGAATTTGGCATTGGAAAATTCCAGCTCGAGTGCGCGGAACTTGTCCTTTCCTGCCTTCATCGTGGCCTCAGCATCTGTGATGACTCGCCGAAGTATGTTTAACTGCGAGTCTCTCGTGCCAACTTTGGAGGTGGAATTGGCTGCGGCCTTTTCAAGGGAAGAGAAGCTCAACCGGAGTGAGTTGAGCTTGGCTTGCTCGTTGGTAATGGCCGTCTCGAGCTCCCGGATGGGCTCGGTTTTCTTGCCAACTTCCGAATTGGAAGTGGCTGTGGCCTTTTCAAGGGAAGAGAAGCTCAACCGGAGTGAGTTGAGCTTGGCTTGCTCGTTGGTAATGACCGTCTCGAGCTCCCGGATTCGCTCGGTTTTCTTGCCAACTTCCGAATCGGAAGTGGCCACGGCCTCCTCAAGGCGGGAGACGCTCAATTGGAGTGACCTGAACTTGCCTTGCTCGTTGGCGATGGCCGCCTCGAGCTCCTGGATTTGCTTGTTTTTCTTGCCAACTTCCGATTCGGATGTGGCCACGGCCTCCTCAAGGCGGGAGACGCTCGCCCTCATTGTGTCGATCTTCTCTGTCGTGACCATCTCAAGCTCATAGAATCGAGTCAGTCATTTACCAACTTCCAAGTTGGAAGTGGCGAGAGCGGCGTCTATGTGCGTGATTCTCGACTGCAGCTCTTCTCCTCGGTCCGTTTGCTTCTACAACGCGAATTTGAGTTGCCTGACGCGACCTCGCCGTTCTTCTAGCCCATCCCGGGCCTGGCGAGCATGGAGCCGTAACTCGCGGAGCTGTTGTTGCATCTTGTCGTTCTCGACCAGGCACTGTCGTATCTTCTTCTCGGCCTCGTTGGTTCGGTCATTCAGGGACCGTTCTGCCGCAGTGACTCGAGCAACCAATGTCTGTGAAGCTGACCTTTAGAGCTGACCAAAAATTGTGTGTAGAAGACGGCTTGAGGGTGGTGAAGTAGGTTTGAGGTTCGGGTGCAACTGACGGAAAGATCTGGCTACAGCTCCTTCGCGCAGCCGATGGCTAGCGTGGATCTGTTTTTTGCTTATGTCATGGGTAGTTGAAGCCATCGTCCGGACGAGAATGTCGAATTAAAAATTCTACATACACGTCCGGACGATGGCTTTAACTACCTACGCATTATTATTATTTTCTCTAAGAACGAGCTATGGCATAGTTACGCCATGTAGTTCTGCTATTCTTCGCGCTAGCCATCGGCTGCGAGAGGGTGCTGTAAGGCCCGATCACGTGAATGCGCACTGAAGTGGAAGCCGCGCTCGGCGCATCCGCGCCCTCGAACACCTCGACCCCCACGCCAGTTCTTGGCTCGACTGACTTGTGAAGACACTATCATCTAACAGAAGCGTCATCTCTTGACGGGATACACGGCTTCGGCCAGGTTAGCCCTGCGCGCTTCTCGACCAACAGGTCGTCACGACCTTACCTCGACACTGCTTCTGCCGTCAACTCCGACACGCGCCTCAAAGGCAAGTGTCCTTCCTCACAAGCTCACCCTCGACACTGCTTCTGCCGTCAACTCCGACACGCGCCTCAAAGGCAAGTGTCCTTCCTCACAAGCTCACCCTCGACACGCACCCCAGAGGCAAATTTCTTTCCTGACGAGGCGCCCTTAAGGCGACGATTCAAACATAAGAGTAAGTCCCAGACATCCAAATCGCTTTTACTTGTGCTCACGGAACAGTCAGGTTGACATAGCACTCTGTGCTACTGTCACAAGACACACCGTCACGATGGCGGATCATTCCACACGAGCTCATATCATCAACTTCAACCCTGGAGACGTCGAGGAGCTCGAAACAGCTGATCGTATCGGAGGCATTGGGACCATGCTCGAGAACATCACCGGTCTAAGTGCTCTAGTGTTGTCGATTTGCTGCCAAGTCCCTTGTGGAAGAGTCATCAACATTTTTCATATCGAAACTAGGATGAAAAGACTCCACGTCTCCGGTATCCTCGAGGAATCACTGGATGATATCTTAAAGTCCGGTGGTTTCGTCCCGGAGCAGCTTACGAAAGTCGCATATCATATGGGATTCAACCTCGGAATATGGGACAGAGGATCGGCTCTTGCTTACTCGGAAGTCCAAGACATCTCTCTACCGACCGTTCTTGTCAAGTACCAGGGCGTGGGTCTTTGGACTGGCCTAAGACGGAAGGATGGAGAGGAAGCAAGCGCCCTTGATGTATGCCCAACCGCGTCGATTCTACCTCATCCACCTGAGTACAACCGC
Organism: Diplodia seriata; assembly: GCF_021436955.1. Classification (NCBI taxonomy): domain Eukaryota; kingdom Fungi; phylum Ascomycota; class Dothideomycetes; order Botryosphaeriales; family Botryosphaeriaceae; genus Diplodia; species Diplodia seriata. Next base: position 870,658 of record NW_027117308.1, on the reverse strand, counting down.
ATTCTTGGTCTCATCGATAGGCTGGAGATTCCCGATGGATTACCGGAACTTGTACCGTACTGGAGGGAAGACTTTCGGAGACGATGGTACCGGCCAATTGACCAATTCGCTCGGCTATGGGATCGGTGGATTTCCACATTGCCGGAAGATCAGCGACCCCCCCATGTCAACCAGCGAGCCACGGACTGGGACCAACAAAGCGTACGGATCAACGCTTTCTATTACATTCAATTAGCGGACTACAATGCTAGCATGGCCGTTACGAAGCCATTCTCCCGCTTTGGCGCCATCACAGCCGAGCAGCAGGCCGAACTTCGGGTCAAGAAAAGACCATCTATCTTGGAGGATACACAGGGATTCCCTGCCGCGCAGAGACATTGCATCCGCGAATGGCTGCGACTACTCGGCATCAAACATGGGTGGGAATTCAAGAGCTACTTTAACAGCCTTGATGTATGCATATGCACCTTAGAAAAGGACGGAGCAGGAAAGTACAGGATCAACATATCCGATGAGAATTGCGAGTGGAGACACTTTAAGCAAGCATCCATTCCCCCCACTCTCTACCTTTTCAAAAAACCGGCGAGAGATCTCGGGTCGGCGGACAAGGAGTCGGAAGTCTTTCAAATGTGGGATGTTTTGCCTGGTTTCTTTGACGGAGCCCATGACGGCGCTGTGGAGACTTTCCTGCTATACACCATCCGGTCTGCCATGGAGCTGGACCGCTATCCAGACACTGAAGTCCTCCTATCGTCAGCATCACCGTGGGCTCTGGACATCAACATCTCGATGAAAGCATTCGGAGATCGCATGAAGCACGATCTTTTCGTCAATCGCATCGAGTGAGATGAGTGGACCAGGCTTGGCTTAGAGACATGCGCTGACATGTTCTCAAACAACTGGGACATGATCCCGCAAAAAGTTATTTCATGGTCGATTGCGAGTGAAGGGTTGATAGGCGTGCTTTCTGGCCCAATCTCGATGCCCACAGTCGAGGCAAAGATGCTTTGGCTTTTTTCTTTTCAACTTTCACTCTTGTGCGGCATCAAGGGAAGATTTGCAGGCTTGGCTTAGAGACATGCGCCGACATGTTCTCAAACAACTGGGACATGCTTCAAGAAAGATCCCGCAAAAAGGTATTTCATGGTTGATTGCGAGTGACGGGTTGATAGGCGTGCTTTATGGCCCAGTCTCGAAGCCCACAGTCGAGGCAAAGATGCTTTGGCTTTTTCTTTTCCTTTTCTTCTTTAACTTTCACTCTCGTGCGGCATCAAGGGAAGATTTGTAGCAAAAAATCAGAGATCAACCATCACTATTCTGTCCAGTGAATAGAAAGAACTGGACATGTCGATAAGTACTCTAAGTATAGACAATACCACCATCAACGACCATGGTCTGTCCAGTCACGTATTCACTGTCTGGTCCAGCCAGGAAACTAACGACCTTGCTGACATCTTCCGGAACACTGGTCCTGCCAAGTGCAATCAGCTCACTTGTGTACTTCTTGATGGTATCGCCCTTCTTAGCGCCGGTCGTCTTGCCCAATTCCTCGTCTATCAAGTCCCACATTGCGGTACCAACGATGCCAGGAGCGTAGGCGTTCACGGTGATTTGGTGAGTTGCCATCTCCATGGCCATAGCCTGGGTCAGGCCGCGGACAGCCCATTTCGAAGCAGAGTAGTGGGACAGCATGGCAAAGGGTTTGAAAGCGACGATGCTGAGGTAGCAGGGTTTAGCAAGCGACTCTGCGGAGGAGGGGACTCGCATACCTTGCGGCGCCAATGAGCTTTCCGCCCCCACCTTGTTCTATCATCTGCTTGGCTGCTTCCGTGTAGCAGTGGAAGACACCATAGACGTTGATCTCAAACATGCGGCGGAAGTCTTCGTCGGTCAATTTGAGCAGGGGCTTGACTTGAGCAATGCCGGCGTTGGCTACCATGGTGTCCAACGGCCCAAGCTCCTTCACTGAAGTGTCGACTATGTTCTTGACGTCTGCACGCTTCGAAACATCTCCGATGACGAGAGTAGACTTGCGGCCCAAGTGTCTGATGTGAGATACAACCTCCTCGGCCTGATCCTTGTTGTGAGCCATGTCATTGATAGTGACGTCGTAACCATCCTCAGCAAGACGGATGGCGATGGCTTTGCCGCTGTCAAAGAGTGAGCGAAGTATGTGCAGGGGCAGGCACATTGACTAACAGTCCCCTTGCAGAGCCAGTGACTATGGCTGTCTTCTGCAGCTGAGAAGAGCTCACAAACGAACGCGACCACCGTCGAGCGACCGTGGGAGTCGAGGCTCTTAGTAGGAGTCTGGGCGCGAAGCGAGCAGGCATGGTGATGGAGCAGGCTGATAGCTATGGCTGAATTGACCGAAGTGCGATCTAAGAGCAATGCAGGGCAAAGTGCGTCGGCGAACGTTTGTATGTAGACGCAGCTCGGGGGCTGCTACGCCGGCGGAGCAGCCGGGCGTGCGGAGTCGTGCGATGGGACAAAGCATGGCATTGTAGCACGGTGTGGGGTAGAGCGCGGCTGCATATCCGTACAAAGTGCGGAGAAGCGTTGGCGGAACAAGGGTGATTGATGCGCGAGAGGTTGGGGTGCAGGCGCGTGGGAGGACGCGTCTCGGCTTGCCGGAAACGAAGCGCTACGTCGCTTCGTGGTTCAGAAGTTTCAAGCAGTTTCTTATCTCCGTGGTGCTATTCCAATTTTGGGGTGGAATCAGGCAGAACACTCGCTTCTCTCGCGTCGGAGCGTGTAACCTCGCCAATCAAGTCGCGCGATTCTGCCACGACAAACCCAAACCACGAAGGGATGGCGGCGACCCTTGAGCGGCACAACAAGCGAGGCGGTGGGGCAGTGCCAGCACACCTCAGGATGCAGAGATTTTCTCTTTGCCCGGAAGATAAAGCATAACAGCCATTTTGAATCTTCAATCGCAGCTTTAGCTCACTTGGGAGAGCGCCAGGTTAGTAGTCCTGAACACCCCTCTCTCACAACTCATCCACTAACAACACAATAGACTGAAGTCCACTTCAGCCAACAGCCATCTGTGCGGTATCTGGAGGTACTGTGTTCGATCCACAGAAGCTGCAAGACCTAAGAAGTCTTACCAGTCTTAGACTGGTCAGCAAGCCTTATCTTTTTGCTTTTTGTTCGCCTTGATGCTGGACTTGTGTGACAGCCTCTTGGTCGTGAACTTTTTGCCGGGCGTGGAGAGGCCAGACGTGAATGTATGCAAACAAACGAGTTAAGAGGTATGACTTTTAGCCTCCTAACTGCAACGTCGTGCGAAAATACTGCGTTGGCATTATTTTCATGCTGTGGCCGTGCCAGTGTTCATCAAGTGGAAATGATGACCACCGGTGATCTTTCAACGATACTATCCGACGACAACAGTACTATGAAACCTAGGAACGACCAGCGGCATTTCGTGGCCTACAGTTAGTTGATACTCGACTGGAGGCGCCCCTAGAATAATTAAAGATTGCTTCCAGAAGCGAGCGGCAACACAGCTCACAAACTGCTGAACAACGCCTGAGATGGAAAGTAATGATGCATTGCAAAGCCATTTGAGCTATGCCCAGGAAAAAGAAAAGGAAATATGAATACAACAGGACCCCTTATCGAAGGCATAATGGTATCAAGCATTCCCCTCAACCAAACCCACCCAACCCAAGAAGGGAAGGAAAAACGCCTATCGAATGGCCAATCAAACCCAACAGAAATCGTCGCTCATGATTACAATGCAGACCGACCCCATTTCACTGTCTTGCAATGTGCCACTCCCGGCCTTGATACAACCACCGGCATAATACAAATTGTACGCATCGGAACCTGGCCGCACGCCTGAACTTACGTCCGCCCACCACTAGCCGTATGGTCCACGCGCACGTTGCTTCCGTTGTTGCCGGCTGGGCTATTTGCCACAACCGTCAGCAGGACATCACAACGAGAATTATGCGAGACTGGGCATGGTGGTGGTAGCTTTGGCGTGGGTGCAGGCTCTACTTGTACTGCGGGTGCTGTTGGGGTGGCTGGCCGTAGTCTTGCATGGGGTGTCCGCCGGGCTGTCCACCAGCGCCGCCGTTGACCTGGGCTTGGACATCGGGACGGTACCTGAGGACTGTCAGCACTTCCTCCCCGGTGCGGGCTCTCTCTTCGCGAAAGAAAGGTGGTGGTGGCGTGACGGGCGGGCGACATACTTGATATCCTGGTAGAAGTTGCAGATGTGGCAGCCGACCTCATGCCACGGCTTGATGGAGAAGGGAATGATGGGGACGAAGCAGAAGGTGAACCATTGCCTGTGCAAATTGTCAGCGGGTCTTGTGCGACATATGTGGTTTGATTGAGAGCGCCGGCTTGGCGTGCGTGCGCGCGACACAGCGAACGGGAATCGCAGAGAGCTGTACCAGCGCTTGAAGACGTGACCGGAGAAATTGCCGCAGTTCTGGCACTGACACGTGACGTTTTCGTAGCCCTTGAGGCGCGAGGTGAAGGCTGGCGAGAGGCGTTAGCTATGTGGATGCTGGCGTCGGAGCGGCCGGCGTTTGCACGGAGCTATGCGAGAGCTGCTACTCACTGTGTTGACCACACGTGAAGAAGAAGAACATGGTGAGGGAGGGCGCGAGCTGGCGAGGTGAGAGCGGCAGGCGGCGAGGGAATGGTTGGGCGGAGATGTTGGTTAAGAAGCGTTGGCGAGGGAGGCACTGCTTGGTGCTTGGAGCTCGCCATGCCTCGGCGCTTGGCAGTGACGACGTTCGCAGCGCCTCAGCCACCGCACGCGCCCGACGCGCCTCCGCAGCTCCACTCTCCTCTCCGCTCCCCAGACGCGTGAAAGACGACGCGAATCGTCCCCGACCCGTCGCGCTCTCACGCCGCTGCTCACCCTCCACCGCCAGCCTCCTCCCGCCGCCCGCCCGTTGCCTGGTCAGCCTGCACCCTGTTAGCTCGCAATCCGCTCCCTCGTGCCCGACATCTGGTCATGTCGCCGGTCCTCATGACCCTACAACCCCCAGATCTGCTTATCGATGCCTGAATCTCCCGCCGAAAAACGCCGCAATGACGCTGCCGCTGCTTTCAATCTTCGCAAATGTCGCAAAAAATAGATGTACATATACGCCCCTGCCTTTCCCCTGCTGATGCCGCTCTTTTCGCTGTCGCTCGTTCCTCCAACGCCGTGCCCGCTGCTTCGCCGCCTGATGGATGCTTGCCCGATAAGACTGTAAAGTCGCTCTGCACGATCCTCCGCCGGCCCATAGACGTAGGTAGCAGTGCCTGCCCACATGAATCCCACCCCAAAGCCCCCAGAATCCATCTAAAACACAAACGCCCAACTTACCAATGTCTCGAAAAGGCGTCTCAAGACCCCCCATCCCACATCCCCGCCACCTCTCCCCCCAATCACCGCAATCATGGGCGTCACCATCTCCAAGACGTCGGAGCTGTCGCCCATCTCCATGGTCAGCACCGTCTTCGGCTTCCTCGGCTTCGCCTTCACCATCGCCACCTTCCTGCGCGTCACGTGGGAGAACATCCAGACCTTCGTCGGCGCCTCGACCCAGATCTCGGACCTGCTGGGCAACCTCAAGCAAGGGCTGTACGAGGAGCGCTCGCACCTACGAAAAGTGCGCCGCTGGCAACGCCGCCGCAGCAGCTTCCAGGGCGGGCCGCGCGCCGGGCCCTACGACGACTACAACGACTACGGCGACGACTTCGATCTGGGCGGCGGCGGACCACTGCTGCAGGAAAAAGAGGCGGATTCGTACTGGCCGTACGGTGGTGGCAGTGGGCGGCGTCGTCGGCGAGGGGGAGGAGGAGGGTACCATCCGGACATGAAGGACCTGCACGACGACGACCAGAGCACCAGGGTCATGCGCGAGGCCGTGCGCAACATGATCCGTGAGTTTCGGTACCTCGAGCAGCCGTTCCTGCGGGACGATGTCGAGGCGCCGGGCCGGGCTGGCAGGAGATTCGTCAGCAGTCGCGATCCGCACGTCAGGAACGGCGAGGGCTACAACGGCGGCGCGCCGTCGGACGACGAGCAGGAGTACTACAAGACCGAGTATCGCACCACGGGGTACAGGGAGCGCTGGCTGTGGTTGAACCGCAAGGGCGCCGTCGTCGATATGATGTCGCAGCTGTCGAGGCTGGAGACGAGGCGGATTGCGAAGGAGGTTGGGGAGGCTTGTTTGTAAGTCTTGTTTTTCAGATCCGTTGTGGTGGGAGAAGGCTGACGTTGCGTAGGATTGTGAGAGGTATGGAGAGGGATTTCCAGGTCATGGATGATCGGATATGGAACCTGGAAAACAGGATGTCGAGAGTGGTTGGTCTCCGGCGAGTAGACCCTCCGTCCCCGTGAGAGACTCGCCCATGCCCCCGAGAGGGCCTCTGTTCCCGTGAGAGGATGCTAAGATTGCGGGATGGTCGCGAAGCACAGCCGTGCAACTGACAACAACCCGCTGTTGAGGAAAACATGGCCAGATCGAGAGCCGTTGGGATGGGGCCCGTCATTATCAATGCCGTTTTGTGTGACGATTAACGAAAGTATTAAGACTGAGCCCGTTGGACGGCCCAACTGTCCCTGTGTATCCCCACAACGCGGGAAAACTATCGGCTACAAGCAAATTACCAACGTAACAACACTAATGATTCTTCCCATGTATCCGTGTACCAGATATACCCGTATCAAATGTATCACCATCTTACAACTGGCACACTTGGACAGGTCATCAGGATCTTTGTAACACGGCAAACAGGCTCTAGCAAACAGCAACCATGTCCACCATAAAAGCTCCCACCAGCCTGCTGCGGAGCCCATGCGACCAGCCTGCCGTTTCCATCAACCGTAGCGTGGCAACCATCCCTTTACCCTCACGATGATGCTCTCTTTGTCTACTTTCATCCTAATGTCTGCGGCACTCCTAGTGCGCGCAGATTCGACAGAATCCACGATTCTCTCGACAATCACCTCCACGAGCACGAGGACCCGAGTAGTCAAATCAGCATCGCCATCGGTACAGCAACAACCCCTCTCCAGCACTTCACCCCCAGAAACAACAACACTCACCACGACAATCATACCCCCAACCAGCTCCACAACAACCGTCATCCTAACCATCACTTCTCAGACGGCACCGACCCAATCCTGCGGAACGACAACCACCACCACCCAGCCCACCGTCACCGTCGCCGTCACCCCGTCCTCCGCCAGCCCGCCGTCGTCCACCGCCGTCGCCACCACCACCGCATCTCCTCCCGTCTCCTCCACCTCGCCATCGCTGTCCACCTCCACCCCATCCTCCTCCCTCCTCGCCGCCGCCACAACCACCGCAACCCCAACCCCCTCATCCTCCTCAACCGCCGACGCCGCCACCGCAACGCCCTCTTCTTCTCTCTCCCCCATCATCGCCTCCTCCTCAACCTTGACAATTCAATCCCCAGACTCCATCACGACCAGCACCACCATCGCCACCACCACCGCATCAGGGGGCACGCCCTTCCCTCCCCCGCCGTCGACGAGCACGAGTACGCAGACGACGGTTTATACGCCGGGTAGTGGAAACGGGACGGTGAGCGCGACGGGGAGTGCGAGTGGGAGTGTGCAGACGGCTGGTGCGGCGGCGGCGGCGGCGGAGGTGGGGCGTGTTGGAGGAGGTGGTGTTGTTGTGGGGTTCGTGGTGTTGATGGGGGTGGTGTTGTGAGGGTGCGGGTGAGGGTGAGGGTGAGGGGTTGGCTTGGGGGCGTGTGGGTGATGGAAGGCGGAGGGAAGGACTTGGTGGGGAGGGGGAGGCAAGAGAGAGGGGTTTTTGTTGTGGAGTGGGTTGGTCGGTTTGAACGAGAGAAGTGGAGGGGCCGGACAGGCGGCGGCGGCGGCGTCTTAATGGGTGGGATCGGCGGGGGAGAGTGTATGATTGTTTTCGTCTCGGTTGAATACGTGGGCCCTGTTCGGTACTGTGTATGCTTTGTGTTGGTGTAGTCTCTTTTGTATGTGTACCCGCGCGCTGTGTGCTGTGAAATACGCACGTAATATGAGGAAGCTTATACTTGATCCGAATATGTCTTTCGATTGGTGTCTCTTTCGACTAACAAGGCATCGTCCTGCAAATGAGCTACTGATGGAACAAACCTCTTATTGCACAAGTCCGGGTTCGCTCAGCTCGGGGACAGCATCACATCACCGAGCTGCAGTCATGCTAAGAATAGGAAGAGAATGGCTGACAAATAGCTGCATCCTATAGGCTTCTGCATAGTCTTCTGTTGCCTAAATGTTGCCTCTGCATTTTGCCGGCTGACAGAATCCCTCGTCTCGTATATGCTTCTCTTCGAATTTTTCGGTCGCCAAATATATCTACACACCTCTCCCGCTCCCTTTATAGTTGCCCTCGTCCTCGTTCTCCTCTTTTTCCCTTCCCTCCTTTTCCGCTTTCATGACAGTGTGTTTCGATTGGCGGACCAGCGCATGGTCACGAATGTTATTCAGCCCCTGCATCGCATGAGTAATCCTTGCTGAGCGACCATCAGCCCCCAAATCCATCCATCGACCCGGGACAACAATCCAGCCTTGCCAAGAGGCTATTGCTACTGTGACTCTTGTGATTACCCCGCACGAGGCTGACTTTTCGTTGAAACGTCCTGGACTTAATAACTCCCTTTCAGAACACATCTCGCGTGCTTCCAAACCGACACGCTGACGCTTTTCAGAGGGAAGCTGTTACCGCAGAATGTCGGGATTAGAGGCGTTCGGCGTTGTAGCAGCCGCTATCCAACTATCGGCGACGTTTCTCGGGTACTTGGACACCATCAGACATGCGCCAAAAGAGCGGAACAAACTTTCCGAAGAGGTGACAAGTCTGAGGAATATCCTAAACGCCGTCAGAGATGCTTTAGATCAGGACGAGAAGGCGAATGACGCCATCGAGACACAGCTCAAAGTGCCTCTGGCCAACCTGGGTCAGAGGCTGAAGCTGATGGAAGCGAAGCTGTCGAAGAAGTCTTTCCGTAGAGATCTCGGATGGCCGTTTGAAAAGAACGAAGTCGAAGCCTCGCTCCAAGCCATCGAACGTGTCAAAACCACGTGCGCTTTCGTGCTTGGGCACTCCACCAGGTAGGTCGTCCACTGGAGAGTTTTTGCATGTCAGCATACTGATTAAAGTCAGACAACTGGCGAAAGAGGCCACCGAGGGGGTGCGTAGCGTGGACGCGAAGATCAGTCCGATGATTGCAGACGCAGCCGGTGAGTCTTCTTCAAATATCTTTGCTTTTAATGTATAAGCTTAATGCCATATAGAGGCCAGAAGAAATGAAATTCTTGACTGGATCGGGCCTCCCGATTTCCACCACAAGCAGCAAGACAATCGCAACAAGCGGCACCCCAGTACAGGGTCGGCATTTCTTGGAAACCCAAAGCTCGTTGAATGGATTGAAGGAAAACACAACATACTGGCGTGTATTGGAGGACGTAAGTCGAGTTCTTGATGGGTTTGAGAGCGTCGTTGACTGTAAAACAGCTGGAGTTGGCAAGACATTGATCGTGTAAGCCCCAAAGCAAATCAAGGCCATCTTCCTATGCTAAAGCTACCCAGCTCGATATTATACGATCATCTGCAAAAAAGGTTCCCCAGTTTGGATACGGCAGTGGTTGCAGTCTACCTTGACTTCAATCAGCCCGACCAGCAGAGCTGGACGGCGTTCTCTGCCAGCCTTGTGCGACAAATGGCCGAACTCAGAACAGAACTCCGGAACGACCTCATTGAAAAAACATTCCAGTCGAAATTTACCAACGGCCTTAAAGCTACAGAAGAGGAGTATGGCGCCTTCCTGGCGTCCCAGCTGTCCTACTTCTCAAGAGTATTCGTGCTTGTAGATGCTCTGGACGAGGCCAATGACTCCCTGCGCGCCCGGATTCTCAAGGGAATAGCAGGCTTGCAAAGGTGGCCCAAAGTCAAATTCTTGTCCACTTCAAGGTACTGGCATAATATCACGGGTGCATTAAGGCTGGACATCGACTCGGACGAGGATGATATGCGTAAGTGTCTTAGGAGAGAGGTGGAGAAGAATGACCACTGGGCGCGTGAGCGAAGCCTCTCTACGCCATTCATCGAGGATATGCTGGATAGGATTGTCAAAGCTGCACAGAGAATGTGAGCACGGTGGAAACTCCCTAATGGCACCTTTACTGATCGTTGAGTAGATTCCTAATGATCCGTCTCTCCCTTGAGGCTCTTTTCGAAAGCCAGACCCAAAGAGAGGTGGAGAAATTCCTGGAAAATTTGCCAGACACGATGGACAAGGCGTATGACGACGTGGTTGACCGTATCCAACGAGATCGAAACAAAAAAAGGGCCATTGAGATCCTCTCTTGGTTGCTCTACAGCCTTGAACCTATCAGCGCGAACGGTATCCGACATGCCCTTGCGGTTGACCTGGTGGACAGAGCTTTCTTTGAGAACGACCTTGTTCCGGAGAGCCTGCTGCTGAGTTCCTGCAAGGGGCTCGTGATCATCGGCCAGCAGGGCGGTTTGCTGCATTTCTCTCATAAGACAGTGCACAAGTATCTGGAGAAGCACGAGAGCGTCCTCTTCTCCAACTGCCACACAGTCCTTGCTGAAAAATGCTTAATCTATCTCTCGCAGGACAAGTTGCCTAAGAAGCTCCTAGGCGAGGAGACATCGTTTTTCGAATACGCCTCACGCAACTGGGGCTCGCATGTCCGAATGGCAGGATCCGACAGTCAGTTGTCGAAGGTGGCTAATGCATTCATGTCCGATCACACAAAGTTATCACGCAGCGTCAAGTGCATCAGCCTTCTCCAACATCGGGTTGCATACCACCCTGTTCACATCCTGGCACACTTCGACTTGCGGGAGATGTTTGAACAACAGATCGGCATAGACGGGTCACGAGAATTGCTTCGAGATGCCCACGGGAGAACAACGTTATTCTTTGCAGCAGAAGCCAATAGTCTGGCCGTCGTGGAGCTGTTGCTAAGCAGGGGGGTTGTTGACGTGAATCTCGCAGACCGGCGAGGGTTGACTCCCCTTTTGATCGCACTTCGTCATGGCTGCACCAAAGTTGGAACTGCCATCATACACCACTCTCAAACAAACCTTGAGCGATCCGATACCCAGGGATTCACGCCACTACATGAGGCGGTGGTGCGGAAGAACCATGGAATATTGAGACTACTTGTCGATAAAGGCGCAAACATTGGCGCTGAAACGACGTCGGGAAGAACAGCGGTTGGGTTGGCGATGCAGGACACTACGGACTGGCCATTCGAAAAAGGCGAGCCCATCGGAGATGCCGCGTCTTTTGAAGTAAGTCCAGCTCGTTCGACGGGGATCTGCGGAGCAAAAGCTAACTGGCACACGGACAGAAAAGCATCCTCGCCAATCTGGTGTTCAGAACCGACATCGAGAGCATCAATCGGAATGCTGTTCTCGCAGACGCCACAAAACAAATGACGCGGAACGACGTTGTGGAGGCGTTGCTCGTCAGGGGCGCTGATGTGTCCTCTCGCAAGCCAAATGGCAGCACGGCTCTTCACTGCGCGGCCGAAACGGGCAACTGGAAATCGACACAGCTCTTATTGCTATACAAAGCCGATCCAAATGCTCCTAGTTCCAGCGGAATAACAGCTCTGCATCTTGCGTGCAAAAACGGATCTGCAGCAAACGTACGGCAACTAGCTCCTGTTATGGCGGATTTGAACGGACTGGCAATACAGGGAGACCGCAGAGTGAGCGCTTTATACCTTGCAGAACGGAACGGCTTCCGGCACATCGCCGAATACCTTCAAGGGCTAAAGGCGAAGAATGTATCGCAGCCCAAGGTCATCGAGAATTCGGCGGTAGATTGCACAGACTCGGCGGCATCCTTAACCCTCAAGAACCAGCGGCGCGCTCTCGAATTCATTAGGGCAGCCGAGGACGACGATCTTGCCAAAATGTCACGAATAAGGAACCAAGGAATAGACATCGAAGTCAGAGCTTTCCCAACCGAACGCACAGCTCTGCACAAGGCCGCCTTCTTCGGGCACCAGCGCATTGTGCGGTGGCTACTAGACAACAGAGCAAACGTCAACTCTCGAGATTCCTCCAACAGGACCCCCCTTTTCGATGCTTGCATCAGGCACCAGCTCGGCATCGTCAAGATCCTGCTCGACCACGGTGCTGACCCCGACGTATTGGACATCAATGCCCTCCGCCCGTTCGAAGCGGCCGCCAACGAGGAAATCCGCACACTGGTTCGGGAACGGAGCTCCACAAAAACGCACCTGCACGACCTCAGCGATCTCCACCGAGCCGTCCGGGCCAATGATGTCGAGGAGGTGGGCCGGATCCTTAACCGCGGAGACAACGACCCGTTGTCTTCCCTCGACGGCGACGGCAACACCCCGCTGCACTACGCTGCCATCAACGGCCTGGAAAGTGTCGTCAGCAGGATGGTACTTGCAGGCGTCGACCTGGACCAAAGCAACCGCTACGGCCAGACGGCTTTGGACGCAGCCGTGTCGCGCCGTGCCTTCCACAAGGCTGAATCCAACGCCGAATCCGACGCCCTGCGCCGCGTCGTCGAGCTGCTCGGCTGGCCGGCCTTCCGCCGCGACGGGGCGCTGGACTTTGTGCACCGCGTCGGCCTCGAGTTCAACAAGGTACCGCTGCACTGGGCGGCCGAGAGGGGTAAACTGGCGCAGGTCGAGCTGCTGCTCGCCTGGGGCAGCGACCCGGACCGCCCGGACGACTTCGGCGAGACGCCGCTGCACTACGCCGCCGAGCGTGGCCACGTCGAGGTCGCAAAACGCCTGATACCCGTCTCGGCGCCGGGCAGGTTGGACAATCAGGGCTTCACGCCGCTGCGGAAGGCGAGGGAGAGGAACAAGGCGGAGACGGTGCGGTTGATGCTGCCGTTCTGGACCGAGGCCGACGTGCGCGCGACGGATAAGTGCAAGAAGTCGTTCAAGGACTGGGCCGTGGAGCTGGGGTTGTACAATGCCGAAGCCGGGCGCTGGGTGGATTTGCCTTGGGGCACCGGAGGGCCGCCGGTGTTGGACTGATGGTATGTGTATCGAAGCATGCGTGGGCTCTTTGTTCTAATCATTTCTTAAGTACATTGGATACCGTCGTATTGATGACTTTTCACTGTGTGCCGGTTGTTCGTTTCAGGCTTTGCTCAGATTGAAACAAGTTGTCGATATGACGGTGTCGAAAGCACCAGGATATGATAGAAATGACTACTCATCGACTAACCTCTTCCATTTCTTCTTCCGCATCCGCCAGACCCATCATCACCTTCACCTCTCGACCTTGATCACATTCACCCCCCTCCACCCCTCCCGCCACCCCCTGAAAGGCTCATCGCCTCCCAAGCAACACGAACAGTACCCGTACCCATAATCCCACTCCGCGCCCACCCTCCGCGCATCATACACCTCCCACTCATACCCCCAATCGCCCCACCTCCCCACGTCCACCCTCCCCCCTCCGCGCCGCGGCCCCGTCCGCGCCCCCCTCCTCTCCTCCGCCCTCCCCAAATCCCTCCACACCCTCCCGCCCTCCGCCATCGTCTCAACACATCCCTCCCACCGCACCCGCTCGCACCGCGGACACGTCGTCTGATCCACCCGCCCTGTATCAACCGCCCTCCGCACAAACGCATTCTCGCAGCCGGCAGTACACACGCCCCTCTCCCGCCCCACCACCACCTTCCTCTCCCTCGAAAACACCGTCTTCGTCCCTCTCCCATCCCCCCTCCCTCCGCGCGCCAGCACCCGCGCCAGCACAACCCCCCCTTCCTCCGCCGCCGCCGCGACGCGCTGCTCGCAGCAGCACTCCCAACACGTCCGCCACTCGCGCCGCTTGTTTTCGTCGATCTTCTGCGCGTCGGAGAAGCGCGGCGCGGGCAGCAGGCGCGCGCACGCGACGCACGCGAGGCGGTTGCGCTTGCGCGCCCACGCCGAGTCCTCGGCCGCGAGCAGGTCGCGCCACGTCGACGGCTGGGGCGGGATGAGGCCGGCGAAGAGGGCGCAGGTGGCGCGCAGGTGAGTTGTGTCCGGGAAGGAGAGGTGGGTTATGATGAGGTCGAGGAGTTCGCCGGGGAGGTCGGCGAGGTGGAGGGGAGGCATTGTTGCTGTCTCCTCGTTTTTTTGTTTTTGGTCTGGTTTGGTTTGCCTTTCTCTTTCTCCCCTTTCTTATTTCTCGAGTATTCGGTGGGAGGGCGGCTGGAGGAGGCAGGTGATGGAGGGAGGTCTTTGGGCGGCGGTGGGTGGGATTAACGAGAGGAATATGGCCGAAGCCTGAAGGTGGTAGTGGTAGTGGTGGTGTTGCGATTCAACTTGGCTGGCAGGGCGGGGTCATTTGTATATACTTATGTTGGTGGCTTGCGTGCTGCGCCGCAGGAACGGTGACCGTTTGCGTGATCGGCCGCGGCCGGTGGTGGTGCGGTGAGTAGTCGGTGACTCCGCCCCAGCCGCAGCTGCACAGCCTCGACGTCACTTTTGGGGGCCAAGTCCAGAGCAATTACACGGTGTTGCTCCATTGACAAGAGCGCTTATCAGCCTATGCTAGTCCAGCCGTTGAAAAGATTCATAAGATCAGACCTGGCGAGATGATCCGTTGGTAAACCCCCTATCCCACTCGGGAACGGCGCAAATAATCCAAGTTGCTCATCCGATACGAACGATGCCCAGTTGTTTTGCGTACCGTTACTGTTTGAAACGTCCGGCTGAAATTGTGCACCATCCATGAGTAGTGCATCATCAATGAGGCCTTCCCGTGGCAGCATCCGCTCAGATGTGCGCAAGGCGTTAATGTTGGCTTCGGTCGAGTTCGGTTCGCAAGTTAAGACTGGTCCCTCTTGATCCTGCGGCTGCGCGGCGACCATCTCTTGGGGAGCTGTTTCGGACGGGCGTGGAGGAGGGAATGTCCGTTCCTGCTGGCGGAATTGGGTGAACACTTCTTCCAGAGATCTTTGCACGATCCCTACCAGCTGGCTTCTCAACTGATCCTCCACGACCACTTCATTGTTGTATACGGCCACTTCCAGTGACTGCAGTACCACTTGCGGTAGTCTCTCTCGACCGAAGCTTTCATACCGCGAAAGTACGTTGGAGTCGTAAACGCAGTCTGCGCAATGGTCAGCGCCGACAAAGATCCAAGGTGCATGGGGAGTTCAGCTTACAAGGGCTCGGCATGCTTTTCTCGTCATCTTGGGGGAACAGGATGCGGTAGACACACTTCCATCTCTCTTCCTCGGATTTAGGGGCCTTTGCGCGCTTCTTGCACTTCAGCAATGTCTCTTGGTCGGCGGTGATGACTTGAATCTCAGGATCGTCTTCAAGCCGGATGCACCTCTCCTCTGCCCTTAGATGCGCATTAAATGCCGCTCCGTTTGTGAAACTTTGGAAGCACCGACCGCATCGGTTGATTATGCGGTGCTCTCTGTAGATGTGCTCTCTGTAACAAGAAATCAGACGCATAGTACGTGGGATATCTTCAGGGCATGGCTGACTTACTTCACTCGAGAGACACCATTGAAGCCGGGAAAGTAGCATGAGGCGGCCTTTGGTGCCCTTGGTGAAAACCTCTTGAAGAACGGGCAGGCCAGTCGTCTCGGGGACTCGCCAAGATCATCTTCCCCACCAATCACTGTCTTTAGCCGTTTCTGTCTTCCGTTCCTGCAGCCACTTCCGTTTGCAGCATCTCCAGCGGGGCGCTTTCCTTTCGAATTGGACGAGGCCGTGCTAGATGTTATGTTGGAAGCGGTATTTGATTGACTTGCTCCGCTGGTGGACCCTTCCTCCGCAGCGGTATCGGAAGTACCAGACTGATCAAGGTGATGCTGGTCATCAAGCTCTTCTTCACTCTCCCAATCCTCATCATCGGTAGTGGAGAAGCTTTCACACTCTCTGTCGTCCCAGAAAACGACCTCCTGATCAAGCATTTCGTGAAAAGTCTTCATCACTCGGTCGACAATGGTTTGTCTCATTGGAGAGATGAATGACTGGATTCTATCCCAATCGGCGCTGTAGAAGCTTTGTTCTGAGCAGCTGGAGGTTGTTGCGGTCTTAGCCTGCTCATTTGGTAGTCTATGGCCTTGAGCAACGGGTCCTCCGGACTATTCCATGTATCAGCATTGAACAACATTCATAGGGGAGGTGTAATGGAGGAATGAAGTTCATTCACCTGGGTGCTGGGGTTTGTGAGACTTGGCACTGACTCCCTAACTGACACCGTGCGGTGGTTGTTTTGGAATCGCTTCACTTCCTCGTTCTGGAGAGTTGCCACATGAGCTCGCATCCGATGGTCCAGATCAGCGTAAGTCACCGCCACATCTCTTGTGGCGTAGGACGAAAAGGGATCTGATATCTCTGTCAAGTATCTTGCAAGAGAATAGTCCCGTGAGGTGCCTGGTTTCGGCTGGGGAGTGTTGCTGCTTCCTGGGGCCTGGTCCTCTTGCGTGCCACTTCTAACACGTGCAACTCTGCTGTCTCCCCTGGAGCGGTTCGGGGTAGACTCCATTCTCGCTTCGGTTCTTCCCAGAGCAGGCGTATTTTTGACGATGGAAGTTGTTGAGCTGGGCGCCAATATATAAACTAGACGGCGAAGATCGGGAGAATGTTTGCTGAGAGAAGCGACATAAGCGGCGGAGTCGCAGCCGTTCGCACTTGCGCATGGGAGTCGAGTGTCAGGAGCGCACTATTGGCTGGCGCTTGCGGAACGCGTTCCCTGTGCAGCAGGGACGTGACCTATCATAAGCGATTTAGGAGCTTGACATGTTCAGGATGCTAAATTACACATATCTACACCTTCAGCGCGCGAATATAGAAACCACAAAAGCACACACTTAATTGCTCGCTCGCTCTCTACGCTAGCTTGCTCGCATGCTGACCTACAGCGAAAGAAATATACCAAACCAAAAAGAGCCGCAAACCAGAAAATGCTCAACGCCCCAATACTCTACCCCCTCTTCAATTCCCTTCAACACTCATTCCCACCCATAACAGAAAACCCCATAATTCCGCTTTTTGTGTGTGTGTGTGTGTCTCTCAGAATTGATATATGTACGTACCAGTCCAGCACAGCCCCGTTCAAACCCAAAGGAGGGGAAGCCCCCAAGAATCAAGCCCCACTCACACCCAACCCCTCAGCGCCGCCCTCATCTTCCTCCCCACGCTCGCTCGCGATGCTCTCGTTGATACTCGGCGCCTTCTCGCTGCTCTTCTTCTTCCTCCGCAAGCTGCTCCAGCTGAGCCCACTGCTGCGATCCGCCTTCTTCTCCTCCTTGCTGCGCTCGCCGCCGCCAATGTACGGGCTGCTCGCGGCGCTGTTGGCGAAGCTCGAGACGAAGCCGGGGGTCGGTGGTTCCGTGCCGGCGGCGCTTTCGTCATCGCGGTCGTCGTTGTTGTGGTCCTTGTCGACGCGTGGCGAGCGGGAGAAGAAGCTGCTGGCCGACGAGCCCTTTTCCTTGCCGCTGCTGCCGCCGCTGATGCTGCCGAAGCCGGGGAGCTGGAACTTGGACGAGCTGCCCTTGCGCGAGAGCTTGCTCATCCACGACTCCTTGCCCACCGACGACGCGCCCGTCAGGCTTTCCGACGTGTTGCGTGACTCGGACCGGTCGAGCGAGGCGCGCGGGCTCCACGACGCCGAGAGCGAGAGCGACGCCGTCTCCGCGTTGGACGTGACGGTGCTGGCGCGGCCGTCGCGCGACTTGCGCATCGAAATCGGCGAGACGTCGAGGTTGGCCAGGACGTC
The DNA here is from genome assembly GCF_021436955.1 of Diplodia seriata. Lineage (NCBI taxonomy): Eukaryota > Fungi > Ascomycota > Dothideomycetes > Botryosphaeriales > Botryosphaeriaceae > Diplodia > Diplodia seriata. The sequence continues at coordinate 852,908 of NW_027117308.1, read as the reverse complement.
GACGGGGGACTCGGGCCGCTCGACCGAGGGGACGGCGGATGAGACAGATGTGGCGAAGTCTGTTGTCGCTGTGGCCGAGGAAAATGGATTTTCGGCGGCGTCGAAGCTCTGGGACTTGGATTCGCTGCTCTCGGGCTTCTCCGTCCCGTTCTTGTCCGCGGAACGGCCCCAAGGGCCCTTGAATACAGGTGCAGCAGGGTTCAACTTTCCACTCGGAGGCGTCGCTGGTGTCGGTTGCGGTTGCGATGGAGGACGGGTGCCAATGGGAGCCTGGGGTGGGGATCGCGTCACCGGTGCGAAATCGTAATTGTCCTCCACGACATCTTCGTAGCCCAGACCAGTCGAGGAGTTGTGGTACTGGATAGAAGGACGGCGGGACGGATGACGCGAAAACCCGCTCATTGTGTTGTAACCAAGCTCTACGGCAGTGTTCAGCGGACTCGACCGCTGTGCAGGTGGCTCGGCCGGCCCCCACCCGAAACGCTGGGAACTCTCTGTCGAGGGTCGGGGGAGCTGGTTCATATCGCCGAAAGATCTCGTCGAACCGGGCCTCGGAGATGATGGTCGTTCCATGCCAAAAGCTGGCGGCCAAGACGACTCGTCCTCTTTACCAGGGAACAGCTTGAATCCACGCTTTCTTGTCTGAACATGACTTGGGCTGACTGTGCTGGGGCCTGTAGAGCTCCGGAAGGGCTTGGCCATGGAATCCATCCAGCTACTACCGCCAGAATGGCTCCCACGCCGTCTCTGCGTTCCAATAGGATCCAGGTCTGCCGGATCTGTGCGAGGCACCGAGTGACTTTGGCTAGGTTTCAACGATCCCAAAGCCGGACCTTCATCCGATAGCGTCTTACCTCTTTGACGGCTGAACAGCTGACCAAACCTGCTTTGTAGCATCGAGCCCCCGACATGTCGGGCCGATCCGGAAAGCGACTTCACTGAGAGTGCGTCGGTGTCCTTCCCGGAATCCTGGGGCGGGTATCCAATGGGGAGTTGATTTGAACTGCCTCGCGGGCTCGCGAAGAGGCTAGGGGATCGACTTTGGGCAGATGCTGGGGAGCTGGGGCTCCTGTTCCCCGTCTCTCGGGCTTGGTGTGCGCCCAGGCCTGGAATAGCAAGAGCATCCGGTGCGCCTCCTAGCGATCCGGAAGAATCTCTGTCTCCATCGAAATCAGGCTTGAAGTCGGATTCTCCTTCGTCCGCTGATCGATCAGTTTCGTTTGAAAAGAGATCGGATGGAAGAAGAGCGCCAGCGTTCGGGCTCATAGGCGCGCCACCGGTGAGCATTTCGATCTCAGCAGCCGAAAAGCTACTTTCGCGATTTGCTATTGGGACTGCGCCGTTGGCGAAGTTGAAAAACGGTGATTCGGATATGACTATTGGTGAGATGCTGGAAATGCTGTTGTTGTTATACGGCGCGGTGGTGACAGCGAAGCCAGGAGTGGCAGAGAAACTGTCTTGTCCAATGCTGCCAGCGTGGTGCCTACGCCTCTGACTGGTCCTTCGGGATGGGGCGGCGTCCAAGACTGGAGGTTGCCTGAAGACTTGAGGCTGATTCGCAGCTCTGTTGGAAAGGATCTGTAGCTGGTTTTGCGCCTCGTTGTAAGTTCGGTCCGCAGCTTGAAGAGTGGCCCATGCAGTCTGGTAGCGTTGCTGCAATCCTCTGATGCGATCGCTCCATTGCCGCTCTTCTTCAGCCCACTGAGCTCTGAGCTCAGCATCGATGTCGCCCTCTGCGCCCTCAAACTTCTTGCGTTCCTCCTCAAGAATCCTGTTCTGAATGCCAGTTTCCCGAACGGAATCCTCGAGTGCTTTGATAGCTCCCAACTCCTCAGAATGCTTGTCTCGAAGCTCTACGGCCTTTTGCTCCGAGCTTTTCTGGTAGTCGACCTGCTGCCGACCAATGCGCTCTATCTCCCCGGCCATGTCATCCATCTCGGATTTGAAGCGCTGAACATCGTCTTGCATTTTCTTCCTCTCGTTCAGCTTCTTGTCGAGGGATTTTTCCTCCGCGGTCTTCTTGGCCTGGGCGCGCTGGTTTTCCTTTTCAAGATTGACGACCTCTTTCCTCAGCTCAGAGCTGGCGGCAGTCTTGCGGGCGAGTTCATCCTTGAGCTCATTGTGCTTTGCGTTGAAAACGTCCTTCTGGTCCTTGAAGCCTTTTTCCTCCTCATCAATTGCCTTGCGAGTAACGGCGATGTCCGAGCGCAGCTTGTCCCCCTCGGCCTGCAGCTGGGCCTCGGTTTCTCCAGATTTCGCGTCGTCGGCCGAGTCATCCGCTTGTTGGTATGCGCTTGAGTTGGCGGGGGAATTCCTTCGGCCGGTCGTGGCCCTCCTTGGGTGCGATGTGCTGTTGCTCTGCGAACGAACCATATCCGAAGGCGTGGGGAGCGGTGAGGTTGGCTCGAGAAACCCCTTGCAAGGGGTGATCTTGGGCTCCACCCACCACTTCTCATCGTGTTCGTGCTCGTCATCGTTGGCGATTTCCACCGCGCGGTTGTAGGCGGCGAAGTCGAAGAAGTCGTCGGAGGAAGGCGGCTTCGTGCGGAAGCGGAGCGGCTCGCTTTGGGTGTGGAAATTGTGGTGGTTGATGGCGATTACGCGGAGGGTGTAAGCAGTACCCGGTTTGAGGTTGGCGACGTTCACGGAGGTGTCCTTAGGCCCGACCTCTTCAACTACTTTGACGGTCAGCACGGTTGGACGGCCGTCGGGCGTGGGGCAGCGCACCGAAAACGCCATTGATCTTGATCTGGTATGCCTGGATGCTGCTGCGGGGCTCGGCGGGCTCCCAGTGGAAAACGGCGCCGTCGGCCTTGATCGCTGCGAGGGAAACCTGGGGTGCTGCGGGGACGTCGAGGCCGAGGAGCTTGATGAGGTCGTCCTCCTTGATGACCATGACCAGCCATGCGCGGTAGACAAGCCTAAGTCGGGTCAGCAATTGCAGGCGGTGGACAGGCATGCGACAGGCGCACCAGAGCAGCGCGGCGCAAGTCGCCAGCGCCGTGAGCGACGGCGCAGAAGCGAGCGCCTCCAGCGGCTCCATGCCGGCGGCGCTGACGGGAAAGTGAGCGACGAGCTCTGGCGAAGGCATGAGAGCCGGCGGGCGCCTGGAGCAGGCGGGCGATTGTCGAGGCCGTGGGCAGCGTGGTTGTTCGAGCGTCGGTGGTGTTGCTGCAGCCTCTTTGCGCTACGCTACTGCTAGGCGTCCAGCTCCGGCCGGCGCTTTTGCGGCTGTCGCAGCGCCTGTCAGTCCGAACGGCGGCTGCCATCTCTCCATTGATCGACCTCTCAGGACACCATGTGGTGCATCGCCGGCCTCCTCGTCTGCCACGGCGCGCCCGTCCTTGCGCCCCGTAGTACATGATCCCGCGCAGCATTCCGCACCGCGTGCCGCGCCGCAAAGCCGTGGCGCCTGCGCTGGCTCCGTCCGCGCTCCCGTCTGCCGCGGCTCTCTTGAGAAGCTCGTGACGCGCTGGGCACCACCAGATCGCATCCTGAGACCATGTCAGCCTCCTTCCCCTCCTAGAGCCGTGCCCGCACTCCTGTCCTCTCCACTCTGCTGCCCCTCACGTCTCCCGATCCCCAGTCGCAGGCCACCGCTTGCTCCGTCCCGCAGCCCGGCCCGTTTCTATTTGCTGCGCGCCCGGCGCTGGCCCAACAAGCGCTGCTGTTGAGCGACGCGCTCCAGGCACCACTACTCTATAAAACCCACGGACCCCAGCGCTCGACTCCTGCCCCTCTCCCTGGAGCGCGCCCAGGTCCACCACCATGCAGTACGTCCGCGGGCTGTCCAGCTCGGTGTCCAAGACCTGGAACTCCATCAACCCGGCCACTCTCAGCGGCGCGATCGACGTCATCGTCGTCGAGCACGCGGATGGCTCTTTGGCCTGTTCGCCCTTCCACGTCCGCTTCGGCAAGTTTTCGCTCCTGCGCCCTTATGAGAAGAAGGTCGAGTTCTGCGTAAATGGCACCAAGCAGCCCTATTCCATGAAGCTGGGCGAGGGCGGTGAGGCCTTCTTCGTCTTCGAGACCACGGACAGCATCCCCGCGTCCATGCAGACGTCGCCCCTGGTGTCGCCTGCGCAGAGTCCCGAGTCCAAGGCCGACTCCGCCTCCGCAGACGAGCTTTCAGAACCACCGCCTCTAAGTCTAGCCATCGACGGGCAGAATGACCGCCCGGGCAGGTTCAGGGCGAAAAGCGATCTCGGTGAGCGCCTGTTACTCCCCGTTGCGCTTTCCGGCTAACATGACCAAGGCGACAACCCCATATCACCATTAGCTGAGAGTCCGTCTGTCGACTTTCCTAGCTTGAGCGCCGTGCCCCCTCCTCCGGCCCTTGACCGCGGCGTCAGCGATGAGATTCTTCCCTCTACTAGAGCTGCTATCTCCAAGGCCTTCACTGATAACGCCATTCCGACCATATCTACTGAAAACGAGCCGGAGCCGGGGCACCTTCAGCATCGTTCGACGAGTCCGCCCCCGGTTTCTCGCAGTGATGCTGTGGCACGCGCAATGACTTTGTCAAAGAAGCTGTGGACTTCGAATGTCCCCTCGCAGGTGACAGATGAAGGTGATTTGATGTTGGACATGACGGGCTACAAGAGTAACGAGGAAGATGCTCTGCGGGCGGAGGTTGTGGCGCGTAAAATTCTGTCCGAGGAGCTCGAGGGAAACTACGACATTGGCGCGTTGATCGGCGCTGATGAAAAGGGAAACCTCTGGATCTACAGCAGCGAGGAGGCAAAGGATGCCGCAGCGCGCAAGCTTGCAATTCAAGGCTTGCAGCCTCAAGCCATGAGGTCGTCGGACGCCATCAGCGATCCTGGCTACCACAGCGACGACTCCCCTAGCGACGCCGAGACAGAGGTCGGCACACAGTCACACCGCATGCGCCGTGATTCAGACAGTGGCGTCGGCCTTCTCACCCCGCCAAAAAGTCCCCATCAGGCCTCCGCCGAAGGCACTAGGAGCTTCGCCAAGACTTTACGACTCACGGATGAGCAGCTAAAGTCCCTCGACCTGAAGCCCGGCGAGAACTCGATGTCGTTCACAGTGAACCGGGCTACCTGCCAGGCTTTCATCTACTACTGGAAGCACGATGTTCCGATCGTCATCTCTGACATCGATGGGACTATCACAAAGTATGCCTACTGTGTAATTTTGAGTGACGTCAGAAGCTGACATGTGAATAGGTCAGATGCATTGGGTCATGTGCTGAACATGATCGGTCGCGATTGGACCCATCTCGGAGTCGCAAAGCTCTATACCGACATCGCCACGAACGGATACAATCTGCTGTATCTGACTTCTCGTTCGGTCGGACAAGCAGACACTACCAGAGCCTACCTGAATGGTGTCGTCCAAGAAGGTTACAAACTACCCAGAGGGCCTGTCATCATGAGTCCCGACCGAACAATGGCCGCGCTTCGCCGAGAAATCTACCTTCGTAAGCCGGAGGTCTTCAAGATGGCGTGTTTGCGCGACATCATGAACCTGTTCATGAAGCCTGTTGGCCAGACGCCGTTCTACGCTGGTTTCGGCAACCGGTTCACGGACGCCCTCAGCTACCGCTCTGTCAACATTCCGTCGACACGCATCTTTACGATTAACTCGAACGCCGAGGTGTCGCTCGACCTGCTGTCTCTCAACACGTACAAGACGGGTTACCAAAGCATGCGCGAGATCGTCGACCACTATTTCCCGCCTGTTGGTTTGTTGGTGCAGAATGGAGGTGAGGAGTTTACCGATTTCAACTACTGGCGTGAAAGGCCGCTCGACCTCGATGAATTCTCGGCCAGCGAGAGTAGCGAGAGCTCAAGCAGCGAAGACGGAGATGATGACCGGAGAAGCCTGCACAGTGAGGACGAGGCGGAGACGGAAGGAGAATTGGGCGACAGCTATCTATCACGGGGCTCCATTGACGAGACCGGTCAGATGGAGGATTCGATGATGGCCAGCTCCATTGCCGAGAGCATTGAGGGTGACGGCGCGGAAGTCGAGGAAGAGGAATACGAAGATGAAGACGAAGGAGAGGAATATGAAGAGGAAGACGAGATAGACGAGGAGGAGGCGCAAGAACTGGACAGACAACTCGATGCGCTAGATCTTGACTCGGACTCACCTCCGTCCCCACCGGCAACGAAGGCTCAACCCTTCGCACCTAGCTCGCCGGCGCTTTCGGAAAAGACCATGGAGCCCAGCTCTCCTCGGAGGTAGTCGACCACATTCACGGCGTTATTTCTTTCCACTCATCACTTGGTTTTGGGACATTGGTAGGTGCATAAGAGATGGCGCAAGGGCAGCATCGGTGACTTTTGGGTTCTCTTTTGAAGGAAGATACTGTAAGCATTGCGAGGGCGCTTGTCGTTTGGGAGTTGTAGACCATTGTAATTACCCAGCCTTGTTTCTAGCCTTAGCACGCATTCGTATGTTCTTGAGCATTACTGTGTCTGGTTGGTATTTTGAACGAAGTCTGCTTGAGTGATAGGATGAAACTATTAGCGAAGCGTTTGGCCTGGCTTTTTATACTCGGACGATAGTCTCTCTTGTTAGGCGGTAGCTTGTGGTGTTGAGAGGATGTTGTTCTTTACATATTATTCAACATAACGATATTCGAATTCTCAGAAAAGCGCGAGCAATCTGGATCAATTACAGCGTAGAATTTAGGTTGAAGGATTCGGGTAGGGCGTCGGGCGTCGGGTGTCCTGCGGCGAGCGGTCGGACGTCGGCGAGACTTTGGCCGACTGGATTTGAGATTTTGGGGCTTGTCTTCCTCCAACGGATCATCAACGCGCTCTCCGCTGCAACTCCTCCAGCTCACGATTACGCTCACGCTCCCCTTCCCGCATATCACTCGGACTTCATCGGTCACAGTTGCCCGCCATGTCGTCCATGCGCAATGCCGTCCAGCGGCGCGTAAGTCCACCCACAAAACAGCGGCTCAAATCCGCTGGTCTCGATTTTTCTTTTCTTTTTTAGTGGTAGCTAACTCTACATTTCCTCGACACAGAACCACAAGGAGCGCGCGCAGCCGCTCGAGCGCAAGAAATGGGGCCTGCTGGAGAAGCACAAGGACTACACGCTGCGGGCCAAGGACCACAACGAGAAGCGCAAGCGGCTGAAGACGCTGCGCGAGAAGGCGGCGGAGCGCAACCCGGACGAGTTCTCGTTCGGCATGATGTCGTCGAGCGTCGACCGCCGCACGGGCACCAAGGTCGGCGACCGCGGCAACCGCGCCCTCACCGACGACGTCGTCAAGCTGCTCAAGACGCAGGACGCCGGGTACATCCGGACGATGCTGCAACAGGTGCGCAAGGAGAGGGAGAGGGTTGAGGAGGGGTTCGTGCTGGATGATGAGGAGGGCGAGATCGAGGCGTTGAAGGGCAGGAGGGTTGGGAAGGGGAAGCATACGGTTTTTGTGGGCGATAGGGAGGAGCAGAAGGGCTTTGCGCCGGAGGAATGGTTTGACGTTGAGGATGAGATGGACCTGGAGAGGACGTGGAATCGGCCGAAGAAACAGGCAGAGAAGCACGGAGATGCCGAGGATCTCGAGGAGACTGGTGGTCAACAAAAGAAAGCGGCCAAGGAGCTGGACGGCCGGGAGAAACGAGCGCTGGAGAAGAGAAGAGAAAAGGCGCAACAATCACGGCGTTCCAGGGTGGAGGGGCTGAAGAAGAAGGAGCAAGACCTCATGGCTGCAGAGAAAGAGCTCGAGGACCAAAGAGCCCGAATGAACAACAACGTCGGCGGCGTCAACAAGAACGGTGTCAAGTTCAAGGTTCGGGAACGCAAGCGCTGAGCGACAGCATCGATCCAGCGTGAACTTTTGCTACGTGCGGCGCCACCCTCGACTCGGCTTACAGCTTACTCGGCATTCTCATTGCACCATCCAACCTTATGACCTCTCCGTTCAACATACTGTTCTCTATCGCGTCCTTCACCGTCCTCGCAAACTCCTCAGGCTTGCCCGGTCTCCTTGGGAATTCCATTACACGCTCCAAGCTTTTGCGCACTTTATCACTCAACATGGCCGTCATGTTGCTCTCAAACAGACTGGGCGCAAGTGTTACGACCCTGATACCAAACCGCGAAAGGTCGCGGGCCATGGGTAATGTCATGCTGCGTACGGCACCTTTGGATGCCGCATACGCGACCTGCCCCATCTGGCCGTCGAAGGCCGCGGATGAGGACACCATGATGATGACGCCGCGCTCACCGTCTGGGCCGTACGGTTCATTTCGCGCCAGGTGCGGCAGGACTTGACGGATCAGGTCGACGGTGCCGCGCAGATTTATCGAGACGACCAAGTCGAAGGAGCTGAGAGGGAGGGGCTCGTTCTTCTGGGAGATTATCTAGACGGAGACCGAAAAGGAAAAAAGTCAAAATCAGAGCCTATGATCATCATGCAAATCCACAACCACAGCCAGTCCCTCGCCAATGATTGTGAGGCGCAAGATGAAGACTTACCAAACCAGGAAATCCCACACCTGCACCCGCCAACACACCACCCAGCGGTACGCCCTTGTCTTTCGCGAACTCGACGCTGCCCTTGACGGCCGCCGCCACGCTCTCCGTGTCGGTGACGTCCGTTTCGAAGAAGCGGGCGCGCTGGTCGCCGCCTAGCTCTTTGACCACCTCTTCGCCCGCGCCGCGGTTCATGTCCAGAATGGAGACGTAGGCGCCTTGGCCGTGCAGGAGCTTGACGGTTGCGAGGCCGAGCCCGCTGGCGCCGCCGGAGACGATGAAGAGGCGGTTTTGGATCTGCATCGCTGCAGCGGGGAAGGAAGGAGCTTGATAGATAGCACTGAGTTTATGGTGGATGCTTGTGAGAAGGGTTCGGGCACAAATTCGAGGATGCTGTTGTTTCTGAACCGCTGTGAAGCTTACGGGGTGGGGAAAGCGTGGGATTCAGATGTCAAATCACCCCAAACGACGAGACGAACCTCGGCTCGTGTCTGACAAGCTTGCGCAAGGGTGCGTCGAGGTCCCTAAAAACTGCCGCCCCTCACCGCCTTTCACTGCGTCCTTGCCATTGCCGCCGCGCGGGTCCCTTCCGCAGATCGGGGGACCCAGTGTCGTCTCAGCCAGTCTCGAACCACCATCAAGCCAGCCAGACCCAGCTTGCTCGCGCGAGCTCGTCTCATCCGGCTCGCCTTGCGCAACCTCCTCCTTCCCCACCACTCCTGTTTCGTGGTCACTCTTCCTCGTTTTCCGGTCGCCAACGTCTTCTTCCTCTTCTTCTTCTTCGTCAATTGGGTCGGGAAGAAAGAAAGGTTTCCTGCTACTCCCACGAAAAAAAAAAGTCCGCCGGAGCTTTGCCAGGACGACGACCTGACGGACCGACCCGATTACGTCGAACGACAACGACGACCACAACAACGACAACAACGCACCTTTCTCCCGCTCTCCACCCGCGACGACAACAAAAACCCCACGCACAACCGGCCAATCGACAATTCGACCTCTCGAACCTCTCTCTCTCCCTCTTCCCGACCAGGGGGAACGCGCCGTTCCCAATCTCCTCCCCCTCCCACCCCACCGTAGATCGCTTCCTCTCTCCACACCACCACAACCACCACCGCCAACTCCAATGGCGGCAACAACACCTTCTTCCACAAGCGCCGCTCAGGCGGCGGCAGCAACAACAACAACAACGTTCGACGCGACCACAGTACCGCGCGACCCCGTGCCGCGCAACCCGGTGCCGTTGTCGGCGGGGCAGGAGCAGCAGGTGCGCGACCTGTATCACAAGCGGGTGAGGCAGCGGTGCGCGGACGAGGTGAAAGGTAAGAGGTTTATGATTTTCTTGGGGTTTTTGGCGTGGGAGGTTTCTGGGGGAGAGGTTCATTCGGGGGAGGGTGTGTGGAGAGACTGGGAACGTTCGGGAGGGAGGGGAATGGGAGGGCGGGAGTGCTGATTGAACTCGTTTCTGTCCTCCTTTTTTCTTTTTACCGTTCTTTAAATACCCTGGGGAGCTGGGCGGCTTGTGGCTGCTCCCTTGGGAGGGCATCTTGTCATTTTTTCACCCGCCGCCTTCCCTTTCCTTCCTCCATCTCGCCGCTTTCTTTCATATCCAAGAAACCACAAGCTAACAGGGATTCCCTCCTGCTTTCAGAATTCGCATCATGCGCCCTCAACCGCACCATCAGCGCGACCTGGGCATGCCGGCAGCAACGGCTAGCCATGAACACATGCATGGTGGCGCACGCCACGCAGGAAGAGCAGGACCGCGCGAGGGAAGAATGGTTCGCGACGCGGGAGCTGCGCAAGCGTGAGCGGGAAGAGAAGGAGCGGAAGCGCGTCGAGCAGGAGAAGTTCCACCGCGAATGGTGGGGCTTGGACGAGCAGGGCAAGAGAAAGTTCGAGAAGAAGTGAGGTCGGTGTTGATGGTTTGAGGCTATGGAGTTTGGTTGGCATATGGCATTGGGCGTCGTCTTTGTTGGTGGCGTGGCTTGTGTGTGTGGAGCGCCGGCCATGGCAACGAATGACGCACGCAGCGCGCGGGGTGGTGAACGAATTGAGACTTCTCGCGTCCCGTCGAAAGGAGATGTTGCGCCTTTACACTGTGTGAGCGGTTGAGTCTTGTGTCTGGATGTGTTCGTGCAGTGTTGAGCTCTCTCGCATCTACATCCGGATGTTTGCCTCAACCGTTCACATAGGAAAGAGTGTAGCGTCTTTTGTGGGACGCTGAAGGATCGAATCTGTTGCAACCTACTATGACGAGAAGTGGCAGGGATTCGTTTGACGCATGCGTCACGCGAGGCATTCGACGGAGTCAGGGTGACTGATAAAAAAGAACAAGGCGTTAAGACACGCGTACGGGTCTTCACTGCCACCACAGATGGGTCAATGTGGTCTGTATATGATAACCGTGCAGCATGGATTCTGCACGAATGTATGAAGTGTTTTGTAGCCCCAGGGGATGACGCGGTCAAAACAACCCCACTCTGCTGTTGACAGTGCTCTTTCCCTCGTACAGGTACTGCTAGGCATGCCTCTCCGCAATTCATGAATCTACCTTTAACTCAGCTTCGCCGGCTGAGATATCGAAACGCCCAACGCCGGACACCGTAATCACCGGTTGCTTGCCATTGTGACGTCTTTTTATGCTTCGTTCGACCGCTTTGCCAATGAAGCAATTACTGCTTGGCGGGACCGCACGAAAAACCTCGCCCTCGAGAATACCTGTCGTCATCCACACTTCGGCCTGTCCACCGAGACGCCAGCATTTTTTTTTTCCCTTTTCCGATGCTCGATTCGCCTTGACCACATCCTCAAGCGTCCTCCATCTCGCGGTCCTCCCCCCCACCAACCCCCATAACATCCTCAAACTCATCCTCGTCCTCGTCCATCCCCTCCTCCTGCACGCCCTCCATGCGATCCCCACCACCCCCATTGACGCCCTGCTGCTGGCCATCCCCTCCCTCCTCATCCTCGACATCGCTGTCCCACTCCTCCTTCAGCCCCCAGCCGGCGCCGGTGAAGCAATACCGCTCCGGCGGCAACCTAACGCCATACTCCCTCTCGGGGCGCGGCAGGCTGACGCGGTTCTTCTCCTGCGCCAGCTCCAGCAGGAACTCCTTGGGCAGCACGGGGTTGAACTGGTAGTTCAACCTGCTCGCAATCGCCGACCGGATCGCCGCCAGGCTGACCGTGCCCTCCTCGCTGCCCACCCCACCCCCGCCGCCACCTCCTCCTCCACCGCCGCGCGGCGGGTTGCCCGGCGCTCCGCCTTTGCCGCTTCCGCCTCCTACTGTCGTCGCCGTGGTTTCGGCGGAGATGGCGACGGCGTCGCCCAGCACGCCGGCCGTGTAGCGGTACGCGAAATCCATCAGCTGCAGCGGCACGCGCTCCTGGTAGGCCGACACGCCGAGGTGCGCGAGCACCATGTGCAGCAGGCGGGCGTCGCGCGGGCGTTTGGTCAGGCCCGTGTCGGTGAGGGAGGTGTTGGGTTGGACGGTGGGTGCTGCTGCTGTCGGTGCTGCCGTCGCGGTTACTGGTGCTGTTGTTGCGGGTGGGGACGATTGTTGCGCGGTTGCGGATTCGCCGGCGCCGCCGCCGGGTGTGGTTACTTGTGGAGCGCCAGCATTGGCGGAGCCGCTGGGTGGTGTGCCGGTCGTGGTGTTGTTGCTGGGGTTGCCGCCGCCGCCGCCGGTGGGCGTCGCGATGCCGTTGGGCGCGTCGCCGGTCGCGGGCGATGCCATGGCGACGTGTGGGGTTATTTGGTTGGTGGTGGTTTCGCCCGCGGTGATGGGAGGTGGAGTGGGGAGGTGACGCGCTTTGCGCGGGGGTCGTCGAGGGCGAGAGGAAGCTGTGTGGATAGGGTGGTGTTGGAGAGAGCTTTCCGGAGGTCGGTGGTGGAGTTGCGCGCCGCAAAGCAAGCAACCAACGCGACCGCACGCGTGGTGATTTGCCCGCGCCGAGCCGGGAGCGGCCGCACGCTGGGCCGACGTTAGTCCGTTCCCGACCGCGGATGGAACCTAAGATTCGAGCGTTCATCGGCGCGGGGCCGCTTGGGGAAAAGTTTGGCTACAACGCGGACCAAATTAAGGGCATTTAGGCTCTGATCCCCCCAGAAAATTATGGAAGAGCAAAAAGGAATCCACCAACACCACACGAGCTGCCGCCCTCCAACGTTACCACAACACCTTCCCTAAGCCAACGTTCACGTTTAAAGGACCAGCATTGAACAAAAAAAAAATGTATAATACCGGAATTGAACCAGTTACTGTTGGATCCGCGGGGAATCTTTTTGAATGTTAGAATGACGTTCAGAGGATTCGAACTTGAGGACTACTAACCGAACCCCGGACCACTCCCATGCTAAGGGAGTATTATACCACTAAACCACAGACCCGGCTGTTGATGAAAAGACTTGTGTTGAATCCGTAAATGACCAGTTGTGGACTAGGTGTCGACCACCAGTCACCGGCCACCTCTCACCACAGATCGCAGAAGATCCAAGCCCTTGAACTCCACAGATGACGCTGGACTCATCGTAGGGGGGTAGTTGAATCCAATATCGAGATCGATTGGCCCGCGTGCAAGACTCACGTCTATGTCCGGATCTTGGATTCAACTACCTACGTAAGTAGAGTACATGGCCTTGCGCAAAACACCTAGGTAGGATGCTCAGCGGGCCCAATTCTTCCGTCACCCGCCGCCGCGTCGCTCACAGCTTCGTCGTCGCATCGCCCGCCTCCAATGTGAGCACCCACACATCTCTCACGAACGCCCTAGCCCCGCCAATGACCTTCTTGCTCCACTCGGTGTTGACCGCCAGCTTGATCTGCTCCGCCGGGACGTCCTCGCTATCGTACTCGTGCAGAGCCAGGTACCGCGGCAGCTCGTCGACGCCCAGCTTCTTGGCCGCGGCATCGGCCGTCTGCGGCATGGCGGAGCGCAGCTTGTAGCGCGTAGAGCGGCGGTAGCCCTTGACGGTGCTCAGCATGTCGAGGTGCTGCAAGCGGTACCACGCGTCTAGGTCGTGCTCGGGGTCGTCGGCGTCGGCGCTGGCGGCGGCCGGCTCCATGGCGACGGCGATGACGCACTTTCCCGCGCGGCCGTCCTTGGGGAGCTGGCCCTCGAAGGTCTGGATCTTCTCGTACTGGCGCACGTCGAAGTCGATGAGGTCGAAGTGCGAGCGGCCGCCGGGCAGCTCGTCGTGCGTCATCTTGGCGCCCTTGAGGTCGTCCGAGTCGGCCCAGGCGATGTCCGGGAGCACGTACAGGACGAGGTAGGGGAAGGGGCGGGTGGGGTCGGCATTTCTGTAGCGGAAGGCGGCGGGCGGTCCGTTGCGGAGGGCGAGCATCTCCGGGACGTGGGAGTCGTCGTACCATTTGTTGAAGGTTGCGTCGTCCAGGACTGGGTCCTTGATGGCGGCCCCGACGTACAGGATTCCGGGGGTGGGCATTCTGGGTGGCTTGGGGGGAAGTGTAGGCTGTGGGTTTGGGGGAGCAGATACTCGGAGGCTAGCTGATAGGAAAGGTGAGCAGTGATGGTTAGAATCCCCACGGCGGGGTTAGGGACAAGCAAAGAGCGGGGCTGATATGGCTACTGCCTGGTGCGACGGTATGTGTAAGCTGTCTTTCCGACCATTCCGGTTGTGAGCAACCATCGGCGAGACTTCAATGGCGTCTCCATCACATGCTCCAGAAGTGGGAATTCAAAAGTGAGAATGCGGAGGGGACGCGGAGATGACGCACAGCTCCAAGCTGTCCATGAGCTACTGACTCGTTCGCGGCTGCGGAGACAAATGGACCCTGACTCGCGTGACTCGGCCCTGAGCCAAAATTTCCACTGAAGCATTTCCCCATCACCACTCCCGCGCGCCCACAACCCTACCTCTCGCTCCCGTTTTCCCGCGCGCCCCCCTCCACTCGCTCTCATGGACGCCTCCGCCCTTCTCGCCAAGCAGGGCTGGCGAGGCACTGGTCACGGTCTTGGAAGCACCGGCCACGGCATCGCAAGGCCGCTGCTCATCTCCAACAAGCAGGATGCCCTCGGCCTCGGCAAGAAGAAGCTCCAGGTCGCGGACCAGTGGTGGATGCGCGCATATGACACGGGCCTGAAGGAGCTGGGCTCCGGCAAGCAGGTACGCGCCAGCCAACTGGCTCTCAATCCCTTCGCGGAGGCGCTGAGACTGACAAAAACGGTGCTAGACCGCGCTCTCGTCCATCAGGGAAAACGGCATCAATCGCGGCGGCCTGTACGGTTTCTTCGTGAGGGGCGAGGGCCTGGCCGGCACCCTCTCGGACCGCACGGAGCCATTGTCCAGCAGCACTTCGTCGCCGTCGGACGGCTCCACGCCCGCCACCACCCCCGAGGCCGAATCGACGCCCGAGCCGAAGAAATCCGAGAAGAAGCGCAAACGGGCTGATGGTGAAGAAGGGAAGCGGAAGAAGACGAAAGAGGGCAGCGTCGCACAAAGCAAGGGCAAGGACAGGAAGGGCCGCCGCTCGAAACAGGACTCTGCTGACGGGGCGGCACCTGATGCTGCCACTGAAGATCCCAAGTTACTGCGTCGGGCTGCCAAGAAGGCGCTGCGGCAACAAAGGGCTCTGAGTAAACAAGCTAGCGAGGAGGAGGGGGAACCGGCGGAGAAGGGAGGGGCGGATGCGCCGGCAGGCCAGACCACAAAATCCAGCAAAGGAAAAGAGAAGCGAACAAGAGAAGGCAAGGGTACAGACTCTCAAAGGGAGAGCGGGTCATCGGATGCTATGTCGGAGAAGCAGCTGAAAAAGTACGCCGCGAAAGCTGCGGAGAAGGGAATGACGGTTGAGGCATTTCTGGCCAAGAAGGAGCGCAAGAAGCAGAAGGCCAAGCAATGAGTCTGGATATAACGAGCACGACATGCGTGCGTCTCACATCTTTCGACGACGTTGCCTGGACCAGGTTGAGGAGATTGCTCGTCCAACTCCAAAACGTTGCCACTCCATGAGCACGTCTAAAGTCCTGACGCTGGCAACTCGCAACGGCACGACTAGGTCTGGCCTGGTCTATTACACTGGGAACTGCCTACTACATTCCACAACGGGCACCTGCAAAAGCCGCCGAACCGTGCCGCGATGTCCCGTGGACGAGCGGAGCGGCACGCTGCAGGAGCAGACCGAGACTATCACCTGGATAGCGGGATTCTGGACGACGCCCAGGTTTGCTCCACGCGAGGGGCTCTTCAAGGAAGCATCGTGCTCGGCAAAATGCGATAGATTGTCTGGTGGAATAGAACGTGTACCTCTTCATCCCCCGTATTTACCGTCCGTGTCGATGTGAGGCAGCAAAGTTACACAAGGTATCTTCATCGACCCTAAAAATTTTCCCGTGGCACTGGCTGTTCGCTACTAGACACGTAGCAGGAAGCACCAGTAAGGCCAGCCTTTCCAAATCTTCAAGTAGCACTGGTGTGAGTTGTATTCGTTTCTTTTGCACCGCACTCCATCCAGCTGCCGTAAGTAGCAGAAGCCCTTCACCAACAGGACCCTCTTCCTTACTTTTTCCCGCCGTTTGAGATTCAGCCCTGTCTCACTTTCCTTGCCTTTCTCGGGCTCCAAGGGATAATTGTGATAACCACTTTTAGCAAGCTGCCGCATCCGCTCACTGCCGGCCCAGGCCAGCCTGCGAGAAAGACGCGATCGAGAGGGAACCGTCCGTCTTACCTTCGGACACGTCACTCGTTTGTAAAACAAAAACTCATGTTCCTCCGTATACGCCTTTTCCTTCGCGGTACATATGCCTGTGCCTCCCGCACATTCCCACCCGTCCGTCTGTCCTTTCTGCTACCAGCCAGCCCCTTCCCACCCGCTCTTACTTTCTCACTTCTTCTTTTTGATACTTGCAAAGTCCATTTCGAAACCCTTCCTTGCACCGTACATTGTTGTTTCCTTTCCGGAATCCTGTCCGACCTCTACCCACCACGTCATTGATCGCCGCCGTGACAACGCGCTTCCATTCCTTAACGAGCAAAAAACTTTCTTCTCAACAACATAAATTCACCTGCAACTCAAGCAAAAAACGAAAGAATAAGAACAACTAGAAAGGAAAGCAAAATGTGTCACTACGTCATCTACCAATTCTTCTGCGGCTGCCAGTACCGCTGGCTTGCCCGCCACTGCACCGACCCTTCCTGCCGCAAACCCACCTCGTACGCAAAGAAGCCGATCGCGTTGGTCTGCGATTGCCCCGGCCACGGCGGACCGCCGACGCCGCACCGGTACGAGCGCATGGAGAACCCGGTCATGGGGATGGGGTTGTGCGAGAAGTTGATCTGAGGAAAGGGAAAAAGTAACAATCCTCTTTTGAGGCTGTTCTTGTTAGTTTGCGAATGCTGACTGCGAAACCGTAGGGCGACACGTCGTTCGGGGTCTGTTTTTTTTATCACGCTTCTTCCTAGCCTGGAGTAAGGAGAAGGGGGAAAAATACGTGTTGTTGGTGGTCCTTTCTTTCTTTTCGATTTATGGGGCTGGGTCTCGTTGGGTTTTTTTTTTTCTTTTCTGTACTTTTTCGGACGTTGGGTTGGGCGCCGAAATGGTCTGTTCCTGCCCCGCCAGGCGCGCGGTTTTTTCCCAACTCCTTCTTGTTTCTTCTCGTGTTCGTCATGTCACGTCACTTCCTCCCCGCAAAGTCATACGAGGCTTGCGTGCGGAGTGCTACAGAAGAATGGGAGCTGAGACGCACGTCCCCTACATGGATGCAAGATATCCATGTCTCTCCCCCGCTTCCATCTTTGATTCGCTTTTTGACAAGCATGACCTGGTCGTGATGGGCACCATGATGAGCTGTCCGTCCAAAAAAAAAAAAAAAAAAAGCATCGTTGGATAGATATTCTTGGCAATCGGGCCTTTCAGAAGTCGAGAAAGTAGGTACCCCTTGCGGCAGATCGAGGAGATGTGCATCTACGCCTGTTCGTGTATGCACCCGAGTTCTGCAGTCATGATGCAGCCAGCAAGTAGCTGGGAATACTTTTGCGTGGGGCTGCTATAACCCGGGCTCCGCAGCAAGCAGCTCGAGTTCGCTGGAAATCCTGGTTTATTGGCCCTTTCGCTCCGATGATACTAATAGAAAGGATAGGTCAGCTTACGCCAGTGAAAAGAGCCTCACAGAAAGAAAGGCGGCTGAACGCCGCTTGTTGCGAGTCCTGGAAAGAGCGCTGATCCTTCACAGAGCAGCACCACACGTGGCTCTTGGGCGCTTTCGCAAAAGAGGCTGAGCTGTTCATGCTCAGCTCTCACTGACTTGTCTCTGAAGAAAGAGCGTGGTATAAAGCCCACAAGTAGACTTGAACTTCGCTTCCAATTCGTTTTCGAAACGAAGATTCCGTTGAAGAGTCGGTACGGGAAAACGCCAGTATAAGTCGCCATGTGCGAATACGCGTTCTACAGATTTCGCTGCGGACACCTTTACCGGAAGAGACTGTCCTGTTGCACCCGGGTGCGTGAGCGCGCCGTGCCGCAGCTGGGCTGCGGCCGCATCTCCAGGATCCGTGGGGAAACGACGCACTGTAGGAACTCGTGCCCGCAGTGTGGCGGCTCGTGCAGGATTGAGGGGCTGGAGAAGGTGAGCGAGATGCATTGTTCCCGATAAAACGTCCAGCCTCACGTTCCAGCCTCACCGTTCAGCCTCACGATAATGCCCGCCTCGTGTCGCGTGCGAATCGGGGAACGGTTCAGTGGCTACTACTTTCGCAGTCAATGGATTCCATTTCGTCGTGAAGCGTTGCTGATCTGTCGCCAGAGGCTCGAGAGGAGCAAGATCCGGTCGTTAGCAGAGTTCGTCGTGACACGTTTCCGTAGGAGCTTGAAGATGGCATTCAGAAACCGAGATGTATGGGGTAAGTGTTCCCTTTCTGCCAGCATCACTTGCAGGCCGCTCGTAGCTGAAGCCATCCAGTCCCGATCGATCCGCCCGTCCGCCACGAGCGGATGGCAAGGCCACTCAGCCTTCGGGGGCTGAAGAAACTTTTGGATATAGTATTTGTGGAGTTCGAGAGCGGGAGCGGTAGTAGTAGTGGCGGAAGTGGCGGCATAGGCGCTGGCACGGCCCGCAGCAGGGGTAGTAGTCCGTCGGACGGTGCGACTTCAGCACATACATCCCTGGACACACATACAGGAGCAACGCCGATACCCACTGCACCGTGCTAAATAGAAAGTTCCCAAGATAGCTGTGGACAGGCCTTTGTGTCACGGTGAATTTCATGTATAGTGCTGATGTAGCAAACATTGTCTGGAATTGTTTCGGCTCCCCGCATGGAACGCTGCGCAGCTGCCCGGAGGCAACCTTAACAGTAGCAACGGGAGCTGGACCGTTCCATCAGCGGATATAGCCTAATGTGGTTTCTTTTTAACAGCATAAAAAGCTTTATGCATGTTGTGCTTGTTCTGATCGCGAAGACTTGCCGCTTGGCAAGATTGTCCTCCGCGATTGGCGGCAGACGGGGCATTTCTCTTTCAAGTCCAAGATAGCTATGCCATGGCATGTACCTGGTTGGCAACTCCTGGGAGACCTTCAGAAAAGTCATCGCCAGCAACGCAGTCATGCCGAAGAAACCAACAATGGGCATCGACACAATGGCTGGAGTTTTAAGGAAAGTGTCCATCGACAAGAGTATTTATACGGGCAACTGTTAATACATTGCATATCTCACTGATCTTGCAATTCCCGAAGCAGCATCTTCAGCGATTGCCTCATCACCACAAACATCACATCCAAGAAGCATCAGCAACAGACAACATCTACAATGTGCTACTTTTGGAAGACAACCATGAAATGCGGCCACGTATGGCGCGGCCAGGTCTACGAAAAGGACAAGGATGCGCACTCATTCTGGTGTGAGAGGAATACCTCAAACAAAGCTGAAGGATGCGATAAGCCCGAGGTCCACGGAGAAAAGAGTAAAGACGAGGACTGTCCGAGATGCCAGTCTGCGGAAAAGAACATTTTAGTCATATCCACCGAGTTTCCGGTACCGTGGGAGCCTTAAACTTACACCTACGACATATTTATATTTAGGTGGGTAGATATGGATTCGGTGTGGATGCAAAGGCCTTGGCTCCGGGTCTGCCAGCGGGAGGTGTAGACTTCATTGTACACACACTTCCATTTTACAAGGTGGCTCACTTTATTTCCACTCTGTGGGTGTCAATATACTATTACTCTCTCTTCTCTGAAACCAGTGCTGGAGAGCTCCCTTATGGAAGATCGAAGTGCTGGTGCCAATGAACCCACCGAACCATGCGGTAACACACCTGTAGATATCAGAATACAGCGGATCCTCCACAGCCCGTAAATAACGCTACACTCTCAACCTTCACCTTTCGACCCTGATCGCATTCAGCCCCCTCCACCCCTCCTGCCACCCCTAAAAAAAAGCTCGTCGCCCCCCAAACAACACGAGCAGTACTCATAACCCCACCAAACCATGCGGCGATGCAATAAAGGTTACACATTTAAAATCTCGGAAACCATCTACGAAGCTTGAGTGGCCTTTTAGTACCAACGGCTCCTCTCTCAAAAACAATGGGACGCTGTATGATGACATTTGAGCGAGCAAGCGGCCATCATACAGCCGCACCATCGTGGTCGGCAGATCCCACGAACCAACACACAAGAAAGTCCAGCCTCATGACCGCGACCGCGACCGCGACCGCCAAACGAAGCAATCGCCAGCTCACAGCAGCCACCTACACCAGCAAAGCCAGCCTCCCTCCCTCCCCTGCCCCGCCCCCCACCCAAACGCCCGCGCATACAAAAACCAAACCCCCATATCCCCCCTCCACCACTCACAGACACCAACGCAAAAACCCCGTTTGAGCATCACAACACAGCAAGACCATCCAGCAGCATAAATATCCGGCATAAGGTGTCCCGCAAGAAAAATGTGCCACTACCACGACACGCTCTACGCATGCGGCTGCGACGGCCTGGTACTCACTCGCAAATGCTCGCTTGCCGATATGATCCAACAACAACCGCCATCTTCTCCAATGCAACAGCGGCGGCCCTGCCCGCGTACTCGCATCGTCGAGCTGGGTTTCTCGAATGAGGATTGTGGAGAGTGTCGGGGTAGGCGGGCGGCGAGGGAGGGGAGCGTGAGTGGGCGGAAGAGGAAGAGCGAGGAAGAAGGAGAGGGAGAGGGAGGTGGTGGTGAGGATGAAGATGATGGAGGCGGTGTTCGGGACCAAGGTTGGTGGTAGGTGGTTCCCTCTTGTTTCGCTTTGGCAAGCTCGATGGTGGCCGTTGCTCTCTCTCTCTCTCTCTCTCTCTCTCTCTCTCTCTCTCTCTCGTTCGACTTAAACGTAACGCCTTTGCTGATTGCTTGGTGGGGGTGGTGGTGGATAGGAGTATGGCGTGGGATATCCTGAAGACGCTGTCGTGGTCGAGACATGACCGCGTTTGGCATGGTACGGCCGATCCGGGATGGACGGGGGTCTTTTGATGCAGCGACAACTATGGAGTGAAGTGGGTAGTACCGGGGAACTTAGCAATGAATGAATGAATGACATGGGAATTTTTGATCTTGTTGGTGCGCATATGTGGCAGTGAAGGTCAGGTGCGTTTTTTTTAACGTGTCTCCAGCTGACTAGAGTTTGTATGTTGACAAGCGGCGATAATGAGCCCATTGTGTGTTTGCTTTCCCATTAGAACGTGCCAGCGAAGGTGCCTTGTTTGGAAGTCATCCTCACCTCAGCCATGCAAGCGCGTGTTCAATACTCAAACAAACCCACATCGCTAGCAAAGCACACGTGGTGCTGGCTTGGAAAGCTGGCAAATTCAGACCTGTGCCGCAGTAAATGGAGAAAGACTACACCCATAAAATCTGTCAACGGGTCCTCTACCTTCGCACGGTCAGCAGTGAACGTTCGCCAAAGAAGGAGCATCCATGTGGATAACCGCCCCAATGCGCCTTTGTCTGTGAAAGGCATACGAGCGAGCGCATGAACCGACTGCAATTTTCAAAATACTGTATATATTCACTCTCAGTGAGCGAAGCTATGGTTTCCCCTTCACCAAACCACCCCTGGTAAACCAACGGCGACCACAACAGTAAGCCTCCCCGCAACCATTCAGCCACTTAAGCTGACATAACGGCCCCAGCTCTCCACTACAGCTCTATATACACACACATTCCCCGCAATGTCCGGACCACGCCCCCCAGGTTCTCCTTCGCCGCAGCCTCCGCCGAGACCGCCGCCAACACCTCCCCACACACCTCCCTTCGGGCCTTGGGTCGGCTTCATTGCCACCATATGCATCGCCGCTGTCACCGGCATGCTATTGGGCAGGATCAAGGCCAACGGCCAGTAGCCGGTGCATACCTTCATCCATCATCGACCGCCGGCCGGTTGTCCGCCCGGGGAACCCGCGATTCTGATAACCAGTCGCTTGGATGGGGTGGACTCGATTGTTGTTCATGGCCGAAGTATCTGCACGGCCGATGGTTCCAACATTAGCTGCTTGGCTTGTCTACATATCACTGCCCCTTCCCGGTGCCACGTCAACGGCAGGCAAAAAGCTTCGTGGATGCCATTATCAAAGGACAAAGTGATATACCAATCAACCCATATAGTTCCCAATCTCTAACCTAAGATAGTACTATATGTCTTTGAATGACAGGTGGCCTTATTCCATTTGAATTTGTCCCAATTTCCTTCAGTGACACCGTTGGCTATTTTCTCTGTATGATGCCGTAGTATGCAGTCAAAGGACATTTGTTTATGTTTTCCTAAGATAATCTCATATATCCACAGTACTTTGAAGTCCGCGAGTGAGCGAGAGTATCCTGCAGGTGATTAATGAAACGCAGTGGTAGTGACAGACACCCGACGTATCCAGGGTCGACTGCGACTTCACGTGCGCCTGCAACTACTGCACAAGACTGTAAAGGTGCGCCCCGTGTCCCTTCACGTGCAAAGAGAGTATCCGGTCAGTGTATCTTCTACTTTGGGCAACTGTCCCCCATCCAAGGGAGCCGCTTCGACAGTGCGCTGCCTGATGCAGCACCGGGTCCGCGTGAACCCTGGGCAAAACCATATCATTCTGTCTCCGCCCCACTCCACAGTGGGAGTCACTTGTGACACACAACTCTGCCTCGTGCGGCAAACACTCTGCAGGAACCGCACGGGATCTGTCCACTCCGCTTAGACCCGTCGCGAGGCAGATGGCTATAAAATATTCCGGCTTCCCACCCACCACCTTCCCTTCTTCTTTCTTCTTCGCCCACCAACCTTGATTTAAGCGCGTATCTCTGCACTTTCGGCATCTTGAATCATCCACTGATCGTCATATCAACCGCATGCAGGCACACCTTCTACCAACCCCTTCTCTCCACCCAGTAAGTCATGTCCACACTTCACCTCCATCTGCTCTACACTCACCCAACACCATATGTTCACCATGGATGACCAACACACTAATGCAGACTTGCTTCGCAGGTGGCACACCATGTCGAGTTCTGACCGCCACGCTTCCGCCTCAGGCATTGGGCCCAACCCTTTTCAGTCTCGTGGAAGCGATCAGCCGCCATCCCGCCCGCCGCCGACGCGATACCCTCCCGGACATGTCGAGCACATGCGATCCCTAGGCCGGCTTCCCTCGTACAACGAGCAGATCTCGCCATACAGCAGGCCAGCACGCGTCGAGAGGATGGTCGTAAGTCACTCACTCCTTCCCACCCACAAAACACCCAAACAGCAACTCCAAACAACCATTTCAAAAACAATTTACTAACCTCATCCCCCCAGCGCCGCTCCACCGCCCAACCCATCCACCTCTTCGACCACCGCATCATCCCCACGCTCCGCATCCCCCCAACCATGCTCACCCGCCTCTTCGCGCCGCCCCCGCTCCCACCCTCCGCCATGACGCCCATCCAACAGCGCCACTCCCAAATCCTCACGCACCCCGCGCCCTCCGCCTTCCGGCGCGACACCGGCACCATCATGCGCACATGGCTCGGCACCGCGGTCCCCGGCGAATTCCGCAAGAACAACAACTGCCTCAAAGCGTCCGCCGGCACCATCGCGCACATGGGGCGGCAGCGGCTCAACCTCTCGGCGCCGTACTGGGCCTGGCTGATGTCGCAAGAAGCGCCCCTCACGCTGGCGACCACGTCCGACGGCGCCCTCGCCCGCCGCGCCGTGCTGTGCGACGAGCAGCACAACCGCGAGGCCCACAGCGCCGACGGCGCGCACTTCGTGTGCCCGCACCCGCACCCCCTCGACGACGCCGCGCGCTGGGACCACAGCTACGAACACATCGTCTGCGCGGCGTGCGAGGTGGCGCAGCCGCGCGCCTGCAGCCCGCTCGTCCGTATGGTGCTGGTCGAAGGGCCGCTGGTGGCAATGTGCGAAGGCTGCGCACTGGGGGCGCTGCAGAGGCTCGGGCCGGGGCACAACGGGTGCCGCTGCTCGCGCGGCGCGTACGGCGGGATGTGTCTGCGCCATCAGAACGAGGAGGGCGAGCAGATTGCGCGGCGCTGGCTGGCGTACCGCGCAAGGCACCACGGGCCGGGCGGGTGGGATGAGCGTGTGGGCGGGCAGGTCGTGGTGCCGTATTGTCGGTGCGGGCGCGTGCCGGTGCCTCGCGGCTGGCGGCCGTGGGCGTTCTGGTGCGCGGCGTGCGAGGGGCCCGTGATGATGCCGAGGATGGGCGAGGGCTGGCGCGGGGGGAGGAGGCCGCAGAGGTGGTTGGTGGTGGGCAACTTGCCCGTGGTGGACTACGATGCTGCGTGGATGCGGTCGCCGTCCAGTGCGCCGTCGTATCGCCAGGGTGGTCCTGTCGTCGATCCGGATAGGTTCCGTGGTGCTCGGGGTCAGTCGGCTGGTGTTGGTTCTGCTCAGGCTCCGTCTGGTGTTGGTTCTGCTCGGGTTCCGTCTGGTGTTGGTTCTGCTCAGGCTCCGTCTGGTGTTGGTCCTGCTCGTGCTCCGTCTGGTGGGCAGCGGCCTTCGAGCATGGCCGTGGTGCCGCCTTGGAGGCGTCCGCCGAGCGTTGACCTCAACAATGTCGATGACGACGACTACGATGACGAGTGAAGAGCCGGGGGAGATGGTGGGGGGTGAAGGCAGTCTGTAGCAGGTGATTGGGGGAGGAGACGGGGAGCTAAAAAAAGACAGGGTGGGTTTAGGAAGAGGGGACCGTAGACAAAATCCAAAACTTCATTATCCTTCCCACATATCCTCATCTTTAAAGTTCGTCGTGACTCTCCTCCCAGCTTCGTGTATCCAAGAAGCGCCACTTCAATATGAAACCCAACGCCATCCCCCTCTTAAGAACATTACAGTTGATCGTCAAACAAGCAAAAACCCATATATACCCTCATCACAACCTCCCTCCTCCTCCTCCTATTCCTCAAGTCCTCTGCCCCCCGCTCTCCTCATCACTCCCCTTCCTCTCCTTCTTCCCGCACACCCAACCCCCCGTCCACAACACCGCCGGCACCGCACTACACGCCGCCAACAACCCCAGGCTCCACCCCATCGTCCCCCAGCCCGCCGTATCCTTGACATACCCCGCCCAGATCGGGCCGACCAGCGCGCCGCCCGCCCACGCCATATTGAACAGCCCGTACGCCTGCGCATACGCGCCCGTCTTACCAAACGCGCCGGGCCTCTTCGCCTCCTTCGCACGAACAACATGCGTGATCTCGGCCATGACGCAGGGCATGATGGCCGCCAGCGCGGCGCCCAGAACCGCGAGCAGGACGCACAGCACCACCTTAGCCCGCAACGCCTCGCCGGTAGTGTCCACAAACCGCAAACACACCCAGCACGGACACGCGACGAGGGCGCCTCCGGCGGCGAGGTAGCGCGGCGCGATATGGCCGCGGTCGGCGAGGAGGCCGAAGAGGGGCGCCAGGAAGGACGGGATCACGACGGGGAGGAAGATCAGGCCGGCCCCGGTGGAGCTCCAGTTGAAGCGTGCCCGCACGTACAAGGGGAGCACGGCGTCGAGCGAGGACATGAGGATGGAGACGACGAGGGTGGACCAGAGGGAGGAGGCGAGCCGGGCGGAGAGGAGGAGGGAGAGGGTCGGGGGGAGGCGGTCGCGGAGGCGGCGCGGGTGGGGGCGTTGGTTGTGGGGGAGGGAGGGAGGGTGTTGTGGGGTGGTGGTGGTGGTGGTGGGTTCGTTGTCGTGGCGGGCGATGTCGTGGTGGGGGCATGGGCGGGTGGCGGTGGTGGTTCGCTGCTGCTGCTGCTTCTCCGAGTCTTGTTCCTGGCCGCCGGAAACGGGGGAGATGTCCGCGCTCTCCTCCTCCTTCTCCTTCTCCTCCTCCTCCTCCTCCTCTTTCTCCCGGCCCCCGCCGTCTTCATCCTCGCCACCACCACCACCACCTCCTCCTCCACCACAGCAGCAACGCCCATCATCCGCCGCCGTCGTCGTCTCCGCCCCCTCCAACCCACCCCCCTCCTGCTCCCCACCCACCCACCTCCCCGCAACCCTCTTCTCCACCAACACCAGCCTCGCCAGCACATCCACCCCCAACAACGCATACGCCATCGCCCACACAGCATCGTACCCGGCCCTCTCCAACACCACACCCCCCAGCAGCGGCGCGACCAAGACGGCAAGACTCATGGCCATGCTGACCCACCCCATAGCTTGCCCGACGTCGTCGCGGCCGACGGTGTCGACGAGCAGCGCGAGGCCGACGACCCACACGACGGCGGCGCTGGCCCCTTGCAGCAGCCGCGCCGCCACCAGCACGCCGATGGACGTGCCGACGTTGAGCATGGCCGTGGCGGCGGCGAGTGCGGCGAGCCCCGCGAGGAGTGGGGCGCGGCGCGTTGTGCTGTGGTGGTCGGCGAGGTGGCCGCAGATTGCTGGGAGGGGGGGAAGGTTAGTGTTGGTGGTGTGTGGGGTTGTGTAGTCATATTTTTTTTTGAGCAGAAAGGGGATGGGGGTTGGGAGAGGGTGAGGAGGGGTTTTGTTTACGTACGTGAGAAGGCGAGGAGGGCGGCGCCGTAGACGGCGATTAGGACCGAGTTCCAGTGTTGGACTGATGATGTGTGAAGAGAGGTATGGTTAGCAACGTAACGTCATCATATTCAGATAGGCTAGGAGGTTCTTGTTTGAAGCAGACAAAAAAGAGCGGAGGTAGTAGTATGAAGTGTGGGGATAAGGACGGGGGAGGGGAAAAGACTCACCGGCATCTGGAGCGATCCCCGTCTTTTCCGTCAACGTGTACGGCATGACGGGGACGATGACAGCGTACAAGAAGATGTCCTGCCCAGCATGCAAATCAGCCGCAACCCTTCTTACACCTCCCAAGACTTTTACGTAAGAAGCCAAGCGTTTTGCCCGAAAGCTTGTCGGGGAGCATCAAAGGTGGAGAGCATGTCGGAAAAGACAGAAATGGGAGAAGGAAGAAAGGGGACAGTAATCAAAGCTCCTCGCACACCGAGTAGAAAGAAGTGTACTTGCGGGCGAAGGCGAACGGGACGAGAGAACAAAAGAAAAAACATACCGTGAACACGGCAATCGACACCGTGGCGCTGATGAACCCCGCATTCGACCTGTACTTCAGCAGCCAGGGCGGCCTATCGCCATCCTGCAAGAGCGTCTTCTTCAGGCTGCCCAGCCACGAGGGTGATGACGTCGCCATTGGATGAGGCCAACGAAGATGCGACGGCGGCGGCGGCAACGGCTTTCTTCCTCGTATCTTGTCCGTGTGTGTGCGTACGGCGAGACAAAGTGGGATGTGTGAATCGGGGCAGCAGTCTCAAAGCGCAGCAAGTCGGAAAATTAAGATAAGGGAGTGAAGAAAGCGGGGCAAAGAAAAGGGCGTGGAGAAGGCCAGTGGAGAAAAAAGACGGCCCAGAGATGGTGGCCTGCAACCAACCCGTTTTCCACTCCACCGAATATGAACAACCTTCACGTCAAGCTTCGCAGATTGGATTGCTAGTTTGACGAAGTAGCGGCTCTGTGACGCACAGCGGTCGAGAAGGTGTGAGAAAAAGGACAGTGGTAGTATTCACGCACCCCGCACACCGGACGACGAAAGGTAAGTGGTCAAAGGCGATGGAGGAGAAATGGGAAAACGAGAGGGGGGCGGTTGCCCCGTCCATAGAGAAGACAGACCAGACCCACCGCTTCCCCGATGACATATCCGACACTGGACAAGAAGAGAAAAAGAACGCGGCCGTCCGAACGCATCTGGGTGCGCTCGCATTTCTGAGTGGTCTTCGGGCTCCGCGGCCGCCGAGAGAAAACGGGCAAAGGCGAACAGCTAGCCTCCGTATTGTAAAATGCACCAGCCACAGCGAGGAGCACGGTTGCAACTCATCGGCTTCGATGAGGTCATTGCCGAAGAGCCTCGACCGCTGGCGAGATCAAACTACCGCGTGACAACGCACCCATTCGTAAGAACGTTTGCCTCGACCGAACCCTTCCAAGCAAGCAACAACCGTATCTCTTTAGGAAAAACGAGGCCTCGAGGCTGGAACGACAGTGTCATAGTTGAGGCCTCTTGGCGTCGATGGAACTGTTCGCTCGAATCGCCGAATGCACGTAGAGTGGGGCTGTATGAGTCGTGAGAGAGAGAGAGAGAGAGAGTCAACCCTTGGCTTCGCATGTGCTGGACGGCGACGCTCAGTTATGTGGTCTCAGTCGGGTTCCAGTGAACAAGCAGTACATCTTCTCTCACAGGGATGCCCAAGCCAGTGGCCTTGATCGGGCACAATCAGTAGAATCGAACGCACCGTGCACTGCCGCCAAGGAGCATCACTGACCGGTACGTAGGTATGCTCTGTCTGGTCCCGCCCCGCGCTGCACGGCCAGGACCATCTGCCCACTCTCGGCGGTTGACGTGGACATAGGTGTGCTGATAAAGCAAGAAATCGCGCCCTGCCGTGTAACCGCGAGCGTTTCCGCTTCAAGCAACACACTTGCAATCAGCCGAACAACATTGCAAGTCCGGGCGCCAGTGAACCGCTTGCCTTCACCCGCCGTGTGCCATGTGTCGTTGTGCAAGCATGATTTGGACGACCTACATATCTACCTATCTCAGGTCCGTCTTTTCCCTTGCCAAGGGTTTTGCTTCGAATTTCGGCATCAGCGTGCCCGAGAGATCGTTCTTCCTCTCGACGTCTCAAAGGGAAAACCGATCCCCTTCCTCTTTGCGGCCTGAAGCGAAAAGAGCGAAAGGAATGCTGCAAACCCATGATTACTGCGCTGTGCCGTTCGGAAAAAAGGAGGGAGAAGAACCACGGAACAAATCAGAGCATGCTATCCCGCCAATGCATCACAAACACCCACGCGCCTGTGAACGGTGGATGGCCCAGACTGCGAGGAGTAGAGAATAGCCACCGCGTGCACTTCCCACGTCTCGGGGAAAAAAGAAAGAAGAAATGAATAGAACATGACCGTTGAGGATTTCCGTTCCCCGTGCGCCCTGTTGCCCACCAGTCCCGATTGACCTGATTGATAAGAAAAGAGAACACCAGCCGAGTACTGTTAATATCGCAAAGTTGGAAAAAGGCGACATCAGAGGTAGCGGTCGTTCTCGCGGTCGTGTGCACCGAGATAGTCTCCGCGCACATTGACAAAGGAACCTGGGCCACCATCTTCGGCCAACTTCTCCACCAATGCCTCCGTCTGCTGGACAAGGCGCTCTAATGCCGCACTCGATGATTTGCCCAAGCTCACTGATGAAAGGTTAGCAGTTGAGCCAACCATGGGGACAGTCAGCGTAGAACGTACCAAGGATGGCGCTGTTAAGCTCCTCTGCAACCGGGGTCCTCTCGTTGGGGTCCAACATGTACGCGAGCGGGCTCTGCTTGGGATCGCTGTATGCCATGAGCGCGAAAGTATCCTCCAACGCCCGTTTAACTTCACGCCTGGAGTCCCCACTGAACTCTCCTCTTAGTTCCTGGCCGTATTGCAAAGTTTCGCTGAGCAGTTCATTGAGCTTGAGCGCGTCGCTTCCTGTGATGTCCATACTTTCGCCGTTGCTTGCATTATTGCCGTTGCTAGTCGAGTCGTCCAGCTCCATCTGACCATCAAACACGTCGTCATAAGCCGGGTTGGAGAAGCCGTTGTTTCCAGCATTGCTTCTGAATCCCGCCTTGCTGGATGGATTCTGCAGTTCCTGGCATCTCCGGATCATCTCGATGAACTTGCGGCAGCGGAGTTTGAAGTAAATGTTCTCGTTGTCTTGGAGAACGGTCGGGTAATATGCCGTTGTAAGCTTCAGAGCCTTGTCAATATCGCCATCGAGTATCGCCGCACGTATTTCTGAACGAACAAGTTAGCCTGGGGGCTTGACACGAGTAGGCAAACGTACTCTGGCGGTTGATGGCATCGATGTCTTCCTCAGGCTCGAGGTCTTTGACATTCGTAGGCCCTCCTGTAGTGAGTGCGCGCGATTCCTCGCGTACCTCTGCTGCAAATGCACGCGCAGTCTCAACATAGCCATCGTGGGCGAGGTATTGAGCGATAAGCTCGTGAATCAATGATGTTTCATCCGCTCCCGGCTTTAAGGATGTCACACTCGTGCGGCTAATCTCGTTTTGTATGGCCCACTGCTCCCTCTATTTGATGGTCAGCAAATGAGCCCTTGCGCCTTTCGCATGTTTCTTACCTTGTACTCAGTATCAATATCAAACACAAACGGCTCTTGTCCGAAATTTGCGCGTAGATGCTCGCCATTCTTCTTTACGCCGACCGAAGGATAGAGGTCCAAGCACGTAGCTGGGATGTTCCTGAATGCAGTGCCTTGGTCAAGTTAGCCACGCACGACACCAGGGGCCATCTCACATACCGATATTATGGCCGTTCTTTGTGAAGAAGGCCGTATTCGTCCGGAAATTGATCCCACAGCCGATGACGTCGTTCATCGAAAACTTGGGTCCATAGCTCTTTCCGGCAGACGTGCTGCAGAAGCTGAATCCATCATCACCATGATATCCCCAAGAGTCGGGTTCCCAGCCAGGTAATCTGTGAAGCGCGACCTTTGGGCCCGAGAAGCCGATGCCAATCAACCTGCAGCGACGAGTCAGCGCGCGTCCGTCGACCCCGTTCCCTCTTCGCGTTACTGACCCTTCCTTGCCCTTTCCGACGACCGTGACCTCGAAGTAGTAGATTCCGCATTGCCGGGGCATGGGGTGGTCTGTCCTGACCGATAGCGCCTCGTCATGGGTCTTGCTCATGGATCCGCACTTGACGTCCATGCCTTCCCTCAGCAGCTCAAGACCTGGAGACCGGTCCTCGTCGTTCCATCGCGTCGGCCACGACCTTTCCTTGTCCTCTGTGTATGTAGCCGGGGGTGCGCGTTCGATGATGTCGTGCGTCATGCCGCGGTGCGAGGGGACCATCTTGTGCAGGTTGGCGCTGGAGGAGCTTCTCGACAGCGAGCCGGTGCCCGAAGAGCGCGCGTCGCGCTGGGCGTTCAGGCGCGCTTTGTGCGCTTCCTCGAGGCGCTCCGCGTGGCGCGAGCCCTTGAGGTAGGAGGGGACGAAGAAGGGTGGCGTGGAGGCGTCCATGGCGGTGCCGTAGGAGGCGTTGAGATGCGGGTTGGCGCCGCGGTAGGAGCCGGATAGGCTGCCCTGGCCGTCGATGTCCATGCCGCGGGACGGGTTGCGCGAGTGGTGATGGGATGAGGAGTACTGGTTGAGGAGGTGGGCGAAGGCGCCTGAGCGAGCGGGCTGGGTGAAGGGCTGCGAGCTGTTGCTGTCGGCCGTTCCTGCGGCTACAGAGGCGTATGATGACCGGCGAAACATAGTTGATCCGACGCCGGGGGTGGTGGTGAGCGAAGCGTGAGGAGCGTGGGCCGGGATGTGAGGGAAGCGGTTCGTCATGGACTGACCGTCCTCGTGGCCGCGGCGGCGAACGGGAGCTGCCCTCTCGCTGAACGAGCGCAGCCGACGTGTTCGGAGCGGCGACAGACGGCGGGCGTTGTGTTTGGACAGGCTGCGTAGGGCGGCCAAGCTATGCACAGGCTTGCGGCGTCCGATATGCTGGCAGTGATGTGACGGGTGTCGTCGGTGAGATGGCAGCGGTTCGGCGTCACAATCAACGGCGGCTCTGCACACTGCCAGCTCCAGGCACAATCATCATAAGCATTGCGGGTCGCTCGGGAGCTTCAGCAGCAGTTCCGATCGCGCGCAGGCCGCAGGAAGGATGCTGGGGGCGTCGGGTATCGATGTAGAGGGGTGATGCGGCCTCGACGCGGGTGCCCTCTGCCGTTCCGCAGTTGCGGGGGGGCTAGGACCAAGCTCGGATTACGCCAGGACGCGCTGTCACTACTTGCAGCGACGCACGCCCCGGCCCCGGCCAGCAGCTCACGCCCACCATCTCACCAAGAGCTGAAACTGAATCGTTCATTGACGCCTATACTCTAAAACGCCTGGTATCTCCACTCCGCATCTGTGCCTGGGCGTACCCGACGGCATGACTTTCCCGTGCCACCTCTTCCAAATCCTTATCCAGCTAGAGCAAGTCACGCGCTATTCGCTTTGATCATGACCTCTCCCTCCTGACTCCCAGCGGTTTTTGAATCCGTACCTGAACACCATGCATGAACCGCTGTCAAAACCCAAAACAACCCGTTGGAAATCCCGGCTTGGAACCCGGCAAACGACTGCGTATCAACGCAAGGCTGGAAGCATATTATACATGTAAAAAGGAAAATGTCTGTTGTGTGCCGGAAATCTAATAGTAGAGGGAATCTGCTGCCGTGTTAGCTATGAGTCTTCGTTCAGATAAGAGAAACATTGGGGTGGTCGAGGTTGTCGGAATGACGAATGTCTAGCATCCTACGCTTGGCACGTACGCAGGATTCTTTGAATAATCCGGGGCGGCAGGAGACGGGAGGGATGTGCGATAGCAATCATGACAGATAGATAGCACTTACCAGAAAAGAGCGGAAGCACCCTACACGGGCGTCATCTCGGGCATGGGCGAACTGGCACCGTGAACAAGCGGATAAGACCTGTGCGGAGTATCCAAGAGGCCGGCGTTGCTGCTCTTCTCGCTTGGCACGGCACTGCTCTCGTTGATCTTCGCAGTCTCGCTGCTGCTAGTCGTGTCGCTCTTGACATCGCCGTTCTCATCGACATGCGACTTCTTCGGCGAACGCCAGGTCGGAACAGACCAAGAGATGCCGGTGAAGCTCTTGAGTTGGAATCCTTTCTTTTCCCACTTGCGGCAGGGCTTGCCAGAGCGGTCGAGGGCACGAAGGCCAGCATTGATGGCGCCTTGGTTGGCCTTGGGGCCGAGCTTCTGTGCTGAGATCGGCACCACGCCGTTCATGGGGGCCTCAGCAGTCTCGCCACTGTATATTGAAGTTAGTCGCAGTCTTCGCAAGGTATGGTCATCAATGATGGCACACGATGCAATGCATCGAGAGGATGCCATCGCGGTCCATTGATGGGTGAGGGCTGACTTACACGCGAGGCTTCTTCTTGGGGCCGGGCTTGCCGCGAGGCTTGGGGGTACCGTCGTTGGACTGAGCAGCTGTGCGCTTCGAGCCAGGCTTGGGTCCGGGGATGCCCTTCCTCTTCGCACCGTTCTGCGGAGGCGCGAGCGAGTTGTTGTCGAGGGCCGGCGTGGAGCCGTTGACGGCCGATGCAGCATCGGCGTCGGGGGCAGACTGCAGCTCGGCGGGCTCTACGACCATGGGGTCTGCAGGAGTGTCGATGGGCGTCGCCGACGAAGACGACTTGGAGCGCGAGTTCTTACGGACGGGGCCGTCAGACGGGAAGCGCGCGAGCAGCGTAGGCGCAAGGCGAAGGACGGCGACTTGCGACCTGGGCGACTTGGCCGACATCTTGAGGCTGGAGGCGGGCGAGGCAGCGACAGTGACGGTGGTGGACGAGCTGGACATGGCGGCGCGTCGTGGTGTTGAGGTGCTGCGGTGGTGCGAGCGTGTTGGGCGTTGGCCGACGGTCGCAGGCCTGCTAATTTGGCGCCTCCCTTTCTCAGGGCGGCTGGTGAGGTGAATCGGTCAAAGTCAGGTGTGTGACCCGAGCGCAACGCGATGGAGGCGTAAGGGGTGGGAAGCTGGCTGCGGTGCGGATCACGGTGGTGGGTGATGGTGGTGGATGAGGAGGAGAGTGGGCGGCGGGAGGGCGGAGGGCAGCAGGCATGAGAGGCCTTTGAGGGCGGGTGGCTCGGCCATTGTATGGATTCTGTGGTGGGTTCCGCTGGCGGCGGGCGCCTTCGCGACTTTGCTGAGCAACATTGACCTAGGGTCTGCGATCGCACCGGAAGCTTTGTGCTAGCCGGCACGTGACCGCGACGCGCGCCTGCCAATCAACGCCCGCCCGCCGCAGCCCTTCGCGCGCCTGCCGACGCGGTTTCGCGCTGGGCGTGCACTTTTGTATGCTGCGCGGCGGTGCTGCTGGGCGCTGGGCGGCGCAGCGGGCGGCGGGCTGGTCTGGCTGCTGCAAACCTAGGTGTATGTACCGTCGTCGCAAGCTGCCAAGGTCAAGTGGCCCTGGCCCGGGTGCATTTGTGCGTCGGGCCTGTCGCCGCCTCGCCGTCAAGTCACAGAGCGCCCTCACGCTTCCCGCCCCTGCTGCCGCTACGAGATTTCCGTTCAGCCATCCATATGCACGGAGGCGTCCGGAATTCGAGCGAGCAGCAACCACGCAACCTGAAAACTCTGCGGCCACGTCCCGCCGTCCCCAGGGCCACCTGCCAGGCACGCATGCAGCGCCGGCTAATGCTTGGCGGCATTCCTCGCCCTTGGTGTTTCTAGCTGGGCCTCATCGCCGCCGCGGACGGAGGCGACGAGCGACGAGCCCCGGCTGCTCCTCAGCGCCGCCGGTGATCAACAGCCCAAATGACACATTCGAGGTTCCATCATGCCCGGCCTAGGCGAGTTCGCGCCACCAACAAGCGTTCTGATCTAAGCTGCATCGCCGCGCCAGTCGCCATGGACTTCACCAGGACAGTCGAGGCCTGCGTCAGCGCCACGCCCAAGAGACCGCGTCCCTGGACGGGGGCTGAGGCCTCCCACGCATCTGCACCCGGAGCTCGCACGCTCCTCCCACCGCTCCCCGTCAGCAGCGCCGGCCCTTCACGCTCTCGCGTCACACCTCCTGCGTCACGCCCGCCAGCTCGTCCAATCCAGCAACTTTAGCCAGCCGCCCGGGGTCGCCCGTGCAGCTGTGCCGCCGCGAGACTCCACCCTCGCCCGACCTGGTGCTGCTGCCTTTCACCGTCTGGAGCGGCGCACCACTTTCTGGCTCCAGGTCAGCCAGCAGTGCAGCCTGCGACTCTGTACTCGCCGCGTCCCGCTCCCGCGCCATGCCCGCATCGTCGATCGTCACCGCCGCTGCGCACGCTCCGGCTCCCTGCAGCTCTCTTGTGCTGCTGCCTCACGTTCCTACCCGCTGTCGCATGCATCACAGCAGCGGTGCGCGAGCCTTGGTGAGGCGACTTCACCCAGAAGTCCAGCCATGATATGGGCGCGCTAACGTCGCTTCGGCGTTCCAACCATCCGGGAACTCATCTCACCGCGAAATTGCACTCGCATATGATGCTATGGCACCGATGAGACCTAGTAACGTGCGGCCGGGGACCACCCATCGTCTCATATGTTCTCCTCCCACAGCACATGGTCTGCCTGAGACAAGCCGTTGCAGCTACGGGAACGCATTGACGACGATAGTCCTCAAAAATGCATTGAGCAGTTCCCGTGGGATTGAAGAGCAAGGAGTTTCGATGGTCCCGAGAATGGTGGCGTCAGTCAGTACCGGTCGACGTGGAACAGTTGAAAATCCGAGAGTGCGCAAGCTTGCAGCTTCAGGATCCCGCCCCACGGTACGCTTCAACACCACCGCGACGCGCCCACCACACTTTTCGAAGCCCGCTTTTTGCTTTGGATTCAACATGTCGTAATCATCCATGTAGGTCGGAGCCGTGCACATGATTCTTATGAAATTCACATCAGGCACGGGAAAACGACCACATCATACAGGCCCCCCTCGCAACCGATGGCTAGCGCAAAGAATAGCAGAACATGGCGTAACTATGCCTTAGCTCGTTCTTAGAGAGAAAAAAAATACGTAGGTAGTTGAAGCTATCGTCCGGACAAGAATGTCGAATTAAAAATTCTACATACACGTCCGGACGATGGCTTCAACTACCCATGACATGAGCAAAAAACAGATCCACGCTAGCCATCGGCTGCGCGAAGGAGCTGTACTGATGACTCTTCCTCCTCGCCTCTCCGATACGTCATTGCGCGTTAAAACGTCGAAGAAATGAAGCATGGATGCCGTGATTGAACATAACCAGATCAGAATGCTACAGAGTCCTGAACAAGGGCAGACCTCCCACTTACCCAAGTTGGCAGCCCTAGCAGTTTTCTTCATGACAAAGCGAACACTGTCTTGTGACATTTGCTGGTCACATTCCCGCCGTCTTTCAAGTGTCCGTGACCAAAGGTCAGGAGCCAGTGATAGTTGAAGCTCTTATCCGGACAAGCAATTATTTTTACTAAATCAGGCAAGCTTATCTACTTATTGTCTCTCATTGTTCCGGCCTCTTGGATTTTCGGCAGAAGAGCAAGTCCCTACGGAAAGACCAGCGCCAGGAAGATGGGACCAACCTTAAAAGTAGAAGTGGTTGCTCGTAGTACATACGAAAAGGGAAAGGAAAGCAACTTACACTTTCGACAAAGAGCTTGAGACAGCTATAGCATGTTATGGGCTGTGCAGTTAAGCCAACTTCACTAGCAGCGCTTTGTCAATCCCAGATTCAAAGAAGCTTCGGAACCGGAAAGGCGCCCGCTTTATGATGGTCAAAGAATTTCTTGGCAGCCTATTGCGTACGCTCTTTCGGAAGTGAGTATTTCGCGCCGTTACCAAGCGACAGGCTGCCTACCAGTCTACTCGACCCTGTGATGCTACGTCCGTATTAGGAATGATAAGCTCGGAGCCGAATTGGTGGTAGTTGTTTCCGATGGGAAGAAGCTATTTTACATGAAAGGAGATGCGATCTACCGTGGCGACGGATCACCGAGATTTACTGGTTTCCCTCATATATTGATTGTATTTGTCCGGTGTGAAAGAAAATCAAATTCGTTAACCTCCGAAGCAGACCTATGGGCGTCCATGTGTTACAACCGTACAAAAATGTCCAGACCAAGGATTCTACTACTCGCGCATAATCATATGAGACTTCATCTATGGTAGATAGACCAGTTCCTGAATCTAAGTGCGACTCAAGCGTGAAATGATGACGGCGTTCCCGCCTAGGTGGCCGCTGAAGGTTTTATATTGCGCTGCTAGCTAAAGGCACATTCCACAACTTGTCTTCCGATGTGAAATCTCAGTGTTCACTTTACAAACTGTATCGCTAAGAGATCCAGCAAGAAGAAGCTCAACTTCGGCGGTATCCTTCTCTCAACAAGCGACGTCTTCCAGTAGCTATATAGTCCTGTGAGGAAGCTGCAATGGATACGGAAGGAATCAAACCAGGCCATCACGGACCACCGCCATTATTGCTATTTCATTCCTTTCCTATTTCCCTGACGGGATGCAAGCACATAAGTTTGTCCTGGCTGTCCCACGGTATCAAAGCTTAAAGAATTCATAGCCATGGAATTGATATATTCCTGCCTCTACCATTTCGAAGAGCCCTTCGCCTACTCGTGATTATAACGTACATGAGCCATTGATAACTCTCAACGTTCAACTCCAAAATAAAACCTTGTACAGAACCGAGTGGTATCGTTTTTTTATATCCCAAACGCCGCTTCCATGCAAGCATGCCGCTGTTGTTCATTTTCCCACTCAGTCTGCTCTGCGCTTTTTGTTCGCACTCTGCGATCTGGCCGTACCGTTCGTCGCGCTTTTCTTCTCGTCTCCGCTGCCATCTTGGCCGTTCATCCATTCCTTGCCGGCTCCAGGGCTCTTCCGGCGGTATTGGCCCGCTCCGATCATGATCTCCTCATCCTCACTGTCGCTGCCGCCAAGATCCAGCACGATGGGCATTTGGAATTCCGCCGGCTCGAACTCTGCTTTCCCGGGCTCTATCGTGAGGACGTCCACGTCCTCGTCCTCCAGGTCCAGGCGGCGCTTGTGAAGCTCTTCGAGAGGCTGAATGTCAAACTCGTCTTCCCGCTCGACGTATTCGACGTTTTCTTCCACCTCGACGAAATCGGGCGCCAGGGCGGACCATCGTTGAGGAGTGAGAATGGACCAGAGATAGATCCTGCCGGACTCGATGCCGCCAGCTGCTACGAGCGGGCGATGTGGGTGCCACTCCGTGACTGCAATCTCTTCTCTTGCCTCCAGAATTTTTGTCAAACTTCCCTGACCTCTCTCCCATACGTAGATGTCGTGGTTCATATAAGTCGACGCGGTGACGTACTCGCCAGTGGAGCTGAAGCAAACGTGGTTCCAGGACAAGCGGTTCACGACGTCTTGGAACTTGTGTTCGGTGGTAAGCGCCATGCTGTCAAAGTCAAGCTTGGGGTCAGTCAGGTCAGGTAGCTGTAATGTGCGGATAATCCTGTCGCTGCAGTTGACAACCATATCCCGGCCAGAGGAGCTCAGCCGGATGAAGATGACGAGGTTGTTGGATAACCGCATCGAGTAGCGAACATCGCATGTCTTCGCGTCAATGACATTGAGCCATCCTTTATTGGTCCCTGACAACACGTAGTCTCCAGTAGGTGTAAACACAGTGACAGTTGTTGTCTGCTTGGCGTCCTGCGCAGTTTGCTTCTCGGTCGCGTTGTCGCGTTCAACTTGGGATCGGCGAGGAGCGGAGGGAAGGACATGCTTCTTCGGAATGTCGTCGGCCATATCCACTAGGACGGGCTGGTCTTCGAACAGAGCAGCTACGAACATCAGGCTACGCTGGATTAGCGGGTGATAGGCGCGCATGCTACACGCCACATGTGGACTCACTGGTTGCGCGGATGGAGCTCGGCGATGAAGACCGGAGCCCCAAACCTAACGGTCCGTATCCGCCTGCCATCCTTCAAATCCCAAAGCACGCATCTCCAGTCTTGTGAAGCGCTAAGCAGGTAGCGATCGTTGGCGGACCAGCTCAGGGACTGGACTTGGCGCGTGTGGCCGGTGAGCTTGCGCGCAACGCCGTTCGTCTCGAGGTCGAAGATGACGACACATCCGTCTGCCTAGAAGAGCGTGAGCGCAGGCTTCAGCAGCGGTGTCCGGAAAGGGTTACCCGTCCAGAGGCGAGGTAGTCACCGCGGTGATTGAATCGCATGCATGTCGAATGGCCGCTGTCTAGGGAAAGCGCGGTGTCAGTAAACTGATCGCCGAGAGCGCCGCGAGGGAAAACCGCGGGCTGCCTGGAAAGCGGCGCGGTATGGGGCGATGCGACTTACGGAGCCTTCCAGCCGGAGCTTCGGGGGTGTCCTGGGCCAGGACGGCCGGGTCGATTAGGGGGAGGTTCATGGAGGTGGGAGTGGTGCGCAGACGAGGCGCATGGCTGTGCAGCGAGGGCGGGCGGCGGGGAAGTGCTTGCGGGCAGAGGCGCGCGACGTCTGGATATGCGCCGGATCCACGTTGATTGGCGCGGGACGACGGTCGGTCGGCGAGTCGGCTCCTGCAGCCGTTGGCTGCGATCGGCCTAGCGGGTGCGGCTCCAGATCACGTGCTGCTGTGGCGAGCCAGGCGGCAGGCGGCGCTAGGTCGGGCCCGCGACCCGCCGTCTTTGAGCGAACTTCCAACCTGGAGCGCGAGCCAGGAGGGCTTCACTTCGACATCACCACACCACCACCCGCACGCCAACCTCTCCATCGCACAGCGCCTTGTCGACGGCCCTGTTCCGCCTGCTGTCGACGTCGCTACGCCGACCACGTTCATTTCGCGCCCGGTTCGCGTCGCCCACGCCCGGCCCGGTCGCATCAGGCCCGCAGGTCTTTCACGTTCGCCGCCGTGCGGCCAGCGCGTCCAGCGCCCCGGTTTCCATTTGCCAAGTCCCGGGCCCATCTTCGGTCGCGCCAACACACCAGGAGGACGTCCTCGACCCGCACGACGGACGTAGAGTGAGGAGGAAGGCCGAGGCCGTGAGGTTGCCATCACCCAGCGCAGCCGTCCCCACCGCGCCCGTCGTCGCAACGCGCTCTCCGTCCAAGACCGTCGCGACCCAACACCTCCAACATGGCGAACCTTCACTTCGCGGCGTCCAGCGCGCCGCTGAAGAGCATCCAAGAGATCCAGTTCGGTCTGCTGGATCCCGCCGAGATTCAAGAGATGAGTGTCGCTCACATCATCTATCCGGAGACCATGGTGCGTCACCTCACCTGCGAGCTGTTGTGAATGTCGTTCTGATGGATTTGTAGGACGAGGCGAAGCAGCGTCCCCGTGAAGGTGGCTTGAACGACCCCAAGCTTGGCTCCATTGATCGTGCGTATCAGTGTGCCACTTGCGGTGAGAACATGCAGGAGTGTCCGGGCCACTTCGGGCACATTGAGCTGCACACGCCCGTCTTTCACGTTGGTAAGGTTTCTCAGACAAAGAAAACTGGAATACCGCTGACTCGCCACAGGCTTCATCAACAAGATCAAGAAGCTGCTTGAATGTGTGTGCCACAACTGTGGCAAGATCTTAGCAGACGAAGTTAGTCATCCCTGGTGGATGACGGTCTTTGTTGAATCGCTCTTACTGACTCGCATCGCAGTCTGAGCAACATTTCAAGGACGCCTTGCGGTTACGAGACCCGAAGAACCGCTTCGAAGCGATATGGAAGGTCTGCAAGCCTAAGGCCGTCTGTCAGATGGACCAGCCGACGGAGGAATATGACGGCGCCCCTCAGAAGAACAAGAAGCCCCAGATTCAGCATGGCGGATGCGGCAACCGCCAACCTGAGATTCGCAAGGACGGCTTGAAGTTGATGGGAACCTGGAAGCCCCAGAAGGGTGAAGATGAAGAGGAAGCTCGCCAGCCGGAAAAGCGCGTCATCAAGCCCCAGGATGTGCTGAACATTTTCAAGCTGATCACCGATGAGGCTCTCCTCACTCTTGGCTTGAACGTCAACTTTGCCCGGCCCGAGTGGATGATCATCACCATGTTGCCTGTTCCGCCCCCGCCGGTCAGGCCCTCCATCTCCGTGGATGGAACTGGACAGGGCATGCGTGGAGAGGATGATTTGACCTACAAGCTTGCTGATATCATCCGCTCCAATGGCAGCATCAAGCGCTGCCACTCGGAGGGTGCCGCGCAGCACGTCATCGACGATTTCGAGGTGCTTCTCCAATGGCACGTAGCAACCTACATGGACAATGACCTCGCTGGTCAACCACAGGCGCAACAGAAGTCAGGCAGAGCTTTGAAGACTATTCGTGGTCGTCTAAAGGGTAAGGATGGCCGTCTCCGTGGCAACTTGATGGGCAAGCGTGTCGACTTCTCCGCGCGTACTGTCATCACTGGTGACCCCAACCTGGATCTGGACGAAGTCGGTGTCCCTCGATCCATCGCTAGGACTCTGACTTATCCCGAGACTGTTACGCCATACAACATTGCAAAGCTCCATGAACTGGTCAAGAACGGCCCCAATGAGCACCCTGGTGCGAAATACATTATCCGCGACGATGGCACGCGTATCGATCTTCGCCATCACAAGCGCGCCGGAGAAATCCAGCTTGCATACGGCTGGAAGGTTGAGCGTCACGTCGTCTCCGGAGATTTCATCATCTTCAATCGTCAGCCCTCTCTGCACAAGGAGTCTATGATGGGTCACCGCGTCCGTGTCATGCCTTACTCGACTTTCCGCCTGAACTTGTCGGTCACTTCTCCATACAACGCCGATTTCGACGGTGACGAGATGAACTTGCACGTTCCGCAGACTGAAGAGAGTCGTGCCGAAGTCATGCAGCTCTGCATGGTGCCGCTCAACATTGTGTCGCCTCAGCGTAACGGTCCGCTCATGGGTATCGTGCAGGACACGCTCTGCGGCGTCTACAAACTTTGCAATCGTGATGTCTTCCTCACCAAGGAGCAGGTTATGAACGTACTTCTCTGGGTGCCGGATTGGGACGGCGTGATTCCTCAGCCCGCCATCTTGAAGCCGCGTCCTCGTTGGACTGGTAAGCAGATCATCAGTCTTGCTATTCCGGAAATCAACCTGGTCAAGCCCGGCAAGACGCATGCGCCAATTGACGACAGCGGAGTTGTCATCATCGGTGGTGAGCTTATTTATGGCATCTTCAACAAGAAGATTGTTGGTGCCAGCAGTGGTGGCATTATTCACACGGTCTTCAACGAGAAGGGCTGGGAAGCAACTGTGGGCTTCTTCAACGGTACTCAGCGTATTGTCAACTACTGGCTCCTCCACACCGGTTTCTCCATCGGCATCGGCGATACCATCCCTGACGCCGTCACCACCGAAGGCATCGAGGCGGCCATCAATAAACAGAAAGGGTTTGTCGCTGAAATCACTGAGGAGGCAACGCAGGACAAACTCGACCCGCTGCCTGGTATGACCAAGAGAGAAACCTTCGAGAGTAAGGTCTCAGTCTGCCTGAACAAGGCTCGTGACGATGCAGGTTCCGTCACGGAAAAGAGTGTAGCCAAATGCAACAACGCCATTGCTATGGCTGCCTCTGGTTCCAAGGGTTCGACCATCAACATTTCCCAGATGACGGCGCTTGTCGGTCAGCAGTCCGTAGAGGGTAAGCGTATTCCGTTCGGCTTCAAGTACCGGACTCTGCCGCACTTTACAAAGGACGACTACTCTCCCTCGGCCAGAGGCTTCGTTCAGAACTCTTATCTGCGTGGTCTTACTCCCTCTGAATTCTTCTTCCACGCCATGGCTGGTCGCGAGGGTCTCATTGATACCGCCGTCAAGACCGCCGAGACTGGTTACATCCAGCGCCGTCTGGTCAAGGCTCTTGAAGATGTCATGGCCAAGTATGACGGAACCGTGCGCAACTCTCTCGGTGATATCGTTCAGTTCGTCTACGGTGAAGATGGTCTCGATGGTGTCTACATTGAAAAGCAGGGCTGCGATTTCGTCAACTGCTCCAATGAGCAATTCAAGCGCAAGTTCTACGTCAACGTCATGGACCCGTCGACTTCGCTCTCGAGCGACATCCTGGAGCAGGCCGATGCCATCGCCGGTGATATCGAGGTGCAACGCTTGTTCGACGAGGAATTCGCTCAGCTCGAGGAAGACCGGAGGTATGTCCGCAACATCACGAACGATGCGGATGACCAGCGCCAGCTTCCGCTCAACATCCAGCGTATCATCGAGACGGCGAAGAGCAAGTTCCGTATCAAGGATGGTTCCCGGAGTGACCTGCACCCTGCCGACGTCATTCCAAAGGTTGCGGAGGTCCTCGACAGACTTGTTGTCGTACGTGGAGACGACCCGTTGTCGCGTGAGGCTCAGGAGAACGCGACATTCCTGTTCAAGGCTCAGCTGCGCTCGAGGCTGTCATTCAAGCGTATCGTTCGCGAATACTCTCTGAACAAGCTCGCGTTTGAGAACGTTCTCGGTGATCTCGAGAACCGCTTCAACAGAGCGATCGTCAGTCCCGGAGAAATGGTTGGTGTGCTTGCCGCGCAGTCCATTGGTGAGCCCGCGACGCAGATGACTCTGAACACTTTCCATTTCGCCGGTGTGTCTTCGAAGAACGTCACGCTTGGTGTGCCGC
Organism: Diplodia seriata; assembly: GCF_021436955.1. Taxonomy (NCBI): domain Eukaryota; kingdom Fungi; phylum Ascomycota; class Dothideomycetes; order Botryosphaeriales; family Botryosphaeriaceae; genus Diplodia; species Diplodia seriata. The sequence goes on along the minus strand of NW_027117308.1, from coordinate 809,839 downwards.
GTCTCAAGGAAATTCTCAACGTTGCCAAGCAAATCAAGACTCCCTCCATGAAGGTGTACACCCAGACTAACTTGGAGACTACGGAAGCGGAGAAGAGACACCAAGCCAAGCTTCTCCGCAGCCGTATTGAGCACACGACGCTACGCTCCGTCACGGAGTGCGTCGAGCTTTACTATGACCCTGACATCCAGTCGACCGTGATCGACGCCGACTCTGATCTGGTCGAGTCCTACTTCATTATTCCTGATGATACTCAGGACGATGTTGACTCGCAGTCCAAGTGGCTCATGCGTATCGTGCTCAACCGAGGCAAGCTTCTGGACAAGGGCCTGACGGTGCCTCAGGTTGCCAGCAGGATCAAGGAGGAATACCACAAGAACTTGGCTGTCATCTTCAGTGACAACAACGCCGAAGAGCTTGTCATCCGTATCCGCTTGATCAAGCACGATGTCAACAAGGAGGAAGAGGGCGAAGAGAACGACGAGAAGCTGCTTGGCATGCTGGAGGAGAGGCTGCTCGACGACCTGACCCTTCGTGGTGTTCCGGGCATCCAGCGTGCTTTCATCAACAGCGGCCAGACGCAGGTCATCAGAGACGATGGCACCCTCTACATGTCAAAGACCAATGACTGCACGGAGTGGTTCCTCGACACCACAGGTACCGCTCTGTCCCGCGTCCTGACGGTCGAGGGAGTCGATGCCAACCGTACCTACTCGAACAACTTCTTCGAGATTTTCTCCGTCTTTGGTATCGAGGCTACGCGTACAGCTCTTCTCAAGGAGTTCACACAGGTGCTAGCGTTCGACGGTTCATACGTCAACCATCGTCACTTGGCGCTTCTGGTCGACGTCATGACGGCTCGTGGCCACATCATGGCTGTTACCCGCCACGGTATCAACCGTGCGGATACTGGTGCACTCATGCGTTGTTCTTTCGAGGAGACGGTCGAAATTCTGTTGGACGCCGCCGCCTGCGGTGAACTCGATGACTGCCGCGGTGTTTCGGAGAACATTATGCTGGGCCAATTGGCGCCTGCTGGTACTGGCGAGATGGACATCATGGTCGACAAGAACATGCTCAACACATGCGCCTCGGACAATGCTCGCTACGGACTCATGCCCGGCTTGGCTGCTGCTCCTGGGTACATCGCCGACGGTGCTGCTACGCCGTACGATATCGGCTCTCCGTCGCACGAGGGCGCATTCGCTGGTCCGGACTACGGTGCATCGTTCTCGCCGATGGTGCAGGCCGGTGGCGACGACAGCGGCGGCCTTACTTCGTATGGCTCTTTCAGCGATGGTGGCATGAGCCCCTACGCTCGCAGCCCCGGGTATGCGCCCACCAGCCCCTTCAGCGGGCAGAGCCCTACTTCTCCTGGCTACTCGCCTACGTCGCCTGGTTACTCCCCCACATCGCCCGGCCTCAACCTTACAAGCCCGCGTTTCGGCGGCACGTCGCCTGCTTTCTCGCCCACCAGCCCGGGCTACTCTCCCACTTCTCCTGGCTACTCGCCGACGTCGCCGGCGTTCAACAGCCTGTCCCCCACGTCGCCGAACTACTCGCCGACGTCTCCGTCATACTCTCCCACGTCGCCGTCTTCACCGACGTCACCGGCGTACTCGCCGACATCTCCCAGTTACAGCCCGACGTCGCCGGCTCACGCAACGTCGCCCAAGTACAGCCCGACGTCTCCGGCGTACAGCCCCACATCGCCGATGTATTCGCCGACTTCACCACAATTCGGCAGCGGCAGCGACAGGCGGTCACCGACGTCGCCTGCCATGGGCTACTCTCCGACGAGCCCGGTGTACAGCCCAACCAGCCCTGCCGGCGACCAGTACTCGCCGACGTCACCGAGGTTCTCTCCTACCTCTCCGGGAGCGGGGCAATACTCGACCACGTCGCCAAAGTATTCGCCTACGTCCCCGAAGTACTCTCCTACGTAAGTTGCATGTGCGGATAGGATTCGGACGCACGCTGACACAGGACTACAGTTCGCCGCGCCAAGACTAAGCGCCAGGCATTCAAGCATTCGGTGGGATTGCAGGTGTTCCCTTGGCTGGGCCCACATCGGCAGCATCGGGTGCTTATGTGCTTTTGTGTACCAATATTCCCATGCAACAAAAAGAAACACGGGCGGGGATTTCGGGGGATCTTGGGTGTTTCTTCTCCCTTTATCAAGGCTACAACGACCCGTCTTAATTTGAGAGAGAGCTTCGGTTGGTTGCGACGGTGTTGGTGGGTTCTATGACGTGGGTTCTTTCTCTTTTCATGTGCATGAATTTCGGCGTTGCCCAAAAACAGATTGAGCGGGGAAGGGGGTCTTTGATGGGCAGGCAGCTTCCTTTTTTCTTTTGCTTTTAACAAAGACTTTGGCCGCGAACGGAGAGACGAAAACAAATTTGCGGTGGCGGAAGCGAAGGTATAACACGCTACTACACCGATCGAAACGCGCGGGCTGGACGGCTGGGGTCGATTGAATGACGGATGATGGATTTTTCCTACACAATGAAGGTGTGGATGACGGGATTGATTTCTTGCTCTTTGTCTTTTTTTTCTTTCTTCTCATCCTTGGCCCAATTGGCTTAGAAAAAGCGTAAGATTAGGTACGCAAGGGAAAGAGATAGCGATCGGTGTAGCGAAAACCAGACAAAAAAAAACACAACTAGCCGCGGAGAGATATACCCTTCGTACTTGCCCCCCTGCTGAGGTTCGACGGAACCGAACGGCGCGGCTGCATGACGAAAAATATGATGAAAATGACTTTTTTTGGTCGCCAAATGTTGGAAAGATGCGGGACTCGTGATGGATGGTGACCTTGTGCATATCTAATTCTCTGCCTGCCGCTCGCGACACCCTTTGGTGGTTTTGAGCCGTGAGTCAAAGGGTTAGCGGATTTTGGGCGCGAATGGACAAGACAGCGGGCGCGTTTCGCCTGAAAAAAAAACTCGAGGCCGGCCAACAAACCCCACCACGAAACAAACGCGCACGCGGACCAAAACCATCCATCGAGCACGTCCCTCCTCCCCTCCCAATAGCTACGCCATGGCGAATTCCAAGTACGCACCGAGACTCTCGGTCCGAGGGTGTTGAAGTGAGCTGATTGATGTCTCTCTCTCTCGCGCGCGCAGGTACGAGTACGTCAAGAGCTTCGAGCGGTGCCAGCCCGACATTCTGCTGCCGAACACTTGGATCGTCATTCGCATCGATGGTCGGGGGTTTCATAAGTGAGTTGTGCTGTCTCTGTTTTTGTTTTGTTCTTCTTGCTGCCTTTCGTCGTCTTCATGCTCTTTTTTCTCTTCTTTTTCCCTTCCTTCCTTTCTAGGCGCCGATCCCTCCGTCTTATATGAAAGGGCAACAACATCTTCAGTCAAGCGGCGACTGACACTATCGCGAGGAAAGATTGACGGCGAAGTACGGCTTCGAGAAGCCAAACGACCGTCGCGCGCTCGAATTGATGAACGCGGCCGCCGTCGGCGTCTTCAAGGAGCTGCCCGACCTGGTGCTGGGCTATGGCATCAGCGACGAGTACAGGTAATATGCACTTACACCGAACAGCCTCGGTCAAAAAGCGTGGCCCGCCTGCCAGTAGCCTGATGACTGGCTGGCCACGGGCTCTCCCTCCGAAGGAGTAGGAAGCGTGACTACAGATGCGCTGACATGTACCCTCCCACGCGCAGCTTCATCTTCCACAAGGACTGCAACCTCTTCGAGCGACGAGCAGCGTGAGTCTCCGCCCAGTGGAGATGGAGATGAGAAATAGAGAGAGAGAGAGAGCGCCGCGACTGACAAAATCGATGATGGTTCCCTGGGAGCCAGCAAGCTCATCACCACCGTCGCCACCACCTTCACCTCGCACTACATCCACCTGTGGCCTACCTACTTCGCCGACAAGCCGCCGCTCACGCCGCCCATGCCCAGCTTCGACGGCCGCGCCGTCATGTACCCCAGCGCGCAGAATCTGCGCGATTACATGAGCTGGCGGCAGGTTGACTGTGCGTGTTTTCCCTTGGTCTCCCTCTTCTTCCCCTTCCGATTTCTGTTGCCTCGAGTCTCTCCCGTCACGCCTTCTTCCGGCTTTTTGAGTCGCACTTTTGCTGACCGGCGGCAATGTGACTGCGCAGGCCACATCAACAACCTCTACAACACGACCTTCTGGACGCTGATCCAGCGCGGCGGCATGGAAGCGGCGGCGGCCGAGCAGCGCCTGAGCGGGACCGTGTCGGCCGACAAGAACGAGATCCTGTTCAAGGAGTTCGGCATCAACTACAACAACGAGGACGACCTGTTCAAGAAGGGCAGCGTCGTGTTCCGCGACGTGCGTTCATCTTTACAATTTTCTCGCCGTCTCTCCCTCTCTCGCATCCCACCTACCTTCCTTTTTCAAAACTACACCTACACTCCCCCGTCCCCACCCCTCCTCCACGAAAGCGCAAATCCCACTAACACCATCCAAACCAAAACCGCAGTACCAACCCGTCGATCCCCCCACGGATCCACTAGACAGGATAGCCATCATCAATCAGGGTGTACACGCCACACCCGTCACCGTAACGCCGCCGAGCAAGACGGTGGCGGAGAAGGAAAAGAAACGGCGCGCCAAGGCGACCGTCGCGGTCGAGCACGTCGACGTCATCAAGGATGATTTCTGGCTGCGGCGGCCGTGGATCTTGAGCGGGAGGGCGGGGGAGTTGAGGGGGTGATGATGATGATGATCATGAACCTTCAATTCCGTCACGATGCTAGAAGAAGAGAACGTGTGCTTGGAAGTAGCTTCCGCGAAGGGGCAGAAGAAAGAGGGGTTTTTTATTTTTTATTTTTTATTTTTTATTTTTTGAGAAGTATACGGGTTGGTATACCACTCTATCTGCATATCACTGCACTGTTCGGATGCCGCCGCGTCAACGGCAGGCAAAAAGTTTCGTGGATACCATTGTCAGAGAACAAACTGAGCAGCTAATGCTAGAACCACTTGCCGTGCAGATACTTAGGCTATAAACAACAGAACAGAGTCGACCCCATCCAAGCGATTGGTTATCAGGATCGCGGGTCCGCGCTTTTCGTAGAGCGATTGCGACAACTGATAGTGCAGGAATAAGATGTACGTCTGGGCGAGCAACACTAGAAAGAAGAGAAGGGTCAGCAGGAACAGCACGGCGAGCAGTGTGGTTGGGACATCCGTGAGAACGTGGTGATATTCAAATCACATCGTGACTGAACCAAGGCGGATTTTGGAGTGCGAATCTGAGAAGGGATTGGGAATTGAGGTGTTAGGCTCTGTTTTTAAAGAGAGTCAGATCTTTTTGTAGTTGGGTCAGGGTATTTCACATTGGAGGTCAAAACAAGCATGAGGAGTCCATCCACATGGGGCGAGACACGTATGCGGGCACCCTTGCAGCGAACGCTCCAGAGCTTTCTATTCGTTCAACAGATCAACACATGGAACGAGCGCTCCTGATGGTAGCGGAGAGAACTCAAATCCCGTCTTGCTTGTCCTTCGCTTAGAAATTAAGCCTCCTGGATGCTTAATCTAACCCCACGCTCCACCATCGTCGTCATCCAGGGCCTGAGTGCGCCGGCTCCAAAACGCCATATCGAAGACTCCTGGATAGGCAGAGTGATATGATCATTGCATCCGAAACAGCGAAACACCGTCGCAACCTCCGCAATGCACTGCTCCCCGCATAAACAATGAACCACCCCTCCACCGGCCGCCACACCGCCGTCATCGTCCAGCCGCCTAGATTGCTCCTCGGGATACGCCTTGAACTTCCGCTCCGTCGCCTCCAACCACCTCTCCCTACGCTCCGAACACCGAACCCGATTATCACAAACACATTTATCACGCCCCCTCCCCAGTTTTCGCACCGCATCCGTCGCACAGGTCCCACACAACGCGCGCAGCTTTCACCTTCCCGTCCCTCCGCCCCTCCACCCACAGCCGCCGCGCGCGCAGTCTCCCCGAGCCGGAACTCCTGGGCGATGGAGCAATTCAAATAGATATAACAAGGCCACCCCGGATGCGCTAGCTCGTCCAGCAGCTCCGCTCCTCAGTACACCGCACGTACGGCGCCGCGCGCCATTCCAATCCCCATCAAAATGCGACCAAAAGCCAGCCGGCGCACGTCGACCGCACCCCCCGGCCCTTTCGACTGCAGCCACGACCGATACGTACGCGTCCGTGACGTTCAGCCGCATCGTTCACCCATGTACGTACCGCATCGGACGGTTCGCTCGTATGGTGTTGAGCGAGCTTCCCCGGGACGAAGTTTCCTGGCCGGGTGGCGTGGTTCCGCTGCGGCTCGATCGAGCGCCGGACTTCGACTGTGCCTGAGCCACCTGCACTCCGCCGCGTGATAGGTAGGCCGAGTCGGGCGGGTGGGCGAGGATGGTGGTGGTTGTGGTGTGGGTTTGGTCGATCGGGGTATGGCGAAGTATCGTTGTTGTTGTTGTTGGTGGTGCTGCTGGGCTTGCGGTTTGGGCGGTCGAGGTGCATGGTTTAGGGCGTTGAAGTGTACGTTCGCGCCGGTGAAGAGGCCTCCGAGCTGTAGATCGTATCGTCCGGTTTTGGGAGGGATCTTGGGTAATTCTGGATTTGCGGAGGGGTGCCTTGCAGGACTTGAGCCGATGGGCCGGCCATGATGATGTCGTGACTGGGTTGAGGATTGTCTTCCGGGCTGCGTTTCTGTTGCGACCTGTGGGTGCTTGGTTGCAAGAAATATGGAGGAAGAATGGGTTGCCACTGTCGATGAAGTGCATGAAAACCAGATGAAGGTCGCAGGGAGAAGACGACTGCAGTTGCTCTGTACACCTGGCGATGAGCCGGTAGGAGCGTCTGGCCGCAGCCATCGATGAGTGCAAATTGTTTGCTTTGGCCGGCTGTAGCTTCCTCGCCACGAATTGACCATGTCCGGTTCCATGAGGGAAGCCGCCCACCAGATCGGCCTTCATCATGAGGTGAGAGTCGATCCAGCCACCGCGGTCGTGCATGCTTCCCAACACTTCACCTCTAATCGGCGACGATGCACTGCAGAACCAACGCCAATCTCTCCCTCACCTATGGCCATTGAACGCGCCTGCTCCGTTGAGTCGGCAAGCGCGGCCGAAATCTTCGAGCAGGCAAGTGACGCCAGCTGACAAAAGGAATTGCCCACCCACCCGCACCTACCTTACATAAATGCCGCATCATCATATATATAGGCAGATGAATACAAGACCAGACTTAAAGACAGCAGCGGCGGCATATCAGGCCACCAAGCCGAACGACCTTTCAGATTCTCCCATGAGCAACTTTACCTCGCTATTCAAGAAGAAGCGCACCGCACCGACCCTCCCATATCAAGAAGGGTCATCCACCGTCTAGGGAGATCGAGACGTTAAACTGTACCAACGACGAATCGGAACGCGGATCGCGGACAAGTTTACTATACGGATTCCTCGATACACAACTTTGCTCCTTTATCTTCAGGCGGCAGTTTACACGACCGGTAATGGTAGTGGCAAGAAGCCACTGCGTATTAGAGGTTAGATTTTAGGCGATATCTCACGTCTTCTCTTCTTGCTTTCTTTTCCTAACTACTTGCTTTTCCTTCTCGTTACGCACCAGGTCTCCCGTTTCCTTCTTCTGGGCGAGTTTTGAAGTAATGATAGTGGAAGACACCTCTACGTATTAGAGGATTGGGGGTTTCCTTTTTTTTCCTTTCTCTCTTATACTATCCGCTAGCATAGCCTTGTACCCTCTACTGTAATTTTGTCTTCAACTACCGACTCCGCGACATGCAGCTCCGACGGTCCTGGAGGGATAGATCCATATCCGAGTCAGTGACGGATGACGGCCCGTCAAATCAATCCCCGGGAGATGTCAGGGTACGGATCTGGATCCCAGGGTCACACCTTCACGTCCGGATCTTATATTCAACCAACCATCCCATGTCGAATCGTTCTATGAGCTGTATAATGATGTAACATGCAAAATGAGTCTTGATACCTTCGACTATGAGACATCGAAAGAGGAGCGTTTGGTCTATTTACGAGGCTCAACGCCTGAGAGCTCGGCTGGATGGCTCTTTTAGTCATCTTATGAATCACCTGTTCATCCTTCAATACTTTTACTACGCGTCAAAGGAAATGAAACCAATAATTCCATATCTCATACGTATCGTATGTGCTCCGTGGCATGGCCCTCAACGCCGCGAAGACTTCCGCTGTCATAACGATACGGCTGATGATATACAAGACAGGACTGGAGACGCGGATAAGGGTAAGGATGCCATTCCAGCGCAATGTCATGGTCTCGAACTGCATGCAGACGATCGAAGTGACAACGGATATCAGCGCGCTCGAACGCCACAGCCACCTCTCGAAAGGGGTTGGGAAAGTCGAGTTCCACGATACCAAATGGATCGCGCCGAACGATGCTCCAAGGATGCATATCAGGGGCCACCACCGGGTGAAGTACAGGTCTCTATCCCATTGGGTGATGATCATAGGGTCGTCGTACCACTCGATCAACGGCCGTGCTCTCTTTATCCCCGGCTTGATGGAAGCCACTTCCGCTCTCACGGACACCTTGGAGACATCAGAACCATCGCTCGGATGCATCATCAAGACGTCGTCGTCTTTGCAGTCCCGGGCCACGAGGTACCAAGCAATGTTCTTCGACGGCGCGGGCGCCGTTGCGTCGTCGTCGTACGTGTTCTCCATGGCCAGCGACTCGAAGACGTCCCGCTGCGCGCGGCTCATGGGCGGCAGCTCGACCGTGGCCGCCGTCGTGATGTCCTTTGGCTTGACCCACCAGAACAGGTACGTGACGAGCATGACGAAGACGTACGCCAGCGTCATGGCCTCGAGGGCGGCGATGGGGAGCGCGTGCGCGGCGCGCGTGGCGCACATCGCCACGAACCACGTCACCTGCAGCACCGCCGCCAGCTTGACCAGCCCGTCCGCCTTGCTCTTGTCCCGGATCAGCTCCTCCGACAGGCCCCAGCCGGCGTGGTCGGCCCACCGCACCAGCCCGTTGTTGAGGAGCCAGGTGTACTGGCTCGGCCACAGCACCCGCGAGTGCGTCTCGCTCACGCGGTAGCGCAGCCCGAGCATCCCGACGTAGAAGGCGTGGACGAGCTTGAGGTTGCCCTGTGTGGCCGAGGCCGAGCGCCGCACCATCTTGCGCGCTTGGACCCATTCTTGGAGAGACTCGATGCATACCATCTCCGGGGCTACGATGGTCTTGACCAGCTGGAGGAACTTGTGGAGGAGTGTCATTCGGTGGGTTGTATGGACGCGTGGGTGGATGACGGTCCAGGTGCAAATCAGGATGGTGAAGAAACTCGATGTGATGATTGTGAAGGTCCCGCGGCCGTCGGATTCGGGAGTCCAGCCGACCAGGTCATTCGCAGAAGTGACGTTTGCGGTCCCGTAAGTGATGTTTGTAGGTGGCATGTGAACAAAGGCACATCGAGTGCAACAAACGTGGTTTCCGAGAGGTGGGAAGGCTCGCGGAAGAGCTGACCATGCTGAGAGGAGGAAGGTGCCATCTCGCGGAGGCGGCACCCGTAGATAAAACCAGCGCCAGTTGAAGGAGCGGCTTAATCTACCAGCTCCCTTTGTAGATGCATCCAATCAGAAGTCTCTCGAACGTAGATCTGAAGTGAGCTGTGCGGCGTAATGTCCAAATGTATACGTGGAGATGGCCTGTGCCGCAGTCCTGCATCCGGTCGAGCGCGCTAAATTCGACAATCAGCGCGAAAGCGCTTGCGCGCCATCCGCTAGATAGGGTATGAAGACTGAGTAGGCATTTTGAAACGAGAAGGATTTGGTCTACTTAAAATAGAGGTACAGCAAGTGACGAGGCTGGACAAGGTTGTCGTAGCAGGGGTCGTAGTATGAGGTCCACAGGACCCACCTGGCGGCTGCTCAATACTCTTAGTAGCCTCTTAAAGGTGTGTGATGAATATTTCTCAAAATTGCTGTTAAGTGTTCGCAGTTTTGGCTGTCGAAGTGTATTGGTCCCCGACGACATCTGAGTAGGTAAAAAAGTTGTTGCCGCAACCGACGCGTTTTGCGCGTCGGATCACGACGACTGCGCCGCACCTGCCAGCGCCGTCGTGTCTCAACATCCCTGCCTGCGGGTCCACTAAGCGCCCGCTGCTGGGTCAGCTGAAGGCTGCGCGCCGATAAGCCTGCCTTGTACCTTTTCCCCCACGACGCCCCTCTCCCGGCCAAAGTTTTCATACCACACCAATTGCGACATGGCACTCCTCAAGCTCGCCGCACTTTCTGTCTTTGTCCCCTCTACCATCTACCTAGGAATCTTGGGTCTGCTTATTGCAGTCCCTGCCGTCCAGAATCATGTTTTCTATCTCCACCGTTTGTCACTCACCTGGTTCAAAGATCTGAATGTCCCAGAAGCTTTCGGGTTCATGCGCGGCCAAGTCACTCCTTTCTCTATTGCAACGGCCGACGGCGAGACGCTCCATGCATGGCATGTTCTCCCTCTGGGAATATATCAGAGTCACCAGCAAGAGCTCTTGGCTGAACCTTCTGGATTTACTGCCGATATACAGTCCAAGCTGGGCTTTCAGCTGCTTCGGGATGATCCAGAAGCTCGGCTTGTCATATATCTCCACGGAACTGCTGGTTGCATAGCATCTGGGTGGCGGCCGGATAGCTACCGTGCTCTATCTTCAACATCCCCGGATAAAATCCATGTCATCACAGCGGACTACCGAGGCTACGGTTTTAGCACTGGAACTCCATCAGAAGAGGGTTTGCTGCTAGATGCCATAGCAATCGTCGATTGGGCGATGAACACGGCAGGCATACCGCCCTCGCGTATAGTGATATTTGGCCAATCACTCGGGACAGCCGTCGCCATCTCTCTGCTACGGCATTTCTCATCCCAGTCCCCGCCAATCAGCTTCTCCGGCACCGTCCTTGTTGCCACGTTCTCCGACGTTGCAACCTTGACTTCAACCTACCGCATCGGAGGCGTCATTCCCGTACTGTCGCCCCTGTCGACCATTCCGCCTCTGCTCTCGTTCTTCACCTCGTACTTACAAAGCACTTGGCTGAGCAAAGACCGCATCGCCGAGTTCATCCGCCGCAGCGAGACCGAAGGTATCGGGAGCAAATACCATCTGACATTCATCCACGCCGAAGATGACACGGACATCGGATGCCTCCACAGCGACGTCATGTTCTGGCACGCCGTCAATGCGTCCACATCGACGGGCATCGCTTTTGACGAACTCGAGCATGAGAAGAGTGTGCGGAAGCAGGACATGGGCAATGGAGGATGGGTGGTGGACTGGGAGACGCCCAAAGGCTCGATCAGGCTGCAGTTGCTCAAGTATGGCGTGCACGACAAGCTTATGGCTTATCCGGCCACTGCAATGGCGGTTCTGCGGGCCTTCCAAGCTGGGGATCCTGGGTTTGGTCGGTAAGAGTGATAAAGGGCGTATCCGTGCTGTAGAACTGTTGTTTATGGACTTGAATTTGTTTAGATGCTGATGGCGGAAAGGCTACGCGGCTTTACGGGTATATCGTAGACTTCAAAGACAAACGTTATGTATCCATGTCCCAGAGAAACCGAACCCCACTTCGAAGCTTAAAGGCCAAGCAAGGTGGCAGTCTCTCACCCTTCTACTATTTCGACTCCTTCAACAGCACCCTCAACGGTCGTCAAGCATTCCTCATCGATAGCTTCCATCCAGCCCGCCACCCCGCGTCCGCGCAACGCCTAACTAGCAAGGCTTATGGACCTACACATTCCCACACTACACCACAGGCGCAACAACACCCGACGCCTTATCCCGCTTGACTACTCCCGCCACCATGTCAGACTGCGCCCTCAACACCAGCTGGGCCGCAACGACGACGCCGCCCTGCACAGTCTCGGCTCTACTCCAGCGCCTTACAGTTCGGCACGTACAAGACGTTGCAGTGGTCGCTCGCGGCGTGCTGCACAGAAGGCATGCTAAATGTAGATGACGAGGAGTTCGTTACATATCGATCCCGACAACTCGCTGCCTTGGCAATCAGAAGGCTGAAAACTAGCAGCCTATCATCCCAGACCCGCCCCAATATCTTCCGTGCGACGGCCCTAACCGTTTGGGGCGACTTCCCAAAAATTGTGGCGTGGCAGCGCGAATGTAGGCACACGTCAGATATATATACCAACTGATCCGCGATGCTAATCCACCATTCCATCTATCTGTTCTCCACAGCATTTACCCAAGAGAGTGTTTCCTAAATATCTTAGGACTCAGTACACGCGTTTCGTTCTTGCAGCCCTGCCTTTCCATCATCCAATTGCAACCAACCAATCAGGAACCATGCCGGCTACAGATGTCACCATCGCCGCCTTGTCGTTAATCGTCCAGATCCTCGGCCTTCTTTATGCGGTTTTGAATGATGCCGGGTGGCTTCACAGTAAGTTTCCCTCCGTCGCCATCCATAAGTCACGATCGCAATGCTAAGCCCGTGTTCCTTTCGTTGTGGGTCAGACCAAGGCTGGAATGCCCAAAGGAGGAGGGTCTTTCATGTCCCACTCGTTGGAGCTCAGCGATGGCCAATCCAGGGCAAGTGCCATTCTTTTTCAGTTGTTTGCTGGGATAATGAGAATGCTTGATGCTAACGAGGGGCTTTTGTCTCAGCAGAGGTGCTGACTGGGATGTGGGGATTTGCGGAACGGCTGCTACGAGGCTGATGACGAGGGGGGCGCCGCGGTCAGCAGCTCCGGCGGCCGGCCTGCTGGCCAAGACTTGCGAGCGGCATAAATCATTCCAGCTCTACGTGTAATGCCATGACTTATTTTCACTTGTCTCGCCCGGATTTGGTACTTTAAACTGGTGGTCGAAACAAAAAAACATACGGACAAGGGAGCAAAGGCTTCGAGAAGGTCTACCCACACGCGACACACGCTGGTGCAGCGCGGTCGGTTAACCGCCATGGAGTCGTGTGGTGATGTGGAACGATTGTGGAGAGAAGAGAAAGAGGGTTGTGTACGCCGAACAGACAAAAGGTAATGAACAAGGCAGTCACGTAAGCGCGCCGCGAGCCTCTCCCTTGACACGACCGCACAGAAGAGCGCTGTCGCAATATAGCAGGCAGATAGCCTAGTCATACGAGCAGGGTATGAAGCGACCCTCAGGATCACCTCCCCTCCGCTCCTTATGCCTATACAACACTCCTCACCAAACACCACCAGTTCGCAACAAGCGCCTATCCATCGGGGGTACTCCGACCCGTTTCCAAAAACCGAGTACCAAAGTTCCATTCAAGCATCTCTCTCTCTCTCTCTCTACAGCGCCCACCACCACCACCAGCTCAACCACTCTAATACTCCTCCACCGCAACCTCATCATCATCCCCCTCCCCCCCTCCCTCCCCCTCTCCCCCCACAACAACCCCACTCCCCTCGCCCTCAGCCCCGCCCTCCCCCTCGCCCCCCTGATACGCCGGCGGCGCCAACGGGTCATCCTCGCCCTGCAACCACACCTGACCCAACTCCCTCTCGATCTCGTTTCTTCTCCTCTTCCACTCTTCAACGTGCGCCAGGCGGTCGCGCAGCTCGGCCAGCTCCTTCTCGACCGACGACTTCTCCTGGGCGGTGCCGATGCGCTGCATCTGCCACTCGTCGCCGAGCTCGCCGAGGCCGAGGGTGAGCGAGTGCGTGTGGTAGCGCTTGAGCGAGGCGCGGGTGGAGATGGTGATGAGGGCTGTTGTTCGGCGCCGTTAGCATCGCCAATCCTGGGGGTAGTTCAAACACACAGTGAGAGAGAGGGAGGGGGGAAGGAGGAGAGAGGAAAAAAAAAACTTACTGATCCCCCTCTTCTTCGCATTCTCATACAGCAAGCCCTCGACGTCTCCGCTCACCGCGCTCGTGCTCTCGTCCACAAACGCATACCTCGGCTCGTGATACAACAGCCGCGCGATCCCCATGCGCTGCTTCTCGCCGCCGCTCAGCACGTCCTGCCAGACCTTGCGCGTGTCCCAGCCGCCCTCGCGCTCGGGCAAGTATCCGAGACGCGCCTCCTCTAGCACCTTGCACAATTCAAAATCGCGGATGCCGGACGCGTGCATGTCGACGGCGGTGTGCGGGTAGATGACCTGGTCGCGCAGGGTGCCGGTGCTGAGATAGGGCCGCTGCGGCAGGAACATGATGCCGTCGGCGCCGGCGGCGCGGGGGCGCGACACCAGCCCTCGATACGCGGGCCACAGGCCGGCGACGATGCGCGCGACGGCGCTCTTGCCGACGCCGTTAGGCCCCGTGATGAGCAGGTGCTCGCCGGCGTGGACGATGAAGGAGAGCGAGTCGAGCAGCTCGGCGCCGCCGAGCGGGTGCGGCGCGGGCGCGACGACGGGCACGTGCTCGAGGCGCACGCCGTCGAAGCCTTTGTGGACGGTCCCTTGCGCGTCGGCGAGCGAGAAGAGGGCGGGACGTTGCTGCCCCGGCGGCGCGTGGTACGCGTCGGCGTGCGTGCGGTGCAGCGTGCTGATGAGCGTGTAGACGCGCGACGTGTAGCCCGCGAGTTCCTGCAGGTCCTTGATGCTGTACATCATACGCCCGCCCGCGTCGGCGAGGGAGAGCATGAGCCGCTTGTTGGTGATGAAGTCCTTCATGCGGCTGCGCTCGCGGCCGCTGCGCTCGGCCGCGTCTGCGAGCTCCGTGACGCCGCCCAGGCCGCCCCAGGCGGGGAGGAAGACGGGGAGCGAGGTGATGAGGTAGCCGAATGCGGACCAGGAATACTTCAACACAAAGTCCTCGAGCATGTTGTAGCGGATCTTCAGGCTGTAGATGCCCTCCATCCAATGCTTGAGTTCCTTGAAGCCCCTGTCAAGGAAAGTCCTCTCCATCTGGTCTCCGCCGTAGAATGCGACTTCTTCGGCGTTGGCAATTAGGCGGGAGTGCAGCGCACGGAAGTCTCCCTCGCGGCGCGCCTCGACGGCCTTGAGCTTGCCAAACGGCGGCGAGAGCTTGCGGAGGATGGTAGCGGTAAGGAAATAATTCGCGAGAAGGCCACCCAATGCCAGAGGGCCAAGAGAACGGAAAAGCTGGTAATTGAAAACGCAAATATCAACAAATGGCTTGCCAAGAGACGAATAAAGAGCCGCTGCCTCGGCGCAAAACTGCGTGAGATCCTGGGTGATGAACTGATCGGCACCCTGGCCGATGCCGCCGTCGAGGTTGGAAAGCTTGTAGTAGTTGAGATGGTCGTTCAGGTACAGGTCGTGGATGTACCGCGTTAATCTCGTCCGGAAGGCGATGGAGACCTTGGACTGCAGGAACTTGATCATCGCGTTGGTATACGAGGCGAAGCTGCCGATTCCGCACCACTTGACGATGCCCAACAAGAAGGCCTTCCCGTTCCCGGCAACGAGGTCGCGCACGAGCTCTCCGTCCAGGCGAGCGACGACCAGCGAAAGATATGTCCGCAGCATCAAGAAGACGCCGTGGCTGAGCAGCAGCCCCGTTTCCTTGCTATTCCACCGCGGTATCATGATGTTGAGCAGGCTCAGGAACTGGTGCAGAAAGGCAAGGTTCAGGCCGGGCTTCGTCTGCGGCGGCGGGACCTGGGGGGTGTGGCCGTCGCTCAGGCCGGCGGCGCGGGGCGGCTGCAGGAACAGCCGCCTGTGGGCATCGAAGGTGGTCGGCTTCGTCGGATGGATCGTCACCTTGCTGGTGGAGTTGCCCTTGGTGGGCACGAAGATGGTGCGCGAGCCGTCTTTGCCGCGCAGGCCAGAGTTGCGTCGCAGCAGCCGTCGCCCGTGTTCCTTCTCCGCCTTGCGCCGCCGCCACCACCGGTTGCCGCCATAGCCGGCACTGATTATCGAGAACAGGAGGGCGAGCGTCGAGAGGAGCTTCGTCGTCGTGGACAGAGACTTTGTGCGGACGCGGAGGAGGGTGGTGTAGCGCAGCCACAGGGCGTGGAGGGGGTCTTCGCTACGGCGAAGAGTGGACTGGACGGCCATGCTGCCGCATCGTTCGGGGATCGGCCGGGGATAGTCTAGGGAGGTGTGAGAGCTTGTGGGGACATGGTGGTGCGACGGTCCGGAGAGCTGTCGTGGGGAGCCTCGGCCCTGCTGTGCATGTGAAGGGCCATGACGGCAAGCTCGGGCCCACTCCACAATCCCTAGCCGACCCCGGATTTTCATCACTTATCTGCACGTGACAACATAGAGGCAGTATCTGTTCCAAAACAACGTGCTTTTACTCGCGCGGGGATATCCATTGTGCGCGTGCCCCAAACCATTCCAGAACTCCTGACCTATGCTTTCGAGTTCGACGGCTCTGCTATCAACAACCAATCTACTCGTCGTCGCTGCCGTCGACTTCCATCTCATCAACGTCCTCATCACTCGCCTCCTCTCCGTCCTCTTCCTCGAACCCTTCGAATTCGCCTCCCCTCTCCTTTTGCTTCTCCTCCCTCTCCTCCTGCTTCTTCTTCTCCTCTTCCTTGCGGCCCTCCTCTATTAACCTCGCCTTCTCCTCGCGCGTTTTGCGCTGGCCGACGACATAGGCACCGAGAGGCGTCTTCTCCCACTCCGTCTCCTTGAGGAAGCCTTCCACGCCCGCACGGTTGTTCGGCGCAAAGTCGACCTTGGCCCGGCGCTCCTCGATCCAGCGCGAGTTTGTCTCGAGCTTCTGGACGACGAGGCCAATGGCAGTGTTGATCTTGGGGTTCTTGTTGCCCTTGGTCTTGTTGCTGGCATCCTTTATCCAGCGCTTGAGCATGACCACCACCGGCAGCGCGAGCTCGGGGAACGCAATGTTCTTCGACCAGATCACAAAGAACTCGGCGAGAAGCTCCGCCACTTGCTCGCCCACGCCATCCTGGTAGGTGCGCGTGCGCAGGTACGATTTCGCAGCGCGGATGTTGGTCGCGAAGTCGAGGGGCTTCAGGGTCGCGGGCTTGGGCGGCTTGCGCATCTCGGCCGAGTTGAGCACCTCGTACAGCGCTGGCGCAAGAGGAATATATGTCGATGTGGAAAGCGTGATGCGGAGGAGCGAACGGATCATGTGGAAGCGCAGCGGGAAGTATTGGGCAGTCGGGATCAGGCGCATGGCACCGAGGGTGACTTGCACAATGGGATAGATGAGAGGGCGGAGGGGCGACTCCTTGCCAGACTCGGCCTCGCGCATGGTATCGCAGTGGCTAGACACAACGCGCGACCAGAAATCGAGCGAGTGCACGTATTGCCAGTTGTACACGGTCTTGTACGATTCCTTCGACTTGTTCGTAATGCTGGTCCGGAGGTGAATGGCGAGCTGGCGAATGAAGGTGAATCCAGTCGTGTAGCCGACGTTGGGATCCAGGCCCCAGAGTTCTGCAGCAGAGTTCTTCATCAAATTCACACCTGCGATGGTGTGCACCGTCGTGTTGCGACTGCCCTGAACGAAGCCCTGGTACACAGCCTTGAGGGTTGCCTCCTTGATTCCAGCATCTCCGATGACGATCAATCTGCGCAAGACGAGGAAAGAGGCAATCCTGGTGGCCTCGGTGTTGGACGAATCGGCCCATATCGAAACAATGGTCTTGGCCAGGTCGCGAAGGAGCTTTTTGAAGGACAGAATGTACGGCAAGAGGGGGAGAAGCGAGCTGACGGTCATTCGGAGAGTGGCGGCGTCCGAGAGGTTGCCAAGGAGATGCATAACGGATGTCGCATGCGACTTGAGCATGGGGGTCATGTTGCTGAACTTCTTGCCCTCAGTGGGAACGCGGACTTTGCCAGTGGCCGACTCCTTGACAGGAAGGTGGTGTTGGAGGACCTCGGGAACGCGGTTCAGAGCGAGCAGGAGAAGCTCATGGTAGACTGGAACAGATCAGTAAGGACTTCAGGTAACATGCGAAAAGAGGCGCACCGTCAGGGTTCGAGATGGAGTATTTGTACTCCTTGCCGTCCTCCTCGTTCAAGTGGGCCGCGGCGCGGAAAGCCAGAACAACCTCCTTGGTGGCACGCAGGGAATGGTTCTCGGTCATTGACTTGCTCCACTTCTTGACTAGTGCCTTTGTGAGCTCATTGCTGGCGGCCACTTCCTCATCGTCAGACTCGTCCTGCTTCTTGCTCTTCTTCTTCTTTTTCTTCGGCGTGTCCTCCGCTTCACTGGCGCTGAGTTCGTCAATCTCGGCCAAGTCGGCGTCTTCGGCAAAGCCCAGCAGTTCGGGGTCGTTCTCCTGCATGTACTTGTAGAACTCGGGGTCCTTTTTCTTGAGCTCCTCCAAATGCTTCTTGTGCGCGTCGACGTCGTCGTCGGACCCGGCCTCGGAACCACTGTCGTCGGCCACAGGGTTTGCATCGACGGAGTCGCCATCGGAGTCGGCGGCCACGTCCTTCTCAGCTCCATCGGCGGGGTTGGTACGCTTGCGCTTGCCGGTCTTGGAGGGCACGTCCTTGGCCTTTTGCTTCTTGGACTTGGGATGTTCGGGGATGTCAAAGCCGCCCTGGAAGAAGTCGTCGACGCTCATTTCGCCAAAGGGATTGGAGCCGTCGGCCTTCTTCGCGCGCTTGGCCTGGTTCTCGGCCTCGACATCGCTGGCGACCTCGTTGTCCTCGGCGCGGCGGGCCTTGCGCTTTTCCTTGATCTGCACGCGCTGCTTGATTTTCTTGCCCTCCTTGCGGCGCTTGAGCGTATCCTTCAGGTGGTTCTTCTCGAACTTCTTGGTGGACTTGGATTGCGCCATGGTGTCGTGCAGCGCGGGCGGTGGGGTGTCGAGAAAAAGTGTCGAGGTGCTTGAAGGGCTGGGAAATTTTGTAGCTAGCGTCACAGCATCCCGGTCGCTTGCTAAGGTTGGCCCGAGCGGCGGCATGCGGAGCGGAGGAGCTCACACCTCCCACGCCCGCACCGCCCGCCCTCAACAACCATCCCCTCACTTCGCGACAATGTACGCCCAAAGACCGCTGCCGTACGCCCCGACACCCTACAGCTACACGCCGACCTCCGCGCTCTCGGCCACGATCAACCTTGATGAGGTGCGTTGCACCAATCCAGCCCGCGAGCGCCGAGCCTAACCCAGGCTGCCACAGGAAGTCAAGCTGTCTACGACCAGCGCCGAGCGCGATCTTTACGAATCGTTGGCCGAGATCTACAGCATCATCGTTACGCTCGATGCCCTCGAGAAGGCGTACCTGAAGGACTCGATACACGAAAATGAATACACCGACACCTGCAGCCGCCTCTTGAAGCAGTACAAGTCCAACCTTGCCAATGAGACAGTATCCAAGGCATTCGTGGATCTGGACACGTTCAAGCATCAGTGGGATGTATGTCATCGAGACGCCGTCCTCTCCCTGCTCCGTGGCTAATGCGCTTCACAGCTCGACTGCCCCCGCGCAACCGAACGCCTCAAGGTTGGCATCCCCGCCACAGTCGAGCAGCCCTCTCACAGGCCGGCGGCTCCTGGCAACGACTCGGCCGACGCGACATTGGTTGTCGCTGCCACCGAGAACTTCATCACGCTCCTCGATGCCATTAAGATGGGCTTCTTGGCCAAGGACACGCTCCACCCAATCCTCGGTGATATCATCCAGTCGGTCAACAGGGTCACGGACAAGGAATTCGAGAACAAGGGCAAGATCATCCAGTGGTTGATCACTCTGAACCAGATGAAGGCGGCCGAGGCACTGTCGGAGGACCAGGCGCGCGAGTTCCATTTCGACATGGATCAGGCGTACTACGGCTTCAAAGATGTCTTGAAATAGCGCAGTGATGGAGCGGTGGGCCCTTTTTTTCTGGAACATGGCGTTCGAGACTTGGCCGGCGCGCCATCGGCGAATCGGCGCTTTGGCCACTCCCTTTAGTTTTCCCCCACGATACCCTCTCCGCGTCCCTGAACTTTTGCTCTTCCGCCGCAGATCATGGACGACGAGAACACAGAAAGAAATGGAATGGTCCTGCATGGTATGAAATCGCCTCAGAACAGTGCCAGGCTCCACGCTGACAGTTCCAGTGCTGGACCTTCCCCAGCTCTACACAAAGCCGTCGGCCCAAGATCTTCTGAACACGCTTACCCTGCTGACCTCGGAGCCGCCCTCATGGGAAGGAAGCGACACCGAAGATGACGAGACACCCATGACCGTGAAGTCTGCGCGCCGACAGAGCATGAGCGCCGTGAAGGCTCAGCCCGTCCAGATAAATCCCGAAGGCTTGGCCACCTACCTGACAAGGATAATTGCGAGCGACTTGCGCTGGATCGACGACGACTCGGTGAAGGAGGACATTTGGGAGGCTGCGAGCATTCGTCTCAGCGAACGATCCGGTCGCACTGCTATGGGAGCCATCTCGCGCAAGTTTCGGATACCCGCGGCGAAGGACGGCCCCAGCGAAGACATGGAAATTTATGAGCCGGCGCTGACAGCAGACAACCTTGGACTGAAGACTTGGGCATCGTCGTACCTTTTATCGCGACGGCTTTGGCGACTGGCCGCCGATGAGAGCAGCCTTCCCGGTGCAAAGGATCTGCCTCAGCACTCTGTGCTTGAGCTGGGCTCTGGCACTGGACTCGTCGGCCTGTCCGCTGCCATGGTCCTGGGCACAGATGTACTCCTGACCGACCTCCCTGAAATAGTGGAGAACCTAGA
Organism: Diplodia seriata; assembly: GCF_021436955.1. Lineage (NCBI taxonomy): Eukaryota > Fungi > Ascomycota > Dothideomycetes > Botryosphaeriales > Botryosphaeriaceae > Diplodia > Diplodia seriata. The sequence goes on along the minus strand of NW_027117308.1, from coordinate 789,259 downwards.
TCGTAACGCGGTGTCGAACGGAGAGATTCTCGACAGGCACAACGGATCGGCTCATACTGCAGTGCTGGACTGGACGGACCCGTCGTGCATGGAACTATCGCTCAAGGCTGTGAAGGAGGCTGACTATCAGGAGAGCCAACACTTTCGCTTCATATTCGCCGCGGATCCGCTCTACTCTCCGGAGCACCCCGGGTGGCTAGCGCAAGCAATCTTGGCCCGACTCTCACGTGAAGCTGATGCGAGGGTGGTCATCGAGCTGCCTCTCCGCACCGCTTACCAACCGCAGGTCGAGGAGTTTCTCAACAGGATGCAAGCGGCCGGGCTCAAGATCTGCAACGAAGGATACGAGACGGGATACGACGACTGGGGCAGCCAGGGCGGCCGTAAAGCTGTGCGCTGCTGGTGGACGGTTTGGAGCTGGAAGACGGCGTATTTCGGCGAATGTCACGCCGTCGAACACGACGAGATCACGGTACAAGCTAACGACATGGGAGATTCTCACCGACAGTTGCTGGCCGAGTTCAAAGGATTGGATGATTGGGACTGAGGCTCGTTCTCACTTTTCCCGGCGACCGGGCGCATGGGATTCTTCAGAGCACAGCAGCGGGTTGAGACGATTTCGGTTCTAGAACTCTTTTTTTTTCGGCTTTTTTTTTTCTTTCCTGGAAGATCACAAGACAAGACGCATAGATCGCCTGATATACCTCTTAGAGAACAAATGCTAGAGCTAGATTCCTCGAGCTGGACCCTTCCCTGCGACGGTGCTCGCGAGACTTGCCCTTTGCGCGGATAAAGCGTCGGGAGAATTGCCGCTAGCCGGCAATTTGCCCGCCGGTGGCTGTTGCGCGCCCGGCGCCCTGTGGCCCGGAGCGCCCACCGGGAAAACGTCACAGCTCCACCGTCGCGGGGGAACGCGTCCGTCTGGCATGATGCGCTGCAGCTGCTGCGCACGTTGTCTTCTCCTCCCTCAGCCTCCTTCCCCCGGCGAGCTTTTCTGTGCCTCCGCCCTCCCAATCCCCTAACCGCCCCTCACGATTGTTATCATCGACCATTCATCCCCGCCTCGCATCACAATGGCTCAGGTGAGTTGCGCCGAACTGGCCCCGCAGATGCGGCCGACGACCTACCCCGCCATTCCGGCTCTCCAATGGACGTTGTTGTTGACACACGAGGCGGGCAGAACAACTCTTTCGTCCTCGAGAAGCCGGGGAGCGTCAAGTACGAAGACAGGCCGGTGCCGGAGCTTAAGAACGAGCATGATGTGATTGTGAGTTTTCCGATTGCGAGCGAGCATCGAAGCAAGCAGGCTCGGTAGTGCCGGAGAAGAGCTGCTGCTGCTGCTGCGCTCCTCTTTCTCTTTTTATTCTCTCCTGGAAAACGAACTCCCGCTGATGTGGTGGCGGTGTCTAGGTCAACGTCAAGTACACCGGAATCTGCGGTAGCGATGTACGTATCCCAGTCTCCCAAAACACACCTCTATCAATCGCACTTCCCCCGCCCTGAAAGCGGGATGGCGAGACGGAGAGAGAGAGAGAGACAGAGCTCTTTTCTCCCTCCCATCCTATCCCCCCGACACCACAGCCAAAAACACCTCCCCCGCTAAACCCCCACAACCAGGTACACTACTGGGTCCACGGGCGCATCGGGTCCTTCGTCGTCGAGTCGCCCATGGTGCTCGGGCACGAGTCGTCCGGCGTCGTGCACAGCGTAGGATCGGCTGTCAAATCGCTGCAACCAGGCGACCGCGTGGCCATGGAGCCGGGGATCCCGTGCCGGCGCTGCGTGCGGTGCAAGGAAGGGAACTACAACCTGTGCTTCGACATGGCCTTCGCTGCGACGCCGCCCTTCGACGGCACGCTGGCGAAATTCTACGCGCTGCCCGAGGATTTCTGCTACAAGCTGCCGGAATCGGTGAGCCTCGAGGAGGGCGCCCTCGTCGAGCCCGCTAGCGTCGGCGTGCATATTTGTCGTATGGCGAATGTCAAGCCCGGCGAGAGCGTTGTCGTTTTTGGTGCTGGCCCTATCGGCTTGCTTTGCTGCAAGGTCGCGCGCGAGGTGTTTGGCGCGACGCGCGTGGTCGCGGTGGATGTGAATGAGGAGAGGTTGAAGTTTGCGCAGGGATACGCGGCGACGCATGTTTTCCGCAGCGCGAAGGTGTCGCCCGAGGAGAATGCGAAGAGGTTGATCGAGGAGTGCGGCCTCGGGCCCGGCGCGGACGTCGTCATCGATGCGAGTGGCGCCGAGGTGTGCATCCAGACGGCGATTCACGTCGCGAGGACTGGCGGCAGGTTTACGCAGGGTGGCATGGGCAAGGTGAGTGACTCGGAATTGGGCGGCTAAGAGCTATGCTGACGAAATGGCGATAGCCGGATATCACGTTCCCCATCGGCGCCATGTGCGCCAAGGAGCTCCGCATCACGGGCAGTTTCCGCTACTCGTCCGGCGACTACCAGCTCGCCGTTGATATGATTGCTTCCGGGAAGTTGAGCGTCAAGGAGCTCATCAGCAAGAAGGTTTCGTTTGAGGGCGCCGAGGAGGCGTTCAGCAATGTCAAGCAGGGCAACGGCATCAAGTGGCTCATTGAGGGTCCGAAATAAACGTGGGGTGAGGCGTTGGTGTTGGGTATGAGTAGCATGCAAGAGGAGTTGGCGGTGCAAAACTGGCATAGTCGGCGGCAGTAATGAAAAACAGTAAACTGGACGTTCCTTCCATGGGCCCTTCCTGCCTCAAACTTAATTTCGTACGTCATTGTGGTTGCATTCGCGCGTGCACGTGCAAGTGCAGGTGCAGGGCAGGTGCAGATGTAGGTGCGGGTTGTTCCTGCCTTCTTGGAGCTGTCATTTCTCAACCTATATATTCAGCCGCCTCTGCTCGACTCTGCTCCCACTCAACACCTACCTCCGAACGCTCACGCAACAGCTCCAAGACCGACGTCGACCTTGAAACAACGGCAGCCCCGCTGCAGTCATGAGCTTCCACCATGGGTTTTCGTCTGTGTCATCTTCCCCACCACGTCTCGTCGGGAGCAGGGTCATGAACGAGCCTTCAACTCCCCAGACGCAGAATTTTGCGTGTACGAGTGTGTGCAAGTTCCCCTCATCTGCCCATCCGACCACGTAAGTGTTACTTGACGCATTCACGATCAGGCTGTCACTAACTTGTTTGCAACAGTTCGAAGTACGGCGGGATGGTGAAAATCATCGTCGGAAGAAACGAGGATTCCAAGGAGTTTCATTTCCACAAAGGCCTGTTATGCTGGGCTTCGTCGTACTTCAAGGCTGCGCTCAAAGAAGACCGTTTCAAGGAGGGAATCGAAGGAGTCGTTCGCCTCGAGGAAGATGACCCAGATACAATCCAACGTTTCATGGAGTGGGTGTACAACGGCCGGATTCTGCCAGAGGGGCTCATCCCCTTCCAAGACGAACTCTGGGAAGTCATTACCACCCAGGCCATGTGGGAATTGTACGCTTTCGCAGAGTGCCGGGGGATTCCACTCCTCAAAAACGACATAATCGACACCGTCGCCGACATTCTCGCGCGAACATGGGACATGGTTCCTCCGAGCGCGGTTCTCCAAATCTACAGAGATACTCCTTGTGGCGATGGAATGCGCCGCCTTCTGGTCTCCTTCATGGCGTACGCTGGTTACAATCTCGGAGGAAAGCTGAGCACCAGCAGTGACGGATATCCAAGCCTCGAGAACATTCCGCATGAACTGTTGCTCGATTACATGGTCGCTCTTGAAGAACGCGCTGAGAAGTTCTTGCCGATTCCAGCCAGAGATCAATGGTGCGCCATTGACCGTTGCAGATTCCATGATCACCCTAAGGATCAGGGAGTGTAGCTTGTTGATGGCGGTTCAGTATTAGGAAGTGGCATGGAAGCAAGAAGTAGTTAGTTGGACCGCGCTGGTCGTCTCTTCATGTCGTAGCTAACCACTGATTGGAAATGAAATCCTTGCTACATGGGCACTTGAATCCAGGTCGTTTCTTCATATCGTAGCTAAACACTGATTTGAAATGGAATCCTTGCTACATGGGCACTTGAATCCATTATCCAGACGCATTTGTGCGCATTGAGAACTCACATCTACGTCCGGACATTGGATTCAACTGCCTACAGGATTATACGGGTTGGCCAATTTCTCGTGTGTGTGTGTGTGTGTGAGCTCCAAACGCGCTGTGCCTTCCTGCCTAATTTAGAAACAGCTCGAGCGCGCTCGTCAACCTCACCACCGCGCATTCACAACTCGCCCGCGTCATTTTGTATCCTTCTGCCCAACCATCCTTTCCCCTCCAACCTTACTTTCCCCATTCACCCGCCATGTCTAGCCCGGACGACGACATTCTGCAGAAGCTGATCAGCTGCGCAGACGTGAGGAGGGACAACAGCATGAGCGACCCGCCTCCTGGTCCGGAAGTCAACATTCCGATCTTCGAGCCCGCTGGGCCCTCGCCGCACTACCACCAGCGCCGGATGCGCGGTGCGACTGCGGAGTATCCGCTTCACCAGCAGAACAGTCTCGTCGTCGCTCCGCCTCACCTGCAGAACAGTGTCGCCGACTCGTCCCCTCGTGAGAGCAGTGACCTCGTTAGCTCGCCTCACCCGCAGAGCCTCTACGCTTCACACACCAACCCATTCGGACAGCAGGTCTGGACCGCCGCTGCTCTCCCGAAGCAGCAGACGCAAACGCAGACGGAGGCGCCCAACAACAAGAGGAAGTTCGACGAGATGGCGACTCCCGACGGCACCCCGACAGCAGAAGCCACGCCCTTCAATCAAGCTGCTAGGCCGATCATCATCCCCGTCCACCCCCGCCGAAAGCGCAAGGGCGAGACGGACGAAAGCTACGAGGCCGCCATGGCCGAGGTCCGCGCCACAATGCCAGTCGAAACCCTCATCGAGATGCGCCGCATCGCCTACGCTATTGCACACCCTCCCGACACGGCCTTCCTGCCATGCAAGCTAGTCCGATCGTTCCTGCGCCAAATGTTCCCCGCGCACTTCCGCGACGACAAGATCATCATCAAGGTCAGCTCGCCGGTCAACGTCATGGGCCGCGAAAGGCTCAACGTTAGCGAGGAGATGTGGGCTAGCATGACGAGCGCGGACGTCGCGACCCGGCCCGCCATGCCATTGGAGATCGCGCGCCGCCAGGCGATTCGCTGCGACGAGAGCCACAGCCTCAAGGACCACGCGCCCCCCGGCACCCTCACGCTGACGTGCGTCGACTGCCCGCAGGAAAACTACTTCGACGGCTCCCGCAACGTATCGACTGGCCCGTACAAGATGTGCCAGGCTTGCATCGGGACGCACGACGCCGCGCTCGAGCTCCGTGGCGAGGATCGCCTCGTTGGCATGGTCCGCGGCGCTTTCCTCCATCGCCTCTGCGACGGGTGCATGCTGCAGTGCTGTGGCATCGCCCGGGAGGGAGGCGAGGAGGCGGAGGAGAAGCTGTGCAACTGCGGTTGGGCCGTGCCTCGCTGCTTCCAGCACCGCCGCGCTCACCTTGCGGCTATGGACGAGTCCGTTCTCCAGCGCGATGAGTGGCTGGATGCGAACATCAAGAAGGCTGACGTTCTGCACGGCCCGTTGCCTGGCGGTGTTGATGCTACTCAACTTGTTCCTGCTCCTGCTGCAGAGGAAGAGGAGGAGAAGGAGAAGGAGAATGAGGACTGTGTCGACGGCGAGCAGCAGCAGATGCAGGCGCAGGAGCCTGTTGATGACAAGTATTACGCTGACCTTCTCCGCGCATTGCCCGGTTATGTTCCTGATGTTCCTGCTGTTCCTGCTGCTGCGGAGAAGGAGGACTGTGTCGACGGCGAGAAGCAGAAGCAGACACAGACGCCGGTTGTTGATGGTGGCGGCCTTCGCCCGGCTTGCGCGCGGTGCTTTCACAACAAGGCGACGACGGGTGTGCCGTGCGCGTGGTCGTGCTATGTTTGCCTGAAGGTGTTTGTGCTGCCCGCGGGCGTGGTGCCGACGTGGTTCCCGGGTTTGCTGGAGCCGTTGGCGGAGATGGACATGGACATGGACATGGACACGGAAAAGGGAAATGAGAAGGAAAAGGAAGATGAGAACCGCGACGAGGATGGTGACGAGAATCACGACAACGACGGCTACGAGCATCGCGACGACAATGGCGACAAGAATGGCGACAAGCACGGCTACGAGAATCGCGACGAGGATGGCGACGAGGATGATGCGATGAACATGGACTAGGATGGTGAAAATTCACGGTAACATGTGGATTACGGATCAAGATATCGAGAGATGTAGCGGATCGTCTTGGATGATGGCAACATCTTGGATTATGGCAGCATCTTGTTGACGGTGGGATAGCGAAGAAATGAAAAGAGACTTGTTGAAGTGAAGTCACAGCGGTGCGGATAAGACGATGGTTTAACGACGGCCCACTAAACCGCATGCGGCCAAGCAGACATGCCCAAGTGAATCATGCAGGACGCCCGTCACATGTGGCTCTAGCGCCCGCTGACCCGCCCGCAACGCCCTCTTGCCTCCCCTTGGCGAAAAAAAGGACTGAATCAGGATCCGGGGGGTTGTTCGCGACTCTCCTCGTTGCCAGAGGAAGCCTTGTGCGTTACCACTCCGTTGCGATCCTCCGAAGGCGGATCGATCAGCCGCGACTTCATTCGCCGTCCGTCCTCGGCCCCCACACCCCCGCGTTTCCGCTGCTGGGTAGCCTCTTCCAGTCAGCCTCTTCCTCGCCGTGGATGGATCTCTCCGAGCTTGATGGCGGGAGTGGCGGCGGCAGCAGCCGCTCCTCGTTCGACGAATCCTTCTTCTTCGCCGCCTCGGCTGCGGGAGATGAGCACGGCAGCAACATGATCCTCCCGCCGCAGAGCGCAGCCGCTGCTGCCGCCGCCGGCGTTGGATCGTCTTCGGTTCGGATCAGATCGTCGCCCGCCTCTGCCCATTCGAAGAGGACGGCGCGTGGGAAGGTTCGCGCGCTCTTCTTCCCCTTGATGCCGTTTACCTTTTTTTTTTTCTGCATCATCGCCTCAATATGAAACCATCCTCTTCCGCTTCTTCCCTCGGGCTGAGTGTTTTGATTCGTTGGGTTTTTCGCTGACTCTTCGCGTGTGTAAGTAGGCGTGCGAACGATGTCGCCGGATGAAGATCAAATGCGATGGCGCGACGCCTTCGTGCGGGACTTGCCGCAAACGGGCCCTGAATTGCGTCTTCGCCGCGGTGGAGAAGGCGCAGAAACCGAAAAAGAGGTAAGCTCCCCGTTGTTGGTGGTTCTGGTCCGCCACGTGGCTGGCTGTGCCCGTTCGGATGCCGGATGTTGGAGTTACCCGACGTCGGTTCATCATTCCATCGCTAACTTTCTGCCCCACGTTCCAAATCTTATAGAGAGGAGTATGTAAGGGCGCTGGAAAATCGTCTGGATCGCATCGAGTCTCTCGTCAAGGCGTCGGGCATCTTGGAGGGTAGGCGGGCCGCTCCCGATGCCACTGGCCATATCGACTATGATGTCGACATCGATGCCCTCCTTGCCGAAGCAGGCCAAGGGGCAGCCTCAAGCCCGCCTAGAACGGGTAGCGACAAGAGCCAAGGTGAGTCTCCCCAAGCGGCGTGTCTGCTGATTCTATGCTGAAATGTTCAAGACTTCTGGAAGCATGCAATCTGGCAAACGCGACGGCCCCGATGGATCAACGACATCATAGAGGACGTCGTGACTCGCAGCCTTGGGCCTCCGGTGTCGATCAACAGCACTCGAGGAAACCAGCCGCAAGCCCGTCGCTTCAGCCAGTACGCCCACCTCCCGCCCATGGAGGACGTCTTGTCTCTGGTCGCCGACTTCTTCGCTGGGGTCAACCACCTGCTTCCCTTGTACCACGAGGAGACTTTCATGAAACAGCTATACGAGAATGCTTCCGGCGCAAGCGAGTCGGCCGGGTGGTTGGCGAGCATCAACACGGTGCTGGCCCTCGGCCACATCTCGCGCATGAGAGGCACATTCATCCCCCAAGAGCAGGAAAAGGAGGCGTGGAAGTACATGAAGAACGCCATGGCCATCCAGAGCGAGCTCCCCGCACTAGACTTCGATCTTCTCAGCGTCCAGGCTCTCATCGGAATGGTAAATCGGTCGTCTCGCATCATCCGCTTCCATCGGCCGTGCTAACATCCGCATCTTCTCAGACGATATTCCTGCTCATCACGTCCTGCAACTCCCAAATGCCCTCGATGATGCTCGCGACGGCCATCCGCGTCGCCCAGGGCATCGGCCTGCACATCAACTGCGCCGACGACGACCCGCGCACCAGCGAAACCGACAAGGAGCAGCGCCGCCGCGTCTTCTGGATCGCCTACATCTTCGACCGAGAGTAAGCCTGCCTTTTCCCCCTCCCTCCCTCCCTCCATCCTCACACCAACAGACTCAGCCTCCGCACCGGCCGCGCCCCCGTCCAATCCGACACCGACACATCCGTCCCGCTCCCCTCCGCCCGCCCGCCCGCCGGCTTTGATCGCGACCCGACCCCGGCCGGCCACTTCGGCGCCTTCAACCTGTTCCGCGCGCGCGCCCGCTTTGCGCAGCTGCAGAGCGCGATATACAAGCGGCTGTATTCGGACGCGGCGTGGGCGCGCCCGCGCAACGAGGTCGTCGCCGCTGTTGAAGAACTCGACCGGGACCTCGAGGATTGGCGCGTTTCGTTGCCTGCGGAGCTGCGCCCGGATCCGCCTACGACGGCGACGACGAGGGGGACGGGGATGGGGACGGGGACGAGGGGGATGGCGATGGCGAACCTCCCCCCGCCGCCCTACGATAGTAGTGTTCTCGTCTTACATTTCTGCTATTGGTTCGCGTACGGCCTCGTGCACCGCCGGCATGCGATCTGCATCAACGATGACAACAACATCATCGGGGGCGGCGGCAGCGACGACTGGGCCGCCGCCAACGAACTGACGACGACGTCAACGACGACATTACCCCCGCCGGGCCAATGCGTCGCCACCGCCGCGCGCCGCACCGTCGCGCTGCTGGAACGCCACCCTCCCGGCGCCAAGGGCACGCGGTGGTACCTTTTGTACTACTGCGCGGCGGCGCTGGTGAGTTTGTTCGGGCGGGTGGTTGGGGATGCCGGTGGTGGTAGCAGTAATAGCGAGTGTGAAGCGGATCTGAAACGGATGCGGGTCGCGTTGGGGTTCATGACGGGGGTGTGCGAGGAGGTTGGGGGGGATAGTCGGGATGCGCGGAATATGCTGGGCGTGTGTCGGAAGATGGAGGGGATTGCGGTGGGGTGTTTGGAGAAGGCTGCGAAGGCTGCGATGGCGAAGGGGGAGGATGGGGGAGGACAAGGGGAGGAGGAAGAAGAGCGGCGGAGGAGGAGGGGGGAGAGGGAAAGGGAAAAGGAGGTTCTGGCGATTCAGAGGCAGTTGAGGGTGCATGGGACGTTCCTCTCGCCGATGGACGTTTGATGTGAGGGTGTCCGTGGGGCTCCGTTTGTTGTGGGTTTTGGGTATTGCTTGGGGTTTGGAGTACGCACTTTTTTGGTCTGTGGGGACTGGAGCGGCATTCTGGAGTCTGGAAATTGCATGGACGATGGTGTGGGGCTGGCGTTGGGGGTAAATATTGCCAACGAGTCTCACGAATTCACTTGGAATCGATTGGTGGCGCCCACATGAGGCCGCTTGTGTGCTCGTTGGGCACTCTTGCATAGTGGCGACGCATGCGAAAGAATGGTTTCTCTTCTAGATATTGCAGCCTTCTTCCACCCTCAAACTGGTTTGAAGCAGTTGCATGGGGATGTCAAAAAGTACTGTGCTCCCCTCTTTAGTCTTCTCGTTCTGCCGAACAAGGTTATGGGCTGCTCTAAGACAGCTTCTCACCACTTTAAGCCGAACGGTCGAGTGTTTCGTAGCCGCATCAAGGAATGTGTATGGGGCGATGGATATCTTGTCTTTGATTGGCTGGATTGCGCAAAATGCGCTAAGTGCACATGCGAGACGATTTCTCCGAACCCAGACGACACGTCCTCCCTAGACGCTTCGCTGTCTTCAACTTTCTTTTATCATCCGTTGAGAGCTGGCCCTTTCTCCGTTAAGCCATGAATGCTAGCTTGCGGACCCTAGATGACCGACAGAGCATGCGCGTTGGGTCATACAAGATGGATGTACGCGACGCCGGAACACCTTAAACGCCTGCTTCGTGGGAAACACACGCGCTGGTCTCCCTTCCAAATATCAAAACGTGTACGCCCATGGCAAAGATGGTTTAGGTATCATTCACGGCCACAATCTCCCTTTCGAATCCTGCGCACCTGAAAGCCTTTCGCTCCTCACATCACGTTCGCGAATAACAGCGCCATCTTCGTGTTTTTTTTCTTGTGGTTTTCTATTTTTCTATGTCTATGCCATCAGAGCGCTCTTGTCGCGTCTGTCTATCTCTAGTTTTCTCTCTCCGAGTCAATCGCTCCGCTTTTTCACGCAACTCCCGTTTTGATAATAATAACACAGCCAAGAAACCAGACCGCCAATCGCAAACTTGCCCGCAGGAAAAACGCTCAAAACCCAGATCCGTTTCCTCCAATACGCAGGGTTTCCGTCCACTGCCATTACCAAAGTTTTCGCCAAGTCATGCCAAAAAAAAGTGCAGAACGCTAAAGCCAGAATCAAAACCAGTATCATGCCACGTCGTCAGCGAGTTCAACTGGACTGCCCGCTGATCACCATAGGGTGTGGCGCCGAGAACATCGCCGTCGCCGTCGCCGTTGCCGATTGGGGGAAGGGTAAAGAAGAAAGCAAGCCGTAAGGCCGGCACCAGTGTCGAAAGTTCGATTCGCAAGAGCCAGCCAGCAGGAAAAAAAGCCAGTCCGTCGTTCGCAGCAGCCCATTCAGACCTCCTCATCATCGTCAGCGTACTCGTCGTCGACTGCGTCGCTATACATTGAGTTGTCTGCGTCGCAAAATTGCGACCCCTGCGACTCCACCAGGTCCTCCTCTTCATCCTCATCACCACCGTTCGAGCCCGCCTCGGCGCTGTTGCTGTTGCTGGCCGAGTACATCGTCGACGTGACGCGCTGCCGGGCGAAGTCGACACGCGCATGCTTGAGGCCGCGTTGGTGCTGCTCGTCGTTATCATCGTCGGTGCTGGGGGCGGACGAGGGGGACTCGACGGCGGCAGGGGCGGCAGCGCGCTTGCGTTTCGTGTTGGCGGTCTGTAGGGAGGCAGTACTGGCGGTCGGCGTGGAGGAGGTGGAGGAGGTGTCGGGGGCAGAGGCGACAGCCGGGTGCATGGCGCCGGCAAGGTTGAGGTGGTGCTCCTCCTCGGCAGTGAGGGTGTCGTCGTCAACGTCCTCCTCGTCCTCGGGCAGCGGATTGTCCGTGTAACGCCTGAAGACTTCGACCCAGTTGGCATTCCAGTCCCAGGACTGCTCGAGCAGGTGCAGCGAAGCCTTGACGGGGCGCGGCAAGTTCTTGACAAACGCCTGCGGCTCCTCGCCGACGCCCTGCCACATGTTGTCCTCGGGGGCTGGCAGCACGACCTCCTCGTCGCAGCGCATGCAGGCGTAGGCGAAGTGCGCGGGCACGGGCGGCGGGAAGTTGGTCCTGCAGTGAGGGCAGACCGGGGACACCTGCGGGTATCCATCGTCGGCGTCATCGCCATCCTCCTCGTCGTGCAGCCCCTGCAGCGCCGGGTGACCTGCCGGGTCCTCGGGCTGGTGCGCGCCGACGTACGCCTCGCGCGCGTCGGCCAGCTCCTCAAGGTGTGCGACGCGGTGGGCGAAGCAGCGGCGCTCTGAGTCGCAGCGGCAGCCGTTGTAGCCGTGGCCGAGCGTGTCGACGGCGTGCAGAGCGCACGTCTGGCAGAGGGGCGTCATGGCGCCGTGGAAGAGGCCATCCTGCGCCTTGGATGACGACTCGGTCTCCATGTGCGCGGTCTGCTGGTCGTCACACGCGCCGCAGATGGTGAAGTCGTGGGACTCCCAGTCGTATACCTCGCCCAGCAGCACGCGGTCGCTGATGCTGACGCCGCCGCTGTTGCCGTCCTTGCTGTCCTTGATGCGCAAAGAGGGCCCCCAGCGCGCGCTGGAGCGCCGGGCCTTCTGGGCTGCGGCCTTCTTGGCCTTGGCCGCCTTCTTCTTCTTGTTGGAGCGGGCGTCGTCCGAGTCTTCGTCGTCGCCGTCGTCCGACTCTTCGTCGTCGGAACTGTCGCTCTTCTGCTGCTGCTCGTCACCGCTGCCCTGCTCCGGCTCCTGCTGCTGCTCGCGGGCCCTGGCCTCATCGTCCTGCAGCTTCTCCGCGATCATCTCCTCGCGTCGCTGCTTCATGAACAAGTCCAGATGCGACTTGCGGCTCTCGCAACACGTGAAGCCATCGGGGTTGGCGGTATCATCATTCGCATGGTCGTGAAGGCCAAAGTTCTCATCGCACCGGACGACCTGGCGGTCTTCGATGGTCAGCGGCTCCTTGGGCGTCTCGCCCGGCATGCCGTCGTCCCACAGGAACTTGAGGAAGTCTGGCGGCATGTTGAGCTCGTTGACACCGTGCTGCGGGTCGGCCCAGTCGCCGTATTTCTTGGTGTTGTTGGCCGTCGACGACCTCCTGCTCGCGGTCGCCTTCTTGCCCTTCTTTGATGCCTTGGGGGGAGACGCCGGCCCATCCACGGTCGGCCGCCTGGCGAAGAGCTCGATGCCGTCGGTGGTCTTCATGCGCGTGTTATTGTTTTTGAACGTGAAGGGCAGCCGCCGGTTCATCCACGACCGCTCGAGCGTCGTGCCATCGCGCTTGAATGCCTTGCGCGGCGGGTGCGCCAGCACCCACGCCGCGTGGCGGAAGGAAGGGTAGCGTTGGGCCTTCTCCTCGGCCCGTTTCTCCGCCCAGCTGCGCTTGTCCAGCTCGGCATCATCGGCGGCAGAACCAGCAAGAGGCTTGTTGCGGGCAGATCTGGAACGCTTCTTGGTGGACTCGCGGCCGCCCAGGTCGAGGTCGTCGGCAACGCTGCCGGCGAGCTGGTCGTGGCCGTGGTCATCAGAGTCGGAGTCGGTATGCTGGGCATCCGAGGTGTATACGTCCGACTCGCCGTCGTCGGAGAGGGGAGGGGGAGAGCCAAGGTCAGAGTCGAGGCTGTTGCTGTCCAATCGGTAGGAGGACTGCGGCTGCGCCGGCTTCTGCGCAATGCGAGCCGACTTCCTGCGTGGAGCCATGTTGTGGTGCAGTGAAGGGTTAGAGGTTGGTGAGCTAGGATGGTGTCAGTAAATAGCTCAGTGGGAAAGAGGTAGAAGCCCACGGCACGAGGCCAGGTAGGAGGGTCCCAGGGGAGTGGGTAGGTGTAGAGAGCAGGGTACAGAACGGCAGCGGAGGGGTAAGGCGCAGTCTTATGTAGGCCTTGGTGCTTGTACATTGTGCTTATACTCTGCGGGCGAGGGGTCAAGAGGTGGGTGGGAATTGTGTTAAGCTGCAGTGAGTGGGCTGCAGTGACTGTGCTGAGCATCATGGCTGACCTCGTAGCAGATGGCAGATAAGGCGCGGGAGAATGGTCGCGAACAGGCAAGGCAAAGAAGAGATGGAAACTTACAGGTTGTTCAGAGGGTTTTGGAGGGTGGACCTGTTTGGGTGCCGGTGTTGCTGGCGCAAGTGGTTGTCGCGAAGCCCACTGGGATGAGTTGTCGGAGAGTGGGCTGAAGGGGTGCGGATATCAAAGGTGAAGGGGAAGCTGGAAGGCAAGTCGGAGCGGGAATCTGGAAGAGCTTGGGGGCCGTCGAAGCAGTTCGGAAAGCTGAAGGGCTTTTGACGATCGGGTGAAAGGTCTTGGGAGAAGGTGGAAGAGGGTGGGTGGGCGGCGGCAGGTAGAGGTAAACACTGTCGGCCGCGGTGCAGTGATGGAAATGGTGGCACGGGCCCGGCGGAGCGCGGGCGACGCGAACAACGCGCTGTCGAGCGGCGGGCTGGTTGGACGCGCGCCTTCCCGGACAGGCAGTTCGACGTCACTGACGGGCCACCCGCCCACCCACTGACCATGTAAGGTACCGCGCGGCGCGGGCCGTAGCTGGCGCCCGTCGCTGATCTTCGAGTATTCGGCGGTCCAGACACGCCGGGCGAAGACCTGGTAGCTTACAAGGAGAGAAGTACCCACAGAAACCATGCTTACACTTCCTCAACCGCGCCGCCGCGGGATTGCTGTCTTTTTTGCCGCTCACTAGGCGCCAGGGCTCGCAGCAAGCGGCAAGCGGATTGCAATCTATCAAGCAATCCGATTGCAAGCGTAATAATATCCTCGTATAATATCAAAACGGCGGTAAAGAGCGCCTTAATTGATTCTAACACCGTGCTAAGTATAGCAAGTAGTAGTGGTAGTCGGTAGTAGATAAGGCGGCGGATGGCACGGACCTCAACACCATGCCAAGCATCGTAAGGGATATGAATCGGAGGGATGGGGTAGGGGGGTAAGTGGGTATCAAATGTGTCTTTTATAAAGTATCTTCGCGAGCCGTATACCTTACGGGAAAGGAGAAGAGTTATCTTATATATTATAGCCGTAAAACTGAACACCATCATGGATGCCAAATATCGCCAGCACGTATGACGTCATAAAGATTGACAAGCGCTTGTCAATCTATCAATCAATCCAAGCGCAATCCTTGGCAATTGATTGATTAACCTAAAAACACTCCTTTGATTGTAATCGGACCCTAGGACCCCGATTGCGCTTGTCAATCAGGTCAATCGCGAGCCCTGCTAAGCGCCTTGACGACCTACCGCTACTTGGCTCTTTCTGCTGTGGCCTCGACGCAGGTGGGCTGCGACCTGCGTCTACCGCCGCCCTCTCAGGCCGGGTCACAGTTCGATATGGCGGCATTCGAGGTTGACCGACAGCATGCTCCTCAGCGCCAATCTACGCCCGCGAAGCCTACGCTGAGCGGGACGGCCGTGCCTGCGGTGCTGCTGAAGGCGTACTCGCCCAACATAACGCCATTGGCTGCCAATGAAGACGCATCGCTCGGGCATACTATTCCCTCGGCGAATTTTGATTGTGTTACCTCCGCTGTAGTATCCGAGACCGCGAACAATGCGCCGGCACCTGCATTGTATAGCAACAATGCCCTTGTCTTGAACAACGGCTGGAAGGCCTTCGGCTTGGCGGCTCCGAGGCGTGGCAATTGCTGGCGGGGTTAACGCTGGAACGTCAGTCCGCGCCCTGTGTTAAGCCAGGTATGCGAGAAACTGGGTAGAGCAGCATCTGTAGTGAAAGAGGACCCAAGGCAGAAGGTAGCAGCAGTCTTTTGATGGCGTGATTCCAATGACGCGGCTCGAAAATTCACGCTCTCTGCCGTCCCAAAGGTATACATTAGTGAAGCGCTATGCAGCGTCGTGATAAATGGTAGTTGTACCTTTGATACGACTTGCGGAATCATACATTGTTGCGGAGCGATGCGAATACTGCATTGGTGGCTTTGATCGAGGTGCGGCTGTCTGGATGCATTAGATCTTCTTCCGACCAGGCGATAGCCATCGCTTTGCACGACCGAGGAGTTACATCCAGTTGCAGAGTTTAATAAAGGTATGTCTTCGGGAGCTTATAGTAGCACATCGTCCACACAGCTTATCAAGAGTTGCGTTGGTTAGGGTTAGACGGTCGCTACGGTCATCAGCCATGAAACGGTCGGTCATAGATCATTGTGCACGCAGGTCCAGGTGTTTTAGCTGCGCAACCGTCATGATGCTGCCGTTGGAGAGCCTAACAAGCTCAGCTCCATGTTTCCAATATCTGCGGGGTATCCCATGGGTGCGCGGACGCTCGGAAGAGGATGTCAGAACGCATACCCTGTCCGCCGCCCTGTGGCTTCCCCATGCGCAGCTCCCTCATACCTATCCCATATTTTGGTCTTCCGTTGTATGCTCCGCTGCTCAGATTGCCAGTGTGATCTCACAGTCGACTTGCTACTTCGCCGGCACGAAGTGATGGTCGCCGATGTGTTTCAAGGTCAACGGTGCGGCGCGGGTGTTCGGATATCGCATACGAGCGACGGGCGTAAGCAGAAGTCGCATTCAGACGGAGACAAAAGGCCAGCGCCGCCAGTGCGCTGGACAAGCTTGGCGTCCCGCTCGAAAGGGGGAGGACGGGCGGTACTCGAGGTTCGATTGCTGCGACGATTAATCCTCAAGCGAAAGTCGGCTCATTGGGATAGCAGGGTTCGTCGAAACGGGAAACACCACTCGATCGGGCGTTGCTCGGGGCAATGGATCTTACCGGGTTGCTCGCATGTGCCGGCTCCGGTTCGGTTGGGCGGGCTGTTCGGGGTTCGTGTGGTGTTGGTGTTGAGAGCAGCGCCCCGGCGGCGGCACGGTATCAGCGCGTGGAAATGTTCGCGAGGTGGCCCGGTGACCCTTTTTGGCGGCTGCCGTGCCGGTGATGCTCTGCGTGCGAAGGTAGGTGTAGGCGTCTGGCGGCGTAGCGGCAGCCCGAAACTGTCGCATCCACGAACACCATGACACCTACCGCCGCGGGTCATCCTTCCTACACCCGATATGTCGCTGTTCACTACAGCAGGCGTTTGCCTCTATTCTTCTAGATTTCTCTTTACCCGCCACCAATCTCGTATGCGACGCGCCTCCGCCTTCGTCCGTTCTCACGGTCGATCTTCTCGAACACCTCGAACCATCGCAATGCCCGACCGACAGTGGGAAAAAGACCAGATCAAGTACGAAAAACGACAATACAGAATTTCACGTGGCTGGGACATTTCCGCATGAGTAGGATTGTGATGAGCTTGAAGGCAGTAGCCTGCAGGCCGATGTGTCGCGGCAGTTCGTGGTCAGGGCTGACGAACCGCAACGGACGGAGAGTTGCGAGACGCAGCCATCCTTAGCTGGAATGGCTGTTAAGCGCGCAGGCCACATTCATCATTGGGTCGGGACAAGTTCGTTGGTGCGCAATCTTTACTTTCCGCTGTCCTCGCCGCCTTGTCGCTTTGATGCGCACCGCACCGCCAGCGAGCTAACGCCCATCTCACAACACTGGTATAACTCATTTTCCATCATAGCGATGGCCTTCTGATCAGGGTGGCTCAACGTCGGAGCGGAAGAAATGCACGCAGCTTGTGTCAAGTTGACCGCAAGAACCCTGCTCCGGCCTACCCCGACACTTCCACATCATCGTCTCCCCTCGAACAAAGTTTGAAGATGTACCAATCTCCCAGAATCTGCTTACCTCGACGTCACAGTAGGTCTCGCTAGATCTCCTTATCAATTGCGACAAAGGCACTGATTGGCCAGGGCTCGGAGCAATCGCAAGCCGCGCGCCCTCCTTCTCCTCCCTCGAACACGAATCCGGAGCCGGCACCGACCATATCTCTCGTGCGAAGAGTACGACTTCGACTGTACTGGCCCAACGAATTACATGGAGGATGCATATACGAAACCGTGGTCGGGGTCAAGATATCCGCGAGGCCAAACGAACGCGCATTCGCTGTTGGCGCCCTTGTCCACTTCAAGATCACTACGGACGTCACCACTCAGTGACCGGCATGTCTGCCATGTTTCTTTGTCCAAGAGTTGATCTTTCATCCGATGTCTTCTTGAACGACGCCATCGCGCTTGTCGAGGAAATTCATGTTGACTTGAGGAGCGCGCTGGGCGGATTTCCATGATGAATTCAGGGTGGTTAACAAACAAACAAAGACAAAGATGGGGTTCGATCTTTGGTTGATTGGTAGGCGGGGGGTCGGAATCTTTGGTTAATTGCGAATTCTTTGCAAACAAGCAAAGATCTTTGCCTATTTGCTTAGCATATATCACGGGCCACTATCGTAAGATTTTATGGTGTTTTGTCCCGATTGGGTAATACCCACCTGCTCCACTCCTCCCCCCCCTAAAGCAATCAAATAATCATTTCGCAAATAACCACGCCTTAAGATCTTTGGTTAATTGGTTTAGCTGGAACCGCGATCTTTGTTTGATTAATTGGTTAAAACAATCAAAGCTTTGCAAACATGCTTGTTTGTTGACCACCCTAAATTGATGATGATGAGTGCGAAGGCCTTCCAAGGTAGATTAGGATGATTAGATGGGGATTGGTAGGTTTAACAAGCCAAAAAGAGAGTCACGTTTGACCACGGTACATCGGGACTCACGCCGCATTGGTTGGGAGCCGTACGCAATTTTCCTTGTGGGAATAATGATAGCGTCGAGTAGGCGTGTTTTCCAAAGCTCGCACGGGTAAATCATGGTCTCGGATTTCAACGCCTCGAGTTGAAAAGCAGGGACTAATCATCAGGAACTAGCGTCAATCTTTTGCTGCCGTACCCGACCGTCGGGCCCGCCCAGCTCAACGACTCGGCCCGTTTGGCATCCCGGTGGGGTTGCATGGGACGACCGCCCACCTCGTCCGGTTTCAAGGGTTTGATTGGTTCGCCTGCGTTGTAGGTAAAACGGACTTCCGCGGGGCACCAATACCTGTTCTCGCATCCTGCACCGCCCGCATGCCGTCGTGCTAGCCATTGCAGTTAGCTACTGGCCATACCCCGCCATGCTCCGGCCATTCCCGCGGCGTATCGTTAACTTTACAACATTGGCATCGCCATTGGCGACGAAAGGCCCAGACTTCGCAGTGGGGAACATGATGGTGGTGGGGTGAACTGAGGGGTGGCCTTGAACGAAGGACGATCTGTCCAAGTACGTAAAATGGAGCCCGACAGTTGTCTGATCTCGTGTTTATAAAGCTAGTCGACGACGAGCTTGCTCCGGAGCTGTCTGTTTTTACTTCCAACTCTTCTCTCTCCCTCTCTCTCTCTTTCTCTCTTCGACCCAACAGCATACGTCCTCCCACATCCTCCCACAATGACCACCACCACCACCACCCACGACCGCGTCGCCATCGTCACCGGCGCCACAGTGAGTCGCCGCACATCCGCTGCCCACCCCCACTAACCACCCCTCCAGTCCGGCATCGGCGTCGACATCGCGCGCAGCCTCCTCTCGCGCGGCTACCTCGTCGCTCTCACCGGTCGCCGCGCCGAGCTCGGCGCCCTCGTCGCCACCTCTCTCGACCCGTCCGGCGCGCGCGCGCGCTTCTTCGCCTGCGACGTATCCTCCTACGCCTCGCAAGCGGCGCTGTTCCGCGCCGTGCACGCGGCATGGGGGCGCGTCGACGTGCTGATCGCGAACGCGGGGATCACGGACAAGAGCAGCGTGTACGCTCTGACAGCGGAGAAGGGGAGGGGGGGTAGTACGGCGGATGATGTGCCCGCGGAGCCGGATTTGGAGGCGACGGATGTGTGTTATAAGGGGGTTGTGTATGGGACGATGCTGGCGGTGCATTTTATGCGGTTTAACGAGAAGCGGGGGGATGGCGGGGTGAAGGGCAGGATCATTGTGACGGGCAGCGTGGGCGCGTTCCATCCGCATCCCGTCGTGCCGGAGTACTGCGGCGCGAAGGCGGCGGTGGTGACGTTTGTGCGGGGGGTCGCGCCCGTGTTGAAGGAGAAGGATGGCGTCGTTATTAACGTCGTGCATCCGGGCTTGGTTGCGACGCCGATTATCCCTGAGGAGATGACCAGGGCAGTGCCTGAGGGGTGGTACGTCTGTTGCGTTTTTTTCTTTTATTCTTCTTCTTCTTCTTGGTCTCTTTCTCCTTCTTTCTTTCGGGGAAGGGAGAGAGGGAGGGAGGGAGAGTGTGTGTTTTTGCTGACTGACATCTTTGTGTAGCCCTACCCCCATGGAGACGGTCCTGAAAGGCTTCCACGTGTACCTCGATGACGAGACGGGCCGCACGGGCGAGCAGATGGAAACGTCCGGCACCGACATCGTCTACTACGAACGTCCAGCCTATGCCAACGGCATCGCCACCCAGGGCGCCACCACCATCTGGGAGCCGTGGTTCGTCATGGGCCACGGCGAGAAGTCCGGGCTGCCTGGGACGTATGAATAGGTGCGGAAGGAGGAAGGGGGAAGAAAAAATTGAGTAGAGCACGAGTGGAGTTGATTGATTGGGAAGCAATGGATGAAGAGCTTGGATTCATGTATGATCAAAGGAAAAAGATGACGAACAGGTGGGGCCTCCGTCATTGCGCGCTGTTTTGTAGCGGAATTAACGTATGAAGTTTTCCTTTTTTTCTTTCTCTATCGGAAGAGAGAGCCGAGTTGCCCCAAAGTTGTTCTACAATCCAATATCCACCCGGAACTCCCTTTGAGAAAACAGGGGAGAGAAAAAAAAAGAGTTCTAGAGATCCGCTTCCAGTAAACAAAATACGCAGCAACGCCGTCAACACCAGCAGCGCATCTCCCCACCACCACCAACCACCACCCGACCCGCGGGGAGCGGCGATCCCTACGCATGAATAAAATCATCCAAGTTGAACTCCTCCTCCTCCTCCCCGTCAAACCATTCCGCCCCGGCACACAGCGGTCCGCCGTCGTTCGCCCAACCGCCGGCGAAGTCCGTCGGCGAGCGGTCGGCCTGCGCCGAAGATCCAACAACGTGGCTCGGCTGCTGCTGCTGCTGCATCCACGATGCCATGGCGCCGCCGGAGCAGCCCCAGGAAGGGTAGTACGTGGGGTAGTTGCTGGGGTCGTGGTACGACGGCTGCTGCTTCATGCTGGGGTGCAGGCGGCCGCCGTGATGGTTCTCTGCATCGTCTTCTTCCGCCGGAGCTGGGTGGTGCTGCTGGGGATGGGAGGACCCCAGCGATTCGACGTCCGCGGAGAAGTATCCCGGGTCGGTGGTGGTGGTGGTGGTGGTGGTCGTGCCGACGGGTATCTTGTAGGCGTAATTGAAGTGCTCGGGCTGCGGTACTGTCGTCCGCGGGTACTCGTGACGGGCGGCGACGGAGCGCTGGGATTTGTGCTGCTGCTGCTGCTGTTGTTGCGACGTGCTTGCTGCTGCGGCGGCGGCGTCTTGCGTCTCGCAGGGATATCCACCCGCTGTTGTCGATCTTGCATCCGTTGGTGGGAAAGACTGTGTCGGAGCGGGCATGCATGCGTCCACCCCTGATCGCACGCCGTCTGGGGAAGACGTGGAGCCCTGGCCCTTCATGACGTCGCGCATCAGCTCGGGGAGCATGTCGATGAGTTCCCTCACGCCGGGCTGATCGATGTAGTTGCAGCGAGCCATCACCTCGGCGCAGCGTTCCTGGGTTTTCTCTGGTAATGTCGCGTACTGATGCGCCTGGAAGCTAGAAAGCTGGCTATGGTGATCCGTGGCTGACGCATCGTCGTCGAGATCTGAGGGATCGTGTCAGCAGCAGAGCTATAACTTCTTTGCCGTGAAGTGTGCATACATGGTGAGGGGATGAGTCCCTGGGACGGAAACAGTATACGCCAGAAGGCCGTCCATTTCTCCGCTTCCGTTGAGTGCCTCTTGGATCTCCTGCCAAGACGCTCCCCTTCTTCGGAACCGAACATCATCTTACGGAACTTCGTTCTCGCATGTGTCGACATCTTGTTCCCAGCTTTCTCGAGTGAATGCGTTCTAAAGAGATGTTCTCTGGAAGAGTGATGTACGTTAGCAGAATATCCGGTAACCCTAGCCTGCATGGGTACACGTACTTTACTCTAGTCGAAGTCGGAAATCCATGGGAGCAAGTGCTTGAGGGTAAAGATTGTCTTGAGAACATTTTGTAGTACGGGCAGGCAAAATCCTTGGCCTCGGTGTCGGCAGATGTGGAACAATGGCGTTTGAAGCCTGCTTCGTGGGCGTCGCCATGCGGAACAGATACGGCCCTTTCGCGTCTCTTCCCATGGGCTGACGCGGAAATCTGCTCGCGTTGGTTCAAATCATAGGCGGGATTTTGGGCTTCTTTGGCATAGAGTGGGAATGGGTCCTCCTTTGCCTCGCTCTGGGTAAATCTCTGAAGAGCGTGAACAGTCGAAGCGCTACGATGCTGTGGCCCGGTGAAATAATCTGGTTGGCCAGGATTGTGCCTGCTGCTGGCCGAGCTGTGAGACTGAGACCTATTGTTAGCCAGTCGTTGACTTTCATCAGGCTGGAAGGCGTACCGCGGTAGCAGATGCTTGGAATACCTGAAGGTTACGTTGGGACAGCTGTTTGGCTCGCCGGCGCGTGCCGCCTCCTCCTTCCCCAATCGGATGTGGTGACCGCGAGTGGGGGCGGTCCATGGAGCGGGGGCTTGGTCATCCGGATTCAAGCCTTCAGCCTTAAGAACCCTGCTCCTCGATATTGATTCCTGTTGCGCGGGAAGTAAAACAATATCGGCGGCAAGTTGAACCTTGAGACAAGGAGTCTGGAGAGTGAAAGACCGAGAGAGTACAGAGGACGATTGGGGGAACGAGAGGGGTTGAAATACGTTGTGGCGGTGTGGGGCCCCATAGCACGCAGCCGCGAAGAACACTAATATGTAAGCCACAGCCACAGACAAGGGTGGCAACCTATCGCGACGACCTTACATAAGCAGCGGAGGCTGAGGTAATGTTTCAGTAGGTTGCACAAGAGCTTATGTTTTGCACTTTCGTCGAAGAAACATTGCACTTTTCCAAACGTGGAAAGTTGAGGCTTTGAATGTAGATATTGCACAATGAGGACGAGCTCCTAAAGTAAATGTCCTCATCATAGTGGATTCCAAAGTTCGACTACAGCCACTGCTGCTGTGAGTCAATACTAATAGAGGAACGTACGTTACCACTTTACGAAGAGGGAGTGAAAGCACTCTGCACCGAGCCATACCTGTATCTGGAGTTAGCGGCGAGACCACAAAAGCATGCAATAGCAGTCAGCATACCCTTGCGGACATTGACTTCCAAGCGCCACGCTGCCACTTCTCATGTAGCAAATCTTTGCCTCCGCACACGCATCGCTTGTACAGTTCGGGCTCATCACGCTACCCTTACCTTGATACGTGTTGAAGATGCTAACAAGCGTATGGTTCGCCTCCATCGCTTCCGTCACGCGATGCCAGAAAGTTGCGTTGAGAGGCGCCTCTGCGGGCCAGTCGGCAGCAGGGCCGTAAGCATTCCTCGTCGAGTACTCCAGGCCATACGTCGGCCCCGTGCTGCTCAAGTCCGGGAAGGCCGAAACGTTCGCGACGAAGGTCCAAGCATCAGTGATATCAAAGGTGCCGGTGTCAACTTCGTACAGCCGGAAGCCGGAGTTGAGGTTTGTGAGCGGCGTGACGGAAGGCCCAATCCAGCCGGAGGTGAGAGCGTGGTCGGCGTCACGCACGGTACCGTTGTTGGCGTAGTAGACCATGAATTGATCCTCGTGGGTGTGGCCGAAGAAGACGTTGGCGATAACGTGTGGACTGTAGCGGTCTACGATCTGGTAGAACAGGTCGGTTGGGTTCGGGAGAGGGTTGGTGCCGTCCCACCCGGAGAGGACGTGGCCTACGATCCACACCCGCTCGCCTGCATCCTCGGCAGCTTGAAGCTCGTCGATCATCCATTTGAACATACCAGAGTTGTCCGGGTCAGTCGTGTTGATCAGAGTCAAAAAGTTCGACTTGTACCAGAAATCTGTGTTGAAGGTGATGATGCGCAGGCCGTAGTGATTCTTGATACTGTAGGCGCCATAATGCAGACGCGCTTCAGCGGCTTCCTCGGGACCAATCCAGCCCTCGTGCTGCCACAAACCTGCGACATGGTCGTAGTTCCACGACTGCTGCTGACCGAGCGGGCCCGGAAGATTGTGAGGAGAATCAATGGCTTCCGGATTGCTGTCATGATTGCCCAACGCCGCGAAGACTGGGCCTGTTACATACTTCTTCAGCATCCCATAGACGCTTGTCTCGGTATATTCAGTATAGGCCCGAGACAATTGAGTTTGTGGGTCATGCGAAAGCAGATCTCCAGTGTATATAGTCCAAGCCAGAGGCTCGTCCTTACTCGTACCGGTGAGAGGAGCAACAGCTTGTAGAGCTGCGAGACCAAGGTCGTACGGTGTGTCGCATGTGTAAGCGCCAAAGAGAGGAGCAGGAAACGAGATTTGGCTGTAGCCGAGAGCTGAGTTCTCCACATCGGTTCGGCAACACATGCTCGTAGAGCAGTTCGCCTCGGATCCGGCAGAATAGCGCGGATCAAGATGAAAGTCTGACATGTGCAGCACCTTGACCCTCTTCCCGCTAGCCTTCGGTGCCGTGGCATTGGCCGGCTTCGGCTTCGGGAACAATGTGGTCGTGTCCAGTGGAGCAGTCTTCTGCCCGGGACAGAAAGTGCTACTTAACGAGTTGCAGATGTAGCGGCCATCGGATCCGCTCAAGTCGGCGAACCTCAAAACCTGGGTCCAGATGGAGCCAAAGGTGTCGGCCGCGAATTCTTCTTCGCATGCGCTGTCCGAATGGAGCTGGTATTCTTTGCAGAGGCCAACCATCGCATTAGGACATTTGGAAGGAGCGTAGAGTGCAGCCGGTTTCGCAGCTTCTAATGCGGTGATGCACTTCGTGCAGTTAGTCGCAGTTCCGTTACCATGGATGATGGTGGAGATGTTCGCGAGGATGGCACTGAAAAGGGCTTCAACTGCATCCGAAGTTAGATTTGCGACAGGGTCCGGATAGGATACAGGATCGATGACTCGGTCAGGGATTGTGTCCGGATTGGTGAGGTTGAGGGGGAAGGTGACGTTCAACACCGGGTCATAGAGTGCGGGCTGAGGTTCCTGCGTCGTCGACGGTGGCAGGTAGTAGGAGGAGAAGGCAGACGTAGGGAAGCCAGCTGATGCTATGTAGGATGAGACACCGGGGGTTGAAGCCTGCATAGCAGCAGAGCTTAGAGCGAAAAGAATCATAGGAATGAGGACCAGCGTGTTGTCGCGCGGCATGGCGGGGCTAGGCAGCGTTGAGGCGGCTCACAAAGCGCGCTCTGGATGGCTGGCCAAGGCATCCAGAGCTTGCGCACTCGCTTTTGTAGCATGCTGGGTGCAGCTTGCTTGGTACCGAGCTTGAACTTGATGAGGGGACGAAGATGCTGGGAATAGCGAATGTTGCAGTAGAGTGGTCGCACGTGTGCGCTTGTGTGGATGCGTCAAGCGAGATGGCGCGCCCCGCGCACCTGGCGAATCTGCCAGACGTCACTCATCAAGTAGCCCCCTGCTTCCTGTCCACGCCACTGTCAGCCACTCAGAGCTCTCTTAGCGGACACGATAAGCGGCAGGATTGCTGCATCAAAGCTTGGTAGCAATCTCTAACCAAGCTAATCACCTGTATATTGGATGCGGTTCATCAACGCAGCAGCGCCCTTCATTCACGCCTTCATATTTCTTCACAGGGGACGCAAAACTTAGTTGTTTCCACATGGCTAACTTAAATAGGCGCTTACTGCGGAGTAGTGCTGTATGCTGATAGTGCTCTTAGCTCGCAGTGAATACGGACACATGTCACGTGCTGTCATTGTTGTTCGGTGTCGATTGCAGCCACACTACTATTCATCCATAGATGTGTTCCTCCTAGCCACCGCAAACGGAGGTCCAGGCCCTCTATTTTTGTTCCTTGTCATCATCAAGGCCTAGAGCTTGGAAACGCCAAGGGCTCGCGCATCCGAAGCGCGAAAGGCCGACGACCCACTAGGCCTGAAAAGCAACCATCACCAATCGAGCAACCACTTCATTTACTCCCCAGCCATCCCACACAACTACTATGTCAGAGGTGTTGGCAAGCCTCACGCCCAGACTCGGCAACAAAATTTGGCGTCGCTCATTTCTTGGTCCAGTCTAGCGGCTTAACCGGCGAAGCGGGGACCCATGTGGAGCTTCCATGCCATATGTACTGTGGAAGCTCGCAAGAGCGAGATTCCGAGCAAAATAAGCAAAGACCCGGACTTAACAGTATACAAGTCTAAAGTCCGCCTGAGTACAAGCCGCAGCGGAGAGGAAGTCAATCCCAGAGCAAGATAAAACGAAAAAGCGACGTAGCACCACTGTCGGTTAATCCTATTCTCCCATTCCAGACAAACGGCCCAGTCTTCTCCATCTCATGATATGGCTTCAACAATCTTGCTCAAGGGCGGCACGCTCCTCATCCACGACGATGACGATCACGTCGTCCCAACCAAGGCCGATCTCCTCATCGCCGGCAACACCATCTCCTGCATAGCGCCAAACATTCCCGAGAAGGGCATCGGCGAGGTAATCGACTGCACCGACAAGATCGTCAGCCCTGGCTTCATCGACTGCCATCAGCACGTCTGGCAGACCCAGCTCAAAGGCCGCCACGCCGACCAGACGTTCCTCGAGTACATGCCATCAGGTCAGTCAAAAGCCAGCAGCCAACGCCCAGCACCACAAACTGACAGTGCCGGCGGGGGACAAGGCAACTTCCAAAGCTCCAACTACACCCTCTCCGACTTCTACTGGGGCCAGCTGGGCGGCTGCCTCGAGCTGCTCAACGCCGGCACCACCACCGTCCTCGACCACGCACACATGACGACCTCTCCGGAAGTTGGTAAGTAAAACACCACACACACAAACCAACCTACCTTCCCAGCAAAAACGCAGAGCTTACAACCCCCATCAGCCCCCACCGCCATCTCCGCCACCCTGACCTCTGGCATCCGCTCCATCTACGCCTTCACCCCGATCCCCCAAATCGCCAGCTGGGACCCCCACCTCACCTTCTCCGCCTCCCCGTCCGCCTCCCCGCTCGCGCCGTGGGTGCTCTCGACCTTCACCTCGCTGGCCGCGCGCTCGCCCTTCGGCCCCGGCGATGGCCGCGTGACGCTCGGGCTGGGCTTCGACGGGTGGTACCTGGGGGAGCGCGCGTGCCGGCCGCTGTTCGCGGCCGCGCGGCGGCACGGGGTCGGCGTGCTGACGGCGCATTTCACGCGGCGCAACGCTGCGGCCGGGAGCGACTACTCGCTGCCGGAGATCCTGGAGAAGTGGGGACTGCTGCCGCACGGAAACGACAACCATACCGCCTCAAGCGCAACCGCCGCGGAGGAGGAGGACGACGACAACATCGACATCGCCTTCCCCACCGTCCTCCTCTCCCACGCCACCGGCGCCACCGCCGCCGACATCCGCACCATGAAAGCGCACCCGGGCACCTCCTTCGCCAGCACGCCGTCGACGGAGCTGCAGATGGCGCTGGGGGCGCCCCTCGCCTTCTCCTGCCCCGCATCATCCCCAACCTCCTCCTCCTCAACCTCCACCTCCGACCCCTTCCCCATCGCCGCCGCCGGCAACGACTGCCACTCCGCCTCCTCCGGCGGCAGTCTCGTATCCGAGCTACGACTCGGTCTGCAGGCGGCACGGGGGTCGCGCAACGCACGCTTCCTCGACGCCGGCGTCGTGCCGCGGAAAGCGTGGCGCACGGTTGAGGACGCGTTCAACCTGGGGACGGTGAAGGGGGCGCGGGCGCTGGGGCTGGACGGCGTGACGGGGCGCTTGCGCGAGGGGTTGAGGGCGGACGTCGTGGTGTGGGAGGGGGCGTCGCCGGGGATGGTGTGTGCGGCGGCTGAGGACCCGGTCGCGGCGGTCGTGATGCATTCGAGTACGGCGGATGTGGTGGATGTGGTTGTGGATGGGGTGGTGAGGAAGAGGGGGGGAAGGCTGGTGGGGGGGATGGTGGTGGGGGAGGATGTGAGGGCGGTTGTGGGGGGTGCGGAGACGGTCGGGTGGGGGGACGTGGCGAGGGAGCTGGCGGAGAGCCGGAAGGCGTTGAAGAGGAAGTGCGAGGGGGTTGATTGGGAGAAGGCGAGGGAGGTGTTGATGGAGACTTGGCATGTCGATGCGTCGAAGGTGGTGGATGAGGTTTAGTGTGAGGCGTTTTTCCCTTGTGAAAATCTGGGACGGCCGTTCCTCCCGGTCGCACAGGGAGTGTGGGAGTCAGGCTGGGAGGTGATGACTGGTTGGTTCAGGCTGCAGTGTTGCTGTCTGATACGGCGGGTGCTAAGAATAGTAAGATCAGTCGCGACGCTCTAGTTCAGGGTCCGTGGATCCACGGTCCCGTTAGAAAACATGTTATCGTGCCGCGCGTTGCGTGATCCCAACCATGTGGTGCGCATCGCAAAGGGACCACGACAATCAAAGCGCGCATCGTTGATGCAGATAAGAAGAGATTTTCACCCCCTACGCTCATCGTCATCCACACATATCTCGCCAAATTGCGGTTCATTGCCACTTCCTAAATTGTTAGGTACCGCGGAGCGAGCCCATCTGGACTATAAGTTCGCGTCGCAGCAGACTCTGCCGTCGACAGCCAAACCCAAGCACAACCTCGAAGCCGCCTTCTTTCATCCTTTGCCTGCTCTCGCAAAATGGCCGCAGACAACAGCAGCCAGTCCACCGGCCTCTCCATCGACTCTCTACCAACCACTCCTGCGTCGCAAAGTGCGCCCAAGCGGCCTTCTCTTTCGCGAAACAGCAGCTCTTACAGCAAGAAGTATTTCGTCGAGACCCCTCGGGCCATGGCTTCAGGTAGGCATTTCATGTCATCGAGACTCGTATCTTTGGCTGGCACTAACAGACACTTCCAGGCATCTGGGATTTCTGCAAATACGGTCCCGACATCCCCGACTCCCACGAGCGGAAGCTTAGCATGGTGCCCGAAGACCCTGCAAAACGTCGCCTTCCCTGGAAGAGGTGGGAGGGATGGTGATTTATTGATTGATGCTGGTCATCTTCTTTCGCAATCGATTCGATGTTATGTATTGGGGGAAAATGGGAGTTTCTGGTCGATAGAGGAGTACACTGCTGGCGTTTGGGAGAAACTAGACCGCGACAGTAACAACCGTAATAATGAGCCGTTTCTGTGAGTTGGCGGATTTTTGTGGGTGCCGAGTGGCGTCATGTCAGTATTGCGCGGCAGCCCCCGTGAGATATCTGCAAAGAGCTCTTTCGTCTCCGTTGTGTTGGAATCGGCGTGCCTCAGGCAGGAATGCCAAAGTGACCGGACACACAGCTGACATTCGGTTTAGGCAACTGGCACTTCCGAGCAAGTCCCGGGCGATGCTCGAAGGGACGTCCAGTCTTCGAATCTCGTGAGAAAACGGTCAACGCCTGACGGGCTGAGGGGGATTTCAGGCTATCAGGCCCGCTGCAAGCCGCTGACTACTCGATCTGCAGCGGCATGGTTGGCTGCGAGATGAGGTATGAGAGCGGAAGGCGATGGAAAGGCGTCGCGGCTTCGCGAGGCTTCGGTGGTTGACGGGGGAAGCAAACGCGCGCGCATCCCACCGCCCGCCCGCCCGGCGAAATCGCGGATGGCGTGGCCCGTGCGAGCAATGACATATGATGGGCCGGATGATTGATGAGAGGCTCCATGCCCGTCGCACTGTCCAGACCCCTCCGTCACTTAAGCTCTCAAGCACGCATCGACCGCAAGTCTACAAGCTTCATCGTCGTCTTTTGAGCTGCTGCCTCTACTTGGCCGCGATTCAAGCCCCGACTACGCGTTCAATTGAGCAGACAAACAGCTATCCGAGCAGCGAGCTTCCGATCACCACGCTTCGAGCGTCCACCGCCACACCGATGGAGCGCACCCTCGAGGGCTCCTGCGCCTGCGGGCGCAACAACTACGTCGTCCAAGTTCCGCCCGCCTCCGACCAGCTCGCCTCCGTCCTCTTCGACAGCAGTCTCCGGACCCGTAAGCACTGCCACCCACGAAGCTCCCCACGCCCGAAGCTCCAAACACTGACCCAGTCGCCCTCCTGCAACAGGTCGCCACCAGGGCACTCCCTTCAGCGCCTTCCTCCGCGTGCCCTTAAGCTGGTACCGCTCATCCGCCGAACCGCTCTACCCGGACGAGCCGGTCTCCCTCATCCGCCGCACCTTCCACGAGCCGCAATCGACGACTTTGCCCACGCCGACCGGCCTCCGCCGCCAGTTCTGCGGCTTCTGCGGCACCCCGCTGACGTCCTGGCACGAGCGCACGCGCGAGGACGCCGACTTCATCTCACTGACGCTGGGCAGCCTGCGCGAGCAGGACGTGCGCGAGCTCGAGAATATGGGATTGTTCCATGACGATGATATGGGCGGGCTGGTCTCGGCGCCGGCGAGCAGGGCTGCGACGCCCCCGGGAGGCATTACGCAGACCCGGCAGCAGCAGCCGAGGCTGACGCGGGAGGTTTTTGGGCCGTTGCAGGTCACGCCGGGGCAGGGCGCGCCGTGGTTCGAGCGGTTGGTGGAGAACAGTCGGCTGGGGACGATAAATCGGACGCGGGGTGGCTATGCGGCGGACGACGGTTCCTATCGCGAGGAGTGGGAGGTGGTCGAGTTCGCCAACGATGAGGGCGAGCCGATGGATACGGAGACCGTCACTACCGGGAAGAGGAAGTTGTCGTCGTGAATGCTGTATCTGTTGCGTTGGAAATCAGTAGACGGTGGGATGGCATCTTTCCGGATTCTTGGGTCGCATTTCGCTGGAGCTACTGTGGGCGTTACGAGCTGGCTTTCGGACCCTCTACATCACACGCGGAACAGTCGTTGAAGTAGTCGATTTCTGGTCTTTCTTTCGTTTTTTCACCTGCAAACAGATCTTGTTGTAGGAATCGAGGAACGGTAGTCCCGTTTGGAATTGCTCTTTACAATCCTGTTCACAGGCTCAAATGCACCCTCTTTACTTTTCCAAGCTGTACGACCGCTTTCAGGTCATTCGAGTGGAGATGTGTTGTAGTAACGCAGCAAGCGCTACGCTCGGCATAGAGTGCAAAGCTGGTTTGAACCAATTTGCAGATGGCCACGTACAGTATCGGCATGTCGCAATGGGTATTGCGGTCCCCGGCTAATGTGGCAGCTGCATATCGAGTCCACGCTCCGTACAGGGCAAATGCGACAGAGCCGAGGGCGATTGCAAACCATTCGACCGGCGTAGGTTTGGAGCTGGAACTTGCGATGCTGCACAGGTCCTTTTCAGGTGGCGCAGCCCATTGTGCTTCCAAGCTGACCCTTCGCCACGCAGAGTCTCCGTCAGGCTATGATATATCTTTATTTCCGTCCGAGATCGTTTGGACTTTCCGGTATTCTTCCTCCAGTTTCCGTTGCATTTCGAAATCGAGCATACGTTCGCGCTTCAGCTTTTGCTGTTCGAGGTCGCGGAGGACGCCGGCATGCATTGCCTGGCATCGCATTAGCTGGCAACAATGGCGTGGCACATGTGCGTCGAGCGTACTGCTTTCTCGGCCTTTTGCTGGTAATGCACCATAATGACGATGCCGATGGCGCCGGCGGTGGTACCCAGGAGGGTGAGCTTGGAGGCGGTGGACATGATGGCGGAGGAGAAACGCACTACGCGCGCAGTGTCAGGGGATCTCTCCGCAGGAAGAAGAATAGCCGATCGAGAGCGAATGGGAAGCGAGAAGGTGTTGCAAGGGAAGAGACGGGCCGGGATATTTTGAGATTGGCGGGCGTCAGTCAGGCGCCGCACTCACCGCCTTAGAGGCTTGGCTCGAGCTCCACGCGGGCAGGCACGACCGACGAGGGCGGGCGCTGCAACTCCAGTCGCAGCTCCAAGCATCGGGCACCTTCGACCTTCTCGCGACCATCCAACCCACCTCGTCATCGATCCCTCCCACATCCCGGCACCATGGTGCGTCGACCATCGCTCCCCGCCCCGGCTTGCTCCCATGCTGACCTGCCTCTCGCAGTCCGCCCAGAACTCCGCGGGCATTCAGACGCTGCTCGACGTAAGCTAGCCCGAGATGCGGGTCCATGTCAACAACACCGAGCTCACAGCAGCGCACAGGCCGAGCGTGAGGCCCAGAAGATCGTCCAGAAAGGTCAGCCTCGAGGCACCCTCGCCAGACTCCAGCCAAGCTAACCTCTCCCCAGCCAGAGAATGTACCTCAGCTCCGATCCCCCACCGCCGCTCTCGGCGACTGCCGTCTCGGACGCACCTTATCTGACCGTATTCCACAGACCGCACCAAGCGCGTGAAGGACGCCCGCAGCGAGGCTCAGAAGGAGATCGACGAGTACAAGAGCAAGAAGGAAGAGGAGTTCAAGGCCTTTGAGACGGAGGTACGACCCAAGCGATGCCCGACATGACGGCCCACGCCGTGCGAGATTGGCCCACGCAACTGACGATAACTTTCCACTACAGCACTCCAGCGGCAACAAGAAGGCCGAGGAGGAGGCAGACAAGGCGACGGAGGTGAAGCTGCAGGAGATCAAGGAAATCGGCGGCAAGAGCGGCAGCTCCGTCGTCGACCAGCTGCTCGAGGCCGTCACCAACGTGAACGCAGAGCCCTCGGCGTAGAAGGATTGAAGACTCTCGGCATTTACTATGGTTACCCTCTGAAACGCATCATGTTGTCCTGTTCTGATCATGTATGAGCTGATGGCTCTTCCTCTCTACACAGTGCGAGGCCCTCGACGTGTCCGCACCTATCGCGTCGGTTGTGTTCATAGAGCCGGCCTGTATCATAGACGTTGCGAGCTGCTTTGGCACGGCGCAGCTGGCATGAAAAGGCAGTCTGTTTACTGTGTACCTGCAACGTGATGCATCGTCGTGAACGCAAACAAGCTAATAAAGGACATGGTGAGTTTCTATTATCGTTTCAATTCGTGAAAGCAAACCCATCCGCAACGATCGCCCGTGTGCTCATGCAGGAGCTACTCGGCAATCACTGACAAGGGACCTCGTGCAAGGGAGCTTGTGCATGGGGTTGCCGGCCGCGCTACGTCATCGCGAAGAACATCACCCGGAGCTTCTAGACGCAATCACTACTTTTCCTGACAACTGATTCACACGTCTCACACTATGCTACTTTCCCGCACACAATGACCTCCGCGCTGCTGATACGGCGCCAGACCATCGGTTTCCTGGCCAAGGACCTGCGCGCCTCTTATCGCACGATACACAGCTCGCCCGTCACTCGAGCATCGGACCCTCGTATCGACGACCTCGACTTGGGCCACGAGTACCGCGACGAGTTCGCCGCCTTGAGAGACAAATATGGTCTGTCCTGATATTCCCACACTGTACCGTGCGTTCAGCAACTAACACGGCATAGACAAACCGGTACGCAGCCCTCGACCAACCGTCATCTATCCTGCCACCCACCACCCGCACTGAGCCCCCAACCCAACCTGCCTCGCGCGAAAGAGCACCACGACAGACGCTGAATAAATGGCCGTGAAATCCAAACAAACAGAAACACCCAATCGTCCTCGCACACGGCCTCTTCGGCTTCGACGAGCTGCGCCTCGCCGGCCCGCACCTGCCCGGCCTGCAGTACTGGCGCGGCGTGCGCGACGCGCTCGAGGCGAACGGCATCGAGGTCATCACCACGGCTGTCCCGCCGTCCGGCAGCATCGAGGACAGGGGTGCGAGGCTGGCGGAGGTCATCGCGCAGCAGGCGAAGGGGAAAAGTGTGAATATTATTGCGTGAGTGAAACTGGAGATTGGATTTGGAGATGCTTGGTGTAGGTCCGGGGACTGTGTGCTGATGCGATGGGTGGTGGGGGGCAGGCATAGTATGGTATGGTTGGCTTGCCTGGTTGATGCACTGATGGACTTGGCAAGCTCATGAAGGATACAGGGGTAAGGGCTGTTGTCTTGGAGAGAGTGGTCTGATGGCTGACGGACTGCGCAGAGGACTGGATTCGCGGTACATGATCAGCCAGCTCAAGCCGCCGAACGTCGACGTCAAGTCCCTGACTACCATCGCGACGCCGCACCGTGGATCGGCCTTTGCGGATTGGATGATGGAACAGATTGGAGGTGCGCTTCCGACTTTCGATGGTCTGCGCAGGGCTAACGACGGTGCCAGCGGATAACCTGCCCAAGGCTTACAGCCTGCTGAAATTCCTCAAGGTCGAGACGGGCGCTTTCGCACAGCTGACCCGGAAGTACATGCAGGAGCAGTTCAACCCCAACACCCCGGACCGTGAGGGCGTGCAGTACTACTCGTATGGCGCCACGTTGGAGCCGGAACGCTGGTCGAGCTTCAAGCAGCTACATGGCTTGGTTGCAGAATTGGAGAAGGCGCCAAATGATGGGCTCGTCAGGTATCGCGCAACTCCATATTGGAAGTCGATCGATGGAAGCTGAAGCAATTCGCAGTGTCCCGAGCAGCAAATGGGGGACGTACAAAGGCACCATTTCAGGCGTCAGCCACCTGGACCTCATCAATTGGACTTCGCGGGTGAAGTGGATGCTTTACTCCTTGGTGGGGTACAAGCCAACGTGAGTCGTCTCGTGTTTGGAAAGTGAGCCGGGCTGATGCATTGCGCAGCTTCAACGCAATTGCGTTTTATCTGGATATTTGTGGTAAGATGATCACACGAGCTTCGCAGAACTTAACTCATCCGGTCGTAGATATGTTAGCGAAAGAGGGATTATAGATCTCAGCCGGTGTGAGCCGCGATGCCGATGTAGCATCTGGATATAAATGTGTCCGATACTGCGCACATAGTGGGTTCCAAAAGAATTGAGCCAACTGACGTTCCTCGGCACATTCTATGACCGGACATATCACCTTTAGTCTTCGATGCAGATTATATTTCCAGTTATGTTCCATCGCTTGATCTGTGAGACTGAACGCGCAGTTTTGTGCAGCGCGGCTGTGAACGGGCAACGTTCATTGGCTCACGTTCGAGTTGATGGTTCGTACGCAGCTGCGTACAATAGCGCCACTTGGGCGCAACTGCGTGCATGACGCCCCCTGTCAGGTGCATATGATTATCTAACGTTGTAAACTCATTGGTAGCCCCGCTAGCCACAGCGATAAAGCCGGTTTCGAGCCTTGTCGGCCGTTGAAGCTTTCGCATCAGGAACCGCCATCATCTTTTCGCACGCATGGTGGGCTGTCCAGTGTCCATCGCTACTTCCCCGAATCAATCTCAGACCCTGATCCTGCAATCCAGCTAGTGCTTGAGTCGTATTGACGATGTTAAGCACTCGCAGCATCGGCGGTCGTGATGGAGTTATCCGACTGGATGCCAGCCTCGTGTCTGGCAAAAATCAGCATTCCGGTAAAGCTATGAACCAGAAACCTTTTGAGGGCAAGCTGACACCTTAAGCAGGCTCCGCGAAGCGTTCTCACGGTATCCTCGGCGCATACGGAAAGCTTGACCATGAGGATGAGATGGATTCGGCCTACAGTTCATGCGGCTCTTTCAGTCGTGCCTCAACACCGAGTCTGACATTCGATTCATCAACACAATGCTCCCAGGAATCACCACATCACTCAAGTCAATCTTCAGCGGACGAGTGTGAGTCGCCTGCACACTGGGCCTCTGTCGATGGACATAAAATTTCTACTCTCTTGCTGGAAGATGGAGACGTCGATGGCACGGTTGAACACAAGCAGGTTCGCCTCACAATGGCGACGGCCAGCGGCGGACGACAGCTGGCATGTCCTTATTCGAGGAAGTATGATATGGCTGGCACTGTCAGTGTACTATGCTTCACGAAGGGTTTCACCGGCATTTCCAGTTTGAAGTAAGCACTATGCTACCCACCTCCGCGAAAATCACATCTGACAAACTTGACCAACAGGGAACACCTCTTGAGTGTCCATGCTCTACCGACTGTACATTGTCCTCGCTGCCTTGAGTCTACCGATGACGGAAGAGAGTTAACACAACATGAGAGCACACCTTGTCTCACCCGAGACCGGCCTCTCGAAGCAAGGTTCAGTTTGGATCAACAGGAAAGATTGGTGAACATCCCTGGGTCGAAGTTGTCACCAGAAGACAATTGGAGAGCCATATGGTGTATTCTCTTCCCGGACAATGAGGATATCCCCTTTCCATGTGAGTATATCTTGAAGAAAATCTGACCTTAGGTCCATAGCTAATGATTTGTATCTAGATTTTGATGACTGTGTTTACTGCACTGATCCGGAGTTGTCTCGGCTCAATCCTTCATGTGGAACAGTTATCCCGAGCACCCATCAAGCCTTCAACAACACTCTTGTGGAATGCACGTCTGGAGCTGCAGAGCGTCTCTTGGGAGCCAACATCCAGGATGCCGACCTGGAGAGTAACAGCCCTGTGGTGTACAATGCACAAGCAGAGATGAATTTGGGGGACACGAGCAAACGTGATCACAGCACAAGCCAATTGCAACAATGCCAGGCCAACTTGGGTTCTCTTCTTCCAGATCTGGAGTCACTAGAACTGAATGATCTTGTGGGGTCTCATTTGACTTCGAAAAATCAGGAAGTATTCGCCAGTGACATGACTTGTACCAGAAGAATATTGAACTTGGATGACGATTCGTCGCAAGGCGATGACAGTTATCCCGAGGAGGACGTATGCTCCAACATCCCTGAACGTTCGAGCAGCTGGACGTCTACCTCAACCTCCAGCAGCTCCACAATAAGTCATGCAGGTAAGGGCAACGCAAAACATGGAAGAAGTAGGACAGACGGTGCGTCTGGACACACCAAATCTACCAAAGCTCGGTATAGATCTACTCTTAATTCCCGAAAGCGTGCAATGCAACCGCTCGGTTCGGACGATGAAGCCAACGAAGACCACAACAAAATCCCGCGACGCGGAACTGTCCAAACTGGAGCCGGAATTGCCCGAAGGTTTGCTTGTCCATTCCGCAAGATGTTCCCAACGGTGACGCCAGTTACTACATCTTGCATCCATCCGGGATTTTGCGACACAGCAAGAATGAAGTAAGTCTATGTCGCTTAGCCTACAACTTCAGTGTTACGGAAATCCTCATGTCAGAAACCACATGTCTAACTTGAGCAGAGAACATCTTTACAGGAGTCACAGCCTTCCTGAGCATCACTGTGAACTCTGTTATGAGGCGTTGTCTGATCGACGGGCGCTATTCGAGCATTTGTTCCCGTCACAGGGCGACAGTCAATGCTCGGGCCCCCGGCCAAAACCTGACATGTTTCTCTCCACAGCACAGGAACGGCAACTCAGGCGGAGATCGGGAAGAGTTCCAGAAGATGAGAAATGGAAGAAGATCTTCTGCATGCTCTTTGGAAAGGACGGGGACATCCCTTCGCCATGTAGAACTCATTTATCTATTTCTTCGGTGCAACAGCTGACTGGGAATCAGATATTGACGAGTCAGACTCTGCCCCAATCAACCTTGACTACCCTCCTCAGGATAACGTGGCAGACGGGAGTCCGGCTTTCTCTGAGAGGAACCGCATGGTTCGTACGGGTATATCCAATCACATTGGCCAACACCTCGATCGACGGTTTCAAAACCAAGATGATATTGGAGCGGAGAGCATCATCAGCGAGTGGAGGGATTCGGTGGATCAGACACAGAGGCAGATGTTCTCTGGTGCTCCATCTGCAGTCCCGGAACTGCACACAGAGCAGGCGTTGGCTCATGCGTACGCCGACTCTCTCCAGAGAGTCTCTCCCTTACAGCCCGATCAGACATCTTTTTACCGTCCAGTGCCGGATTTCAATCCCGGAAACTTGCCCTCGCATCTGTTCCTGTCAGCAACTCTTTCATCTCGAAGACAAGCAGCGGATGGCACCGACAGCTTTGGCCCTACCTGGCCGCCGCTTGATGCCACTGGAAGATTGAATAACGACGGTGGTCCATACTGGGGTCAGCAGTACTGGGACCCGAGTGGTTTTGACGTCTTTAATCCTGTTGGAGGACTCGAGAACGATACCTCCGTCTTCCCGAGCCCACTCCAGGCCGGAAACGGGGTTCATTCGAACACGGAGTTAGACAACAAGTATGCACCAGACATACTTCAAGGGGGTAACCGCTCGATTTCCCACGAGGCGCCATCTTCAGGACTCAATCCCGGCAACAACCATGGGATGGCGGCTTATCCTCTACAAAATCCATCCAGTGCTGCGCATGATCTGGAATCCAATGACGAGAGTGTCCTTTCCATCATAGACACTGGTCTGCCGGGGTATGATACTTGGTCGTCCAATCAGCATGATACTGGGTGGGGAGGTACTCAGGCAACTACAATGGACGGCTATCGGATCCAAACCGAGAAGACCGACGCTCTGCAGGAGGCACCCAACTTACAGCTTCCAGATTCGGCAAATTCCCATCCTGTCGTCTCTGACGTGAACCGATCTTCCAAAGAGAAACATGATTTACAGCACGACCCATCGAGCCTTGCACGGAAAGACACATACAGTTGTCCGGTCATTGCATGCGATCGCAAAGGGTCCAGGGTTTTTCATAGTGAAGACAAACTCCAAGATCACCTCAAATATGCACATTCACGCGACGATAAATGTGCATGCCCGGCCCCCAGCTGTTCCATGCAGCCACATCCTCTTGATCTAATGCTTGTTCATGTATCGAGTCATGAATCCGACCAGTCATCACCCTCCCTTATGGCGTTGCAACACCACCGGCCCTCACGATGTCCTCTGCAACAACACAGTTTCTGTACAGGTGTTTGTTCAGCTCGGCTTCCGAATCATTTGTTGTCACATACAGAAGAAGATCGTTTCGAAGCTCAGCTGAAGCTTTCCGAGGCAGGCTACAGCCATCTGACGGGGAACCCCATCTGCCCAATTTGCCATTTGGAATCCTCTTCGGATTTGTTTGCAAGACATATTCATGATCAGCATCTTGTGGAGCCAGGAAGCTTCGAAGCCGAGCATGTTGCCATTGCCTTCGGTATGGTCCGAAAATTTTTGGAGCGCGGAAATCGATCATGCTCAGGGTCCGAGATGCAAGCCCTTTGGACTCTATCTCCGAGTCTGCGGATTTCTCTACCCCATGAAGGCGATTCGTCCACTATGCAGCAGCTCGAAGACCATCTTTGTCCAGTTTGCGGCACTTGCATGTTCAGGTGGTCTGAAGGAAAGCTCCTATACAACCAACACCATTTAAGAATCCAGAGCTCGGATGTCTCAGCTGTGTTCGAACACCGCCGCCAAATCTTGCGGCTTTATCCCAAATTTGCCAACCACAAAATCTTTGACGACCTCCGAAAACCAAAGAGCCCCGTGCATATGCCCTTGGATTCGGCTTCGACCTGTCAAAGTCTACCCGGAGGGGACCAAGGCTGGCGTTCTGCCCTTGGAGAGTCCATTGTCTGCGAGGAGGGAAACGACTGGAACCAAGTTTGCACATATCCTGCAGCCATCACGCCTGATTCCTCAGCCACGGGCAGTGGTTGGGAAGTTGACAGCACCACCACCACTGGAGATATCACAGAAGTGATCGGCCGCAGCACACCTGACGAAAGGGTTTCTGCAAAAGACGACAAATCTCTGACTGTGGTTCATGAATTATTAGACTCCAGGGAAGAAAGCTTCATGGCCCTTCTGACTTCCAAACTAAGAGAACGGCTGGGATACGACGATGACTCCACTTGCTCAGAGGATTGTAGTGATGATTTCATATCAACAGACGAATCTTCCGCGGCCAGCTCCGAGTGTCAGGACGGAGGTGAGACCAATGACCGAGCAAACGACACCGTACTTACGGGTTCAACGCTCTTTCACTCCTCTCAAAAAGGGAAGAAGAGGGCAATTTCCGGGTTTGGGGCTGGGGACGAAAATGACGACGAACCTCATGAACGTGACTCGAAACGAACACGTACGACTTCCTCGCCTGGCACGCCCAAGAGTCCCCCGAAGCGATTTGCCTGTCAATACTGGAAGAAAGTTCCTCGCATCACAGGGCTGCCTCCATCCTGTTCACATGGATTCAAAGGCGCAGGTAAAGTAAAGTACGTTCATCTTTGCAAGCGATTACCGTGTCCTGTGCTAACGAAACTCTCACAAAAGGGAACACCTTCTCAGAAGACACGCTCTCAAGGAGATACACTGTCCACGTTGCTTTAAGGAGTTTACAACTCCGGAATGCTTTGAAGTACATCTCAGGTCGGATGCTTCTGGTGAAAGTGGCTGCCCCGGGTCTCGGCCACGACCCGAAGGCAAGTTCGGGTCGGAGCAAAGAGAAAGAATCAACCGAAGACAGCAGAGAAATCTTCCAGAAACCGAGAAGTGGAAGGTGATGTGGCAGATCATATTTCCCGACCCTGTCTCTCAACAAAACATCCCATGCCCATGTAAGCTTGCCAGCAGCTGTTTACCCGATTATATAGATACTAAGCCCTCTTCACAGATACCGACGAAGACCACGATGACACTGCCGCTCGCTACGATCACATCATCCAAAACCGGCTGCCTCAAATCCTCCACGATCGGTTCAGAGAGCAGTTGGACATGGAACGAAGCGTTTTAGAAGAAAGGGCGGCAAGCATCATAGACAGGATGCTTCCAGAGCTCGTGCGCTCCATACGGGAAGAGCACATAAACCTCGGGGTTGAGCCTCGGCTTTTCCAGCGCAGCGACATTGAGCCCACAGCCTCTAGAGCTCCTGCTGCAGAGTCAAGTCAGGCGGTGCCTCTAGTACGCATGGCTGAAGCAACCGAGGACGTTTCGATACCTTCGAGCCAGCGCGTCGACGGAAAGGCAAACGCTTTGTCGAGCGATGTTGATCGCGCCGCCGCAAAGCACTTTGCCGTACCGCGGGGCTGTGTCGGCTTGCCCAGTGATTCCGGGTACCAGTCCGCTTCCTTCGCCACACAGCTTTCGTTTACGCGGGGTTTAGATGAGCGGACAGAGGGCTCGCCTCGACTCCAGCAAGATGAAAGGTCTTGTTCCAGTGTGAAGCCTTCAGGGACGGGTCAAGATGCCTCCGCCACGATCGATGCGTCTCATGATACATGCTCGGGTGCGAATCAAGCACCGGAACCAAGCTCGTTCGATACTTTCGAAGCGACTCATCCAGAGTTTTCACAGCAGGCACAAGCTGGAAACGGAGATTCTCTGCTTCCGTTTCTTGGCCCGCCGGGAGACGCAACAACGGCTTTCAGTGAACAGTGCCTGGGTCCGGAATTCCCCTTCTTCGATTTCGGTCATGATTTTGTAATGTCCGATGTTGCCTTTCAAGGTGGGCAAGGGTCGTGTCTTCTTGATGATGCAGCTGCCTTTAACTTCGATGACTCTGAAGGCTTCCATTCGGGTATGCAAGACTTCCCGGATGTGGATGCCGACCGGGGTTGCCACTTCCTGCCTCAACTACCGCTTCAAGATGCTAAGAGCTCTACCGTGGCGCAACAGGGATCAAGCCGTCTAGACCTTGCTGGGTTGGATATTCCAAGTCCAGACTGAATTTTCATCATAACAATATTTTCGTTGCTTCCTTTCTCTATGCCAAGGCTGCATTATCTGTCCGCATCAAATCATTTTTCTGGATCAAAAGCCCTTTACCTGGTCAATTAAGTCTGTTGTTTCAATATGTTCTGATGGCGAATGGGTAGACTCTCCTCCGTTCTCTCTCACCACCCAAAAAATTCTCTTCCCTTACGCAAAGACAAACATCGCCACAAGTCGCAATGGCTTAAGCGATGCTTGACCTTGAAACAAAATAGTGTGGCATTTTCCCGGTTCCCACCGGCAGGTGTCCCTGTTCTACTCTTGAGTTGGACTACATTCATCTACTTTGACCTGCCCTGACCGAGGCGCAGGGTAGAGGATCATGTGAAGTAATGTTCTCATTAGCATGTGCTGAATTGGATGATCATCAATGGCTCCGGGTCACGCATCTCGAATGAAGGTGAAAGTAAGAAGCAGCCGATTTTCAGATAACAAACGATTAAAACTAAGCAGAACTGAAACGAACAAATAAACCAATCAATCAGCAACACGGCCGTTACCTACAATATCTGTGAACCAGGTCCATCACTGTCACTGCCCGCACGTATCTACGTGCCACACCCATTACCCTACAAGTCACTCTCTGACTCCGACAACATCTCC
The DNA here is from genome assembly GCF_021436955.1 of Diplodia seriata. Lineage (NCBI taxonomy): Eukaryota > Fungi > Ascomycota > Dothideomycetes > Botryosphaeriales > Botryosphaeriaceae > Diplodia > Diplodia seriata. Next base: position 747,670 of record NW_027117308.1, on the reverse strand, counting down.
CCCTCCTCGTCATCGTCAATAGGCTCTTCCTCACTCTCAAGCTCGTCGCCCGGAATACTGAACGAGAACCAATCTCTGACGTCGGCCAACGCCTTCTTGGGATCCTTCTGACCCTGGGCCCAAATCATCATCCACTCCTCCCACCTGGGCTTGTCCTCATCCACATCCGCATCCGCCTTCGCCTTCGCCTTGCCCTTGCCCTTCTTCCCCTTCTTCCCCTTCGCCTGCTCCTCCTCCACCTCCTCCTCAACCCCCTTAGGCCTTGCCTCCCACGTCCTCTGCTCGCCCCACCTCAAACTAACCCACTGCCTACTCAACTCACAAACCCTCAACCCCCTCTCCTTATCCCCCCTCCCCCACCCGCCCTTCTTAAACGCCTTCCACCCGGGAAAAATCGTCATCCGCACAAGCGCGAGCTGATACTGCGCCTTTTGCATGCGCTCCCTCCCCTCCTCCGTGCCATCCCATCCCTCGGCGCCCCCGCGGGTCGGGTTCGTCCTAACCATCTCGCCGCGGTTGAACGCGCGCATCTCTTCCTCGTTCCAGTAGTCGTCTTTACCCGCGGATACCGCGAAGTAGACCGTGTGCGGGTCGAGGCCCGTGTGCAGCGACAGCACGCCCGCGCGCACCACGATGCGGTACAGCTCGCGCACGCGGACGAGCTGCGTCAGCCCGCGGACGGCCTTGGGCGTGGTGGCTGCGCCGAGCGTGCGGAGAGGCTCGAGGATGCTGTGGAGCTGCCACGTGAGTAGTTTGGCGGCGGGGATGAAGTTGGGAGGGAGCCCGAAGGGCGCGTCGGCGTCGCGGATGATGGCCTGGATGGCGGCGCTGCGGAGCGCGGCGCGCGAGAAGCCTGCGATCATATACGTCAGTCTCTCTCTCTCTCTCTCCCCGTGCTTTCGTTCTGGGTGCGTGGGACTCGAGCTCGCGGCTCACTTACCATCCTCAGGGAAATCCCTACACTTCAAATCGATCCCTTCATGCAGCTCCCTCAACTGGCCCTCCGTCGCGCCGAAGCACGCGCTCGCAAACACATGCTCCTCGAGCACCTTGCCCACGACCGCGCACACCAGCGCCTGGCGCTGCAGCGGGTCGCGGAAAATCTCCAGCCAACCCTTCACGCCTTTCGGGCCGCCGTCCGCAACACAACCAACCAGCAGCGCCGCATGCCTATCCATGCCCTGCTGCAGCCCCTCAAGCAGCTCGGCGTCATCGCTCCGCGGGCCCTCGAAAGCGAAGTGCTTCTGCGCAAACGCGCGGATAAGCCCGGGGGCCTTGGGCGGGACCTCTTCGTCGCCGTCGTCGCCGACGGACTGCTGGCCGATGAGCTCGCGCAGCTTGTCCTGCACGTATGCGTACGTGTGCTGGACGTATGCCGGCCGCGCGTGCGGGAAGTCGCGCTCTTCGTCTGTGTCCGAGACGAGCTGCTCTTCCGGCGCGCTCGGCGGTTGGGCTTGCTTTTGCGTCTCCTTCTTCTCCTTCTGCTGCCGCTTCGCGGCGGGCTCTCCATCTTCTTCGTGCGCTCTCTTCTTGGAGCGCTTGGAGGCCCCTCCCGCCAGCGGCGGCAGCGTGTCTGGCGGCGGCAGGTCGGCCGGCGGCTGCAGCTTGGTCGTCGTCTTCTTCTTCTTCTCCTTCTTCTGCTTGGGCGCCGGCGGCGGTGGCGCTGCTGCGGCCTTCGTCGGGACTGCGGTGGCGCCGCTGCGACGGAGTCGACCGGCCATGGCTTTCTGCTCGCGCTCGCTGTTGTTGTGTGACGACCGGCTCGGTTGCGATCGCTCTGCCGATGCTGATGCTGATGCTTCTTCCTTCTTGTACTTTGACAAGGGAGATTCGGGGGCCGACGCCTTTTTATCACCGCGGCGGGGGCCGGCAGGCGGTGGGTTTCGTTTCTTGGGCGGCATTTGGTGGGGCGGGTGGTGTTGTTGTTGTTGGTTTGCTTGCTTGCTTGCTTTTCCTCTTTTTTCTTCTTCTACCTACCAGGTGGGATGGATAGTGGTGAAGGAGAGGCGACGGGGAGAGAGCAAACTGTAGCGGGAAAAGAAAAACGGGAGTAGGAACAAGAGGGCTTCATAAAGAATGGAGAGGATTGCGATTGACCGCCGTTGAAGCAAAGAGAAGTGCTATGTTCATTTCCGTGTTCGGTGGTCGTTGGCTGTTGTATCGAGGCCGCTTTGTTCGGGATCCCGCATGCAGCAACAACTTCATTGTGGACAAAAGATCGAGAAAGGCTGGACGAACGAACCCATCGACTTGATGAAAGCGCAAACATTGTCCCGAGCGCCTTTCGCGAGCAGCAAGGCTCGCTCGATTGAAGGGATGAGGTCTGGCGATTGCAGAATTCTCTGGGAGTGATAGCAGTGAGCGAATCTCTCACACCGACGTTCACGAAATATCCGGCGGCGCTGTGCCAAGCGCGCAAAGAATGCTGTCACTCAGTGCCCCATCCTTCTCTCTAACAACATTTCATGTTATTGTCTACGAAAAGAACAAAGGTCCTGACCTATTTTTTTCCGTATAGGACACTTAGATCCACTGCCCGATATGTCTGCGGCTTGGGCGAGTGGTTCTCTGCAATTCTCCTGAATGCATCGGGTTACACGCATAACTGATGTGCATGAATCTGGTGGCCGGGATCGCACGGTCGTGGGGACGGAACGTTTCCTCCGTAATGTTGCTGATGCCAGAACAAAGGCTCGGCCTGAGGCCAATCGTACAAGCCGCCCAGCAGTCCGTACATAAGGAACTAACCGAGCGGAAGGCTTTGAAGTGGTAATGACTGTCATGCGCAAACTGGCCCAAACCACGCAGACCGTTTCGGTAAGGATGAACTCACGTTATGCGGACATGGTAGAGGCGTTGCGTACTATTGCAAGGGTGGTTGGATTTGGGTATGCACCAGGGAAGCGCTGAACCCGTTCCGGAGAGCGTGGGGGACCTTACACGTGGTGTTGCCGTTTGCGGCAGCACACGGAACCTACCAGTTCAACACGTTGGGCTCCCTGGCGGACATAGCAGCAACGTTACCACCGCCCAGTTATTCTTAGTTCGTGACTGCTGGTCACCGGGCTTCGGTAGGCGCAGGTCCGCTCGACGAGCCTAATTCCTGCGCACGTTGCTGCTGTCCCTGCTCCCAGATCTCCCTGAGCGTAGGCCTCCTCGAGGCCTCCTCACGCAGTCGCTGAACGATCCGCATCGGCTGCTCTGGCTTCCTTGTACATAAGTCGGCGATATTCGGCGGCACGCCTCTCGTAGTAAGGTCTATATACGAAGCAGCCCGTTTCTGCGGATTGTAAGGACCGTACCAGAAGGAGCGCTCGATATAGTCGCGGTGGTTCATCTCCGACATGTCTGCTACGACGTGGAACACGCGTGGAGGACGCGGTTCGGGGACGTGCTTGGGCGCGGAAGTCGGGCCTGGCTGCTGGTGCTTCTTGCCGGCATGATCAAGCTCGGGTTGGTCGATTAATTCGGCGTCCGGGCTTGCGGAGCTGGCCTCGGATGGGGCGACGTCCGAAACATCGCTCGAGGCTGTGTCCTGCGCCGGCGCCGACTGGGCGGTCTGTAGGAACTGCGAAAAGGAATCGATCGTCTGATAGAGCAGCGTGCTCGGACGGACCATCTCCTCAGCGCCGGGCTTGCCGCGGCCCTCCTTGATGCTGAACTCGGCGTCTCCCATGACGTCTGCCATCTCGGGGTCTAGATCCGGGCCTAGCGTCGACGCCGTTGCATCCTCCCGGGCCGACTGAGAAGTCTGATCGTGAGGCTCGCCAGCGTGGTGGTCGCTGCCAACATCAGGTTCGAGCGTGAAACGCAGCGGCGACGCTTTGAGCAGGCTGGCAGCGGAGGTGGCGTCTCGGTAAACAGCAAGACAGGTATTCGGGGCGGGTTGGAGATAGTGAAACTGCGCGCGCGGGCTCCATGTGAGCGTCTGCACTCGCTCCGCATTGCTGATCTGATCGTCTTACCCGAAGGCTCTTGAACATGGTCACTTCGCCGAACTGCTGGAGGACGCTGAGGAGCTCGCGACTCTCGCCGAGGCTGGTCGGGCGCGGGTAGACCTTGAGGTGGACGGCTTTGGCCGCGGCGGGCCGGAAGGAGGCCATGGGGGGACGCAATTGAGCGCGCGACGGAGCCGGGCGAGAGGTTGTTGGAGGTGCAGCGTGACATCTGCAGAGTGACGCGACGCAGGACAACGCCTTCGCTAATCACGCCTGCATGCAGACGGGGCGCCGATCTGCCGGCGCCAATCACGTGCACGAGCAGCGGGCCTTCGATCCGAACACGCCTCCCGTCCGACGCAGTCATGGCTTGCACTAGGTAAAACTCTGATAATTACTGTCTGTACGTGGGCGTACGTCAACTAACTACATGTCTTGGGGAAGAATAATGGCAGCGGTGGTCTAAAATGCGAAATGACCGCCCCTGTGAAGAAGAGAGCCTCGAGCCCGGGCTCGGCCGTATGAAACCCCATCGCGTGGTACCCCCTGGTCCAAGCTGGTGGTAGTACCCAAAGAACGCCTGTGTCCGCCGTGCGCGTGCGGACATCATATTACAATGCTGTATCCCTATAATGCGTCGCGCAATGTTTCCAGCGCATGGGGTATCAAATAAGAATGCTTCGTGTCCCCTCAACCGTAACGCCTGAAATCAGTCACCCGCGAGATGACGACGATCCGGTGATCCTGGAATCACCGGTGGCTCAGCACCTTGCGGGGGTGACGCCTGCGGAAGCGAATGTTTTTGGATACGGCCGCCGTGCTGAGCACCTCGCCCGACCGCCTGTACCGCAGGCTCTGCGACATGGCCGGCGAGCTGTTGCTGCGCGGGAGGTCGTACGGCTCGTCGTCGGCGTCGTCGCCCGAGTCCGACGAGACTACCGAGTCGTTGCGGGGCGCCAGCTTGCACTGGTCCCCTGATTCGATCATCTTCTTGACCAGTGACGAGATGTCGCGCATGTGCGCCGCGTCGCACTGGAGCTGCGTGTGCGCCTGTCTGCGCGAGCGGATGGCCGTGGGATCCGGGAGCGCGTCGTCCGGGAAGTATGACGAGCTGGGTGACGAGGCCGAGGTTGACGTCCAGTCATCGTGCTCGGTCCACGGCGCTGGGAGCTCAAAGGGCGATGCGGGCTGGTACAGGTCGGTGCCGATGTTCTGGGCGCCGAAGCGTCGCGAGAGCTCGGCCACCGACATGGCGGACTCGGGGAAGCTCTGCTCCGACACGGGTGACGACGTGGGCGAGAGGGCGACGTCCGGGTAGGCGTAGTCGTCGTGGTCGAGTGATGAGGGGTGCCGCGACGCGGCGGCGAAGCTGAAGCTTTCGAACATTTCGAGTGGACGGCGAGTGTCTCTAGGGCGGGTGTCGAGGAGCGCGTGGGGGTGCAAGGGCGGGCTTCATGGGCGGGCCGTTGAGTGAAGCAGTTGTACTTGTAGGGCAGCGAGGCTGGCGCTGGGGAATGCTGGTAGCGTGTGCTCTGGTCTCGACGGCGTGCTCTAGCGCAGGTGAGCGAGCTTGGAGCATAAAAAGCAACGAACCACGGCGCCGGGAAGACGCCATGGCGTAGCGGGTGGCCAAGGCTGTGAAAAACAGGAGAGCTTGAGATGAGAAACGCCTGGGCCCGATTCAGCCCTGCGCCGCGGGTGGCGAAATAGGAGAGGAGGCGACGCCGCCATGTGAGCCCGCGCAACGCCCTGGAATCGACGCCTAATCATGCCGGCCGCAGACGCCATGGGTGGCCGTTTCGTCGCCTCGGGCTGCAGCTGACGGCAGCTTGTCGGGGACGTCGGGCTGTGCCTGTCCGGAGGGTGTGGCAGCGGCCCACGAGATTGGCCGATCGGCACTGGCAGCGTGTGGAGAGAGTCGCGCTAGAAAGCATCGAAGGCGCAGCGAAAAGGCGCGTCCAGCCCTGCGTGGCTGCCACCATGCCTGAAACGAGCAGAAGCACGGTGGCGGCTCCTACAAATCAATCCCGCCGCGGGCCCTGTAGCCCCCAGCAGCGCGCAGCCAGCAGCCATCAGCGCGGCGGGACGAGCAGGCTGCCTCCACCGCCCCAACGCTTCGCCGTAAGGCAGCCGGCCCCGCGCCAGGCATCCAGGCACCGCAAAACCACTCCACCGCCCAAGCCGCATCGGCGCGTCCGAGACGAACCATTCTTCACCTCTCGCTCCGCGGTCGACGGCGCGGCCACACGAACCTGCGCGGAGCCCGCTGCCCGCTGTGATTCGCCGCGCGAGACATCACCTTCCTGATGCCCATGCGTCCAATAATCCCGCATTCGCGAATAGCAGACGACGCAAGCCTCTGAGGCCGTGCCCTCCACCGCCGAGGCATGGCTCTCTGCGCTGCCTGCACCGCCATCAGCATCCCGGCCCTGACGGCTGCGGTCGAGGATCCGCCCGCCTGGCTGCCCCGGCCCAGCGAGTCGTCCGCCGTCACGGGCATGGTTCATCTCCGCGACGCTCGTCAGCTCCCGCGCTCGGCCGCCGCCTGCCCGTTCTGTGCGCTGATCGCAGCATCCGTCCTGCAAACCCCCCATCTGACTTCAGACGACCCGTCGGCCTGGAACGGGGCTGACCTGGGCAGCCGTGTCGCGGACGGGCCGGTGTACCTCCAGCTGAGGAGAAATGGCGTCGGCCGCCTGCCGCGCGAGCGCCCGAATGCGCATCTTGAGTGGCTCGGCAAGGCCATTGCCGTGTTCTTGCCCGGGGTCGATGGTGTTGCTCTGCGAGGCCGAATCCGTCTGTACGCGCAGCCAGGTATGACACGAGTCCGGTGACCGGGCAGCCGGGTTCTCCACTGCTGAACGCCGTCTTAGACAGCCCCGCCTCCACCAGCGGCGACGTCCTGTGCGGCCCTCCGCTGCCCTCGTCTGATTGCCCCGATGCGTTCCGCATGACGCGCGAATGGCTGAGCACCTGCTTGAATTATCACCCGAGCTGCACGCGGACGTTGTCAAAGTCGACCATCGATGAGACAGCCGAGCCCGTCCTGCCCACTCGCGTCATCGACGTTGCACCACCCGATGGATCGGCGAACGTCCGCTTGCTCGAACCCATGGGTGGCAGTGGTCGATATGTGACACTCAGCCACTGCTGGGGCCCGAGGGATAGACACCCGCTCACCACCACCAAAGCCACCTTGCCACAGCATCTGACAGAGATCTCCTGGCACCGCCTACCCAAGACCTTTCGCGACGCCATCACCGTCGTGAGAGCGCTGGGGTTCCGCTATATTTGGATCGACTCGCTGTGCATCGTGCAGGACGATCACCATGATTGGCTGCGCGAGTCCGAGCAGATGGGCATGATCTACGAGCGAGCAGTGCTGACCATCGCAGCGTGCCATGCCACAGACTCAACCGAAGGCTGCTTCTTCGACAGACCTCCCTCTCGTCCCGCCGTGCAGCTGCCGTACTGGAACGCCGAGGGCAAGCAGGACGGCCACATGTACGGCACACTGCTGCCCGTCAACTACCACTCCATCAGCCCTGAATTCAGCCCGTTATCCGAGAGAGCGTGGGCCACTCAGTCAGTAACCTGCCCGATCCGGAAAGGTTGCTCCGGAACTGACCGGTGCTTTGCAGGGAGTGGTTACTGTCCAGGAGGGTCATTTTCTACACAAGAGAATGCATAGTGTGGTCCTGTCGAAGACTAACCCAGCGAGAAACAAGGGATTCGTTTCATGACACGTACGATTCCCACTGCTAGCGAATCCCAACCGAACTAACGCGCCATCCAGGGCGAGAAATACCCGCTGGAAAATCATCGTTGAGAAGTATTCGGCTAGGAAGCTAACCAACGCGACCGACCGTCTTGTAGCGCTTAAAGGTCTGGCGAATGAAATGCAGAAGATCAGTAGCACCAGGTGCATCTACGGTGTTTGGGCCGACACCCTCGCAGACGGCCTCCTCTGGTTCCCTTTGCAGCCCGCAGAGAGAGACAGGAGCCCAAACGACCTTCCTACCTGGACGTGGGCGTCGACGTGTCACGGCGTGCGGTACCAGAAGATCGAGAGGGCGAAGCGGATATGTCGGCGCTTACGCATAGCGGAGAGCGACGACAGGGTCGTCGAGGCCATCGGTTGGGTCAAGAAGCTCCCTCATCTCAGGTGTCTCCCCGACGTTACACCCAAGCGACAGGACAGCGGGTTCTCTTTCGTGTCACAGAACCAGGGCGATGCTGATCCGCGGCTGACCAGCGTGCTGGCCAGCATCGAGAGTCATCTTCACGACAAGTTCTCGTCGCTCAGCTTCGATCTAACGGAACATCCGTTCGGCTGGGGATTGGCCTACCTGATCTACGACTCTGGTCAACAGCCGGTTGGTTGGGCGTTGTTGGACGAGGGCAGGCTCTTGAATGAAGATGTCTATTCTTTGGCCGTGCTGGGCAAAGAAGATAAACAATTCACTAATGGGACTTACCACCACTGGATCCTCCTGTTCGTGCACAGTGGCACAGAAGGAGATAGTGAGATTTACAAAAGGGTAGGGGTTGGGAAGATAGAATCGCGAGGGTGGTACGAAGATACGAAGATGAGCAAAATTCGGATAGTATGAGGCATGTGTCACGACTACTGCATGACAACGCAATATGATCAACGACCGTTTGCCGATTCAATAACGGCTAAGGGGAAACCCGGGGAGGTTCCAATGGTAGACAAATTTAGCGCTCCCGCTATTGCAGACTTCCCGTAGCTGCAGGGCTTGCTTTAACGCAGTGCTGGAGGGATTTGGAAATGTCGGGGTGATCCTTGCGGGCAGCCGACCGGGTCCATTGCTATTCGTCGAAAGACGGGCCGCAGAATCCAAGGGTCTATTGGCCATAGAAGAATCTAGTCCACGCCGCTTACCGCTTGTTGAGAAAATTTGATACTCTCAACGGTGGTTATAGGGCGTCGCCGTAACGCTCTGCTGGTCCTTTCAAAGTTTGGTCATAGTGCCGGCCACTAACAACCTACCTGGCGATAGTCGACCGTTGGACTACAGCCACAGTAGAACAAATGAGCTTCTAGACTCCGCTCCACTCTTCCAATAGGCGGGTGAAGCGGTTATAGCATACATGAGTTTAAAACTATACACAAACACATGCAGGCATAGATTCCTCTTGTCCATGGTGCGATGTCAATGAGAAAGATGAAGACAGGCTCAAACTATCTTGCAATCCGCTGCGGGGCTGAGAGATCCGACGTCATCCTACATATTTTGACGACGCGCTGTGGCGCTCCGTCACTTGCATGCAGCTTTCCCCACAGCCCCGTCCCGCTCTGCCCCACTAACAAATGCGATACCACAACCTCAAACCATTATTCCCACATTGTACCCAGCCAAGCCAGCCAAAGCATCCAGCCCACCCAACCACCTCCACGCAGCAACAACAAAGCCCGCCCCTCCCCGTGAAAGACCGCCCCAGCCCCAGTCCCAGCCCCTCCCCCCGCAGCGCGCTGAACGCAAACGCGAACGCGTCCCCCGCCCGCAACCGCAACCCCCGTATCGACCACCGACCGACCACGCCACAAAACCCTTTCCCCCGCCATGGCTACCACAAACACGAACACCGCCTCCCCCAGCGGCGGCAGCGGGGGCGGCGGCGGTTTCTTCCCCCCCGACGACGACGCAACAGCAGCAGCATCCGCCATCGCAACCCCGCCCACATCCTCCATCGCCTCCGCCTCCTCGCGCCTGCCGCACCCCCGCTCGAAGCCGCTCAAGACGGGCGGCCCCAAGGAGTCGGCGTTCATCCGGTACGCGGACGAGCGCGTGCGGCAGATGCGGCGGCGGTATGCGAAGCGTGAGGGGGGCGGCGGCGGCGGCGGTGGGGATAACGATGTGAAGGGCTATGCGGGCTTGAAGGAGGCGTGTCGGGATGTCGATGCGTTGGTGGACGTGGTGTGGGTGTCTGGGACGCGTGGGTTTGCCTCCTCCTTCGGCGTTTGAAGGTTGTTGGGTGGTTATTTTGCTGACGTGTGGGATTGAGACGAGTAGCGAGCTTGCAGATCGCGTACCTCCTCACGCTGGCGGACCTCGTCAACGAGTACATGAAGGGCTTCCAACCCGTCGCGCCGGCGCCGCTTTTCCGGTCGCTGGACAAGCTGGACCTCGCGTTCGCGTCGCTGCTGCAGGGTAGGGATGTGGAGACGGGCGACGTGCTGCCCGGGTTCGAGGGCGGCCGCGGGGTCAATGCGACGGAGAAAGTGAGGATCAATAGCATGGTGCATTACGCGCGGTCGGGGGTGGTGGAGGTCATGCTGAGGTACGATCCGGAGATGGATGACGCGGACGAAGAGGACGAGGAGACGGCGGAGGAGTCCGGCGTGGATGTGGATCTGGGTGAGGCGGCGGGCGATTATGGGGTCGATGACGATGGTGATGTGGAGGGGACGTGGGATATGAAGACGGCCAAGGTTTACGACAGGACGCTGGTGGAGCTGGGAGACGACCTGACCAATGCTCCGCCGATTGGGTTGAGGGTGGAGAAGCCTGAGGAAGCTTGTCGACCACAGGAGCCGGAGTTGGAAGATTCGGACCGGGTCATGGAATTGGATGATTGAGAGTGGCTAGGGTCATGTCTGAGGTGAGCTTCTTCACTTATGGACGCGTCTTTTTCATATTTCATGTCTTCCGGGTGAGGCGTGTCTTTAAAAAGTCAGTTGGGGGTGAGGTGCATATCAGGAAGGCAGGGCGAGTGAGGTAGCGGGTAGCAGTTTGCCGTAGCTGTCATGAGTTCGAGCTTTCTCGCGGATTCTACAGCGGCAAGTCACAAGACGCGTCACAGGCGCGTCGACGGAGCTCACGCGCAGGTGAGGTTGGTCGCGGAGGTTGACTTGGTTCTTCTTCTTTTTGCGCTGCCGACCCTGCCTCAACACCTCCACCTCTCTACCCCGGTTTCCTTTTCTCTACGCCACCCGTCTTCCGGCACCCCGCCTCACTCGACGCGCTTTCTCCCGTCGCTCTTCGCGTCTGAGCGCCTCTGAGCACCCGACGGACTTGGTCCGCCCGCTTCACCATGCCTGTCCACCTTGGGTCTCGCACCAAGGTGCATCTTGTCAGCGCCGATCTCAGAAGTACCACTACAGACGAGCCCTCAAACAGGAAAGCCCCGCACGTCACCGAGCACGTCGCGGATGTCGAGAGAACACTCAAGAATGGGCACGTATTGAGGGAGAGCAACATCCCGTTGGCTGGCGACAGCAACCCGCTACACCTGCTCGGTGGCGACGACTACATGCCGTTCTTCTTCGTCCGTGCCGGCGAAGACCTGCGCCACGTTGTAAGTGCACACCTCACTCCGCACTTTGCCGCGAACCACTGACCCGGGTACTCAGCCTGCCACCAGAGAAGCACGAGCCTTCCACCCGGATCCGACGCGCAACGCCATCTACGCAAGGATACTAGGCCCCGATCCTGCAGCTGCGATCAAGATTCCGCAAAGCCTTGCACTGCGGGTGGAGCTTTCCAAGCAGTCCTTTCTAAAGACAGACAAGCCGGCCGACGACATCCGCATCGACGTTCTCTTCAACGGCCAGCTCACCCACTCGACCATGTGGCCCAGGCGCTTCCTCCACGAAGAAAGAAAGGCGGACCAGCTGTCGAGCATCTTCAGCGGCTTGCGCTTTCATTGGATGCTCGAGCGGGCTTGGGTAATTGTACCACCCGGCCAAGACCCCGACGGTTCTCGTAGGCGACCGGTAGCGAGCAGCGACACTCTCGAAGATCGCTGGGAAAAGATTCAAAAGGAGGTCTTGAAAGAAGCTTCGGCGAGGAACCTTGACAAGAACGGGAACAGGCCCGTGGTGGCAAAATACCTCATGGAAGTTGCGAAGCTGGCTATGCCTGAAGAACTAAAGACATGGTCAGAGCCGCGCGGGCAGGCGTTTGGAGTCATCGACGTCGTGCTTTCATATGGCCGTGGTGCCAAGGACACGCCTGCAAAGACTTACCTTTCCGAACCTACGCGCATGAGGAGTTCGAAGTTTAAGGAGAAGGAGGAGGTCAAGACAGTCTTTGAAGGCATTCCCATCAAGCCTGAGGTGAACGCTGTGAGGAATACTGGCCGATACAACCTGAGGGCTAGTCCTGATGTGCGTGTTGCCGGCAAAGGAACCGCTGCTATGGGTAGAATTCCGGCGAGACCAAAACCAGGCAAGAAATTCTCACAAGTCCCGTTGTTCCAGCAATCTGATACACACTCAGGACCGTTTGTTGGAAAGGAAGGCGATACGATCACGTCTTCCGAACAGCTTCCACCGTACCTTTCGGATGAGGTGACAAAGCAAGGTTACGGCCTTCAGGTTTGGCCTACCCTTCATGATTCACCCGCCAAAACAAGGAGTGAGAAGTCCATGGAAAGCCACGAGGAGCTTTTCAAAGGAAAGAACCAGAAGTTTAACTTTCGTTCGCCTAGGGTCATCATCAACCGTCCCCGTCCCGTAGAGCGACTAGGCAAAATTCCTGAAGAAGATGAGGCAATCTCGACGGACGTGTTTACCAGTTCGGTTCCTGGTTTACAGCCACTGGCAGCTGTCACAACGTCCTCGTCAATGCCTCTTGGATCTTCCCAGGATTCCAACACGAGCAAAGCCGAGATCGTCCCTTTGTCAAGCTCAATGCCCAACATGCAATCTGGTTCATCGTCACTGCAAGGGCCTCTCCTATCACCGATAAAAATCGAGACTGGTATTCGTGCCCGCCGCGCAGCTGACGAAGGCGAAGGAGGGAGTCCCCGCAAAAAGCGTCGACTTTCTGGCGGATTCTCACCCCTCGACATCCAGAAGGCAGAACGCGGACTCGGAATGACAAACCGAGGCGTATTTACCGCTCTTGGTAGCCCTCTTGACAAGTCTCCACGGTCTCTTTTCAACTCCTTCACCCTCGGTTCAAGGATCGATCTGGATCCCGCCGGGCCGCGTCGCCGCCCTCCCGCATCCCCACTTACCCCGGGCCAAGACACCGACCAGAAAGACGATCCCATCATCTCGCGTCTCGTCCTGAAAGCGTCCAAGGGCGAAGTCATCCGCACGCTCAACGTCAACAACCCATTCCGCCTCTCGCAGCTTCCCATCGTCGCCGCCGCCGCCGAGGCTCGCACCAACAGGAACCGTCTCGCGGAAGGCAAACCGCCCTTTCCACGGGTAGTCGCCGCACCTCCTCCTCCTCCCCCCTTCTTCTTCCCTTCAACACCCCAACAACAACAACGACCCACGTCGACCCAGATGACCGTCCCGAAAACGCCCGTCCCGCCCCGCACCCAGGCCGCCCGTACTCTCCTCCCAAGCAGCAGCGCCGCCAGCAGTGCTGGTCTTCCCGCCAGCGGCGGCATCCACAACACGCCCAACCCGCTGCCCCGCTACCCGCAGCGCACTGCTGTCACAGCGCAGAGCAGCAGTCCGTACCTTTTCACCCCGTCCCAGCTCCAGACACCGACGACGGCGGCGGCTGCATTCCACCCTGACGACGACTCCTCTGATGACTACTCCTCGTGGTACGCACCGCCATCCACCCGCGCAACCCCCGACCGCCGCCGCCACCGCCGCACTACTACTACTACTACTGCAGCAGCGGCGGCTCCTCCTCCTCCTCCTCCGACATCCGCCAACCGCCGAGTAGGAGCAGTAGGGGCAGCGACAACCCCTACCACGACTACGACAACCCCTACCACCACGACAGGCGGCGCCGCTGTCGCTGGCCCTGGACCAAGAAGAAGAACGCACGCGGAGATGGAAAAGCTGTTCCGCGCGTTCGAAACCCCGGCGCTGGCGAGGGACTGCGCCGTCGCGTATGCGCAACCGTCGACGCAGACGCAGCCGCAGCCGTTGTCGTCGTCGTCGTCGTCGTCGATGCAGACGGCGGGGGTATATCCGAGACGCGGCGGCCCCGGGCAGAGGGGGCTGGTTTCTGGCGGCGGCGGCGGCGGCGGTGGTGGTATTGGTATTGGTGGCAATGGTGGTGCTGGCAGTGGTGGTTGGGATGAAGAGTGGAAAGAGGGCGAGCCGCGGGGGTTCGGGGGCGGCGTGGTGAGGCAGGTCAGGAGCGAGCGGACGGGGGAGTTTGAGGAGGAGGGGGTGTTGGTTGGGGTGAGGTTTTTGGTTGTTTGAGTGTGTATGAGTGTGGGGGGGGGGGGGGGGGGGGGGGGGGGGGGGGGGGGGGGGAGGGAGGGGAGGGAAAGAGAAATAAAGACGTGGATGAATGAGGTGGATGGAAATGGTGGATGGTGGATCAATGGCTGGGGAATACGTGGTGGTTCGTGGATGGATGCCCTACCTACCTACCTACCTACCTACGAAGGGTAGGGTAGGGTAGGGTAAGGGGGGCTATTTCGCCGTGTATCTCCGTCGATGTTTTGCTTCAACTCGTCCGTGGGGATGGATGGATGGATGGATGGATGGAAAGTAATATTGTCTGCGATATCATCAGACAAGACGACGGGTGTGACAGAAAAAGGCATTTCGCAGGAAGGAATCTTCGTCGAGCTCGGTCGGCAACATGGGCGGACAGGTGCACGACATGTACGGCGGGAAACTGGATTCGCTTCTTGTTTGCTTTTGCGTAATGGGGTCGGTTAAAAAGTCCTGGGATCTGGATTGTTGCTGATGTCGTTGCATGCGGAGGAAAAAGCGTCGGAAAATTCGGAGCGCTAGTAAGCTATGGTCCGGTAGGATGTAGAAAAAAAGAAGTAAGGCCTTAAGCGGCCATAGGTATAAAATAAAGGGTCATTCAGTAGTGATAAGAGAGAATGATTGGTGCGAAAAAAAAATAATGGGGCCCAACCGCGATTCGAACGCGGGACCTCTCGCATACTAGGCAATTTGGTAATCCCAAAGCGAGAATCATACCTATTAACTTATTGTTAGCGTGGCGCCTGGCAGGGGATTAGAAGGCAACTGCTTACCACTAGACCATTAGGCCGTTGATCAGAAGATCGATGGAGGTTGAATTGAAACGGAAAAGCTATGTACAGCATCAAAAATTATCGCAAGACCGCAGGCGTATAAATGAGTTGCAATGGTAAAGATAAATGGCTGCTACATAGTGCTCGCTGCTGGTGATATTCGCTGCTGGGTGGTGCTGTGAGTGACGTTCGTTACTTGGGGGTGGAAACCGCGTTGGAGCTGGTGCGCTGACAGGTTGACGCGTTGACGCGAAATCATGCGATTTTTCTTTTCTCTTTCTTCTGAAGTCTGAACGTGATTCGTAGGCTACGCATCGGCGTGCACTACTACTATGACTGCGGCTAATCTGGTCAAGGAGTCTCCGCAACAGTGTGGGTTGGTCTCGAGCTTTCCCTTGGTTCCAGTGATCGTATTCACAATACCATGCTTGATGCGTCCATTTGGCGTGAGACCAAAGGTTCCCCGGGTATGCATGTACAGCGTCTAGAATGACGGTTGCGTACAATGGCAATAGCGGGGCTTTGCATCCATGACGTTGAAATGATACGGGCACGTAAGAGAAGGAAGATGTGTGTGTGTAGAAGGTACTATGAGTATGCTTCTATCAAACATTAGATGAAAAAGCCCAACTAGCGTGCGCTAGTCACTCTCTAGCTAATAGCTGGGAGAGCCAATGGCAAGGGAGATGGAGAATTTCACAAGCTTATCTTCACGTTGCCTGCCGATCTCCCTCGGACGATTTGCATTTCTCCGCTCGGTGCAAGATCGCACGAACAAGATCCCCGAGGCTACGGTTGGGCGGGCCGTTGGATGTGTACGGGCTCGTGTCTTTCCGTTCGTGCGGACGGGAGCATGGCGGGAGATGCAAAGCGAGAATGGTTTCCGATACAGACGGTGCCAGAGTTGTTTCGTGACAGCATTCGACTCTCAGACACGTGGTACGTCGTTTCGTGGATTATATAGATTTCTTTCCGGTTTTTTTTATTCTTCTACATGGCTGTTCATTCTTGATCTTGCCTGTTGTTGACGCTCGACTTTCTGTTTTACAGCAATCTATGGATGTTGTATCTCCAAACGGCCGAAACAGGAATGCAATGCAAAGAACCCCTCTCCGAAAAAAATAAAAAAAATAGAAACGTTGCGCGTTCAAAAAACTTGACTAAACAAGGGGTGGGGGAATCATTCTACTTCTTCTCCTCGTCCGGCTGGGGCGGGGTCAAGGCCTTGGCCGGGGCGGGATTCAGGATGCCGGCGGCATCGATCAAGGGGGCGTTGGGGGCGATTTCGAGGCCGAAGCCGGGCTTGTTGAGGTCCTTGACGTCAAGGTAGCCGTTGACGGGGATGGGCTCGTTGCTGAAGAGGGAGCCGAAGACGGGCAGGACGGACTTGCCGTCGGGCGAGTTGGCGAGGTATTCCTGGAAGGGCGAGTGCGGCTGGGCGATGACGAAGTGGTAGGAGTAGGGCCCGGAGGCGTGGGGCACGACGGGGATGTCGTAGGCCTGGGCCATGGCGGAGATCTTGAGCAGCTCGGTCATGCCGCCGACCCACATGACGTCGGGCTGCAGGATGTCGAGGTTGCGGCCCTCGATCAGCTTGCGGAAGCCGTAGCGCGAGTACTCGTGCTCGCCGGTGGTGAACTTGACGGTCGGGTGAGCCTTCTTGAGCAGGGCGTGGCCGTCGAAGTCGTCGGGCGAGAGGCACTCCTCCCACCAGTTGATGTTGAGGTGCTTGGTCTTCTCGACGACCTCGATGGTGTAGGGCACGTTCAGCGACATGTAGCAGTCGACCATGATGGGGTAGTCGGGGCCGACGGACTCGCGGTGCTTGGTCAGGAACTCGACGTTCTTGCGCATGCCCTCGGGGCCCTCGCCCGGGCTGTACGGCAGCGGCACCTTGGAGCCCCAGAAGCCCATGGCCTTGGCCGCCGTCGGCTCCGGCCCGGTGCAGTAGAAGTGCAGCCGGTCCCGCGTGGCGCCCCCGATCAGCTTGTAGACGGGCTCGTTGCGGATCTTGCCGAGCAGGTCCCAGATGGCGAGGTCGATGACGGAGATGACGGCGACGGGCAGCCCTTTGCGGCCGTAGAACATGGAGCCGCGGTACATCTGCTCGAAGAGGTGGTTCGTGTCGCGGGGGTCTGTGGCTGTCAGTGCATCCTCGCTATGACATAGTGGAGGGACTCACCGGCGCCGAGCAGGAAGCGCTCAAAGTGCTCGGCCACGAGCCAGCATGCGGGCGGCCCGCCAAAGCCGGTGGCGAAGCCCTTGGTGCCGTCCGACGCCTCGATCTCGACGCAGAAGGAGCCCAGCACGTTGATGCCCCAGGAAGTGCGCGACTTGCGGTAGGCCTCATAGCCGGACATGGGCGTCGCGATCTTGGTGTCAATGAGCCAATGGCCGCCCTTGACGTTGTGGTAGTCGCCGCCAGAGCCGACGCCCTGGATCAGGAAGGTCTTGACCTTCTTGATCGTGGGGAATTCGCGGGCGGAGGACATGATGGCGGGGAATGCGGGGGGATGGGGAATGCTTGGGGGCAGATTGGGGCGGCCAGGCTGTTAAATAGGGCGGCGTGCCTCGCGCAGCAGTCGTGGGCTCATCTCATGGCGGTAGCGCGGCGCGGCATGGGGCTGGCCCCGGCGCAGCAGAGGCGTGGGGTGTCGGCGCAACTCGTGGTGTTGTCCGGCGACGCGCACCCCGCACTCGCGCGGGCCCGCGTGGGCCTCGGTCGAAAGCTTCGTCGTCGCTCGGCATCTCGTCACATCTCTGCACCGAATCTTCACCACTGCCATGGCTTCGTCGTCGGCACCGCGCCAGGGCTATAACGACGCGAGCCACAACCCGTCGCCGTCGTCTGCATCCGATCCTGCGCTGCGCCAGCACGATGTAGACAGCGACCAGGCCCGCGACTCCGATGCCGACCACGACGCGCCCGATGCAAGCCAGGACGGCGACGAGCATGACGGCTCGTCGCGCAAGCGCAAGCGGCCCATGTCCGTCTCCTGCGAGCTGTGCAAGCAGCGCAAGGTGAAGTGTGAGCCCGCCGCGTCCTGAAACATGTGCGCCAGCGCTGACGCCAACCCCAGGCGACCGCGGCCAGCCCTCCTGCGGCTGGTGCGTCCGCAACAACCAGCTGTGCGAGTACAAGGAGCGCAAGAAGCCTGGCCTGCGCGCCGGCTACGGCAGAGAGCTGGAGGCCCGCCTCGACCGCCTCGAGGACATGATCCAGCGCCAGCAGCACACCATCCAGCAGCTGGCCTCCAATCAGAACAGCCACCAAAGCCCCGGCTCCGCTCTCTCCCAACATGACGCTGCCTCTTTCCACCACACCCCGCCTGTCGTCCAGACGCCCCACGTCCCGAAGCCCGAAGCTGCCCTGTTCCTGCAGAAGTCTTCTGCCTTCCCGCCGTCTTTTCCCGCCGGCTTGAACAGCCCTGCAATCCACCACGCCGCCAATCCCTACCAGCAGCACATGGGCCATGGCGTCAGAGGCCATTCGATCTCCATCCCCACCGGTGCTGGCGCCATGTATAGCAGCCACAACGCCCCGTTGGAGTCGCCGAGCCTCAACATCTCCATGAATCACCAGCCCCAGCCTGCCATCAGCACCCAAGAACCCGACTTTCCCCCGTATGATCTTTTGTATGCCCTGGCCGACTTGTATTTCAAACACATAAATACATGGTGTCCCATCCTGCATCGCCGATCTACACTGGACTCTCTTTTTGGCTCGTCAACCCTGGAGGAAGCGGATCGAATACTGCTGCATGCAATTGTTGCCACCACCCTGAGGTTCTCGACCGATCCCCGTCTGACCAAGGAGAGCCGCGAGCGGTATCATTCCACATCGAAGCAGAAGGTGTTGCTTTACGGCCTCGAGAACAGTTCTGTGAAAGCCCTCCAAGCTCTCGTGATTTTAGCCCTGGATCTTGTAGGCTTTTCCAATGGCCCCCCAGGCTGGAATCTGCTGGCTCTCATCACTCGCTCAGTGGTGCAACTCGGCCTGTCGGTTGAGACTACGTCAAGCTTGGTCTCGCCCAATGTACCCTCCATCTACACCCTAAGGGCCATGGTGCTTCCCGAACCCATGGATTTCATTGAAGACGAAAGCCGTCGAAGACTGTTCTGGATGGTCTACCTTCTTGATCGCTACGCCACCATTGCAACCGCCTTTGAGTTTGCTCTTGACGAAAAGGAAATCGACCGCAAATTGCCCTGCCGCGACGACGTCTTTTCCCGCAACCAACCTGTCGAGACACGCTGGTTCCGCACCGTGAAGCGAACAGACTACACCCTGAACAAACCCGAAAACCTGGGATCCTTCTCGTATTATGTCGAACTCCTGGGCATTCTGTCTCAAATACATCAGTTCTTGAAGAAGCCGGTCGACATTGGTTCCTTGACGGATGTGGAGCAGTGGCAGCGTGAGTTCAGAGAACTAGACAACGCGCTGGCTTCGTGGAAGTACAGCATCCCGAGCGATTTCGGCAACATGTCACGCATCTACGCCACCTCCAAGGCCGACTCGGTCGTGGACTGCGGCTGGATCATGCTGCACGCCGCCTTCCACACCACCGTCATCCGCCTCCACTCGTCGGCAGCCTACCCGACCTCGCGCTCGCCCATCTTCACGCCGTCGTACACGGCGATCCAGCGGTGCCTGACGGCGGTCGAGGCCATCACGGGGCTGTGCGAGTACGTCAAGAGCAACAACATGCTGTCGCAGCTGGGCACGCCCTTCGCCTTTTCCTTGTGGGTGGCGGCGCGGGTGCTGCTGGTGCACGGCTCGACCATCGAGCACCACGTCGACCCGGCCATCAACCCGCTCGTCGACACGCTGCGCGAGCTCGGCGCGCACTGGCGCGTCGCCCAGCGCTACGCCACCCTGCTCCAGCGCGTCCTCGACGAGTACCGCGCCAGCCGCCACGGCCCCGCCGACCTCAACGGCGAGCGCGCCACCCCGAGCACCGTCAAGATATTGGCGGATATGCGAAGGTGCGCGTTCGATCTGGATTTCTTGATCTCCAGGCAGCCGAAGCTGCTCGGTAACGGTCTCAACAACGCTGCCAGCAATGGGTTCCAACAGCAGCAGCAACAGCAACAACAGCAACAGCAGCAGCAACAACAGATCCCCGGTGGCAGCATGCAACAGCAGCAGCAGGGTCCTCCGCGTTACACCAGCCTCTCAGCCACGCCGGCGGCCCGCACGCCGGCCCCCAACGAGCTCGAGTACCTCGACGTCTTCGATTTCTTCAACATGCCGCGGTTGCCGGTCAACGGGGCTGCGGCGGCGGCTGGGGGATCATCGGCTACTGCTGCTGCTGGTGGTGGTGGTGGTGATGGTGAACTGGCTGGTGGCGGCGGGCAGCAGGGTATGGGCCAACAGCAGCAGCAGCAGCAAGGAGGAGGGGTGGAGATGGGGGATGGCTTCAATATTACGAATTTCATGGTGGATGCTAGTGCGGATTGGTTTGCTGTGAAGGGGCCGAATTGAGCTGGGGATGGGATGTAGGGGCGGGCGGGCCTTGTAAATGGGGGGAGGTCTTGTATAGTGTTGTCTACTGCCTTTTTTTTTTTTTTGTGAGCGATGCTTGGACGGCTGGTAGGCTGAGATGGGATGGGATTGAATGGGACATCATGGTGCATGCAACAAAAGTTCTAGTTTATAGCTTTCTGGGGTTTGCTGGTGGTGGCGGTAGGTACTAACTCACGCGTGGTAGTTGGTGAGATGGCGCGCATGCTCTTCTTCTACCGTATATATAAAAAGAAACTACACGGTCTTCTCGCTGTATATATCTACACTACTATCATAACGAAGCATTGCCCCTCCTCTTCCCTCTTCTCCCTATAGCTAACCATCTAGCGTCCTCCTCGATACGAGACAGCAACACGCTTTACATTCGAAAGCCTCGAGAGAAACATCCGCGCCCCGCACTCACCCGTTCTGACCTCGCGCTGGACCGAGAGGGTCTCGGGAAGCGCAGGGCAGCGCAGCGGGTCACGTTTTCTATTCATGCAACGACGACGACGACGGGCTATTGTACGCCGCTTCGTATGAGTTACACATACCGGCGGGTTGTGGAAGATTCGCAGGCCGTCCACCCCCAACCCCCCTCAACCTATCCTCACGTCTGCAAACCTGTACGACCAACCCACTCCCCGGCATCTACCGTGTTGTCGTCGCCACTTCCCTCCCTCTCTCCCTCCCCCCAATCACGCACGAAACAAAACCGCCCGCATGGAAAAAAAAAAAAAAGAATCGTCCAACCCATCCATGCGACCAAGTGCACGCATATACAACCGGCAAACTCCACCAACTGTTCGGTCTCACCGACGGACGTACCGGTACGGCGACGGGGGCAAACCAAAAAAAGAAGAAAAAAAGAAAGATGGAGAAAGCCGAACCAGAAAAAAAAAAAACATCGGCATCTCCGCAGTCATGCACACGCGTATGGCATGCCTCGCATGAACGGCGCGCGCCGTGCCTGGCTAGCAAGGAACAAGCCGCGTCGCTCACACACGCATGAAAGGGGCAAACGTGGCGGCGGCATTAGCAGTTGGGTTGTGCAAACCAGATCATCAGGATCCACCATCCAGCAACAAACCCGGGCTTCCGGGTGAGACGGAGGAGTGTGCTCCTTCATGCGGTATATGCCAGATGATAGTCTGAGTAGCTAGCTGGCTTTCCCCGGCGGCGAATCCCCCCGTGTGTAATCTTTATGCGCGCTAAAACTGGAAAGAACTGGAGGAAGAGGAGTTATACGACGTTCGAACAGAACCCCCGCGGCAATGTCCGGTGTGAAAGTAAACGTCCAAGAAGAGAGAGATAGAGAGAAAGAGGACAAGAGAGTAGCATGGGCAAAAAAACGTCGTCGTTTTTAAATATAGCTACACACTACCATCCACCCACCCACCCACACCTCCCTCTCGTTAGCCAACAACGACAACCAACGAACGCTTTTTATAGTTAGTCAGTCAGTCGGTGCGACAGTCCCCATTTCCCCTCCTTACTTCCGAACTTCCCAACTTTCCTCCTTCTTCCCTCCCCCCATCATCACCATCGTCGTCGTCGTCGTCGGCGTCTTTCCGAAAACGGAAACCACAGTATCAGGATCCGGGCGTCCCTGTCTCGTCTCGAGGTTCTCCGGCTTTTGCCTTTCCAATTTCCGCTGCCCTTCTCCACACCGCTGCTATGTACCACCGAGGGGGCGAAGAAAAACAAAGAGGAACTGCATGATCGATACGCGCGTCGTCGCTAATCTCTTCCGTCGGCATGGTCATGTCTGCCGCGGTGTAGTGGAGGTGGAAAAAAAAAAAAAAAGTGGGATGCCGCATTGGATTCGGACGAGAAGCGAGAGCAAAGAAGAAGGAAAGTGGCACACAACAGTAACGGACGTGACGAAGACAGACAGACTGCCCTGTTCATGATAGCGGTCGGTCGTTGGGAGGAAACAAACAAACAAATATTCTATTCCATTTTTTGCTTTCATGAACAAAAAACGCATACGCATACTCCTGATGTTGCATCCAACAACAACAACAACAAAAATCTACGAAGTATACTCCCTCTGCAACAGCTTCGCAATCGTCGTCAGCTGGATGTTGCTGGTGCCCTCGTAGATGGCGCCGATCTTGGAGTCGCGGAAGTACTTCTCGGCCAGGCCCTCGCGCACGAAGCCCATGCCGCCCATCCACTCGACCGCCTGGCCCGACACCCGCCCCGCCACCTGCGACGCCAGCAGCTTGGCCATGGCCGCGTCGCGCACGAAGTCCTCGCCCGCCTCCTTCTTGCGCGCCGCGTTGAACACCAGCGCCCGCGCCGCCTGGATCTCCGTGTACGCCTGCGCCATCTGGTGCTGCATGCCCTGGAACTCGCCGATGAGCTGCCCGAACTGCTTGCGGTCGTTCCATGCGTATCTGTGAGGCGACGAAAGCCCCGGCGCTCGGGAAGGGGCCCCCGTAGTGGGGAACACCGACCCGGACCCGGGAATCGTGAATCAGTTTTAAAATTTATACGCGCGGTTGTCGTTTTCCGTTGCCGCGGGACGAGACGAAGGAATGAGACAATGACATATGTGCGGTGGGGGCGAAATGTCCATGTAGATCGATCCTCGCCGATTTCAAATCAAAAGGAGAAAAGGGCAGACAAGGGCAAAAAAAAAAAAAAGAAAGTCATCACTCACCTCGCGGCGTTCTCCCAAGCCCCGAGGGCCAGCCCGGTCATCTGCGCGGCAATGCCGATGCGGCCCTCGTTGAGCAGGCCAATGGCGTACTTGTAGCCCTGGCCCTCCTCGCCAAGCAGCCGATCGGCGGGCAGCTCGACGTCGTCAAAGTTGACGACGCAGGTGCTGCTCGCGCGGATGCCCAGCTTCTTCTCCTTCTTGGCGATGGAGAAGCCCGGGTCGTCCCTCTCGACGATGAAGGCCGTGATGCCCTTGTAGCCCTTGCTCGGGTCGAGGTTGGCGAAGACGATGAAGAAGCCGGCCTCCATGCTGTTGGTGATCCACATCTTGCTGCCCGAGATGCGGTACCCGTTGTCCGTCCGGACGGCCTTTGTCGCGAGCGCGAACGCGTCCGATCCCGACACGGGCTCGGAGAGACAGAAGGAGCCTGCGCACACACACACGTACGGGTCAACAACCGTCATCGTCACCAATCACCAGCACCACCCCCACCACAACATACCGACCGTCCCCGTCGCCAACTGCGGCAACCACCTCTTCCGACACTCCTCACTCCCGTACTTTAGCACCGCCGTGTTGACGAGGGTATTGTGCACATCAACCATGACGCTCACACTAGGATCAACACGGGCCAGCTCCTCGATGGCCACGACGGCGGCCGTGAAGTTCATGCCCGCGCCGCCGAACTCCTCGGGGATCTCGATGCCCATCAGGCCCTGCTCGAAGCACTGCTCCACCACGGCGGGGTCCATGGCCTCCGCCTCGTCCATCTCGCGCGCCCGCGGCAGCACGACCTCGTTCGCGAACTTGGATACCGTGTCCGCCATCAGCGCCTCCGTCTCCGACAGGTGCGTTATCGGCGTCGGCGGTATGTCCGTGATGTCCAGCGCGTCCGAGGCGGCTCTGCGGGCCGGCGAGGTCGAGATGCACCGTGCGGCGGCATTGTTGCTGTGGGCAAAGGCCGGGCGGCCGGATGTTAGCATTCGCAAGCTCCGTGGTAGTGCATAATGACGCGTCCGAGAAGATGCTGTCCTCCTGCTCTTCCTGCGTGGTGGGGGCCGGGATGGCGTTGGGTGTGGTGCGGTGCAGTGCAGTGCGGTGCGGGAAGCGGGCAATCACATGCGAGGGGAGGAGCTTACTGCGCGGGAGCGATGCGCACGCCGGCAATGCGACGAGCGGCGGGGCGAGCGGCGAGAGGGGTCGTCGCGCGGAGGGCGGGACGGAGGATCTTGGTCAAGGCAGGCATGTTTGGGGCGAGGAATGTAATGTGTGTTGTGGACGAAGAGGAGAATTGGCGGTGATGGAAGTAGCTGTCCACGACCGGGGCTCCGCCTGGGGAGAGCTTTGCCCGGGGACCTCGGCTGAGCGAAGAGCGCTTAGCGACGGAAGGGCAGCTGCGCCAAAAGCTGGGGTCGAGCGCCCTACGGGTGTGTAAGCGTCATCCGTCAATACTCCGCAGAGCCGATGGCATCTTTCACAGGTCCATGGGCACTGGCAGACAGAACCGATAAAACGCTAAAATTCGCCGCGACTGGGCGCGCTCGTCAACTTTTGACCCCCGCCATGTCCAACAAAGGCAGCTCGCCGCCCTAGCCCAGTTTGCTGACCACCATGCTGACAGAAGAAGATCGAGAAAAAGGGGAAATAAAGAAGAACGGATCCCACGCGGAAATGCTCACACCGTGATATATCTAGAAACGGAAAGCCGGAAGACGAAGAAGATAGTACCATCCACACGCCACCACCTTTGCCCCCCTGTGCACTCGTCCATCCAATATTCTTGTACACCAAAACACAGGAAAAATTTACGAGGCAGGAGATGACCAATCCCACGCCGTGCTCCTGAACGCCCGCCCGCCCCAGATCCAGCCAATGGAAACACCACAAGCCCGCGTAGATTTTTTTTGCTTTCTTTTTCTTTTTTTCGATTTGACTTCCAGCCCGCCGGCGCGACGGTGCAGCAGAACAGCTGTCCAACCAGCGTGCGAGCCTCGCTGCGGGGCGCGCGAGCTGGTGGCTGAGAGCAGTGGAGGGTGCGCCGTGGTATTGGGTGGCCTGCCGTGCGCATACGAATCCGCCGGTGCTTTCTTGGAACACGCCGCCTCCGCTCGCCATTGGTGAAAGTCCACGCAAGGGTCCATCCCGCCCATTCCTTGCCCTGCCCGCCAACTAAAATATCGATTCGGCCGGAAATGGGAGCTTGCCAACCACCACTTCAAGCGACTGGAAACATTCCGGAGCCTAGGGGAGTAATGCATAGTACATTAGGTATTACTACTGCGGTCGTCATAAGGTCGTCAAATCCTGCGGAAAATGCCGGGCTGGGGTCTCAGTGTCCCGGTCGCCGCGCCGTCCAGATATGTCTAATGCAGGTCAGCACAAGATGCAACCCACCGGCCAAGGAATGCACCCACATGTTGTTGTACGCATGAATCTTCTTCGTCCGTATTTGCCGGATCGCCTGGTCCACCAGCGGCTTGACGTGTTGTGCCGCGTCCCACCGGTAGATGCGCGTCAGGGGCGCCAGGCTGAGCGCCTCCAGTCCCTCGCAAATCCCCAGGTTGTACCACCGCCCAATCTCCTTCTGGTGCGGGTCTGCCGGCCACGAGTTGTACGGCGCGCGGATGATGGTCTCCTGGATGTCGATGAACCCCGCCATCTGCAGCATCTGCCGCGTGTTGTGGTTGTAGGCCAGCGGTCTCGACGCCCGCTCCGTCGCGTCCGCCACGTACTGGTACCATTGCACCAGCGGCGAGTTCGGCGGCAGCGTGCCGTCGTCGCAGCGCGGTTCCAGGTCAATCTCGACCTGCTCGATCCAGCCGTAGCCGGGCTTCAGGTGTCTGCCCACGTCAGCGCGTGCCCGTCCTGCCACCGCCACGGGGACCTACGAAAATATCTTCTGGTAGAGCTCGGGCCAGCTGGAAACGCTGCCGCACGCCAGGCGCAGGTGTATCAGGTCCCATGAATCCTCGCCCAGTGACCAGGGGCTCTCGTAGTCGCGCGGCACGCGGAATCGCAGGTTGGGAGGAATCCTGGGCCGGCATGTCAGCTCGCTGGTTGCGCATGCGACGAAAGGGGGCACGAATACTTGTCAGGCTGGATGTTCACGAGGTCCAAACCAAGCACCTTTGACGCACGTCAGCAAAAATCTCCGAATCGCCCGGCGGCGTCGCTCACTTCTGCGTCCAGGTATTTGCTGTGAAGCGCGTTAGCAGGCGTCATGCAACTTCGGCGGCACGCAGGTCGACTCACTCGGCCATGTCGATCGCCCAGATTCCTGTCCCGCAGCCCAGATCGAGAATGCGCGGCCCGTAGCTGGGCACCACCGGCGCCTGGTGTAGCGACTCGCGGCGGGCCACGAGGAACAGTTTGTGGAATATGTCCATGCGGTCTTTTTCTTGCTGCGCAGCGTCAGACAAAGGCCGGCCAATGGGGGTGGCAGGGCCGGGGAGAGCGTACCTCGTCGCATGGGTACATGTAAATTCCTCTTCGGTAGCCGTGGTAGAGACGGCCATTTTCCGTGTAATTCTGAGGAACAGCGACTGCTAACCTGTGCGGCCGCGGAGTCAGCACAGGCAGGCAGGTGTGGTTTGCAGCTTCGTTGCGAGAGAGCCTGGCGCGGGGGCGCAGGAGCAGTGCAGTGCAGGCACCGGCCAACGGAGCGCGCCTCTCTCGCACCCGGCGGCAGCAGCAGCAGCAGCGGCGGCGGCAGCACTGAGAACAGCACTCGCGAGACGGCGCGGGAATATGTGGCTTTGCGGTAGGGCGAGGAGAGGGAAACGGCGGGGACTTACCCGTTCGACGCCATCGTGACCATTGGGACGTTTTGGGGGGGTTGGTGAGGTTGCGGGCTGTGAAGAGCTGGAGGGCGGGCGAGGTATGTCAAGCGGACGATGGGGCCAGGGCGGTTAGCAGGGCCGGGTCATAAGACTGGATGCAACGCTCCGAGAGCTCGGGCTGGCCGGTCAATGCTGCTGGAGCGGCTAGGAAACTGTTGGCGCTGGGGGTGGGGATGAGAGGGACAGGAGTTTTGACTTGACTGTCGCTCCGTAATTATCGCGCGCGCGCGCACACGCTGATGTGTGCAGCTTGATGCGGATCCGGCGTGTGGTGCGCTGGGTACAGGACAAGGGCTGATCAGCGGCACCCTGTTCGTAGACGGCGGTCGGAAGCAGCAGCAGCAAGCAGCAGGCGGGCGGGCAGCAGGCAAGCGGGCAGCAGGCAGGCAAGCAAGCAGCTCGGGGCCAGGGTCGTGCTGCGGGCGAAGTATTATACAGGGCCTGCCGGGCAGCGGGCAGCGTCACACAAAGCGAGTGCACGAGCGGGCGTGCGAGTGCGAGGGCATCTGGCCGCGCGGGCCTTTTTTGCTTGCTTTGCCTGTGCGAGTTTTATGCGTTATGTCATTCGATAGCCCTGCAGTGCAGCATGCCGCAGCTGCCGTGTCTTGTACGCTGCGCTGCCGGGCGCGGGCGCCTGCAAGTGCGTGCGAGTCGCGCTGGGCATGAAGAGGCGCTCCGCCCATGCTCCTTACCTCGTCGCGGCCGCGCTTCCCAGCCGGGCAATCCCAGGCCGAGCGCGAGAGGAGTCCCAATCCCAGAGCGTCGGGTCCGCAGGGGGGCTGCAAATTAAGAAAGTCGGTGGGCCAGCGCGAGCCCCGGCGCGGCGGTAGTGCGCCCACGCCTCTGGAGACTGACTGCGCCTGCGTGCCAGCCACCGGCTCCATGACTCCCAGCTCGCCCTCGACGCAGCCAGCCGCCCCGCGGACGGCCGTCGTCCAAGCCAAAGCCGCGCCGCGCCGCGCCGCGCATCTGCCAGCCCCGACTTTGATGAAGCGCCTCTGCGGCCGGCACGCGACGGCCGCCCCGCCGGGGCTGCGATTGCGCAGACGCGATGCCGCCGCCTTCTTAGCTCTCCGCTGCGTCGGGCAGGCCAGACGCCATTCGTTGCTTGCAGCAGCTTCACCGCCAATCGGCTGCTGCTTCTCAGCCTGTCTCTGCATGACCCGGCCGACAGGTAGACACGGCACCCGCGCGACCACCCACGCCGCCACTTGTATCATGTTTAGACGGCGCGACATGCTCGTGGCGGCCAGTCATGGCCGCAGCCGGGAAGGCCTGACTTGTGCGGTGAGCCCCTCTCGTCCGCTGCTTCTTCTTCACGGGAGAGCTCGTTGCTGGGCCCGGCAGCCCACGCCATCCCAGCACGCCGCCGGCCAGCAAACCACAACCACCCGCGCCCGCGCGTGCCGTCCATGCAGCGCGCTCCGGCTGCGTGCTTGCGTCGTCGAGATTTCGTGCGTGCGCTAGAGGTGTGGCGTCGCTCCCGCCGCCCCAGCTGTTACGCGCGAAGAACATGATGGGCGTCCCGGACCGCATACGAGGTTGCCTTCGGGACAATGGCACAGGGGCACCGGCGAGAGGAGGTGCGATGAAGGTGACGTCTGGACAAGAGCTTGATCTCGCCCATAAGCGAATCGGCCTCGGCCTAGCGTGCTGGCCGCACGCGCGAGGGGCGCACTGTAAGCTTACCTCGCTCGCACGTCGAGCGCTGGCGGCTTGGAGCACAGGTGCGACCCAGGACACTGGAACGATTTCAATCCAGATCCGCGGATGGCGAGGGTGGAGAGGGCGTCGCGCACCAGCTCTCAGCGGCGCACGACGCTTCATATCTGCCAACACATGCATACGGACAGGCCGCCGTTGTACGTAGCACGAAAAGACAAACAAAACCATGGCTGACCGCCAGCCTGACGGGTCTTGGGCGGGTGCGTGCTACTGAGTCAGGCCACGGCTGACACCAATCTCCCAGGGCGGACCGCAGCGATCACCGCGCGGCGTTGGTGAGGGCGCTGGCTCTGGCTCTGGCTCTGGCTCCTCGCGGAAAAGAAACGACGACGGTGACGGGGATGCTCGGCCGGGGTTCCACGGTGGATGCGGCAAGCCGCCCCCGCCAGGCCCCAGGCTAGGACGGCGAGCTCGAAGCGTCGAGGCGCGTTGCTTCTGCTCGCCCTGCTGACGGCCATCGCTGATCTGATTCCGCCGAGATGCGCCGCGAGGGGAGTGCGTCCTGCGGCCAAAGCCGCCCGCCTTGTCCGTTTGGAGCGCCCTGCTCCGTTGCAAGGGCGCCGGCGCGCTGGGTTTGACGACGGCAACTGCGGCTGCGGTGCGGCACGTCGAAGCACGCACTCGGCGGATGAACGATCCCTCCCGGGCCAGGCCTGGTCGCGGCGTGAAGACGTAGGCTCTGTCTGAAACGGCGGTGCAGGTTCGGGCGGCTGCGAGATTGCGGGCTCGGGCGCGCGAGATTGCTGCACGCCGGCCAGCGGTGAGGGTGAGCTGCTGCTGGTGTCGCGGTTCTTGGGCTGCTGCTTGCTGCTTGCTGCAGCGCGGCGGAGATGATGCTGAGGGCTGGTGGCCCCAGGCTGAGCGCTAGAGCGGGCGCGGGTGCAGCAGCTCCACCACGCGCTTGTTCGGGACAATGGCCCGCAAAGAGGACGATGGCGGACATGAGGCCGACGTGCTCGCGGAGCTGGCTCCTCGCCGCTTCGCGCGTCAAGGGATGGTGGTGATTCGGTGCGCTTAGGCTTTGGCAGTCGTCAGCTAGCTCCCTAGGCCGACCCAGCAGCGCGGTGCTTGGGGGCCCTGCGTGTCCTTCTCACGAGCCCGAGGCCTGGGGAGGCATGCTCCACGCCGGCGCCACCGCGATAGTCGACCAGCCCGCGGATGCGACACGTCTCATTTCGAAGCGCGTGTCGCACCGGCTTCATTTAAGCACTTCGCTTCCGACGCGAAGGATGCATGCTCGCGCCCACGCCTAGCGCAGCGACGACTGCTGCTGCTGCCGCTGCTGCTGCTGCTGTTGCTGCCGCCGCTGCGGGCTGCTTCACCCGCGCAACGACGGTTGTTTTTGCTGTGCGACCTGGGCGATGCTGAAGCTGGCGGCGCCCCTGTCCGCGCGCCCCGTAATCTTCGCGCTAGGCGTGGGCGGCTCAGGCTCTGTATGGCGGGTGCGAGGACGCATGGGGCTCCCACACCGGCGCACCGGGACTCCGTGAGGCCTGAAACGCGGTGGGCCGCGGAAGTCATGCCGTTGGCCAAGACTGCAACGGCTTCCGCGGTGATCGCAGCCGCAAGGGCACCGGGCGGCTTGCGGAGCAGCTGGGACCTTGCAGGCATGCAAGGCACTCTGGCATTGACTCTGGCGCTCGCGAACGAGATTGCCCGCTCACATAAGCCCCGCGATCTCGCCGTTGGCGCGCGAGCGTGCAACCGCTGCCACGTTCCCGCTGCCGCCATCCGCCAGAGCATATCCGTGCTGCAGCAGTGAGGCGGACGAGCTGCCACGCTGCTGGCGGCCTAAGAAAACCCGGGCTCTCGCCCACCGCGCCGCTCCCACGCGCTCCAGGTCTCCCCGGCCTGCGCCCGCAGCTGCAACGGCCGCCGCGCCGCCCGGCTGGTTCCTAGGCGCGTCGAGCGAGCGCGAGAGAGATCGCCCGCCGGATCGGCGCTCAGCTATTTCCCGCTCGTTTCCCCGGCGCTTTTTTTATATCCCAATCCTCCCTCTTCGGGTCTTTGCGCTCCTCCATCCTCTGCTCGAGGCAGCGCCGCCTCCCCAACGCCCTCGGCCGCCAGCGCCACGCCCCGCCCTCCCGCCGGACATGGCCTCGCTTTGGGCGCCCGCCCAAGGCACGTGGCGGCCTTCCCCGGCATGATCAGCACTCAATCACGCACATGGTAGGTTGCTTCATCTTGCATTGTGGCGCAGCCGGCTGCCCTGCCACCGATGCGCGACCCCCGCCAGCCGCTGCTCTTCAGATCCTCAGTCAGCACGCCGCCGCCCGGTTGGGGTGTATAGCGGGCGGAGCTATACGCACATGACGGCGCGCCGCGCCCGGACGCCGCCCTGGTGATTCGCGGAAGTGGAAGATGGCATCCGGAGATCGAGCGCGCATCCGCGCAACCGGGTTTGCTATCGATTCGTCCCTAGGGGTTCCCCAATTATCGCAGGGATGCCTCTACTTCGGCAGATAAAGCCGCCCTTTGGACCTTTCTCAACCTTGATTGCCTGGTCTTACCGGCCATCTGGGCCGTACTATTGCTTCATCCACCTCCGTTTCCGGTGTTCCAGCTCCGCGACGCTCAGAGCCCGCGACGGCCTGCTCTGCTTCGTCTGCCTGCGATCGAGATGATGCTGCCAGGAGTGAGGCGGCCCTCTGCTCCCCCTTTTCCTCGGCCTCTAGCTGCGGTGCATGCAGCGGCGTCCCGGCTCCCAGGCCAGTGGGATCAACGAGCGGACTTCGCCGGCCTTGTGACTCGCCGCAGCCTCAGGTCGTTTGCCGCATGTCATATGGAGCCTTCCCCGCCTGTGCCGCCACACCCCCCTCAGCACCGCACCGGTGAGTGTAACGGTGCGTACCGGCACGCTGGTCGAACGGCCACAAAGGGCAATGGCGACTCGAATCAGTTTCACGGCTGCCGGAGGCGAAGAAGGCATCGTACGACCCGGCTCCACACGTACAGGTATTGTTGAGCGCCTTGTCCCTGTCCACGGCAGATTTCTCGCGCCGGCGACTGGTCATGGGGGTGCTGCTGAGGTGTGATGGAGGCTGTTGTTCAACACCTCACCTCATCCCGCGCACGCTTCACGCACACCGCCTGTACGCTCGCACAAGACGGTAAGCTGCACGTGCCCTCGTCAGTTGCTGCTGGAGCAGCACAGGTGTGTGGACCTTGTGAGACACAGATATTTTAAGAGTCGCTGCTCTCGTCGGTTGGAAAATACCGCGACCGCTCATCGATAGAAGACCACGCTGGCCTCGATGCCTGGAAATGGAAAAATGGCGCATCCGTATGGATTCAGGGGCTCTGGTCATGAGGCCAAGCTCGCGGAGCGGATTCAAGCTCACCAAGCTCCAGAGCCCGCTTGACTTGCCTTCACTTTTGTCGTCTCACGCTGCCCGGCTCTCTCTGAATCTCTGCTTCCCTATACTTCTCAGTTTTCCGGCAATCCTTACCTCAACGGATGGACGGAACTTTCCTTGCCAAATTCCGATCGTCTTCCCCATCGCCCCAGGGACCAAGATCTCGCCAAAAAAAGTCGATATGGAAAAGCAAGTTTTTGAGCGTGCCAAGGCAACGTAGTCAGCTCAGCATGCCGCTTTTCCTTTTCCCGGATCTCTGCTTTGACCCCACGTGCGAGGTCGTTGCTCTTTGTACTACAACGGTCGACACACGGAGCGAGTTGCAGTTGAAGTCTTGCATGAGGACGAACAAACACGGCTACTGGGCCAACAGAGCCGTGCTGACCAAAGCTTTGACCTCAGGTTCTGCGTCGCGATACCAAGCAAACTTCAGTAATGGATCCTTCTGAATTCCCGCCCTTCTTCCCTCTCGGACCGATGGTTTGTCACGTTGATTAATCACTTTGTCGCCGTGTCGCACCTCTGTCCGCCCGCATGTTGCTGCGAAGCGGATTGACGATATAATTTGTTGGAGCAAGCTCCGAGATACCTGACCCCTGTGCGGAATCGGCATGATAGCCGTTGGGTTATTTCCGCCACGCCCCCCCTGGCTCACATCGGACCGTCCGGCTTGCTCGGCGAATTGAATCGTCGACGACGTGTGGCAACAAACGAGCATTGGGATTGCCGATGGGCGGGAAATCAGATTTTGTCCAGACCAACCATCATTTCTCGATGAAATTTTCCGCGAACATGCCCCACACGGGCAGTACGAATGTGCTCGTCAGAAAAAGGTAGGCTACCAATGGCGGACGACTTTCTGCATGCATGTGATCCACAAAGCTATGCAACTTAATCTTGTAGAAAGCAGCGAGGACCTTGGGTGCATGTGCTGCCATGATACAACCGAAGGTAGAGGTGTAATTCGTTCGACACGTTTACTCTCATCATTGGCAATTTTTCATATTCTGCTACCGCTCAACTGTCGTTGCATTCTCGTCTAGGGGATGGGTACGACACTTCTAGGCAATGCCCGCAGATGGGGAACACAGGCGGTATGTCCCAAAAGATGACTTCTGCAGCCGAGCGACCCGAATCGTAGTCCCATATGTTTCTCAATGCCCAGAAGCACTGCTCCGCGATCAATATCCGTCGAAGTGGAGCATTCTTCACCCGTATTCCTGCGATCGATCTCGTAAATCAATAATGAAGATTGCATTGCCAAGCCGGGTTCCGGGTCGTTGACCATGGGCGTTCGTCTTGCCGGGATCGGCGCCATCTGGGCATACGACTTCAACTCCCTCCCCAACCACATCCTCACGTGTGCAATGTATGTGCGACACAGATCATCCGGGGACCATCGACAGCGTGGCTAAGCAGGGGTCGGGAGAGCCTCGAGACGAGCCTGAAGGCCGTGTAAGTTGACCGTTGTGGTATCTGAATAGAGGACCAGGACGAGGGTCGATACTTGATGCGGGGAACACTCAGGCACTTGCTTTCGTCGGGTACCGACATGGAGCGAGACAGTCACGTAACCGTTGCGAGTTAAATCAAGGGCAAGAGTTACTGTACCAATCAAGTGCAAGGAAGCAAAGGTTCGTTGACGCTCACAGCCAGCATCACTTCTGCTCCCGCAAAGAATCACTTACTCAACACCGGCGCAATGGCGCCCAATAACGCATGTACCAACCAAACGCTTCACCAAGTCCCAATAACCGCCGCAGCAAACACTGGTGCTGCACCCGGTGATCCAATCATCTCCCCTTCAGCGAATCATCAAAGTAGCCCCCATCCTGACAAGCTTGAAGAACAGCAGGCAACAGCAGGGAACCGCTACGCCCGTACCGCTAACGTGGTAGGTAGAATCCAACCGGGGTAGATATGATTCGGGCAGCTGGTAGGGCGTTCTGATACACAAGAAAAAACAAATCCAACGCTAGGCATTCGGCTGCAGTAGAGCAGTGTAAGCAGCAAGCCCCTTCTCCCAGCAGCTTGGCACGCCAATATCCCGCGCCCCTCAACCGTACCGCTCCCCTCGTTCCCGTTCTTCAACTCAACGGGCCACTGGCGCCTCAATATTGTATCTATTCTTGAAGCCATGTAATCTCTTTCATGTACTCTAGTGGAGGTGCGTCGAAGTGATGGACGGGACGGCGCCACGCTGGATGCATGTGGTCCACGGCATTGTGTGACCAAGCCGGGGGCGGAAAAGGCTCCGATCTCTGTGCTGCTTCACACGTCGAGCATGTGGGATGGGGAGATCTCGTGATGGACAGCAGACGGGATTGAAGCCAGTAAAATCCGCAAACAAAGCGCCTTGGTGCGGAAATCACCAGTTGCGTCTTCCCCGGACTTTCTGTGCACACGTCTGTTGTTGCACATGGGACAACAACACGACCTATCCTATTTGGGCCGTCGGCGGTTCTCGTCGTCTCAACCCACGCTGCTCTCTTCTGTCTTTCTCTCACCTTTCCCTTCTTGTTCTTCCTCCGTGGAGAAGTCCAAAGAGCCTTCAGCGCCAAGGAAACCATGGCTGCACCAAACCCTACCGCCGCAGCAGTTCGATTTTCTTCGTGACAGATGCACGGCGCGAGCGATGATGCTTCGCGCACATCGCTGCAGCATAATCACATCCGCCAAGGGACCCAAGGGACCCACCCCATCGGGTCGGTTGGACCTTTGGTACGTAGCGGCCGTCGGGCACTATTGCGGGCGCCTTTTCATAGCTCTCCCGCTCTCTCCACGCGAGACGGAAGAAAAAAAAAAAAAGCCTTTTCCTGCACGCGAGTAAGAACCCCAGGCAAGGATACGCGATTTTGCTTCCCCCACATCACCTAGCGTCGGAACCTTACATGAAGACCGCACTACTTGGAGCGAAAGCCCAACTACTTACGTACCGTTGCACAAGCCACAAATCTCCGTCATGAATTACGACATCGTTCTCCTCCATCCATGCCCAACGGCGGCCGGCCGGCAGGGCGGCAGGGCGCAGCCGGGGGAGGGGGGAAGTGGGAAGAAGAAGGCGCCGCCGCCGGCTACATGCCCAACGCGCCCAGAAACAAAACCTTAATTCACGCTGCTTATGCCCTAGGGAGCAGGAGAGCCGCAACGGCTTAGACCCTTTCGAGCATGTCTGCCCTTTTGTGGAAAACGCAGAGTGCACACTCTGGGAGGCAAGGGAGGAAGGTCCCACCCCAGCAAAAAAGAGAAGAAGATATGGAGGAAGGGAATGCTGGGGAATATCTGGCTTGCCGGTTTCTTGATATTTACCTGGGATGTAGGCTACCCTGTCGTTTCGCTTGGAACGCTCCTTCTTTCTCCCGCTGATGGTTGACGTACGTACGTCTCGCAACGCGTTCTCGATCCCGCCTTGATAAAGACCCTGCGACTTTGCTCCTGGCCGGTTCTGTTTCCCGCCAGAGAAAAAAACAGCCTCTGGTCATCTCGCTTCTGTCTTGAGCAGCCACACATTTTTGATCGCGGAGAGGGGGTTGACGATCAATGGGCAGGACGGCGGAAGTACCCAGAGCCTAGCATGAGCTATATCGACAATCCTCATGTATAGTTGATTCCTACGACAATCAATCCGCGGACCGTCCGTTCGTTTCGGCCTTTCTTCCATCGCGGTTGCGGTGGTTGATAAAAAAAAAAAAGCGCCGCGGAGCCTCGGCCCAGGCGTACCACCACGGCAGCGCCGATGGGATTTGTGTTCGACGAACATCAGTCCACAGCGGCGAAGGAATACCCAAGGCCCGCCACTAAAAAGCGGCCTACCACGAATCCTTGCACGTGCCCTTGTTCTTGGACGACGGAGACAACAACGGTTCTGGACCAAGACACTCGAGACGCGCAAACAATCGTTTGCCCGACAGTTGCCCCGAGCCTCGCCCGGCGTCACCGACGAGTGACGACGAAGAAGAAGGAAGAAAGAGAGCACTTTGCCCTACTACAATCGTTTCCCTTCCTTCTCTCGTCCGCGACATCTCTCTCCCTTGCGAGCAATTGAAACCGAGACAATATCAACGATCGCCGCTGATCAACATATCGGCACCATAAAGCCCTCGCAACTGCCGTCCAGGGGTGTGTGTGTGTGTGTGTAACTAGACAAAAAAGACCCCAACCCCAAACTAGTGTGTGCATGATCTCAATCCCCATGATGAAGATCCCCGAAAGCCTCCGTGTGTCCCGTCCGTCCATCCCCCGTCAACTATACGTACCCTTGCTCGCGCGCGCCCATCGACATTTAATGCCCCCCAAACCCCTGTGTTTTCCCCCCCTTCTCTCTTTTCTCCACCGCCGAAGTTCCAGACCGGATCATCATTGTCTCGTCACGGAGGATTGGACCCTTGAAGGGGAAATGCGAAAGGAACGCGTACATAGTTAACGCGTACATAGTTAATAGAATGACCCTGACAAACACATGGCGAAAAGAAGAAGGGAAACCGATGAAACCCCAACACCAACGTAATAATAATAATACTTTTGCCGACGCCCACCACTATTACTACTACTACTACTACGACTACTGCTGCTAACGCCCGGCCAAATTTTAACAAACATAAACACGATCCTTGTCGTTCGTTCCCCTCCCGTGTCCCCGTCACGACGCGACGAACCGCAGAAATTCTCCGGTTCGCTGGCTTGGCTACATATGAGCTAGCTAGTTCGCTAGAGCCACCGGCCGGCATCATCCCGCCGCGTGCTAAGTGGGCGCTGCGCCCGGGGGGTGGGGAAGGGGAGGAAGGAGGGAAGGGAAGGGAGAGTAAGGGAAGGGGACTTTTTTTGGCGCGCTGGTGTGCTGGCTCACTGGCTCACTGGCGCGTTGGCTCGCTGGCACGCTGGCTGGCTCGTTCGCTCGCTCGGTCGCCTAACGGTGGGCTTAACCGCATGTGGAAGGTATGGGACGTGGTTGTAGCTGGCTTTCAGCGACAACAACGAGAAAGAAATCATAGCAGCAGTCCCGCCCCGGCACTAGTAGGAAGAATTGGGAAGTAGGTAGGTTGGGGAGCGAAGACATATGGCTATGTACAGGGGGAGGGAAAGAAGGCGATGACGATATCCTGCGGTGTGTGCGTGTGTTGCTCTTCCATTCGGACGATCGACTTGCGTGGTATGGTTCTTTCACCCTCTCTCCCTTCCCCCTTCCTCTCCTTCTTTTTGCTGCCACCGCACTGCTTCTGCGCGGCGGAAAGATGAGGAAAAAGAGGCGAATCATCATGTAACAAACCCCCACGCGCATGGCTGGGAGAGAGAGAGAGAGAGAGAGAGAGAATCCCAACGGATTGGCGTGGCGTGGGGAGGTATGTAGCAAGGAGAAACATGCAGGCAGGCAGGGAGAAAAAGCGCGCGGCTCAAAGTCCGCCGCAAAGAAAAAATATGCAAGATGAGAGAAGAACACGAGAAGAGAGCAAGGGAGGGACGGGAGCGGAGCACGCAACACGACGCACGTGGCCCTTATCATTCCATCCCATCCCATCGCACCAACGTGCATATGCATATGCGTGAAGAAAAGACGAAGAAAAAAAGGCCCGAGAAGAGAGGGTA
The DNA here is from genome assembly GCF_021436955.1 of Diplodia seriata. Taxonomy (NCBI): domain Eukaryota; kingdom Fungi; phylum Ascomycota; class Dothideomycetes; order Botryosphaeriales; family Botryosphaeriaceae; genus Diplodia; species Diplodia seriata. Next base: position 710,111 of record NW_027117308.1, on the reverse strand, counting down.
GACAGTAGACTTATCTATGGTTGGTTTATACATACGTACTGCATCATCGCCACGTGGCCCCCGGCACAAACGACTACATTACCGCCCCGGCCCCCGGAGCAGTGGGGCCGGGGCTACCTATGCAGCTAAAGCGTTTCGACTGAGTCGCTCAACGACACTAACTGCTACTCTCTCTCTCTCCTCGATAAAGGCCGCTTTTTTTTTCTTTTTTTTTCTTTTTGGCATGTGATGAGACATTATCTACACCGCATCTTGAAATCTCAAAACAGCATGGGAGCCAATGGACATACGAACATGTATGCGAACTTCGGTTTGATACAGGCGAGCTGCTGCTAATTGAAGGGGGGGATTACCCCCCAAAAAAATTTAACAGACCGTAAGCGAACCAGGATGTCATTTCGTAACGTCTGAATATTTTTTTTGCGCGCGTCCGATGTTACATGCCTACCTACCCCACGTAGATAGGAAACGTAGTGAGACCCTCGGCCGGGTTTTTTTTTGTGCTTGGTGCGGCGTTGTTCGGTCCGGACAATCGATGCTTGCAGGCGTCTTCTTGGGAGAAATTGTCTGGATGGAAGTTTGGCGCCACTAAGCTTTGCGGTTCTGAGCAAAACTGATCTCTGTTGAGATGCGTGGAAAAGGGGAGAGGGGGAGATGATACGTACTTTATATTTGGGTTTCAATTGCGTGCGGGTGGGGTGATGGGTTGCACGAGTAGTGGGCATGTTGTAGAGAGTGAGTGTGATGGCAGCGGGAAAGGACGTGCAATTGATGGTGTTGAGGAACAAGCCGCTTGAAGACATGGTTCTTCGCGTTTTAATTGTTTTTTTTTTTTGGTTGCTGCTGTTGCTGGAACAACACTCTTGCTTTCCAAGCCAACCCATTCACCAATAGGCTCTTGTCACCGTGGCGAACTCGACCCATGTCCTTCTTGCTCTTTACCTACGCGCGGTGACGTAGACAGTCGCGTACTTGCATAGTGCTATATTGCACTGAACGGTCTGGAGCTGGCTTTGATACCTGGCGCTTAGTCGGGAAGCTCGGAAGTGCTTTTACCCCGTGTTGTCGCACAAAAGAAGCTAACGATATGTACATATGTATATGGAGGCATGTGCGCGCCGGTCGATGGTCTAGAGTATGCAGCGCGAACGGCCCGGGTCAGCAATTTATCGTGGGAAGCTGAACTTTGCCCGGCAACACCTCCGGAATACGAAGAAAAAGGCGGAGTGGACGAGAACAGGAGGTAGCGGTTTCTGGGTCCGGGCTTCTTTTGTTCGCTTACATGGTTTCTGGTTTTTGGTCTTCTACTGTTCTCGTCTACGCGCTTCTGTCCTTTTCTGGTTTTGCCTTTTCTTGTGTGGCGGACTGAGAAGGGAAAATCGTCTTGACACTTCGCGGAAATCGTGGTATCATCATCAATAATCAAGTGTAGCTTACGGTGTTACAAATTCTGGATTTATAGGATGCAAATTAGAAGTACACTGTAAGATACGACAGTGACCAATTGATGTAAGGGGCAATGGAAATGATTGTTGGTAAAGGATGTGGTCGTGATGAAATGAGACACCAGATGCAAGAGAGCACTGACAGCGAGGCACACACCATATTTCAGAGCCGCCTAGGTAAAGTATGACTTGCATGAGCGCACAGTATTTCCGTTGCGAAAAAACAAAAAGAGGGAGGCTGTTTCAATTGCTCTCCGCTCAACAACGCAGCACCACGAAACAAGACTAATCAGACAAGCAGCGTCAAAAACCACGCACTGTCACTGAGCCCCCGACACAGGAGAAGCAACCGTAGCATATCATTACTCATCTGTCGTCAGAGACATCCTTCATAAGCCATCAAGAAGAAGTGAAGAAGAACAGCGGGCAAGAAGAAACAACCACCACCACAGAGAAGCGACAACAAGAGCAACGAGCAAAAAGCCTCTTAGACCACCACCTCTCTACATTCCCCCTCATCTCGTTAGCCTTAAAGACCGCGCGCCACAAGTCTCGCTCCCCGTCGAAGCCGCCACAACGAAAAGGTGAAACCAGCAAAGCCGCAAAGCACCGCACCCCCCTTCCCGCCCCCACACCGCTCAGCCGCGCGTCTACTGCACAGTTATTGTATCACACCACTCCGACGACGACGACAGCCCCGTCCTACTCCTAATCCTCTCTCTCTCTCGCTCTCCGCATGCGGCTGGCATCTCTTTCCGGAAGCGCTCCGCGTTAGGAAACAACGCCAACAGCCAACGACCCGAAAGAGGAAAGGGAGAGAGAGAGAGAGAACCCGTATACGAGCGTCATCTCCTTTCCCGGCGCACGTTCACACATACATCAGCAGCGCCTCTTTCTTCCCCTTGTCTGCCCGCGTGCCGTGCGTGCGTGCCGCGCATGGCATGGCGTTATGCAGGGTGCCCTGTTTTTCCCAACGACGACGAGTGCATGTATACCACATGCAGGTATATGAAGTTTTTGCAAGGGAGGAACAAAGCCGAGCGGCAGGAAAAAGGAGAGAGAGGGGAAAGAAGAAAAGAAAGAAAGGAGAAAGAGGAAGATGAAGCACTTCGACGACATACCGGTGGTTATAGTGATTTTCTTCGCGCAGGGCAAACCGTTTCGTCAAACGACCATCCATGGACGGAACGACTTGCCCTTGCCCTTGCCCTTCCTGATGGTGGTGGTGGTGGAAAGCCAGCTGCAGACCGCCGCCAAATGAAAACTGGCCGCTGGCAGACGACACTCTATCACCGAACATCCAAGAACACACCACCGTTCTTTTCCTCGCGCCCATTCTCGTCAGTCAATGCCTCTATCTCTCCCCTCTTCCTCCCTCCAACACCCACGTTCCGCGCCGTCGCCTTTCAGAACGCACAACCCAGCCCATCTCGGCAAGCAACGTAGGCGACGAAAAACGCGAGTCTAAAGCATCGACAGACAAGACAAGCTAAGACAGATAGGCGAAGAAAAGCAAAAAAAAAAAAAGAAGCCGTACCCCGTATTAAAACGTCCACCACCATCACCATCACCACCACCACAAGAAGCGGGGCCCCGTTCCGCCGGAACCAGCCCCGCCGCAGCATGTATGTAGCGAAGAGAAGGGGAATTGATAAGCCAGCCAGCCAGCTAGCTAGCAAGGCAAAGAAGAGAAGAGAAGAGAAGAGAAGAGAGGATAGGTAACCCTCACCGGTAGATAGTTTAGACGAACTCAGGGCTTTGGGGGGGAAAGGATGGGTGTGGGGGTGCTTGGCTAGTTGGTTGGGGAGAGAAAAAGAAAAAGAGCCGACAGACAGGGAGAGAGAAGGAGAAGCGAGGGAGGGCGGGGGCATCGAGAACAAGACCTGCAGAAATCAGACAGCATAATACGTATGTACATCAGTGCGCGCAGTTTTTCTTTTTCCCATTCCCCTCCCTATAACCAGGTAGCCAAGTCTCCGGTAGCGAACGACAACGAAACAAGTGGGGGAACACCCGGGGGAGGGAAAAACCAAAAAAAAAGAAGGCGCAAAGAAGGCAACGGCGAAAGAAGGAGGAAAAAGCAAAGTGACGCACTGCCTGCCTGATCCCCCCTTACCCCTGCCCTACATACATATGCAGGCAAGCAGGCAAGAATCTAAACAACCCGGCCCCCGGTCAGTCATCGTCGAGATCGTATCGTTCGAGGAGGATGAGAGGAAAAAGCAATGTTGCGCGCGTCTGCGGCTGCGGCTGCGGCTGCTGGCTGTCATTTGGGTCATCACACAAGCCCCGGGAGTATGTAAGCGAGGTTCTTAGCTGTGGTGATACGACGTCAACGGGAACGGCAGAAGGAAAGAGGAAAAAAGAGAAATCAACACGAAAGCGGGAAAGCGAAAGACACGCACAATACATGCAGCATGTCCGCGTTGCATGCATAATGGCCACAGCAGTCAGTCGGTCAATCATTGAAAACGCTCAGGCGCACGCACGCACGCACGGAGCGGGTCCGACAACAAAAACCAGGTCGAGTCGAGTCGAAGTCCCGAGGAGGAAACGAGAAGAGAGGCAGGCCCGGCTGCAGAAAGAACAGATGTTGCTTTGAGATGTAACCGGCACGGGAGTAAGTAGTAGAAGTCAACATAACCGAATTCTTCGCAACAACGCGGGGGAGATCCAAGTGTGGCGAAGATGAGAAGGGAACAAGTAAAAGAAAAAAGCGGATATAGGACTAGAAACGGGGAAGGGGGTATCGAACAAAGTCCACGATCCAACACACAAGAGCCAACCAGCCAGCCCGCTATACGAAAATGAAAAAAGAAGCACACATGTAGTATAGAATCATCCCAAGCATCCAAATCCTTTTTGCCAATCCATTGTCCGCGTAACCCCATTTGTCCTCCCCTACAGACTTTCTATCCCCCGGACCCCTGTTGCATCCGAGACACGGCTCGTCCACGTTGAGCCGGTCCACCGGGCCGGACTCTCGCTCCCACAGCGCCTCTCGGGGGGGCTGGCTTACCCAAAGGACTCATCACGCTGCAGCTCAGGTCTGGATGACGACATTGCCCCTCTGCACGCTGTCTTCGGGGAAAAAGCCAAAGACGAGCCTGTATAGATCCTTGAACCAGCTAAACTGCTCCGCCCGGCTCATCCATTGCACCGCCATCGCCACCTCCGCAGCCCCCAGCCGACGCGACGTCAGCTGCGCCGCGGGCACCCGCAACGTCGGGTCCGCCAAGACCAGCTTCTTGTACGACAGCAACAGCTCCGTCTGCCAAGGTTGCGACCCGAAGCTATTGGACGGAAGCGACTTGACAAACTCGGGCAGCGTCATGGCCGCCGTGCGCGTGTAACCCGCGTTCATGGCTGCCCGCAGGATGAGAGTCTTCAAGCGGATGAGATGAGGATCTTCGCGGCCCGCTCTTGCCGTCGAACTGGACCGTTGCGATGACGTCTCTGTGTAGCCCGACAGGATCGACGCCGACGAAGACCAGCGATTGTGCGTGCGCGTCGTATGGTTCTCGGGCCCCAGCACGAGAATGTTGGGCACGTTTGGCTCGTCGGGAGAACTCTCAGCAACGTCGTCGAATATCGTCGTGGGTGTCTCCGGAGGCAGGGAAATGGCACTGTGGAAGCTCAAATCCAGCGAACGCTCCGACTCGGCAGGAACCGTGGATCGGCCGCGCTGACTTGATCCGTTGTAGGGTGCCGTGGGGAATGCGGATTGACTCGGCCGAGGGGTGCCCCGGTCAGGACGGATCTGGGTCCATCCTTCGCGGAAGAGGTCGCAGAGTTCCCAGCAAGCCTGGACGGCGGACCCCAGGAGCTCCTCGTCCGGCGGCTTACCATCCCGGCGGTTCTGACGGATGCTGAACAGCATCTCGGCCAGCGACCAGCAGGCGCGGAGCAGCGAGTCGGTCTCCTGAGGCAGCGATGTCCGCTGTTTCATCAATCTGTGGCAGAGCGTGATGTAGAAGTCCAGCGTCCGCTCGCGGAAGGCCTCGGGCAGGTTTCGGTCGGCGGTATTGTACAGATGGTTGTTCAGCTCGAAGCTCACGCGGAGCACCGAATCCGACGCCTCGTCGACACGATGCCGGGCCTCGAACAGGGCCTGGCAAAAGTCCCGGCACAGCTCCAACGTGGGTCGCACTTCGCCGGCCGAACCCTCCTCGCGGCTCTCGTACAGCTTCTGGCACAGCCGCCAGCACGACTTCCACGCCTGCTCGCCCTGGTCGCCCAGACCGGAGAAGTTGAACATGCGCTCGCGGTGGATGGAGCTCAGGCCGGCCAGGGTGTTGCAGAGGGTCCAGCACTCGGTCAGGGCCGTCTTGAGGGCCTTCACCTCCTGCTCGGCCTGGTTGAGGTCCTCGAGGGCTTGGCCCATTGTCTGGAGCTGGTCGGCGTCGGTTTCGTCGCCATCACTGAGCTCCGTGCCCAGCTCCGAGTCCAGCTCCGACTGCGCGTCCGTCTCAGCGATGTCTGGAGAAGAGGTGAGCATGTGGGGTTCAGCCAATGGACCGGGGCGCGCACCTTCAAGCCGGCTGTTTGGTCGGCTCCGCCGCTTGCGCTCCTCGTCGGCCTCCTGTCTCGTCTGCGCGCGTGGCGTGGTCCTGTCATGCCGGCCCGGGACTGACGTGTCGAGCGTTGGCGGGGGCTCGGACTGGGCGTGGTGCAAATCATCTGCGGCGTTGTGGGGCTCGCTGGGCGGGTCGGCATTGGGCTGGTCTGGCGAGACAACGGTCGAGGCCGACTTGTCGGTGCTCTCGGTGTCTGCGGGCGACTGGGCGGCGAAGTGCCGGTAGCCGGGAGGGGCATGGATGACCGACTGCGGCTGGTCGTCCGAGTTGGAGCGTTGGCGCACCGAGGTGTCGAGCTGCAGCAGCGTCGACGGGGCGGAGGACTCGGGCTCGCTGTCCTGGCTGCTCATGCTGCTGCTGCCATGGCTGCTGCTGGCGGTGCCGTCCTGCGACTCATCGTCGATGTCGGTGGTGTTGGTGGTGTTGCTGTCATTGCTGTCGACGGGCGACGGCTCGACGAAGCCGTACGGCGAGGGCGGCTGCAGCGAATCGGACGGCGTGGGGGCAGACGACGAGCTGGTTGGCAGGTCAGCGTCAGTGCGCAATGCAATTGCTGGGGCGGGAGGCTCACCGGCTGGCCTGGTGGAAGTGCGGGTTGAAGTTGGCGGGCGAGGCGGGCGAGTCTGTGTAGGGACTGAAGGCAGACTGGAGGTTGGCCTGCTGCTGGGCGGTCGAGGGCATCAGTTGGGTCGCGGCGGCCATGCTGCTCTGCGACACGGCGGGTATGGGGTCGCGCGCGCGAAGGGAGCCGCGGTGCGGGCTCTGGCTGGTGGACGTCGTGGTTGGCGCTGGCGCTGGGGGATCGAGGGGCGGCGGTTGTATGGGCGTCTGGGCTAGGGCGGGTTTAAGGGCAGCGGGTGGGCGATCAGGCTGGGCAGGTTGCGCCCCTCACGTTGGTGTCGCGGTCCGGGTGGCACAGCTCTGCAGTCGCGCACCGCTCTCTCGCTCGCAGAAGCACACGTCTTTGCGCAGCTCTGGCGGCCAGCTTCAAGCGGCCGCCGGGGCGATGCTCGCAGCAGATGCGGCGGGGCCCACAGCCTTCGCTCCAGCGCAGCGCTAGCCTCGCCCGCGCGCTGCCATAGGCCTGTTAGCCGCCGAGCCTCAGCACCGGTCCAGCACGGCCGCCCATTGGGCGCTCGGGCGCGACAACGCTCAGAGTTAAACCCAGCTGTCGGTGTCGGATCTGCCACGATGCTGCGCTCCCGAGTCGTGCAGGGCCGCAGGGCTGGCGAGAGGACAGTCTGACGCCGACACTGGCACACCGGTCAGTCTTCCCTGCGCCGGCCAGGCAGCCGCGACCGCGAGGCTGCGGCGTGGAAAAAGGCCCCGGCTGGCCCTGACCACCACAACTCATCCCCCGCCCAACACGCGTGCTCCACCATCGCCATCCATTCGCGCGGAACCCCCAAGTGGCGCTCTCGCAGCAGAACCCGTCCAAGCTTCCACGCTTCCGTGCCGCCTGCGCCGCCTTCCCGCGCGCGATAGGCGCACAGCGGCCCTTCGTCGTGGCCCGGCTCGCTGCGCTACACTTCCTCATCAGTCCTCAGCCCGCCCACCTGGTTCGTCGGCCCGTTTGCAGATGGGGAGAGCTGCTGAATCCATCTGCTCCCGCAGCCGGAGGATCCACGCTCGCGCTTAACGACGACGGGACGCTCGATGGCTGACTTTCTGTGTGCCTCTGCTGCGCCGCGTGCTTGCTTCTGCATCTCCCAACCTCGCTTCTCTCGTCACATCTCTGACGTGTCCGACTCAGGGCGAACACTTTCCATCTTGCCGACCAGGCGTGCCTCTCTGGGAAACCCAGGCCAAGCATCCTCTTCCCCAGCCTATGGCCGTCCCGGATGGACGGGTAAGCGTGACGAACCCGATCCACTGGTATGAATAAATTGTCGCAACCGGCTGAAGCCGTTGGCTGGCCCCCAATCCCAGGCGCCCTCACCACCCCTGCCTCGGCCAATCAGCTTGCGTCAATTGCTCTTGTGGTCAGCCGTTTGCAGGGGGTTCGTCGTTAATGAGCGGGAACCTTTTGAGAACGGGTCTCATCATCTCGTCATTGTGGCCGCCTTGTCTTGATCTACCGGGTTCGTCGAGACAGTTGAGCCTCAATCATTTCCCCCTCCCCGTGCCTGTCCTGATCGCGTGGCACCAATCGGCACTTGAAACCCGTGGAATCCAGGCCTTTGCTGATCGTCGACCGGTGTGAAGCACTCTGCAGAATCGTAGAGCACTGCAGGATTAAGAGTGATTCCATTGTTCCACTCGAAGACAAGACATCCCGCATCCGGGAAAGTGCCAAATTCGACCACCACCAGGTGACGTGAAGAAAGCTACTCCGACGTTCTGGTTTACTCCGGAATCCTACCGCGCCTTCCGAGAAAGGAAGAATCGGGAACTGCCGACCAGAACGCGAACCCGGTCACAATCCGAATCCTTCCATCACATCCTCCAACTAGGTACAACCTTCACGAACACCTTCCTCGCCAGTCTTTGGTTGGCTGAGGAAGATCCTCGCGTGTGCGGGGCTTTTCCCACCTCACTGTCCCACTTACACCACCAACGCTAGAGATAGGGACTAGCAAACGAGGGCCCCACGCAACAAGAGGGGCCATGGCAAGTGATGCAGCACCACGTGCGACATTCCATCTGCCGATCGTCTCGCCTTTTTGTGATTGGCTGTGTATAAGTGTCGCTATAAACCTGTTCGTTTAACCATTGGTCAGCAGGACAAAGTGTGAAAAGCACCGAGACATGAGAGAGAGAGCAATTACTAGAGGACACACACAGCAGAAACAGAAACACGAAATTGACGCTAATACTCGGCCTCCTTCCTTTTGGTGCCCCCGTGACTGTGATGAAGAGTAACACCGAGAAGAGCCTTCCCCATGTGACGATCCCAGACATCAACTTGCCAATTTGAGCGAAACTTGGCCCCCGCAGCAAACGACAAAATAATTGGGTCTACCCGCATCTTCCTCCCAAAAAGTATTGCACCATAGTTATAGATGGTTGAATACAAGATCCGGACGTAGATACGAGTCTTGAGAAGCGTCCGGACCTTGGAATTAACCGCCTATGTAGGAGGGATAACAACATCGTCGATGGAGCTTGCAGGCCCAATTCTTCTCGTCACCCATCCATCCCCTTCCCTCACAGCCAGAAAAAGCAAAAGAAAAGGAAGAAGAAAAAAGGCAGCAGCAGCACAAAAGCCCCCCTCCCAAAAAAGCAAAAGCAATGTAAATCAAGGCCTCACCGGCACCCTCGGCCGATCATTCAACACAACACCAGCAATGGGATACTTGTCCGCCGCCAACACCACCGGCACCGCTCCTCTCCCCAACAACCCCTCCCTCTCCCTCCCCCCTTCCTTCTTCAACTCCCTCCCTACATCCCCACACCCCGCCACCACCTCCTCATACACCCTCCACACATCCATCCGCTCCGCCGGATCCGCATGCAGACACGCATAGCACAACTCGACCAGCCTGCCAGAATACCTCGGGCGCAGCGGGCCGTTACGATTGCGCCTTGCGGGGTAGTCTCTGTACTTCGACAAATCCGCTCCTATCTCGCACTCATCCCCATCCACGTACTCGTCCTCGCCGCTGTCGTCGTTGTCGTCACCACCACCACGGCGCGCCGCAAAATCATCACGCGTCCTCGGCGCGAAATCCACCCGCCGATCCGGCACCGTCGCCCCTGCGAGGAGCTGCCAGATGACCGTCCCGATCTGCCACACCGTCGTCCACGAGTCGACGCCGCACTTGGCGTCGGGCGGGAGGCGCTCGGGGCGGGGGTTGTACGGAGGCGACTCGTCGGGCGGCGCGCATGAGGGCGAGTTGTAGGGGAGGTTGGGGCAGGGCATGAGCGCGTTGATGCGGGCGAGGGTCGCGTCCGGGCGGGGGAAGACGGTTTTGCGGTCGTGGATGTGGGTTCCGTTTGGTAAGTCGTGCGAGAGGGAGTGGGCCTCGTGGAGGTCGGATAGGATGACGGCGGAGCGGGTGAGGAGTTCCTTTTCGCGGTTAGTGATGGGGGAAGACCGGTTGGTACGTAGGATGATGTGCATTTCCCACTCACCGGTGGCATATACCCGCACGTCCCTCCGCCCTGCAAGTCCTGCGGGTTCCGCGGCCACTCGAGCGGGTCGTCCAGGTCGCCCTGGTGCAGGGCGGTGGTGTGGTAGGCCATGCCCCAGTCGGCGACCTTGGGGACGGGGTAGGCGCGCGCCCACTCCAGCGGCGCGGCCGGGTCGGGCGCCCCCAGGAAGATGTTCTCCGGCTTGATGTCGAGGTGGCAGATGCGGTCCCACGCCGGGTCCTTGGTGTCCGACACGCGCCCGTTGAGGCAGATGACGGCCACCTTGGCCAGCGCGAGGAAGACGTACCTGTTTGGATGTCAGCTGTGTGTTTTGTGCGCCCCATGTGGTCGGGACTGTTACGTACCAGATGAACGGCTCGGGCAGCATTCGTTTGTTCAAGGAATAGTGGCACAGGAGTTGATGGAGATCGCCGTGCGGCAGCCATTCGAGCTCGAGATACGACAACCGCTTCACCAAATCGCGCATTGCACCGTCGATGTGTACCTTGACGGGGTAGTCGTCCCAACTGTGGTTGTATATGCGCGGGACGTACTCCGGGCATTTCTCCCACATAAGTTCGTGAATGTGGCCCTCGAGGTCGCCAATCTCGACTACAGGATCGACCTTCACTGGGCCGACAAACATCCATTCCGTCTTGAGCACTCTCCGCTGCATGTCTTTGATTAGCCGGTGAGCACTGCAAAGATGTGCTCAGCCCACACTCACGTCCTCTGTAATATTCGTATTGTTCGCGTTGACCTTCCGCCAAACACCGACTTGGTTCACCTCGGCGGCGAGGAGGAACCTGTGAAAAACCCAGCGAGATCCCTCCCCGGGCACCGGAAGTTTGTCTCGCATAAATTTCCATTCCCAGTCAGAGTAAAAGTCGTAATTTATCTCGTGTATGGGCGGTCGCCTGTTATTCCGGATCTTGGGCGGAATCAAGTTCTGGTCCAAGTATCCTCGCGATCGGAGCGCCGTCCAATAGCTCCGTCTGAGCTTCCTCTTGATTTTGCGGGGGCAATCATCCTTGAATCGAGGCCGAGTGGCGCAGATATACCCGTCTGTACGTACTTTATCAGCGCTAGGAACGAAAAGATGCCGCCGATGGAAGAAGACGTACTCCGATCGGGGTTTATGATCTTGCCGTGCTCGGTTCTCGTGATCGGATGGCTGAGCGTGAACAGGATCACCTTCTCCGGGTCGGGCCACATGTACTTGAAATCGATCCGACTGTTGTACCTGTCCGGGCGCAGCGGGTGATGCTTCTCGATCTGGTACTCGTAATACCGCTTCAGGTCCAACGGCATCGCGTTCCAGCGCTCGATCAAAGCATCCAGGACGGTTAGGTCTGTAGAGACAAAATTAGGAGACCCGACATCGGAAAAAGACCATCGTATGACTTGCAGTTTCGTTTGGTTCGACGGTTTCTGGCAGTGAATCCAAGCTCTTGCGCGACATCGTTGTATTCCTGACTTGCGTACACATTGAATGCATGATTCTCAGGCTTCCGAGTCGTCTGCTTACGGCGTTTGGGGGGCATTTTATCGACTGTACGTTCGACCAGTAATACTGATCTCAGTGGATGTGTATTCTGGGGGTGATGGGGCCAGAGATGTTCGAATTCAAAGTCTGCGGAAAGAAGGACTGCTATTCGCATCTTCAACAAAGACCCCGTAGTGCTGCGATGTAGCAACTTCCGCATAAGGCAAGCAACAAAGGACATAATGGAGCGTTTTCAAAGACTGCATTAAAATATAAGTCCGTTGCAAACCGCGCCAAGAAGGAAGACAAGGGAAAGAGGCCCGGAGAATTGAGCAGCCCGCATGAAAGCCGGGGCGAGTTCCCCGTTACGAGCTTTGAGACCTCGCAGCCGCTAGCAACAGCCAGACAGGGCATTCGGATAAACCAGCCCAAGCCCAACCACAAGCACGATTCCCGACTCTTTCACAAGAGCACCCGGCTCTCGCCATTACCCACCTCCTCGAACCGGACGTCATCCAGCACCCCCTCCATCTTCTCATCCTCATCCCCCCCATCTTCCTCCTTAACCAGCCCATCCCTCTCCGCGCGCAACGCCTCCTCCACACTGACAATCCTGCGCCTCAGGAACCAATTGACCAGGCCGCTCCCCCACTTCTCCTCGTCGTGCGTCCCGATCCAGTACTTGGCACGGACGAGCCTTTGCGCGCGCAGCCCGTTGAACCCGCCCAGGTTGAGCTGCTGGAGCGGCTGCGGAGGACCCGCCTTGGGCCACCATCTCTCCCACCAAAACCCCGCGTTGATCGCGACGTCGTGCAGGCCGTGCACCAGCGCTAGTACTGTGAGCGGTGGTGATGCGCCGACCACGGGGCGCAGCGCCTCGGGGCGGATGCCGTGCGGCGTGTACAAGATGCACTCGGCGCCGTCCGAATCCGGGTCCGCCGGCGGGATCCAACCGTTTGGTAGGGTGCGCGCGGAGCGCGTGGTCGTTGTTCGCGTAGATGATGATGGTGTCGGAGACGAGGTGATGACGAAGGAGAAGACGAGCGCGCTGTGGTACTGCAGGAAGTCGGCGCCGCCGTCTTCGACCAGCCGCGAGATGCTAAGCCACTCGGGCAGCGGCGGGATCGAGGCGTCACGCCAGTCGGGGTGGCGGCGCGAGAAGACGGGGACCGTCGCGACGTGGTGGAAGTGGTTCCACGAGCGGATGACATTCGCGGCGCTCTATATTACGTGGAAGAAACGGCATCATCATCGGCATGGCCGTGTCTCACTTGACAACAAGAAGGAAAAAAGGGAAGGCAAAAAAAGTCTCTCACCTCTGTCGCGAAGACCGGCACGAAGCGGTCAATGTCCAGCAATGTGCCCTTGTGGCAGTGGTCGGTAAACTCGTGCGAGATTGCGACCGCGTCGATGAACGTCGTCTGCGTGTTGTCCGCGGCCGTGGCTGGCCGGTCTTTGCCTAGGCGCAGGCCGCCGGCTGCCATGATCTCGACCTCGCGCGCCAGCTCCTCCACCTCGGCGACGGACCTGCACGCGCTCTCGTAGCGGTGCCATTGCTGCGAGAACCACCGGGCGACGTCGCTCTGGCCTCCGGACAGCCACGGGTCGATCAGGACGTTGTAGTACGCGCGCCCGCCCTTCCTCGTGGCGGCGACGACGGGGCGCGGGATCTGGAGGAGCCAGCTGGAGTCGGCGTTGATGTGGTGCAGGAGCGGTCTGCGCTGGCTTAGCTCGCGCGTCACGGCGTCGCGAACCTCCTGGTGGAGTTGCGCCGAGGAGGGATCATCCATGGTGGGTGCGGGCGCATGTTTGTTGTTTGGGGTAGGTTGACGGTGGGCAGCTAAGGTTCGGAGGAGCAATGGCCATGACGCAAGCGAAGCCAGCCAGCCACTCCCGCCGAGAGTGGCGACCACCCATGCCTTTCACTTGAGAGATTGATTCTCCATTAGGTTCTCAACACTTGTTTGAGCATATTACACCAGACCTAACTACCCATGCACTCACTAACACAACAAACAGAGCTCTCCTAGCTATCTTCACCCATACTGACAACCGAAATATGTACTGTGAGAGGTGGTATATCGACAGAATGAGGGGTTTCATCCCGGAAGTCCCATTGATCCACAGAAGTGACAGCAAGAACGCGTGCATGGTGAAACCTCAGCTCAATTCACCTCGTTGAAAAATGTCAGATGGCAGAGAAGAAATTCCAGCACAACACATCCTTTCCAAGCGTCTGCATGCCAAGCCGTCGGATCCATGAGCTTCTCCGAAAAGGTTGAAAGGGGTTCAACGTGGAAAAAAAGGAGAAAAGCTGCTCTATGCAGCAGAAGGAGAAGGAATAGGTATCATCGCCACCGTCCGTTCGGGAGAAGCTGCTGCGAGATCAGATGAAAAGGAAAAAGGGAAAAAAAAAAGGGAGGCATTTCCAAAGAGGATCGCAGCCAAAGATTTGAATCTGCCAAACATCCTAGCCTAGACTACCGACAACATAACCACTTCTCTCCCCTTCTCAAAATCCCTCTCGCCCTCGCCCTCCTTTCGCTCGCTTCCAGCCTCCGCCTCCGCGGTTCGCCCCTCGGTCCGTCTCGTCTTCTCTCTTCACGCTTCGTCCATCCGGATGATAGTAGCCAAAAAAGAAAGGGAGACAAGAGACAGGCCTGGGCGAGCGCCAATCGCTCGGTTCTGAGGTGTCATGTGGGGTTTGCAAATCATGGGGTATCGGGATTCGTCAAATAACTTTTTGTAAGCGGGTCGTTGCCATCGTTACGATGCCGGTGCCAAGTAGAAGGAAGAATGGCGACCTGAAGCGACAGTGGAAAGGAAACTTAAAACGTCGTGGTATAGAAGCGAAAGTAGAAACAGGTATGCGTGCCGGCAGAACAGGCGCGTCTGCTGACAGTGTTTCCTACGCCCGCGGGGGCCGCCGCGCCCAAAGCCGCCCTGGCGCGATCCTCATTCACTGCTGTCACCGCTTAGGCGACGGCAGTGGTGGGGGCCGGGGGCTGGACAGGCGCCTGCTGGGGGGCAGGGATACCGTCGCCGTTGATCTCGGCCTGGGGACACTCGCGGGAGATGTGGCCGGCCTCGCCGCAGCGGTAGCACGTCTTGCCGGCCGTGTTGAGCGGGCCGCCGTTGGGAGCGGTGCAGTCGCGCGAGATGTGGCCGAGCTTGCCGCACGCGTAGCATTTCATGGCCTGAGCCTGGCAGTCGCGGGCAAAGTGGTTGGGGCCGCCGCACTTGTAGCAGGTGGCCGGGCGCGGGCCGCCAGCGAAGCCGCCGCGGAAGCCTCCGTAGCCACCGCGAGGAATGCCGGCGCCACGGCCAACGCCGCCCGCGGGGTTGGGGCAGGAACGCGCAAGGTGTCCGGGCTGTCCGCAAGAGTAGCAGCGGCCGCTGGTACCGGCGCCGCTCAGGCGCAGCGTGGGGCAGTCGGCCTGAACGTGGCCGAGGCCCTGGCAGTGGTAGCACTGCTTCGTCTCGGTGGTGCGCGGGTGGGGGCAGCCGTTGCTCTCGTGGCCTGGTGCTGGAGGTCAGTCGCCGAGGGGCGCGAGGAACGGAGGCGGGGGTCGCATACCGGGCTGCTTGCCTGCGCGTCGGGGTCAGTGGGCGCGTCGCTTTCGCGATGGGTCTGGGGCGGACTTACAGTTGTAGCAAAGGCGCTCAGACGACGAGCAGACCTCTGCGCTGGGTTAGCCGAAGCGGACGGCGGTCGCGATTCGCGTGCGGTCCAAACGTACCGGCGTAGTGGCCGACATTGCCACACTTGTAGCACGCACGACGCGACAGCGAAGACATCCTGCTTTCTTCCTCGTATAGCTGCGGCACCCCAGTGTCAGATATGCGTACGGCGTAGGTGCGGTTGCCCGAGGTCCACATGGCGGGCGTTTGGCATGCTAGGTAGCATGTAGGCGCGGTCGTGGTGCGGAGACGAGACGGGCGCGCGCCGTGTCTCAGAGCAGCGCCGGGGCGAGGAGTGCGGTGGTGATTGGGTGAGTACCTTCTGCTTGATTCCTAACTGCAAATCCTGCACCTGTCGAGAGAGTCAGCGCCTGGCGACAAAATTTGACGACGCGGTCGAGCAGCGCGGGACTGGGCGGGGGCCGGCGGCTGGGGCGAGGCGGGCGGGCGACTCGGGGGGTGGGGGACTCACTTCTCTGCGATTCTCCTTCCGCGCGACAACAGCGTCTCTTCCGACACACGGATGGTGGGTTCGAAGGGTTTTTGTAGGAGGGCGGGCAGATCCATTTTCAAGGAAAGCATCGGGGCGCGGCTGGGCCTTCTCGACGCACGGCCTAAGCAGGCACGACTAGCGCACTGCTTCGGGGGCGGTCTCCGAGCTGCTCTCCACGCCCACCATCATGTCGAGTCTTTTCCACTAGTCTTCTGCGAATGACGCCCACCCCCCGCAGGCGCCGCCGGCCTGTGGCGCTCTCTAGCCGGATGCCCGCGAGCGGCGCGGGATAATGCGCAACCAGGGCCGGCCACGGAGATTGGCAGCGCTGCTCCACGGCCTGTCGGAGGCGAGGGAAGCATTGGGGACGGCGCGGCCGATCGCACGGCGGGCTGTCGGGCTGCTCGCGTTGGGCGGCGTGAAGAACAACTGCCGTCCGCCTGGCTGGCAAACCCGGGCTCACGCCTCGCCACAACGGAGACGCATGGCAAAGATGCAGCAAGGCACTCGTCACCCGCCGTCACGTGTGCAGCAGGCCCGTTCCGCCGCCCGCTGCAGCCTGCCCGGCCTAGGTGTCGAGCTGCTGCATCTGGGGCGGCGCCGCAGCCCCGGTTCCAGCGTGGGCGTCCACGGTCCATACGGAACGGTCCACGGTGCCTGGCGTGGGTGCAATCTGCAGGTGACAGCAGCCGACACCTGACAGCCTACAACCGCCTCGTCCCATTTCCCGCGCGGCATTTGCCCGGCTCGCTGACCACGCTTGGGCGCATACGAGACGCATCATCGAACGACTCAGCTCGCCTACAATCTCGGCTGTTGGTGCCCTTGGGAAGCGCCCACAAGCAATAACGCGCAGCGACCCCGGGCGCTGCGCTGCCGATCACGGATGCCAATCAAACGGATGGAACCGGCGCATCAACTTTTATCAATTGCTCATCGGCCGTCGTCCAGCAAGATGGACGTGCTGCTTCTTTTTTAATAAGTGCTTGGTATAATGTAAATGTGCGTGAAAGCCTCCACCTAAACGTCATCCGGAGATGATTCGGCTCTCTACTCCTCCTTCTCGATGACCGCAGGCGACTTGATCGTCCGCTCCTTGAGGAAATCGAGACCCTCGCCGCCCTGGGACCGCGCGTTAGCAGGAATTCACGACGCACGGCTTCTGCGGCTGGACTTACGTAGCTGATCAGCGGCGACACCTCGACGCCATCCTCCGCCTTCTCGCCCACGACGACACCGCCCGCGGCCTGCACCCACTTCTTGCCCTGGTCCATAATGTCGCGCTTGCTGGTGTCGGGGTCGTCCTCGCCCGTGCCGCGCGCGTTCTTGAGCGGCGAGAACTCGTCCTCGCGCCGGACCTCCATGCACGCGAACTTGTCCATGGCCAGGAACGGGAAGCAGTCGAACACGAACTGCTCCAGCTTGATGCCGTTGGGCTTCTCCGGCTTGACCGTGTTGCCCGACTCGGTGTCGACGTAGGGAATCTTCTTGCGCGCGACGTGGTGCGGCAGCCGGTGCGACCACTGCGGGATGCTCTCGAGGAAGCGGAACGAGTAGTAGTGGTTGACAATGTTGGCCGCGCGGAACTTGAGCAGCTCCGCGTTGTGCGAGTCCTTGGCCTCGGCCATCTCCTCGCTGATCTCCGAGTACTCGACCACGTCGGGCTTGCCGTTCCTCTGCATGATCAGACCGACCGACTCCTTGGCGTTGCGCTTGCGCACCACCTTGGTCGCAATCTCGACGTCCTTGGCGGCCGAGAAGCCGATGAAGGCGGGGTCGGCCACCCTGACCAGGCAGTTGTCGACGCAGTACGCGTGCACGTGCTGGATGCCGCGCTTGCTCATGTCCGACACGACGGCCGCGGTGATGAGGGCCTGGTAGATGCCGCCGTTGCCATCAGGGGCCACGGCCACCTTGGACTTGCTCTCGAGCAGGATCTTGCCGTCGTTGGAGATGCAGGGGAGCACGCCCTGCTCGAAGACGACGACGTTCTCCTTGGCCAGCCCGAAGTAGTTGTTCTCCTGGAAGAACTGCTCCGTCGGGCCACGCGTGGGGCCGCTGGTCATGACGTACCAGGGCACGATGACCTCCGACTTGCCGTGCTTCTTCTTGGCCAGCTGCTGGACCTTCCAGATGCGCTCCGCCTGGAGCTGGAACAGCGACTTGTGGCTGGGCAGGCCAATGTCGTAGCAGCCCTTGGGTGCCGAGCTGCCCAGGCGGGTGCCTTGTCCACCGGCCATCAACACAACCGCCACCTTGTTCTCCGCAATCAGCTCGAGACCCGAGTCGTACCACTTGTTGAGGTCTTCATCCTTGGAGTCGAGGACGGACGAGGTGGCCGAGGTGGGGAGCGGCTCGAACTTGGGCGTCTGGTCGTCGCTCTCGGTCTTGGGAGGGTTGAGGGCGCGGTCGGTGATCTTGTTGATGTGCTCGGGGTCGATGCCGGACAGCTGGGCGTACAGAGTGCCCTTGTCAGACGAGCTGAGCTGGTCCCAGAAGGCGAAGACCTGCTGCTGGCCGGCCTTTTCGTACTTCTGCTGCAGCTCCTTCACCTCCTCCGCGGTCGGCTCGCGCGGGGCAGCCTCCGAGCTGGAGCCGGTGATCTTGTTCGCGATGTCCTTGATGACGCCAGCCATGGTGAGGGTTGAATGTGAGGAAAGAAAGGGTGTAGAGGAAGGTAGCACAGGGATTGATGGACGGAAGGTGAGGGGAACTCGGCCAGCTTTAAGGAGGTAAGGGTGCGTGAAACGGCGAGAGCCCCACGATGGAGCAGCCGATGCGCTCATTGGAACTGCATCATTGGCTATAATTAGCTAGCGCCGCTCACCGCCCAAACAAGGGTCTGGCAGATCAGTCCCCGCCAGCTGAAAGCCCTGTTTTGAAACGGGCTGACCTCACGCATTTAATTGAATGGATTTTGCATTTGAGACTGCTTGTCGTCTGTCTTGACTATCTCAAGGCTTGATGCGCATGCTCTATGCAGGAGGAAACCTGCTGCAGGCCCCCTATTCTGACCGCCCGGGCCCAATAAAGCACGGCCGATGTTGTGTGCCTCTTGGATCGCGGGGTCATGCACAGCCACTGACGATGTGGCATTTTCCCTTCCAACGGTTGGTGTCCTACTCTTTCGGTTGCCGTGGCGCATTGCACTTTACGGCTTGCTGGGTAGTTTGAGTGGAGACCGAACGCCCAGCTGTACTCTGAGTGGTAGTTCGTTCCGGGTATACGATGGAGTTTTATTGTGGCGTTCAACTTTCGGGCTGTACCTCATGTCAGCATACGCCCGCCAGCAAGCATGCTCGAGGAGTCGAAAACTTACCCTGACCTTTCCTCTGCGGGCTCTCATGCGCTCGACTCTCTTCCGGTCTTCCTGGAATTCCCTCTTCAACCGCTCCGCATTTTCCTTCTTCTTCTCCCGGGTCTGGAACCTGTAGAAATCAGCCGGCGGCTTCTGCCTCTCCTTGAGCTTCTCTGCCACAGCCTGAGCCTCCTCCAGTTTCGCAGGGCCAGCGCGGCCGCCCTTTGTGACGGTAATAAAGCCATCGTCGTCTGGCACGTTCCGGGCCTGCTTGAGGGCCCTGGCGCGGGCTCCTTCCATATTCGCCCATTGAGTAAGGTAACCGTTGACCGTTGCTTGCAGAACGTCGCTGGCGGGGAATGTCAGTTCGTGGTGTGTGCGGTATCCTAAGCGCATGTTAGTATGTATTCGAAATGATGTAGTTCCGTGATTGATGGAAAAACCTACGCTGCATGCCGAGAGGCATATCCGACGTCCACACAATCTCAACCTTCTTTTTCGCAACGCGAGTGATCTCCTTCATGGCCAGCTCCGCGCTCGCCTTGTCCACGAACACCAACACGGCACCGCTTCCGCTGCTGAGAACTTCGGCATCCCAAGTGTCTGGCAGACCGATATCTCCAAAGCTTGACTCGGCGCCTCGCTTCCTCTTCTTGCCTGCCTTTGCGCCGATGGCCGTGCCGCGTGTGCTCTTCTTGGGTCTGGCGCCGTCAATCTCGACGCGCTCTATCCTCGCCCCACCCAGCTGCTTTGCAAAAAGCGTGCGGAGAGAGGATTCGTTTGCATCGATAGGCAGGTTGTTGGCGTAAAGCGAGCGAGACGTGTTTTCGTCCGGAACCCTGGGCGCGTGCGGGCGAATGTACAGGTAATGGGTCGTCTGTTGCGGAAACGACGGGATTCCGGGAACGGTGAGCGGAAGGACGGTGTAGTCGCCAGCCTTGACGGGGGCTCTTGAGGGCGCCATGGTGTGTGTTGTGTCTCGCTGGGTTGGAGTTCTGGCGTGTTGCGCTGCACAGAAATTCTGGCGACGGTCGGCAGAATCCTCACCGCCCGGAGCCGCGACCCTCTCGGCTCCCGTCTGTTTGTTCCCAACTCCATCACTGCATCTCGCGCTGCATGCCATCAGCCGTTCCTCACGCGCACTTTCTCCCACCCACTTTTCTCGCCGAATCGTCACTGGGCGTGTTGTTTCCAGTGGCCAATTGCCGTGCTCCCATCATGCATGCAATCTGCACGAAAGGCGGCGGCAATGCCGCATTAGATGATGCTCATGCCATTGTATTCATTGTCTGAACGAATGCGTCTGATGCCCCGTCGAATTCGTGAGTGCAACCAACTTTTCCGTGTCACAGGCAGTGAGTTTGCACTGCGAAGAACCGCTCCAGGCACGTCAATGGCTTCACTGTTCCGTCCACGGCCCGCCCTGCTGCCTTGCCCTATGTCTTGCACCTTGCACCCCAACTTCTTCCATCCCACTACACCCCCGCCTCTGCCTCTCCCCCACCGAGCCTCGCGCTTGCACAAGCCCGCCCACCAGCACCGTCACCCTCAACCCACAACACCAACCCCCGCACCACCAAAAATGGCCACCACCAGCGTCCGCACCTGGACCCGCCGCCAACGCCAAAGCCTCCTCAAAGGCCCCACAGCCACCGTCGAGCTCGACGCCGGCGAAGGCAAGCCGCGCCTCGTCCTCTCCCTCCCCCGCGCCGCCCTCACCGCCTTCTCCACCGTCGCGGCCTCTCTGCTCTCCGACCCGCAATACACCAACGTGCTGCTGCCCCGCGGCATGGCGGCGCCGGCAGCACTCCGCTACGTGATATCGTGGATCCCGCGCGCGTGCGACGCCTCCGACTTCATGCCCATCAAGCGCAAGGAGGGCTTCGAGCACAACGTGCGCATCTACCAGGCCGCCCTCTCGCTCGGCGTCACCGAGGCTCTTGTTACCGTCGGCGGCTGGCTCAATTTGGAGATTTCGGCTTTCGAAGTCACGCCCTGGGCCTGGGACCGCGTTTTGGATGTCCTCACCACCCTCCCCAAGGACTGCGCCGTCGTCGCCCGCCTGATCGAGAAGGTCGCCCTCGCCCGCCGCCGCGGTGTTGTCGGAGAGGAGTTCTGCAGGGACTTGGATGCCTTTCTGCAAGCCTGCCCCGAGCTGGCTGACCGCTTCCGCGTCGAGGACGACCCCCAGTTGCGCGATGTCAAGCGCCGCGGCGGTAGCGAGGCGTCAGCGTCGTCGTCGGAGTCGTCTGCCGCCGGCGAGGTCCACCCCGCCAACCACCGCAGGCGCCCCCGCGCTGGCGGCCGCAAGGGCAGGCGCGGCGGCCGGAACAACAACGCGAAGGCTCCGGGCTCGCTCGACTATGGCAACAACTACCGCGTCTTGGACGAGGCTGACGTCGACGCTCTCATGGGTCGTCGTCGTTGAAGGTTTCCCCCTTCTTCCGCTTTTCCCGTCGCAAGATGCCCCGGATCGCGTGGTGGACACTGGACGACAGTTTAACCACGGTTGAGACTTTTTTCCCCCAGGTTTAGGTCGTGACAGTTTTCTGGGATGAAGGTTGACGGACGGAAGTTGGGTGAGGTTCAGGCATGGTTCGGAGCCTTTAGGCTGGGGCCGGCAGTTTTTCTTTCGTCCTTTCCAATCGTCTGGGGAGACATTGCTATTGCTCAAGGCATATTGATATCGGCTAACTCGATACCCCTAAATAAGGCCATGATTCGGAAATGCCAATTGAAATAGCAGTTTCATGCAAAAATCTACGATGGTGGTTGGTCCCCAAGTGATTCGCGGAGATGTTGTCCTCCTCCGTACGTAGAGAGAGCCATTGCACTCTGGCTGTGTCGGGAACTTGTCTAAATATTTGTGTGCATTTTGTTTCAAAACGCACAGAAAGCTCCAATGTAAATCTACGTTTCTAAGCCAAATTGGTGGCTAAGCCTCAGAGGTGGCAGATAGAAGAATGGCGCTCTCCAGGCTCCCTCGGCGACGCTACTACCCTGCATACATAGGTAGTTGGATCCAAGATTCAGACATAGATGCGAGCCTTAGAAACGGGTAAATACGTTCGGACCTTAAATTCAACTACTTATAAGTGTGACGTAGTATCTTTGGGAGGCGGGGGGCATGTGGGTAGGCCCAATACTTCCGTCACCTAGTGTGGCAACGTATCTGCAATTCGCTACAACGTCAAGCCAGATTCGAAGCGCCTCCCATCTGTTCTGTGTGGCAAATTCTCTCAACGTTTCACATACCAACCACTCTATTCAGTCACAATCACAGTCACGAGAGACACGCACAACCGATACCTTGGTTTCAGTATTATTCTTTATAGCGATAAAAATAAGAGAGTACGTCATTGACTCATCTCCATCCCGTCCATCCAAGGGAGCAACCCAAAGAGAAAGCGCACATTGGTAGGCCGTTGACGCAGCGTCATTAACAACATACCGCAATGACAGGAAAACCAAAGAGGCGCGAGTGAAGAACACACCACACGGCACGACGTGACCGCGCTATACCACTAGCACAAGCCGGCCGGCTGGTCGGTCGGTCGGTCGGTCGACGAAAAAGGAGTGTTGCGAATCGAAGGGGAGGTGGGGGGAAAAGAGAGAGAGAGAAAAAAAAAAAAAGAAAAGACAGAAAGGAAAAACCCAGAATTAAACCAAACCATATGCCAATGCTTGTTTTGTCGTCCGGCCTGTCTGTCTGTCTCTTCATCGTCCGTCATCATCATGATCGTTCGTCGTCCGTTCGGTTCGGTTCGTCATGCAGACACTACAACCCTTTCTTCCTTTCCTCCATCCATCCTTCCCCATCTCCCAAAGTCCAGGCCTCTCTTGAAGTAAGCTCAAACGGCCACCGCAACAGCCACCTCCGTCTCCACCGCCGTCTCCACCGCCCTCGTCGTCCCGGACACCACCACCGTCGTCGTCACCGTCACCGTGCTCAGATACACCGTCGTCCACGACTGAACCCCACCTTCCGCCGACGCCGTCGCCGTCGACGTCGTCAGAAACGTCGTCGGCGTCACGACAACAGCCGTCGTCGCATTCCCGAACGCGGCGACACTCCTCGCACTCGCCGCCGATGCCGCCGCCGACAAAGCCTCCACCGGTATCGGCATGTGCGTCGGGATGCGCAGGCGTCCGGTGCTGCTCGCGTCGTCTGCGATACCCGTCGATGTCGCGTTGACGTACGCCACCGGCGTCGCTGATATCGACGACGATGACGACAAGCCGAGCGGGCCGTACATGATGGGCGGCGGGACGAGCTTCAGTGAAGAAGCCGTGGCCGTGGCCGTGGCCGTCGTCGGGAGGACCGTCGTCGTCGAGTTGAAGGAGAAGGATGACGGGAGGACGAGGCGGGATGCCGGACCGTGGACGATGATGGCGGCGGGGCGGGTGGAAGTGGAAGTCGTGGCGTTGGTGGCGGGTGTTGAGGAAGTTGCGTTGATGAGCGGGCCGCCGGGGTTGACGACGACGCTGCCGCCCGTTGAGAGCGGGATGGGGATGGGAGTGACGATGGCGGTGGAGAGGATGGTTGTCGTTGTGGTGTTGGAGAAAGGTGACGCGGTTGGAGTGAGTAAGGTGGTGTTGCCGGTGGGGCTCGTGCGGAGGAGGTCGGCGAGGAGGGTGGCGTTGTAGGTGGTGATGGAGAGGAGGGAGGTAACGTTGGCGATGAGGTCGGAGAGGACGGTGTTGTTGGTCGAGGGGGTGGGGAGGGCGTACGAGGCGGCGGGGGTCGTGGTGCTGTTGATGAAAAGGACGGGGGTGGGGAGGGCGAGGGTGTCGTTTAGGGAGGGGGAAGTGGTGGTGGTGTTTAGGGATGGGGTTGCGAGGGGGATGACGGTGAGGTTGGTGGGGACGAGGGTGAATGTGCCATTCCGGAGTTCGAACGTGCTGTTGACTGGGACTTCGGGGATGGTTATGGTGGTGTTGAGGAGAAGCGCTGATGCAGTGGAATTGACTGAAGGTGCAGTGGCGGTGAGGTTGGCGAAGGGAGTGGTTGCATTTGCCGGGAGAGGCGTGGTTGCGTTCAGTGGAAGAAGAGTGGCCACGGTCAGATTCGCCGGAACAGAGGGTGTGGCGATCGTGACGTTAACCAGAAGCGGTGTCGTTGCATTCACCGGCAGAAGAGTGGCCACGGTTAGATTTGCCGGAATAACGGGCGTAGCGGTTGTTTCATTGACGAAAAGCGGCGTTGTTGTTGCGTTCACCGGGAGAAGAGTGGCTATGGTAAGGTTCTCCGGGACGGCAAGTGTGGCATTGGTCAAGTTGAGGTAAAGCGGAGTGGTCGCATTACCGGCAAGAAGAGTCGGCAAAGTAAGGTTTGCCAGGACGGGAAGGGTGGCTGTGGTGTTAAGAGCCACTGGTGTGGTTAAATTGAGGTAGAGAGGAGTGGTTGCATTAGCGGCAAGAAGAGTTGGCAGAGTAAGGTTTGCCAAAACGGGAAGTGTGGCTGTGGCGTTAATAGCCACTGGCGTGGTAAAGTTGGCCGAAGCTACCGTAGAGGTATAGTTGATGTAAAGCGGAGTGGTTACATTCGCGGGAAGAGCCAGTGTGAAGTTCGCCGGAATGGGTGACGCGGCGGCGGTGTTTAGGAGAAAGGATGGTGTAGTAACGTTAACCGCAGGAACAGTAGATGTAGAGTTGATAAAGAGCGAGGTGGTTGCATTAGCCGGGAGAAGAGTGGCTAGTGTAAGATTTGCCGAAACGAGAACTGTGGCAGTGGTATTTACGTAAGTAGTAACAGAAGTCGTGTTTTCGAGGATAGGAGCCGAAGTTACGTTCAAGGCGAGAGCAGCCGAAGTGACGTTCGCGTAAACAGGAGCTGAAGTGGCGGTTGCGACTGAGGTAGCATTCAAGTAGGCCGGCAGTGGAGTGGCGTCGACGTAGACTGAAGTGGAGTTCACAAGGGCAAGGACTGTGGCGTTTGCGACCAGGATGCTCTCGGTCAAGTTTGCAACGGGCGTCGAGGTAGCATTGGCGAATAGAGTCAGCGCTGATGTTGTGTTTGCAAGCTCCGGGATGGCTGTTGTCGAGTTGAGAGGCGCAATCGAGGGTATAATAGCGAGCGGAGTAGGCGTCGAAGGAAGGGACAGAGGGAATGGCTCGGTGGCGTTTAGGGTCGGAAGGACTGGAGTGAAAGCAGAACCGGGGGCGGTCGGTCTGAGCAGGGAGGTGGCGTTCCCATAGCCGGGTAGCGATGAAGCGGCAGACGCAGCAGTGTTCAGCGGAGGCACCAAGCTGTCCAGAACGGGAAGGATGGTGAAGAGGGGGTCCTCAGAGACGGGGGTTGGCACAATAGTGCTTGGTAATGCGATTGTTGCATTGGAGGTGGAGTTGATGGCTAGTAGAGAGTTCGGGATGGGCAGCCGTGGAGTGGGTTCGGATGGAGTGGCTGAAGGCGTGACGGAGCCAATGACGCTCCTGAAGACGCTCTCCAAACCCTCGATCTTGTCGCCAACCTCGCTCAGGAAGTTCAAGGCGTCTCCCGGGAGCTCCTTGATGGATTCGTCAAGGCGATCAATGTTTTCGATAAGGCGATCAGCGTTGGACTGGCCGGTAGTTGCTGGAGCAACATCGCTAGTCTGTCTAGGCTGCAAGTGGTGGTAGTGGGCATTCCAGTTCAGGAAGTAGGCATCTACAAGGGGGGTATTGAGCATCAAAAGAACGGCAAGGCCGAAACGGCCAGAAGAGAATGAGGGAGACATGGTGCTGAACGAGCGACGTGGTTGCGAATGTCTTGGACGGCCGGTTCGCCGCAGGTATAAATCGGGCGGCGTCGGGGCGAGATGATGGAGGGTGAGCATACGAGCGACAATTTCCATGGTCTGCTCCTGGGAATGCAGCGGGACGAACAGCCCCTTGGGTGCGCTCCCGTCCCACATTCCCGGCTCCTACTCCTCGCATCGTCAGCGGGCTGGGCCAATCACGACGCGGGCTGGGTGGCGAGTTGGAGGTCCATAATGGTGTGAGTAGAGGAGTCACGTTGGGACTACTCCTGCGCTCGCGTAATTACTAGAAGCGGAAAACAGTGCTACCCGAAGGGAGCAGATGCAT
Source organism: Diplodia seriata (assembly GCF_021436955.1). Lineage (NCBI taxonomy): Eukaryota > Fungi > Ascomycota > Dothideomycetes > Botryosphaeriales > Botryosphaeriaceae > Diplodia > Diplodia seriata. The sequence goes on along the minus strand of NW_027117308.1, from coordinate 683,992 downwards.
GCGAATTGCGGCAAGGAGGGCGGCGAACAATGCCGGCGAAGCATGCGGCATCAACAAAGGCGGAAGGCCGGCACCGGGCCTGGCTCACTGGTGCCACGCGGGAGGCGTTTCTCGCCCTGCCGTTGCCAAGCACGCGTCAGGTGTTGAAGCCGACGCGTCGTGCTCGACTCAGTAGGTGGATCTCGACTGGGCCTTTGCCGGATCGAGGACGCAGCCAAGACGATCGTCAGGCACGGCCGTTCGCTGCAGCGCTGCCCTTCCTCCAGGGACCCATGAGGGCGAGGGCTGAAGGCCAGTTATGCATGTTTGAAGCGCGCCGTTGGGCGGAAAGGATGCGACAAGACGCGACAGGATGCGACAGGATGCGGCTGGCCTGGGCGAGCTGGACAGAAAGATGACGATGCAGGCGGCAGTGAGATGAAAATTGGGCAGGTCGGGGCAAGCGGCCGAGCGGCGTCTTGGTATTCTTGGCCGTTGCCGACGAGGATTCTGGTCGCCGAACCGTGGCAGCGGCGGCTATCTGGGTCGGAAGAGGAGCGTCGAGGCGATGATCGAGAGGGGTCGCAGGTCGGATCTCGCAGTCGGTGAAGGAGGGGGCGAGAGTGTGGGGAAGCCAGTCTGGGGAACAGAAACTGGTGGCCGCCGCTGCCTCCCGCCGAACGTCATCGCACTCTGTTTGCCGGCCAGGAAAATCACTCTACTACTACTAACCTAGCTGCATCCACCGCGCCGGTCCCTCCCACTGTCCAGGGCAGCGAGACGCCTGACCAAGGCTGCCCATGTCTCCCCGCACCGCTCCCTATAAGAAGTCGACTCCCAAGCCGACAGCGGAGGTTGCCCCGCCCGCGTCCTCGCTCCTTTCCGACCGTCGCGTGCAATTGACAGCCCTGCTCACGGTGTGCATAGCTCTAATCATGGCTGCCGGCTTCGTCGACATCGACCTGCTCGCCCTGGCGACCAACGCCAACTATTTTTCCACGCTGCCGGCCACTAGCGCCGCCGAGCCCCAGATCGCGCTGCTCAACTTCAATTCGTCCTTCCAGACCGACGTGCTCGGCCCCAATGCCACCGCCCGCAAAATCGCCGACCTGCCGTGGCAGGCGTTCCACGAAGCCGGCATCTACTACGAGCCCGACAACTCCATGTATATCACTTCCAACTACGTCTCGCTTGACGACAACATCAACATCACCGTCGTGAGCCTGGACGACTATTCCATCTCCTCGACCCAATTCCCCGACCTGTGGGAAGCCAATGGCGGCTCATCCTATTACCCTCCTGGAGCCGACACCACCAAGCGCCCTCCCCAGCAAGTCTACTGCGACGAAGGTGATTTCGACCATCCGTCCGCCCTGATCGCCGTCGATCCCGGCACAAACACATCCACCACTCTGCTCACCTCCTTCCTCGGCCGCAACTTCTCGTCGGTCAACGACGTCCGCCAGCACGCCGAAACCGGCGATCTCTGGTTCACCGATGCCGGTAAGTACTCACCGCGACGACGACAACAACAACAAAAACTCACCAAGAACCCCAGACTACGGCTACTTCCAAAACTTCCGGCCCGCCCCCGTCATCCCCAAGCAGGTCTACCGCTTCGAGCCCAGCACCGGCGTCATCCAAGTCGTCGCCGACGGCTTCGTCGAGAGCAACGGCCTCGAGTTCTCGCCCGACCACAAGACCCTGTACGTCAGCGACACGGGCGCCCAGCAGTTCACCAAGAACGACACGGGCCCCGGCACCATCTACGCTTTTGATGTTGTCGACGGCAAGCGCCTCGCCAACCGCCGCACCTTTGCGTTCTGCGACATCGGCTTCCCCGACGGCGTCCACGCCGACACCGACGGCAACGTGTGGGCCGGCTGCGGCGATGGCGTGCACGTGTTCAACCCTGATGGCATCCTGCTCGGCAAGATTTTTGTGGGCGAGACGAGCAATAATTTTGCCTTTATTCCCGGCGGCGTGTTGGTTTTTAGCAACTATCGGCTTTGGCTCGTGGAGAATGTCAAGGCCCAGGGGAGAGAGGTTTGCAAGGACTTTGGTGTGGGGTGTTGATGGTCCGTAGGGTAGGTGTGGTGGCTGAAGGGGGGCTTGTGTCCCGCTTGTGTAAATATCTGTAGATAATCCTATGGTTATTTGTCCGTGGCACTGAGCTGCGTGTGAAAGGAGGGAAACAATTTTCAATCGGTGGCCTACGTGAAGTATCATTTACATTCTGACAGCGACCCAGCCTTCGCAGTGATTTGGTAGCACATGACCAGCTGCTTAACTCCATCCGTGCATAAACTAACCGGAACAATGAAACAAAATAGATTTACTAGCTCATATCATCTCCTGGTCACGAGAAGCGGCCAATCAAACCGAGAACCTTTCTCCCACACAGCTCTCGACAAGACGTGACTCGGACCCCGCCCAACATCAAGCCTCACTCACCGTCTCGCGCGCCGCCGCCTTCTTCTGCCGCACCTCCTCCTCCCCCTCCGCCTCCCCCACAGATCCCCCACCCCCATCAACCACCCGCACGACCCCGTCCTCCACCTCGCCCGTCGACCCCGCCGCCTTCGCCGCCTGCTTCTGGACATACCACCTTTCCACCCCGCCCAGCACAACCGCACACCACCCCGTCAACGCCACCACAAACACCAACCCAACCACATACCCCCGCGTGCCCTTATACTCCGGCGCCTCGCTCGCAGGGAAAAGATATTGCGACGCGGGCGTCGCGCAGGCCTGGCCGACGCTCATCATGATGGCCATGGTGAAAGCGCGGAGCTGGCGATCGCCGCCGCACAGGGAGTTCAACCAACCCGACAGCAATGGCGAGAAGCAGCCGTAGCAGCCTTGCAGGAAGAAGGCGGCCATCTTGAGGGCGGTGGATGATGGCCAGATGACGTATACGACGTAGGAGAGCGTCATCAGCGTGCCGACGACGAGGGTGACGGGGGCGCGCGTGCCGAGGGAATCGGCGGCGATGCCGGTGGTGGTCATGAAGATGAAGTTCTGTCGGGAGGTTAGCTGGGGGGAGGGGATGGGATGGGATGGGATGGGGATACGTACGACGGCGCCGACGACGGTGGGGATGTTGTTGATCTGCGGCACGCTGTAGCGGTTGCGGCCGTCGGCCGTCTTCTCCGACTTGAGCCACAGCGCCATCCACGTCTGCACGCTGGAGCCGCAGGTCAGGGACCACAGACTGCGGGTACGTCGTCGTCGTCAGTAAGATCACCAGACCGCACGCTTTTCCTTCCTTGCTCCCGCAATGGGCCAGAGAGAGAGAGAGAGAGAGAGAGAGAGAGCAAACGAAAGTGGATAGAGAGGGGGGGAAAGCACAACTCACCTCCAAGCCACACAAAACACATAAAGCTGCCAACTCCCCGCCACCCTCCTCACAACGCTCCAATCCAACCTCTCCTTCCCCCCGCCCCTCCCCTCCTCTTCCATCCGCTCCACCGCGCGGCCCCTCTCCCACCCATTCAACCACCACGCCCTCGTCGTCTCGGGCGTATCCGGAAAACACACGACGCCATACACCACCACCGGCACCGCCAACACAAAATCAAACACGAACAGCCACCGCCAGGCGCTCATCCCCGCGCGCCCATCCATCCCCGCATACAGCGCGCTCTGCAGGTACCCCGAGAACATCTGCCCCAAGACCCCGCTGATGACGAAGAGGGCGGAGCGCCGGCCCAGCTCGGACACGCGGTACCAGGAGCCGATGACGTAGTGCAAGCCGGGCAGGGCGGCGGACTCGAAGAGCCCGATGAAGAAGCGGAGGATGTAGATTTGGGTGGCGGTTTGGGTGCGGTGCAGGCCGAGCACGAAGAGGGACCAGGTTAGGAGGCAGGAGGGGAGGTGGAGGCGTGGTGGCGTGATGGTTAGGATGAGGTTGGAGATGGGCGCGCCGAGGATGTAGCCGATGTTGTAGTAGGTTGTCATTAGGTTGAGCTCGTTGCCGTCTGGGGAGCGGGGGTTAGTGAGGGTTTGGTGGCGGGTGTTTCGCGGCTCGTTTGAGGGGGGTTTTTGGGACGGGGGATGTTGGGTTGGGGGGCTGCGTGGGCGTGGATGCGGTGGGTGAGGGAGGGGGCTACGAACATAGGCCGAGCTCTTCTTTCATGCCCGAGACGTAGGCGTTGGAGATGTTGGTTTGGTCGAGATATTTGATGAAAAAGGTCTGCGAGGTCGTGTCAGTATAGCGAAAGGATACGTTATGAACTGGTTTGTTGAAGGAAAAGAAAAGAAAAAAGGCAAAGAAGCAGGCAAGTGGCTTTCGAACTCACCAGACAGCTATAAGACAAGATGAAAATATCGAGCTTGCGAATTAACCACTTCTCCTCCTTGCTCGTCCCAGGCTCATGCCAGTGCCAGATAGACGGCCGCGCCCGAGCGGGACTCGGCTTCAGGCTGTTGAGGATCCCCATGGCGAGCTACAGTGGTGGAAGAGCAGAGGATGAGCAGCGTCGATCTCGCACACACTGCACCGATCCGGTCCCTTTTGTAGCAACCAACGCGACCGATCGTCCGACCACTAACTGCTACCACCTCACGTCTTGGCGTGCCGAAAGGCGAAAAGATAAAAAAACCGCCGTGGTCGATGGTGCAATCGGGCGCTCGGTGCATGTCCGACGACCAGGGGAACGACGAAGCAAGAGTGGGGCACACTGCAGCACACCACCGATGCAACATGCGGAGAAGGGAGCCGAAGACCGGGTTACATAAGGCCCGCACCGGTTCTAGCATCTGTCTCCCTTGTTATTCGCCTCTCGGCCATTCCCGCACCACAGGACCGGAAGCTACCACGAAATGCCGCGCATCGAACTCAACGGCGCCGACTTCAACTACAGCATCGCCGGGCCGTCCGACGGCCGACTGATCATCCTGCTCCACGGCGGGAGAGGTTTCGGTATGTTATATTCGGCAGCACTTTCGATCAATCCGGGAGGCTGTGGGAGGAAAAAAAACAGCGGACACGGATTTAACTGACGAGAACACCCTTGCTACCTACTGACCATCCCTGCAGGTGATCACCGCTCGGATTTCAGGGCGTACCAGCCGCTCGCCGATCGCGACGGATACCGCATTCTGGGCTTCGACTTCCGCGGCCACGGCGGCAGTTCTTGCTCTCCGCCTTACACGTTTGCGCAGCTGGTGGAAGACATCGAAGCGTTCAGGCAGCACTTTGCGGGGGAAGACAAGGCGGTCATTGCGGGGGGCAGTTTCGGGGGGTACCTTGCGCAGCAGGTGTGCATGATGCCTCCCCCTGCGTACTGGAGAAGTGGTTTTGCTGATTCTACAGTAGTACGCCATAACGTATCCGGATAAGGTGTCGCATCTGGTGCTGCGCGGGACGGCGCCGTCTCATCACCGTGAGAAGAAGCTTCCGCGCTCTTCTGAGGGAATAGATGTGCTGACTTTCGCTGCCCACCAGATGAAGCAGAAGCGCTGAGCACGTTCGAGGCGCGGCTGCATCAGGCTCCGAATGCGTCGATAGAGATGGTGTATAAAGTGTTCTCCGCCTTCGAGGACGACGAGGAGTTTCGGCTTATCATCTTCGCGTTGAACCCGTTATACGTCGAGACGTACAACGCGAATGCGGGGCTGAAGAAAGCTCGAGATACCGTGTTTCGTGCGGAAACTCATAGTAAGTGGCATGAGACATGTGCAATGTGATGGAGACTGAAGCTGCTGCGTAGATGCGTTGTATTCGGAGCAGGAAAAGTACTTTGATTACCGGAACGACCTGCACAAAGTCACGGCCAAGACTTTGATCGTCGTCGGGGATCAAGATTGGATTTGCCCGCCGAGTAGGTGCTTATGGAGAAGTTGAACCGCGCGAGGCGCTGACCGAAAATTCTACAGATCAGTCGAAAATCATTGCGGAAAAGATCCAGGGTTCGCGATTGTTGGTTGTTCCTGGAGCAAACCACTCGGTGCAGGTTGAGAAGAACGCCGAGTTCTTGGAGGCTGTGAGGGAGCTTCTGAAACAATAGACAGAAGAATGGAAGATGCCGGGCAAAGGTGGTGGTGTGGTTCCGAGATCGGCTATCACGCAAGAAGCCGACCCGATGGCATGTCGAGCCAACCTCGTGAGATGCGGATCCCACCCAAGAAAATTCCTACCGAACACCGTGCGCGTGGGCTGCAGATGATGCACCGTAAAGCGGATGACTGGCCCGTTACGGCAACGGTGATGGCTGTGGAGGAATTCATCATTATTGTCCACGTCCCGTGAAACCGCTCCGTCGCACGTAGACATTTCGCAGCCATGGCATCCATCCCGCCTGTTTCTATCACCATTGGTCAGTCGTGCTTTTGTAGTTAGTTGTGAGGTCGATGCTGATGCCCTCCAGACCGCGGTGGGACCTTCTGCGATGTGTGGGCGCACACGGCCGATGGCAAGGAGACCATATTCAAGCTTCTGTCCGTCGACCCTGCGTCTTACCCAGATGCGCCCACCGAAGGCATCAGACGAGTGCTGGAGCAGATAACCGGACAATCGATACCAAAGGGCCAGCCCATCGACGGTAGTTTGATAGAATCAGTCCGAGTTGGAACGACCGTGGCCACAAAGTCAGTCACGCTTCTTTCCGCCGATCCACCCATGACTAACCCGGCGACAGTGCTTTGTTGGAACGCAAGGGAGAACGCTTCGCCCTGCTGACCACCGAGGGTTTTCGGGACATCTGTCGCATTGGCGACCAGACCAGACCGGATTTGTTCGATCTAAACATCCGCAAGCCGGGCGTGCTTTACTCTCAGGTTGTCGAGGTCGCCGAACGTGTGACTGTAGAGGATTACGTTCTTAATCCCCATCCGGCGGAGATTGACTTGTCCGATCCCGACCTCGTCAAGACGGCGAGTGGAGAGGTAATCCGGATTCTAAAGAGACTCGACCATGCTGCCGTCAAAGGGCAGCTTCAACACCTGTACGATGAAGGCTTGCGCTCTTTGGCCATTGGCTTCTTGCATTCTTATCTCTTCCCTGGTGTGTTTCTCAACTCAATCTTCTCCGCTTGATGCTGAACCTCACATACTCTAGACCACGAACAAGCAGTAGCACAGATTGCCCGCGATGTGGGATTTGAACACATCTCGCTGTCCTCGGACTTGAGCCCCAACATCAAAATCCTGCACCGCACCACCTCCGCCTGTGCTGATGCGTATCTCTCGCCCACGGTCAAGAAATATGTAGACGGATTCATCTCCGGCTTTTCCGTCTTGCCAAAAAGAGTAGACTTTATGCAGTCAGATGGCGGTCTCAGCGCAGCGTCGAAGTTCACCGGCTTGAAAGCCATCCTAAGCGGACCGGCGGGCGGAGTCGTCGCCATTGCCCGAACGTGTTACGATCCCTCTGAGGGTACTCCAGTCATTGGGTTCGATATGGTTGGTTTCAATGGGAACGGGAAGACTGAACGTGGCTAACGTGAATAGGGCGGAACAAGCACAGATATCAGCCGCTTCGACAAGGTGTTCGAGCACGTTTTCGATACCACCATCAGCGGGACCACCATAACCTCGCCCATGCTTGACGTCAAGACCGTAGCCGCCGGTGGCGGATCAATCTTGAGCTGGAGGAACGGCCTCTTCGTTGTCGGTCCCGAGGTAGGTCTCACTGTTGTATCCGGAACAGGCCACCGCTAAATATCCACAGAGCGCCGGTGCTCACCCCGGCCCAGCATCGTACCGAAAGGGCGGTCCGCTCACCATCACGGATGCCAACCTGTTCCTGGGCAGGCTCGTGCCGGAGAAGTTCCCTTCCATCTTCGGCCCGCACGCGAACGAGCCTCTCGATGTCGAGGTCGTGAAGCAAAAGTTCCACGAGCTGACGGACGAGATAAACGATACTCTGGAGAACAAGCTCACCGCCGAAGAAGTGGCATCCGGATTCCTTGCCATGGCCAACGAGACGATGAGCCGCCCGATCCGCAACATCACCGAGGCCAGGGGTTTCGCCATCAACAAGCACAACCTCGCCAGCTTCGGCGGCGCCGGGGGCCAGCACGCTTGCGCCATCGCACAGATTCTGGGGATGCCGCGGATCATCGTCCACAAGTATTCATCCATTCTCTCGGCGTACGGCATCGGCTTGGCGGACATCGTGTCCGAGACGGCGGTCCCCGCGGCGTACGCATTCTCTGAGAAGACGCTGGACACGGTGCTGGAAAGATTCGAAGAGCTGAAAGCGCAGACCACGGCAGAGCTGGTTGCCCAAGGAGTGCAGGACAGCCTCGTGGAACATCAGTGCTACTTGAGCATGCGGTATGAAGGGTCGGACACCAATCTATCCATCCTACAGCCGCAGGACAATGACTTCCGCACAGCGTTTGTCGAAACTCATCGACGTGAGTTTGCTTTTGAGATGGCCAAACGCCCTATTGTCGTGGATGCCATCAGGGTGCGCGGGGTGGGGAAGAGCAGAGAGGAGGCTGTGTCGCGCCAGTCCATCTTCCAGGAGCTATCAAACATTGGTGACGGGACGTCTCCACAGACGCCAAATACCAGGAAAGTATTCATTGACGGCAGTTGGCAGCATGTGCCGGTATATGAGCTGGCCGGTCTGCCACCAAAGTCAGCATTCACCGGTCCCGCGCTTGTCATCGACAACACGCAGACAATCCTGGTGGAGACGGGCTGCAAGGTTTCGGTCCTCAACTCGCACATTATCATCAACCTACCCAGCAAAGAAACGATCAGCTCAAATTCAGACTTCTCGATCAACCCCGTCGAGCTCTCCACCTTCGCCAGCAGATTCATGTCCATCGCGGAGCAGATGGGCAACACGCTGCAGCGCACATCCATCAGCACCTCAATCAAAGAGCGGCTCGACTTCTCCTGCGCCCTATTCACTCCAGACGGCAAGTTGGTCGCAAACGCGCCCCACATCCCAGTCCAGTAAGCACACTCCACCCCCCCATTCGAGGTAGTAGCCCTCCCACTCACCGCAGCCCCACCAGCCTGGGCTCCATGCAGTTCGCCATCCAACACCAACACGCCCTCTGGGCCGGCAAGCTCCAACCCGGCGACGTGCTCCTCACCAACCACCCGGAGTGCGGCGGCACGCACCTGCCAGACCTCACCGTCGTCACCCCCGTCTTCGCCCCCACCACCTCCTCATCACTAGGGCAGGAGGAGGAGCAACAACTCATCTTCTACGTCGCCTCACGCGGCCACCACACCGACATCGGCGGCATCGGCATCACCAGCATGGTGCCGGACTCGAAGTTCCTATGGCAAGAGGGGCTCTCCGTACGCTCCATGCGGATCGTGCACGGCGGCGTCTTCGACGAAGCCGGAGTAAGGCAAGCCTTCGCCGACGTCGTCGGCTACGGGCCGGGCTGCAGCGCGACGCGGCGGCTGGACGACAACGTGTCGGACCTGAAGGCACAGATGGCGGCCAACCAGCGCGGCATCGTGCTGCTGCAGGCCATGTGCAGGGAGGCCGGCGTGCCGCGCGTGCAGCGCTACATGTACGGCATCCAGGCGACCGCGGAGCTGGCGGTGCGCGAGCTGTTTCGGCGCATTGCTGAGGAGCGCGGGGCCAAGGAGTCCTTATCCCCTTCCTCTCCCTCTCCCTCGCACTCCTCCTCCTCCGCCCCCTCCTCCCCCCCTGCCGTCCCCGCCGCCCCCGTCGTCCTCCGCGCCACCGACTACTACGATGACGGCACCCCCATCACCCTCGCCATCACCATCGCAAAAGACCCCACCACCGACCAATACTCCGCCACCTTCGACTTCACGGGCACGGGCCCGCAAACCCTCGGCAACATGAACTGCCCCCCCAGCATAACCCACAGCGCCGTGATCTATGCTCTGCGGTGCCTCATTAATCTCTCCATCCCGCTCAACCAAGGCTGCCTAGCCCCCGTCCGCATCGTGCTACCCCGCGGCACCATCCTCAACCCCACCGCGGGCGTCGCCGTGTGCGGCTCCACCATCGCCTCGCAGCGCGTCACCGACGTCATCCTGCGCGCCTTCGGGGCGTGCGCCGCGAGTCAGGGGTGCGCGAACAGTTTCGGGTGGGGCGCGGGCGGGAGGGATGCCATTACGGGGGTCGTGACGAGGGGGTGGAATTACGGAGAGGCGTTGGGGGGTGGGAGTGGCGCGGGGAGGGGGTGGGCGGGGGCGGATGCGGTGCAGGTGCATAGCACGAATACGAAGACGACGGATGTGGAGGTTATTGAGAAGAGGACGCCGGTGGTGGTGAGGAGGTATGCGGTCAGGACGGGGACGGGCGGGCGGGGCAGGTGGGGCGGCGGGGAGGGCGTAGTGAGGGATGTCGAGGCGAGGGTGGGGTTGAGATTTAGCATTTTGAGTGAGCGGAGGGTGTATAGTCCGTATGGGATGGAGGGGGGTGGGGATGGCAGCGTGGGGAAGAATTATTGGGTCAGGAGGGGGGAGGGGGGTACTGGGGAGGAGGAGTGGATCTCGTTGGGCGGCAAGGCCGTCGTGGATGTGGCGCCTGGGGAGCGCGTTGTGATCTGTACGCCTGGTGGCGGTGGCTGGGGTGCGCCGCTTGAGGATGCTGCGGGCCTTGGGGATGTGCGGCCTCTGCCGACGCAGTAGGGTGGCATGCGTTGGTTGTTATTGCGGATGGCTCGAAAGAAGTCAATACTCTTGGGCTTTCGAGATTTCCTTTTGAACCTGACCGCCAGCACGCAAAGATTGCGGTGGTTGATGTGGTAGGTCAGTGCATCGATTCACAGGTGGGGGAAAATGATAAGTTCGCAATGGCATTCAGTTGCAGTAAGCCTTGTATCGCAGATAGGAGGACCATAAAACTACATTCAATGCAACGTAGCGAATGAGCATTGCAGACACGGATTCGCAAGCACTGTTCCTCCGGAAGGCTGCCGTGGCTTTCCGAGCGGGGTTTTACAGCCGGTCAGCTTGAGACCTTGGGCCCTAGCCTTGTGTAATGATAGTCAGTTGTACGACCCTCCCTGTTCCAACGTGGCTCTTTCCGCTGCTGCCTAGAGCGGGGTAGGACTTGACATCGTTCGTGAACCCGGCTGCCAGGCTGGACAACCTCTCGTCGCAGTCTTTGCCGATACTACTTCACCGGAGCTACTTTGGCCTATGATCCCCACCAGAATCAAGCACAAGAAGACAGCTTCACTGAAACGCGCTTGCTTTGTGCGTCATGGCGTGTCCTCAAACAACAAGAGCAACATCACCGGGCAATGGGACAGAACGACGCAACGTACAGTCCCCTGGAGATCCAGAAGTTCATGAAAGCCTGTGCGAGCGCTGTCAAGCCCTCCAGTTGGACGATCGCAAACTGAGACTTCTTCTGGACCACTGGGGAAATACACGCATTCCGCCTTCCCCCAGCATCGATGACAGCGAGATACTGTCGAGCGACGATGACAACGAATCATGTTCCAACAACGAAGAGGATGCGCTGGCCTTGGGTAATGATGACGAGCTACCTGCAAGTAGCGAGGGTGACCAGCTATCTTCAAACGGAAACAATGACGACTCACCTTCAAGCAACAATGACGACGAGTTATCTTCGGACGACGATGGAAATTGGTTCTTATCCATCCCACTCGATTATAGATTGACGGACGAACTACCGGACCTACCCAACTTGTCTCAATCTTCTCAGGAAGGATGCAAATTCTGCGCGCTCATGCTCATCGCTGTCCAACGAGAGTATCGCAGCCTCCGATGGTCCACAGAAAGCCCTGAGAAGCACCAACTCAGCATTCCCGACGCAAAATATGCGTGCAGGGCTGATGAAGGGCTTTATTGTCTTGGAATTCTCCTGGTGTTCCGTAGTAGAGATGCAGTCCACCGTGACACAGTCGTTTTCCAAGTCGGGTGTCCCGAAGGTATGTAGCACTTTGTGCAGCGACGAAGGAGCCCTTACTGACCTATCGTTCTTTGCTTAGGAGAATGCGCTTCGTGGCTGAGGATACACCGCAGGCCACTGGAACTCAACCCTCTCTCGGATAAAAATGCAACCATGTTCAGATCATGGCTGCACGATTGTCATGATTCCCATGAGAAGTGCAACCATGAGGGCCGCAGCAACAAACTTCCCACTCGACTTCTGGATGTAGGAGGAACTGAGTTCAATGTCGAACCTCGCCTTGTTATTCCTGCAGAGAATCCAAAGCTTTCGAACGCTATTGATATACCGTACGTGGCCCTCAGTCACTGTTGGGGGAAAAACAGTACGCCCCTCAAAACCGAGACTTCCTCGATAGCACAGAGACTGGAAAGCATACCTCTGCAATCGTTTCCGCCAACCTACAGAGATTCCATCTTATTGACCAGGTCATTGGGCATCCAGTACCTCTGGATTGACTCGCTGTGTATAATCCAAAACGACTCGGCGGACTGGGAGAAGGAGGCCACTACCATGTTTGACGTTTACCAGAAAGCACATGTTACCTTGTGTGCTCTGGTCAATTCCTGCGACGATGGATTTCTTCCACAAGCCAGATCGACTGCTGAAATCCCCTTCAGATCTTCATTAAATCCTCAAGTGTACGGGAATTATTCGTTGCACGAAGTATGGCCACGCTCGGCTAAGTGCGATTGATTCAATGAGGTGACAGACTCATGGAAGAAATTCCTCCTTGACAGTGAATGGAACCAAAGAGGATGGACCTGGCAAGAAGCGCAGTTCTCATCAAGGAAGCTGATATGCGGTCTGCAGATGTTCTACTACTACTGTGATTTTACGATGCACTCGGAGGATTGTTTACCTATGGCTAACAGATGGAATCCGAGCAGCATGGCCGATTTCAAGGGAGCATCCGGAAATCGAGAAGACGCGCTGGTCTCTTACAACATCTGGTATGAAATGTTGGACACCTACATGGGCAGGTCCTTGACTTTTCAGCAAGATCGCTTGCCGGCTGTCTCCTCAGTCGCTACGATTATTGCCGACAGGACGGAAGACCAATTCATTGCTGGTCTGTGGAAGGCGGATCTGCATCGCGGACTGCTCTGGTTTACCGATCCACCTTCAACGGAGGGTATTTACGGGCTTTGCAGCCTCATCCAGCGGTTGAGGAATCCTGATCCATTCGTCGCACCCTCTTGGAGTTGGGCATGCATACCAAAGGAAAAGATTTGGGAACCCGATGAGGATATCGACCCAGAATGTCAGATTTGCGAATCTCACACAAAGATTGATGGTCTCAACCCGTTCGGGCGGATCAAAGAAGCCCATCTCGTCATACTTGGACAATTGTATCGCATCCATAGGACTACTATATCCGAGTTCGGACCTTACGATCTGTGCCAAGTTGTATATATCGCAAGATCTTCGGGTTTATTCTTGGTGAGATACGTTTTGGACTGGATGACCACCGATCAAGAGCTATCGGATAACAGTCTGAGTGATGAATGCGCCTCGACGGAGGGAAATGGGCTATTTATGCTGCTAATATATAGCACTCCCACCGCGGAAAGATCCTGGCGTGATCCACGACAAAAGGGGCTAGTCCTGCACTACACGGCAACTGAAGATGTATACCGGCGGATTGGCAGGTTCGAGATAAGCGGACGGAGGGATTTTTTTGAATCCGAGCCGAAGAGAAAGATCAAGCTGGTTTGACCAGTGAGGAGGTGGTGCAACAGAGCCTCGCACCAACAGCTGGAGGAGGCGGACACGTCGGGGTCGTCCTCGTTGGAGAAGGCCTTGCGGGCGTATGGCGGGGTGTTGAAGAGACTCGGCGTGTGGGGAAGGGATTGTGCGGGAGTGAGAAAAGATGTGGCGTGGACGCGGCCGGTGGTGGGGGTAAGGGAGTTGTTGGCGATGCGCGAGATGGCCCCGGGTTGCAGGCGGTGGAGAAGGATCTCGAGCGGGGAAGGGAAAGCGGTGCGTTGGCGGTCGAGGAGTTGGAGGCGTTGGCCGGGTTTGGAGATGGGTTGGGAGGTGACGTTGCAATTTCCTCTTTTTTTTTTTTTTTTTTTTTTCGTTGGTGGATGCGCGGTGGCAGGAGGGGTGTGACGTGGAGACTGAGCTCCTGGTATGGGGAGCGACTACCAGCGGAAGGGGGGATTTCTACTTCAACGCTGAGGATGTGCATGGTTAACGACGGCGAGACGAGCTCTGATGTGGTAATAAAGAAGCGTTCATTAGATGGCAAGCGAATCAACATCACACCGCTCCCTCTTATCCTGTGCCGGCCATGGTATGCGATGGAAAGGCAGCAGCATCCCACTGCACAAGCTGCTCCCAGGGCTCCAAGCTCGCGCCATCAAAGAGTCGCTCCATCCCCTCAACCGCACACGCCTCGTCCCAACCCACGTCACCCCCCTCGAGCCACCCCTCCCCATCCCCAGCAAACAGCCCCTCAAAATCCCCCGCGTCCTCCACCATCTCCCCACCCCCCGACGCCCCACCAGACGAACTCCCCTCATCAACCACCATCTCCGGCGTCGCACCCTCCCGCACACCAGCCGCACCCTCCCGCCTCCTCCCCTTCACCCCCGCCGCATACACCCCCGGCGTCACCCCAAACGCCCTCCGAAACGCACCATGCAAATACCTCGGCGCGCGCCTAACCTCCCGCGCCACCTCCCTCCACACGACCTCGCCCCCCTCCCTCTCCAGCACCCTTCTCGCGCGCTCCGCCGCCCTCCTCCCGCCACGATCCTCGCCCTCGCCAACCACCGCATCGCCATCGCACTCGGCCAACTCGGGCGGGGAAACAGCGCCGGTGCCCGTCTTGTCGCCGCCGCCGATGTCCGGCCGGCACCGCTTGCACGCGCGGTACCCCGGCAAAGCGGCGACGGCGGCGGCAGCCGAGTCGTAGAAGTCGATGTTGGCGCGGCGCGCGAGGCGGGCGGGGCACGTGGGGCGGCAGTAGATGCGCGTGGAGCGGACGGCGTAGACGAAGGAGGTGTGGGCGTGGGGGTCGCGGGTGGCGAGGGCGCGCCAACGCGCGTGCGGGGTGGTGTATTGCGGTGGTTGTGGTGGTGGGTGAGTGGACATTTTGTGGTGTGGTGGTGGTGATGGCCTTGGTCCGAGTCCGTAGGTTGTCCGTAGGTGTGGGGCTGTGGCTGTGGCTGTGGCTGGCTGACGCGTTGGCGCTGGCGTTGCTGGTGGGAAAGGAGGTCGCTGTTTTTGGGCGGTGTGGGTATGCGCGATGATGGAGCAGTAAGTCTGAAGGGCGTGGAGAAAATGCGTTGGAGTGTTCAGAGAAGTTGATGTGAAGTGTTGATGGATGAAGTAGAGTTGACGGCGATTGCGGCTTATCACGAGCCAAAAGGCATGCTGCTGTGGAATTGACCAATCAGCGCGTGACCAGGGTCCCGGAATATCCGGCAGTCGCGCCCCCACCGCCACAATCCTACAGACACAGTGACACTGAGCGCACTAATCCTTCAGGCACCGGGAGATACCTTTTAAAGATCGAGTCCGGTCCCAGCAAGCCAAACAAGCTCTGCCAAGCTCACCCCTCGCGAACCCCAAAGAAAGACGTCCCTGTGCCAGCCAAGCCCAACGAGCGCGCGCGCTTGCCCAAATCGGCATTTCGATTCGCGCGCGAACGAGCCCACACACCCTCGCTTCATCTTTACCCGGCGACAAACCAACCACATCATCACCGTGACTCCTCCACCCACTAACTCGAACTACCAAGTCCCACTATAACCTTCGAAACCATGACCGCCGCCGACAACCCTCCACCGGCAGCCGCCGCCGCAGCCGCAGCCGACCCGACCTTCCGCAACTACACGCCCGCGCGCGCCGCCGCCTACGCGCGCGCCCGCGGCTCCTACCCGGCGGCCCTGTACGACGTCATCCTGGCGCGGCACGCGCAGACGGGCGGGCGGCAAGGCACCGTTCTGGACGTTGGCTGCGGGCCGGGCAACATGCTGCGGGAGCTGGCGCCGGCGTTCGAGCGCGCCATTGGATGCGATGCGGGCGAGGAGATGGTTCAAGTGGCGGAAGCGCTGGGGGGGACTACGGGGAATGGGGGGGAGGTGGTGTGGAAGAGGGCGGGGGCGGAGGAATTGGCAGAGGTCTTGGGTGGGGAACGGGCTGGTGTGGATTTGGTGACAGTGGCGATGGCGGTGAGTTGGCTGATTTCAGGGAAAACAAGAACAGACGCGGAGGAGAGTGCGGGATCGGCTTGCTGACAGCAGCGGTGATGTGTAGGCGCATTGGTTCGATATGCCCGCGTTCTGGAAGCAGGCCGCGCAGTTGGTCAAGCCGGGCGGCAGCGTCGCCATCTTTGCCAAGTGCTCGTTCTTCTGCCGTACGTCTCTTCTCCCCCTTACTGCCCTCCTTCCCGCTCTCTCTCTTTTCCTCTCTCTCTCTCTCGTCGTCGGCTGACCGAGCTGCTGCGTCCGGGCTGACACCACCCAAAACCCACCAGACCCATCCACGCCCAACATCGCCGCCGTCCAACGCGTCTTCGACACCTTCGAGCGCGTCTCACTCGCGCCCCACTCACTCCCCGGCAACCGGCTCTGCCGCGACTTCTACCGCGACCTCGCGCTGCCATGGCAATCAGACAACCCCTCCCCCGAGTTCCCCGAAGCGCTCTTCGAACGGCACACGTGGAACGTCGACGGCGCGCTGGATGGTCCGGACGGCGACGACTTCTTCGGTGGCAGCGTGATGATGACGCCGGCCAAGATTGCCGAGTTGCTGGCGTCGACCGGCCCCGTGCAGAGATGGAGGGAGGCGCATCCGCGGGAGGCGGGGACGGAGATGGATGCTGTCAGCGTCATGTTGAGGGAGCTGGAGGGAGTGGTGGGGGTGGGCGGGGAGGTGAAGATGGGGATGGGGTATGCGTTGTTGTTCTTCAAGCGGAGGTGAGCGTTTGAGGCTCTTACTTCCGATTGATATGAGCGATATCGAGAAAATGCTCGATACGAGCCCGGTGCAGAGGTGTTCTGAGGCGCATTCTGATAGGGTTGGTATTGAGATAACTCCTAATCATCGGGCCATGAGAATGAGCGGCCATCCACAGTGAACAAAAGGTTGGCTCATATTGCTTGCTTGGATTACTTCGTGTGTTTTCTATCTATCACCATGCGCAGTACCATGGAGACAAGTCGTTCGGTTGAGGAATAATAACAGGTTAATTGAGTTAAGCCGAGATAACCAATCTGACCGCACAAAAGACAGGTTCCCTTCCGCACCGATTCCACTGCAGTTTGTTGTCCGCTATCTTGATTCAGATGAGTTGTTTCAGGATGTAACGCCTTCCTGCGCTGGCGCACTCCACGCTGGCACCTCCTGCCCAGGCACCGCCTGTGATACCAATTTTCCCACTGGGTTGGGCTGTCCCGAAGGGGATTGGAACGGGATGTTGAGGCTCAGAACACAAAACGGTGGAGAGGCTGGGCGTGACGAGATTGGAAAGGCCAGTAGGTTTGCTCGGGGCCGGGAGAGACAGAGAGTTGAGAGCATGGGCTGTGAGAGTTTCGGATAGACTGCATTCCCAGCATCAGCAAACTTCCACTTCACCTACCTCCGCTCGACACGGGCGGAGTGAAAATCTTTTCTTTTCTTCAAGTAAGTCCCTTGAAAAAATTATTAACAGCTAATAAGACTACAACAAAGGGCCGAGAAAAAAAAATCCAAACGAAACCGATACGCTACACCTGCTCCGTACTGTCGTTCCGCCGCGCCTCCACTCTCTCCCTCGAGTTCTGCTTTTGGATGTCGCGGTCGAAGAAACGCTTCATGCCCAGCCACGGGCTGTTGACCGGACTCGGCCCGGTGAAGACGAGGGCGTCGTACAGGAAACTGCCGGCGACGGCGCCGACGAAGGGCATGAGCAGCGGCACCCAGAAGTAGTAGTTGCCCGTGGTCCACACCTCGCGCGGGTAGCCCACGGCGCTGGAGAGCAGGCGGCCGGAGAAGTCGAGGGCGGGGTTGCATGCGCCACTGTTGGAAAATCAAGTCAGGATGTCGAACGTGTATAAGACAGGAGAGGGGGATGCAATCACTCACCCGGTTTCCCAGCCAAAGGCGACGCCGACGCCGTAGAAGAGGAAGAACATGGCCAGCGGGAAGAAGTTGCCGCCGGCCTTGGAGATACCGTTGTTGTAGTCGTCCTTGAGCGCGAAGACGACGGCGGTGATGAGGCCGGACGGGATGATGACGGAGAAGACCTGCGACGCCTGCGGCACGAACGTCTGCGGGTACGTCGCCATGATTTGAGCGGTGGCTTTGGATGCGGGCGGCACGATGCGCGCCCCCGGCCCCGAGTACCAGTCGATGGCGGAAATGTAGTTGCCGTACACCATGGCGTTGGCGACGAAGGCGCCGAGCAGCTGCGCCAGCACGATGGACGGGAACGACTTCCACGGCAGCCCGCGGAAGAGACATGCTGTCAGCGTGATGGCCGGGTTGAGGTACGAGCCCGAGTCGCCCGAGATGTAGATGCCCAGCATGACGCCGATGCCCGTGCTGGGAGCAGGTTAGTCGACACGCAGACTGTAGGAGGTGATGGATATACACGACTTACCCCCATGGCACCGACATGAAGGAGCCGTAGCCGAAGCCGCCGGGTGCGGTTTCCATGCCCGCGCTCAGCGTCGCCTGCGCGATGCTGCCGTTGTAGAAACACGACAGCACCATGACGCCCAGGAACTCGGCGAACGGCTCCTGCAGCGTCTGCCGTATCCTCGACCACATAAGGTGCTCCGCACCCGAGAAGTGGCGCTTGGGCGGCATGTTGTCGTCGAGACCGACGAGGGCACGTGCGCTGCGCCGGCGGTGACGATGTCCACCGCCATGGTCGGATTGGGACGGCGATAGGGGAGGGCCCTTGTAGTGCGGAGAGCTCGAGTTGTCGTCGGATTGGATGGCCGTATCTGGAGAATCCAGGTCCCACGTGAGGTTGCTGTTGGGCGGCATGTCTGCTGCTGTTGGTTGCAGGGGGGAAGGGGATGGTGATTTTCAGGATTGACTCGAGCAAACACGGGAAAGGTTATATGCGATTTTCGCATTTCGCCCTGGGATTTGCCCATGGGAAAATTTTCGGCATGGTTGATTTTTTCGCGGTGACGTTCGTCCACCCGATGACGACACATGCGAGATCATGGATCGGTGTCGTGTTGGCTCATCGGACCTTTTCTGGCGAGATGTCAGATACCAGATATCAGATAGCCGTTGATGGACCCACTTGCCACGGAACGTATGCCGGTGGCGAGGCGCGCCGCAACTGAAATTAATATCCATCCGTGCCAGCCTCCTGTTTCGCTGCTGCATGGGTGGACCGAACCAGACTTGGACTGTCATTGCATCGTCATGCCCGAAACACTTTCAGGAGCCTCATGTTCTCGACCGGGCGGCAGCTGCAGATGGCGCCAGCATATTCCTTCTTTGTAGTGGGCCGTACGAACTACAATAGTGGGGACGGGCTCTTTCCCTGGCACTGAAACACTTGCTGCCGGCGATCCCATGTGCGGTGGCTGTCCTGGTGGAAGCGCTTCCCGTTAGCCCCGTAACGGGGACAAGAAAGTAGACGTGCGACGTGCGTTTTTTTGGTGGGGCCGGTTGGGACGAGGTTTGTCCGGGTGGCAGGTGTAGCCCGATTGGAACCTAAGGGATGGCGTTCTGGTCCAGGGAAAAAGTTCACCCGTTGATGACGACGTCCCGTCATCCACTTCATGATCGAATCCCGACGAAATGAATCAGACGGTGGGATTGGTGATGGCTGGAGTTTGCTTAAGGGGCGGTCAGTGGACTACGGATGGTATGCTCATAGTGCATCCCACAGCCGTCTTATCGCAATTCTCTGCTTGTTTCACCCCCGGAGATATGAGTGGTTGAGCAAACTCTGTCAGTTGTCTTGCATTTGGGCTGCATTTGTTGATGCGTGCGTAGGCTGCCAATGCTTTGCCTAACAACAGTTCCCGGTTGTCGTTCAAAAAGCCCTCAGTGATTTCTCTTTATTACAGCTTGCATAGAGTCGTCTCATACCGTGCGGTACGTACTCTATGCAAAATGACGCAATATCAGTGTTGCCGAAAGCCAGTCTCAAGTGTTCAAAAATATGGAGACAATTCGGAGCCTTCTCCGGTAACGGATTGCCCCACGCCGCTTCGGAGGAGGTGGAGCCAACCTGAGGGGCTTCAAAGCCGATCTGATGATACCGACGCAGATAAATACCATTCGAGAAACTGTACCGACTTGCATACATACGGCAGCTCCGTGATGAGTTGGTCAACTGCGGCAGTGTAGAATTTGCCCCAACCACTAAAGCCAAAAGAAATAGCACACACCCATGTGCCTTCCACACAGATTCCAAAACACAATATTTAGGTAGGTAGTTGAATACAAGATCCAGACGTAAATGCACGAATTTAAAATTTACATTCATATCCGTATCTTGTATTCAACTACCTATCCCATGTGAAATCGTTTTATGGCAGATCCGGGTGGGCAATTTCTTTTGTCACCCGCCGTGCTCCCAACCTCACCTCGGCCGTAAAACCATCTTCGCCGCCCGCCCCAAAGAACGAACGCCGGCGCCGTCGATTTGATGCGCTGACCGGAAGGCCGTGTCGTCTCTTTGTTGTACCTGAGTCGACCAGACAAGACGCCCAAAAAGGCTGCGGGTGGGAGATCGACGGCGCTACAGCAGATCATGCCTCCTGCGGTCTGAAAGCTGTCTACTGCCCAAGCGAAATCAAATTTCCGCAATCCTCGGAATCCGCCACCGTTGGCGAGGGAAGCCATCGGCGGAGTCTTGGGCAGAAACGTTCGGGGAAACGTGTTGTGCCAATCCATTGCCTCGAAAGGGCACGCCCACATGCATTTCCAATCCGAGAAATCCTCGCCATTCGGAAGATGGCGCAGGATGCGCTCTTCTTCGGGAAGGTCCAGGTTTTCATGTCGCTCCCTTAGAGCTCTTTTGTAAATGAATTCGAAGAAGGGTGTGAGGAATTGCGCCCATTCGAGAATGTGGGCTTCAGTGAAAGAGTATGGGACTTCCCGCAGGAAGGAGTTCATCGTTGGCGTGCGGTATAGGATGACCCATGCACACCGAGGGTGTTCTCGGAGGAAGGCGAGCCTCGAAAGCAGGCGCTTTGTACCCGAAACCATGTTGTCGCTCGGGTTAGCAACATTTGTTGACTGGTTGATGTACTCTCGTAAGATCTTGCTTGTCCTCTTGTTTGTCTCTCGCGCTTTGGTGGTAATGATTGTCCAAACTAAGGACTCTTCCCAGTTGGAGTCCGTAGGTGCAATCCTTGCGTTTACTTGACGGTGAGCAATTGAGGTCAGCTCGTCGGGGCTGATTTGCCCATGTCGAAGGCGGTGTTCTAAGCTGAGCCGTTCATCCTCAACGAGGGCGTTCAACAGAGGTTTATCAGCGATGCTTCTCTGGGCCTCCATCTGATGGACATTCTCGCGTGGCATTGACCCGACCAGCTCGATAAATCTGTGGAATATCGATTTGAACGCCTGCAGAGGGCTCTTTTTGGAATTGAAACCATAATCGGCCCCGGGAATATGCGCAAGCGTATTCGACACGCCCACCGGCTTTGGGCGCACGGAGCGCAAAATCGAGAATTCCGTATCGGCCCAGGTGATGGTAGATCTGGATACTCGATAGGATCGGGGGTTCTGAAGGCGCTGAGCTGGGTCCGGTTCGTCGTGCTCGTTCTTGATCTCGAACTCGTCTGCATCGAAGAAAAACTCTGCATCGTCCAAAATAAACTTAACCTCCCAACGACTGTACTGTCATTATCGATAGAGTAGTTCATCATTGCCGATGATAGTACAGGCTCCGACAAATGTTCCGGGATGGGATCCGTAACCAACTTCTTTACGCTCGCTGGCATGCTCGTTGGTTGAGGAGGAACCTGCTCCAATGAGTTCCTTGACCGAAGCGTAGAACTTCGTTTGTAGCTCGATCATATTCTCCGTGCAGGCGTGCTGGTGTGCGACCTTGAACTTCTCGTCCTCGAGGCTGTCGCTCACCAACCAGATCCTGGTGAGCACAAGGAAGTCGTGGTGATGCTTCTCGCAGAGCACCTTGACTTCGTCCATCTTCTGAACTGTCGACTTGAGAGCCGCCTTTAGTTCGCACTTCTTCCGGTAGGTGAGTGTCATAGTCTCGAGCCAGTCATCGCTGATAACAGTTGTCATGATGACGGTGTTTTTGTTGTGGATCTGGCGGTGCAGGTCAGCGATGGAGTTGACGTGAGAGGGAGTATGAGGTGACTGCCTACCGTTTCTGTGGTTGCAACATGACGTCGGACGGCGGGCACAATGGCCGAGCTTTGAAGGTTTAATCGGAAGTAGACTTTCGGGGTGGAGCTGGTGGTTGTTTGGGGGAGAGTCGAAGGGAGGGTGGCGAAAATATCTTGTGCGCGGTGCGCGAGACGCGCTGACGGAGCCCGACGATTATCCGGGCCTGGCTCGCCGCCAAAGCGGCAGCGACGCGCCTTCCACTTCTTGGTGATCTGCCAATCCCGGTGCACTTTCTGCAACTGTTTCCTGTACCGCTCCTTATCTCTTCTGCGGCGGCTTTCTCCTTGCCCAACCTCCCGATGGTTATGCTCCGTTGTTTTCCCAGGTTCCGGAGCGAAATGGCCTCTTCCTGAGCTGCGTTCGGGTCTGAACGGCGGTATTCGTGTTCAAAGAGTGAGTGGTCCACGAACCTCTCGCTCCTCGGCGGTCGTCACCGCTTGATCCGCTGCATGAAGCTTCGTATCGTCCAAAATCCACTCTGGCAATCCAAAGTGGCGTACGAAGGTCGGCTTGACTCTTTGCACAGTGGCCCGTAGCTCCTCAACCTTTCTCTGCAGCCCCGGAGAGTTGCACTCTGCTTCCATCCGCAGCGCAATTTGCGGAAGCACACGCACAGATGGAAAGGATTCTGCACAACAACGTGGAACGGAAAAACAAGCTCGTCCAGGAAATCAACGACATGGAGAACATACTGACCCGGAAAAGGATCGACTTTGAGCAATGGACCGCGCAATTCGAAAATAACAGGCAATTGCGATGGCCTGACATGGATCGTGCCTTCGATATATTCACCATGATTGGCATGATGATCTCGAGTAAAGTCGTTGACTATGTGCACGCCAATGTCGCTCAACATCTCTTCCGTATCCTCCATGGTATCTTATCTTGAAAAGATAACAAATTGTTGCCGTGGGTAGGCCTGCCAAGTGAACCTCGGTTCTCAATACGCGGCGGAAGAGTATGAGGTGGAACAGCAGCCGCGGACAGGGTCGGGTGTCAATCACGACAAGACATTGTTGCCGTAGGTATTCTGGTGGCTATACCTGGTTTCTCGAAGTGTGCAGGGTCGGTTTCGATATGAGACGGGTGGCGCGAGCGGAAACAGCCGTAAGAGCTTCTCGAAACGGACTTGGTCTAGGCTTCCTAAACTGTTAGCTTGCTGCATCTGAGGTACCTAACCGTTCCGAGAGTCATAGCGGAACTCTCGGGCAGCACCAAGCGCGCCGGTCATGACGTGGCTAAGCTAACGAAGTGAGGACTTGCATCTCACTTCTACAGCACCAGCGGTGCACGCGGTGGATCACACAGCAATGGAGCGCATCTGGGAAGTGGTACGAAATATTCTCGATGGCGCGGCAAGCAAGGCCGCAAAACGAGCAAGCGACGCCGCAATAGTACCATCCATGCTCACGTCCGTAGAGTTCACCCAACCTCATGACCAAACACCGTTCATTGCAACCAAACCAGTTCCACCATGTATGTCACCTCTCGCCAAACGCCGCCGACCCAAAGCAAACGACCAAACCCTCTCCCGCCGAGCGCGAAAAAAAAACCCCCCAGCACCCACCCACCAGCAAACCGCCCGACCCCACCAACGCGCCCACCCACCCAGCTCAAGGCATCCACCTCGCCCACGCCCCCACAATCTCACCCTTCCACTTCTCCCACGCATACTCCTCCAAACACCCATTAACACCCCCATCAAAATCCAACCGCACCACCACCCCCCATTCCCCCACCCCATCAAACCTCAGCGCCGTCTCCCCACCCTCATCCACAACGACCATAGGCTGCTTGACCGAGACCCACGCCCTCTCGCCGCGCCGCACGACGACGAACCAGTGAGCCTCGCGCGGGTCGTCGACGATCCAGAGACGCGTCTCGGCGGCGTCGAGGAGGGCGTGGGGGACGAAGAAGGCATTGTCGTCGTTGTCGTTGCGGCGGCGGGAGAGGCAACGGTCGCGGTCGGCCCGCAGGCGGGAGCGGAGGGATGGTCGGAGGGATGTGCGCATCGGCGCGGGGAGTTCCCACGTCTGGCAGCGGTCTGCGGGGGCGTCGTTGTCGTCGGGGACGAGCCAGTCGCGGAGGGTGGAGTGCAGTGTCAGTGGGATGTCTAGGATGCCTTGTGGTCGAGGAGGAGGTGGAGGTGGTGCGAGATCGCCGAGGTTGTTGGTGATGCCGGCGGCGGTGATGAGTTCGTTGAGGCGGACACCTACGGCATCGTCGAGTGGCTTGAGGCGGTCGCGCTCGTTGGGGATGGGGTCGCGCTTGATGGTGGCGCGGTTCTCCAACATTTGGATGAGGCGGTCTTCCAAGGCGGCTACTCGCCCCTCGAGGTCGTTGCTCCGCGAGGCGATGGCCTGCTCGAGCTGGGTGATGGCCTGATATAGCTGGGCGATGGCCTGGTCCTGGCGCGTGTTTGATTCGCTGAGCTGGCGGAGCGGTAGCATGACGGAGAGGCGGTGCATGACCTCGGCCTGGAGGGCTTGCAATCTGTCATCCATGGTGATAGGCTTTGTCGACTGGCTGGCGAGTCGTATGGGAATGACGGAGTCTCACACGGGATGACCGAGCGTCAAGTGAAATGGATGAGATGCGTCAATCGCCGTGCAAAGAATGATGAGTGGAGAAAGCTGGCAGCAGGTCGTCTGGGTGCTGCCAGATACCCTCTTCGAATTTTTCACAGGGTCCTCCATCGCAGCTGCCCGTCATTTGAGACGGACCCTGAAGAGTGTGACGTCAGTGCGAGTAGACCGCCGCATTCACCTCGCCGCGAAGATGCAGACTACGTTGCGCCTCGACTGACGGCCAGGAGAACAGTACCGTCGAGAAACAACATGGTGGGTTTGGTCACGTCCTCCGTTGAGGGATGCTGTCAAGTGGTG
Source organism: Diplodia seriata (assembly GCF_021436955.1). Lineage (NCBI taxonomy): Eukaryota > Fungi > Ascomycota > Dothideomycetes > Botryosphaeriales > Botryosphaeriaceae > Diplodia > Diplodia seriata. The sequence continues at coordinate 658,921 of NW_027117308.1, read as the reverse complement.
GAGAGATGGGATGGTCGTCGGTTCCGCATGCAATTCTCGTACGCGGCGTGACATGGGCGTCGGGCGGTGATTGTCGCGCCAATGTTCTTCAGGTAATCAGACTTTTAGCTTGTGATTGGCTTGATTTGGGTGTTGTCAGTGGTGAGCGACGCAGCCTTACAACTCTTGCCTGAACCATTGAGAATGATGCGTTGCACAGATTCGATCCTGTCATCCAAGCTGCATTTTTAGGGGTGTTTAGTAGCTGACTGTAAGGGAAAAGGATTGGCGGAAAATGTGCGGCGTCGTCTTGGTTTCGCGATGGAGGTTTGGCGCTGGCATTTGTTCGTCTGTGCCGCTTTCTTACGTCAGACCCTACGGGGAGGGGAGAATTGCGGGCTCGGCGCAGGTTGTTTTTCACGGCAATGATAGGCAATGATTCATCGGTTCATTCTTGATTCACTCCGTCTCTCCACAAAATCGGCAGGCAACGCGGTGCAACCCCAGATCTGGTTGCATCGTGCATCTTCGGTAGAGAAGCCGTATTATTAAACTCGCATTAAAGAGGTTGTGAGTGGGGAGCTGACTTTCCCGAAGCAGTAAGTCCCAGACGATCGCACTAGTGCTTACAAGGACAAGACACCAATCGTGTGATATGTTATGCAGCACACAAGCTGCACTACAAATTGCCCGCCCACACCCCGCTTCAACCCTCTCTCGACCTCACACTTCCCCTCCCGCACCGGTCGCGACAATGGAAGGACCCACACCCGACAAACACAAAGCCAACCTCTGGCTGGCCTCGGCCGTGGCCGCCCTGGCCTTCCACGCATTCGTGCAATATATCGACATCCTCGACCTGCTGGTCTGGCACATGCTGGCCATCTTCGCCGCCGTCGGGGTCGCCATCTTCTACGCCGATGTGCACCTGTACCACTCGGCGCCCGCCGCCGCCGCGAAGGACCTCGCAACCTCGGCGACGAGCTTCGCCCTCAGCCTGGCCATCTCCATGCTCGTGTACCGCGCCTTCTTCCACCGACTGCGCCGCTTCCCCGGTCCGTTCGCCGCCAGGCTGACGCGGTTCTGGAGCGTGTACAAATCATCCAAAGACCTGCAGTACCACCTCGTGCTGGAGGAGCTGCACAAAAAACACGGCGACGTCGTTCGCGTCGGTGCGTCCTGACCAAATCACTCTCGCGCTCATCATGCAGTGTGACGCGACTGACGCAAACACTCCTCCACCCCTGTCCCTGCAGGCCCCCGCGAACTCTCCATAACGCGCGCCTCGGCGCTGCCGCAGATCGCGCAATGCCGCAAGAACGTCTTCTACCAGCAAGCGGGCTGGGACCGCACGCGGGTCGGCATGGCCGAGACGCGCGACCTGGACGACCACCGGCTGCGACGGAAGCCGTGGGAGAAAGGGCTCAGTATGAACGGTATACACATGCATACATACATCCTCCCCATCCCGCTCTCCCTCCCTGCCCACCACCACTAACACACACGACACGAACCGCAGAAGTCGCCAAGTACGACGCCGACATGCAGGCCACCATCACGCTCTTCCTCGACGCGCTGGCGTGCGACCGCGGGCAGCGCGTCAACGCGACCGACATGGTGGCGATGCTGGCGTACGACCTGATGGGGGTGGTGGCGTTCGGCAAGGACTTTGGCAGCCTGTCGGCGGAGAGGGAGAACCCGGCGATCAAGGGCCTGCGCGGGTCGATGCGCGCGCTGGGCGTGCTGTTCCCCGTGCCGTGGCTCATCAACATGATGATTAACTTGCCGGGCGCGGATACAGCGGGGGCGATGGGGGTGTTCCGGGCGTACTGCACGGGCTTGGTGGAGGAGAAGAGGGAGGTGTGTGTGGATTCCTTCTCCTTCTTCTTCTTCTTCTTATGCAGATTGCGTTGCTGACGACGGATGATGGCAGACCCTCAAGACGCAGTCAAAGACCGCGGGCGCCGCCGACCAGCCCTCGCCGCCGCCGCCACGGGACGTCATGTCGTGGCTGATCCGCGCCTTCGAAGCAGGCGGGCCCACCGCCGCGCCCTCGCTGCGCGCACTGCACTCAGACGGGCAATCCCTCGTCATCGCCGGCGCGTACGTCCTCTCCCTCCCCCCTGCCTCCCTCCCCCCATCTAACCCCCCCGTCCCTCGCAGAGACACGACCTACGGCACCCTCACCAACGCCCTCTACTACCTCGCCGCCAACCCCCACATCTACACCGCGCTCCAAGCCGCCATCGACGCCGCCGTCCCCGGCGGCGACGCATCCTTCACCCACGACGCCGTCAAGCACGTCCCGCTGCTCGACGCCATCATCAACGAGACCCTGCGCCTCAAACCGCCCGTCCCGTGCGGCAACCCGCGGCTGACGCCGCCGGAAGGGTTGAGGATTGATGATGATTTGTACGTCCCCGGCAACGTGCATGTGTGGATGCCGCAGTGGGTCGTGCAGCGTGACGAGAGGTATTTTGAGAGACCGGGGGAGTTTCTGCCGGAGAGGTGGATCGATGCCGAGGGGAAGGCCGGGATGAAGGGGGCGTTTTTCCCGTTTTGGGTTGGTGAGTGCATTGCGTTTCGTTGCTCGATCGTTGATGGGGGATGGATGGAGGTTGTTTGCTGACAGGTGATGTAGGGATGTACGGCTGTGCGGGCAAGCAGCTGGCGTATTGGGAGATGCGGAGCGTGCTGGCGAGGCTAGCGTTGCGGTACAACATCCGCTTCGCGTCGGTGCAGGATGGGAAGGATTTCGAGAAGAGTCTGTTGAGTACGTGGACGCTGTCGCCGCCGCCGTTGGGCATGTGCTTCCGGGAGAGGAAGGATAGGAAGGTTTGAGTGTTGAGGAAGTATGGACCGTTCTGTATGGGGTGGGGTATGTTGCAATATAAGGGCTGTCTACCGATCACTGCATTAAGTGCAGTCGGCTGTGCTTTTTGTTGCAACAGGGGAAAATCGTAGCAAAGTACAGAGACCTTGTCCAATGCTTTTCATTCCATACACGATCAAGATATTTGCTAGTTTCAAATAGGACGACGAAGGAAAATCTACTCGATGAATATCCTAGCCTCTTTCCCGCCTTCGGTGTCAAAAACAGATAGAAATAGTCCTATTCTTTCATACAAGCTTTCGTCCTCGTCAACCAGTCGCAAAATCAAGTGGCAACGCCGCGTAAGGGGAAAACAATATACGTAACCGTCATTTCCCAATAGACCGGTCTCGACATCTTCTGGTAATTCTCCATCGAAATAAGCACGTCCGCCGTGCAAGTTCAGTCCGTATGTGTCTGTTCCATGGTAATTTTTCTTCATCAATTTTGCAGGTATGAGAAAACCTGTTGCGTCTAAGCGGCCTTTTGATACGGCTCCAAACTTGTTGGAATCGTTCTCAAGCGTGTACTCAGCAACCAATATTCTCGCAACATTGACGTCCTCTGCTTGCCTTCTCGTTCGGTTGGTGTATGAATAGGAGTATGGGAAATTAACTCTGCTTGACATTGCTGCCCACGACCATGACGGTGCACCACGTTGCATATCCAGGATTTCCAAGAATGGTTCGGTGCGATACCAGGTTAGACCCTCGATTAAGTCGTGTTCCCAAAGCCCTGCGTAGTATTTCCAGCCATACCTTGAGAACTTTGACGCAATGGCTGAAAGTGCGGGTAAGCGGTCGCTCGCGTGTGTAAGATCCTTCCCAGAATACTCCCTCACGATATTGTACCAGAGATTCAGAGCATCTGAGTCTGAAAATGACATATCTTCAACGTATCCCATCTTCACTCTCCCAACCCGGTTATCTCGAGAAGAAATTGTGTCTTTGCTGACTCCACACTCGCACTCGGTACCCTTCCGGCATTCCAAAGATAGCTCATTGGCTTCAAAGCGCAGTATTCTTCGAGACAAGAGTAGCTCTTGGTGCACCCATGCTCGAGTGAGAAGTGGCAATTTCGGTGTGTAGGTGTTGTCAGGAGATAATTCGAAGAGATGATTCGGCAGAGGTTTGACTACGGCTTCAATAACGGCACCTATCGGTAGTCGTACATCGAGACAGGCCACCTGAAAAGACCTCATGTGCAGCAGTCCTCCTTCAGAATCTCTCCCGTTCATTGCTGCAATCGTCACGTAAGCGCCGGAATATATGTCGCCCATTCTGGCACATTCCGAGGCCCAGTCGTTCGGATCATCTTGTACTATGCAAAGTGCATCAACCCATAGATACGGAACGTGTAATGCCCAACAAACTTGGACGGCCTCCCAGATCGTCCTTGGGAGTTCCCTGGTGTCGATGATTTCGAAATGGCCTGTGCAGTTGTGCTGCATGGTTCTGGTGTGTTTCGAGCTGCCCCAGCAGTAGCTCAAGCAGGCATACCTGTCTGAAGTAGCCTGATGAGCTAACAAAGGAGCATATCCGTCCATTGTATCCTTGGCATTGCATAGCTTGATAGCTAACGCACCACCTTCTTCCCGTATCCAAAGAAGGCGTTTCGGTGAGCACCTTGGCAGCTCACATTCAGGATGCTCGCGGCAGCACCGTTGCAGCCAAACACGGGCTTTCTCGAGCTGCGAGTGCAGGAGAGGATTCAAAAGTTGAGTCATCCGTGATGATTGCAACGGCTTAAGCTCTGGAGGCCATGGTATTTCATTCCCTGATTTTTTTAGTGCCTAGTTCGTAAGTTGCGATCAGTATGGTACATACCAATAATGCCGAAACGATGTTCTTCCAGGCCCCGCGAATAATCAAACGCATGAACGATGACTTGATCATTCATACGGTAAACCTCCACTCTGGCAATCACCTGGAACCTCGTGGATCTATATCTAGAGGGCCACGCTCCACGGGGTACCCAATTCCACCCAAGCAGAGCATTACGAATCATGACACAAAGCCAGCAGCGCTGTTCAATCGCCTCGAGAAAGTCATGATCCCGGAGGTTGAGCGTCAGGATACCGTTCTCGATTCTGTAAGCTGCCCCCCGATCCAAGACTCGGGTCGGAGAATCAAGCTGTTGAAAATCGAATCCGCATATGTTGCATGGCATCTCGGATGAAGCACGCGACGTTTTTGGCGACAGAGAAATGCTCAGGCTGTAGCAAAGCAATGGTGAATCAAGGAATCAACGATCGGACGCAAAAATCGAATGAGGCGAAGAGATAGTGTTCTTTCTCTCACGATCATGAAAAATCTTCCCTGCCGCAGGTGACCAACTGATGGTGAAGCAGGATGATCGATAGGTGAAGGCTGCTGGTGGTGCTTTATAGCACCACCTGGTAGCAAACTACGCTAGTCCTAATCGATCTCCATGAAGCAAACAACCCGCTGCAGTCTCATGAAGGAGGGAGGCCTGCCGGCCCTGCCGATCACCAACTCATGTGCTTACGGTTACACAATATGCATGCAGCTCTAAACGTCGATTCGTGACCGGACAAGGCTCCGGATTTCCTTCACATTATTAAAAGTCCAGGCATAGAACAGTATGAAATACTGACATTATTCCGTTCTTGCGGTTTAGAAGTGGCTGGTAAACCAACTGATTTCACACCGCTTCCTCTTTTCCCGTGGCTTGGACAGTATGCGATGAAAGGCCAGCAGCAGCATCCCATTGGACAAGCTGCTCCCAAGGCTCCAAGCTAGCGCCACCCAACCAGCGCTTTCGAAACACGGATATAAATGCAAGTTTTAAATTCGTGCATTTACGTCTGGATCTTGTATTCAACTACCTACCTAAATGTTGTGTTTTAGAATCAGTGTAAAAGGCACATGGGTGTGTGCAATTTCTTTTGTCACCCGCCGCGGGAGGTTGGCGGATGGCAGGGGGTTGAGGATGGTAAGGCTGGTTCTGTGGAGGGAGGATGTGCCCGAGAGGCCATTGACGGAGGTTTTAAAGAGCGAGATGGAGGGTTGGTCAAGTTGGTGTTGCTACATGGTGCTGGAATCGAATTGATTTGGATAAGCGTAGAGCATTGGAATACCTACGGCGGCGTTTCCTTATCTCTGGTAAGACCGAGATTCGGAAAGGAATGACGTAGATGTCGGAATCTGCCCCACAACTTTGATCTCACCTTCGTCTCTCTGCCGATACCGAGACGCCAACACCACAGCGAAACCGAGTACACCGAACTGCCTCACCGCGACCTCGGAAGCATCGGAATCCATCGTCGACGCAATGTCCAAACGCAGCCGGTTCTCCGAAGATGAGATCAAGAGGGTGCTTGCAGCAAAGAAGCGGCCCCGAGGAAAAGGAGCGTGTTATCCCTGCAACCAGCGCAAGGTCAAGTGCGACATGAAGTGAGCGGTGCACCTCGGAGTCGCTGCGTATGCTCATGTGGACACCAGCAACCCTTGCGGCACATGCGTCAAACGGGACCACCCTGACATCTGTGTCTACAACCACAACGACGCGTCTGAGACCGACGACCGGCGCCAAACGCTGGACCATCCGTCTCCATTAGGCCACGAAAGCCGTATGTCCGCTTCCGCTGCAGCTTCTGGTGCAGATGCTCCAGGGAACTCTACTTCCTTCCTGGGCGAGAACTCGGCAGCGTCGTATCTGCGCCAGATGGGAGGAGCCGAAAGCCCCATTGCAAGAGACATTGTGCCCGCCCTGGGACTCCGCAACACCCGTGCTCAGTATCCCTTCATCAACGCCGAGACTGAGGATGAGAAGAGTCGCGAGCTTGCCAAGCTTCTGCCCACTCATCGGGAGGTTCTCAGCTTCTATCACGTCTACCGCGCCGTTGCCTTTCCGCTCGCACCTCTTATTGTCGACATCGGAGACTTTGAGTCGCACCTGGGTGCTTATCTGGAGAGACTTGCCGGCAGCAATCCAACCGGTCTTACGGTGACGAATGAGAGAGAAGAGGCAGCCCGAATGGCGCTCCTGCTTGCCACACTTGCGGCTGGCGCCCAGTATTCTGAGAGAGATGCTCTGGAGAGACGGAGAATATCGAGGGACTTCGGTACAATGCCTTCTTGTGTGCGTGTAACTACCACTGACTGTGAGCAGCAAAACGATCATTCCATGCTCTCCGCCTTGCAAATTTTCTGCTCCGACCACTTCCTACCAGTCTCCAAGCCCTGTTGATTCTCGGTACCTTTCTGCAGAATGATGGTAGAATTGCTATTTGATGGGTTGAATCTGGTACATTGCTGAAAATCTTGCAGGTAATGCAGACGCCGCGTGGGCAATGTGTGGAACAACCATGCGTCTTGCGCAGAGTCTCGGTCTTCATTCCGAGTACGGCATGGCGGAGAATACTTCCGACCAGGAAAAGGCCACGCGGCACAGGCTGTGGTTCGACGGCCTACGCTCACGAGCTGAAAGATTTGCTGACACGTTGACAGGTTGACCATCTCCCAGCAAGACTGCATCCTGTCACTCTGCTTTGACCGGCCCACTGCTCTTGCATATATGCCGTTTGTCGGCTCCAACGCCATCCGGTTTAATCAGCCAAACAATTTCCAAGAAGTAATGTGGGAGATATCCAAGATTGGTCTCAGACTCCTGGCCAGACGTACATCCTCCGATGCCAACGTGGAAAACATACTGGAAAGACTGCAAGAACTGGATCAAGTCATGGTCCAAGCAGCACCTCATCTTCGAGACAAGACTGAATGCACCACCCTGCAGGACAAAGCCCAACATTTTCTCCTTGCACAGCATCGCTCGTTTGCCATTGCCGCCGTTTGCCGGCCAACTTTCAAGAAACTTCAGCACAGGAACAACGACTCTGTATTCTTGAACATTCTATCTACAGGGAAGCATGCTCTTGCACATACAGTGAGATCTTTCTTGGACCTCCACTCAATGAGCGTGTACCCCACGCGCTCTTGGACCTGCATCCACGAGGCCCTGAGCTCCGCCCTTCTGCTGACGATCCTCGGGGAAACGAGAAAGTTCTCCGCTCTCGGCAACATGCAGAAAAGACTCATCGACGTGCTCCTCTCCCGAGCACAGGACGATTCTCCCGGGAGCATCAACAGCGCCCTCACCTCCTCCCATCTGAACGCTTTGAAGGCCTTGCAGCGCCTCATGCAAGAAGCGTCAGAGAGAGCCGGGACGGAATCTGTCGGCTCTCAGCAGGACCCTCATCAGGACCGTGCCGCTGCAGTCCCAGCTGATCTGGCTGTCCCGCAAAGTGACAATTTGGGGATCGCCGCCACGGACTCTGCTTTCGATTTCCTGCAGTCCGATCTTTCTCCGATGGCATTCCTGGATTCTATCATTTGGGGTAAGTCCCTTAATGTGAATCTCGCGTGGTGGCGGGTGAGAGCTCAATCCGGTTTCCAGACAAATCCCTCCCCGAAGACGACACGTCATTCCTCGGTTTCGAGTTTGGGGACTGAAGGCGGCACTTCTTCCTCGGTGAATGACCCTCTTTACTTCCGCATGCCCTCCCACCGCTCAAACCCCTCGACATGGATCCCCAACGAATCCAACATCCTCCCCACGCTCTGATCAATCAAATCCGCAATCGTCTTCGGCCGCGTATAAAACGCCGGCACGGGCGGGAAAATCGTGGCGCCCGCGCGCTGCAAAAACGCCATGTTATCCAGATGCACCGCGCTCAGCGGCGTCTCGCGCACGACCAGCACCAGCTTCCGTCCTTCCTTCAACGACACGTCTGCGGACCTCGAGATCAAGTCGTCGCAGTAGCCGGCGCGCACGGCCGCTAGCGTCTTCATGGAGCACGGCACGACGATCATGCCGTCGTGCAGGAACGACCCGCTGGACGGCGGCGCCGCCACGTCCTTCATGGCGTAGGCATGCGTCGCGAGCGAGTGCAGGTGCTCCCATGTTAAGTCGGTTTCGTACTTCATGGTGGCTTGCGCCCATTTGGAGAGGATTAGATGGGTTTCGATGTCGAGCGAACGCAGGATCTCGAGCAGCCGGATGGCGTAGACGGTGCCGGTGGCCCCCGTGACGCCGACGACGATGCGGGGGTTGCGTTGGACGATGGGGAAGGGGCTGGCTTTGCGGGTGATGGGGTTGGTGGTGGTGTTGTTGTTCCCTGACGAAGTGGTGTGGATGGTCCGCCAGGTTTGGGTCCGGACGGAATGTGGAAGTGCGGTCTGGGTCCGGACTGCGCGGGACAGGTGTTGAGGAAGGCTTCGACTGGTGGACTGCATCTTGAAAGTGGTTTCGTGGGTGAGGGGCGACGAGCAAGAAAGAGACGAGATACCCTACGCTTTACTTATACGGATTGAAGATCACCAACACTCGATATCCTTAAGTATAGGACGCCTCGGTCCCACATGGTGCTCCTTTTCTGCGACATTTCCCTGGCCGATGCCGATGCCGGTCCCGAAGCCGAAGGGGCCGAGAGCCCCCGACAGAGTCCGAGCACTCCAACGGCCAATGATCTCTACCAACCAGCATCGCCACGCTTCAATCTCTCCTGATATCGCGGAGAATGTCGGCCGAATCTCCTCCAACACACCGCATGTCGTGCGAACGGGCCCTCAGCGCAGTGCGGTATAAAGGATACACGGCGTCATGACGGACACTTCTCCATCACCCCCCGCAACCACCCACAATGCTCTCCCAAGTTGCACGAAGCGCCTCTCGGGCCACGTTCAGGCCACTACGGACAGTGTCCTACTCGTCAATCCGTCTGAGCCACAGCTCGCCGCAAGATGCCCCTCATCTGAACTTCCGCTCGTTCGTCGAGGCCCTCAAGAAGGACGGCGACATCGCCGAGATCAACACCGAAAAGGACCCCAACCTCGAAGTCTCCGCCATCATCCGCCGCTCCAACGAGACGGACGACAAGGCGCCGCTCTTCAACAACGTCAAGGGCGCAAAGAACGGCCTCTTCCGCATCCTCGGCGGCCCCGGCGCCCTGCGCGACCCGGCCAAGGGCAAGTACGGCCGCCTGGCGCGGCACCTCGCCCTGCCGCCCGACGCCAGCATGAAGCAGATCCTGGACAAGATGCTGTCGGCGAAGGGGGCGCCCGCGATCCCGCCGCGCGAGGTGGCCACGGGCCCGTGCAAGGAAAACATCATCAGCGGCGACGACATCGACCTCACGGCGCTGCCGGCGCCATTGATCCACCAAGCCGACGGCGGCAAGTACATCCAGACGTACGGCATGCACGTGCTGCAGTCGCCCGACGGCTCGTGGACCAACTGGTCGATCGCGCGCGCCATGGTCTACGACAAGCGCCACCTCGTCGGCCTCGTCATCCCGCCCCAGCACATCTGGCAGATCCAGCAGATGTGGAAGAAGGAGGGAAAGAAAGAGGTGCCGTGGGCCCTGGCCTTCGGCGTGCCGCCCGCGGCTATTATGGCTAGTAGCATGCCGCTGCCTGATGGCTTGACCGAGGCTGGCTATGTTGGCGCCATGACGGGAACGCCGCTGGATGTTGTCAAGTGCGAGACGAACGACCTGACCGTTCCCGCGAACTCGGAGATTGTGTTTGAGGGCATGCTGTCGACGGAGGATTATGCGCCCGAGGGCCCGTTCGGCGAGATGCATGGATACGTCTTTCCTGGCGATGCGCATATGTGTCCCAAGTAAGCAAAAGCGAATCAACCCATCACCTTCACCACCATCACATCCCCACCTTCCCCCCTTCCTACATCCTCCTCCTCAGCTCCCCCCTCCTCCCCCACCACCGCCACTAACCCACGCAACCCAACCACCCAGATACACCGTCAACACCATCACCCACCGCAACCACGCCATCCTCCCCGTCTCCGCCTGCGGCCGCCTAACCGACGAAACCCACACCCTCATCGGCTCCCTCGCCGCCGCCGAGATCCGCCAGCTCTGCATCGACGCCGGCCTCCCCGTCACCGACGCCTTCGCGCCTTTCGAGTCGCAGGTCACCTGGTGCGCATTGCGCATCGACACCGCCGCTCTGCCCGCCCTGGGTCTGTCGCCGGAAGGACTGAGGAAAAAAGTGGGCGATCTGGTGTTTGGGCATAAGGCGGGGTATACGGTGCATAGGGTGGTGCTGGTGGGGAGCGATGTGGATGTGTATGATGGGAGGGATGTGTTGTGGGCGTTTAGTACGAGGTGTAGGCCCGGTGATGATGAGACGTTTTGGGGCGTGGGGGACGGAAAGGGTGGGGAGGGGGTTAAGGCGTTTCCGTTGATCCCGTATAATGGACATGGGTGGCATGATCCGGTGAGGGGCGGGAAGGTTGTTAGTGATGCGCTTATGCCGAGTGAGTATAAAGAGGGCAAGAGGGATTGGCAGGCGGCGAGCTTTGAGGAGAGTTATCCGAGGGGGTTGAGGGAGAAGGTTCTGGAGGAGTGGGCGGGGATGGGGTTTGAGAAGAAGAACTAAGAGTGTCGGTGACGAAAGAAATTGCTCCCTCCCACCCACCCGCATCTGCCTTTTAAAGATGTTGGTATAAGCAGTTGAATACAAGATCCGGATACGAATGTGCGTATTTAAAATTAACGTTTACGTCCGGATCTTGTATCCAACTATCCACCCATCATCTCATATTGATTTTTTCTCTTTTTTTTTTTTGGCTGTAAGGCAGATGCCGCCGTGGGGCGTGTAATTTCTTTCATCATTAGTGAATGAACGATGCCAAAGTGCGGCTGGCGGCTTTACACCACGAATGCTTTTCGAAAATGGCCACACACAGGCAGCGCGTCTGCTCCGTCCTCAGCAATCTTAAGCTTGACGTGGAGATGTATCGCACCCGGTGATATATATACGCAGGTAGTTGGAGCTCATGTCTGGATGTATACGTGAAGTTTTGAAACGTACGTCTCTGTCCGGACGTTTGCTTCTACTGCCCATCGTGAAGAGGGCGTAGTATGTCTGTCCGGCTTTCTTTTTCCTCCTTCAATTACTCATGTACTTTCTGTTCAGATCTTTTCCATTTCCTCGTCTGCGGAAGCGAGCATACGTGGGCCAAGCCGATAGGAGTCTTGTGACAAAGTAGTTATATTTTGCAGAAAAGGAACAACAGATCGTCTAAATGCCAGCGGAGAGGAAAATCTTCTTGCCGCGATTGTGCAGCAACCACCATCAGAGGACACTGTCTCGGAACTGACGCAAAACCTCAGCGCCCAACGTTTTACAGCAGAAGCTGTCAGTGGCAGAATCCAAGCTCGATACAGAATTCGAACAAGAGGCGCAGCGAATCCTTGCCCAAACAGAACAGCAATACGAACAGAAATTGTCCGGGGTATTCGATACACCTTTAACGCCGAAGGTGAGCCTCTGAGAGTGGCTCCAATGCTGGGACATTGCTGAACCAGACGCAACAAAACATTTCACCACACTCGTTCCGGACGATGAGGATGGCACAAACCTCTCTTTCATGAACAGGATGGAACACGCCACGCAGGAGCAAGCGCCACTTCCCCTCGACATCCGGAGCCAGTTCTCCTCGCATCAACGAGGAGCGCATCCCGCAGGATGCGCTTCCGCGTTTTACCGCCCAGGCGGTCGGGCAGATGGCCCGGAACTACGAACGCACCAGAACCATGATCGGCAACCCCGCCAAAGAGGCGCTGGAAGAGGTGACACGCGATGCGGATACAGCTGCCGACATCATCAGCGAGCTTATCGCTGAAGGAGCAGACGATCAGACTGCCCTACGCCAAGTGCTGAACATGATCAAGAGGATCGGGAAGACCTCGCATAAGGCCAGCAAGGCCGTCCAGACCGGGTACGTCACGGTCACTCAGGACTTCCAGCAGACGATCAAGAACATGGGAGCAGCCTCCAGAGTATACGCCAACGGAATAACCAAACCTTCCCTCCGCGACGGCGACATATGGCTTCAATTTGAAGCAGGAGAGGTTGAAATACCCTTGGATTTCGATGTCAACGACCAATCGGAACGCTACGCGGCGTGGGATAAATGGAGAGAAGAAATCTTACTCCTTCAACTACAAGCGATTCGTGAAGCGTAACGCCTTGCAAATGTGGTTACGAAAGCTTGGCAAAACATTCTTCTACTGCGCTCGTAGGTGCGGTTCTTGTTAATGCACGAAGCTCTGGCTGTACCGATTTGCTACAGCGATTTCCTGCGATTTCCCCTGGAAAGCTTCACCACACATATTTGCACGGCGGGTGGCACAAGAGATTGCCCGCGCGCATTTGCCTTGATACAGGATCTGCATTGTTGCATTCGTGGAGGCAGTTGAATACAAGATCCAGACGTAAACGTTGGTTTAAAATGCCAAAATATACGTAGAGATCTTGTATTCAACTGCCCATGTAAGAAAGAAAAGCCGTGTTTGACGCGATCAGCGTCGGACAGTGGTGAGATGTGATGTGTGATGCTATTGGATGGCGTGCCAGCGGCGGCTGGCATGCCTGCTATCTGTGCACGGTCCTGCCTGATCGATCCGAGGCAGGGACCGTGTCAACCTCCCCCCTTCGGAGGAAAAACTACCTGCTACCTCTTTTAAGGGTAGTAAGGGAGTGAAACTGCAAGCCAGTCTTGGGACCGTAAATCCTAAGCTCAGTGCTGTCTCGAATATCTCCTCTTTGCGTGAAGTGGTGTTGGAACAATGTGTGACTGTCGGAACATCCACAAGACCCAGACAACTCCGGCTTCAGGTGGTATATCTTTAACTTAAGGAACTTTTGGTTGGACTTGGGTTGACTCTTCTCGGAATTCATCTCAACTCTGTTGCCCGTAAACCCCTTGAGAACCTCCACGACATCCGTGACGTGCTTTGGAATTTGACCCGTTTTCGGCTTCAGCTTGCCGTAGTAGTCCATCTTGGGTTTCTGAAGCGGTCGGTCATTGTTGTTAACCTCCACTTCAAAGGTTTCTAATGCCAGCTTAACCTTCTTGACTCTTCGTGCAGGAATTCCGTCCTCGGAATCATCTGGTTCTTGGGATGCTGGCTTAGTCGTTTCCTTGCCTTGGGTTGCTTGCACACCTGCCATGTTGTCCGTAACTGTACGGACGGCCTCCTAGACTTCCGGCATAACGAATTCTTGTTCCTCTTCCCATGAGTCTTGCAATGCCGCTGACCACCAGTAAAGAAAATCATGCGCCTAGACAAAGAGAGCTTGAAAAACTTTTCCGCCGTTCCTTCCGCAGAAATCAAAACTCTTTGCTCCTCTCATGTAGCGCCAGTTGCAGCGCCAGCCAGAATCCATACACCTTCCTTCAGGTATCTTCCATTCTCTTTGCCGATTGTTCCGGGTCGCGAAATGCCTTGTAAGTTCGCTCCGGTTGTGCATCTGTCTCTGGTCCTTCGGGCTCGCTGTCTGGGGGTACGTAGTGGACGTAGCGGTCATCGTCCTGGTGTTTGAAACTTTCTACCCAACTTTCCATGAGGGTTGTAAGGTCCATTCTACAGTCAGCCGGCAGCTGCCTGATGTTCCCTAGCAGCTCGTAGCCCAGGCGGCTCAATCACATCGCGCGCCTGTCGATGATAGTGCCCGTCTGCTAGAGATTTCTTCCTTCTAAAATTATGCAAACCATTTCGTAACCCACTCGCGCTCGCCACAGCTTCCGTCATTCCTGCCGAATCCACCAGCGTCGCCTTCAAGGCAAAACCAACCCTCCCCGATTGCCACAGAAGAGCAGCACCCTCACTAAAAAAATTCCTTTGCTCCTTGTCGAGCCTGTTGTAGAGGTGCCGAAGGTGATTTTCGTATCCGGAACTTCTGGTGTAAGTGGGGTCGACATCGTTCCAGGAACACCCAAGACCATACCCCAGAAGTCGGAGCCGCTGCCGCCATCCATAGGCGTTTCCGCAAGAGCATTCATCGAGTCGTACTCTTCTTGCAGCCATTGAGACGTGGCGGAGCAGGTCACCCGAGCGGGCAGGGTCGTGTCGAGCATGTCCAAGGGAAAATCTGCAGGCGGAACGTCAAAAGAAAACTTTCTGCTGGATCTGGCGACCCAAGACACCCTGCCTTCCAGGACACGATCGAACTTTCTCAGCTTGCTGTACAAATGCACAGCTGTCAGTGTGCCCAAAATGGGGCACACCATCCGTTGGGTGCCTTGAGGAACGATTGTCACCTCAATATGCAGGGCTCTGAGGCGTTTGCTAACCTTGACGTTGTGCTGATACTTCATCACAAAGGTGGCAGCATGAGCGGCGTTCACAGCCTCCATCTCGTACAGGTATCCAACACGATGTACGTTGAGGAACGTCGACCTGGTGCCGTAGAACTTGGACGTGTTCCTAGGCACCAACGGCCATGCCTCTGTCTCATCGTCGGGCGGGCGCAGAAAGTTAGGGACGTCGGGAAACTCGCCCTTCATGCGAAACTCGTAGAATGGCTCGTTTGCGATGGTATGGTAGCGCGCATCCCTTGAGTACCACCCTGTGTTGCATGGTGTTCCTCTCGCGAGATGCCGAGCCTGGAGCCACTGTTGAAACGCATGGTCGGTGGTGGCACGGTTCGGGTCTGACTTCCACCAAAATGTGCAAAGCCTCGCATCGCTTGCCGCCTCTGTGTGATTTTGTAGATAGGGTGCACTTTGCTGGCCGCGTCTCTTGGAGCGGGCTTGCCGATGAAGCGGAAGGCAGCCAGTTTGCAGTCCATTTCGGGGCTGAACTTGCGTACCGCGGTTGAAGCGGGGTCGTCGCCTCCGAGCAGTTCGAAGGTGACGTTGGTGCACTCGTCTGGGTCTAGCATGACATCGTTACCCCGGGAGGCCTTTGCCGCGTCCAAAGTAAAGACTATCATCGGCAACAGGGCAGAGGAGAATGTCTTGCTGCGGATGCTGTATGAATCGAAGCTTCCATAGAAAGCAGATCCAGAGTCGGTCTGAACCTCCAAGATCGTCGCCCTCCAAAATGTCGGCGGCTTGTAACTAGCCTTGACATAGTCCGTTAGACCTTGCGTGAGCCATTCTGGAAGCGGCCGGACTCCTTCTTCATCTGCTTTGACTTCGGCGACGAAGTCTTGGGGTTGGTCATGTAGCTCCTCTGCTACTCCACCTTCCAGGTCATCGGGCACTTTGCCTTTTGCGCGGTTGTCGTATTGCGGTGTGGAGATAGACTCGTCTTTGGATGTTGGGACCGTATTCTCGTCACCATGTTCGATTGGCATTGTCTCGAACTCTGCAAGAACGTCTGCATGTTGGTGTCTTGGGTTGTATGCCATCTTGTCTTTCTTTTGTTTTTTTACCGCTCAGCAGAAAAAACAACAATTCGACGAATACGGAAGTAGATCCTTGTGAAGGGCTGAAGGGGAGGTCAGCTAGTGATGTTGTGAGTGGATAAGATTTGACTTACGATCGTGTGGTCGCGGCGACAGTAGAGACCTGTTAGGATCACGAGCGACGGAATGGCCAGCCAGCGAAGGCGGGATGGTGAGTTTGATGCTCGGGCTCCCTTCCGGCTACCGTGTGGATGATGATGATTCCAGACTCTGAGCCCATGAACAGGTCAGGTGTCGTCAGAAAGTGACGGAAGACTTGAGCCATCATCTGAACTCCTCCAATGTGGGTAGTGGAATCCATTGTCTAGACATATTTGCACGTATTTTAAACTGACATTTACGTCTGGACAATGGATTCAACTCCGTACGTAAATATGATGCACCATCCGTACGAGCATCGTTCCGTCAGTGTCGAAGCGTGATGGTTTTTCTTTCTTGTAGCACGGAACCCGAGGGTCCCCTTCTTCATCGCCGCCAACACGTTCCTGTCCCGAGGCGCAGTAGTTCCACCCGGCCTGCGGCAGACCATCGGCTCGGGACAGAGCTTCAGGCTCGCGAACTGTGCCGTTTCAGGATGCTGTCGCGATTCTTGACGAGCCTGTGCCTAGTGACTAGAGGATCCCCATCACTGCTAACAACGCGGCTGAGAGTGGAGGTTCCCATCTCGGTCGAGACTGGGCTGGTCGGCGCGTGCTGAATGACGATTCCCTGGGTGGGATCACCAGTCAAGATCAGAAGGCTGGGATTCTTAGTTCCCATAAGCGCCAACGCAGCCGAAGGGTCCTTTATCGTGGATGCCTCGTCAACTATGAGCACTTCTGCATCGTAGCTGTACTCATCGAACTCTTGTACAGTCCCCAAAGTGCTGCAGACCGCCTTCATCTCGCTCAAGCGCTGCGTCATGAACTCTTCTCTGGTGATTTCCGATGGTGTCGGCCTCGGCATGAGGCATGAAGAGCTGTCCGGCTGGAACTGGCGGTGAGGATGGAGCATCCGCCGACGGAGCGGGCGTGGTAACGGTGATAGGAAGCGCGGCGGCAAAAGATCTACTGGCCAGCAGAAGGCGCCGCAATGGTGAGATCCTCTCTGCAAACTAGCGTTCGAGTGAAGGTGAGAGATGCTTCGCTAGGGTGACGCGGCAAATGCATGAATCGATGTCGTACGGCGGCAAGACGGCCCTTGCGGATAATAGCTGGAGCGGGAAGCCGCGCAGCTGGGTGTCAAGTGTGGAAGGATGCGTTGAGCTGTGCATCGAGGTTGTGAGCCAAGCTGAGCGAAGGACGCGTTGCGGTGCGCGGCATGGCGGAGGTCTTCTTAAACGAGCGGGTGTGAAGCAAGCGCAGTGCCATGAATGAGAGCGAAGGGTGGGGTCGGCGATGTAGAAGACGAGGGCGAGGGAAGGACGGTGACGAGGGTGTGGCGAGAGGTAGAAGGAGATAGCCGGGTCGGCTGATGACATCACAGACGGGAGCGCAAATGAAAACTCTTCAACCAGTCTCACTTTGGGGAGGTGCGCAGTGTCTCGTTAAGCCTAACAGAATGGTACTGGACACTGGACTACCCGGCCGCGTGCGGGCGTTTGCTTCGACTCCTCGTGCAGCATGTAGCCAAAACTCCGCCTCAATGTCCAGGGATTTGTCTCAGCAGTCCATGGAGCAAGTACCTTACGACACTCATGAATGTCTGGAGTTTTGAATTGAGTAGTTCTACGCTAGAGCCGCCATCCGCTACGTAATCACCTCTTTCGTCTGCCCATTCAAAGAACGTCTAGACCAAATCTTCTGAGAAAGCCATCAAATTACCAAAAAAAGGAACAACAAAGCAAAGTCCTCGGCTTTCGTGACGCGTAGAGCTGAGAAGAAAGAAGAAACGATAGGACGCAATGGCCCTATCCATGAATGACGAAGTCTTGGAGATCTGGCTTCTGGGAATTCGGCATGGCACAATGGCCATGCCCTGCAAGGTGGGTATGAGTGGAAGCGTACCGCAAAGGCGTGGCACAATGGTCACACCGGAGATTATTCGTCTGTCATGGTCTCGACGATTTCGGGTTGTGGTTCCAACGGGAAATGCTGCTTGAATCTTGCCCAGACGTCCGGAGGAATTTGGAAATTCTTCTTGGCGATACACTCATCGATGGCGTCTTTCCACTTCTTGAAGGCGGCCGGGTTGGGAATAGATGCCTTGAGCATGCGCGCCAAGTTGGACGACAGCGCCGTCGATTGATAGGGAATTAGCTTTTGGATGTAGTCGTAGTACACCCGGTAGGGGGGCAGTCCTGACCTAGCACTCACGCCGTACGTGCGGGTAGATGGAATCGAGGTCATGTGCGGCGTCATCGTTTCCTGTGTGCGTGGACCGAGATAGCCTGCCATCCCTCCAGCCTGGAGTGCACACCTTGGGGCCAAGGAAGATCTTTGCTTCTGCCTCTTTATTTTCCGACCATGACGCATCTTGGACAGCATTCTGAAGTGCAGTCTCCGGAATTGATGAGAATAGCAGCGAAAGTGTCGTCAACATCTGTACTTGTTCCTTGGTTGTGAGCACCGGTTTTTGGTCCGTCATGAACTCTTCCGTCATCCAGGCAGGCGTATCGAGTTCGCCCTGCTCGATCAACTCCTTGATAAGAGGTTCCGCTGGCTGTGTCATGCCGTTCTCCTCGCAGCGTAGTCTTGTCGCGAAACCATCCGAATTTCCGGGTACTGGTGGTCCCCAGAAGATCTCACACGCTCGGAGGATGAAAACATCCAGGTAAAAGCTTTCGGTGACTTGGTCGTCGGGGAATGAGTCGAGAAACGAGCGCTGGAAGA
Source organism: Diplodia seriata (assembly GCF_021436955.1). Lineage (NCBI taxonomy): Eukaryota > Fungi > Ascomycota > Dothideomycetes > Botryosphaeriales > Botryosphaeriaceae > Diplodia > Diplodia seriata. The sequence goes on along the minus strand of NW_027117308.1, from coordinate 640,016 downwards.
GCTTGCAGTAACCGGCGGCCCTTGCTACAGCGTACGGGTTGAGTATCGCACCAGCCTCCGGATACCGTGTCTGAAGCTTCTCGAAGAGCTCGAAAGCAGCCTCTCGCTTGACAAGGTACTTCTCCGGCAGAAGGTTCTTCGTCTCGCTATGGAGACTACGTCCGTCAAGAATGCGATGGATACCGCAAATTGCGTACCCGGTGTACAGCAGGCGAATGTCGCGGCTGATCTCGATAAGCTCCGACTCACTGAGGACGCCAGTCATGTGTGCTTCCTTGAGGATCTTGTAAAGTTTGTTAGCTTCGCACACCTTAGCTTGCTGGCGTTGACTTACAATATATCGCTCCCTCAAAGGCACGAGCTTTTCGCGGAGAGTGACCTTGATAGAGGTAGAGTGATAGGAGAATTGGTCCGGTGCGATGAGTCTGCCGTCCTCAAGCCGGTATTCCACCTCGCCGTCCTCGGTGAGCGTGGCCCAAACCCCCTTGCCGTTGTCGGCGACGCCGAGCGACGTGCGAGCCGTGCCCACGGACAGAGACCAGATGCGACGAATTTCAGGATCCATGGCTGGCGACGGGATCCGCTGCGGACCGTTAGTTGCGTTATTCGAGGTAGATTGTGCTCATGGAAGGGGATAACGCGTACATATCAAGAGGCTGCGTGTGAGGTTCGTCGCGCAGTAGCGCAGCGATCTGGAGTTGGGTTGTAGAGTAGAGGAAGTGGAGGGCGCGGTTGGAAAAGAGCGGGCGGCAGAAGAACCATGTGCGGCGAGCAAGGCAGGCGCGACCAGCTGGCCAGCCTCGCTACGATTCCTTGTTCTGGACTAGCTTGGACTACATCATGTGCCCGGGGCTGTCTTGGGGAATCACTCGCTCTCAGCCAGCGGCCGCACTAAATCACCTTCACTTGAAAACAACGTCGTGGCCGGGTGGATACTCGCTTTACACTCTCCGTCCAGGCAACAAGCCTATGCGAATCTACTAAAACCATAGGTAGTTGAATCTAATTTCTGGATGCATCTGTGCGCATTGAAGACTTGCGTTCACCTCCGGACCTTGGATCAACTGCCTATGAGCGAAGGGTGATAGCGTCATCAATGGAGTTTAGAGGATTTAATACTGCAGACACCTCCAGCATCGGATTTATGACCGCCAGCTTAGCCCCTATGTCCTATTGTGTGCTCCTATTGCAGACGATGCGCGCATCCGGAATTCGTGGTTTGGGTGTCGTCTGAGCACAGACACCCAGACCGGCTTGCCGACGAGCCCACTCTGACGACTCGAAGCCAGATGAAGTTGGTGAAGGTCTTTCTATTACTTTTTGGAGCATCACCATACAATCAGTCAAGTGAGGCCAGGGGAAGTGAGGTGGCTCTCAGGTGACTTCCCGGCGAGCACCCCTCTACCTTCCTACCCGGCGAAGCTTCCTTGATCACTACACCGCCGGGGCCCGCCTTTCGTATATCTCCATACTGGTCTCCACATCAGCTGTCACACCCATCTTGACCGCCCGCATAATCTGGCAGTCATTATGTCTATGCTTCGGCAACTCGCTGGAGACCCGAGCTATCGCCTACCGATCAAAAGTCTATTTTGCAATCCTACACAACAACTAGACTTATCACATCTCTCGAGGAGCTTCTTTCCAACGCTAGCGCTTACTCTCCACTATATTCGGCCTTCGGGCTGACGTTATTGCCCCGCACCGAAGCACAGACGGAGATAGCAAGGGTGATGGGGCGCTAAATCCGCGACGATCATGAGGGACATCAGCACACATAAAACATTGACACTTGCAGTCCACTTGCAGTCCACTTGCACCACAGACGACCTTCACCATGGCCCGCTCCACGCTGCTCGAAAATGGAACCGTCATCTCCTTCGACGAGGCCAGCCAATCGCTGAAAGTCCTGCACAACACATCGGTGCTAGTGACGGGCGACCGCATCGCCGCCATCTTCGACTCGGGCTCGTCCGACTCGACTGATGTCCCAGCAGACGCTGAAAGGGTGGACGCGACCAACAAAATCATCTCCCCCGGCTTCGTCGACACGCACCGCCACGGCTGGCAGACGGCGTTCCGCACGCTCGCGCCGAACACGACGCTTGCCGAGTACTTCTTCCGCTACGGCCAGTACACGCAGGCGCGGAGCGTCTTCACGCCCGACGACATCTACTACGGCCAGCTCGCGGGCATCTACGAAGCCCTTAACGCGGGCGTGACGTCCATCCTCGAGCACGCGCACGGCACTTTCTCGCCCGAAGCGTCGGCCGCCTCGCTCGAGGCTTCCATCGACAGCGGCGTGCGCATGTGGTGGTGCTACGGCTTCAGCGGCGTCGACGACGCCTCCATCGCCGACTTCAAGGTGCAGGCCGCGCACCCCAAGCTCGCCGCCACCCCCCTCGTCCAGTACGGCATGGCCTACGACGGCTGGTCATCCGCCAAACCCGAGGAAATCGCCACCGTCGTCGCCCTCGCGCGCGACACCCCCGGCATCGCCGCCTTCACCACGCACTCGCTCGGCGGCCCGTGGCACGTCGACAACGGGCCGTCGACTCTCGCCGCGGTGGCATCCGACTTCCTCGCATCGTCCCCCTTCCCCATCGTCTTCTCGCACGCATCCTTCCTCACCCCATCCGACGCGGCGCTCCTGCGCCAACACGACGCCCACGTCTCCATCACCCCCGAGTCCGAAATGCACTACGGCCACGACCACCCCGGCCCGCCGCACGCCATGGACCAGGCCGCGCTCGGCGTCGACACGCACTTCACCTTCTCCAGCGACATCGTGACGCAGGCCCGGCTGTGGCTGCAGACGGTGCGCCGCGGGGCGTACCGGCGCACGCTAGAAGGGTGGGCGATTCCGACAACGAACCCCATGAGCGTCAACCAGGCCTTCCTGCTGGCCACGCGCAACGGCGGCCGCGCATTGCGCCGCGATGATGTTGGTGTCGTGAGGGTAGGCGCGGTTGCGGATTTGGTTGTGTTTGATGGGGCCAGCCCGAATATGCTGGGGTGGGATGATGCGGTGGCGGCGGTGCTGCTGCATTCGAATGTTGGCGATGTGCGTGATGTTATGGTTGGAGGTGAGTGGCGCAAGCGCGACGGTAGGCTGGTGACGCGCCAGGATAGGGCGGAGGTGGAGGAGAAGTTTTTGAAGAGTGCGAGGCGTATTCAGAAGGTTTGGAAGGATACGCCGCTGCCGGAGTTGAAGGGCGAGTGGAAGCCCGGCGTCGCGTTTAAGCAGACTGAGCAGCAGAATGTCGTGAGGGGCGAGGGCACCGGGTATTGAGTCATGCTGCTGGCTGGCTGGCTGGCGCGCTAGGTATGCGCTCCGCAACTTGCCTGTTCGGTTTAGCGGTCGCGTCGCGTCACAGCCCCGGCCGGCGGGCATCTGCCTCACGGGAAAATTCGCCGTGGGATGGGTCGGGTGGTTGGATATAGGATCTGGACGTAAATGTTAAATTTAAATGCGCACACTCAAATCCGGATCTTGTGTTCAACTGCTTATATCAATATCTTTGAAAGGCAGAGGCGGGTGGCAGTGTCTTTTGTCACCAGCCGTGGCGTGTGCGGGGCGCCCGGCGGGACGGTCGCGCAGGTGGGCCAGCACCAGCAGCTTACCGAACATCTGGCTCCGCCGAAGACGTCACACGTTTTCTACGTGGGCAGTCGACTGTGCCTTTTCTGTTCGTTCCCATATATTTGTCCGGATATTGAACCCATCTGCCACTGAGCATCTGGTGCAGTATTTTCTCCAGAATCAAGCGAGACGCATCCCACACACATGCTGCAAAATTCAGGACACTCGCGAGAGCCTCCTGGGCAAGAATTGTGATTTCATTCTCGGATAATTATTCAAGCCTGGTGCTGTTCCCGCCATGATTTCGCAAATCCTGTCAGAGTTTTCCTTTCCCGTCGCCGTTTTTGGTTAGTGAATTCCACGCCAGCTTCGCAGCTGGCCGTTGTAGTCAGTACGGCACAATGGCCGCACTCTTCTGAAGATCTTGCAAGTGTCTCCATGACGGAGATTGGTAGACCTTACTTCGCTTGGTGATCCCCATCCTTCTTGCCTCCGGCATAGGCCTGTCGTGCATCCATCAGCTGGAGAGCTGCGCGGGCTACGTCGTCTTGGCTCTGTCTGCCCTTGCTCTATCCCCAGCCATAGAACGGCTCCGAGACCCGAGTGTACTCTTTATAAAGCGCATCGCAGAAGGCCTTCTTGCTGTCAGGGATGGGGCCGTTGGCATTGATGAACTCCTCATACGCGTCACTCCAACACTCCAATACCTCGCCTTCTCCCATTGGGAGGACGTCCGTCTTACTGTTGTAGCGCTTGGGTACGAGCTTGATGTATTCCTGGTACTGTTCGTACGTAGACTTGGCGTCGTTCTCGTACTTCCAAGTCAAGTATTGATGAACTGGAACGTACTCTTCTGCCTCCAGGTATCCGAAAGGGTTGTAATCGGTGTCATAGATACTCTTGGCTATATCCGGATGGTTGCGTTCGATCATGAGCAACAGTTCATAGAAGTATTCCTTAATGACGAACGGGATCAGGTAATCGCCGTCCAAGTCATCGTTCGTAAAGGCGTACTCCCTGATGAGATCGGTGAGGCCCCTGTAATATTTCTCTGCAGAGTCCAACATGATTGTGAGCTGACTGCCTATAATCCGAATCGGTCCATGGTGACCTCCAACGTCGATGTAAAGGACGTTGTTCCGCTCCTGCGGCGCGGTGTCCTCGATATTCGGGTTGTGCGGCTGGACGCCGGTCGTGTCGCTAGAGGGAGGGTTGTCAGCCATGGTGCGCTGTTGTGTCGCTGGTCGATGAAGGTGGAGTTGATCGGCGTGCGACGGGGGCGGGTCAAAGGTGCGCGGGCGAAAACCTCAAGGCAGCAGCCAGGTCAGATTTTCGACCAATTACATCATCGAGCAACGGCGGCAGCCCGGTGCTCCACGGCGCTATCTCGGCAGCGGGTTCTGTAGCGACACGAGCACGCAAGAACCGTTCTGTTTCTTGTCTTCCGTCACCACCTGCAGCTGCTGCCCGACTTTATTTGACGGCTTCCTCTATGCCAAAGCCCCTACGCTGCCCAGCTCATCGCTCTCGAGGATATCCAGGTCATCCCCTACTCCGCAGCTGGGACGATTGCATACCCAGCGCGTTCTTCCACGCGGCGGTCCAGATCTTCTGCTCTACGCCTGTCTGCGCTGCAGCCGAGGCGAGGAAGCTCCAAGCTCACCATCGCCCCGCTCGGCTACCCATTGTGGTAGTGCTTCTCCTCGCTCGAGATCGCTCACCGCCAACCTCACCCGCCCACCTCAAGCTCACAGTCATCTAGCTTGGCTATCCATTGTGGTAGTCACTTCTCCTCGCTCGGTTGAACTAACATGAAGATGGAGTCATCCTGGGAAGAAGACACTGGCCCGGTTGAACAGTGGGTGAACAAAGAAGAAGAAAAAAAGGTCCTGAACAGGAACTCGCGAGAGCCTCTCATCTATCGGGAGCTCGTAGCCTTCGGCCCGCCTCCACCGCACTGCAGACCGGTTTATGTCAACGACCATGGCAACGGGAAGATCAAATACGAATTCGTCTTTCGGAACGCGAACGGAAGCAATGTCAGGTGCATGGTCGATTGCCACCCACTATCGGGAAAGGCGACCAACACCATCGATCATCCCAAATCGGTCCAGGAACCACGCCCACAAGTACAGCTGGAGGCCGCAGGCTTTGAAAGACCGCCGCTGGAGTACATTGCCACCGACTGGCAGTGGAACACGATCGACGATCCAGAAGTGGCTTCGTACGAAGCCATCAAAGTTTCGAGGATGGCTATAGGATTGCCTCACCCGTCAATGGAGTCCTTCGAAAGGGTGAGGGCGAGAGTGAGGGATGCGATGGGGGATGCTGTCAACGATCCACCCCAGCCGTATCACCCCTGTGACACGGCCTTCAAACTTCTCCAACAGGAGCCATTCTTGGCAGAGATTGCACGACAATTCGGCCTGTCAGTAGTGATCGCCCAACCCATTGGCGCAACTGACAATGTGGACCTGACATTCAAGCGGGAGTCTCCCGGAATTTTCTTCAGATGGGCCTGCGGGCGGTACCAGGAGTTTTACCCTCCAATCTTCCTCGGCAGATATGTAGAGAGATGGTACTATCTGGTGGCAAAGAAGGAATCGCTCTACGACATGTTCACCAGCGTGGACACCGATATCCTGACCCACAATCTGTGGGCGGGCTTGCGAAAGAAGGGTTTCCCGCTGTCGTTGACGGGATTTTGCACATCACTCCCATATCTCAACCAACTCTTTCGCTTGGGCGAAGAGATTCCGCCAGCACTGGTCGATGATTTCTTCCTACACCTCGTTCGCACTTTCCTCAATGACGAGACCTGTGCCGTGGCGACCAGGACATACTCCCCTCCAGAGATCGCGACAGAGTCCATGATGACTCGGGATCTGCTGCAAACTCTGATCATGCAGACGAAAAATGGCACGATGAGGAAAGTTTCCATACTCTTGGATGACCTTACTCAAGAATGCAACAAGATGTGCTGGCTGAGGGAACGCGCACGAGCACAACACGGCCTGCCTGACTACTCTGGTCCTTCGGTAGAAGAAGTCGAGAAGGAGCTCGTTGCGATGCGGAAGAGATGGAGGATCATCAACCTCGAAGCGTTTCGAGAACCCGCAGCGGGCCAGCCCATTGTGGCTGGCCGTATCGTCCAGTTTCCATCACAGGAAAAGGAATTCGCGAAGCCGAATACCGCAAGCCCGGCGCAACTGCGTCAGTCACTGGGCTACGTGGAGGTTCATAATGAAGAGACACCCCCTCCAACCGTGCTTCGTCAGGCCACCAAGCCTTTGGAGCCTCCCTCCCAACCCAAAGTGTTCGGCGAACGTTACGGTCTTCCCTGCGAGAAAGACGGAGTCACCTGGACTCATGATTGGAGACCCAAGGACTCGAGCATTGATGTGTAGTCTTTGACTACACTTCCCTCAACAACAACATCCTGCTGCACCCATTATAGTGTAGCTTCGTCCCCTAGGGTTTCCGGTACAGCAACTTCTTTTCTTCCGCCCATGCAAAAATCTCTTCTTTTGTTCTATGCGAATGTTTTTTCTGTGTCGTCTTTGGCTACACAGTGACACTCCCTTCTACAGCAAGCACTATTCCTCATCCATTATAATGAGGAGGACGCAAGGATATCCGGTATAGCAAATATTTTACCGCTCAGCGGGAAATAATCCAAATTCTTTTGGTACAGCGAGTTGCGTCCACGGCGCTGTTGGCAGTTCGGGGCCAAGGGATTTCGTCGCCAGATGCTGAAACGGTAGCGCTTTCAGCGCGCTTTGGGGGCATGCGTTCGACAGTGCGGAGGTCGTTATGAGACATGGCAGCGGCATTCAGAACGTGGGCATGTGATCCCGGAAGGGGCTGGGCCAGGTAGCTAGTGCGTTTGGAACGCTTTAGCGTCATGGATTTCGAGCGTAGCCTTAACTAAATCAAATTCTCACATTCCTCAAACAAATATTGCGTGTAATGGTACTTCAATTGACGCTCATGTTCATTCATACAGCCACGAACGGTTTCGGGCTTTGCACCAGCGAAGAGAAGATCCGAGCCATCACATCGCTGCGATTTCCCTCAAACGCTCAGCGAGCTGAAGGTGTATATACCTCGGCCTTACCGGATGGCTCCGCCAGTACTGCCCGTACCACTCACAGCTGGCCGAACCTTCGCAGCAGGCCAAGACCAGGCTCCTCCTCAAAGAATGGGCCCAACGCAGGTGCAAGATCGCGGAGCGGAAGACGCTCGTACGAGCGTCAAAGGCAGCGAACCCCGAAACACAGCGGCAGAAGATCGCGTACGACGCCGTCCAGGCAGGCCCAGTTCGCGACCCCAAGGCAGATGCGGGCGGGCGATTTTCTTTTCTCGTTCGCTGTGGGATGGGATGCTTGTCGCGCCAAGGGTCTAAGCTACGGCCATGGCAGTAATGGCATTTGTGCGAGAGACGAGCAATGCATGTGGTGCGTCTTTGGCGCCAAGTCCTTCCAGAGTGTTGTGGTGGAGACAGTCAACACTTTTGTGGGAAGCGACGCATCTCCAGGATAGTGTATTTTCGAAGTCTCGACGCGAGGGCCACAGGCTATGTCGGAAAGCACCGAGTATATTGTGTTGAATATCTACCTAGTATGTCTACAATAGGAACGACTTGCAACACTTTCTTTCCCTTCATCCCTGTGTGTTGCTTTGCTACGTGCATTGTGATTACTGCTTCACAAGTAGCCGTGTTCGCGGGTCCGTTCAAGCCGTTTTCTGTCTACGACATGCCGGATAGCATGGCCGGTAAGCTGCCGTAATTTCCCGAGCCATACGGAGAGGGACGGCGTTGGATATTAGCGAAGATGGCATTGTGCCGGGGGGAACGGATGATGCGGCGGAAAGGAGGTGGAGGTTGTGGACGCCCAAGGACCGACAGGATGTTCCTTTGATACCAGCCTCGAGCCAGCCAAAACATCGAGTGAGCCTTTGCTCCCGTAATATCCATTCCTCCGACAGAACGGGCAGCTTGTTCTCCGGTAGATCTCATCCAAGAAGCCGAGTTCAGCTCTCTCCAGCCCGACGGGATTGTAGGTTCTCAGTCTGGGTGATTGGTCTTCGGTTGTGACCCGGAACTTATCGATTGGGATGTTAAGCTGGCGGCAACTCTCAAAGATTTCCGGCTGCCAGTGCTAGGTCTACGAAAACGTTGGATTTCTGGTCCTGCTCGAACAAGTGGGTGCATGCTCGGGCGCAGCCGGGGCGACTTTCTGCGCTTCTTAGGGACGGGAGGCATTTTGGTGAGAGCCCGGGAAAGCGAGGGGAGATTCTCGATGAGAGATTGGAAAGACCCCCACCTTGAGGAAGGTAACCTCGTGCCTCCTCAGGCAGCAGCCACAGCGCAGCCCCGAGAATTCTCCGCCCCGATGGCTGCCTAGGTAAGCCAGCTGAGTTCTTCCTTCTTCGCTCTCTAGTTTCTTTCTCCATGCCACAACTTCCACGTCTTCACGTCGCCGACAGCGCCCCAGAGGCTGCGCAACACCACGGTTCCCATCCATGACCCACCTGCGCAAACCGTCTCTCCTGCACGCACTGTTCCAGGCACGAGTCGCTACCGGCTGCACCAATGGTCGATTTTGAGCTTGCCGAGCTTGACGCTGCATCTGCAACATGAGCCCTACGATCTCCAATACCGTGCGATGATGGAATATGACGTCCAAGCGACACCCTACACTGGCCGCTTCGCTTCTGGACATAGCGACAGTGCTATTGCCGGCCACCGCAGTCTCCACCGGGGGCCGCCAAGGGGTCTCGGCCCATCAGATGCTCGGCATGTGCTACCTCTGATGACATTGCAGTTTCGGTCTGATGAACCGCCTACCTCGAAGCAAGATGATTGATTCCCGACCCCGAGCCTTGCCTGCACGCATACCGTATACGCCGGACTGCCGACACTGCCGCGCTCGCCGCCGATGCGACATGTCTGGCCGCTGCAATTGACCACATCGGGGAAAGTTCGGGAGAGGTCGATGCGGGGTTTGATTTTGGGAAGTGGGGGCCGAAATGTTGCAACAACAGACACTCGCACACTCGTATCCGGAGCGGCCCTCCGCCCACCAGAACAGCCCGCCACCCGTCCCGTCCCGTCGGGAGACGGATCATACTTATCTAATAAGCTTGACCTGACATGCGACCGTTTGCGCTGTGCCGGGCCGCCCATTGGATGCAGCATGTATATAGGCAGCAACGTGGTCCATGCTCTGCCCGCTGTTGGCATGGAGCCACCTTCCACTTCGAGCCTCTTGGCTTCCGATCCCGGCTGGTTGATGCAGCCTGTGGTCCGGCCCAGCATGGTTCGCTACGCGCGGATGCACGTAAGCTGCCTTTTATTAGCCTGCAACCGTTCCAGCCCTGTTCTCAACACGACGCCACAACCGCTGCCGCCCCAGCCCGACGAGCAAAGAAAGAGCGCTGCTCCTCCGGCCACGATCCACCATGTTTGCGACAATGGACCCGCCTCCGGCCGGCTCCATGGCCGTTTTCCAGCCCGACAATGTTTCGTTCTCGCGACTTGCGCGACCGGCCTTCACAACATCCGCCGCTCCCCAGGCCCCGCCCACCTTCTTGTTCGTAAACGTCGGCACTGTGAAGAGCCGGGAAGAGAAACGTCAGATTCGCGCCCAGGTCATGTATGCCACTCATGAGGCAAGGCGGCGTCGAGGCATCCAAGGCCGCAAGGCTGCCAAAGAGAAGTGTGAAGACGACCAGACAAAAGACATTGTTCGTACAGTCAGTCCTTTGCAGGATGCCGGTCTGATGGGCGAAGATCCGTTCGATTCGTTGCCCGTCAAGGCCTTTCCGGGGATGAACGACCTTTTCAGATTCTGTAAGTGGCTGCCGTGACCACCGACGTCTGCACATCGCTGAGACAAAACTGCAATCAGACATAGACACTTACCCTGGCTTCCCGCTTGTCGACGGTACGTGGATGCGACCCAACCGTGCTGTACAGCCAGGCTGATTCGAAGCAAAAGACCCTCTGCTGAAGCCTCAGCGTAGGGAACGGATTCCAAACACCATCGTAAGGCGAAGCAATACCGTTTGGGATGTAATGGCTTCGGAGGAGACATCACTCTTGGTCCTACTCGCAGAAATTGCACGGCTGCTCGACAACGCCAGCCCCTGCCCGAAATGGCGGACGCGCCACTTTACGCTGAGAGAGAAAGCTCTGAAGTCCATCAGGGAGGGTCTATCTTCTCGGGCAGCAAAAGAACCATGGAAGATTTCCGACTCGTTCGTCGCGGCCATAGCAGCCCTAGAAGGCGCAGCGGTGCGGCCACACTTCCCTATATCACAACGCCACAAGTACTGACTGCTCGTCTAGATCATGTTCGGAGATAGAAATGCCGCCATCGTCCATCTCTCGGCCGTCCGCGAGCTCGTCCGTCTGAGAGGCGGAATCGACACTTTCCAGCGCATGCCCCGACGGATAATCGTATGGTGCGAGTTCTACAACTGCGGTGCTCTCCGATTCCCCCCGGTCCTCGCTCCCGTTCCCCCCGCGTCATCGGCGGTCGATGATGACAACTCACCATTCCCCCGCGCCTTCCGCTCCACCGTCGCTGCCACGCAGTCCCGCACCCTCGCCCACCTCCCCGAACACTGGCAATCCCCCGACTTTCCCCTCCACCACATCTTCCACGCCCTCCACCTCGTCAGCATCGCTGCGTCGCCACCCTGGGAATCAGCCATCATGGCCTCCCGCCCCTCCACCAGAGACGCCGTCGCCGAAGTTATGGACGACGCTGCGTACAGGTTGCTCATGGAGCTGGCGAAGCTGGATGGCTCCCCATCCCCCTCGCCCTGGTCATCCTTACCCTCACCTCCGTCTCCCCATTCCTCCTTCTCCCCCTCCATCTCTCCTTACTACAACAGCGACAAAACGAGCAACGACGACGACGACAACAACGACACACACACCACCACCAACACCAACAGCAACAGCAACCACACCGCAAGAGTAAAAACCGAGAACCCCGACGACGACTGTGACCACCCCCAAGACCACCACCAACGCCCACTCATCGACGACGTCATGCTCCGCGCCGCCAACGCCTACCTCTGGACCGCATGCAGCTACCTGCCGCCCGCCGCGCCCATGAACCTGGACTTTCTCGGACGGCTGCGCGACGCATTGACGCGGCTTCTTTTTGTAGAAAAACGGCAAAAGCGACAAGGACAACAGCAGCAACGACAACAACAGCAACAACAAGAAGATGAAGAAGATGAAGAAGAAGAGGAAGATGAGGAAGAAGAAGAAGAAGATGATGATGATGAAGAGGAGGAAGAATTATCACGCGTCCCGGCGCATCATCAAGCTCCGGCGCTGTGGGCATCTCTCGTCGGATGGTCGCTGGCGATGAAGATCTGCTCATCGTCGGCGCGGGGGCGGCGGGGTGGGACTGGCGGAAGCGGGACGGAGGTCGTGCTCGACGTCATGGTAACTGAGGGGAGGGTATTGCTGGGGTGGTTTGAGGAGAGGATCAGGGAGTTGGTTCTGGGGGGTGGGCCGCTGCATCTGCATCTGCACGGCGAAGAAAAGACTACAGCGGCAGCGGCGGAGCACGCGGTGCGGTTGGTGGCGGATTTTCCGGCGTCGGATGAGTTTGCCAGGGGGTGGCGGTGTTTGCTGTTGCATCGGTGGTGGAGTGGTGGCGGCGGCGGGGAGGGAGGGGACGGAGGAAAAGGTTTCGGCCAAGGTTGCGTCGTCGAGTGGCAGGAATGCGGGCTGGTGTGTTCGTGCAACGGCCAGCCTCCGCGGGTCGGCGGCGGCAGCATCCTATGGCCTCACGAGTGGATGCATCCGGGTGGTGGTGGATCGACGACGCCGCCGGAGGCTCCACAGTAGTAGCTGACCTACCCTCGTGGCAGCGGGGTGTGTATCGGCACGTCATGTAGAATAAATCGTATATCCGACTCACAACAACCGATACCTACTTGTGGGAGCAGCGGGGGGTCTTTTTCCTTGCAAATTGTGGGCCTGTTCATGCTGTCTGTTTTTACTGTGACCTGAAGAGTGCCTGTTCCCGCCTGGTGGGACGGCCGATAAGCCGACGGGTACAAGTGGATCCAGTCTGCACGGTCTGATCTGTCCACGAGCGTACGTACGCGTCGCGTCCCTATCTGATCAGGTAGAGAGAAAGACGCCTGCTGATTGGCTCGAAGATCTCCCGGCCCACGCCCAGGACCAGTTTCGGAAACAAGCCTCGCAGCACGTGGGAATAAGCCCGCTGCGTAAGCACAGGGCCGCAGCAGTGGTTTTAGATAAGAGCGCCAGTGATTGGTGGGGGAAAGCGGGGTCTTCCAATGGTGCCTTTACATGGGTACGTCCCGAAGCGGGTCGCGACGAATGCAACTCCATCGCTGATTGGTTGGGGGGCGGACTGCATGGTAGCCCGTCTGCATGGGAACCTCTGCACGAGCATGATTCATTCACCAGCGGCAAAACACCAATGTCCTAACTCGTCGGTCGAGGGCTTCTTTCCAGAACAGGCTGCAGCTTGTTTTAAAGGCGGGCTGGGGAGGGCGGGCGGGCAGCAGCAAGCACCCATCATCGCCGGATTGTCCAGACAATCTTGCTCCTCCTTGCGTTACGTACTGGAGCTCTTCGTCTTCTCCCTCCCTCCTCCCCAATGGTCGACCTCGAACTCGTCCGCGCCGGCGCGCAGCACGCGCTGCAGGCCAGCCCCGGGCCGCTCGCCCTGCTCGCCAGCGTCTACGGCGCGCTGTTCCACGTGCTGGTAGTGCGGAAGCTAGAAGTAGAAGAGCACCTGTACGCGCTCCTGGGCATCTACCTCGCGGCGATGGCAGGCTGCTTTCCCGTGTGCGTGTCGGTCCTGCACGACGCGGGCACGGCGCTCGGGCGGGCGGCCCTGCTGACGGTGTCGTTCAACCTTGGGCTGTGGGCGAGCATGCTCGTGTACAGGGCCTTCTTCCACCGGCTGCGCGCGTTCCCGGGGCCGTTTGGAGCAAGGCTGTCGAGGTTCTACGTCACGGCGAAGTCGGCGAGGGATGTGCAGTATCATGAGGTGGTGAGGGGGTGGCATGGGAAGTATGGGGATTTCATTCGGACTGGTGAGTCGGAGAGAGCTCTGTTTACCTACGTACCTTTTTAATTTGTCGGCCCCGTTCACGTTTTTTTTTTTTTTTTTTTGCTCTCTCGTTAATACTGTCGGATGGCAGGCCCCCGCGAACTCGCCATCGTCCGCCGCTCGGCCGTCAACCTGATCTACGGGCCGCAGTCGGACTGCGGCAAGTCGACGTGGTACACGCAGGTGTCGTCGGACCACACGCAATGCTCCATCCACATGACGCGCGACTGGACGGACCACAAGAACCGGCGCAAGGCGTGGGACCGCAGCTTCTCGGTCAAGGGTACGTCCACTGCATCCATCCACGCACCTCCACCTCCACCTCCACCTCCATCCCTCCATCCCTCAAAACACCCGACCCCCCCGTCGTTAACCCGCAACAGCAATCAACACCTACGCCCCCCGCATCGCCACCAAAGTGTCCCTGCTCCGCCAGCAAATCGCCCTGCACGCCGCCGACAACAAACCGCTCGACGCGACCAAGTGGGCGATGCTGCTGACCTTCGACATCATGGGGGCGGTGGGGTTCGGCACGGACTTCGGCGGGCTGGAGTCGGGCGTGGAACACCCGGCCATCAAGGGCATCCACGACCACATGGCCGTCCTGGCCATAACGGCGACGGTGCCGTGGCTGCTGAACCTGCTGGGCAAGGTGCCCGGCGCGACGAAGGGGTACGCCCCGTTTTTCGAGTGGTGCGCGGAGAGGGTGAGGGGGGGGTATGAGGTATGTCGGTTTTTTTTGGTTGTTTGCCCTGGCCCCTTCACGGTGCCGCGATGGCGGGTAGCGTAGGTAGGGGGAGTGGGGGTGGTGGTGGTCCGTCTCTGCTGACGTGACGATGATACACGCAGGCACAACAGGCGCCGTCGGAGAAGAAGCCACAGCAGCAACAGCAGCAACCCTCCGACGACAACATCTTCTCGCACCTCCTCCGCGCCTTCATCGCCAAGGACGCCTCCGCCCCGCCCTCCGCCGCCGCCCTGCACGAAGACGCGCGCGCCGTCGTGATCGCGGGGTCGGACACGACCGCCACGACGCTGACGCACGTCCTGTACTTCCTGGCGACGCATCCGGGCGCGCAGGCGAAGCTTCAGAGCGCCCTCGACGCCGCCATGCCGGACGGCGCGTGGACGTTCGAGGCCGCCAAGTCGGTGCCCTTCGTCGATGATGTCGTGAACGAGACGCTGCGGCTCAAGCCTGCGTTGTTGACCGGCGGCTACCGCACCACGCCGAAGGAGGGGCTGGTGGTGGATGGCGTGCATGTCCCGGGGGGCGTGAACGTGTTCGTGCCGATCCAGCTGATCCAGACGGATGAGCGGTACTACCCGCGGGCGGGCGAGTTCGTGCCCGAGCGGTGGGGGGAGATGAGGGCGGAGTGGCGCACGGCCGAGGCGCCGTGGGTTCCGTTTAGTATCGGTATGTTTTGTTGTGTTCGCCTACTACCCCGCATGCAGCTGTTGTGGATGGAGGTCGTTCGTCGGTTCTTTGCTGATTCGGATAGGACCGTATTCTTGCCCCGGGAAGGCCCTGGCCGTTGCTACCCTGCGCATTGCGGTGAGCCAGATCGCCCTGCAGTTTGATGTCCGGCTGGCGGACGGCGAGGATGGGAGGGAGTTTGATAGGGGTGCGTTGGATACGTTTACCACGACTTTGAAGCCGTTGATGGTGACGTTTGCGCCGAGGGAGGGGAAGAGGGTCTGATCGTCAGGGTGGTCGACCTGTGCCGAGTTGAGCATCGTCGGCGCCTGCTCCGGCTCGAGGTTGTGTTTCATCTTTCGATAAATCTTTTTGCGGGGCTGGGAGCGGGGGTGGGCGTGTTTCGTGAAAAGCCATGGCGTTGTTGGTTGGGCTTCGAGACATGTCGTGGTACGCTTTCTCTGCGTGGCGTCTATAGCTGTGTAGCTCTGCATGATGAACGCTTGATTTGTGGGGACTCGAGAATGCTGTGTGTAATTGTGGAGAAGGTGACCGGAAACGATTCCTACACTGTCCCTATGTCTCTATCCGTTAATGGAAATGGAACAGCTTGATTGGTTGGGGAATAAGCTGACGGAGGTAGTTCTGGATCGACTCGGGGAATAAGCTAGCGGTGATTGGTGCAATGGCAGTAGCGTAGTAGTCGGGGAGGTGGAGGAAGCTCCGGTGGACGACCATTTCGATAGTGAACCACACCATTATTGTGGACACGAATTATTCGGATTGCTGTTAGCCGTGATGACGCTCAACCGTTTTAGCGCGGACCGTCTGTACTTGTTGTCTGTCAGTCGAGCAGGGATGGTTGAGTATGATTAGTTGAACCAGCTCTGTACGCATCATCTGATGTAGATCAAGGAAACTCGTGGGTGGAAGGAATATCAAATGACACCTCGCGGCCCGAATGTGTTTGATTGAAACCGCGGAGTTGTCCTCCTCGGTGATCGTGGTATATGTCGGGGTCTCATGTGGATCGGGATTCGAGCGGACCGAAACGCAGGGCAGGCATATCGGCAGTTCTGTTGGATCTGACACATCTGAAGCTCGGATCAGGCCGGGCGGACGGGCTGTAGCTGGTACCTTATTTGGACAGCATTCAGGAGTGCGCCCACTCGGTACCTGCTACTGCCAGGGATTTGTCAGTGAAGATTGAGGCGCCTGCAGCCACCCCGCAGTAAGGGACGGTGGCTTACATGCAGGGCGGCAGAGCCTGCAGCCCTCGACTGATTCTCAACTCCTGCAGTCATCTAAATCTCGTCGCGCATTCCCGCACTGGCTAGATGGTACCGTGTCGATCGCGGCTCATAGTTCAACACGTCTAGTCATGGACGAAGGGGTCGTGAGGATCGCTGCTGGCATCCGTCGCGATGGCCCGGTCGATTGGAGACGAGAAGCGAGGGGCGCAGGAGGCACAGGAGTGAAGACGCAAGTGGCCCAACCAGCGTCGTCAGCTGAGTCCCACTGCGGCTGCGGATCGACGCCCTTCCCGCCACTGCCATGATGCGAAACACGCCCGTTGCTTGATCCCACCCGTACACTTTGCAGCTTGCGCCTCGAGTAGCGCCGACCATGCCACTTGGATGACATACGTCGGGCTCCCACGTGTAAATCACCCCGAGTGTTCGCCAGCCGGCGTTCGTGGCTGAGATGCAGTGCCTGGGCGTTTCCCGATTGGGAACAGTGGCGTCGACGGTCCCATTTCGCCCATCACCGACATGACGGACTATTCTGACACGATTGCCACCAGTGCCATCGACAGCCAACCGCGACGCAGCATCGGGTAGTCTTCGGGGTCGTTGCTGGTGTTCCCGTCCTGCCGCCCGCGCCGGTTCTTGTTGGCGTCGTGCTAGCACCGGGCACCATGCTTTCCGCCATGGAGAGCCTGTAGTAGCCGTGCTGTTCACCCGATGCTCAAAACATGAAATACGTCCAGGGTCCTGGATGGCTGCCCCACCGCTCTGTCCTCCCCCCTCTCCACACACTCCCTTCTGGCCATGGGCCTTGCGCCTGTCTGAACACAACGAACAGGCCATTTCTTCCAGCAAACCATCTCTCGGGCCGAGATCAACCTACTCCGGTCCCTCTTCCGATCACCGGAAACCCCTCCGTACCGTCAACCCCTCAACGCAAGTTGCCAAGATGATGGAGCTGCACGAACGCGCGCCCCAGTTCTTCAGGATACTGGTGGCCATGATCATCCTGGCAACAATAGCCACCGCCCTGCGAGTCTACGTCCGGATAAAGATCGTCAAATCCTTTGGGAAGGATGATTACCTGATGGTCGCAGCACTGGTCAGTCTCTTCACCACGGACCACGCAGACAAACACGTGCTGACACCCCGAGCAGCTTTGCTTCATCATGTTCACCACCTGCGCCCTGGGTGGCATCCGCTACGGCACCGGCCAACACATGTCAGAACTGACTCCAGAGAACTCGATGAAGGCGCTCCGCGTACGTCCACCACGTCCCCTCCAAGCTTCCAACAACAACAGCAACATACTGACAACGGCGGGCCCGTCCCACAGTACTGGTGGCTCTGCTACGCTGCCTACACCAGCACGATGATGCTCGCCAAAACCTCCATCGGCTTCTTCCTCCTCCGCGTCACCATCGAGCGCGTGTACATCTGGATCATCTACGCCGCCATGACGCTAACCGGCATCACGGGAGTCGTCTTCTGCTTCGTCACCGTCCTCCAATGCCGCCCGGTCTCGTTCTTCTGGACCAAAGCCGTCGACGCCACCACCGGCACCTGCCTCGACATCGACATCATCATCGCCCTGACCTACTTCTACAGCGCCGTGTCCGCCCTGTGCGACTTCACCTTCGGCCTGCTCCCCGTCGTCATGCTGTGGAACCTCAACATGTCGCGCTCCACCAAGATCGCCGTCGCGCCCATCCTCAGCATGGCGTGCATCGCCTCCGCCGGCGTCCTCGTGCGCACCGCGTACGTCAGGGATTTCCGCGATCCGGACTTCCTCTGTACGTACCTCCCTTCTTCCCTCCCCCCGTCCGCTCCCTTCCCCTTTCCCTCCTCCCTTCCTCTCCCTCCCTCCCCCCACCGACCGCCTCGCTAACCACCACCACCCCGAACCAGACTCCACCGTCGACATAGCCATCTGGTCCGACATCGAAGAAGGCCTCGCCATCACCGCGGGGTCCCTGGCCTGCCTGCGCCCGCTGTTCCGCATCTTCCGCGCCCGGCTGCTCGGCATCGGCGGCTCCTCCTCGTCCGGCGATCGCGGCCGCCGCCAGTGGCCCCGCTCCGCCTCGTCGTCTCAGCAACCCATGAGCATCGGCCGCGCGCGCAAGGGCAGTCTGGGAAGGCCGTGGAGCGAGTTGTTGGAGGAGACGCGGCAGACGGTGGATGCGGAGGAGAGGGGGGTGTTGGGCGTGGTCGGGAAGGGTGGCGGCGGGTTCGAGATGGGGGAGGCCGAGGTGGGGGTAAAGAGCGTGTCTTCGCGTGGGACGTTGCGGTGAATGATGGGGGTTGGGTTGGTCTGTTGGTTCTTTTTGTCGTGCGTTTGTTAGCGATGGGCGTTCTTTCTGGAGTTTGTGTGGGTAGGGTATGTCATGCCTGTTTGGTGGGCACTGGGGTTTAATTGGGGGCCCGGGTAGGGCTTCTGTTTGGATATGGTATGATTGAACATGAGCATCGTTGGAGTGCCATTACACGCGGTTATTGGAGGAAAGTGAGGATTTGATTCAGTTGAAGCTACAGCTAAACCACGCAATTGAGCATACGTAAGAGAACTTGCTCTTCGCTGTATGCAACTCGCTGTACCGAAAGAATTTATAATTATTTCCCGCTAAGCGGTAGAAACTTGCTGTACCGGATATCCTAGCGTCCTCCTCATCACAATGGATGAAGAATGGTGCTTGCTGTTGGAGGAAGTGTAGCCAAACACTACACAGAAAAAAAAATTCGCATGAAACAAAAGAAGAGGTTTGCAAGGGCGGAAGAAGAGCTGCTGTACCGGAAAGCCTAGGGGACGACGCTGCACCACAATGGGTGCAGCAGGATGTTGCTTTCGGGGGAAGTGTAGTTAAAGACTACAAATGAATGCTCGAGTCCTTGGGTCTCCAATCGTGGGTCCAGATAATTCCGTCCTTATCGGGAGAGCGACGGAGCTGAACTTCATCTTGTGGGCCTTCGCTCGTGAGGTTCTCGGAGTGGTCGAGTCGCCAATCATCTCTCCAGATGGTGCCGTCTTCATCTGCAACAGCATCGTCGCGGCGCTGGTATCCCATTGAGGTACGCATGTTGTGCTCGCTGCTGAGATTGGGCACCCGAGAGGTTTGAGGTTGGGTAGGAGGAAGCAAAGGTTCGGTGACACGGAGCGGCTGTGTGAGAGGCAGTATCCGGAACTGCCTCAGATCCTGGACGGCTTTGATTTCCTTCACCAGCTCCTTACTTTGCTTTTTTACCATGCGAAGAGCATCCCCATTGGACCCACCCTGGGCCCCCATCTCTCGGACTTTGATGAGATACTCAGTTTGGAGAAACTGTTCGTATTTGATCGCAGTTGCGCGGAAGATGTCGTTGTTCGCGAACATAGCGATCCTCCGAAGGCGAGAACGCGAGAGAATTGGTTGCTTGTGAAAAGTTTCGGATGAGGAGCTCGCGCGAGTTTTACTTGCGGGCGCTCCGCCTAAGTACTTGTTGGAGAGGCGAATCAGATATGTCGGCAGGTCATCATCTGACGAGTCAAGCTTATCGCGACGGAACAGAGCCCACAGGTAAGCCAAAGCCCGTAGCATACCTTCAAAGCTGACGACCAAGCCGTCGTTGCGCAGCGCCGCCCAGAGATTGTTCAATTCTGCAGGCGAAACATCCGAGCCCAGTGTGCTGCGTAGCGTGTCCGGGCGGCGGACGACAAGGGACGACCAGACGCCCAGATAGCGCCCAATATAGATGGGCGGAAAGAGCTCTTGATGGGAAGCGGCGGGATATCGAAAGTAGACTGGAGGCGCCGTTGTCTGCCAGGTATCCGGGTCGAGAACGTCCAGATAGTTGATGGGCTGCCTGCCCATTTGCTGGGCAATGGCCAGCGAATAACCGAAGCAACGTGCGACCGCTGCCATTAGCGTTTCTTCTGAGTTGATGCAGAATGCCTCGTAATCCACTGGGTGGTATGTTTTGCTCGCACATCCCGTTGCAAGAAGAGGCCTCTCTCTGATCAGGTGTCGTCTCGTACGCTTGAACTCCTTTAGCGTTGGTATCTCCTTCTGGTGCAAGCGGCGGTCGTTGGCGATTGCCTCGTAAACAGCGCGAAGGCCATTCTTTTGGCGCTCCCAGAGCCAGTCGGTGGCTATGTATTGGATGGGTGGGCGACCGGTGCCCGGCACCTCCAACTCGACATCGGTCTTTGACTCGGGGACTGAAGAAGGGTCGTGGTACGTGTTCAGGCAGGCTTTTGAGAGTGGGTGATAATCGACGAAGAAGGTGCGCCACTGGTCAAGGACACGGACACCGAACGAATACTTCAGCCTGCCATCCACGAAAACCGGTCTGAAGTATGGCGGGAGAGGGCCATGCCGACTCAGATCTTCGCAGACAAGGTCACCCTGCTCCTTCGACCAAGATCCACACTCTTCGACCAATGGTGAGTCCATGGCGAAAGACCGCTCTGATGGAAAGCGAAGAGTTGCGAGCACCGAGAGCGATGGTCGTAGAGGTCAATCTGCAGAAGATGCGCGACGTTGCTCCGAAGACCTTTCAGTGAAGGAAGGACAAATTGCCCACCCGCTGATGCAGGAGACTCGCCTTTTCCAAGTGGAGGGAGTCAGTGGCGAATGAGAAAAAGTGAGGTGAGCTTGCTTCGCCGCAGAAAGCGACCGACGAGCGACCTCAATGAGGTCGCTGGATATGAACGGCTGAAGTAGCTGTGCCCGAAAAGCGCAACTCGCGGAGATGCTGAAGCGCGGCGGCTGGTGGAGGAATGGCGGAGTTGGATGGAGGTGTTGGTGGTGAACGAAGGCTCTGTAATCGCCGCCCGCAGATGGGTTTTGTGTGCGAGGCAACCCGGCGCCCGCACAATGGTTTACCCGTGACGTCACTGGCTTCCCAGAAGGCTTCAGCCCGCTCGAAAGATCTGAATTGGCTCTTCCTTTTGGTTCTAACACATTCCCCCCTATCAGTCCGCTCTCTGCCCTCAATCCGTAGGCACCCACTGCCACCACCGATGGCCCGCGCTCTGCTCGACGCTCAACGAACCACGCTTTGCTCGTGATGTCTCTGGCCTTGCTCGAGCCAGGCCACACGCGACAACCAGATCTCACCCTACGCGACGGTACTTAACGACGTATACAAGGTGCCACACCGCATACTCAAGAGGTTCATCGAGCTCGATAGCCACGATGAGGAAAGCCGGAGCCACATCGAAGCGCCACGTCTATACGAAAAGAATTGGCGCCTGCGTGCTGCTGGCTGTTGAGGGAAAGGACTATCTCTCAACGTGGCAATTCTTGACTGGCCTAAAGACGTGGGCAAGCCCCTGGAGTTCATTGCCGTCTCAGAGGCCAGAGACTTTGCTCTGGAATAATACGACAGCTGGACATACTATGTTCCAACTAAACGAGAGCAGTCTGGGTAGGATGTGTACTTGCGCTTTTGGTTCACAAGGATGATGAGGGCATCTACGAAAGAGCAGGCCTGGCTAAGATCTTCAAGTCTGCATTTCATACTCATGCTGGGCTTCAATGGAAACCCATTATGCTCGGTTGATATATACTGTCCCTATCCAGTCCGTACTTGACCTTCAATCCACACTTCTGTAATCAGTCTTCATTCTCGACGATTCAGACCACCAAAAAAAACAGTAAAACAAATGAAAGTGGCACAAGACTCTTTTTACATAGAATCGTATAGAAAGCAATGCAGGTACGAGTGTAGATCACGTGGAAAACGAAGACCGGCTGCAGGTTGAAAGTGGGACATCTCCACCGCCAGCGCATGAAGAACTCACCTCAGATCTTTTCTTTTCGCACTCAGATAATCCGTTTAGGCAGCCGCCGGCGAGGGCTTCCCTCGGCGAACCGTCGGGTCTTCTCTTCGCGGCGCGGCTGCCTACATAAGGGAAGCGCACCTCGCTCGAACACCATCCATCCACCACTCCACAACACAACATTCCTGCGCTTCAACGCCCTAGAGCCTCGCCCTTAGGCCACTGAGTGCCATCCCAAGCGACGCCGCCCTCCACCGACAAGACCTTGACCCGCAGACCGTGAAGCAGAAGCCATCTTCGTCACACCACCCGTCGGCTGCATCTGCGCCACGGTAGTCGACGCTCGTTTCTGCGCACGCATGACCCCAGTGAGCTTACTCTGCTGCCGTTGCTACTCTTGCGCAGGAGACTGACTTGACTCCGAGCTTTCAAGCTGCTGCTGAGGATGCCGCCGATCCCGTCGCCGCTGTCAGCATGGACCTTGTCGCCGAAGACATTCTGGATCACTTCCGTCACCTTACCGTTGCCGACCGCAGAGCCAACCTCGACCTCACCGTGCTGAACTCAAAACATTTCTTCCGCGCTCACGAAGCACCGTCATGGCCCAACAATCCACAGATGCTTGCCGACAGCACACCGTCTGCCCTCACCTCCACTCGGACGTATGCGTCACATGCACGAAAGATCCCACTCACTGTCACCTCGAAAGCTTCCGTCTTCTCTGAACTTCGTCGGTTTCTGCCAAGAAGATCTGCACCGACCTCACATCTTGCATTTCAACACCACACGAGACAGAGCGCACTCAAACGCGAGAACCCCATCAGAATGCACGCCATGGCTGATCCTGGAGGACAAGAGTGACATCCCGAGGACGAAGGAGGAAACAAGCGCTCGTGCAGAGATGGAGACTTCTCCAACAGGTGTTTTCAGATTTTCTGAACTACTGAATGGTCTGCGCTCTGCCGCAGCCGTCACTGAGATGTGTAAGCCACCTCACCTTGCCCTGCTTGAGATTGAGTCACCTCACCTTGCCTTGCTTGAGGTTGAGTCATCGCACTGTCGGACACCGGCTGACCACTTACAGCCGACAACGAAGATGCCCCTCCAAGGAGGGCCGTCGCACCGAGGCAGCCCGTCCAGAGGCTGAACTTCATCAACCTCTGCGGCCTGCGCGTGGGCAAAGTGCATGCGTCCAAGGACCCCGAAGATACCGGGAAGACCGTCTTCGCGATGCTGACGGCAGACGACAACATCCAGTACCGCATCGATGGCGGGAGGCTGGTGGCGGTTGACCAAATCGCCTGGTTCACGACATACAACCATGTCTCCATCATGTATCGGTTGAAGCTCCACAGGAAGCTTGCAGACGTAAGTCAAGACAAAATGTTTCAAGCGGACTTCTCTAACAAGTATTTACAGATATTCAAGACTGCGTGGATCCTTCATGTCATAGCGAACGCCGAGATTCACCAGATGGAGAAAGACATCCGACTCTTGGATGTAGGCTTCGCCATTTGCGGAGATCTCGGGCTGCTTGGTGGAATTCCACCGATTCCTGGTGCACTCAACGTTCTCCCCCCAGATTTCCGCACCAAGCGGGACGCTGCCGTTCGGGCCTTCGACCAGTTCAAGGCCGCCTATCCGGATGTCGGCGCCCAGATAAACCAGTTCTCTGTTGCCAGGGCTGCGGGATATCTCAAGACATTCGAAACCGATTTCGTCCAAGGTTTCTTCGAGTTCGACGAGAATGATGCCTTTCGTCTGGACATCTACGTAATCCGAGCGTGTATGCACTTTTGGGCGGCCCCGAAGCCAGGACGCGCCAATGGACACGCGAAAAGATTATATTACGACATTGACCACGGCCTGAAAAGGCTGGCAGCGGATCTCTCAGAGCAGGTGGAGGACCGCAAGAAGCTCGCGAAACCTCGATGGATGACGAAGCAATGGCTCGAGGACCACGAGCCCTTCTTCACCAGCAAGGAGGAAATCCTCGGTCTTTGGATCTTGTCCCCAATATTCTCCACTCTCTACAGGAGAGCTCCAGAGGATCCTCGCGACGCGCGTCGCGCTTACACCAACTCCACGACTGTCGGATTCACCGACACTGTAAATCCAGAACTGCAAGCCAGAGCCGACGGCGAGTCGACTCTCTACCTCGGACCAATGATCCCCTTGCCGGACTGGAGGGACGCCATCAAGGACTACCTTCAGCCTGGTGAAGTCCTGGAGGAGCCATAATGGGTGTGGTGCCACCCAGCAGATTCGGCGGTGGCAAGGCCGGCAACAACTACGCAGCACTTCGCCAAGAGTACTTCGAGTACGTCAAGAAGCTGAGTGCGTTCGCCACGACGCCTCTGTCGCTCACGCTCGGCCAAAGGTTGAAGGGCAATATTCCCAAGCCAGAGATCTTCAAGAGATGGAAGAAGGCAACGGACGAGTGCATTAACAATGGCAGTCTCAAGGTTCCCCCCCATATCTGGGAACGAGTGAAGTTGCTCCGCCCACATGCAGAGCAGGCGGGCAGGATCGAAGATCAGAAACCTGGCGATGGAGCATGTTGGTTGAATTGAGGATGAATACAGCTAGATTGTTGCTTCTTTTTGGAGTTGTGGCATGTGGAGCGAGAGGGAGGACCCCCGGGGAACAAGCGCGGCGGTGACGAATGAAATTGCTACATGGGCTGGGTAGCTGAATACATGATCCTGACATGACTTCGTGAATTTGAATTCTATATTTACGTCCGGACCTTGTATCCAACTGCCTACACAAATAGTTTAACGCGGAATCGGTGAGTGATCTCTCGAACATCTGGAGAGATGTACTCAAATTCCTGTATGTGATAGCAAAGGTCGTAAGACAGTTGAGTATTCAGAAGAGGTTAAGGCATATTTATTAGGTGCTAAGTGTAGAGTGTTCGACGGACGGAGGTGGAGGCGGGTGTGGTCTTGCAGATGCTTCTCGTCTTGTCTGAGTGTGATGCTGAGGTCATTGGCCTACGCTCTTGGGAGGCGAGGTGAGCGGGTTGAGCGGGCGGGCGGCGGTGCAGGTGGTCTGCGGGCGGGGGCTTCCTCGGCAGCGCGGTCGGTCACTCCGCTCGATCTTCTTTTTATGCAGTGGGCGCAACCTTGGCCTGCTCAACACCACCTAACCTCTGCACCCAAACCTTTGCCAAGCTACTTCGTCACTCGCGACTGGCTCTCCTCAGCTGCCCCTATCGCATCATGGCGGAACATGCCTCCAGCAGCTCAAGCGATAACCCAGTCAACACCGAAGATACGCCTCATGTCCACAGAGAGAGGCGTCCCTCTCTCTACAAGTTCTCCGTCCAAACAAGTACGATGCGGATCTACATCGCCCAACTCGACAATCTCCTCAATGTTGCGGAACGCCAACCCCGCCTCCGGTCGATTGCCAGTTTCGTCCGCGGAGTCACATATTACAATCAGCCGGTCGACTATCTTGACATCACCCACATAAGAGTCACATCCAACATTTTTGTCCTGTACCACTCTTGTTCCGAGGACCACCCGGAGATCTTCGACAAACCCGACTGGGGCGATGGCCTGACTTGGGATATCGAGAAGACGCCCACTCCGCTCTGGTCCGATCCCGACAGACATGGAAGACCCTGTGCGACGTGCTCATCGAAGAAGCTGGGAAGATGCTGAAGCCGGGAGAAGCGTGGAAGCCGGACGGCTTGATAGTGCGACCATTGCGCCGTACTGTACTGAGGACAGGAAGACATTACGGGGGTCAAATATATACATACAGCATGAAACAAGACTCTGGATTTGCGAAAACGGTAAAAATCCTCCAAACCATTTTCTCGCTTTGGCCACTGCAGCCCCGCCGTTTCTCCATTGACCAGATCCGCGACATGTGCAGCATGCATGCACTGCTCACCATCTTGGAGCATTTTGCCATGCCCGTCCGATTCCACCGGTACTACTGCCTTTTCCAAACAGCCAGAGCTCGTCCAGCCGAGGGCCGGCGGAGTGCACATTGTTGACCGTGAATGGTGGAATTGCGACACAACTATATAGTAATATCCTTGATCAAAGGTTACAGAAAGCTCCGCTGGGAACCAAAGGACATTGGCACCGGAGGACGAAGGCTGCGCAGCTCGGTAGAGTGGTACTGACATGGTGTATTCGTAGATTTGGGCATGGGAATCTCTTCAGATGCTTGGTGTTGATCAGATACGTGGGTGGGCGACAGAGACCAAGAGATACAGGGGCACACGGGCATGTACATGACAACGAGAACATGATCTGTTTGTTCTTAAGTCTAGGTTCCATTAAATCTAGTGCTTAGGCTCTGGCCGGAGAATGATTGCACTCACTCGATTCAAAATATTCTTATTCATCCGCGCTCCATTTATGATGTTTCCCTCCTCCATTCCCGTCGCCATATATATGCCAACAGAACGCTACCCAGACACCCCGTGTCTTCTACGCGTTAGCGGGGATATCCGTGATCTTGGGGATGATGCCAGCATTTTCCAGAGACCTGAACGTCTCGATCCAGGACTCATACGTATCATCGATGCGATCCCAGCCAAACCTCCGCGCCTTCGCCGTCGACCCGATAGTAAGCCAGCTCTTCCCGGTCGCCCAATTGAAGAAGCCCCAGGTGCCCCACTCAATGGCCTGAGGATTCCCACCATACTTCTTCACGATGGCCTCCCACACGGGCTTCTTGTCCCTCGCCCACTCGCACATGTCGATCTCGTTGTCCAGCGTCTCCGCGCGCTCCTTGGTCTTCTCGAACAGCGGGTCTGGTACTTGAAGTCCGAAGTACGCCCCCAGCCTCGGCCAGAAGTGCCGCCACACGATGACGTCGCCGTTGGTGTGGTTGAAGGCCTCGTCCCGGCAATGCTCCTGCGTCACCGCCCAGACGGACAGGTCGGCGATGCTGGGCGCGGATGACATGTCGTCGATGCTGTCGTAGAAGTAGGCGTTGCCCGGGAACGCGGCGGCGCTGCCCAGCTCGCGGCTGATGAGGAAGTACAGCGCCACCGTCAGCGCCTCGGACATGCCGTTCGCTGTTGTTCACGCATCGTTAGTCCAACGAAATCCATCTGCAACGGGGAGCGGGAGCGACTTACAGTGAGGGGTGAAGCCGACGATACCGTTGGGCCGGATGATGTTGTGGGACCAGGTTCCGCGGCGCTTCTGCACCTCGAAGAGGTGGTCTTCTTGGCTGTAGTAGAAGTTGAATCCGCCGTCGTCGTAGCGCGGGATGTCCTCGGTCAGCGGCACCGGTACCGGCCCCAAGTGGGCGCCGTAGTGCTTGCCGCCGGTCTGCAGGCACACCCTCTCCAGCTTCGGGCACACGGCGTCGATGACGTCGATGAAGTTGCGGAAGAGCGGGACGTTCATGTCCTTGAGCTTCCGGAAATCGTCGTCGTGGACGTAGGACGTGTAGAAGGCGTGCGTCACGTCCTTGCAGATTTCTTGCAGCTGCGCCGCGATTTGAGACTGGTCGGAGAGGAAGTCGGCGGCGACGAATTCAACCCGGGGATCGACCCAGTAGTTGGGAAGGGCCCGGCGGGAGGAAACGACAATCTTGCGCCTGGTGAACTCTTTAGTAAAGTCTCGGTAAACGGGTGTGAATTGTCTACCATTCCGTTTTGGGCTTCCGAATCAGTTGCTCAACAATGGCGTGGCCGCTGATGCCGTTGGCGCCACTGACAAAGGCGACCTTGGCGGTGCTGGGGACGTAAAGAGTATTCATGACGTCGGATGAAATAGTGGTGAGAAGAGGTGGTGGTTGAAAGATCAGTGGTGCTCTTTTTTATATGCATCTGCGAATAGTCATCATTCCGTTAAGCCGTTAGGTGGGCATCGGATTGTGGATCCTACAGTGTGGTGGATAAGGCGAGAAAGGCCGGTGACGGACCATGTGGAGCCTCCTCCTGAATGCAGTTTGAAGATTCGCCCAAGTGATGCGGTCTTTCGTTCATCGGGAACCGAAAACGGACTAGCCATCCCTGCAAACTACCCGTTTCCCGACTATAGAAGAGCCGCGGGCTTAGGCTTTCCACGCTACGGGGGCCATGGTGCGGATCGGGTTCGGCTATACGTGCTCGGTCGGATATATAACACACCCAATGATTGGCCGCCGATCCGCCGTGGTTTTATACAGCCGACCCGCTGCACGTATACATCCGACATGCTCTCGAATAGGCAGTCCACGACTCCACATTGTATGATCGGAAAGGCACATCCGGTTCGTAATATCGCGCAACTCCCCAGCGCAAGCCCCTCATACCTGCAATTGCCACGGGATCGGCGGACAAAGTCGTTCGGAGCGGGCGATTTGCAGTCCGGCCGTCCGAGTGCGTACTTCTAAACCACGCTTCTCAACTTGCTGTTGGCCCTCAACGGAACTCCGAGCCGAAAACGTAGACGGAACCGAAACATTGTCACTCCATCAAGACGCTTATTCCCTACTATTGTACCCGGCGGTTTGCGTCCGGTTGAACGCGATGGACGAGCAAAAATCACTCGGCACAAGCAGCCAACCTGGCCGGACTCGCGTCTCGAAACGAGGCTTGCTGGCCAATGGAGCACCCGTCACTGCCGCCGTCCTGGACTGGCATTACGAAGGAAATGGGATCGCGGGGGATCCGTACATCGTGCAGTGGATTGCCGATGACCCCGGAAACCCTCTCTTCTGGAAGAGCTGGTACAAGTGGTTCATTGCACTCAGTGTGGCATCAACCACGCTGTGCGTATCGTTCTGCTCGTCTGCGTATTCTGGAGGTCAGCAACTTTTCCCCTTCCTGCACACCTCCACGCATTTCCTCTTCCACTCTCGCACTTGAAATACAGTACTAATTCGTGCAACAGGTCTAGAAGGTATCAAGAAAGACCTCGGCGCAAGTCACGAAGTGGCAACCGTCGGGCTCTCGCTGTTCGTTCTGGGGTTTGGCATCGGGCCACTGATATGGGTACGACTACAGCCTTCCTCTCTAACCGGGCCACCTGCAAGCTTCCAAGGACTGCAAGTTCGAGAGCTGACATATGGCTCCAGGCTCCGTTGGGCGAGATGTATGGCCGACGAGTCGTCTTCTTTGCAACCTTTGCGGCCTTGACCGCCTTCAACGCGGGCACGGCGGCTGCCCGGAACATCGAAACAGTCCTGATACTGCGCTTGCTGGGAGGAACTTTTGGTGCCTCGCCCTTCACCAACGCAGGCGGAGTCATCGCAGACATTTTCGACATCAGAGAAAGGGGGTTTGCCATGTGCATCTTCGCGGTGGCGCCGTTCATGGGGCCTGGTAAGTAACTTTCCAATGCAGTAACGTGGAGAGAATGTGGGTAACTGATTCTTGCAGTCATCGGTCCACTCGTCGGTGGCTTCCTCGGCGAGACCGAGGGATGGCGTTGGATACAGGGCGTCATGGCCATCTTCTCCGGCGCCGTCTGGATCTTCGTTTCGCTTGCCGTGCCTGAGACGTACTCCCCAGTCCTTCTGAGGCGCAGAGCAGCTGAGCTGAGTCGATTAACTGGCAAAGTTTACCTGACAAAAGCTCAGGTGGAAGCAGAGTCGGGGAAGAAGCCAGCGTCTCTCAAGGATGCGTTGTACACTAACTTGTCAAGACCTTGGATCCTTCTGTTCCGAGAGCCCATCGTGTTCCTGTTAAGCTTCTACATGGCCGTCATCTACGGGACGCTCTACATGCTCTTCGGTGCATACCCAATTGTGTACCAGCAGTACCGCGGCTGGAGCCTTGGAGTCTCCGGCCTTCCATTCATCGGAGTTGCAGTTGGGATGCTCGCTTCTGTTGCATACAACATCTGGATCGACAATCCACGATACTTGCGTCTTCTGCACGAGAACAACGGCACAGCTCCGCCCGAGGCCCGGTTGCCTCCGGGGTTGGTTGGAGCGGTTGCTCTGCCTGTCGGGCTGTTCATCTTCGCCTGGACCAACGGCCCCGAGCTGCCCTGGGCTCCGAGCGTCATAGCAGGCGCGCCATTTGGCTTTGCCATGGTCCTTGTCTTTCTCTGTGAGTATCTCTTGGAAGACTCGTGGAACCTGACTGATTGTCGAATAGCGGTCATGAACTACCTTGTGGACTCGTACACCATTTACGCGGCATCTGTCTTGGCCGCAAACTCCGTGTTCCGAGCAATCTTTGGCGCCGTGTTCCCGCTTTTCACGCGGCAAATGTACAACGGTCTCGGTATGAAGCGTCACTCCTCGCCCCTGGTATTTTGCTTCCTTACGTACTGACGCCGCTGTGCTCACAGGAATACACTGGGCGTCGACAATCCCAGCCTTTCTTTCACTCATATGCTTACCTTTTCCGTTTCTCTTTTATCGATATGGCGAGAGGATCCGCAGGAAGTGCAAGTATTCAGCAATGGCCGCGGCAGCGACTGCTTCTCTTCAAAAGTCCTCTGGCCTCGCCGGACCAGCTGATGCTGTGTGAGACATTCTGTAGCCTAAAAAAGCGCTGATGCAGCTTCTCTCTTCTCTCTTCGATACGACAGCTTCCTTCCGTAGTCACTGGCAAATGCTGTATTCTTTCGATGCGCAGTAGAGACCAACTAATGAAACGTGTTCAGCCCCGGTTGAATCCCCATGACCGACACAAACTCCTCAACATCCAGCAACGAAAAATCAATACCCCAATCCATATTCGGCAACTCAAAGTCCTCCAACACGCCACCGCCACCGCCACCGCCGTCCCGCCCGGCCCCCAGCATCCCCTGATCCCCGTCCGCCCAAACCATACCCCCCTGCTGCTCCTCCCCCAGCACGTCGTCGTCCGCCAGCGCCATCCCCACGCCCCCTCCTTCCACCACCGCGTTGACGTTCCCCCCTTCCACCACCACCGCGTTCCCTTGCGACATTTCCCTTTGATCCCCCCGCAGCGACGGTCCGGGTTGCGCAACATTCCTGCCCCCGCCGCCGAGTCCTTCGAGCATGCGCTCCAGCGCCGCAACAACGCTCGGGATGGGCTCGCGCTGCACCAGCCTTCGCAGCGCCGCCAAGCCGCGCGCGACGTGCCGCACGTGGCTCGCAGCCGCCGCCGTACTGCCGCGGTCGTGCGTCGCCGCCGCTAGCACGAGGACGAAGCAGGCGGACTCGAGGAAATAGCCGTGGTTGCAGAGGCCCTGGCACACGGACGGCGTTAGCGCGTGGGGGGGCGCGGATGGGGGAGGGGAGGGGGGAGGGGCGTGCCTGGATGTTGGGGGCGGACGGCGTAGAGAGCAGGGTTTCGGCGAAGGCGATGATGGAGCGGGCGGCGTCGATGGCGTGGGAGCGGGCGTGGAGGAGGGCGGGGGTGGTGGTTTGGCTGTGGGGCTGGTTTGCGGCGTCCGGGCCCCGGTGTAGCTCGATGTGGAGGAGTAGTAGCGGGCGGAAGGCGAGGATCTGGGTGTAGAAGTAGACTGCGTTGCTTCGTCAGTTTGGTTGAGGACGGCCGCGGTGAAGGGACGGGACGCACGTACGGTAGTTTGTGACGACGTGCCATGCCAGTTTTTCCCCCGAGGCTGGGCAGGTCGAAGCGCCAATGTGCACGCCGATGTCTTCTTTGACGGACGCGGAAAAGGCTTGGAGCTCGCGAAGGATCTCGTTGGCGGAGTCGACCATGTTGGAGATGGTGGAGGTCTTGTCGTCGAAGTACATTTGGTGTGTGTGACGGATCGTCATGCAGAGCCGGACAAGGGACGCTACGAACGACGGTGTCTCTGGAAGGGGGACAGTGATGATTTCCCGACTGAGCAGATACGGCCTCCCCAGCATGAGGCACGATATGCTCTCGTTGCAAAAGAGATTCCACATTGTGCGGCTCACCTCGGGTCGATCCGAGCCACGGCCCGCTTTGTGGATGCCGGCGGCGAAGGCCTTGGTGACGGCGCTGCCGAGAGACAGGTACGCCAGGTTGGGATGGCCCGTTGCGAACTCGTAGTGCGCCATGAGCAGAGCTACTTGCACCGCCTTCACGTTCACGTGGTAGCGCACCGACTCGGCTTCTGTCCGTGCTTGCCCCAGCAGCTTTGCCCTCCAGTACTCCTCCTCTGTTGAAATGGCGCCCATGGCCAACGAAATGATTACCGCGGTTTTGTCCAGAGGCTCGATGGACTCTCCCATGTTTCCGCGGCCGTAGAGCTTCTCAAATGTTGACCGTAGCCGCTCGGGATCTAGGACTGGTATGAAATGGTGGGTCGTGGAGAGATAGTTCTGCAAGAAGGATCTCGCAAGCTCGTAGTGAAGAAACACTGGTGAGGTGGTGGGGCCATGTTTTGATGCACTGCCGAAGACGATGCCTTTGTATTTAAATTTGTCGATGCCCTGGCCGCCATCGTTGTCATCGCTGACGGATTGTGACGCCCGTCGTGCCGTCAAATGCGAGTGGATGTGCTGTAGGAATGAGAAGTTCGACGATGGCCCGTAGTACAGTTGGAGCAAGCAGGACGGTGACTCTGGCGCGGCATAGGTGGCTCGCACATTGTTGAAGATACGCTCCCGCAGCCGTACTGTCTGGATTCCATCGTCTGTGTCTGTGCTTTCCCGGACCCTGACAGGACTTTCCGCGTTGTATGAATCAGTTGCTTCTGGTTGAGGCGGCGTTTTCTGGCTGCGCCTCTGGGCTATCAATGCTTTTGTGGCTCTGTTGCGGAGGAAGCCCCGATATCTGCATTGGCTCCCGCGTCGGGAACATACGTTGCAAGGCGTCAGACCGTTGCATTTTTGTTTCCTACGGCGGCATTCTGCTTACTTATTAGCGCTT
Organism: Diplodia seriata; assembly: GCF_021436955.1. Lineage (NCBI taxonomy): Eukaryota > Fungi > Ascomycota > Dothideomycetes > Botryosphaeriales > Botryosphaeriaceae > Diplodia > Diplodia seriata. Next base: position 607,140 of record NW_027117308.1, on the reverse strand, counting down.
TCAATGACCCCGCACGGATTCAAGAGCCCGGGAATACCTTCACACGCTTTTGGTATTCTCACTTTTCCGTCCGAACCTGTTCGGCAAACATCAGTCTTTGCAATGGAAGGCGTTTGCTCAAGCAAATGTAGAATCCGATCAGTGCGGTTTAAGACATGCATATGATCATGCTTTCTGATTCTCCATTGGCCACGGGAGTCAATTATTTTCGCTGGGAAAAGAGAGGCCGAGTGATGGCGAAGGATCCAATTATAGGAAGGTAACAAAGTATAGAGACATACCCGACGCGGTCAGTTGGGATTGTTCCGCCGGTTCCGCCATAAGAAGTAGTACAGTCACTTTAAAGCTGAGCGGAGACTCAGCCGCCTCTGCGGGAACTGTCGGCCACTTATACCGCAAGCCCGCGTCCCCACTAAAAGCTTGATGACTAATTGCCACCACATCATGAACGGACTAGTCTAATCCAATAAGCATGCATAGCCATTATTACGCAGCCTTACTCAAGAAAATCATCCAAGTGGTTTCACGGGAATCGAATACATTCGCAATTTGCGGTGAGGGTTGTGAAGGAGGGCTCATCAAATCCCTCTTCCCGTCGAGAGCGGTAGGGCGATGTCGTGTATACAGCAGGTAAGTGCAAGGTCCCTACAGCTTTGCTTGAACTGTTCAGGACGCAGTCTGAGAAACTGGATATGTTCTTTTGATGCTTCACTCATACAGCACCGCCGACATCACTCCACATTCAGGCGCACGCATTATGCACAGAGTATACGTAACAAGTTCCTGAATTGGTGAAGCGAGTGACTGAAACGACTACAAAGCTGGCCAGCCTTCAAAGAAACGTAATCAAATCCACTCCCATCAGACCATCGGAGCCGCGGAGAACTGGCTCAAGATCACGCCCGAGTTGCGTAATTCTCCGCTCCGCTTGCGCTCCTGTCGAGGGTTCTAAGTGCAGTTGCACTTGTTGGGGTTGGCGTTGGTGTTCCAGTGGCAGACGTTGCCATTCTTGCTGCACTGCGTGTTGTCAGCGCCGAAATTGCTTCGATCGCATCCAAAAAGATATCACCCACTTGTCCGCCATTGCCCACGCCGCAGTTGCATTTACGGCTGTCGCCGTTGACCTTGTAGTTGCAGACCTGGCTCTGCTTGTTGCAAGTCTACGGTCCTAATCAGCAAGGACGCCACGATGGGGCGTAAAGGGGAAACTGTAACTAACACCCTGGTGGACGGCAGCAGTGTCCCTTTCGACGAGGCCTTCGGGGCCCGGGGCCGCAGCAGCTGAGGCGAAGCTCAGGCCGGCGAGGAATAGCGAGACGTAGGTGAAGGTCTTCATTATGGTTGTATTGATTGTTTGCAGAGGAAGTGATGGTTGGATGATGATCTCGATGCCGTCGTTTCGGTCAGCTTAAATACGTGGTCCACAGCTGCAAAGCCGTGAAGAAGGGATGCCGGAGAGCATCGTTCATCAGTCGTTCCATCGATGCGATGGAGCACAACCTTGGCGAATGCTTAGCCGGCTGAGCCATGTGGAAGGACGGGGGGTCGCACAGCCGCATCGATCGGTCGTCGGCAACCGCCTCGCCACGCGACTGTTTTGCTTCTCGCACTCCCCATTCGCTGGCCGGTTCAGCCATTTGAGCTGACTGTGGCACAAGGCGTCCCTGTGCTGCTTACCCCACATAGCTGAGCGCCACTACTGCGGCCATCACTTACTGGAACACCGCCGACATAAAGAAGGATTCAGTGGAACTAGGTTGAAAGAAGCAGAGATCGCCAAAGGCCTCCCAATATGATTCATGACATGCAGCCGAGTGCGGTAGCCCTTGGTCCACCGCTATGGTTGTCTCTCCCTGCCCACCCTCGTCGAAACGGCGTTTTCGAACACCGATTTACCGACTCGCTTCCTGTACCATTGTCATGAGTGGAATGCATGATTCTCCCTTGTCTGTGACGTCCATGGGTATTGGGTGGTGTGGGCGAGAATAGCCGATGGTCAGAGTATCTTTCTCCTGAAGAATGCGCTTGATCCACTTCTTGGTTGTATTCTTTGCCTGGAAAGCTTGTGTCCTCCGATTGCTGAACTGCGCTCACTTATTTCTCAACGGGACCCGCGTGACTGAAACCCATGCTTCTTGTTTTTGGGGGTTTCTTTTAGAAACCCCGTCATCATTGCCACACGTACCAGAAAAACTGCCCTCACCGGCAATGCAACTCTGCGTTACACATCCCTCGATGACGCTGTGTAGGGCTTGTGCACAAGTAAGCATACCATTAAATTTCGACGCATCGGTGCACAACTAAATCGGTGCTCCGACATGTCCGCACCGCCGACCCCACGTCAGAAAGGCGAAACCTAAGCTGTGCCATAACGGGATCAACCAAACTCTCGAGCATCAGCCCGATGATTAACGGAGCAGTGTTTGAGTGTTACTAAGAAGAAGGGCGACGGATGCAAATCTGGATTGAATTCCAATACTCGAAGTGTCGATGACTGTAGTGTCCAGGGAAAAGGCATCCTGGAACCTAAGCCAGCTTTCCCTCCTTGCGTGTCGTTGTTTGTAACCGCTTCTGACTTCATCTTGTGTAAGAATCCTTCTGTGTCAGCACGGAGGTGGTCCACCCGCCAATCACTTTCTGACCTTCCGTTTAGCTTAAACTCTATGATGCTGTCGATGCGCAACAACCAGTGCTACATTAGATGATTGCCAGTCTAGGTTTTGTGGTACGTCGGAAGTTGCGGACCCAAGAGTTTTACACCGACTCAAGCATCCCACGAGACTTGCAGCCCGACTCAGATGCATGGGAGTGCGTTGGCAATCTTACTTGCTTTGACATCTCCCGACGGAGTTCGCCCCGTACTGCAGCAATCTTCTGCAGATCAGTGATTACGTCGAGCACTACGAGCCCAAGCAGGGAGCTACTGAGGTGGTGCGTTCAGCGAATCTATGTATTCGTAGCTTTCATTTGAAACGAGAAGTGAACAGAGACGTGGAAACCCCTTTACTATGCAGCAGCTTTCTCTATGGTTCGCGATTGGCTGGCCGATCAAACCAACAGCCCCCACAGAGACTATTCCTCCACACAGTCCACCCCATGTACGGGCTCGTATCCATGCTCGCAGAACACCGAGAGATCTTCGGTCCGCCACTGTATCAAGGACACATACTTGCAAACCTTCAACCTTGGGTGTATCATGGTCCAACCCTTTAGAGTGCGCCATAAGCCTACATCCAAGCTCGCAACAACAACGGCCGCGCCGATCAGAGGATTCCAGAAGCAAGGATCGAATCCTTCGACGCGGGCACAGCCACTCGGCTCGATTCCTTCCGCCGTCAACGGGGCCCGCAAACCCCTGGTCTGAGAACACGATCAGCATCTACACAACCTACAAGTACCCCACAAGCGCCGGCCGCGAAAGACACGACTGCAACCACACCCAAGCTGCATCCGACTCACACCGTCCACATCCAACCATGCGTCTCGCCACCCTCTCCGTCTCCATCGCCCTCCTCGGCATCGCAAGCGGCGCAAAAGTCACGACGTTCCGCACCTCGGACTGCAGCGGCGCGACCGTCATCAACTCGCAGTTCACGGGCAAGACGGGCTGCCTTGCCGCCGATTTCGACAGCGTGCTGCTCGACGGAGACAGCCCGCATTGCGTCGTCTACTCCGACGCCGGCTGCCAGATGGCGGCGCAGGTGAGTGGGATGCGGTTTCGTCGTGAGTCGCTCTTGCTGACGACGCAGGACGTTGCTGTTGTGAGTGGGAATTGCTACAGTGCTGCCGGCGGGAAGAGTGTCATGTGCGGGGAGTGAGCGTTTGTTGGTGCTTCTTTTTTGGGTGGGCGGGGGATGGGGGTGTGAAGGCCTGTGTATATGAACCATCCTTTCATCCGTTGTTTCGTCGCCTCCTCTCTCGGATTAACTCAGATCAGTGAGCATTGATGGGGTTTGCGCCAGTCAGATGGTATTACAGTCGATCTTGGAGAATGAACTACGGCTCTAGCTACCCATTCAGATTTCCAGCGCCTCAGCCTATCAAAGGGTTGCTGAGGAATGTCGAGTGGAGCAACGAAGGGGAGGGTAAGAGGTTGCTTGTTAAGCTAGTTGCGAAATACCTGAGAAGCATAAGAATAGCGGGAAGGCTTGAGCACGTCATATATACAAGTGATTTGAGAGCGGTTGCCCCGCGTTGATGTAAGAAAATATGTAGAGGTAGAATTCACTGCAGGTATGAAAGTTCTGACGAGGGTTTGCACGGCAATAAGAAGCGGGGGGTGTGTAAGACGCGCCAAAGTCACCCAAGGAAGCATTGGAAAGGCCATATTTCAACACGGCAAGGTAGTGATTGTAATAAATCTTATTTACGTCAAAGTACAATACAAGAAAGAAGGGCGCAAGCCAGCCACCGCAGCCTACAGCAGCAGGACCGCTTACAAGCCAGAGAGGGTGTTGCCAGCCACACCAACAACAGCGGCCTTGACGGCGCTGGCCTCGACGGCGGTGTAGGTGTACGGCATCTCGGTGAGGGTGCCCTCGGGGGCTTCGTTGGTGGAGGTGCCCCAGTCGTTGCCGCGGGCGACGGCGTAGCCATCCTCCTTGGAGTCGACGGAGACGAGGGCCTGGACGACGTTGTCGAAGACGTTGTTCTCGACGAGCACCTGGGCGCCCATGCGGGTGTTGATGCCGGACACGGACACGTCTTCGAAGTAGTTGTTGACGACGTGGACGGTGCCGAAGCGGACGAGCGGGCAGCGCGAGCCGACGTTGCTCCAGTAGTTGTTGGCGTAGGTGACGTGCAGCTTGCCCGTGTCCTCGTCGGCGTTGGAGTCGGAGTGGCCGACAAGCGAGTTCTTGTGGTGGTCGTGGAAGTAGACGTTGGACACGGTGATGTAGTCGGCGCCATGGGAGATGTCGAGCAGGCCGTCGTAGAAGTCCTTGTCGGCCGAAAGGTCGCTGGACAGGTCGCAGTGGTCGACCCAGACGTTGGTCGAGCCGTCGATGGCGATGGCGTCGCCGCCCGTGTCGGCCTCGACCTTGGAGATGGCCAGGTTGCGGATGATGACGTTCTCGGCGTCGCGCACGAGCAGACCAACGCCCTCGAGGCCGGAGCTGGAGTCGACTCCGAGGATGGACTGGAACGTGGGTTAGCAGCGGAGCAGGGAGGAGGCAGGGGGGCAACGCACCTTGTTGGAGCCGACGTAGATCTTCTCGGAGCCGGTGATCTTGCCGGAGATGTAGACGACCTTGGCCGTATCGTCGCCCTTCTCGAGCGCAGCCGTCATCTCGGGCAGCGAGGAGACGGTGGTGGTGGTGCCGCCCGAACCGCCCGTCACGCCGCCGTTCTGCGAGGCGTAGCCGACGGGCGTGGCCGCGGGGGCACGCTTCTCAGCCATGGGGATGGCGCACGCCAGGTGCGTGAGGGCCGCCAGGGCCAGACCGGAAACAAACTTCATGATGGTGGTGGAAGAGTGAGTGATGGAAGAGAAGTGGTGGTGAAAAGAAGGTGCGGCTGCTGCTGGTGAGCATTACGGCTGCCATGCCCATCTATATACGCAGCTGGCATCGTACCGGATCTCTGACGATTCGTGGAAGCGGTTCAATTGAAACATTGCAGCACCGCAAACAGGCGGAGTCACGGCCCGCAGCATGCCCACCTCGCCCGGCGTGGCTCGACCGGGGCTGGAAACGGTTTCGAGCCTCCCGTTTGGGGCATGAAACAGAAGAAGGCATGAAGGGCGGGTGGGGCCCGCCTCCTGCCAAGCCCCGCGTGTAGAGTGAGGTCCAGCTTTCCGTCGGCGCTACTGGTGGACGCTCGCGGCTCCGTGCAATTTGCCCGCATGTTTCACGGCGCAGGCGAGCCTTGGCGTTTCCGGAACCCTCAATTTCCGCCGGGTGGGGTTGGTGTCGAGCGCGGCAGGCTTCAAGCGAGGATGCGCCGTCTATCATTGGTCACTGTCGGGGCTGGTGGTGAGGTCTGGTTGGGGGGATGGCCATTGCGTGTTTGGCTTGGCATCCCCGGGTACTCTGCACGATCAGATTGATTCCGCCGGCAATCGCATCTACAACTCCCGTCCAGTGACGAGGGAGCGCGAGAATTAGGTACACGAGATGGATGATGCACGTAAGAGAGATCTGCAGAACAGTTGCCCGTAGCGGCCCGCCTCGCCTGCTCTCGTCGAGAGTCTCGGGCGACACAGCATCAAATCTTCGTGCAAGCCAAGCTTTCCAAACAAGCGACGGCCTAAATCCGATCCGCAGGGATGCTTGCCTTCCGCTGTCTACAGCTCCTTCGCGCAGCCGACGGCTAGCATGGATCTGTTTTTGCTCATGTCATGGGTAGTTGAAGCTATCGTCCGGACGAGAATGTCGAATTAAAAATTCTACATACACGTCTGGACGATGGCTTCAACTACCTACGTGTTAAATTTTTTTCCCTCTAAGAATGAGCTAAGGCATAGTTACGCCATGTTATGCTATTCTTCGCGCTAGCCATCAGCTGCAAGAGGGGGCTGTAAGCCGAAAACGCTACCGAAGACGCCACCATCACTTCAATCCCATCACACAGCAACCACCCCTCCTCACTTCTCGCCAACAATCTCGCAATCCCCAACGCAGCTTTCCCGAGGACGTTACTCGCCTCTTCGCATAGCCATTCTTTGCCTTGGAGCCCTGTGTGACTACTAGATGATCTCGAGTTTATGAAGGTGCCGTTCCCTGTTGCCACGTCCTTGATGGTTGTCTTGACATCTTCAATGAAGATGCCATTCCCTGCTGCCAGGTCCTTGATGGATTTTTGATTGGTCGCCATACTTTCTTCCACCCTTCTAGTACAGAAACCACCGTCTTCAAGTATGATCCCAATTCCATTTCTTGCAACACGCTGAGAAATATGGGTTTGACTGAGGCCGAGAAATCATCCCGCAAAAGACGGTTCCGTTCCACCAAGGCGGCTTCAACTGACGAGGGAAGGTCCTTTAACGATGAGAGTGGGCTTTCGGCAAACGCTGCTTTGACAGATAAGCGAACATCTTCGGAAGAAAGGCGAGGTTGATCATTAATGGCGGAATGGATCGACAGAAGGGAATCGCTTAGAAGTGTTATGACGCTCCCCTTCTCCATGACGAGTATTGGAGGCTTTTCGACAATGTTCGGAGAAGGCATAGCGGCGCGACGTTGCTTTTCCTCGTTGAGCTGGTGCTTCAACCGAGCAACTTCATCAGCGAGTTCCCGATTGGATTTCTGCGCTTCCGCAAGAACGTCTGTATGGTCATGAGCCTTTTCGACACCCTGGTCCAGCTTTGTGGCGGTGATTTCCAGACGCTCAAGACACTTTTGGAGTCTGTCGGTTTGAACCTCAGAAGCGTTGCTTTGTCGAAGTTGTCTTTCGGCCTCGTTGTATTTCGCCGCGAGGGCCTCGGACTGGGTAAGGAGCTCGTCCTTGGAATTGAGCTGTTCCTTCAACTGTAAGATATCCTGCTCAAGGGAGTTCACTGTCTTTTGTCGGTCCTCGGCCAGAGCGTTTGCACTCAGAACGTTTTGCTCGGAGTCTCCAAGCTTTGCAGTACACGCGACCATATCCTGCTTGCAACTGGCCAACCTGCTTTCAAGACCGGCAGAGTGGGAACCTGTTTCTGCAAGCTTGATTTTCTCCGCATCGAGCTGCTGATTGAGGTGATCATCTGGCCGGAGCTTTTCGCCCAGAGACTGCTCCAATGTTTTTGCCTTAACGCAGAGCTCTTTGAACATCTGAGCATGCTCCCTGACTGCTTTGTAGAAATTTGAGGCAGTCTCTGTGCCTTGCTGGTCTCGTACCCTTCGCTCAAAGCCTTCGATAGCTTCGACATGCTTCCCCATGAACTCAACCACCAGGTCCAGACGAGGTTCCATGGTGACAATACGCCCGTCTTGGGATGGCCGGAGACTGGGAGTGGGTAGACTCAGCAGAGAATGGCGTCACACTTGCCACGCATACAGTGGTGACACTAGAGGTTGCGCTGGAGGTGGGATCTTCAGAGTGTGGCGGATACGTGAAGTGAGCGGCGGAGGACGGTCCAAGCCTGCAATGCAGGCGCTTCTTGAACGGATACAAGTTCTGCGCGGAATGCTGGCGACGGCACCCAGCGTGCGGCCGAGAGGTGAAGGTTGTGCGCAGAATGGTGTAAGTCGGTGACGCTCGACGATGCGTGCTGCTGAAGGTGGCACCCAGTGTGCGACGGATACGCGAAATGAGAGCGGTGGAGGGTAGCTGACGACTGCAACACAGACGCGTCTTGAACGAATGCAAAAGCTGTGCAGGGTGTGGTGCGGTTGTGGGGCTCGAACGGTTGTGGGCTGGCTGGGCGGTCGCCAAAACCGCGACGGTGTGGCCATCCCTGTCTCGTCAGTCTCGGTGTCGATGAGCCTGGTAGGGAAGTTTGAGGACCGTAGACGCGTGGAACAACACGATGATGGTGCGGGTCGTGGTGTGTCGAGGAGGTCGTATCGGTGGTGCGCGGAAGAAGCAGTAATACCCCCTGGTCGGTCGTGCCTGCCAACAACGAGTGCGAAGTGGAAAATTCTTCAACCCACCGTTTCCCCGTGCGGAAATCGGGGCCCCGGTCAATATCCTTCTAGAACAGGGAAGATGTGTGGAGCGGTACGGCGGCTAATTGGAGTCAGCGCCCGGTGATGCCGCGGGTCGTAGCGTGGTGAGATGGTGAGGAGGTCGTATCGCCGAGCCGAAGAAGTAGTAGGTGGAACCCCCTGGCCGATCGCACCTGCCAACACCGGCAAGGCCTACGTCATGGGTACAAAGTACCACGTGAGAACTGTAGAGTGAAGAAGAGTATTTCCGTTATCTGGAATCGGGCCTCAACTAGACCGCGATCCTCAACGACGATGATCTGGCAGGGTCTGCTCTTTCTCTTCATTGCAAGAAGGCGATAGTGCGCTTCCGTCATCGAGCAGTTGTACCAGCGTGCAAACTTTTCCTGCTCCAATTCAATGGCCGCTTTGCACAAATCGCATTTTGCCGTCGTGAAGCTGGTGTCCTGATACGATTTGACGTGGCCATAGTCAGAAGTTTCGGCTTCGCCACGGAGCGTCGTGAGGTAGAGGACAAACATAAGAAACGAGAGGCAGGTGGTGCATACTCGATCAGCGGTGTGAGCTGTTCCGTTGTACGCGATTAGAAGATACTCACGCGGAGGTTGGCGTTGGGTTTGGAAGTTTGACGTGGTGGTTGAAGAGACGCCGAAGGATTGGGAGCTGAGCTCCTTATGTGAATCCCTAAAGAGTATACCTATGCTATTCCTTCATCTTTTCCCAGCCCCGAAGCTGTGGCGACAGTGCCGGGGCGCCGTTTTATTTTTCAGTGTAGTTCCTTGCATTGCTGCTCCAAGTATAGAAAAAAGTAGGGCCAGCTTTGGCGAAACGACTGGTATTGGCTGTGCGCTCTTGGGGTCCGCTGTATACCCATGTCTTTATTCCGCTTTCAGGACCGGCAGCATAGGCCGTTGACGAGGCTGACGCGCTGTGTAACAACAGTACGGGTGATAAGAATGGTGGTTGTGCAGGGGGTCCATAAGCTGCGTGCCATCCCCGTGAAGTTATCAGATCGCCACTTTACCTAAGACATTTTGGTGTTATGAAACGTTTGCGTTGCCGATCGTGGACGGTGGTTTGGATTTATCGCCGCATGGCCATGAGGTTACCGTCAAAGCGGTGTCCCAATCGGGGTGATCCGACCGCTAAGACCGATACAAGGCATCAGCATCTGACACGCGGAAATCGCCCGGAGAAAGAACCACACCCGCTTTGTCCTACAGCGCCGGCTTCCCGAATTGACGGGGCCAGCTATAAACTTCCTTACTCAGAGTGCACTACCGATCTGGCAAGGATTTTCGTCGTCATCCTTCTCCGCTCCGCCGCTCCGCCGTTTGGCACATTGCCCTACCTATCTTCGTACGTACTCTGATGCTCATCATTAAGACACAGATCTGTCCGTGGGTCAGATGACGTCGCCCAACCACTACCATGGGTTTGTGGCACAGCGGCCATGACTCAGCCACGCTGCAGGCAGACGTCGTGCCTCGGCCTACCTATATAAGTAACATCCATCCATCCATCATCGATTCCCCAAATCCCAACAACACTCCACAACAGACACATCCGTCACCAAAAATGGCCAAACGCGAAAAAGTACTGCAGACCACAGAGCTGCTAGAGCTCATCCTCGCCGCGCTGCCAATCAAGGACCTCCTCCTCGCCCAACGCGTATGCCGCCGCTTCGCCTCCCTAATCCAAACATCAACCGCCCTCCAACAAGCCCTCTTCTTCCTCCCTTTGCCCGCCTCATCCACGCGCGCGCCAGCAACCACCCCCGCCTTGCCTTTGCGCTCGTACCCCAGCGGCGCCCTCGTCACCGAAACCTGGGAGAGCAACCCATTGCTGGCCTCCGCCTTCCCGCCATGGTTCGACCGGCAGGCCCCCGGTAGCATCTACTCGCCGCCGTTCTACCACCCCGCCGCGTTCGAGACCCTCCCGCTCAACGCCGCCCGCGACGCCTACCTGCGGCCGGAAGCGTCGTGGCGGCGGATGCTGGTGACGCAGCCGCCCGCGACGGCGCTGGGGGTGTCGCGGTACACGCACGGCATGGGGGGCGACGCTTTGGCGGACGCGACGCTCGCGATGCCACCCGGGTGCGGCGTCACGATGGGGGTGCTGTACGATGCCGCGTGCCAGCAGGTGCTGCGGGAGCACTGGCAGTTTCCCGTGTTCCGGGTGCAGTGGCACGGGGGGGAGCGGCGGGTGGTGTTCTACGTAAGGCAGGTCATGCAGTGCTGCCGCCACGAGACCGATGAGGAGGATGCGCGGTGGGGCGCGTTTTTCAGCAAAGCGTTCGAGCCGCTGGGGCTGGGGTGGAAGCAGGCGGGGTGGCGCTGGCGAAGGTACGAAGGTCGTGTCATACCTGAGAGCGAGGTCAAGGAGGGGGACTATGAGGCAGAGGTCGCGCTGGCGGGGTGAGGTGGTGGAGCGACGGCGCACGCTTGAGTGCGGCTCTCTCTCTCTCTCTCTCTCTCTCTCCCTCTCTCTCTCGTCTTTTGGATGCGGGGTGCCGGTTTGGTTTTGGCAGCGTTGGATTTGCTGCGGATGGATGCGCCTGGACAGAGCATGGAGCACCCCGGCTCATTGCACCTGAGGCTCGTTTCAAAGCCCACGATCGCAGCAGACCCTTCGTTTGTCGACAGTATGATGTGCTCTCGGCTGCGCGATCTGTCGGCTCCCAGTTACGGAGGTATCTGCCACACGGTCAAGGGAAATCAATTCATACTTGGTTTCGCGGAGTAGGCCTCAAGAAGCCACATCTGTAGTAAGTTACTTGTCCATACCTATCTACTCATGCATGCAGCCTTGTACTATTCACTGGTTAAATAAGTCGCAAATTTAGTGTTTCAAGCCTCCTGCGTGAACTGGGTCTGTATAAGGTTCCTTGGCCTGCGTGTCTACCGGCCGTTGTAATATGGCACGCGTATAGTAGGACTGAGCGGCATCAGCACTACATCCCCTACACCGGTAAAGGCATATGCTCCTCGTACAATGTTTAGTCCTTGGGAGAATTGCCATTGGCCAGCCCCGTCGCTCAGTGACGAAAGCGGTTGAACATTTGACCATCAATCCTCCCGCCTCAATTTCCGAGAGCACATTCTTCGCCACACCTCAAAACCCGTAGCATTACACATGGACACGAGCAGAAGCATCGCCTTGCATAAGTCACAATCTAGAGCTTTTAAGGTATCAGTTACCCTTGCCATCTATCGCCGCATACCATTGCCGGCACAGATTTTTGATATGCATGTTGCTAACGGCCCACTCATCTCACTCCGCTCTCAGTAGACGTAGCGGTCACAATGTCGAATCAAGTCTCGCTCCAGACTTTCCCTTCCTCAACTAGCCGCAGGAGCGTATCAGTAGAGCGGGGAGAAGGACTTTTTGGCGTACGAGAACAGCAACATTTCCCCTATGTGGGCTAGATGTCTCTTGTGCAAATCATCTCCGCCAGAAATACCATTTCCACAAGACTTGCAGCTATGGGTTTGATCGCTGTTTTTCGACCCAACCGTACCACCCTTCGCCACCAAGCAATGAATCGGTATGCAGATAAAACAACTACTTCCCCCAACTAATATACAAAGAATAATGACCAGAGAAAGCCGAGTCTTCGGAGAGTTTTCGAAAACTCTACCGAGCTCCTTGTGGGTCCAGACCTTGTCTCAGCAGTGATAGCGCGTTAGCCGCGGCGTTAATCACTGATGAGAGGGCGAGGCAGCAACGGGCAGCAGGTTTGCCACCGGTTGAGCTATGTGAGCAGCTTGCAGCTGCAGTTGTCGGACTAAGCATTAATAGAAAGATGAGCTTCTACATCGGGAGGAAACGTTGTGATACCGCTGAGGAGGGAGACAGATGACTGGCTACAAGGAGTGGGGCCGGAGATGGTCTCGAATGGGGAATAAGGAGCTGAGCCCTACCCTTCCGAAAGCGGGTAGGGATTACCCGGAAGTAGCACACTGCCCTATCGTATTTCTTTTTTCGGTTCTACCTTGGACAACCGGTCCGGCTTCACATCGAAATCATTGATTGTCTCCACTTCGGACGACAAACATCTGCGCTGGCCGTCAGCATCACGTTGAGCGACGAATGACTTCATTTATCTCTGGGGGCCAGAAGTCTCTTTCGCCATTCGAAGGATGCGTTGGAGCCACTTTTCCGATTTCAGCCCCCAACACCAGGGCAAAATAATCCATTCAACACCCTGGACATGGACCAGCATGCAAAAGCATCACTCAAGCCGCGTAAGCGACGTCTTATCAGAAGTGGCTCCAGCAGGAAATAAAAGCACAGCGTGGAACTGCAGAGTCGGAATGCCATCCACAACGCCAAATCCGAAAACCACCACAGCGCATCATGGGCAAAGAAACATTCTGCATCCGGCCTCTGAGCCATGCAGATGGCCCGGAAACCGAAGTCTTCCGAATGAGCGACTTTGACTACCTTGCTCCTCCCTTTTATACGATGCTGAGCCTCTGCTACAAACTGGACGAACAGCAGGACCGCGAGACGGTCGTGCAGAACTTAAGAGAGGGCTTGCAGATCACGGTTGATCAGTACCGCATTGTTGCTGCAACCGTACGAACGGAGCCTACCACGGGAAAGCTGTCAGCCGTGAGGAAACGAGATGCAGGCGTCAACTTCACCATCAACACAATGGACGAGGCAGATGACTTCCCGGACTTTGATACCCTAGACCAGGCAGACTTCACATTCGAGAAGATGGACGTCACAAAACTGTTCCCGGAGGAGATATCCAAGCGCATCGCCAGCATGTTTCAGGACAGCTCGGATCCGCCAGCCATGGTGGTGCAGGCCAACTTCATCCGCGGTGGACTCATTCTGTGTGTGGCCTCTCACCACCGCATATCTGATGGTAAGCTCCTGACCCTTCGAAGCGTTTCATTGCACTGACGACGAGATGCATAGGCACGGGAACGAACCATTTCGTTGCTCATTGGGCCGCCAATTCGCGGGCTTTGAGCACCAAGACGGCCCTTCCCGCCTTCAACTCTTCACGCCTCGATCGTGGTCCGCTGTGTTTCGATGGACCGCAGCCATCTGAGCAGCGCATGACCGAGCTGAAACAGGAAATCGGCTTCGTCCACCATGCCGGCGAAGGAGACAACCCACCGCCATCTGCAGAGCCCATTTCTCTCATCACGCTGCACTTCCCGAAGACCAAGCTGGCCTCACTCAAAGCCGACGCATCCCCAACTCCGCAGGACAGCCACGGCCGAAGGGACTCCGCCGTCTCCTCCAAAGACTCGGCGAAGTCGAGTCCCGCCGAAGACATGTCCGTCGGCGGCATGAACACAGACACCGTGCCATGGATCTCCTCCTACGACGCCATCATCGCCACCATCTGGCGCGCCGTGACACGCGCCCGCATGCCGCTGTTCCAATCCCTCGCCTCCGGCCCGCCCGCCACCTCCTCCCAACTCCACGCCGTCAACCTCCGCGGCGTCGTCGCCGGCGTCCCCGAAAACTACTACGGCAACGCCATGGCCCTGCCCACCCAGACCCTCCCCCTCGCCACCTTGACGACCCCCGACACCTCATCCGGCCTCGCAGCCACCGCGGCCTCCATCCGCGCCGGCATCTCGCGCTGCTCCACCCGCGCCATCGCGGATGCGACGGCTGAGTGGATCGCGGGCACGCGGGAGAAGAACAGCATCACCCTCCCCAACCTCATCGGCACGGGTCTGTATTGTACCAGCTGGCGCGCCATGACGTACTACACCACCGCCGACTTTGGGTTTGGGGTTCCGAACCGCGTGCGCCGGCCGCCCATTGTTGCGGATGGGATTGCGTTTGTGTATCCGCAGCGCCCGCCTGAGTGTGGCGCCGGGCCTGACGAGGGGATCGATGTCGTTCTGGGGCTGGCGAGGAGCACGAGTGGAGCGTTTTTGAGGGATGGGGAGCTGTTGAGGTATGCGAGGGTGGTCGAGGGGTAGAGCGGTGGAGGGGGTGGTGGCCTGTTGCGGAAATGAGGGCGGAACGGTTGCGCGCAGTCCGGCAACCGGAAGGCCTGTTGCGGAGCGACACAGCTATTTCGCGGCGCCTGCTACACACCCCAACCACGTCGCTCGTTAGTAAAAGGCCTCTTTTCGGGGTCTCCGAGCAATGCGCCTCAAATACATCACCTTTAAGAAGTAGCTTGAAACGAGCGTGGCTTGTCGTTGAGGATCCGCTGAGTAGGCTCGGAGGCTAGCCTTTACCTGCACTTCCCATGGTAGCGGAGTAGACAGGGGTCTTCAATTCGCATTTCGACCTTTCCAGTGTAATTTGAATTCCAGCGCAAGACGGATTTCCTACTGGCGAAAACAACTGGGCCCTGCGTTGGAGGGAGGGGGGCGTTTTGTCTTCAGCAGGGGGCATACGCATGCGCCACGCTGCCTCGCAACACAGAGCCATGCAAATGCTCCACACAATATGTGGTCAAATGAGTAGCGTCCTGGGAATAAGCGAAGTCGTCGGATCACATCCATGGCGGATATGAAAAGTGTCGATGCTGAGATCAGATGTAGGAGCCGCGATAATGGCGGCTTTGGCACTGCGCCGTGGTACCGGCAAGCGTCATGACCGTGGTTCAACGTCGCCACGCACCTGATGGGCAAATCAGGTCTTCTGGTGGACGTTTCAGGGGTCCAAAAACCGATCCTCGGCCAGGCAAAAAGGATCCAACGATGTGGTGGAGCGCAAGCGTAGATGAGCGCGGCATCTGCGAAGCTACGCATATGGCGCGACGCAGCAGGCTCTCAGGCTTTGCAATCCAACAATGGCTCTGATCAAGAAAATTGTCCCAAAGGTGTGCTTCTTCCGGCCGCATGAGGCGATTCCCAATCTGTAAACAAAATTCTGGCACCGTTGTGCGGCGTAAGGGCTGATGAGCGCTGCACCTCGGACGCTGCGCAGGCGCCAGGTGGATGCATCGACCCATAATCGCGCCAACAATCGCGCCACGCTTTTTATCGGCGAGAAAGTCCCATCGGTAAGCCTCTCAAGGTCTCCGGAAGTAATTCCCGATCTGTACACAAAATTCTGGCACCGTTGTGTGGCGTAAAGGCTGATGAGCGGGGCAACCAGGGCAATCGCAGACGCTGCGCAGGCGGCAGGTAGATGCTTCGGGCTCGTAGCGCTCACGATAACGCAACGCTTCTTGTCGGCAAAAAAATCCCATCAGTAAGTTCTTCAGGGTCTTCGGAAGTAATTTCCGCTGCGGAAACAACATTCTGGCACCGGTGCGAGGCGAAGGAGCGGAGGAACGAGGCAACCTCGATGCTGCGCAGGCGGCAGGTGGATGCATCAGGCTCATAGCGCACACAATGACGCCACGCTTCTTGTCGGCAAAAAAAGTCCCATCAGTAAGCTCTTCAAGGTCTTAGGAAGTAATTGCCGCCCCGGAAACAAAATTCTGGCATCGTTGCAAGGTGAAGGAGCAGATGAGCGAGGCAACCTCGACGCTGCGCAGGCGTGCATGCAGGCAGGCGACGTCCACCCCCTGGCCAGCCCGTGCCTTCCACCCACGATAGCTGGATTTGCAATCGGGGCTTCGAAGCCATTGAGACCCGCGACTGCCACCGAATCGACGAAAGGGTATTCCAAAGAGGCAGGGTCCATGGTCTGCTTGGTCGCTCGCAGCATGCTCGCAGCGGAGGATATCCGCGACTGCGTCGCGCCTGACAATGCCGGCGCGCCTGGTACGGTCCGTGAAACCCCGAAACTGGGGGTGGAAAGATTCGAGAAAAATATCTTCAGCATTCAAATCCTTCGGCGATGCGACGAGATACCGTGAGCATGGATGGGCATAGCGTCTGCTGGCTGTGTCGTTGCGCACCACTCTTCCTCACCCGGATTTATACCACACCATCCGACACCAAAGGTAATGCCATGACCAGAATTTTGAGGCGCTCATGATTCCGGCGGCGAAGATGAAAACTCTGCACGAGTGAATCCGGGAGGTGAGAGTTGAGTATGCGTCGGTTGTGAGTCGCTGGACTGCGACGGAAGCATGAGACATGAACGGCTCCACGCCCGGAAGACCTCGGCTTTCCGTTACACATGAGGGTACTTTTGGGGCCCAGAAAAGTGACTGTGAAGGCAAAGATTGCACTCGATGATGTTGTGTCATGATATGACCGGGGGAGGCAGGCGGATGATTGGCGGTGACGTCCCACCGAGCCTGTTCTCAGTCGTAGGAAGATAGCAGCGGATGGCTTAGCTCAACGTCCCAAGGCCTTTGAAAGATTGTTAGCAGCTTGGAGAGCTAGAAGAGACCATCAGTGAGCTGTGAGGCTCGTGGGAGGGTCTGCTTGCGATGACACTGCTCACGGTGATTTGACCCCTCTCATGTACCCACATCCACCAGAGAGTCATGTATCTTCCCCCTCACTGTCCACTGAATTCGTAGGCACTGAGAGGCTCATCAGTTTGCTGCCGACCAATGCTGACCGGGTGAGCTGCTGACCGGGTGAGCTGGTGAGCTGGTGAGCTGGGATCTGTGAGGATGGCGGCGGTCCGCGCAAGCAAGGCAATGCTGCGAGAAGGCTGTGGGTTTCCTGGAAGATGAGCATGTCGAAGCTTGAGCTGTGTCCTCACTTTGCGCGTCTTCTCGCTCACTCTTTCTGCGCCGGAGAGCAAGCCCAGTGAGGTGGACGTGGGACGAGAGTCACGCCGGTCAGCTGAACTGCATATGAGCTTGTAAGTGTCATCAGCGCCGTCACTTGAGAGTGAGACGGCTGTGAGCCGGCGCGTCGGTCGAGACGCGTCGGTCGAGACGCGTCGGTCGAGGCGCGTTTGACCGCAGCAGGTAGGGAGCGAGGCCGTGACTGTGACGTGACAGCGAGCGCACAGGGAAGTAAAGGTAAGCAGTAGGGATGGTTGAGAGGCGCGCTAAGAGAGTTGCAGAAATCTTGCCGGAGACACTGAAGTGAGGTTGGGCGTTGGTCGAACCAATGTGAGGCAGGCGGATGGGCTGGTCACGTGCCGCACTCGACGTCAAGTCCACGCAACATACATTACTTCCATAATGCAGTACGAACCTGAAATATTGGGCCCTTTTCATACATGGGTGGTTGAATCCAATGTCCGGCTTTAAATGCGCGCCTTTACGTCCGGACATTGGATTCAACCACCCCCCACCCAAAGCACAGTGCAACTCATATCGTACGAAACTGTATAGGTTCGAATGATCGTGTTCATGGTGGGTATATCTAATTGTTTAGTATTCTGGTGTAGGAGATGTAGTTGGGATAGTTAACGTTGTTCCCCGGTATTCCTCCAAGATATGAGTTGTGGGTGTTGATCGTCCCTTTCGGGAATACAATTTGCTTGCACAGAAGCCTTCGAGGGTATGTAGACTGGAAACTGCTCCCGCACAGGCCACCAGACGTGCCGCTAACTCTTCGCCCGCACCTGCGCCTCCTCCCTCCCACTACAACTTTTTCACATTGTCCACCCGTCCCGACTCTATTCGAGTACCACCCAACGCGCCATGTCTCATCACCACAGTGATGATGGTGAAGCGGAGACTTTCGACCATGGGGAGGTCAAGGATCTGATCCTCGCTGCAACGGAGGAGTCTAGCCTGTCACTCGATCAAGCGGATGCCTCCGCCAGAATCCTCGACCTACCGCCCATGCATTTGTCTCGTCGAACTGATCCCAACATCAGTGGCATAGCGGAGAATGCTCTCATCACTTCTCAAAAGTATACAGTCGCCCCGTCCCAACTGCCTGCGATTAGTGACGATGATGATCTGCAACCCGTTGCAAACCCAACGTTGGCTGCTGCAGAGAAATTGGAAGCTGGTAAAGAGCCATGCAAACTCAACTTACAGCGCTGTTCGGCCAACGCAGTTACGTTCAAAAGAACTATAGGCCAGATCGACGAAGAAAGCAGACAAGACCACCGAAACCGTCTCACCCCTGCGTCAACCAATACGCCCATTGGTGCGCCCCCCGATGCGCCCCCCGATGCATCAACCGAGTACAAAGGGTTGGGTTGGGAGCAAATCAAGCTACCCGTGCAGCCTGGCAAATTCAATCACGGAGATATTGAGCAACTTGCCCAGCAAGATCTCGAGAGTGTGGAACACCTGTTCCAGACTGCCAACGAGCTTGAAAGCACTTCTCAGGAAGCTCTCCAGGATTTGAAACATGTGATCAAGACTGCCGGTAAACTCACAAGTTCACTCGCTGGCCGCGGCTACGTACCATTCCCTGCCATCACGTCTCCGAGTCGACGCAGTTCGGATGAAGACCTCAATCCACCAGAGAGACGCCGCAAGGGATCGACCGGCCAAGCCGTCCCTGTCGGAGAATCACCTCCCCGGCATTCACCGTCACAACCCACCGCTCATTCGTCCCGCCCAGCAACTGGACCGACCACAAAGCGTAAATTCGGACTACACCAAGGAGCACTGGAGACCCTATCTTGGGAAGAATGGAAGATAGCTACCAATGATATCGAACCCGACTCAATGCCGGCTAGGCTGCAACGAGATGGCTTGAGGCTGCGACTGAGAGCCATAGACCGCCATGACCGCCCGCGTACTACCGGGACCATTCCCGAGGAGGATCATCCCGGGTCTGGAGATGAAGAGGGCTTGGCTGTTGATGATGACGATGACGAAGATGCGTGGGAAGATGTCGAGTCTGGAGATGAAGAGGGCTTGGCTGTTGGTGGTGACGATGACGAAGATGCGTGGGAAGGGGATGGAGAGTTTTCAAGCCAGGACAAGGGCAAGGGAAAAGCTGCCGCAGTACAAGACGAGCAACCCGTCATAACGGAAGAAGACAGGTTGTTCGAGGAAGAGATGGAGCGGTTCCGAGAGGAAGAGCAGATGCGGGTGTCCTTGGCGATATCCCGTCAGCAAGAGCTTCAAAGCGCGCGTCAAGGCGAGTCATCCGACTCGCAACCTCCCGTCTCAAGTTCAAGTTCTCTAAGGGGTGGACCTCTCACCACTATACCTACTTCACCCGTATTGCAACAGTCTGGAGAATCTTCTGCCATGGAAGTGGATACGGATCCTCATGAGGGACAGCATGGAGAGGGAGAGGCAGTAGCAGAGACCGATCTGGGCCAGATGGGCCCTCAAACTCCTACTTCTCAGTCGATGGAAATCCCAGAGCGACCTCGTACCCCACACGCGCCTCCCACCCAACCTCAGGGTCTCCCTCTCCCGCTGCACCAGGACATCCTGTCAGCTCTTGGTGGCAAGGACATCAGAGTTCGGGTCTATCAAGACAGCAACCACGATGATCGCAAAATCCAAGACTTGATGGCTGCCGCTCCTGCCACGGCAGACAAGCTCTTGGAACATCTCAATACGATCCATGGGAACAAGTCTGACTTCTCCACCAAGTGGCTCCAACGCACAGTTGGGCAAAAGCATTGCTACGGCCATTACGTTGTTGACCGGGGTGCCACTAACAAGAGGATACCGGGTTTCAAGGCTGGCTATCAATGCCAGATGTGTGCTACCAGGAAGCGAGCCTGCGCGAAGTGGGTTGGCGAATCCCTCGTCATATTCCCGGTCATTGACGAACACCGTGCTGGGAAGGCTTGGACTGAAATCGAGTACTGGATACTGACCGATGTGGAGCTTGGTGGACCGAAGAGGCCTCCGTCAAAGAAGGGAGCCAAGAAGTGGACGAAGACTAAGTTTGTCGGGACGTAATGAGGGAGAGAGTGTCTCCCAAGCTACCGAACGTAGCCATCTGAACATCACCGACTGCACTACGCAGCCGTTGGGGCTTGATCAGCTCGCGGCACTTGCCGTTCCTGGTACGTATAGTACACACCACTAGATACAACCAGATACCCCGAAGCTAACAGTTCTCTCACAGCGAAACATTCCAATTACTTTCCATTACCCTTTACCAAAGAAACAAAGCCCATAATCATGACATTCGGAAAGACAACGGCGAAACCAACACTAATACTCCAATACACAAATATTCCCCGGTAGGTCAAGGTCACGTCGGCCAAGTCGTCCGACAGGATGGCCGGTGACAAGGGATCGCCCTGTGGGGGCAAAGAGGCAAAAGACAAATTGAGAAACTGGCGAAGTCAGTGAGCGGAGACCGGACAAAATTCATGTCACATATAACGGCCGGAAAACAAGGAATACCACATCACTGAATGCCAGTCTCTTACCATTTGTTCGTCCCATGTTCAGTCGTGAGGTCATTGTGAAATTGAACATTGGCGGATCAAGATCTCTGGCCAGCACTTGAGCGATTTTCGGAGCCGTAACAGTGACTGGAGGTACTACTTGTTGTGGTCCGTACGCACCACTAGTCACTCATTTCGGCGAAACTCGTTTTCTTCGCTGCCTGCTCTATAAGAGCAGGCCTCTCCCTTCACCCCTTCTTCTTCTTCATCAAAGACTTCTTGTATATAGAACGTAGCTGAATGTCAATTCACTATCGCTTCGTAACACTACTCATCACAGTGTCCAGGATGTGCATTCTGCGTGTGGTCTTGACACCATGAGCACGTATGATGCGCCTGATTATCTCGTCTTGTATTGCTTCCTATCATATTGTATGCACCCCCTATCGCCGCTACCAACAGAATGAGCACCTACCTAGTTATGAAGGCGACCATCTGATTCCAAGCCATGCTCAATCGGCACCTCCAGCACCTCCAGCACCGGCACCTCCAGCACCTCCAGCACCGGCACCTCCGGCACCCCCTCCAGCACCGGCACCTCCGGCACCCCCTCCAACTCCCCCGGTGCCTGCAGCTCCAGGAGTTCCACCCGCCCAGGGTAAGATACTGCGCCAGGCAGTGTCACGGGCGATTTTGTACTTGTCCAAGTCCTCCTGAAGTTCTCGGATAACCCCCATGCTGTCTTGAGCAAGACTCGCCATTCGGTGGAGCCAAGTTGTGTAGACATGAATACGCCACTGACAGAAAGCCAGCAGCTGGCCCCTCTTCTCGCATTCCTCTTGCGAATCCTTAAGTGCATGCTTGTATTTCTTCTCTGACTCCTCAAGCGCGTTCTTGCATTCCTCCTTTGAGTTCTTAAGCGCGTCCATCAACACCTTCTTGTCGTGACGAAAGTCGGCGAGCATCCTCCTGCAGGTTTGAACCTGATCCGCTCGAGTCTTGGACCGGGATTCTTCTTTGGCAACGTGTGCCCTCAGATCGACCACTTCGAGGTAAGCGGTGACGACGCGCCGGCAGACTGACTTGACAACTTCGACGTCTCGGCTCCGCATGGCCTTGAAGTCGCGAACCATCTGCTTCTTCTGCAATATACGCTCTCGCACTCTGGAAGCTAGTTCATCGACCCGAACGGCCAATTTCTCACAAAGCCTGTCCTTATAGTCCAACTCGGTCTCCGCTTGGGTCAAAGCGTCCTGCAGGTATTTGGTTCGGGAGAGGAACTGCTCATGCTCCTCACCTCTAACCTTCTCAACGGCCTGGCTGGCGCTGCGGAGGAAAGCCATGGTATTGGTGCATTTTTTGACGGTTTGGCAAAGGTTCCGAATATCGCCGTTCAATGCCCGGATGCGGTCGTCGGCAGCCTTCTTCTCTGCGGCGCGGTTGTTGGCGCACTCCTTCGCCTGCGTTTGGAAGGCAACCTTGCTCTGAGTCTCGGCACTCAGCGCCTTGTTCTTCTTTTCAAGCTCCTCCATCGTTGACTCTTTTTCTTTTTCGACCTGGCGATATCTTTTCTCCCAAGTCTGCCTGCTGTCACGCGCGGCCTCCAAATCGGCGCACACACTCTGTAGGGACTGCTCTTTCTCGTCGAGCATGCCTTGAAGGGCGTCGATTTTCCCCTTGTGCTCGTTGACTTGTTCGCGACAGGAGTCAAGCAGCTTCCCCCGTTGGTGGAGCTGCTCCTCTGATTCAAGAAGCTTCTGTGATATCTCCAAGTGAGACGCCTTGCAATTTTCCAATGCCGAGGAGTGCTTGGCGGACTCTTCGGTGATCTTCTGCAACTGCTGGGTTTGCTTCCTGATCGTCTCATCACGAGCGTTGACCGTTGCATCGGTGGACTCGTGGAGCTCGCGCTCCCTCTGCAGTGCGTCGAGATGATCAAGCTCCTCTTCTTTGAGCTTATCCTTGCATTCTCGCTCTAACTTTTGATGAAGCGTGTCCATGGCATTGTTGTGCATCTGGTCCTTCAACTCCATTTTGTGTTGCCAGTCCTCCTCTCTTCGCTGCATCGTAATCGCTTGCTCGCTCATCTGGCGCTTCAGCTCTTCCTGCTTGGCATTCGCCTCCTCCTCCAGCGCCTGGCGTTCCTCTTGTCGGGCTTTCTCGAGGTCTTTCTTCTGAGCATCGAACTCCCTCTGATACTCCTCTCTGAGCTCAGTAGTGCTTACGTCATAGCAATCCAGGATTGAGGAAAGCTCTCTTGCTTGTTGCGTATCCTTGTCTTGCAATGCCTGAGAGGTGAGCTGCGCGTAAGTCTTTTCCTGCTTTTCGCACTCATCACGAAGCTCTTTCAGCTGCCTCCCATGGCTATGCTTGAGTTCCCGGACAATCGCCTCGTGCTTGTTGTTCTGTATCTCCAACTGAGTCTTGTGGAGCATATCAGACGTCATTTTTTTTCCTTGGGCCCGTGTCTCGGCAGCCTCCTTCTCTGCAAGTATAGCCTCTGCCTTTGAGTCCTCAAGCCTCTTCCTGAGATCGTCCATCTCTTTCTTACAAGCCTCTTTCATCTCTGACCTTGCTTGTTCGACCTGCTGGATGGCATTCGTTGCTTGCTCGGCAAACCGCTGTTGCTGCTCGGAGCTCGAAGCAGACATGGCGGATTGCAAGTCTGCGAGAGCCTTCGCGGACCTCACGTTCGCGGCACTTGCATCTTCGGCGTTCTTATAAGCTTCCCTCAACAGGTCTCTGACGTGTTGTTCAGTCTCCCGCGCCTTCCGTAGCATTGCTTCATGGTCGCTCTGCAATTCGAGGGTCGTTTGCTGGCACTGGCGCTTGGCATTGGCAATTTCTTCGCTGTGGGCTTCCGTGAGTCTTGCAATCCTATCGTCATGCTCTTGGCGTGCTGCCTCAGCCGCCTGTCGGGTTGCTTCATAGCGCTCGGTCAACCTCTTGATGCGTAGATCCCTCACTTTGATCTTCCGGGCATGGCGCGCTTTGTTCGTCCGCAGTGTGGTCTTGCGGTCCTGCGCCTTCCGCTCGAGATCCGAAATCATCTTGTTACGAGCCTCATCCATGAGACCCATCGCCTCGTCCAATGCGCGAGAATGTTCCGGTGTGAGGATGTCTTGTATGTTCGTCATCCTCTGCATCGCGCTGCGGACAATCTTGATGGCACCCGTTTCATCCTTGTCAAACACCTGGTCTAGGTTCGCGGGTGTCACATCCTTCAAATCCTGGTCGCTGACTTGCAATAGCGCATGTAGATACCGGAGGTTGACCTGGTGCGCTTCCGTCCACTTGGACGCCTTTTTGGGAGCCATCTTTGGCAGCCAAGTATGACCGTCAGCCGAATGGGTAGCCTTCTGAGGAAAGTGGTTAGCTAAGCAGAAGAGAGCGTGTTGAGGCAGGGCTGCTCGCAACAGGCGTGCTTGCTTGAGCCCCAGCTTGAGCTTGAAGCGCCGCTTGTTGCGAACCCTGGGTTGAGGCTTACTGACGTGAAGATGATCCGCACGGGACTAGCCCCCGCCAACTATGTGTACGATTTCAGCGTTACCTGGCGATACTGTTAGCGATCAAGTGTCTGTGGCCGAAGGCGATTTGGTGAGCAGTTACCAGTGTAGTGTAGCCAAATCGAAGTGTGTCGGTGCACTGGGGAGTGTGCCTGGCGCGAGGTTGCCAGACAGATTCGCAGCGAGGTGGAACGGTGGAAGAAGGAAAATTTTTGAAAGCAGGAGGGGGGGAGTGACGGCCCACGCGACGTCGTGGGCAGAAATGCAGCGAATCAATGTCACGTGCGCGGGTGGGCGCCCGCTGCGCTGGACCCGGGCATGCCGTTTATCCAAGCAAGCTTCCATGGGTAGGTGAATCCGATGTCCGGACGTAGATGTGATTTTTGAATGCAGACAATCGCGTCTGGATACTGGATTCAACTACCTACATAATCACGGTGCAGATGTTCACTGCTTATGCCACCCGCTGGCCCGTCTCAATTGCGCATGTTCATCTGCAAAGGTCAAGGGTAGTCCTCAGTCCTCACTGACGATGTCCATCCTGTCATGCTTGTCTGCATCCGTTCCCTCATCGCTATTGCTTTCGCGAGCCTTTGGCTTTCTTGACCACTTCGTCAAGGATGCTATGGACCTTCTCAAACGTAGAAATCGTCAGGCGGGCTGCACCAATTTTGGTGATGAGCTCTTGGCGTTGAATTTCACGCTCGAGTCCCTCCGCGCCGCCCTGAGCCTGAGCCTTCTCTCTGGCGGATTCCTGCTCGGCAACGAAGCGCCTCTGGCGCTTTGCCTCAATCAACGAGTTCTGCTCTCGCATGTTGTCATGGTACGTCGGATGGGCCATTGTCCAGATGACGAATGAATCCCATTTGCCGTCAAAATCGGAGACATCATTGTTCTTGCCAGAATCCTCAATGCCCAAGCCGATTCCGCTAGACCAGTAAGCCTCGCTGATGATGGCCAGGATAATCTCAGATGGTGTGGCTTCGTCATTGGTGTTAATGTAGGAGACCACGGACCATTCCATACGGTACGGGCCCAGGAAGCTCTTGGCGGGCAAGTTGAGTGTATACATGGTCGTAGCCTCGACAAGCATCATCAACGCAGAGGAACTGGAGTGCTTGTTGTGTTGGGATGTGTTGCGTTCATACGCGTTCTTCGCAAATCCGATGTACCTCCAAGGGGTCTGGAACGGCTTGGTCAACATGGCCGGCTGCAGCTTCTTGAACCGCTTGTCTGCATTGGCACAGAACTCGTCGATCTTCTTGAAGAATGCCGTCTGCCTGTTGGCCGCACTCTGCTTCTTCTTCATCCAGTCATTCTTCTCGGCCGCGGTCTTGGCTTTGAGAAGCTCGCGCTGGTGATATTCTACGTCAGGGACGTACCGCAATTGATCTTTGCCCCATTTGCCGACCATGGAGTCGATCGTCCTTTCCATAGGGCCACGGCCTTTACGTCCGTACAGCTTGAGATTGGCGAGAACTCGTCGGAGTTCGGTGGGAGTAGGTGCCTCTTTTGTTCTCTCATGCACCAAGCTACGCTGGTAGATTGACGGGTGAACTGTAGCCCTCTTATCCCAGCTCTGCAGGAATCTCGTCAGATGGTCGTTCGGCCGGTTGTCGCGGAGCTCTTTCCTCAGGAGCGGCACGTTCCCGTCCATGATGGCCTCCAAAAGCTCTTTCGGGATGCAAGCCAGAATGCGACATCCTACAAGGGCGAAGTCCATTTTCTTACTCTGGTTCAAGGCTCCATGGGTCTTCACACAGTCGTCATATGTGCGCGAAAGAAGTGGCAAGAATCCGTGGGGCAACCACTCCATGTACTTGTTGAGTGACTTCGGAGACGAGACGGAGGGAACAACCACTTGCTGGGATTGCGAAGGTTGCTGGAGTTGCTGTGACTGAGAAATCTGCAAGATTGCTTGAGTCCTAAGATCACGATCTTCGTCATCTTCATCTTCATCCTCTTCCTCTTCAAAAGAATCATCTGAGATCTCATCACTCTTCTCGACATCACTGACTCCCCCGTCCCCAAGTTGATCCAAGTCCTCTGAAATATCAGAGCCATCGGAGGAGCTGGAAGGTTCTGAGGAATCGTCAGGGTCAGGGGCTCCACCTTGTCCCAAGACAGACTGTCTTGGGTTACGCTGTCCCTGACCAGCCGTCACCAAGCCAGACACTCCAGGAGTAACCACAACAGTTTGGCTTGATGTCGCACCCTGCTGATGAGCGGTTTGTACTGGGACGGTACTCTGGGATCGGGGGACGCTTGGGACGGCGCTTTGCGGTCGAGTCCTCTGTGCAGCAGCAGCAGTTGGTTGCAGAAACCTGCTCGGTAGAGCAGTGAGTGGCCTGTTTCCCTGCGGAGCAGCCCTGGGCGGCACGGCAGACTGCGATACGAAGCTTGGGGGTGCAACGCTCTGTGGACGTCCGCTGTGCGGCTTCAGAGTTGGATCGGAAGCTTTCTTGGCCGCGTCCCTCATCTCCGCGACTTTCTTCTTCTTCTTTTCCAGTTCCTCTTTGTCTCGCTTCTCTTTCTCTTCTTTCTCTTTCGCTTTTCTCTCACGTTCCTGTTTGGCTGCTTGCTGGATGGCGTTCTGCATCTTGGTGTGGCTAGGCAACGTCGTCTTCGCCGCGCTTTTCGCCTTTTCTTTCTTTTCCTTCTCCTGCTTCTCTTTCTCTCTCTTTTCCTTCTCCTTCTGCTCTTTCTCCTCTTTGGTCGCCTCGGGATCTTCCACGGTGGCTGGGTTCATGTTGTTCTGCTGGTCATACTGCCCACGGAAGAATTGCATCCGCAGGTAGGCTCCCGTCTCAATCTCATCCCTCCACTCATATTCGCCGTCAAGGGCATCGGTGAACTGGACCAAGTATCGAATCCTACCACTGGGAAGCATGCGCGCGTCGACGATACGTTTAACCCAAGTATCCGGTACCTCTATTAGAGGCTCGGTATCAGATGAAGGTGTGATCGTCGGGGATGGACGTAGTGACGAAGGAATTGTGCCGGGAGACATTGAAATAGCTTTTGGGACATCGGTGGAGAGAGAATTATCGGTGGAGAGAGAACCATCGGTCTTCTGTGAGTCGCTGATTACAATGGAAGCCCCGGACATAGGTGAGCCTAGCGTTCTCGGGTGGGCGTCATCGTAAGCATAAACAAGAAAAGGAGCGTCTACAGATCTCTCGTTCTCCCAACTGTTGTCCTGAGAGCTGTAGTGCTTCCAGCGAATGAGATAGTCGTAGGTACCGGGGTTCGTTGTAGATCGACGACGATCAAGAATCTGTTCGATTTCGTACTCGTCAGATCCAAGAACAGAGCTCGTCCCCATATTGCGGGAAGATCTTGGCGGGCTCGGTGAGCTCGGCATGATGGCGGCGCTTGCTCAGGCAAGGTGGGTTGGAGGCAGCCGGAAGTTTTGGTTGTATGGAGGAGGGAAGGTGAGCGATGTGCGGTGCGGCGCGCCGAGTCACCAAGACGCGCGCACGGTTTGAGCGTCGCAGACACTTCACCGTACCAGCGCCCGGTGCAAACGGGAAGCTGAATCTGCAGGCTGCCGAGGTAACTCCATGTCCATGTGGCTTCTTTCTGCTTCCACCGCATGCTACTCCCAACGCTTTGGAAGTCGCGCTCAGAGTCCCCTTCCTGCTATCTGGCAACCGTCCCAGTCCGACCAAGCCGCCACCCGCTGCCACCACCATAGACCGTCTGAGCCACCACCATAGACCGGTCTGATATTGCTCCTCTGGCTCCCGACGTCGGAAGAGGAATCAACCTATCAGCGAAGGCAGTCAAGGCCACTCGCAAGCAAAGACTCACTTCACCGTGCTTGAATCATCACCCTAGTACATGCAAGTTTAAACACAAACACGTCGCTATACTTGATCCAACTTCCCGCGTATGCAGGATCATGTTGCTACATACAGCAATCACTGGAAGAGCAGACGCCAAGCACCAGAACTGAATGATATCAAAGTCTACGAATCGCTAAAAGTCTACTCTAGAACAAACAATGGACAAGATGTTCGGGCGATGCTACCTGGGAATGTGACAGCTCACTGATGGTAGCGATGGACCGCCTCCTCCGACATGATACCCTCGCCTGCCATTGCGCTTTGACGCTCCCGCCTGACGATCCCCCTGTTCAGCCACCAATACTGCAGGTTTGCCAGGACGGTAAAGACCAGGCCGACGCTGGTGAGGGCGACGATGACGGTCCAGCCGGTCTTGTACAGCGGCTTGTCGCTGGCTTGGAACAGCTGGCCTCCGACGATGCCGGCGGCGTTGGCGGCCATGATGAAGAGGGCCATGGTGATGCTGCGCTCGCCGGCGGAACGGGCGTTGAGGGCGAGCCAGGAGCCGTTGACGGCATGGTAGGTCATGGAAAAGGAGAGGGCGAGGGTGAGGACGGCATAGCGGGCGTGGTTGTCGTCGCTGTTGATGAGGGCACGGTTGGCGATGGTGACGGCCCACCAGATGAGCACGCCGAGGAGGACGAGCGGACCGCGGAGCCCAAAGTGGTCTGCCAGCAGGCCCCAAGAGACGTTCATGACCAGGGAGATCCAACCGCCGACGGAGACGAGGGCGTTGGAGACGAGGCGGCCGTAGCCAAAGGAGCTGACGAGCGTGGGGGCGTACGAGTTGAGCGTGCTGGTGGGGGCGATGGCTGTGAGGGTGAGGAGGAGGTGGGGGTACACCCGCCAGTTGCAGAGCTGGAAAGTCAGCGATGGTTTGTGGACGGAGGAGGGGGTGCGTACAGCATTCCGGAGCTCGGCCAGGTCGATCCATTTCTTCTTCTGCAGTTTGCGGGGGTCGTCGAAGATGATGCGGCGACGGAGGATGTCTGCTTCGCGCTCGGTAAAGTAGCGGAAACCAAAGGCGCTCTTGGGCTCGAAGAGGCTCTTGGGGAACAAGACGGCAAAACAAACGCCGACCACACAGGTGAACATTCCCTCAATCTACACACGTCAGCTTGTGGGACTGAATATTGGGAAGAGAACTTACGATAAAGAGCCACTGCCAGCCGGCAAGGTTGGCAACTCCTCTCATATGCAGACTGGACCGTTAGCGCCCTTCACAACCGTAGTAGGTGGCAAACTTACATGCCATAGCCAATCAGGCCGCTACTTGCGACGGCAGTCAGATTGCCAAGGAAGAATATGGAGAAGCGTTTGCTCGTTTCATCTCTCTTGTAGAAGAGGGAGATGGTGTAGAGACCGGCGGGAATGAAGCCGGCCTCACATAGACCGAGCAGGATCCTGGTCACCATGTATGCTGCCAGACCTTTCTGGAAGGCTTGCAAAGTCGCAACAAGTCCCCTGGAATGGCGTCAGTTGGAGCCGTCGGCCGTGATTGGCTTTTGCGTACCAAGCAAAGATTTGACCACTGATCCATTTTTGCGGGCCGATCCGGAAAAGAATAAGGTTGCTTGGGATCTGGTGATGCTTAGCATGGACCGATACTGCATTCGGACTGACGTGGTGGTACCTCCAAGATGACGATGCCGGCAGAGAGCAGCTGCTGGCCAACGTTGAACTGGAACTGTGTGATGCCCACGTCCTCCATAAAGTAATCGGTCAAGGCATTTCCACGGTTGGGACGTCAATACGAGAAGCACGGCTGCGGAGTGAAAGCACATACATATTGCCACGGTCCAGCTGGAGGGCGTAGAAGCCAAGCACGAGCAACGGCATCACAACCAAGTCCAGCCTGGCGAGGTCAGCACGGCACGCAGAGGCACGCAGCGGCAATCATACTTTCGCACCAACTTCTTCTCCTCGGCGGCCGTCCAGTCGATCTCATCATTTTCGCTGAGCGACGGGCTTTGGTCTTGAAGATAGTCGGTTACCGGTTTCTTTTCGAGGGGCTCGGCTGTAGGGCGGGATGCGGGCTCATGAGAAGCAAACAATACCATCTTGACGGGCAAGCAGCGGTTCGAAATCGGAGGGCTCGTCCTTGACTGAGAAGATGGAAGAGGCGGCGGTGGGCCAGGCGCGCGACAGAGGGGCCACGGCAGCCCTTAAAAACGACATGCTTCTGTGCAGACGAGGTGCAAATCCGGGTCCACAGTTTGAAATGCCGTCGGCCGGGGGCCTGCCTTCGTCTTCCATGGTAGACACGCGGCGGCGACTAGGTTCGCGACCGGCGCGACGGCTGCGAGGGTAGCAGGAGCGGCAATATGACAGGGCAGCGAAGCGGCGCGGGTGGGGCGATTGCGCATGCGAGTGATGTACGGGGGCAGGTCTGGCGGGCGATCTGGTATACGGGATGGGCAGAGGAAGCAGTTGCAACGCGTCTGCCAAAGTCAAACTAAGGGGACGTGTCGAATGGGAGGGTGACGTACCCCTGTCGCGTTTCGGGCCAGCCAATCAGCGTCGTCGCAGCTACTTGATGCCATCTGCAAGACGACTTGCGTGCTGAGCACAACATCGCTCGATTTAGATTTCCAACGCCGCTCGCCGTTGGTATTGAATGCCTCGGCCACGACGGTTTTGCTCGGTCAGAGAAAACAAGGCCTGTCGCTGTGGTGAGGAGCTATCCCCAGTCAGAATGACTACATCCACGACCGAAGCTTGGGACTTTCTCTTCAAGTATCACCATCTTAACCATTACTCAGCGAACCGGCATTAAGGCCTCCCTGACAGCCCAATTTACCGGGTTGACGGACCATTTCCCCCCAAGATTCAGCGGTCTGCATGACACCAACAAAGGTGGAGATAAGAAGGCTCGACTCCCGCACAGGCTATGTACCATGGTTGGTGTGGGGTTGTCTCACGCAGACAAAGTCTTGTACGCGGCCTGCGAGCCAAAGCATCGTTCTCCGTGATGTGGCGGATAACTAACATTTCCTGTCAAGACACCCGTGTCCATTTCAACAGGTCACAAGGATGTTGTTGTGCCGAAATATGATAACAGAAGTATAAGAAGTAAATACAATGAAACTCATTAGACATTCCATCAACAAGATGATAAGAAGAGCAGAGTGAATAACGACGCCTAATCTTCCAGATCAATCCAAAACGCCGCCCCAGTCATCCCTCACCTCCTGGCAGCCTGTTGGGCCTGTTGAGCCTGAAGCTGCTCCCTGATGTTGCCACCAACCGCTCTCCACCAAACATCACGACCCCAGCGGACCGCTCTCTCCGCCGCCTGACTGGGCGTATCGATGGCTGGCCTGACATCAAGATAGAAGACAGGCATGCCATGCTCCGGCTCGCCCTCGTAGTAGTCAATGACATACCTCTTCTCCACAGTCTCCCCATTCGGTAGGTTCCTCTGCACGAACCAATCGTGCCTGTCGAATGGTGGCTCGGAGTTGAACTGACTCGGCCAGACTTGACCCAGGTACTGCATCATTCGCGCCTTGGGAGTCAGCTCGCCAGGTCTGCCCATGAACCTCGTCAGCTGCGGTGGCGGCGTCTCCTTGTCGGGCCACCTTTCAAGCAGCTCTCCTGCCTGGCTC
Organism: Diplodia seriata; assembly: GCF_021436955.1. Taxonomy (NCBI): domain Eukaryota; kingdom Fungi; phylum Ascomycota; class Dothideomycetes; order Botryosphaeriales; family Botryosphaeriaceae; genus Diplodia; species Diplodia seriata. The sequence continues at coordinate 575,467 of NW_027117308.1, read as the reverse complement.
CCCTCTTCACCCTGCGCGCTCGTCTTCCATCCATGCACGATGCCCCTGGAGAAGCGGCGCTCCCACTCCAAGATCTCGGCCCAGGCGCCCTCGTTCAAAAAGTTGTGCACCGCAACCATACTCTCAACCGCATCCTGCGGCGTGTCCGTGTAGCCCTTGCGCAGCATCGCGTTGTACATCTGTTGCGGGCTGGGATACTCCCAGTTGCCTCCGCCGTCGCCGCGGGGAATGGACGAAGCCTCGCGATCGGTCGGCAGGTCGACCGTCTGGTGTTCCGCACGTTCCTGCGACAGGTTCGACGGCATGAAATTGAGCGGATTGAGCCTCTCAAGCAGCCCGGACTTCGGATGCGCGTCGTCCTTCTTCTCCGGCGGGACGTAGGGACATGCGCCGGCGGGGGTGGCGGAAGGCTTCGGAGGTGCGGGCGGAGCGGCACCTTTCTGATGCATCGGACAGCCGGGCTGAGAAGGTTAGCACAAAGTCCTTGGATTTGTCCAGCGGGGAAGACGCACAGGCGGGGAGGCGTTGGAGGATCGAGGCATGGGATGCGGGGCGACAGGTGCCGCAGGCTCTGGGTCCGCCCAAAACCAACCCATGGTTAACTGCGGTGCGGTGTGTGGATAAAGGAAAAGGCAAGGTCCAAGGCGGATTGCTGGCAGGGTGTTGCTTTGCGGCGGGAGTGAGGAAAGAAAGTTGCGGAGCAAGGGCCACGATGATGGCAATGGTCTCAGGGCCTCTCGCGGCCCCGACTCGCCTCCGGCCAAAGACTCTGCCAGCGGCCACTACTACGCCGACCCGGATTCACCCATCCACTCCCGACCTTGTTCAGCCTTGAACCCGTGCCAAGCATTCTTTAGCGCGCAATCTCTACTTTTGAAATAATCAAGTGCTGATTGGCTCATCTATTAAACATCTCTATTCTACTCTTATTCAACACCGTTATATGCAACCACCTCTATCTGGCTTCACTTCTCTGTGGTGCCCATCCCTTCAACCATTCCCTTCCTCTCTGTAAATCCCCTCCTTCCGCCTCCATTGCGGCAACACACCACTCCAATGCATAACCACCTTTACCACTCACATCCTCCTCTGCTGCCAACATCTCTGCCAAGTTCTTCCTCTTCTGACTTGACTCGTCTGTACAGAAATGTATAAGAGTCTCCGGCGTCTCTCCATCCTTCACCTGCAGCTTCTCTAGCAGTGGCTTGATGAGCGGCAAGGCTTCCTTCATTGACAGTGCGGCCGGCTTAATGCCCTGGTTTTGACGACCACTTTGGCACATCTCATTCCGGCACCATTCTTTCCCACAGCCCTTGGTCAATTGTGTAAGATATCTCCGTTCCACCCGTCTCCGTAAGGCCTTACCTTCCGGATCATACATGCTGACGTAGAGCGGACCGAAACAAACGCCACAGAGTCCTAGATCATTCTCCGGGCCTTGGGATTTACCCAGTTTGAATGCGATGCGTGTATCACCCGTCTTGCTGGCCCCATCGAGCGTTCGGCCACAGTTGACATTACGACAGAGGCGTGGCGCGGGACGGCTGAGCTTCTCAAACTCGTGATGTTTGGAATGAGTGGCCATGTCGCGGAGCCGAATGATCTTGTTGCAAAGATGACACTCGGTCGTCCTCCCACCATCGGCGAGTTCGTGTGGTGTGAGGTTTGAAAGGAGGGCTTCCGGGTTCGGTTCATCAGGATCACCTTCTTGTGGAACTTCGAGATGACAGAACTGGCAGAGGATGTGTTTTCCAGGGCAAACCGTTGTCTTGTGATGTGCCAGTTGGGAAAGAGAAGTGAAGGTGCGATCGCAGCTGTCGCAGGTATAAGATTGGTGGAACATGGCATCGTGTTTGGAATGACCAAGAGCCGTGTTCCCATGAAACGTGTCGTGAGGGCAGTGCCAGTGATTTTGAAAAGCTTCTGAGCGTGTTTGGAAGACTTGATCGCAACCCTTTGGACATATTATGTTGTTCCTCAAGCAAAAGTTCTCGTGAAGAAATAAACTTCGTTCTGGGACCCACTGGTGACAGTTCTTGCATTGCACATCGCCAGGATTTGGCGGAGCATTGTCCGAAGCCGTGGAACTCTGAATGGCGTCCTCTTGGGGATCGAAAGGCACCGCGCGAATCTGGTAGGTTTTGGGTGATGTCGTAGTGGACGTATTCTCAGGGGTATAGGCGTGGACAGAAACCCACAAAGAGTCGGCGTCTTCCAACTCCACATTGGTCGGTCGTAGTCTTACTCGCTTGGGGTATGTGCTAGACACGTCTGCAAAGACATGCTCCTCAGCGCGTGGCCTAGCTCGTTGGCGAGGACCAAATGGGCTGACGTACAAATCGAGCTCATCCTCTTCGTCCACCTCGCTCAGCTCGATTTCAATGCCTTGGGATCGTATCCACGAGGGTATCTCGTAATCCACGTATTCGCCATCCAGGACCTGACCGAGCTCGGGTTTCAACAGGCCGAGTTTTCCGCCTGGTGAACTGCCTTCTGTTGTTCCTGGTGCCTTTTGAGCCTTGGCGGCAATCTTCTTGAGTGTCTCCCTTGCTTGCTCTTCGTTCAAAGCTTCAATATCCACCTCCAGGTCTGTATCCACCACACAAACCCCTTCCCCTTCTGGCTTGAAGCCGTCAATAAGAAACCTGAACTCCTCTCTTTTGCCTCCAACGCCGCGACCGCCGGGTATCACTAGTATTTCGCCATTCGTTAATGTCGTGAAATTCGTACGCATGTGTTGCTCCAAAAGGGATTTCCAGTCCGCGGGATCATAACCGGCCTCCAACGGGCGAAGTTTCACAAATGTGCCTTTCGGGAGTTGATAGGCGTGTACAGTGATCCTTGGCCTGCCATTGCCGTTTACTGAAATGTCCGCCGCCTCGTTCGCCATTGTTGTATCCTCATCGCTGGTATTCCCGCTGGAGGGCCAGCCATCCCCTTCGCCATCCGACTCAACCCCGAGCGACTCCCTTAGGAACTTGCTCAGAACGACTTCGCCGTCTTCTGCGGAAAACTCCCGGATACCAGCATATGCCGCCTTTCCATTGTCGGGATTGACCAGTCGAAAGGTAAGAGGGTGTGGTAGCTGCTGGACACGGTCCTGGTACTGCAGCTCACGCGCTTGACGCTCAGCAGCAAAGGTATGGGGGTTGAAGGGATCGAAAGTGGCCGTATGCGGCTGGTTCGACGAGGACTGGGCCGAGACCATGGGGGCGGCTGCCAGTAGCTGTTCGAGAGCGGAAGCCGGAAGTAGGAGCTTGTCGCCGGGGAGGTGTCGCGACTTGGACGGCGCTGCGACGGCAAACTGGGCGGACCACCGCAAGGGAGCGGGTTCTGCGGGCTCGGAAGCCATGTTGGGCGCGCGAGGGATGGGGAGGAAGGAGGAAAGGGCGCAGCGAAACAGGCGCAACAAAAGGAGCGAGGCAGGCGCGGCGGTAACTTCTCGAAAGTCGGCAATTCAATTGTAAGCAGGCGAAAGTCCAAGCGGCCGGCGGTCGCGGTGACGCAAAAGCCGATAAGATAAGCGGGCAGCGGGCAGCTAGGCCGCTTACGGCAAGAGCGCTGGCTGGAGCGTCAGCCGGGATGACAGCATTGCTTGACATGATGGGATTGTCTGGTCGAACGACTCCCACGCACTCGTTGCGGCAGCTGTGTGCGCCGTCGCATATATTGCGCGCGCCTCCCTCTCCCTCGGCCTCAACACTTTTCTCTTTTCCAAAGCTCCTCTCCGCTTCGTCGAGCATCCCTTCAATGGCTGCAGCTGCGGACGCCACGCCCCTCACGCTTTACGACCTGTTGAGCAACTCACTTCTCCTGCGCCAGATTGCGCCCTACCTGCCGCCCGCGTCTCTCTTCTCCCTCGCGCTCGCAAGCCGGGCTTTCCGGGCGCTGGTCTACCACTCACCTGACACAGTCCGCTACCTGGATCTTTCGACCGTCAGCTCTGCCGTCGTCGCAACCAACAAAAATGAGCCCCTCGACCGCGGCGGCAACAGCTGGCGCGCCGAGCCCATGGACGAAGCCGTGACCGAGGACGAGTTCTACTCCGGACCGCTTCTCGGTATATTCTCTCGCCTGGCCAGCAAGAAGCACCACAACATCCTGGAGCACGTCCACACGCTGGTGCTCGACGGGCTCAGCGTCCCGGCCGACCTGGTGCGCGAGATAATCGCCGAAGACCGCTTCAACGTGCGCATCCTGTCGATCCGCGAGGTGGAGCATCTCAACGAGCACAAGCTGCAGCAGGTCTTGCGGTATGCGGTCCGCCCCACCCGCCCGCCGGGCACGCCTCGTCTCAAGGGCCTGTACGTCTTTGGCGCCAGAGAACCTGGTCCTGCGACGGAGCCCGTGTCGTCCAAGAAGCAGCGGAGCCCGCCCCGCACCCCTGGCGGTGTCATGAGCTCTCTTGGCGCGCAGATCGGGGCGGAATGGAACCAGCGGTCCAGCGATGCCCTGTCGTGCGCCTTGGCACGCTCCGAGCACCACAAGTGGTACCAATCCGAGGGGCGTGTGCTGCGCAAGCGGCCATCTGCGGAATGGGCTGAGACACTCAGGGCGTGCGAGGGTATCATCTTCTTTGACGCCGTGCTCTGCCGGGGGCCGCGTCACGATATTGCCGCCGTCTACGCCGACAGCGGATCCCAGGCTGCCTACCTCCCGCCTGCAGTTGCCAGCGTTGCCCTGGGACCGGCTGGGTGCCAGAGCTGTCACGGCTGTCCCGAGGGTCCGGCCGTTTTCCGTGATTCACCAGCACATCACTTGCCGCTGTTGAGCCCGCCACCGCTCCACTCTTCAACCATCCGGGCCGCTCAGCAGCCATCCACGCTGCCAGGCACTCCACCGCCGAGACTGATAGTCCGGTGCGAAGAATGCCTTCGCGGCCGTTGGTGTGAGCGGTGCAACAAGTGGTGGGATGAGAAGTGCTTCGTCGGGAACGCAGGCACCGTCCAAACCAACGGCTCAACCCTTACAGCCCTGCAGCAAACCGAAGTCCTCCAAGAAATGGCAGCCGAGGGACATCCTCCCCGAGATATCAAGGTACATATGGGCCTCTGCACTGCACACTGCCTGGTCGAGGAGATGATGTCTGGGGCCGGGAGCGCTGGTATGTGGGGATGAAGAAAGAAAAAAAATTCAGGACCCTAGCAAGGACGCTTGTCTCCCGGAACAACAATCAAGGACCGGAGAACAGGGACTCAAACACGCGCTCAGGATCTCGGCCCCAGCATTCACAGAGGTATGTCCGTGTGAAGGTCTTTAGCCCGGAGTAGCTGACACGGACCGAACCTACAGATCGGTGTAAAGCGGGAATGCTTTGGCTGCGGTCCGACTGTACGTGAAGATCCACACTACCATCTCGCTGATCCATCTCCAAGTCCCTAATCACAGATCGTCCGTGCCTTGAACCGAGCTTGACTGACCGCTTGCGACCATGCAGTGCGCTGACTGCAAAGCCCTGTTCATCCGCGCCTGCCGCACCTGCCGTAACGAGTACTGCATTATCGATAACGACGGCTCTTCCGCTATCGCTGTATGATCTTTCTCTGGTTCGGCTATTATTTGAAGACCTTGATCTGATGCATATCCGCTCTACAGTGCGATTGGTGCAACTATAGCGGCCGACGGACCCGGGAGCTCTACTGAAGACACAGCTCATTACATCTTTCAAGGACTGCAATATTATACCCAAAAAGCAGGTGTGATTCGGGATTTACAAAACGAAGACAAATTGGTACGGAAGGATCAAACGGGACCTGCTGAAGGGTCAAGGCGCTTAGCATCCATGGCTAGCGCGGCGTTTTTTCTCCATTTTTCTTTACACTTTCTATTGGTGATACTTTTTTCTTGGGGTATCATTTGGACAGCAGCATTGGGCGTCGACTGGTAGGGCGCTATCATACTCTCCTCTCCTTTCTTTACATCTCACAGACTTTTGGACCCCCTTTTTCGGTTCATTCACGCGCCTCAAAATTACGCTCTCGATCATAGATGATACCCATCTCCTGAGGACTTCAAGATTGAGGTTGAAGTCTGGCTCGGTATTTTGACTATGGCTCAAATGCACAGAAATCACCTCTCAATCACTTGTAAAACATGTTTTGCGTGAACATGAACTTGGAGCTGTTGATTGAGTCAAGTGTATTTTCATTGTTGTATCAACTTTCCTGTCCGTACCTAGACCTCTCATTTCCTACGCGAGCCTGATCCGCATAGCTATGTCTTGCCTTGCCCGACCTAAACAAGGGGAGTGCAGTCTATCGTAAGTCAGTGTACGCCAGCCCCCCCGGTGCCTTCTTGTGAAGTAGCCCGTCGTTCATGTTCCAGATGCGGACAAGAAGGATAGTACCAAGAGGACTGATCCTAAGGAGAAACCAAGCTGCAATCCAGCTTTGGCCAAATGTAAAAGGGCAGATGATAGCGCCAGCTTTACCCTGGAAGATTTGACCTGGAAAAGGCCAAGCGAAATGAAAAAAAAGGAACCGGAAAAGCCACTCTTTCAAAGCAAATTTGCAGAACCTTCTTCTTTCCACTGAGTTCTTGCCTGTGCAATTTCCTCAAAGGAGAATATCCCTTGGCGGGATGAAAGCAGGATGATCTATAGCCGTTTGTGGGGGAACCATGCAAGAACCAATTAACCCCACCGAGACGCCATGCTATGCAAAAAAAAAAAAAGCTCAAAATGTTTTTGGGGAGTTTTTTGGTGTGAAATCCCGGGTATCGATTTCGCTGATGTGGAAATTTGTCTCTGGTTGGCGCATAAGTCAAAGTAACGAACGTCGAAAGGGTTGGATGGGCCGGCCTATCGACTGTTGCAGAAAGCTGAGTTGCGTAGGAGGGCTTCCAATGTGTCCATGCAGGACTAGGTGGACGGCAACTTCTCAATCTTCAGGCCCTTCTCCTTAACCCACTCAGGATCAAGAAGCTTGTCCTTGTCCTGGTACAGGAGCTTGTACGCCGTCCGGATGGTGCCGTCGCTCACACCGGCAACTGGCGCAATCTCCTTTGCCGTCAGAGGTTGGTCGACTAGGTAGCTGATCATGTAGATGCAGGCCGCGCATGCAGAGAGCGGCGAGCGACCAGCCAGACAACCATGCTTCACCATGGCTTCTGCGAGACGCTGAGCCAGCATCTGTACCCGGTTGTCCAATCCCAGAGCGTTACAGTAGCGTGCACACAACTCCGGGGGTGAAGTGGCTTCCTTTGATTTGTACGCGTCGCCCGCCATGACCATACCGCCGGTGGTGACAACCGTGCCCGACTTGTTCTGCTTGTTGAAGAACGTGTCCAGTAGCTTGAAGATACGGCCAATCTCCTTCTTCGAAACGCCCGTCAGCTCATGCAGCTCCCGGAAAGAACGGCCCTGCCCAGCCTGCCGACAAGCCAAGAACAAACAGCCGGCGACGATGGTGTCGAGCGCCTTGCCCTTGAACAGCTTCGAGTCATCCGTCATCTTGTACATGTGCTTAGCCGTGTCGCTGACGGTGTGAGGCAGAAGCCAACGGTCGCACCACTGACCGATCAGCTTGTACGCCTGCATGAGCACCTTGTTGCTCTTGTCGGTGCCGGACTTGTTCTGAGCACGGTTGAGCTCGCGGCTCTTGGCACCATCCGTGTAGGAAATGTTGGTTGCCAGCTGTGAACCGTTCAAAAGCGGGTTGGCAGCGTCACCAACACGCGAGGGATCGTCGCCATTCTGGTCATCGTTTGAGAACGTTCGCCACTCAGAGCGAGTGTCCACAACACGAGCAGACAGCACAAGACCACAGGAACCACAGACAGTGTCGCCGCTGGAAAACTCCTCGATGAGATTCGGGGGGCTCTCCTTGCAGTCGGGGCAGATCATGTGGATGTTGAAGTTGTCCACATACTCCTCGCTCTGCTTGATATGGTGCTCCATAGGACGCACTTCACCCGGAGAGAGGGCCATGGTGGGCTTAGAAGTCGAACTGCGCGCGAGCGTTGGAGAAGCGGGTGCTGCTGTGGGTCCGGCAGTCAAGGCTCTGGCGATGTTACCAGGCGGCGGAGTCGTTGTGCGACGGTTGCGCGACGTGAATCGCCGAAGATAGGAGTCCGGCTTCCTTCCTACGGCGGCGGCGACGGCGTTCGGCAGCAAAGGGCGACTCTGGTGGTGGGGCAGGTCGGGTTGCAGGACAAAGAAGAGGAGAGGTGAAAGGCGCCAGGCACCAAGCATAGGTATCAGCGGGCGGCGGACGGGCCATCGGAAGCCGGGGCTGAGTAACCGACAGATCACGTGATATCAAGCTTGTAAAGCGCGAAGAACCTGCGCGAAGCGGGCTAAAGTACAATGGAAGAGAACAGCTTGGAAGCGCATTGAACAACCACATCTGCCGCCGCGGCCAAGACTGGTCCACGGGGAACGGGAGGCGTTCACATCGCATTCCCATGGCTGCTCTGTTTGGGGTCGGATTTTGAGGCGCGAGGCCCGTGCGTGGGACGCGCGAAGGAAGTTCAACTTCACCCTCCGGCATCGCCTACCACGACGGAGCTCCATCAAGAGAAGCATCACCACCCCCTCGTCATCATGCTTGCTCAGACAATCAGGGCTTCTGTACGTCGTCGCGTGCCCGCCGTTGCTGACATTGATACTGACAGCACTGTGCAGCGCCTTTCCGTCGGCCGTCTGGCCCAGCGCAATGCCGTCATGGCGCGCCGTACCTTCCTCACGCCTACGGCCGTCCGCCAAGGTAGCCCGACCCAAGACTTGCATCCTGCCATTGCGCACGGCTGACCCTACCATCAATTGCAGCCGACCTTGTGCAGGACATGTACCTGCGCGAGCTGAAGAACTACAAGCCCACGCCCGTCAAGCCCACCGATGCCGAGGGCCACGTCCAGAAGTTCTCCATCCCCAAGGCTCCCCAGTCACCCGAGGAGAGCGACCTTGCCGGCGAGCTGAAGGAGTACGAGGCCCAGCAGCCCGAGGTTGAGGGTCAGGCCGCGGGCGAGACCGCCGCGGTTGAGGAGGACTGGTTTGAGGAGGAGGAAGAGGCGCCTGCTGCTGCCCACTAAGTGCCGGAATAATCAACTGTACAAAAATACTCCGTCAGCCGTCTCATGACGCAATTGAGGCAATGATGTTCCGTCAGGAAGCCTTTCCAGCGCTCGATTAGGTTATTCAACTGGTCAATTTCCTTCCTCCATCAGAATCTGCACCACCATCGGAAATCCGTGTAAAGAAATGCTTTTGTTTGGCACCAACTTCGTCTATGCTGCTCTTTGTTTGCCATGTCAAAGGCCCGGAGCATTGCCGCTTGGGCAGTGCAAGGGAGGCCGAGTACACTGTAGCGCTGACACCGATATCTCGGTTCTGAGGAGCGCATGGGACACATCGCTTCTGAAAACAACGAGGGGTGGGTGATGCTCCATAATATGTATCCCTCGTTCCCCGAGACGGAAATGCGGCCAGTGTCGCGGAGACATCGGACGGCCGCCCCGCCGTGGCCAGCGGTCATCTCGGTCCTCGTGCAGCGATGGGCCGGACCAATTTCCATAGAACATTCTTAAGTGCTTGCCTCGTCTAAGCCGGTGATCTTATATGCGCGCGGGCGGGGGGATCTCCAGCGCGCTCACGATAACAGCCACAAGCCACAGCGTCCCGAAGCGCAGACACCAACACCGGCACCAACGAGGCCGGCTGGTCGCTTGGGCAACAGCGGCCGTGCCTGGCGACTCGTACGTTAATGGCAAGGCTGGGAGAGGCGGCGGTCGGGTTTGCGGGAGTCCGAGGCAGCCGAGTGGCAGGGCGTTGGCGTCCTGAAATCAAAACTACGCAATCGCGCTGGCGCTGGGCGGAAAGGATGCCTGATGTCCACAGCGCACAGGCGAAGGGCCGGAGCGTGGTGCTCCTGCGCACAACAATTTCTCGAAGGCTGCCCCTAGCCGCAGCTCGCGGCGGCGCGACTCGCAGGGCAGCAATCCGGCGGCGTGTCTGCTGCGGAAGCGTAGATCTCTGGGCGAGCGCCCGCCCACGATTCGCCGCGGCGGGTCAAGATGGAGCCAAAAATAATGTTGCTGCGCGCCGCTACTGGCCCACTCAGCCGCTAAGGGTCCGCCAGCCGCAGCGCGGGCAGTTGGATCTTGAACGCCCGCCTGTGTCTGTGACGACAGGGAGCTGCGAGTCCTCTCCGGCCAATTTGCGCTTTTGTTTCAACTCCCTCCACCGAGCTATCGCGCCGCCCTCTCCGCCCGCACAATCGCTCCCGGCGGTGGTTCGCAGCTTGACCTTCGTTTCTCCCACCAACCGCTCGCTCTCAGCCTCCGCCTTCGCTATCCTATCGCGCTCTCCTCCCAGGACCCACCCACGCGCGTGAGCCTCCTTCAGCCCCAGCTCGTCCCAGGCAGCCAGCTCCTCACGCCTTGCGCAATCTGTCGTTCCCCCCGGCCAACTGCCTGGCGCTCGCAACCCAGGAGCGGCGGCCAACCCTGAACGCGCGGCAGCTCCAGTGTGCCTCACCTTCACCCGCGGGCGATCTTCGAGCGCATCGCGCGGATCCCTGCTTGTCCACTTCCGCGCCGCTCGCCGTCCTTCGTTCTCCTTCCGGGTATCGCGGGCGGGGATCCCCCATTGTTATCGGCTTACCTGGTCCTGCCACCGGATGATGGGGAGTCGGAGCTAGCCACTGTCTTAGACTCGCACCCGCCCACCGAGCCGCATTCCTAGCGAAGCATTCCATATCGATAGGCATCGTTCCACAATGGCGGCTGCAAGCATGGCCGCCGCCAGCAGTTCGACGACTCCGATCATTGGGAGAGACCGGAGCGTATCAGACGCCGCCGCCACGCACAACGTCGTAGACGACCCGCGACCGCCCGAAGCCGTGCATCTCCCCCGCTCGGCAAGCTACACCTACTTCCCCCCGGTCAAAGATCTAGAGTACGAGGACTCGTCCGTCGTGGAGCTCAAGGGCAGGATCTCCGAGGCGGAGCTGCACTCGTCGAGAGATGAGGATTCGCCCTATTCCTCCAGCGGAGGCTCGACGCCTGAAAACGAACCTGCCGATCCACCAGAAGAGCAGCAATCGCACCCGGCTGATCCGCCGCCCCAGCGATCGAGGCTCTCCCGCTTTTTCTCATCGTCCCGCGAGCCTGTGACGTCAGGCAATCAGGTGAAGGAGGGCGTGAAGGACAAGAATACACGCAAAGATCCGCCGAAGGAGCCTTCGAAGCAGCTACAGAAGCAGCCCCCAAAGGAGGTGCGGAAAGAATCCCAGAAGAATTCGCAGCAGGAAAACTCAAAGCAGATTTCAAAGCAGGCGCAGAAACCGGCCCCGAACCAGACTTCAAAGGAAGCTTCGAGAGATACTTCGGCAAACGCCGCACAGGACGCCCCGAAACTCGCTTCGAAAGAGGCCTCGAAGGAAGCTCCCAAGGAGAGCCAGCAGAAAGCACAAAGTGAGAAGGATAAGGAGGGGGAGGAAAAGGAGAAGACCGACAGGGCGGAAGTTGATCAGCAGGCCGTGCCTCCCAAACGGTCGCTTACTCATCTTCGACGCAAGTCCTGGGTGTCGTCCAGTGCGAAGGAGTCGTCGCCGAGCAAATCCTCAGGAGAAGATGGTGTAAACGGCGCCCGCCCATCTCCCGAGAAGCGTCGGAGCCTCATCAACACATCCCGGCGCAAATCCATTCTTCGCAAGGAATCCGATCCGCCTGCGGTCGAGGAGGAGCGTGCAGAGCGCCCAGCTGCTGCAACCAGACGCAAGTCGTTCATACGGAAGGAATCGGAAGGCGCACCCGCTTCTTCGGAGGACCGTCTCAGTTCGCGTGTGTCTCGACGCATGTCCATTCTACGAAACAACTCGGATCGCAAAGACACGGAATCATCTCCCGCCGAGGACGCTGCCGCGAAATCTCCCAAGAAGGGTGCCGTTCTCACCAAGAGACCCAGGAAACCCTCAGATGCTTACATCAAGCCGGTCAAGGCTGAAGAGCTCCCTCCGGTTCCGGCATTACCCGAGATACCAAAGTCTCCCAATCTACCAAGGTCCCCGTCAATGCCTGCCTCGCCTCAATTGGGCCAATCATTCTCCACCGACAGATTGCCGACGCTGATGAGGTCACCGCCATCGCAAGAATCCGTCATTCCACCCGTGCCGAGAACGGTCAATCACGAGAAGTTGAAGACCTTCTCGTTGGAAACGCCGAAGAAGAAGGATGAATTATGGGGCCAGTTCAGGAGTCTGGATGGCGACTACCAAAAGTTTGTAATTGTTGTTGATTTCCCGTCCACGTGAGGCTAAAAGATCTTCCACAGATTCTCGTCAAAATCCATTGCCTTGAAAGCAAATGTTGTACGCCAGAACCTGCTTCCATTCCTCCGAACTTACGCGACACACCCGTCAAACAGTAAGCTTCGGCCAGAGGATTTGGACCGCCGCAGCAACATCTTGAATCGATGGTGGACCGGCTTGCTGGAGATGATCAATGGAAAGAACAACCAATCCATCTCCGGATCTGACAGACCCCATATCCTCCAGGCGATAGTAGGTATCATGGAACGCCCCGAGTGGCGCACGCACCCTTCGCCGTTCGCACCCTTGACGGAAAGGCATACGTCGGTTATCCCTAGGTCGCATTCCTCATCATCAGTCGCGTCTATCGAGTCCGACTTCTTGGCCGAATCGGTGCATCACAACGTACGCAACACATACGTCCAAAATCTTACCGCACAGATGGGATTTGTGGTTGAGAAGATGTCTTTGCGAAATGCACCGGCTAGTTTGGTGAACTTTTGCGGCAAAACATGCGCATATGCCTTCTTCTTCTGCCCCGGCATGGCAGACATCCTTGTTAGACTGTGGTCACCCTCTCTGGATGCCATGAGACGGGTCATGGCCGAGTGCAAGATGTCTGACAGGTCGAAGCTTGATGAGACGTCCAAAGCCATCCTCCCCAACTTCCCGCCGAATCTCCATTCCCTTGGATTCACCAACCTCCACAAGACTTTCCGTGAGCTGCGCAAGCCTGCCCCGTTCCCTCTCGGAACAGCTAATTTGCCTTGGCACGGGTCGTGGGTGAAGCGATGGTCAGGCACGGAGAGCGATCTTTTCTACGTCTTTGCCAAGTGCTATCATATCCTGATCACGGACTTCCTTCCGGAAGGGACGACCGCTGCTGAGCGACTGTGCGCCCCCGGGCTGGTCATGGTCCACGCCCAGATCCTCGCGAACATGGACGAGACTCTCCATCGCCACGCGGCACTGACTGCTGCAAAGGAAGAGGAAAGCCTCTCAACGTCCTCGATGACCTTTGATGATGTGCTTGCGGACGGCCCGGATGCAGCGGCTTCGGCGCTTCCACTGCCCCCGGCCAATGCCGTTCGGCTGATGGCGGAGAATCGTCTGATCATGCTCCTTCGAGACTTCCTCTCCGTAGGGAACCCTCACCACATCACAGCCCCTCAAATGTTTGCGGAAAGTTTCAGTTCTCTCCTACAAGCATCTGCTCGTAGGGTCTCCATTTTTGATCATAACGCGTCTTATACCCTTTGCGATTTTCTGGAAGAAGCTCTTTTGATCTTGCTGCGTTATGAGCGCGCTGCTGACAGGCTGGTTGTCGACTGGACGTTTTGGATTTCCGTGTATAAACGCATGACAGAGAGCCATAACACCACCACCGAGATTCGACTTTTGTCCTTTTTATACAGCGTATGGGGCACAATCGTCGAGGACGAAAAGCGCAAGTCGGAGCTCTGCCTCGACTTTTTGCTCGAACCAGCGTTTTTCGAAAGCCGGTTCAATCACTGGTGTCCCATGCTTCGGGCGTACTTTATGAGACTGATCTGCTGGAGGGTCTCAAGATTTGACGGAGAGGCTACGGACTCTGACATGTAAGCCATGGGATCGAGCGGAAACGGTTTTTGGGAAATGCTAATTGAACCAGGCGAATTCTGAACAGTGTCGAGGAGAGACTGCAATCCGTCTGGGCCCATTATCTGTACCTGCAGGAAGTGGCACAGACGCGAAACGAGCCGCTTCCCTCAACCACGCCTTGCAACCCAGCACCCGGACGCCGGCTGCTTATAATACGGCACGACGCGCCGTTGTCCCCTGCAAACGGACCATTCCTCTCGTTCGATGGGATCGTGTCAAATGCTTCGAAAAACCAACAGTCGGCGTATGGCAACCACTCGTCGCTTGAGACGCAGCTGGGCGACACAAACATTCGGCCAACTTCTGCACTATCCATTGCCTCGGATAACTCGGACGCTGGAGAAGAGGACAATGGCAAGAAGCGGTTCAGCTTGCTGCGCAATCTCCTAAGCGTGTCGAAGCCGCGCTCGAAATCTCGCAGTCCTGATCCGCCGACAACGCGCGAGGGAACCACGAACACGTCGAACTCGGACAACGCTACTTCGGAGGCGACTGCGAAGAAGCACAACACGCCAGAGGTTCCTCCGCATCGTAGCTACTGCTTCCGCTTCTCGCTGGAATGGGTGCACGACAAGCGCTTCGCAAACCCCGGTCCAATGCGTCTGTTGCCTCCACGCTTGCCACCGGCAGCCCACAATTTCTTGCATGCACAGCGCGAGGAAGCAGAAACGGCCAACCCCAAGCCGATTACCAGCGTCAAACCGGAAGGGCCAGCCATCACTTCTAGCAAGTACTCCGGACGCGCTCTGGGCGAGTGGGCGATAGTGGTGGGCGAATGCCAAAGCTTCTTCCAACGCAGAAAGGACGAGGGTGTTCCTGGCAACAAGCTGGTGGAGACGCCTACGCTTGGTGTTGAAGTTTTCAGGCGGCCAGGCTGAGGCCTGGAGGCCTTTAGGTCAGCAGAAGAGAATCGAAATCAGTAATGAGGTAACAAAAGTGCGGGAAAAAAAAAGCTACCGGAGCATCGACCAGGCAACGGACTGGTTTTTTTCGTTCGACTCTCTTCTTCTAATCTGATAATTCTCTTTTAATGTTCATCTTCTTGGCTGAATCAGGGCCAACGCACATGATTGCATCACAGGGGCGGGACCTTTCGATTTTCTCTTTTTCCTTGGGCGGGGGCCAACGTAACATTGCATTTCTGTCCTTCTGGCTGTCCCTTTTCGCTTCTTGGTTCTCGGAGGCACGGCGTTTGTTTTCTGTCCGTTTCCGGCGCTTACCACCTTCCTTCGCATGCAGCTCCATCTGCTCCCCAGCAAAGCGCGCAATCCAAGTCTGAATTCTTCTGGGCGTATGGAGTTTCTCGACGCAGTGGAAAACGAGGTTTACGAATGCCACGTACTTGCATGCTAGGTGTGACGTGATACATACGAGTCGAACATGGCCAGTGGTTGCACGCAAGGAGTGGACGGGCTGGACTCCTTGTCCGAGGCCGATGGCAGTCAGAAGTCAGACTCGGGCTTGGCATGGGTCGGACAGAGTGACTAGTTGCTCGTGGGAAATGCAGAGACAAGAGAAGGGTTAGTTGCATGGGGAGATGAGAGGAGAGGCCGTGTTACTATGGGATTTTCGCCAGCTGAGAGAACGAAGAGGGGGGTGGAGTGATGCGGTGCTGGTGCTACATGGAGATGCCTCGTGCGCTGCGCTCGTGCTCGAGGCGTTTTCGTGCCGAATTCTCGCAACGATGCTGCGGCTCTGAAGAGCATCATCTGGCACGGGTGGCGTCGACTTTACTTTTCCCCTGTGTGAGAAGAATGGCGAGGGAAGCTTATCGGAGAAGCTTAACAGTAGTGAGGTCAGTAGCTGGGGCGGCCGAGGGTGGTACCATTTTTAGAAACGTGGGAGACTTGAGACAGTGACAGCGTGTTGGCTGAGTTACAAACGGCGCGGCGGCGATTGGCCTGGGACGCAGACGGCTTGCATTTTAGCGGTGTTGATATTTTCGGACAATGCTTGGAGAGCCGGCGCAGCAACAAGCGAGCCCGCCCCGCCACTGCACATCCTCCCCGGCCATCCACGTCCTCCTCCACCCACCACCTCCTCCAATTTGCCCACCACACCTCGGGCCCTCCGCTCGAGCCCGCGCTTGTTCGATAAGCTTTGTTCACCGCTGCATCTCAGCCGCCGCCGCTGGTTCCCTCCACGGCAGATGCGGCTGCAACACCTCGGCCCGCCGGGCGTCCCAGACCTTGATGGCCGCTGCTGCTGCGGCTAGCTGACTGGCTGCGCTCAACATGGCGCTCAACGCTGCGCTCAACGCTGAGCGAGGTGACGACCGTCCTGCTCCAATCCCCATCGTTCTAATTTTCTGGCTGAATCAGCCGTGGCGCCATGCGTCAGACCAGCTGGTCGGACTCAGCGCAAGCCTGCATCCGCCGCGCTCAGTGGCCGTGCCAGCATGGCCATACCGTAGCATCTAGGGCCCGGTGTGGATCCTCTCCTCATCGGAAACCCAGCTCCCGCGCGACGCAGACCGTATTTCCTCTTCTGGCTCGTCTGGCTATCTTTCGGGCCCGCCGCTGCTCGAGCGTGCCGCGTTGGCCGGCACATCCATGACGCTGAGGTGAGATTCGAAGGCCATGCTCAACCTGCATCCTCCCCAGCCAATCCCGCGCCGGCGGATTCTGCTGAGCCTTCGTGCTGGCGTGACAGACACCCGCCGCCTGAGCCAGACAACCAAGCTTCTGACATGCGAGTTAATGGTAGAGGCTATGCACCCCGCGGTGGAACGACAGCCACATCATGCTCAACCTTTCAGCCACGATTGCGCTGGAGAGCGAGGATGCTAGTGCCTGAAACGCAGTCCCACCGCCTTCATTCAAACGTCCAGCACGAAGGTGGGTCTACGGGGTGAATCCCCCACCCACATCCGTAGCGTCTCGGGATGGCGTTCTAGTGGCTGTCGTGGCGATGCGGAGAGGAGCACCAGCCAGTCGGGCCATGCAGATCGTCAATATTGCGGCTCAATCTCGTGCTGCACCTCGTCGCCAACCTCAGCATCCATCCATGTCTGTCAAGAAAAAGCCCGACGCTACTGAACCTTGGTCTTACCGCATCGAGCCCACGTGCAGATGGGCTGCATGGCAGGAATTGCCCTACACTGCAAGTGATCTTCGCCCCAGGCCATTACACGCAGACTCCCCTGCCGCCGCCCAGGCATGAGCCATGTTCCTCCTCGCTTGTAGCCTTCAACCCGGCGAGACTGGTCGGACGCACGCACCGCTGCCGGTGTTCTGCTGATGCCTGCCATCCCGTTTCCCCTGGCGGCAGCGCCAGCCTGGCAGTTCCGAGATCACACTACCTCAATAGTCCCGGACGACGGCGGGGGCGTGCTTCGCTATGCGGGTCAGCTAAGCAGGCTCGGTGGGTCGGTGACAGCAGACGCCGACTTGTTGCTGCGTCTCCAAGCCGCTGCGCCGACATGGCTGAGCATAGCCTGGGCCTTAGTGAGATATAAAATGAGTACCGCTCTTGACGAGTGATCTTCTTGTTGCAGCATCCACTCCCGAGCCCTGTCACTTCAGCAGATCTAAGACGCAGGGCAGCTATTAACTACCCAATCGCCCGTCACTCCATCGTTTGACCTTCTCAATTCATATTCAAGCCAGTCACTTAGCCTTCCCCCCTCGCTCATCCACCCCCGACTTTATCAACATGCATTTCTCCAAGCCATCTCTCTTCCTTCTCGCCGCCGCCTCCGGTGCGCAGGCTCTATCGTTCACCGACGTCTCGACCGCCGCCTCCGTTCTCAAGCGCGAGGCATCAGGGTTGGGCAACAACCTGCTTTCTCTCGTCAAGCGCCAGGGAGGCTGCCCGTCTGAGTGGAACGACGTCGCCTCGGAACTGAAGGGCTGGTTCCTCGATGGCTCAGTGTGCAGCGACGACGCGAGAGCCGCCATCCGCTTGGCCTTCCACGACTGCTTCTCTGGTGGCTGTGATGGCTCCATGATCCTCGCCCAGGAGTACAACCGCGCCGAGAACGCAGGGCTGGCATCTTTCGCGCAGAAGCTCGCACCTTTGGCGGATCAGTATGGCGTGGGAACCGCGGACCTGATCCAATTCGCCGGTGGTAAGTCACGCATATACACATTCCGAGCCGCTCGGTACTAATACTCTGGGCAGCTCAAGCAATCGCCACCTGCCCGCTTGGCCCGCGTGTCGCGGTCAAGGTCGGCCGCCAGGACAGCGACACTCCATCCGAAGAGGGCCAGCTCCCCTCGTCCACTGCCTCCGCCGATACCTTGATCTCGCAGTTTGCGGCCAAGGGCTTCTCTGCTTTCGACCTGGGCGCTCTCGTCGGCGCTCACAGCACCGCGAAGCAATTCTTCGCCAAGCCCGAACAGGCCGGCCAGTCCCTGGACAGCACACCTGGTACCTGGGACACCAAGTTCTACTCCCAGACAACGCTGGGTACCGCGCCCGTGAGCTTGGACAGCGATGTCAACCTCTCCAAGGACCCCAGGACATCGTGGACCCTGTTCAATGCGCAGGGCGTGTGGGCCGGTGCCTTCGTCAGCGCGTAAGTTAAACCCATGTTTTCTTTGATGCCCGGGATGTGATGCTGACAATGCGTAGTTTCAACAAGATGTCCGTTCTGGGCAACGACGTGGGCAGCTTGACGGATTGCACGGGTGTCATCAGTGCTGCGACTAGCAAGCGCGACATCAAGGCTGCGCCCATCGCCGACAGAATATGAATGCGGGACGGGGGAGTTGAGTCGGACGATTGAGAGATGGAGAGTGCATGGCTGCTTTGGTAATTGCTAATGTCTTTTTCGATACCTGTACATTTGATCCATGTGTTTGCACGGCAGGCGTTGTTTGGCTGAGAAACGATAGAGAAAAGATTAGCAGGAATACGCGGAAACTGCACCAGAATCTTAAATATACATCTTATATTATCCATGCACTATTATTGAATTGCTCCACTTCCCGCGGTGTGATGTTACTGAGTTACTGTTTCGAGCGAGTCTCGTTATTCACAAAGACCCCATTAGTATTTCACTAGCACTATACATTAACACACATGTGAGTGATACTGAGAAGATTCACAGCCGTGCCTCTATGTTTTTTGTTCTCGCCTTGATCCCATGTATTCCAGACGATCTTCGCCGTTAAACCAAGCTACCCAGACATCCCGGTACATCCTTCACTGGTATTACAGACACGACAGTTAATCTTCGCGTTCACCTTGATGATCCTCATCCTCCCGTTCGCTTACGCCGTAGCGTCACAGCCTCTGTTCCAGCCTCCTACCATCCCTCTAGTAAGCAGCACACCGCCCCCCTGCAATGCCCCGATTTAGAAACATCTCGCAAATCGAGATTCAAATGACTGTCGTAAGTATCTCTGCTAACGGTTCCTGCAAGCTTTTAGGAAGTTTCCGTTGCAGCATGAGACAATGATGCCTCGGACGAACGTCGCTGAAGTCAAAGTAAGCAGCCTCGCAGGGCTGAGACCACCATATGCACCCTGCCGTGACAGTATAGACGCAAGGCGTCCGATTAAGCAAGCAGTAGCCAACTGTCTAGCACCCCGTAGCTTGCAGCAAGCCACATCGGCCGGCGCCCCGCGCTGGTACGCCCGCACGCGTGACTTGCATGTCGTCCTTCGCCGCTGACTGGATAATAATGTACGTGCTGTTGCAGGGTAGCCGCCGGTTCCGGTTGCATATGCAAGCCAAGGCCAAGAGTTTCCTGGCGGGGAGGGGGAGAGGCGGCGGCGGGAAGAGAATGGCCCATGACGTGCGCTTGCTCAGTCAGTCAGCCCGGTCAGCCCTGTCGTATTCTCCCTGCGCCTATCAGAAGGTCACTTGCAGGAAGCCAGGTTAGGGCCAGTTCGCTCACCCGCTCGGACCGAGTTGCCGTTCTGTTGCTGCTGCCTCGCTGAGGTGAGAGACAGGCTGGTCGGAGTCCAGCTCCAGGTCCTTGGTCACCGGGGGAGCTCTCTTTCGTGTATTTGCCCTTGTTATTCGCCACGTCGATCTTGCAACACTACACCGCTCCCTGCCCCGTGGGTGCTTGTCGACCAGGTCCGTGGATCAAGTCCTGCGGTGAATGCAATTGCGCAATGCTCCCGGCGGTCGATCGATCATACCTCCGCGCACCACGTGCACAAGAAGGTGGGTAACGGCGTACTTGGAAAGGACACATACGAGAGAAACGGAATGCGTCCAGGCGCCCTGTGACCGGTCGCTTCCGCGAGACTCCGCCTTGCATATTCCTCAGATGCCATATGACCATGCAATCCCCCCACCACGAACTCTTTCCTTTTTCTCTCCCACCCACCGGACCGGACGGGAATGCACGATCCTCGGCCGACGGGTCACTGAGGAGAAGAAAAAAACCTCATTCTACCTCATCGAAACCGGGTTGACGTGGGCACCTGACAGGCAAGCGTCTGCAGACGCAAATCTGGCCGGAATCTTCATGCAAGCATGTGTTCAGACGCCGCATGACAGGCTGCGAGCACGTATGCGCGCACAAGAAGGAATTTCCCGGCACATTGCAGGCCTGAAGGTGATTACTCGAGTTTCAAAGCCTACTCCCGTTGCTTTTTTTCCCACGTGAGGGAGGGCAAGGGTGGGGCCGGTGCCGAGATGGTGGCTGCTGATGAGGCGGTGCCGCATGCGTATATTAGCTACCGCGTGGCTTTTAGGCTGGTCGGCGGCCGATCTGCTGGGCTAAAGATAGAATAGTCCGTGTCAGAGACAGTCGAACACGTTGGACGGTTGCGGCTGGGAGGTGAATACTATGCTTGGCTTATATGGGACGATGGGATACTATTGGCTACCGCCCAACCGAAGACAAAGTGACACGCGCGTATTTCATCTGTCAGACAACAGGACACACCTGTATAACGAAACCAGAGCGTTCACCGGGGAGATCTTGGGGGGCTGGTGGATTATATCTGCAACTGACGTAGCCCGCCGTCACGTGAATGCGGGGTGTAAAAGCCCCGCTTACTGTCACATCGACGAAAATCAACAAGTACATTCGAATCATGATTTTCATTGATATCGTCGTGAATAGGACTTTCGAGGACTCCTAGCATCCTGAGCTCATATGATTATATGTACGCAAAGGCAAAAAGTCCCAACCAATGCTCAGGTCGATCGTCCATCAACACTTCCTCGGGACTGCACATCTGTGCGGGTATCGGCCACTCCATTATTTCTTGCTGGTCGTATCCTCGGCGTGCTTCTCAAGCACGTGGGTGGGGTTGGACGAAAGGCCCGACTTATCCTGCTCGGAAGCCTGCTTTGAACCCTCCTGCGGGCCGGTGCCCAGGTTGGGGGCGGCCTGCGCCTGCTGCTGGGCGTCGGTCTGGCGCTCGGGCTCGGGCGACTGGCGGCCGGCGTTGGGGGCAGACATTGTGATTGAGTTGTTGAGGCTGTTCAGTAGTTGCGTCAGCGGGGTGTTGCGCACGCGCGGGTGACGGTGTGGAGGCGGCTGAGGGCTGAGGGTTTGGCCCCAGAGTGAGACGGTCTTGCGTGTTGAAGAGGTGTTTCTGGAACGGTTGCGCGTACAGTTTGAGGTTTGTGAGAGGGTTCTGTTGTGCTGCCATCAGCCATGGTGATCCCTGGTATGTGCATACAATCCAACGATGCACGTCTGGACTGCGAGGGGGCATTGAGCAGACTTACCTTGGGGGCAGAAGCTTGGAAATTGTTTGACAGGACAGTGAAGCTGGTTGGATGCAGTTGTTGAGGAGAGCGGCCTTTCTTCCCCTCTTCTAGCTTTATCAATCGGGCTGCCCCACGGTGACGTCATGCAAGGGCACTGGAACGTCGTCACTGCAAGTGTGCGAGAGGAAGGAACGCCCACCGGTCCGGGATTTCTCCGCCGGGAAACCAGATGGGTCGAGGAGCTGGGCAGTGACGAAACCGCAAACTGACGCAATGATGGCGTCCGCGGGGCTGATCAAGCACGCTGACCGAGCACCACCGTGCCCCGAGGCGCACCAGCCCAAAGCAACCGCTTAATCTATTGTCCAGATCTACCATCCCAGAACCATGCAACGCCGTCCATCCGCACGTACACGTATTGCGTGTCGAGTTCCATCAGCAGTCCCAGTGAGCACCGACCCAGTCCGTGATGATGCTTGTGAAGCTCCTTCCTTCCATGTACGGGTGCACGTCCGACACATCGTACTCCTGCCCGAGATACCGCAAAGCAACGAGAATCCAAGGCTGCAGGAACTCGTTAAACACGAGATCAACCTCTTCGGGCTTCTCCTCCTTGGATTTGAAGCCCACTTCTGCTTGGATGCAGTTCGGAACCTCGAAGAACTTGATCGCCGAGTGCACCGTGTCATCGCCCTCTTCACCCGCATCGTCGATTGTAGTGTACCCTGGCGTGAGGTCGGACGGCTTGTCGGCCTGAACGAGAGGCGCCTGCACCCCGTCATTGGCGACATATTCAGACCTCAAGCCCCGCGCAGAAGCAATGCTGAGGCGACCACTCTGCTGCTCGGGCGGCGCAAGCACTGCCGGGTCCAAAAGACCTTCGGAGAGGGTTTGGACTACCTGCCCGTCCTTGTTCAACACCTGTAGCACTTTCTGGGCTTCGGCGTAGGGCACGTCTTTGATGTAGTGGAAGCCGCTGGTAAACGGCGAGACGAGGAAGGTGCTATCCCGCGTGAAAGGCCCCTTGAAGATGTCAAACCGCATAGCTCCTGTGTTGGTGATGACAAGCGCCGCCTTGTTGTCCGCAACTCGGGAACTGTTGCTCAGCTGCTCAGGAATCACGTGTTCTTGAAGCCACGTGAAGATGCTATCTTTGGCAGGGAAAGGAGCGCGGTTGACCCAGAGATTCTGTGGCGCGCAACCATGCTTCTTGTCGAGCTTCAACTCCTCTCGGGCTTTGGCAATCATCTTCGTGACGTCCTTCCCCTCGGGGGTTGAGAACGTGCTCTCGTTCTTGCCGCTGTGATGGTGGAGCGAAAAGAGGTTATTGTCAATATACCGACGCGAGAAAGTGAGCTCGGCCGTCTGGGGCGCAACGCTCTTGGATTTTCCCGTGCTCAAGCCGTCAATCGAAAGGAAGCCGACCGTCTCCATGTAGCGTCCGCTTGCCATGGCCACAGACTTATCGTCAAACTTCTTGAAATCTCGGACGTGGGCATGACCACCGAAGAACTGGATCGGGACATCCCACTGCACGGAGCGGATTGCCTTGAAGATGTTCTTGTACTCTGGCGTGCGGAGAGCCACGTGACCGATGACAAGAATGAGATCCACGTCCTGCTCACGGATGGCATCCTGGAACCACTTCTCTTTTACAGTGTCTTCGACAGACTTGACGACCGTGTTGTTGGCGTTTCCGACGAAGTTGAAGAGGAAGCCAAAGGACAGGACGCGGATGCCTTGATTCTTGGTCGTGAACCTCTTGAACCGCGGGGCAAGCGGCTCAAGCTCCCCAGACTCAGGATTGACAATATCCAGGTTGGACGCAAGATAGCTTCCGTTGAAGTTGGGCACAGTGTAGTAGAACTCGTTTTCGGACGAGTTTTGCTTGTACAGTTCGTGATTGCCAGAGCAGATGACGTCAATGTGCTGGTGCTTGAAGATGTCAAAGGTGTATTTCCCCTTCGGCTCGGATGCGTCGTAGAGACCGTTCCCTTCGACACGATCCCCCGTGTCAACGACCAGAAGGTCTACTCCGTCCGCATCCGCACGGTCGCGCATGTGCTTAGCAAAGGAGATGTAATCGCCCCAGTCGGCCGAATAGGATGACCTGCGTCAGGCAGAGTTAGAAGCGAGAAGTCACAGATGCATGGAGAGCCCTACTCCTGCAGGTGTCCGCCGTGCCAGCCATGTGTATCGGTCGTGTGCAGGAAGTTGAGTTGGCCCCAAGGCAACTCGCGGAGAGGTGCCGCTTTGGGCGATGGTGCTGAAGGCTGGGCCGCGTAAGCGCCCGCAGCGAGAATGAGCGGCAAGAAGGACCGTGTGATCATGATGCAGATGCTGACGACTCTTCCCCGACGGCAGAGAGGGTGGAGGTAGAGGTCTGGGGGCGGACGATACTTTGATGGTAGGAGCTCCGGGTCACATGCGCACGTGCCGTTGCGGTCTTGGGACTAGCGGCGGCGTTTCGGCAGAATGTTGATCCCTTTTCGCTTCAAACCGTCCACAGAACTTTCCGTTTATTCGAGACTTCGACAGCGACGACGACAACCGGCTAACCCAGTGCCTGCTCAACAACCGTCAAAATGGTACGTCGCCACACGCGCATGCCACCGCTGCGACGCCCGCTCCCTGCAAATATGCGCACTTTGCGCTCCGAGTGGACAGAACGCTGATATGCTCCGCAACAGGCCATCAAGCACAACAACCAGATCCCCCACAACCGTAAGACAAAGCCCACACCGCCCGCCGCCACCTACAACTTGCTGACAATGGATTGTAGACTTCCGCAAGGATTGGCAGCGCCGCGTCCGCGTGCACTTCGATCAGGTAATTCCCCTCTCAGACGACTGAGAGCAGAGGCGCCGATCGAACGGACTTTTGTCTAATACCCCGTCGAATAGGCCGGCAAGAAGAAGAGCAGGCGCGATGCCCGCCAGGCCAAGGCTGCCGCCGTCGCCCCTCGCCCGGTCGACAAGCTGAGGCCCGTTGTCCGCTGCCCCTCGGTCAAGTACAACCGCCGCGTCCGCGCCGGCCGTGGCTTCTCCCTCGCTGAGCTGAAGGTATGGATTGAGATGGACGGCCAGACAATTCTGAGCAAAATCTGACTATTTCAAGGCCGCTGGTATCCCCCGCAAGCTTGCGCCCACCATCGGTATCTCGGTCGACCCCCGCCGCCAGAACCTCTCCGAGGAGTCCCTGAAGGCCAACGTCGAGCGCCTCCAGGAGTACAGGCAGCGCCTCATTGTCTTCCCCCGCCGCACTGGCACCAAGGCCGCCAAGAAGGGTGACGCCTCCGCCGAGGAGGTCAAGGCTGTCAAGGCCGGCGAGACCGTCAAGAACGTTGCCTCGACCTTCCCCATCGTCAACGCTCCCGGTGTCACCGAGGGCGCCCTCTCCGCCTACCCCGCCACCGAGAACGCTTTCCGCACCCTCCGTGTCGCTCGCTCTGACGCCCGCCTCGTCGGTGTCCGTGAGAAGCGTGCCAAGGCTGCCGCTGAGGCCGCCGCCGAGAAGGCCAAATAGATGGGTTAAAAAAGTGCTGGGTTGGCGTTCGTTGCTTGTACCTGGAAACGGAACCGGGCAAGCATCATGCCTAAATTATGGTACCAAAATCAAGGAATGGGATTGCTTGGCTTTTAAGATACCCAACATGAGGACTGCCTCTGTTAACGAGTGAAATGTGCCACACTGTGATTCTCTTTCTGTTCTGGGCTATTTACGCTCTCGTACAATTGTGCTACAGCAGCCCACAGACTGATCTTTTGCGGCATTCAGCACTGCGAGTTGAGGCTGTAAATCTTCTGCTCTTCCAATCGCCGGTTTCCTTGCCAATGTGACAATGCCTTGGACGCTTACGGATAGCCCTCACAACTTCCCCTGCTTGGTCCAGACCGGTTTCAATGGAAAAAGAGACCTGGAGTGACTTTACAGTAAGACCATCGTGGACGCTTTAAGTTAAAGAAGAGGAGACTCCTTCAATTGGGCCGGCATTGACCAGGACGATCATAAAGGAAAATTGGAACCAATTCGACGTATGGATCCCGTCTATCACAACGTGGCGCTCGCAATAGTGGCTGGGGTGGGACCAAATCCGGCGCCATAACACTTTCCCTTCCCTCATCATGGCATTCCATCCTCCAAACCCAGCGGCCACTCTCAACAGTATCCCAAAAGCCTATCCGCCCATCTATCCAAATCACCACGCAAATCTCTCTTGCACCTGCCACCCCATTTCACCATCTTGCAGCGTGCTGCCCACGGCCACCTCCTCCCCCATGGCGTCGCCACCCTCAAAAGTCCAGGCACACGGCAAGAACCTGCTCCCCAGCTTTGCCACACGATGCCACTCGGGCGGGTTACCCGGGGCGGCGACCAAGTACTCCCAGCGCTCGAGGTCGATCTGGCCGTTGGCTATCAGCAGCGCCTGGCAGAACTGAGCGACGCGGATGATGACGCCGCGGGCCCGGTGTTCGGGCATGTCGAGGGAGAGCACGACGCCCTGGCGCCGGGTCTCGGACCCGACCAACTGTGATTGCACCCCCGCGCCGGTTAGTGGGGAACCGCTCAATCGCGAGAGAGAAGCAAGAAGGACAAACTCACCCTCGCCTGGACCGAAACCCACATCTCCTGGTACCGGAGCACGAACCCGCTCCCCTTCTCCCTCTCCATCCGGCCAATCTCCAAGCACGCCTCGGGCCGGCCCGCGACCGCGTACATGTCGCCCTCGTCCGGCGCCGGCTCCTGGCCCGGCGCGACGCACTTGCTGTCGATCAGGTGGTTCCACCTCTTGCGCGGGACCGACACGGTGCCGCCGCTGCCGCCGGGTCCGGTGGCGCTGAAGTCGCACAGGCGGCTGTAGTCGACGGGCACCAGGGGCGGCGCGTGCGCGTGCAGGGCGGCCGCGTGCTGCGTCTGCGACATGACGGTCGGCGGCAGCGTCTCGGACACGCCCGAGAAGGCCCAGTCGAGGCGGTGGAGCGGTCCGCCCGTGTTGGGCAGAGGCAGCTCCGCGGTCGGCGTGAAGGGGTGGGGGAGCAGCAGCCGCGTGTCGACGAATGTGTTGCTGGGTGCGGTCAAGACGAGCGTCGACGTGGGCTCGATGGGGGATTCGCCTTCCTGTGGGTGCGCCGGAGGTCAGTAGTCTACGGCTTGTATGACTTGCGGCAGCGGGTGGAAGAAAGCATCGGAGCTGGTGGACAATGTGGGAAATACCTACCCAGCAGATCCACTCCCTCACGGAGATGTCTCCAGCAGCGCCCGACGAGTTGGCCGTGAGTTGCACCATCTTGAGCGACAAGGTGGGAGCAATGGGGTGCGAGGTCAGGTTGAAAATGGTACCAACGGATCTCGTGGCCCGGCGGAAAGTGGAACGAATCTGGGCGAGAAGCGATCCTTATCCAAGCTCTTTTCCTACAAGTGATTGTGGAGCGTCCAAGATCTTCGACGCGATTGGATGCCCGCGCCAAGCTGGCTTAAGACGTGAGTAGAAGATGGACGCGGAAAGCAGAGCGGTTGCGGATAGATATAAAGATCCGGCTGGGGTCAGAGTTCGAGGCCTGTCAGTTGTGCAGCGTGTCTAAGGATGGTTGTGCGTGCCAGGTTCGCTAGCTGCCTGCTGTGGTGGATGTAAAGTAAAAGCGAGGATGGAGGGAGACGCAACCCAGGTATGCGTCATTCGGCAGGTCGCGTCCCGCTGCCGAGCACGCGGCGCTAAGTGGATGCCGGGTTGGCATACCGCACCCTTTGCTGGCATCGCAATTTGACATGTCTTTTCGATTAATTTACTGATACCATAGACGGGTCATACATACATGCCTCCTCTATCCACCCCAATACGCCTTGCTTTCCCCTTCACCCTAGCAGTCCCGTCGGCTCCATCGTACATGTCTGCGCCAACACTTCCATGCATGCATTCTAGCACCCGTGGTCGCAACGCTAAAATCGACGCACAAAGAAAGCCAAGCAATCCCTCCCCGTCGTAACCCACCAGCTCTCTACACCCCCGTCGTCTTGGCCGCCAGGCTGCCCGTTCCCCTGCTGCTGAAGATGGCCATGATGCCGAAGCCAACGTAGAACAGTCCCAATGGGTAGGCCACAAGGCCGCGCATGCCGCTCATGCGACCGACTGCGCAGAACATGGCGCTGCTGCTGTACGTGCACCACATGATGGCCGCCGTCGTCAGGATGTATCCGAACGGGCCATCCATGGGCACGGCGATGCCAATCAGCGACGTCAGTACCATCGGCAGGAGGCAGTATCCAAGTACCGATGCCGAGCGGGGGAATGTGAGGGTCGAAGAGAAGTGCGACGAGGTAGTGGGGTGTGACGGGTGGCCCGATGCGCTGGCGGTGGCCGGGTCGACGGGCGGAGACATGAGGGACAGGATCATGTGGAGAGAGGTACTGCCTAGCAGCGCCAGGCCATAGATGTAGCCGAAGTGTACCTTGCCGGACTGTCCGCACTGTCAGCGAATCCGCTGCGTGTAAAAGGAAGTGGGACTTACAAAGAGCAAGAAGGTACCGAACAGCAAGAAGAAGAGGATGGGGCCCGCCAGGTCCGAGTCATCCATGATGTGCTGGTCTATCCTCGCCAGCGGATTCAGCACCGTAAGAGTCTGTCGGTACCCACGCCGTTAGCAAAGTCGTACGTTGCAGTCCTCTACCCCTCCGCGGCATGCTACCCCGTCCACGCGCAACAATCACCCACTCACCTTCATCTTGATGTGTCCAAAGTTCACGCCCAACTCTTCCAACAGCGGCGGCTCGCCGTCGTAGCCCTCGGTCCCGAACGCCGCCAACCAACCCGTCCGCAGTCCGCCCTGCTCGCCCATCCGGCCGCTCACGCCGGGCACCGCGCCGCCGAACCCGCTGGGCCCCGCCATGTTCCCCATGCCCCCGAAACCCGCGCCAGCGTACGCGCTGGATGCAGCGCCACCGTTGTACGCCTGGAAGGGTGTCGTGTGTCCGGATACAGGCTGCGCCGCGTACGACGATTGGTAGAAGTTGAGGTTCTGCGCCGCGGCGCCGGGCTGACCGCCATATGCACCCGAGGCCCCCGCGTTCGGGGGAGCGTAGTAATTCGACATGTTTCCCGGGAGTGGATGCGTGAAGTGGGCAGATGGGTAGAGGTTCGCCGTGGAGCTGCGTATACGTGTCGCGGGGGAGAGGCTAGGGCGATTGCGCGTGGCAGGCGTCGGTCTCAGTGATGCGGCGGGCAGAAGTGCCAAGGTAGCGATCGGAGAAGCAGACAAGATCGAAAAGTGAAAGTGTGAGGGGTCCGAGTTGACTTTGTGGTAGATGTGGACGGGAAAGAGTGCGGCCTAGCTTAGCTCACTGACGGGGTCGAAGTGGTCTCAACGAGATCACGTGCACGCCGAGCTTATACAACCGCACTGCAATCCCGGAAAGGGCGCTACATAATGACTGTGCCTTTCTGAGATGGCTCGGTGCACTTGGAGATTTACCATATGTGGTGAAACAGTGGTTCGTTTTTGCCACTTGACTGTGGGAGAAACTCATCTAAACTCATGCTTGCCTATGTATCAATCCAACGACGGCAAAATGCTCGCATCACCTTCTTCCAAGAAGATCCTGCTTATGCCATTTGCTTCCACCAGAAATGCAACAAACCAAACCAAACCATTGCATGCTATGCTTCTCCACTGCCCGCCATATTTACTGCAAGCTCCAATCATATCAAACGACAACTCATGCATCTACGGGAATCAGAGGAAATCAATGCAAATCTTCAGGAAATGATGCCGCAAAACCAAACGCTCAACTGATGGTCGGAGGCCCGGGCCGCAATGCTAAAATAATCAAACAATACTCAACATGCTGCTCAATCACGGTCTACGCGAAATGCTCAATCACTGAAGAGAAGGGTATCATGAGGAGTTCCGGGACCGCTTCCTCTCGCGCATTCCCGAAATGTCGTTACTAAGGAGGCCGTGCATTCTTGGTTTTTCTTTCTTCGCTCGTTTTCGTCATCACCACGTGTCAGGGCCGAAGTAATCGCCCGGTTCGACCGTCTTGTATGAACATGCGTGCCAGTCGCAACCCTAAAGAAGAATACGTCAGTCCACTGTCTTGCTTCCTACGATGGAGAGCCAAAAATACCTGCTTGAAGACTTCGGTGCCCCACCAGCTGAAGCCCTTGTTGAAGCCGGGGTATATGACTCCAAAGAAAACGATGACGACGCCGACCGCGACACCCGAGTCAAGCGCCGCGGAAAGCGTCATGGTGTATTTCTTCCACCATGCGCTATGGCGGGTTCTGATGAAGTCATTGAACAGCCAGCAAACCACGGCCCAAACCGAGAAATTGAGACCTGTCGCCGGAGGGATCCAGCTAAGACTGCCAAACAGCACCGGAAGGTTGACCTTTCGCCAAATGCTGTGTTTCTGTCTCCGGCCAAGGAGCCACACCCCAACAGGAGCAACGGCGCCGAGCAAGAATGCCCAGACGAGCGGCCGATACAACGCTCCAGGACCGAAAAACCTCGCCGGGCCAACGACACCCCACAGAATACTTCCGTTGAAGTGAACCCGAGCGATTGGGCAGTTGAATCCGTTGATCGCCTCTGGCGTGCAGATGCCAGGGATGTTCTGCAGCATCCAGTTCAAAACACCAATCTGCGTGAGACTGGAAACGAGCGTCGCCGCGAGCTGGAGCGTGAAAAGAATCCTCGGCGGGATCTTCATGTAGTGGCCGAGTTTGAGATCCGACGAGAATTTCAGGCCTTGGGTCGACGTGATGTAGCCGTACGTCACAAACACCATGTTCGCTACCGGCCGTCCAGGGAAAACCACACCGCAGATAAGCTGGCAAATCAGGTAAAGGCTGCTTTGCTGGTTGGTAATTGCCATGACGATGCCAATGGGGATGAAGAGGAGAGTGCAAATGCCCAAAGCGAGCAAAAGGCCGTACCAAGGCAGGTGAATGGGGTAGCTGGGACCAGGTCAGAAGCTGCGTGCATCATGGCTGCCGAGAGAACTTACTATTCCACCACAAACATGCCAATGGCAGTCATGAGGACGCCGGTTAAGAGGTACCACGACATCGGCGCATCTTTATACCTCCTCATCAACCTGTTATGGACATCCTCCGCACCCATCATGTTGTCCAGGTCGGGCATGGAAGCTGTCATGCTACGAGTTGACTTCTTGTGGCGAAGGGAACGCTCTTCCTGAGGGATTTGCTGATACGCGGGTTGCTCGTTCTGTTCTTTGATCTCTTTCCAAGATGCCTTCCATTGCCGTAGGATATCTTTTCCGTGCCAGCACGCAGTGTGTGACAGCAACGCAGTGAGAGCTGCGAATTGAAGCGCATAGCTCAGCACATACGTTATTGGCAGGAACACACGACTGTAGTTCTCGTAGGATTTCTCATCGAAAAGGAAGTTGTCGGTAAGAATTTTGCTGACATCGTACGGTTTACCCGTGTTGTCGAAGACGGCGGCTGACAAGATTGGCATGTACGACGAGTACATGACATTCATGTAGTCTGGGATCCGTTAGCAACGTTTCACAAACTACCGCATGGAGACGACATACACATTATGGGAGCCATGAACCACATGACCACCACAAGGCCTCCGACAATGTTGAGAGCAGCCCAGAAAGGCACAACCAGTGGGGAGCCGATGTATGCAATCTGCGACCAATCAAACGTCATGGGGAACAGTCCGAGACCAGAGGCAACACCAAACTGAACGACTGTCAGTGTCAAGTTGGACCGTGAGAGGGCTGAAAAAGCTCACCAAATTTGCGACGACGACGTTCTTGGGCGCAAACCATGTGATGACGTTGAAATAGCTCAGAGCAGGGAAAAGCAGGCCCGGGAGGAAATAGAACGCTGCGGATCCCAAGAAAATATAAAGGAAGAACCTCATGCGTGAAATATGCCATCCGTTCGCTGGTGCATTGTCTTGCTTGTGTAGGGTGGAGAACATCGATGTCGAGATCAAGGTGCCGGGCCAGATCATTCCACTGGGTCTGACAAGGAAGCGGCGGGTGAGACCTGCGAGGGCATATCCTAGGACCTGAGTAGAAATAGTAAGGAGGATTTGATAGGTAATGGTGAGTTTTTGGTTGTAGAACATGGATTGCTCAACGATGACCTGGATAGTGCATTAGCGATCTTGTGCGTCCAAAGTGCATGAGACGTGCATACATCGGTAGCAAATGCAAATCCGAACGAGACATTACTGCTGATATATACGCAGCAATGCTCCTTTTCATTCCACCTTCCTTGCGCGAGCCACAGCCGAATGCTGCGAGCCCAACTCCGGCTCTTTTCACTGTTGCGATGTCCCTCGTCGTCTCGGAGGCCAATTGCGCCATTTGAAGAGCCGTACTCTTGCGAGTCCGCAGCTCTGTGTTGGATAGATCCATTCGTGAAGACCTCAGCAGGGTCGTCGGGATGTTTCAAAAGCTGATCCCACAGCAGGCCAAGGGGGTGGACGAGCAGGAGCGCGATGACTGGTGTAATGCTAACGCTAGGGTATCTGAGGGAAAAGAACAAATTGGTCGAAGAGCCGAGGATGGAGAAGAGCATGGACAGGGCCCACATCCGCGGGGTGTTGATAGATAGGGAGGTGTCGTCGGAGGGCCGCACCGCCGCGCGCACCTGGGGATAGGGCGAGTCGTCTGAGGGGCTTTCCTCAGGCGCCTTGCTCTGGGCTCCTTCACCGGCTTCCGAGCTTCCCTCGTAACCGTCGATGTCTATGGCCTCGGAGTTGTCGGAGCGGGCTGAGTCGGAGCGGCCCGAGTCCGAGTGCATGTCTTCGTCAGACTCCATCTCCTCGTCCAGATTGCCTACCCAAGCCTCGACGGCGGTGGGGTGCTCGTCGGGCAGGTTGAAATTTGGCAAACTCTTCCTGCGGCTGCGCCTGGAGCCCTTGTTGCGGTTCAACAGCCGGCCGGTCGACGCAAACCGGCTGCGCACCGACTTGCTCGACTCGGGCTCGTCCTCCGCTATGGTGTCAGCCTCGCGCAGGTGGCTGGCGGCCTTGCGCTTGCCGGAGCGAATGGCGTGGTCAAGGTCGTGCATGCCCTCGTCGGCAGAGCTCTCGTTGCTGGTGCTCAGCATCTGGACGGGCAGAGCGCCGTAGGAGCCGGTGCCCTGGGCGGGCGACGAGCGCAGCAGCAGCGGGACCTTCGACATGGTGGTGCGCGGGCGGGGGACGGCGCTGGGGCCCGGCGCGTGGCAGTCGCCGAGGGCGGAGGAAAATGAGGAAGAAAGTGGCAGGCAGGCGTGAGGGTGTGGTGGCACGGCGCGGGCAGGGAGAGGTGGACAGGCAGCATCGGGGAGGTGGCTGATGCAGAGGGTTGCTTTTTTTGTGCTTCGGGATTGCGGCTTGGGCGTGCCATCTAGCTTGGGCGCGGCGGATGAGGCGTGGTCGTTAGACGTGACAACACGCTCCTGACGTGGAAGGACAGGCCGGCGCCTTTTCCGCGACCTCGGAGGCCTGCATGCGACGGCGCGTCACTAGAGCCTTCGCACAGCTGCGAGCCAGGCTTCTGGGACGCTTGGGGCTTGCGTCGGCTCTTCCATCAGATAACAAGGCTAGATCCGCCGTGCGATAAAGCGGCGAATTACGGAACGTGACCCAGCATGGCGGCCTTGCGCGCCTTTGCAGCGGCAGGCGCGGCGGTGAGCGCCCTCCTAGCAGCGATCGCAGCAATTTTTCTTTTCTTGTCACGCTTCTCTCCGCATGTGCGCATGACATGCCGCCCGCCCGCTGTCGTCACCTCGGAGCGAGCGCCCAAACGCGCAGGCCCGTCCCTTGCAGCCCGCCGCCGACAAATAGCACCGAGACGCTGCCAGCCTGGTTTTCCGCG
The DNA here is from genome assembly GCF_021436955.1 of Diplodia seriata. Classification (NCBI taxonomy): domain Eukaryota; kingdom Fungi; phylum Ascomycota; class Dothideomycetes; order Botryosphaeriales; family Botryosphaeriaceae; genus Diplodia; species Diplodia seriata. The sequence goes on along the minus strand of NW_027117308.1, from coordinate 542,105 downwards.
GCTCCCGCCAGTTGCACGCATGGGTTGCCTACAATAGCACTTCATATCTACTCCTACAGGGCCCCGCACCCTCACTCGTCCGACCCGTTCAGCTTGCGCGCCAGGTGCGCGTGCATCAATGCAACCTCGTCCAAACTTGCAATCGCGCCCTCCAGGTCCTCTTTGTTGTAGAGGAACAGCCCCTGGAGCTCCGCCGGACTCAGCGCGCCCACGAGGCCGAGCTTGCGCGCCTTTTCCAAGAACCTCTGCCGGCCCGCGCCGTCGGGATCCGCCTCGCCGTAAAAACGCTCCAACAGGTGCTGGATCTGCCAATCCGTTGCCTCTCCTATGCGCACCGTGACATCCACTCGGCCGGGCCGAATCAAAGCCTCATCCAAGCGCTCCACATGATTTGTCGTCAGGAAGAGGATGCGCTCCTCTGCGCTCGCAACCCCATCCATTGCGTTGAGCAGCCCGGAGAAGGTAACCGCTGCTCCCGAATACCCGTCCTCGTTGGCCTGTTTGCGGTTCACCCATGCCGCGTCCGCATCCTCCAGGAGCACCAGGGTCCGCGGAGGCACCTTGGTCAGCATGAACTGTAGCCTGTCGTCAGTCATGCCCCGCTGGCTCAGGTTGAGCATTGCGATGTTGAAATTTAAGTGGCCCGCAATTGCCTCAATAACCGAGCTTTTACCCGTCCCTGGCGGGCCGTAGAGCAGGTAGCCCCTCCGATACGGAATTCCCCGGTCAAAGTACCACTCTCGCTTCTGGATAAACTCCTGCAGGTCCTGGACCAGACGCTCCTTGACCCCTTCCTCGAGCACCACCGACTCGAGCGGCCTCTTCCGCTTCGGTTGTCCGAAAGGCTTCCAGTCAAAAGCGTCCGGAACAAGGACAAGTGTTTTGCCTTCTTGATTCTGCTGTGCCATCTCGTGGGCTTCGGCAAAGAGCTGCTCAAAGACGTGCTTATGAGCTTGCAGAGTCGTGAGTGTGACCGTCTCGAAGGGTTCGCCATTGGTGTCCAGATGATTGCCCTGACGCTCTCGGTTGACCAGCATCCAAGCGTTCTCGTAGCGCATGATGTGTTTGCCATGTCCGGGTTGAAGATAGAAGTCCGTCACTTGTGCGCCGTCGGCACGCTTGTAGGTGCTTGTGTTGAGCTGGAGGTGGTGCATTCGGGGAGTAATCCGGCGGGCGAGCGCATCGAAGACACCACGACTTGCGGTGTCTCTGAACTGTCATCAGAACACCGGTTGGATCCCAGCGCGCAGGGACGCCACGTACCGAGAAGCTGCTGCGGCAGCCTCTGATCCCAACGAGTGCCCGCGATGGTACATCCATTGCAGCAGCCACGGGTAGGCATCGTCGTTCTTTGTGATTTCCAACTCGACGAGCATGCGACGGCGGAGGAGGACAGCGCCGCGCTTGACACCCTGTTGCGCCAGGCGACCAAAGGTAGCGAGGCCTGCAAGACCGAAGCCCTGGGAATGTGCTGTCAGCAACGCGCCCTGGCGTGTGCGTCTTGGACCGGACTGACAGCAGTGAAATAGGGATTGCCCGTGAGCTGGGCGACGAGCGAGCCGCCGCCATCGCCGGTGCTCGCGGAGAGGGACTCGGCTAGCTGCCGCTGGGGTTGCGGCGAGTCAGCGGGCCCATGGTTGCGATCCATCAACGGGCAGGTTGCGCGGTGTTGCACTTGTCGAGCTCCGAAAATTTGGGAACCCGCGACTGGAGCGCGTCATGGCGCATGGCAGCTGCCAAGCTCAGATCCCGGCGATCCGCCATGCCTCTTGCGGGCTGGGCTGCGGCCATAGCTCGCTTCCTCTTCCAGAAACAGGACCCTTGGTCGCGGCAGCTGCTCCAGTTTCCGCACTCTACATTCTGCATTCCCTAGCTATCCGCCTCCCTTTCGCCCCATGGAGCATCCGGCCTCGCAAGCCGCCGCCCGCGGCGATACCATTGTGGTCGACGCCGAGCTTTTTCACGCTCTGCTCACCCGGTTAGTCCTTCTCCCGGAGCTGCTTGGACATCTAATGCTAACTCGAGCGAAGCGCGCATCCTGTACGTCCTGCAGCGCCTCAATATTGCCTCCTGCGACATGCTCGAGCTAATGAGAGCCAAGACACCTCCCTATGATCCTTGGGACTCTTCCATGGTGCGAATCGCCGCAAAGGAGTATGACATACTGGTGAGTACGCGCTGCCATCCTGTGCAAACGCGCCCACTGCTAATTTCCATTCGCTACAGAGACGCACTTTCACCGAGTACTGTATGGGCCTACTGTCTGACCGAGCCCAAGGAGTTTTTAACTTGACATAGGCGCCCTTCGGAAGACGCTGCTTGACAATGGTGTCGAGCCTTATGCCCTTGAGATACTCATGAAGCCGCCTTCTCGCTCACCTTTCGAAGTTGCCCAACCTCTCAGCGGCCTTGGTGCTGGAATAACCACGTCCAATTCATCGGGACAGTCGAGTTCTGACCTTTACGGTCATATCGGCTCCACGCCGTACGCGTTCGCCGGCCAGCCTGCTACGAGCGAAATGGCACTTGGCCCTACTGAACAACCATCCGCCTGGTCGAGTGGCTTCGCTGCCCCAAACACAGGAGCGGGCTTGATAGCTGCCCGAGGTATGCCCACTACTCGTCGCAACCCAGAAGCAGCCGTCTTTCGCATGCCCGAACCCTTAGAGCCTGAGCACGCGCCTCTCGAGACCGGAACCACCAGCGACCATGACCTCGAGTACACCAGCGAGCCGAACGCGCGCCATAAGCCCAGCGATGGATCTCTTGCGGAGAAACGGTCGCTCAATATCACAGACTTGTCGCCCATCACCTCTCTGAACGAGATCGTTGGAAGTATCAAAGGTGGCATGCTCGTCGAGATCTTCCGCATTAACGATCGGGTTGCACGCGTCTCCTTCCGGCATTGTGCAGACGCCCAAGCCTTCTGCAACTACGCGAGGCGCAACGACATATACATCAACAACAAAAGGGTACGTCTTGGTCATCTATCAGGTAATACGGGGCAATTGACTAAAGCAGTTCTAGATCACCGTTGATTGGGCAGATCGACAGTGGAGACTCAATCCCTACGTGCATGGTAAGATTCTCCAAGGCGCCACGCGTGTCTTGCGTCTGCACGGAGCGCTTCATCGCCTGACTGAGCAAAATGTTCGACTTGACATGGAACACATCGACAACCTTGCCATCATCGACGTCAGAACGCAAGGAAATGATCTTGTCGTGCACACCAACTCGGTGCAACATTGCGTATCTGCTCGCAACTGTATGGCTCCTGATCTCAATATTCCTTGGGAAAGCGTGAAAGCAATTGCTAAATTTGTTAGGCATGATGACGCGCAAGCCGTACAAATTCCTCAAGATTGATTTCGAACGTGATGAATGCGACGAGCCGCTTCCCCAACCCGTTCGTCCTAGCTTCTTTGACTCGGTTCAGCCGGCCTCTCAGCAGGCGGTGAAGTCAAAGGCTTCCATCAACCTCTACGGTGTCCTTGACTTGGATCCTGAGGAAGACGAAGAAGACGACAGCGGTCCCTGGCAGGCCGGCAGGCGCGATAGCGGTCTCACTGACGACTCAAGCATCTGCGAACCACGCCGGAGTGATTCAGACCCCATACACTATGCTTAAGCCTGCTGTTGTCAGTCACAATGAGGCTAAGCCACTTGTTGGCGCGAGTCGCGCTTGCAGACAAGGTTGCCGCAATACCCATCCGCTGCCTCAACGTGCTTCTTTCAGAAGGCGACCTACATGGAGCCGACTTCGCGGCACAATTGGTCTCGATTCGATCTTGAGCTGCGCACTATCATCACTAACTGGTTGTCACGGTCTCCCAGAAGACCTATTCGGTGCCATCCTCAGCTCAGCACGGATGCTCCGAATTTGACGGCCTTCACTTCTTTCATTGCTTGCCCGCGTGGTTTATTTTCTGATTCAGCACTTTTGTGCCTTTATTCCTCTGCTGACTTTGACAACTGCGCATGCAATCCTTAGCTTAATCACTCCCAAGTATAGCATAGATACCCCACACGAGCCTGATATTCTGCACTCACGGTATAGCGTTGTAGGTATAGGGGGTCAACCTTTCATCGCTCCGCCTCTTGCGGCGTGGTTTAGGATAGTGAGACTCAGGAAATAGGTAGACAGGGCCCACAGAATCTATCATCCATTATTTCACCCAGTCTGTCACAGCCGAGCATCATCGATATCGGACTCGCATCTTGTGCTGCAGATTTATGATAGCTGCGTGTTTGCTTATGCACATGATGTGAACCCAAATCTGCATGACTCCATTGAATTAGGATACAAACGATATAACCAGCCGTGCGCTCCTGCACAGGTGATACCTTAGCATTGGGGTAAGCGCTCCTTGCCGAACAGGCACTGTAAAATGTGTCCGTAGTAGAATTTAATAACGCAATTGTTTATCGTTGAGCATTTAAAGCTGAGAGACATCACACTGATGGCAAAAAGATTCCGGTTGCGAGTCTCCCAACCCTTCACCGGTCATCACTTGAATGGGCATAAGATTTGACGGTCAACAGCAAGCAAGCATAGTCAATGACACGCAACAAAGAGGCATTCTTAACCATCATTCATATGTCCCAATGGGTACTAACTGTTCGCAATATTCCCCGCCACCGACCGTTCCGTAAAGCATGTCGCAGCATGCAGAAAAGGGGAGATAAGAAGAAACTCCCAAGCCGGTCTTTTTTGTTCTGCGTCTTTTCAAAACAGTCCCGCTTTCGATCCCGTCACCATGAACAACAACCGCCTTGACACGTGCTTTTTCTCCCGTATCCCCTGAACCAAGCAACCTGGTGATAGAACTCCTACCCATGCACGGTTTTTCTCGCAAAAACAAGAGTCTAAGCAAATGATGCCACCAGCGAGTACCCGACGGAACTACCGGCCAAGCCCAGGCGTCTCCTCGCTCATCGCACACCTCTGGAGTCCATAGTGGCAAGTTCTTCTCATGAAAGCCATCTCAACGGCGGCATGCACCCGCAACCAGCTAGGTCGCCCCTGTGTGCTTTAATTATGAGGCCTTCTCAAATATGGGCTCAGACGTCTAGTAGGTCCTAGCAAGGTTGCGGAGGTACCAGTCTACGAGCCTACGGCCCACCTTGGCTTCGGAAACGTGGATGAGGTCCTAATCCATAGTCAGTTGTTTATTCTTATACAACAAAAATCATATTTTCGTTTTTCCAGGGGTTACTTACGCCTTCCATGGCATAGTCGAGGTCGCTGCTGTTGACGATATCGCCGTCGAGCAGACCGCCCTCGGTCCATCTGACCTGCCTGCTCCTCTGCTTGTTTACGAGCAGCCAGCAGCGGAGCTTCTCGGGCTCGACATCGAGGAAACCGGCCAGCTTCTTGAGATCCATGGTGGTGTAGAGCTTCAGGTAGCTCTTGACGGTGGGCGACCACATGTTGTTCTTGACCTCCTCCATGAAGATGCGGCAGTGGTGGTCGATGGGGTCGACGTTGACCTCCGGGTTGTCGAAGTCCGGAGGGGTGGGGGAGATGAACTTGGGGCAAGCCTGGCGGAAGAGCTCCTCGAAGAGGGGCAGGGCCTCGGGACCGCCGCGCTGGAGGCGGTTGAACTGCTCGCCGTACTTCTCGCGGAGAGCGGAGTGGATGGTGTCGTCCAGCCTGGTGGGGTTGAAGGCAACGCAGATGGCGATCAGGGCGTACATCTGGTCGTTCCTCTTGGTGATGGAGTCGTACTGAGCGTTCTTCTGGAAGTTCTTGGTCCTCGAGACGTAGACCAGGATGTGGCTGAACATGCGGATGGCGTCGGCGTAGCGGCGCATCATCATGTAGGAGAAACCAACATAGTAGTAGGTGGTGAAGTGGGCGGCCATGACACGGGCGAACATGGCCTTCTTGTTCAGCTCGATGTCATCGAGGGTCTTGAGGGCCAGGCTGAAGTCGCCGAGAAGGCAGTGGACGCGGAGCAGGCCGATGATGGAGAAGTAGCCGAGCATCTTGTACAGCGGGCGGTTGCCGTATTCTCCGGCGAACTGGGCGGGGTCCTCGCCGCGCTTCATGGCGGCCAGCTGCTCGCTGATCTGGGAGCGCTGGATCAGCGAGTACAGGACGTTCAGAACGCTGTAGCAGCCCCAGGTGTTGGGGTTCTCGCGGAGCAGCTGGATCTCCTCCTCGTTGTCACCCTTCAGCGCAGCCTTTTGTCTGTAGCTGCAGAAGCTGTTGAACTGGTAGATGAACTCATCGATGACATCCCAGGCCCAGTAATACTGTACATGCATCAGCGCAACCGATCTTCAGAAGGTCTCGCGGGAGAGCTCACGTTGGGAACCTCGAGGTCGACGGGGCCGTCGGAGTTGAGAATGAAGTGGAAAAGGCTGCAATAGTTGTCGTAGCTGGCGAACTTGGTCTCGAGGGTGGCGGGGAACTCGAGTGGGGTGGCAGCGGCGGCAAGCTGGGCGTGGATGTCCTGGCCGCCGAGCGAAGAGGTGCGGTCAAGAGCGTCCATGCCGTCGTCGTACTGGACCTGCTCGCGGTAGTCGTTGGCGAGGGCCTCCTCCTCGACGTCCGAGTCATCGGGGCGCGCGCGCACGGGCGTCTCGGCCTGCGGGATGTTGTTGCGCAAGCTCATGGTGGGCGGATGGAGGCGCGGTGGGATGCGCGGAAGACGGTGGGTGGGCGTGCGGTGGAGCGTGTCGAGGCGTCGCGCGTCGTGAGGGTTGAATTTGGTGTTTCGCTTGGTGTGCGGGCCCGGATGCCGCCTTATCGATAAGAGCGCCTACTGCAATCGGCCTGCGCGCTGCGGGGGAGCGCCGCCCACTCTCTGCGCATCACCTGCAGCCAGCACCGCTATCTTGGACACCATGGCTCAGACAATCAAGGTCGCAGTCATCCAGCTGCATCCCAAGGTTGGTCGTTGCTGAGATCCTCTGCCTTCGCCACTCACACGCCCCGCAGCCTCTCCAGATCGAGCACAACTTCAACAAGGCCGCGAGCTTTGTCAAGTCCGCTGCATTGCAGGGCGCCGAGCTTGCTGTGCTGCCCGAGTATCACTTGACCAATTGGGTCCCCAAAGATCCCGACTTCCTGCCGCTCTGCGAGCAATGGGAAACCTACCTCAAAAAGTATCAGGCGCTCGCTAAAGAACATCGGATCTGCATTGTTCCCGGCACCATCGTCGAAAGACACCGCGATGCCGAGCAGGAGGACGAGAAGCTGCTCAACGTTGCGTATTTCATCAATCACGATGGCGAAATCATCGGCAAGTACGTGAAGAAGAACTTGTGGTAGGTGCTCCTTCAAATCAGTGATGAATGTCAGAAGCACTTCTGCAGCATCTGTCGACAGCATGTGGAACAGCCGTGGCTTTGGGTGCTCTGTGCACATTGTGTCCTGATGAATGCTGTGAATACATGGTTTCATACCACAGTACTCAATATGCTCGTCGTGTGCCCTTGTTGCTCAAAAGCCGCTGCTTACTTGAACCTCATAGGGGTCCGGAACGCGAACACCTTACCTCATCCGGCCGTGACGTCCACGAAGTCTTCGATACCCCAATAGGCCGCGTCGGTATGCTCGTCTGCTGGGATCTGGCGTTCCCGGAGGCCTTCCGCGAATTGATCGCCCAGGGTGCCAAGATCATTATCATCCCGTGCTTCTGTCAGTCCGCATTTTGCTTCCCCTGTCTCATGTGTCAAGAAAATCACTCCTGATCTCATCTTTGCTCTAGGGACATTGACCGACTGCTCACCTAAAGGCCTCGGTTATAACCCTTCCTCCGAAGCCCTTTTCCTCGACAGCATGCTCACTGCGCGCGCTTTCGAGAACACATGCGGTAAGCACCTTTCTCTACAATCAACACACACACACACACACACACACACACACACACACACCATCGTCTTTCGAGCTCTGATTATTCATTCGCCAGCCATCATATTTTCCAACGCCGGTGGCCCTCCCGGAAAGGGGTACGCTGGTGTCTCGCAAGTCACGGTCCCCTATATTGGCCCTGTGACACGCCTTGGCAGCTGCGCCGAGGGTATGAGCATTGTTGACCTCGACCTCACAATCCTGGAGGATGCGGAAGAAAACTACCAGGTTCGCGCTGACTTGGCCCGTCATGACTGGCATTACGATTACCGGCACAATGCGAAGGGAAGACTTTGAAAGCCGAGACGAGGATAGCAGCAATGTAAAAAGTCAATATGTTGGAAATGAAATTCATATATGAATATGCTCTTGTGGACCTGTTTGGTCGGAATCTTTCTATGAAAAGGGAAACATCGATCAATGATGACCCTGTAAAGGAGAGTGAAAAAGAGAGTGAGAACAAAGACTCCTCGAAATGCCAAAAACAGGTAGAAAGATAAACCTCTGTATGCAGCGTTCTCTTCGGGTATAGCCAAAAACCAATAAGAAATCCTGTCCCATCCTAGCCGCTCCAATCTAACACCTTGAATCATACCGCGACGTTCCTTCCCAAGTGCATTTACTGGTCAATGAACAGGTTCCACGCGTCGGGGAACTTGATCCGCTGGGCCGGCAGCACCTTGCTGCACTCGGTCATGTTGTTAATGTTGTTGACACCGAGGAGGCTGAGGCGGGTGTATGCCGTGGCGTAGTCCTCGTTCCAGTGCTTCTGGCCCTTGACCGGGTCGGTAAACTGGACCCACTCGTCCTGGACCCTGCTGTCGTTGGCCAGCACGACGTCGCTCGCGAAGCGGAACACCTTCTTGGGCACCGTGTTGGACGTTGTCTGGTTGTAGAAGCGAACGTCCCAGACGCCGGGGGTGCTGTCCTGGGGCGCGCCCGCCTTGGTGGGGTCGACGAAGGACTGCTGCGAGGCCGTGTGGGCGCCGACCAGCGCCGCGAGCTCGTGGGGGGAAATGGTCTTGTCCTGGAAGAGCTGGATGAGCTTGTCGGCGCTGTCGTTGACGCCGGGAAGCAGTCCGTCCGGGCCGCCGGCCTTGGTGCTGTTGTCCTGGCGGCCGGCGAAGAAGCGGATGCGCGGTCCCAGCGGGCAGGTCACGACGGCGTGCACGGCGGCGAACTGGATCAGATCGGCCATGCCGACGCCCCAGTGCTTCTGTACGGTGATCATCTTGCCGATGATGTCCTGCAGGCCGTTGTTCTCCGCCCGGTTGATCTCCGTGCCGGAAAGCACGATGCTGCCATCCGCTCCGCCCCAAGTGGTCTTGGACCAGGTACCCGCATCATGGAAGCCGAGACGAATGGCAGCGCGGGCCCACTTGTTACAGCGACCAGTAGGGCCCGTGAAAAGAAGACTGAGCTCGGCAGAGACGTAAGACCAAGCGCAGCAGGTATCCTTCTTGCAGGCTTTTGTCCCGAAAAGGGGCGGGATGTAGCCGGCAGCTTGAGTCTCGCCCGACTCAGCCCCTGTCAGGATGTTGTAAATGCTAGTGCCAACCGGAGTAGTTGCGCCGACGGTGGCAAGGTCGCCAATCATCTCAGGGTCGGCATCGCCATCAGCGTTGAGGTCGACGACCACAGTGGTGTCGGCGTCCTGGCGAGCTCGGATTTCCTGGACGAGCTTGGCCATTCCGGGATGAGCCACGGCGGGCTGGATGAGAACGGTCAGAGCAATGCTCGAAATGACTGCAGAAAACTTCATAATGATTGTTGGTTTAAAAGAATGAACTGGAGTTGAAAGAAAGACTGGGGAAAAGAGTGTCCCCGAGTAGTGATCGTTGAGAACGACTGCGCTCAAGTGAAGGTCAAGAGAATGTTGGTTGTGTAGCCCTCAAACGCAGCGGGGTGACGGGCAAGATATAGTAGATGTCTTTCACGGACAGCTCTCTCGAGTCTGGCCATTCTGGAAGCTATGTGTGGAGTATTCCGCAAGCCCTGAGAAAGTCAGTGGCAGAGTAACGGCACGTTAGGAGGGCTAGCTCGGGTCCTTTCAGTCCAGAACAGCGGTAGTCAGCCGCAGAGCACATTCAGACGTGGGCCCAGGTCAATGTTCTAAAAGTAGGTTGACCGCTGCTATGACAATTGCAAGCTAGCTTGAGGGCGTGCATCGATATTTCGAGCTGACTTGCATGGATGGCGCAACGCCAAGCGAACATATTGCTGGCCATCATCCTCTGCCATCGACGCAAATGACTAGACAGAAGCCTGTTTCTCATTGTAGCCGTGCGCCACGGCGCTGTAATGGGAACATCCGATGCACGTGTCCAGCGATCAGCCCTGCGGGCCCGACAGACACAGCACTGGGCCCGGAAATCTGGGGGATCCGATGGACTGGGACGGGAATCGAGGCGCAGCCAGGTGCTGGCGGGCTTCCGCCAAGCAGTGGCGGCTAGCTCAGCCTCGCCTACCGCTTAGCTACAGAGACGGGTTGCTCGCTTCCCGCGGTCCGCAAGTGCTAGCGGGGACCATGACGATTGGCACGTTACTTGCGCGCTCTTCTGATGTCTTGTGGGAGGGTGGTGTTGCTGGAACGCTATTGCAGGACGGATCGTCGACGAGAGACACTTACTCAAATACTTGGTGGTCTAATCGAGAGCTTTCTGCACTACCAGAGCCACCAATGAGGTTGTGGACATTGCAAATGTGCAGGTGCATTATTGCGACAGCCGTCGGGTTCGAGGGCGATGGCCCAAGGGTCTTCGGCGTCACCGATTCAAGAACACCGTCCAGAGATGACTTGTCTTTTTTCTCGTCTACTTCTTGGCCTCCTCGACGTCTTCTTTGACCTTTGCGTCCTTCTTCGGCGGGCGTACGCCAAAGATGGTAGTGCCAACTCTAACCTCGTCGCTTCCCAGGGCAATGGCGCCCTCGAAGTCGGAGCTCATGCCCATGCTCAGTTCCAGCTCCTCCGGCCCCAAGCCCAGCTCCTTGGCAACCTTGTCCCGCACATCGCGCAGCGCCACGAAATCCTCATTCTCCGTCTCTGGAGTCGTCGCCTGCGAGCGAGCAATGGCGCCGATGGTCATGAGGCCTGCGAGCTTGAGGTGCGGGCACTGCTCGCGGACGTGGCGACACAGCGCGGCAGTGTCCTGGGGCTCGACGCCGCTCTTGGCCTCCTCGCCCGACGTGTTGACCTGGACCATGATGCGCAGCGGCTCTTTCACATCATCCTGCTTCTTCTCGACCAGTGTCTTGCGACCCTTCTCCAGCTGATCGGCCTTCTTGGCCGAGTCGACGCTGGACACGCACCACAGATTGGGGATCTGCTCGGCCAGCTTGGAGCACTTGTTGGTCTGCAGCGCGCCGATAAAGTGCCATTGTATTGTGCGCGGCAGGATGGCGGCCTTCTCTTGCAGCTCCTGGAAGTAGTTTTCGCCAAAGTGGTGCTGGGTGTTCGGCGCAGGCGCCGTGTGCAGCGCAAGCACGTCCGTGGCAGGCTTCAGCTTCGAGACGGCGATGAGGCGGACCTGGATGGAGGGTGAGCACGCAGTGTCAGCTTGCGTTCTGGCGGCATCGCTATAGGCCGGTGGAGCTGGGGGCGGGCGCAGTCGTCATTTTCCTCGTTGGTCACGAAGGCGGGCGGACGTGTCTCAGGCGGGAGGGTGCGACGCACGTTTCTGCCGGCCTTATTGGCGTGCCTGATCCTGTCGGAGACATGGGCGATGTTCTCGATGAGCTCGGTGGCCCGCAGCGGATTCACTTTCATGTTGTCGTCGGCCATGGTGCAAGGGTGGGAGAAAAGAGCGGGCGGACGGCAAGTGACGTGAGAGCAGCGGCGCCCGAGTCATGGCGCGGCTTCCCTTCCAATCCCTCACACGTCTCGTCGCCGCACACCAACACCGCCCAGGCCATCACTTGCCAGATCCGACCCATTGCATGCAACTTTGGACGTCGGCCGGCATGCTGAATACACAGCATACCCCAACCTCGACGTCCCTGGTTAACCCCTTTGCAGCAATAGCTGCTGCTTAGCGCCGGCCATCGCTCCAGGAGAGCCCAGCTATGGCCGCCGGTCAGCTCGCGCTTCACTCGTGGCACCTTCCAGGTCACGTATGCTCATGTGTTTAGGCCGGGGAAAATATCCATACTCGCTTTCCTCGTTTTCTGATGGAACCCCTAACTCGCACTCGCAGAGCGCTCATACACTGCTCCCCACTATTTCCCAAGAAGAAAAAAAGATAAAGAAAGCGAACATCGCAAAGACACACTACGTTAGGTGACCGAATGAGAACAATTACCAACACCAAGCATACAAGATTCGGAGCTCGACATAGCGATTCGTTCATCGTGAAGCGCAGTGTGTGCGCGAAACTTGACCGTCATCCAGCCACCACTTCCCGCCAATGACCATCATCCCACGCCTCTGCAGTCCTTGAAGGAAAGCAGGGAGGGGGCTAGACTTCGCCATGTCCCGCAAAATTACTGCCAGACGCTGAAGGAGCGGCGGACGGTAGCGCGCTTCTGCGCCTCGGAGACACCCGCGGTCCCGTTCTGCGCAGCCTCAGCCGCCGCCGCCGCCGCATCGCCCGTCCCCTGGGCCGCAGCCGCGTCGGCGGCCGGAGTCGCAGCAGCAGCGGCACCGGCTTGTTCCTGCTCGGCAGCAGCAGCAGCCTGGTCGGCAGCGGCCTGCTCTTCGGCAGCCTGCTGATCCTCGTCCTGGCCCTGGTCGTCGCCCTGCTGATCCTCTCCGGCAGCCGCGGCCGCAGCCGCCTGTGCGGCGGCCTGCTGGGCATCGCTGATCTGCTGCTCCATGTCCTTGCCGGCCTGCAGGGCGTCGCCGCCTTGGGCGTAAACCTGCGCCTGGATGGCCTTGACTTTGGCATCCTGCGCGGCATCCGCGAACTCCTGCGCCTTCTTGGCCGTGTCGATGGCCGCGGCGTCGAGCTTGGCGGCTTTGGCGAGCTGGAGCTGGGCGATCTGGAGCGCATCTACGTCGTCGTTAGCGAGGGCAAAGTGTGGTGGGTTTGGAGTGTGGTGTTTGAAAAGGAAGAGTCATCACATAGAGACTTACCCTCTTGCTTCTTCTCCTCGTCATCGTCGTTATCCAGACCGAGGATGACTATGATGGCATTGTTGTCGTCATCTTTATCATCATCATCATCGTTGTCATCGTCGTCGTCGTCGTCCCTGCGTCCAAAACCGCGAGCAACGAATTTGGCGTTGCTGAGGCGGCTATCGAGCACGTCGGTGTTGGCAGCTGGGCGGAAGGGGTTGTCAGCTTCCCGCATGCCATTTTCTGGAAGAACGATGTCGAATGGTTTGGGCCAGACTAGGGCGAAGACTTACGACCAGGCTTAAGGGGCGAAGCCGCTGCCAGAGCGACGACGGAGAGAACTGCGACGGTGGAGTACTTCATTTTTACCGATTATGTGGATGAATTGGTCGGGCAAGCCGGGATATTAGTCGAAAGGAAGGTGGTTGAAATAAGCCGCGTCGAGCGGTGGTATGGAGTCGAAGAGAACGGACAACGTGCACAGCACGGGATTTTGGAAGTAGATAAGGTTAAAAAAGAGCGTAAATCGGGATGTGGATGGCTGGATGATGGGTGGAGGAGAAGTTGTGGGGCGCAGGTTCGATGGGAGATTTATACGAAAACAACCCGCATCCTATCTCAGGGACGGAAGAAGAGCTTCCAGCCGGGCCACTCAGTATGAAGCTGCCAAGGTGGAGAGGCCCTGATTCGGCAGGGGAGGGGCGTGGATGGCTCGACGCCAGATGTGGGAAGAGCGATTGCAAAGGGAGTCTAGCATGGGTCATGGGTAAAGCAGCTCAAGCCCGATAAGCTCTCGCACAAGCATCGCCCGCAGTGGCTCCTGCATGCCAGCGGTTGACGATTCATGGGGAGGGTCCTGCCGCCCGGATCGCACTGGTCCGGACAAGGTTGCGGTGCGCCACCAGGCTAGATGCATGACAGACGGCGGCAGCCTGAGGCTGCTGCTGTCTTTCCGAGCGACAATTTGATCGTCGCGGGGGGTGGCGCGGCTAGTCGATGGTGCCAGGCGCGTGCGAGATGCAGGCGGAGATGCTTGGCAGCGGGAGCGACGGAGGATTACAGCGGAGATCCTAACGGTGATCCCCAGGCTGGACCCAATCAGCGAATCGACGGGAAGGCTATTTGGAAGCGGGCCGGATTGGCGAGTTGCACTGCACGTATGAGACGGGTTGCGGCGTTGCCCGTTTCAGCAGCCAGATAACCGCAACGGAGGCTGCGGCACCACCACCCTTTGAAGACGACAAGCCTCCAAAAATGGCCTTGACGGACGGTGGTGTGCGCTGATGTGATGATCTATCCTCCTCATTTAACTTTGCGAGCGGAATGAACGCTATCCGCATGGTTGCACGGGTCATGCCATCAATCAGACTGCGCTTCCGAGTGAAGTATCAGTATACGGCAGTCTGGATATGTGTAGCAGCCAAGCCAACGCCAAGGTACACGCATCCAGAATCACGCAGCATAAGGCGACCAACATCCCAAATCTTCCTTACAACAACGGCCTGAATGCCTCGGACCTTGCGTCGCTCCAGGCATCCGGCCACTTCGATCCCTCACCACCCTCCCAGCCCGCCGCCAGCATGGCTACGACAATCAGCAGCCCGCCACTTGCGGGAAAGTACGGAGTGGGTACCCTACTCCCGCCAACAGGCATACCCACATCGTCGAATGCGAAGTTTTCGTCGAGCAACCACCTTACAGCTGTCTCTGCATCTCCGCTGCGCAATGCAGTCATGGCTAGCAAGGGAAAGTCCCAACCGTAGCTGAATGAGAAATTCCACGTCTGGTAGACACGTTCGACAGTTGCGTTGAAAATAGCGGGGTCTATACTGGGTGTTGGTGGAAGAAGTCCATTGATGGCAAGCAGTCCTTGATGATCCGAAGTCAAGTCCGGGTCTGTCCACATGTCGGGCACTCCCTCATAAGTGACGTAGCTTCCATTTTCAGTCGGCAAAGGCGCCAGGTTTTCTGCAACGTCAGTCCAATGCGAAGGCACAGGTTTTCCTTGGCGCTGTTGCCATTTGGCAGCGACTGAAAGACCGAACTCCCAGTATGCTAGCTCGAAAATCGAATTGATTGTAGCATTTGGGTTGGTATTCTCGGAGACGGGATACATCGGTGGTCCCAGATCATAGACTCCAGTAGTCTTGTTATAGAATGCGTACGAGCTCATCCATTCAGCCGACGCAGTGAGGATGGGGTCCCATTTGTTCAGTGTGGCATTACTTGGACTCCCTCGGTACTCGAGCTCGGCAAAGTAGAAAGGGTGGACTTGCTGCCAAATGAGAAGTGAGTTAATCTCCCCTGGCGCCGAGCGACCTGTGGGATCACTCATTTTGCCCCAACGAGCGCCCGTGTACCCTTGTTGCGCTGCACGCTCCAAAGAGGTCGGAAGGAAGCGTTCGTACACACCAATGCTTCGATCAAGCAGGTCTTGTTTGCCCCACAGGTTCCAGTGGATGAGATGCCAATATACCATCTCCATATGGAACTTCCCGTACCAGCCGTTGTTGGTGAGGCCTGACTCCTGGGGTGGATCCCTCCCGGCTTCGTTTACGGCAAGCAAGTACTGAGATAGAACGGTCCGACGCTGAATCTCGGTCGCATTGGAATCAGGAACCGCGGTCAAGTCCAGAAAAGCGCCGGCCTCCCAATAGTTGCTCCACCAGTCGGAAGATGCGGCTGCTACAGCTGCATAAGTGCTATTTGAATGCGATCGTTGGGGCGTAAAGGTCGCAGTGAAAGCCAGCAGGTCATCTCGAGTGCTCAAAAGGTAGCGATGAGCGCTTGCAGCAGGGCGATCCACAGAAGCTCCTCCTTCCCATTTGATATTGGTGAAATAAGTAGTAGCATCGATATTGTGTTCGATCTCAGCAGACTTTTGACCGTTCCGAAGGAAAGTGGTGTGGTTCGCGGTGGCGTTGAAAAGCCCCACGAAGTTTTCGAATTTATTCTTGTCGACCGGATACGGATAGTCGAAGAAGACAGACAAGGACCCATTCCTCAGCAGATCAGATTGCACCTTTACGCCTAGCGCATCCGAGGCCGGATCCGCAAGGGTGTCGACGGATACAGTGCTTCCGCGGAGAGAGAACGTCGAATGTAGCGTGCCGGCGAATAGATCCAGCCTTTGAAGTGGGCCCGCAATGTCAGCATCCTCAATGGGCTTGCCATCCAAGGCGAGACCTATCCTAGCCAGATTCACACGGTGAGGGTTGGCGATCATCCACTGGGAAATTGCCGCCTCTGCTGGATTCGGCTGCGCGTAGTTGACGAGACGACCATGGGTCCACCAGTCAACGCCGGCGAAATCTTCTGGGGAGGTCTGGCCGGGGGTGGTTGGCAGCGAGGAATTGTGCCAACACCAGGAGGAGAGAATGTTCCACGGCACCACGGTTTGGAGGCCAGTGATATCAGCACCGAAGGCAAAGTTGCCGTTGCCTACTTGCATTGGAGTGTCGTAGGAGGAGGCAGATCCATTGCGGGTTGGATTGAATCTCTGGACCACATCGCGCCGGTTGATTGGATCTGCCGTGGCAAGGCCGGCCCAAGTAATCGCAGTCGAGGAGACCACGAATCCAGAGAGATGCATCACGGAGCGCAAACACGGGGCGGCGGCCTCGAGGCTTGCTCAGGACAAGCCAGGAAGGATTTTCCCGACCTTTAAAGGAGCTGGCGACTCGAACGGCATGGTCCACCTGGATGAATGCACAATGGGGCGTCACCCCGCGCCCCGCACTGATCGACGTGGGCGGTGGCCATTTTTCCCGGGAGATTGACACTGGTCCCTGAGCACGGGGCAGGACTCGTAGGGTCGAC
This sequence comes from Diplodia seriata, assembly GCF_021436955.1. Taxonomy (NCBI): domain Eukaryota; kingdom Fungi; phylum Ascomycota; class Dothideomycetes; order Botryosphaeriales; family Botryosphaeriaceae; genus Diplodia; species Diplodia seriata. Next base: position 525,372 of record NW_027117308.1, on the reverse strand, counting down.
GGCGGACTTCGGTGTAGTGAAGCCCTTGATGATGGTGATGACGGAGCCGGTGCGCAGAATGGGCTCGGCATTGGAGCGCCTGAGACCAGAAAATTGAAGGAGGGCTGCCGAGCGAATGCAGCAGTAGAAACCGCCGATCCGACGCGTGGGGTGGAAGGGTGGAATGGCGCGTGCCATGACGGTGGGTCCCTAGGTTGACGCCTGTTCCTGGCCGAGCCAGCGTGCTTGCGGCGCTCCCTCCCATTGACCGCGACGGGTGAGACGGGGCGCATGCGGCTCTTTGTTGCGACGCGGCAGCACTGCAGCGGCCTGCTCGGACCAGAGCGATGTGCCGGGTGGTGGCGGGTGATGACAGTGACGGGCTGCCTGAAAGCCCAGGCAGCGCGGGTACGAGATGCACCCGCAGCTGCAGCTGACCGTCGTCATAGCCTTCCCGTTCGCTTGCACCTTCGTTTCACTGCCTTGTCAGCTCCATTACTCCCACCACCACAACCCAATCCAACCGCTGTCCACTACTGTCCACCACACCCTTTTGCCCGCCACCGCCCGGCCACGCCTTCGCACCACTGAGCTCCGCGACGTCTCCACTCTCCACCGAGCCTGCTGCTCCGACATCAAACCTCAACATCTCATCCCATGCCCTAAAAATAACCCTCCGCGCAACAGCCTCTCACCGAACCCCCGTTAGGCGCTGCTCTCGACCCTCGTCCTCCGACCTGCCTACGCGCGCATTCCCGACTGCGACAACACCACGCCCGCGCAACAACAAACAAACAACAGCAACAATGGCCTCCGGCGTCGGCATCTTCTTCATTATCCTCATCCTCCTCATCGTCATCGGCGGCGTCTCCTGGGTCGCCTACACGCACATCCGCGCGAAGCGCCTCGGCCTGCCGCCCCCGCCGCTCAACCCGTTCGCGCGCGGGTCGCGCTCGTCCATGGGCGGCGGCTTGCCCGCGCCCGCGCCCAGCGGCTTCGTCGGCTGGGTCAACGACAAGATCAGCTCGCTCAAGCACGGCCGGAACGGCGGCGGCGGCCGCAGCAACGCCCGCTACGCCGCGGGCGCCTACGAGGAGCCCGGCGCCGCCAGGGCCCGCAACCGCGGCACCCTCGACCCGGACGAGGCCTGGGACGCGCGCGTCGGCACCGAGGCCGACTACGGCTACGGCTACGACGAGGAGCAGGAGCTGAGCGGCCTGCACGACCCCCACGACCCCCACGGAACGACGCCGTACGGCGGCGGCGGTTATGCGGGCTCCGGCATGTACGCCGCCCCGCCGCCGCACAGCGCGGGCTTGAGCGCCGGCCCCGAGCGCGGCCGCAGCAGGACGCGCGAGCTGGACGAACGCTACGACGAGGAGATGGGCCGCGGCCGCGGCGGCGAGAACCCATTCGGCGACAACGCGGAACACAGCGACCTGCGTGGCGTCAGCCCCCGCCCGGTAGGCTCTGGTGCGCGAAGCGGCGCGGCCGGTAACAGCCCCACAGAGTCGAGGAGGAGCATGTTCAGGGAAGAGGTTTAGGGCGCGAAGGAGAATGTTGTGGTGTACAGAATTGGGTTTCGATTCTAATTCTTTCAATTCCCGTTTCTTTTTTTTTTTTTCCGACCATTCGAGGATGTTCGAATAGGGTCTTTGATAAGTGGGCGGCTGGACGTATGAATTGGCGGTACGGGCTAGACAATTGGCCTTGATGACAAGCGTGTGGTATGGGGTTTCCTTATTCTCATGCGTGGAGTTCACACAAAAGCGGAGGACCGTTGTATAATGTTATTGATATCGCTCGCCTTGGTAGGTTTCTCTTTCGACATTTATCTCCCTTTCCGAAACTTGATTGCTCTGGATGAAATTGCGAGCTGAGGGGACCATTGCATCCACGATTCCAACGCAATCGACCGACCGGCCGGCATGTCAAGCATTCCTAGAATATCCTTGTCTCGCTCGACCCATCCATAATCCATTCCATTCGTCATCCTTCGACCGCCACAGCTACCATCTGCTCAGGTCATGCCCGCCCACCCCCACCTCTACTTAGATGTCGTCAGCCAGCCGATTCAGAGCGCCGAACTTGTTCTTCCAGATCTGCTCCATCGGGTCGACCTTTTGATCTTTCTCCTGTTCATCTGGCTGTCCCTGCTTCTTTTTCTTACGCTTCTTGTTCTTCTTCTCGAGCGCCGCAGCGTACGCCTCCTTCGCATCGGGCGCAATGTTTGGGAAGTTCTCAACCGCGTTAAGCAGGTACAATTCCGGCACGGCATCCTCGTCATTATCCGAGACGGCGTCGAAGAACTTGACCGCAGTGGGCAAGTCTTCGAGACGCTCATGCAAGTCCTTGACGGCCGCCTGTACCTCCGGGTCGCTGTGGATGTCTGTCCTGTGGGTTTGCGGGGCGCTTTCGGTGGGAAAGGAAAGGAATATGGTGAGAAACTGGCGGAGCATGCGCAGTGAGTACCATATGCCCTGCAGCTGGGCCATATGGTGGATGTGAGACCATTCAAGCTGTCCCTGGTAGCCCCGGAGCATTCTCATGACCTGGTTTTTCGATATTTGGCGTTCTTCGTTCTGGACGAGTTTGTCGGACAGATACATGGCGCCATACAGCTTCCAGAAGTGAAGGGGTGCGCGAAGGTGCAGGTCACCCGAATTTACCATGAAGGCAGTGATGTGGGCGCTCAGCTCCCTGCATGTTTGTACCACTTCTTCTTTCTTGTAGCGGAAGCGGGGGACTGCAGTTTGAGCCATACGCGGACCTCGGCGCTCCCATTCTTCCATCGAGAACAGAGCAGACATTGGGAGGGAAAGTATGGAGTAGCCCAGGAATCTCAGATCTGCAGACAAGCGCCAGGCCGAAGCTCGCGTCGGATCATCAATAAGGAACGGAAGGAACATGGCGCAACTCACACCGGCACCGTCTGGTTGGTGGAATTTTGTGTGGCCGGTATCCGCGACTATAGCTGAGCACACCTGCTGGACAAGCTCAGAGATTCTCGGGTCCATGTTTCTCAGGTGTGGGTCAGCAAGATAGCGCAGATAGGTAGCTTCGTCTTTCTTGGGTTGACGTTTTTGTGGCGACGAGAAAAACACATCCTCGTAAGCATTCGGAAGTAAGGCATGGAGAGTATAATTTCCCTGTTTGTTTTAGCAATGGCACAAGTGGATTGACACGCGCGTGCATACCTGTAAGACTGCAAAGCTTGAGCGGTACTGGTTGACCAACAACTGATCGGAGCCTGATATGCAATGGAGGGGGGTGTACTCTTCGAACCATCCTTGATATTTCGAGGTCGAGACGTCTACAGCTTTGGCCATCTGCACGAGTTCCTTCAGGCTCCTGTGATAATCCTGGGTAAGAGCAAATGCTAGAGGCGCCAAAGTCTTCAGCCCGAGGCGTTCGGCAATGCACCTGGGATGATATTCGACGCCTTTGAGGACCGTCCGACGGGGAAACGTTGCCAAGCTTACGTCCTGGAAGCGTAGGACCGATCCGTTTGGCCCAAGGTCGAACACGAGTAGGTCAGTGTCAGAGCTAAGAAGCCAGCAAGCTTTTTTCTGACTGACACGGCAGACAACATCGGCGCAGAAGACGTCTGCTTCACCAGGAACCACGAAAACACGCTCGGCAAAAGCGCCCTTACTGAGATGATCGATGACAGCCGGCACCATGAACGGCGTGGCTGGTAGCCTGGTGAGCTTCTCAGGGACGGAAGTGGGTGCACTGAAGGGGTTTGTTTCAATGCTGGACCGGACGCAACGGACATCGTCAGGATGCAGGCTCCTGAAGGTCTGAAGCTGGGCAAGAGAGGCGTGGAGACGCTTCAGGCGGGTGTCACGCTTTGCTGCAGGAAGCGCTCCATCGAAGAAAACTCCTAGGCTTTCATTTAGTCAATGGCATACAACTGAGCGCGACTGGAAAGTCACGTACATGGCGATGTTGTGCGACTCCAACGTAGCGAGGAAATGTGCGGCAGTTTCTGCCACCTCGGCGTGCGATGGCATGGCCTCCAGAGCATTCCGTGCATGGTATCTTCCGGCGACGGCGCGATGGTAGGCGTGGTATGCCAGGCTTGGGCCGTCGACCACGACGTGTTTTTGGTCAAGATCTTCTGTCGACCGGGCGCTGGCCGTCTTCTGCCAAGCTGTGCCCAGCTCAACAGAGGTGCCAAAGTCCTGCATGTGGTGCAGCAGCCGCTGGATCCCCATGGCTGCCGTCAAGTGCGCGAGTCGAGAAGCAGGACGCGGATGAGTCGAGGATGGTGTTGGTTGGTGATGGTGCCGAGCGCGCCGTTTCCTCGGGGACAAACACTGCTCACACTAGTCCCAATAGAGCAACCGCTACTTGCCGCCCTCTATTCGCAGTAGCTTCAAGGGACCGTTGCTTTGAACCAAGCAAAGGACGAGGCAGATGCGCCAAATAACTCCTGGTCAAGTGATGCTTTGGTACTTTTTTAAACTTACCATTTCCAGAATTTTCAGCGGCCACCATCATCGCTGGCTGAAACACGGGTGGCGTGGATCAGAACCTATCGGGCGAAAACTTGAAACACAACGAAGTCAACGACCCTTGACGGTAGCGAAATGTGCCTTAACTTAATGTCCGTTGAGATTTTCAGATTACCTGCCCAGAAGTTAAAATGAACTTTCGTTTGATACGGAAATCGTCGAGCAGCCAGGATAACTTCCACTTTCTTCTTCTATTACTATCTTGTTACAACGAACGGTAGGCAGCCGTGGATTAAAAATATATACAATGCCAATGTCGTTCAGCTGCGATGAACAGCATCAATCATTCTTTTTTGTAGACCGCCAGCGAAAGCAAAAAAACACCGGGGTCATAGAATCTACTCAACGCCATTCCGTGCTCTATCCAGAGGTCCTGACCCCTGGCACAACCCATCAGATTCTTCTATACCAAGATACTATGACATCCAGCGCATGTCGCGAGAACATGCACTCGCCACCATTTCAAAGAGCTCGTTTACTGTGCCTTCTTGGCATTGGCGAGCCTGCGCTCACGCCTTCTCTTGGCGGCCTCGGGACCAGACTCGGTGTCGAGGACGTAGTCCCACCAGCGGAAGCTGCTAGCGTAGTTGCCGATGAAACGCTCGTGATGGGTGTCGTGGTGATCAGCACCGGCCCAGAAGGGCAGGAAGTGGTGCAGGCTCCACGGGAACTCGTAGCCGCTGTGGGCATCGATGGCCTGGAAGAGACGAGCGACGATCCACACATACATGGTGAGGATGTGCAGGTCCTTGGTGATGGCGCAGTAGAGAATGGGGGAACCAACGGTGCCGAGGCCAAGGATGAGCACCTCAATGGGCGACGCGTATTCGGCGGCAAGGCCGAAAGGAGCCGAGTAGTGGTGGTGGATTTTGTGGATGTTCTTGTACAGGGTAGGGAAGACGTGCATGGCGCGGTGAGTCCAGTAGTGCCAGGTATCCTCGAGGACGAAGAAAATGGCAATCTGGTAGGCCATCTTGAGCGGCGACGGGAACGGGACGCTGGTCTCGAGGCCGAAGAACTGAGCCATCGGGTGGAAGAGCCAGATCTGAGGAAGCTCGACGGTGAAGTGGCTCAGCAGCACAAGGGCGGCGCACTGCCACTGCTCCTTGGCGGTGGGGACTTTGGCCTAGTGGCGCGTCAGCAAGATCGCCCGTCTAACGCAGGCGGCGGCAAGACTCACGGCTTGAATCTTGTACTTGTTGAAGAAAGGGATGGAGTCGACGATGATCCAAGGGAGCGAGCGGCCGAAGTAGACGGTCTCGTGCATGACGAACGACATGATGCCAGTGGCCAGGACATCGTTGCCCATGTAGGTGTACCATGCCAGCCAGAGGCGCTCGAAGTAGTTGAGGGAGACATTATACTTGGAAACCTCCTCGAACTGGGCCCAGTAGGTGTCGGCGGGCGCCGGGTGGGCGAAAGCAGCTGTCGTTGAGTTCCTGGCGGCGGCGTGAGCGAGGAGGCGCCGGGCATGCGCAGCATGAGCAAACTTACATGTTGGCTGCGGAGCTGGACTCAACGAGCAGGAACGACAGGGAGGGGAGAGAGCCAGGAGCGGGAGTGGACAGGACTCGGCGCTTCCAGTTGATGGGCGGGAGGAACGAGCGGCGGCGCGAGGTTTTGAGAGCTGCAGACAGCACCACACCACACGGGACGCGGCTTTCCGGTCCCTGAGCTTAGATGACGCTAGCCCGGACGTGGCGACCGCTAGGTTGTGTTGGGGCCGCACTAGGATCTTTTCTTGGCATGTTTGACGCGCGCGATCTCAGCGCGAGCAAACACGCCCGGCACGGCATCGCGCGCGCCGCCATGGCGACAGTATCGTCAGACAAGCACCTGTGGGCTGGCCCGTTGCTCGCATCCGCCACGCCGCCCAGGGCGCAGTCAGCCCATCATCACACAATTTCCACGCACCGCGCCCGGCCGCCCTGAGCGTGCAATTTCCCCGGCAGCTGCAGGGCTGGTCCCCGGCCTCTGCAGCCAATCAGCGCCGTCCAGCATCGAGCCCGCGCGGCGAGAGCCCTGCGCTAGTCCGGCTGGCGATCTCTTCGAGAAGCCTGCTGCACACCGCCTGGTCTCGCAGTCGTTTTCTCGCCGCCTGCACGACTACGTGTGCGGTTTCCACAGCGCTCCAGCGCGTCGCTGGCACTTTTGCCACCGCACCAGCTCCTGCGTCGGGATCTCCATCTCGCATTGTCTCAACTTAGCCCGCGCGGCTCTGATTGGCGTTCCGATAACGCCGTGCCTGTTCCTGTCCGGGGCTCCGCCAAACTTTTTGCACCTTCTGCCGCGGGGATGCGCCTGCATCGCAGCCGGGTCCCGGGACTGGCATTGTGTGGTCGCCTTTGTGATTGCGGTGCATTCGCCCTCAGATTTCGCTTCCGACCGCTTTGCTGCTGCGGCCAATGCGCACCACCTTGATCCGAACCCAGAGACGAGCTCCGATGTGGTAAGCTCCGTTGATCCACATCAACGCCACGCATCAGCTTCACATCACACAGTGTGAAAATCCACACCCAACTCTGAATGGATTTTCGATTCCGATCACGCTCGACTTGACCGGACAATCCACTCGTGGCGACTGCTCGGATTTTCGGAAGCTCTTGGCCCGTTTTCCATTCTGGCTACAGTTGGATCCCCGCCACTGCCAAGCATGCTGTTGCCGCTTGCCAGTTCCGGTTGTGGAGGCGAGTATGTGACAACAACGTGTTATATCGCACAGTAACAAAAAGAGTCTGAGATGCATGAACAGTTGAAGTACATGTGTTGAAGCCCACCTCAAGCAATAATGAGCGACAATAGTCTATCACCTTAAGCTGATCACATCGAGTCGAGCAAACTTGTACGGTAACGCTTCCCGAACGTCTGGGCTGGGAAGGAGACGGATGCATTTGTCGTGGCCGGCATTCAATCACGCGACAGATCAAGGCAAACCGAGCCCAATTTCGTGCCTATGGTAAGTAATACTAATAGGCAGATCCTTTATTGATTTGTTCCTTTCAGACTCTTTTACACTTCCAGAATCTTCGCGTGCTTGATGTCGAACCCGCTCACAAATTCCTTGATCTTCGCATACTCTTGAAATGGTTCCGACTCTCCGAACTTCCCATGCTGGGCAACCTCGTCCCAGCCCGTGAAGAGCACCCATTCCTCCTTCTCGTCTGCCTCCTTTTCAATTCTCCATCCCCCAGCAACCTTCCTGGGTGCCGTAAAGTCCTCGACATTGTGCTTCACAGCACCGAATGTGTGCGAGAAGTCAGCACGTCTGTCTGACGCAACAGAATGCCTGCCAATGGCGATGACCGGAGCGTCGAGAGGCAGGCGCGGCTTCTCGACATCAAGGTGGAACATGAAGTCGACGCTGATCTGGTCTTTGAGCAGCTCGAGAAGGTCCTGGTTTGCGGGTGAAGGGATCCATTCTTCAAAGTGGTTGGTGACGGATGGCCAGGAGCCGACGATGTAGAAGTACGAAGGGTCTTCAATCTGAACGAAGTAGTGGAAAGGCTGGCGGGTGAAATCCTCCATAGCCCTCTTAGCTTTCTGGAGGCTCGCGCGCAACGTGGGGTCGTCGAAGGATGCGCCAGACTTGAGGCGCAGTAGCGCGAGCTCGGTGACGGTCATTTTTGGGACTGGTGGCTTTGTGCTGTGGCGGGCGACCCGCGTTAAGGCTGATGTCGTCCAAGGTCAAATATATATTCCTACGTGCTGGCTGAGGCAGAAGCGATGATGCGGCATTTTTCGGGGCTGCTGAGGCGACGAGGCCGAGTGAAAGCAGCGCCGGCTGCACCCCATCCGCGCGCCGTTTCGCGTGTGCCTGGCCGGGGACGGTGCCCTGGGCGAAGCAAGCCTTGGGCGGGTGGTGGTGGCTTTGTGTAAGGCTGGCCAGGTATCCTGGGAAGCGGCGCGGGCGGGCAGCACACGGGCGACCGGGGGGACTGCCCGTACTGGATCGACGGCTTGGCGCAGCCTCTCTCTGCCGCCGTGTGTGTAAACGACAACTACTCGAACCTCCCCAGAGCACCCCGCCCGCGAGCAAGTGCTGCCTCCGCCTCGCTCCCACGCTCGCGTCGTGCCAGCACCGCCTGAGTCCCCCCGCCTGCCTCCACCGCGGCTGCGTCGCCGCCGACGCGCTCCAGGCATCCGAGCGCCAGCTCCACGGCCGAGCATTAAATCGATCGCCAGAAGCACACCGTGCTCGCGCTGTCTCAGGTTTTTTGCGACGTCCTCACTCCGCACCTCCGACCAGCCGAGCCTCCGCACACTCCCTCGCGCTGCCGCGCACCGTTCCATTGCCATCGCCCGCCCACCCCGCCGGCCACCGCTCTTTGCGCAGCAGCCCCACCTGCGTCCACAGCCTCTAGCCTCGCAAGATGCCCTGCTTCCAGGGCCTGGCCGTCAGCATCCACACGCCTGACGGCCCGCTGCCCGAGTATTCGATCCAGAAGAACTCTCGCGCCCACCGCATCACCTCGTACATTCCCGTCCCGCCCGCCAAGGTCCCGCCTGGCGCCAGCAAGCCCGAGCAGTCGACCTTCGCCATCTCCATCACCCTCCTCACCCCCGGCCTGAACGTCCCGTACTCGACTCCCAAGCCGGGCCCCGAAGATCCTTACCCGCGCCCCAAGGTCGTTGGCGGCTTGCCCGGCTATGGCAACGAGCGGGGCAAGTACGGCCCCGTAATCGGTCCCTACATTCCGTTGACGTCGTCGCCGAACGAGACCATTGCCGCGTACATATACTTCGATGGCCGCGCGAAAGAGGAGGTCGCAACGCTGCTCCGGCGGGGCGAGGAAACATGGGTCAACTCGCGCTGGGTCAGCGTGCCCGAGTCGGAGGGCGGTGGTCTCGCCGAGCGTGAGTTCCTCTTCCGTGAGGTTGGACTGGAGCGCTGGCTCAATGGCCTCGACCTCGAGGGCAAGGACAAGGATGTGGCAGCTAGGATAGAGCGGCGAAGGTTGCGGCTGGAGAAGAAAAGGCGAAAGAAGACGGAGCAGAAGGGCAGTGATGATGACGACGACGACGACATGGAGACGGACCGGAAAAAGACGGCCAACAGGAACGGCGTTTTGCGTTATGGTGAGGACAAGACAGTCGAGCCGCTGTCAGGGGATGAAGGCTTGTTCACTTCCGACTCGGACTCGGACGACGAGCCACCCATGCCCGAAGCCGCTGGCCAAATCAAGGTTGCACTGTTTAGAGTCCTGGCCTCTGGAGAAATCAAGAGAGGGGAATACTCGCCGCAATTCGACGCACACGATGATGACGATGCCGCAGGCGCGAACGGCGACCCGGCCAATGACGCAGATGTTGACCACACGACGAGTTTTGCCAAGCCGAAGACATTGGACCCCAAATCGATCAGCACGCAGACCGTGACTGGCATTGATCCCCCGGATAAGCCCTACGCCGTGTTCACGTTCCTCTACCGTGGCGAGAGTAAGTCATTATTTTCTAGTCCAGATCTGCGGATGTATCTGACATGGTTATAGAGCAATTACGCAAGATGGGCATTCTGGCACCCCCAAGTGCCGTCCCCAAGACCCCTGCCACGACGAAGAGGAAATCCGGCCTTGACTTCTCCGCTTTGAAGCCACTTACGACCACCGGGACCAGGAATTTTGCTGGCTACCGTGACCCCAACGCGTCACCAACGAAAAGGAACAAGGGCGGCAAGGTCAAGGACATTGACGACATGGACAGTGATGCCGAGGATGATGACGATGCACGAATTGGTGCAAATGACGACGAGGTTGACATTAAGACGGAGGGCAAGGGCATGCTGTCAGCCGAGGACGTAGCCAGGCAAGAAGAAATGGCCGAGGGCGTCCGCAAGATCAAGGCAGGTGATTGGCAATTTGTGATATCGACTATTTCTAACTTCCTACAGCTTAAGCGCGCCCACTCCGCCGACCCCGTCCAGGATTCCCCAACGAAGTCGCCCGCGGATTTCACGCCCAGCGGTTCTGCCAGCGCCGCTTTATCACCCGGCAGCGAAATCCCCACAAGCGCCGCCGCAGCCCTCGCCGCCAAAGAAGTCGCTCCCGAAGCTGCGGTTGTCGGCTCACCATTCAAGAAGCAGCGCGCCAGCCTACCCGGCTTTGATGAGGGCGTGCGCTCGAACTTGGGATCAGCGCTGGCGAGCGCCTCTTCGTCATCGGCGCTAGCAGGCGCACCAATGCTACAGCCGCGCAGCATGAGTGATAGCAACGCATCTGGCCAAACCGCTAGCGCGGCGGCGAGCTCTGTTGGCGGCACCATGATCAAGCAGGAAGAGAGCACGATGGAAGAGGATGAAGAGCTTTGATGGTCAACGGACGGGCAGCGGATGATGGGGTGAAGAATTTATTTTCCATTACTCCGATACCTCCCCTGCGCCCTTCGTACGGAACTTCTTCGAGAAGAGTCTGGGGGGCATTTCTCCTGTAGCATGCGCTGGAAGATGGAACGACAGTAGGGAGGGCTTGATTCGTTCAGTCGGTCATATTCATTCGAAGAAACCCCTCAAGGGGGGTTTTTGATGGAGCATTTTGTTTCCTTCACCTCTCTACTTTCTCCCCTTTTGGTTCTCAGCGGAATGGTGGGTCAAAGTAGCTACCACTGCCTCTGCTGATGCCGCTGTACTGGATATGAGAAAGGAGAGGATGTCAACGTTTCTCTTATTGGCATTCCAGTGGTGATCTGGGAAACTATTGATGAATACTCGAAGTTCGAAAGCTGGATAGGATACGAGCTTGAAATATCATGAAGAGAAAGAATAGGCAAAACTTGAAAAGGAAAGTTGAAAGAGTGGCGCGAAAGATTGATTCAACCGTACGCTGGCAGTGAGAGTAGGTCATTTCGCCTACTAACGATTCAATGGGCGGTGGAAGCTCAGATCCTCTCCCCTCCTACTTGGAAGACAAAGATGGCCTTGTCATGAAGTCTCGATAATTTTTTTTTTACTGCCTCACCACCCTGAACAATGTTGGGAATTTCATTCCTCACATTCATCGTCGGGATTCGCCCTTGTCTTAGTCATTGATGTACTTCCCGAGAAGCGTTACGGCTTCATACTATGCCTAAGATGGCACGGCAGCGTTTAAGACGAAATAAATAAGCGCTCAATGTATGTTAAAAGGACTCCGGGCTGTTCACATGACTGTTCAAGCGTTGACCGGGCATCCAGAGTGATTTTTGCTTTGGAGGGATGATAAAGACTAGAGTATTGCTATGATCCCAACAAATAGGTAGTCCTGGGTACAACCGGAGATGGACTCGGAATTTAATTTACATTATTTGAGAGGATCCCACCGTGCCTTGAGAATGTAGAGTAGTAGTAAGGCATGAAGAGGTCCATACGAGAGGTCAAAATGTGCTGCCCTAATTTGCACATGCGCAAGATGTTGCCATCTAGTATACAGGATGTTGCCGTCCAAGTGAAAGTCTTGTATAAAGCCGACGTCTTTAACAGTATGGCCCATTCTTTGGAAGAAACTGTACTGGGAGAAAGATCACCGAAAAAAGAAGTAAAAAGCAAATGAATCTAGAAAATGGCAAGAAGATGAAAAACAAGATAGCGTCGAACATCCATCTCCGTCCTCTCGCTCCGCGCTGTGCCATCAAACGATCATAATAGACCTCCTCATTGCACCAGTCTCCCAATATAGATAGCTTTCTTCGTTGAGGATCTCAAACAATGCAACTCTCTCGTATTTGCAGCCAGCTGAATCGCCTTTCAGGAGCCGCTTCCTCAACACGAGCCCTGTACGCTCCGCAACGAGAAGGAACGTCAGAACATCTCCGCGTGCAATCTCCAGTCCTGGTGCGTCCACATCGACCGTCAGGGCTAGCTCAAAATTTAGCCCTTCATGGTCCCTTCCGAGTGGCGACACAAAAACTCGACGGGAGGTGTCGAATTTGTACTGCTCTGCTTCGAAAAGATCGTATCTCGGATCCTCATGTTCTCGAATCTGGAGTTCCATGGTTGATCCGGCTGCTACGATATAGGCTTTTGAGTTGAGCGTGTCAGGAGGATTGAGAGTAGCTGGATAGTCGTGTATTTCAAGGACTCGGAAGTCTGAACGAATGCGAGTGTTTGAGCTTGTCATGACTTGGCCATTGATTGATGGCCACGACCAAGTCGGAGCACGATGGCTATCCGCAGTTCTCGTATGGACACGCTTGAGGCTAGGAGAGGTCCGGCTTGACTTCCAAAGAAGGGACTCACGGAACTGGTGGTCCCTCCAATGACCATAGAGATACGTCTCCCGTGCAAAGGGAGTGGCTGCAGCTGCAAGTCCGGCAAGCGCTGGCAGACGATCTCCACCGACGGTGACCTCACGGCCGGTGTAGTGCTCGATAAGCGCAAACCAGTTGTCAAGTAGATGGCCCCGATTGTCATACCTGCTGAGCTCGGATATGCGCTTTTCCTGCTGGGGTTCGTGTAAACGTGGAGGGAAGCATGGCTGGGAACGGCCGGGGTGGCACTCACACCGAACCTCATGCTCACATTCCCAGGTCAGCCCTCCACTGCCAAAGCGCAGTAGCCGTCGGCTGAGGATCCATTCTTGCAAGGACCACGCCCGACGGAAAAGAGGGTCGGATGCAGGCGCGTGGTGCATGAACTTCTGGCCGTGGAATCCAGTCTCGTTCAGGAACTTGTAGATTGAGAGCTGAGTGGGGCGGACATATATCGGATTTGTGGAACCCGGGGGATAAATGACCACGCGGTCGGTTCGGCCATTATTTGTAGACTCGAAGATTCCGCTAAAGCAGTTGGTAGCTTTGTCGGCGGAAATGGTCACTGTTGCTCCCATGTAGATGTCTCGCATGCTTTCTGAGTGGCTATGCCAGTCTTCCTCACAGTCTTGCAAAATGCAGAGCGAGTCGATCCATAGGTACTTCAGTCCAAGCCTGCGGGTGATAAGGATGGCATCGTGGAAAGTCTGTGGTAGAGCATCCATAGAGATAAACTTCGTCCTGAGACTCTCGGTGGATATGGTGCTTTTGATGGTCCTCATTGCAGCATATTTGTCACCCCAGCAATGGCTTAGGGCTGCATAGTGCGCTGCTTCTCCATTGGATTTGTGTAGTCTCGGGTGTTCGTCATCAGACGAGCCCACAAAAATCACACGTTTGGGCAAGGGGCCCTGCTTCCTCTGGCACCGCGCATGGTTTTCCCGGCAGCCCTGTAGCATGTCGACGGCCAGCTGCATCTCGCGTGGTAGGGAAACATCGATTGGGACGTCACGCGCAGGTCCAATGAGGCTCCAGCGGCTTGGTGCGCCTGTATATCTCGTCAGTTTCTGGGTCCTTCGAGCAGTAATAGCACCTTGGGTTGCAAAATGTTTTGCCCTTGGATCGCCCACAAAAGACACCAACCTTTCTCCATGGGCAGCTGAAGCGAATATACAAATGTAGATGTGGGTTGAAGATTTCCACAAGAACATGCATTCGCTTCGGCTACCCATGCAAGCAAAGTGTAATGTCTGGTGAGATGGAGATGAGAAGGGTAAAATCATTAGCAACCACTGGGACAGCGCAATGCAATTATCCAATCGAAATCTCGCTCACTACCATCATGGGTGTAGAATTCAATGTTGTGCTCTCGGCCCGTGTCGTTGTTCAGGATGTAGGATAGGATGATTGTCGACGTGCCTTCCGTACCGTTTCTGTATTCGCTCTCGAGTCGGACTTGTGCGTTGTCAGGTGGGCTCTCGTCAACGACCTGGGTCAGGCCCTGCCACAAGACCGAACATGAAGCGCATCCGGCATCCTTGGATTTGCGGAGCTCATGGACTTGAAAGGGAGGCGTGCATTCGTTTTTGGCAAATCGGGCTTGCAGCGCTTGTTTGTTGAAGCCAAGACAGACCGAGCACAGGCGCTGCTGGGTTGGTTAACTCGGCCGAGTGGGTCTATAGGACAGAAATGCGGGGACCGGAAGGGAGTGGTTCCGGTGATGCGTCAAGCTGATGTTCAAAGAGCGGGATGACTTGCATGGTGGGAGGGGTCCACTTTGGAGCAACGGTGGAGGCGGCGCCAGCGTCGACGAACTTTGCTTTGCAACAGGGCCATTTCGAGAGAATGGAAGCTCGGCCTGGAGGCTGAATCGTCTTTCCCCAGGACTAATTTGTACGTCTTTCACAAACGGTTGAGTAGCTGAAGGCGGACAGCACGTGTTCACCGCTTCGATGCATGGTAGTGACCCTTGAAGTTTGCCACCGGAGACAGCCCTCGAAGAGGAAGGATGGGTGCAGTAATTGCTATGGCTGATTGAAGAAATGCTGATCAGTCCGGCACTGCCCGCCTCGAGGTCCGTATTCGCAAGGCCATCTGGCGGGCTGCGGACATGACGATGCAGTTTTTCGGCAGCCACGTCACTGGAGGTGGTTGTTAAGCTCAGCGGGAGTCCGCCGGAGCTCAACGGGCACGGCAAGCGGTGTGGTTCAATTAGAGCACGACGCGATGAAGTCATGCCGAGAGCCCGTGCACGCCGGGTTTTTGACAAACAAAAAGAGTCCTGAGGCGGGAGCAGGAAACTGCTCGAGCATTCCTTAGCCCGGCGGCAGCTCCAATGGGCAGCGCGCAGCAGAGTGCGAAAGCGCATTGTCGCAAACACAGACGGCAGATGCTGGGACGCCATGCATCATGAAACGTCTTCCCGCCGCGTGACTCCAGGATGCGCGCAGTGGTTCGTGCGACAAACTCGGCTTCTGCCAGCGAGCGCGCGGTGTGATGAGGCTGAGGCAGGCAAACTGACGCGGCGCAGATCGTGACGCGGGTTGGGGTGGGATGGTGACATGGCGGAGGCAACCTTCGTCCAGGCAGCTGTCGGAGCCGGAGCTGTGGCTGTGAGACGCTTGTTGCGGTCATAGTAGGTTGGCGTCGGGCGTCGCGTCGGCGCGTCATGCCGCCCGCTGCCCGCTGCCCGCTACAGCGCAGGGTCCAATTCCTTCGTCCCCGCACCCTCGTTCGAGCAAACCCGCCCTCGACCTCACCAACCTTGTCCAAATCCACTCACCAGTCGACAAACCACCCATGGCGCCCGACTTGAACTCGGTGCCTCCCTCGCCGCGCCTCGCCCAGGCCCAGCCTTCGGCAGCCGCGACCCAGCCCTCCGCGCCCGCACCTTCGAACGGCAGCAGCCACCAGACTCTGCCAGCTTCCACCTCGCATCCCTCTTCGCGCCGCGCGTCCCAGCTCTCGCACATGAACCCCCCGCCGCTGCCGCTCGGCGCAGCTGGCAACAGCTCCACTCCAACCTCGCAGCCCCAGTCGCAGGCCACATACCAGCCATTCCCGCCGCTGAGCCCACACCTGCCCGGCACCGCTCCTCGCGGGACCATGGATGAGGCCGGCGTTCCCATGAGGCACCCACGCCCCTTGACCGCCGCCGAGCTGCATCACGAGCTCGAGCAAGAGCAAGAGGCCGTGGTGAGTATTTGCCTGCCCTTTTCCACCGTCTCCCTGTCCCCTTTACCCCCGCACTCCTGTTGCGAAGGCATCAGCACGGCTTTGCCGCTAACCTCCCATCGTCGCGCAGGTCAACCGCCTCACGCGCGAGCTCAGCGCCCTCCGCGCCCACTCGGCGTCCGTCGCCAGCTCCGTCTCGTCGACCAGCACCTCCGCGCACCACCATTCCAGCAACCCGCTCCTCTTCGAGGCCACCGACCCCTCGGCCGTTCACGCCGGCGCTATGACCGGCCCAACTCACCCCACGGCCTCGCGCCGCCACCGTAGCTCCAGCAGCGTCAGCCGTGCCTCCCAACCGCACCGCTGGTCCGTGTCGAGCCAAAGCCAGGGCCAGGCGCCACCACAGCAGATTGACGGTACAGGTAGCGGGGTCATCAGCGGAGCCAGCAGCACTTACGCGGCCGGCGTGGGCATGGCGCGGAGCCCGAGCCTCGGCGTGGGAACGAGCGCTGCGACGAGATTCGAGGAGGCGGCGCTGCACAGGCAGGAGCTCGAGGAGGCCAAGAGGGAGAACGAGCTGCTGAGGAAGCGCGTCAGGGAGCTGGAGTCTGAGCTGCGAGAATCGAGAGCCCCGTGAGGCCCGCCGACCACTGCCTCTCCCAGAGAGACAAGCCAGAACAGAAGCGCTCAGAGAGAGGAGGCTGCCGCGTCATGAGATAGCCGGCTGGGAATGGAGGATGAGAGGGAGACGTGGTCCATGTTTGGCGTCAGGGTGTTGGGGCAAGGAATCACTGGCTGGTTTTTGGCTGCGACTTTGGTAACAGGAGAGCCCCATGAGGCATCACTTTGTATGGCGTTAGGCGCACCTAAGTTTACCGGCTGGATGCGTCAGGCAACGCATGGCAGACTAGTCCGGCGTGATTGGAGCGAATTCAAGCTATTTCAATTTGTTTTCATCTAATTCCCCTCGACATGACAAGAAGTGCAAGTTGCTCCGGTGTAGGTAGAGCGAGCCGCCGAACATGTTACTTCCCCGAAGCTGGTTGACTGTTGAGGCGTGCATAGAGGCCGTAAGGGATCAGCTACGGTTTGCCACCAGTCAAGACACTTGGGTATCTGGTGCTCGTTTATACGACCACTATGCGCTGCGCGCGCCATGCCTGCTGTGGCAATCATGCAGCGTGCTCTAGGAGCCCAGCATTCCAGCCTCATGCTGGAAATAACTGTCACGATGATTGTTGCGCCTATTGTTTGCCTTCGTGTATGCCGGCGGGAACCATACAGGGAGGTTGTTTGAAAAGAGCATCGCCAGAAAAGGTTTCTGAATTTCTCAGCCAAGCAAACACTTAAACCTAAAGGGATACACAGCCTTGGGCAACTGAAAACAGCAGAACATTCTGCCCCATTGCACAAAAGAATACGCCGTAAGCCATGCCAGGAACGCACCGCTCGTTTGATTTTTCCTTGATAGGACCTTTCGCCAATGGCCGAGTAAACACAAAAACTCCTCATATCCTCCGGGAGCGACAATCCGCGGCATAGCCAAACCCTCGTGCCCTACAGACTGCAAGAAGGAGAGTCCGAAGAAGTGAATAAGTGACCACTACTGGAGCGTGAAAAAATAGCTGGGAAGTGTGAGACCTCGTCGATTAGAACAAAAATTATCTTCCGAGAAGCGGTTGCTTCACCCCCCCAAGATACCGGCGACTTGCTGGAAAGGAGGACCGGAGATACGTCTAGTCCGTATACATAGACTCAAACAAGTAAATGACGCCGAAAACCAAGAACGCAATGGCACCACCGAGAGTGACTGGGCAATATTAGCACGAATGGCTTTGTAGGAGCCGGAGAATAACTTACCAACACGCATGCTGACTTTGCCTGCAATAGCCCTGCCGCCTATAACGGCGGCACTAGTGCACAACCCATGGCCGACGATCGCACCCAGGGTGACGAACCAATAGTCCTGACCAGCAGCCATAGCGATTGTGGCGATCTGACTCCTGTCTCCCCACTCGCCTAGGAAGGTCATCACAAAAGTCTGGACCCAGGCCGGACTGAGAAGCAACGAAAAGAGATTGTTCAGACCGCCCAGAATATTGGAGAGGCTTGCACCAGAGGGCGAAGGAGACCTGGCAGGCGAAGAAGAGGGACTACGGTGAGTGGGCAGTCGGCTGTTCGACCTTGAGCGGCGGCCGCGAGTGCCCGCTTCGAGGGCGTACGGCGAGATGGACGAGCGACGCCTCTTCCCAATGTTGTGTTCCTTCTCTTCAAGCTCAGCCTCGACTTCCTTCATCTCTTCACCGACGCCCTCGTCCGGACTCATTGCAAGACCCTCGCGGAGCAGCTTCGCACCAAAAACGAAGAAGAGAATCGCGGCCGCGAAGCTCGTGAGCCACTTGGGGAGGAGCGTCGGAACAGCGTGGCCAAGAACGGCTGAGAGGACGGTCATGGTGATGAGGGCGGCAAAGGCGGCAGTAAATACCACGACACGGGGGTGGCGCATGGCCATGAGAGCGGCCACGAGGAAGGTCTTGTCGCCAATTTCGGAGAAGATGATCATCATGAAGGACAGAACGAAGGAATGGAACGGCTGAATGATGCCCTCTTCATCGTCCGAATCCACGTCGGTCGTGGAGGTCTTCGAGGTCGTTGAGGAGGACTTGGAGGAATCGTAGGTATCCTTGGGCATGCTTGGAATGACGGGCTTGGAGGAGCTGCTATCGCCGTGTGGCGTATCAGGAAGGTCTGTGGGTTTCTGGGGTAATCCAACGTCAGCTCAACTTTCATGCATGGCCGCAAAGCCTGTGTTGCTAAATTGGGCCACAAACCGCCAAACCAGCAGCACCCTTCGCCCTCTCCGAGGATGAGTCTTCGTCATCGCTGTCGTCCGCAGTATCCACACCCATGCGCTCTTGCTCATCGTTGGACAACGGGCGCTCCTCGTCCGGCGAAACCGGGACCTTGCCAACCTTCTCGCCCTTCTCTGCTTCCAGCGCCTTGTGTTCCTTGGTTCTCTGCGAGACGCCTCCCTCGGTTCCTGTAGTGCCCTTCTTGGGCGAAGCGCGGTCAGGGTCGTCCATAACGCCAATGTCCTTCTCCGTAAGGAGTTTGGAGGATACCTTCTTCTGGTCCACGGTTATCTCGTCGGAGAGCGATTCGCGAGTTGCCGCCTTCGTGCTGTCGGCGGCACTTGGGGAATTTTCGACGACAAACGGGCCAGCGTGAGGTTTGCCGTCAAGGCCATCCACTGGCGCGTCCTTGGTGCCGACATCGAGCTTGCTCGCAGTTGCTGTGACGTCCTTTGAAGGCTCGCGCACTTTCTGGACGCCATTTCCGTCCACGTCGACGACCACGGCGGCCGAGAGGACGGGCAGCAGGAGCAGCAGCGCTGCAACCTTGTCTTTTCTGAGGATCATGGCTTCCTGTCTGAAGGGCGGCGGAAGTTAAAGGGGCGGGGAGAAAAGCCGGGCGTCGCTGACGCAGGGCTGCGCGCAGCTTGGCGGCGGAAGGAAAGCTGTGGGAAGCGCGAAATGGGCGAAGGAGCGGACGTCGGCGGCGGCAGGTCGGGACGGGCCCCCGGGAAAGAAAAGAAGTGGTTAGGAAGTGAAGCGGGGGGGAGTTGGGTGGTGGTGGTGCATCTGCTCGGTTGAGCGTGAGACTTAGGTGGCTTCGGCGGCGCAGGAGAAAGTTGCCCTCTGGCCAGGATGACAGCTGAGGCGGTGCAGGGGCTACGTATGTTGCGCAAGGGGCTGGAACCGCGGAACAGCGACCAGGGCCTCTCCCGCAAATTGAAGCTGGTGCGATTGAGCCAGCAGTCCAATGGTTGCGACGAGGGCACCGGCCCTTCTCCTCCTGGCGCGCCAGTGACGGCGCGCGGGCTCAGCGCTGCTCAACGGCTGTGCCTGTGCATCGCGACCCGAGTCCCCGCCGGCGCGCAGGCCGAGAGTCAAATCTCCCGCACGCGACGGTTGCACGATCGTCTTCGCGACGGCGCCGATCGCCGCAAGGGTTTCTGCTTTGGTCGAGCACTGCCGCATGGGGAGGCAGCCCTGTTGCGGCCTGAGGCAGCATGAATCGTCGGGCGCGAGCCGGCCCCGTCACGTGCTCGCGGGACTCGACGCGTCGTTACCCTAACCCTACTTCTGGCCGGCCATTGCTCTTGTCGCAACACTGGACCCATCCTGTACTCTTCATCTCCGTCCAGCTGCAGCTGTCTGTGAAGCAGCCACCGCACAATCGAGCGACATCCGCAAGATCGTGTTTGTCGGGCCGGAGAGACACCAAGATGGCGCAACCCCGACGCGTCCGGACCCCGCAACCAGACCACCAACCATCCACCCGCACCACCCGCATCACCCGCAGCCAAAGCCGCGACATCGACCCCCCGCTCACACAGCATGGCACAAAACCCTCACGCAGAAATGTCCGTGGGGTTAGCGTCGATAGTATTGGTAGCGTGGATACCGATACCGGCCGTGCTACTCGCACGTCTGGTAGAGCGGCAGGACAAGGTGAGTAAATTTTCATGGTGTTGTGCGTTGAGTAGACAGGGGTCAGTGCATTGGTAGGGTCTGAGTTAGGGTTCGAGTTAGGGTCGGTTTTGGGGTCAGGGTTAGGGTCAGGGTCAGGGTTGGATTGTCTTTGTCTTTCTTCTCGTCTCTAATCTCCCCATCATCTATAATCTGGTTCCCGTTTCGTATCTAGTGTGCATTGACACTAACGTCTATTCTACCAAGTTCTCCCTGTTGTCGAAGAAGATGCGGCTGTGAAGTATCCAGCTCTTCCGCAGCCAGTGGAAACAGTTGCCAATGCCGGCAAGGACACCCCGCCTCTGTCACTCATTGCAGACGAGGACGTTGGTCATCAAACGCCCGGTGCTCGGTCCAGTGTCTCCGGCACTTCCGCAATCTCGACCGCTCAGACCGTCCACGACCCCGCCGACCTAGACAAGGACTTGATGATTGAGTTCCTGGAGGATCTGTACACCGGTGCGGGCAAACTCCTGGCAATCGTTGCTCCGCCAGCTGTTTCTGCTGAGCGCCTCGCGTCGGTCGCTTCTGAGGCTGCCAAACCAGACTCAAGAACTCGGCGTCTCCTGGACAAACGTGCCGAGCACTTCAGAGAAGCACGCGGAAACTTCGGAGACGACGACTTCATCAATGTGGAGACCGTGTTGGCGTCCTTTGCCAATGGGGAAGATATGCGTCAGTTGGATGTGCATCGACCCGATGCTGTTCTCTACATGGCCAATGTAGCTGCGCTGGCAAATCGAATTGCTACTTTGCCTAATGATAAAAGCGCTATTTTCAGTAGCCTCCTGCCTTTGGACAACACATTTCCACGCAACCTGATTGGGTCGTTGGAGTTGGAAGATGGCACCCTCGCGGAGGAAACATTCCAGCTCGCCCTGGACATTCGCACGCAGTTTGCTACATCCTTCCTGATCAACGTCAAGAACGGAGAGGACTTCGACCCAGATGCAACTCTTCAATCTGTCTTTTTTGCGGTCCCTGACGGAGATGAAGAAGGCCCTGGGACTTTTCGCGTGCGGGGATGGGAAAACATGGGCCTTGGCTTGGCCGATGACAATCTACCCCACCCTATCAAAAAAGCTGTCGTGACGAGAATGAAAAAAATCAGAGAATCTTTCCGGGAAGATCAAGGAGCCTTGGAGCGAGGAGACTACGTCGACACAGAAAAGCTTGAGTCCGAATTTCCCTGGCACGGCTTTGTTACAAGCCTTTTGAAGTGGGCGCGCCGACGCAATGCCGAGCTCGAAAAACAAGTTGGCGGTCTCCACGGTGTCCAGGCAATTCAAGAGTCTCTGCAGCATCATCTAGA
The DNA here is from genome assembly GCF_021436955.1 of Diplodia seriata. Classification (NCBI taxonomy): domain Eukaryota; kingdom Fungi; phylum Ascomycota; class Dothideomycetes; order Botryosphaeriales; family Botryosphaeriaceae; genus Diplodia; species Diplodia seriata. The sequence goes on along the minus strand of NW_027117308.1, from coordinate 503,638 downwards.
GGCGGAAGATACACATTCCTCAGGAGAGCAAAAACAGACCGCATCGCAAAGCCAAGGCGCATCTACTGCCGGAACAGAGTCCCAAAGCCAGCAGATTCCCAAGACAAACGAAGACGTTGCTAAGTTTTGGAAGAGACGTTGGAACAACCTCAAAGGCCCAGGCGTTGACGTAGCGGAAGATTCAGGGGAAGTAGGTGCATCTAATGGCCTCGTCCCTCAGACAGCTGACGAAGACTATCAGCCGCCAATCACGGAGGATGAGGATGACTCAAGGGCATCTGCCAATCCTCCAGCAGGGCGCAGTGCTATGCAGGAGGATCTCAACAGTCCACGACAGCGCGAAAAACAAAACAAGGAGAACATGCGGAGGACTATGACAGACTCTAGTGCTTCTGCTCGCAAATCGTTTTACGACAGACAAAAAGGTGCGACGCGGATTTCCTGGGACGAACCAGAGGCGTCATTTGCAACGGAACGCGCCTCCTCATCTAATAACAGCAAAGGTAAAAAGAGGCGTGCTGAGACCGAGTCCGATGATGAAGAGGAGTTCGAGACACGCGTCTCGAGCAACAAACGGCAAGTTCCCGTCGAGAGAACGGGGCGATATGATCCATCCTCCATGCCGCCTCCCTCGCTATCCGTACGACGCCAAACCAGTCGTGTGCCTGTGCGTGCTCGATCGGAAGAAGATGACGATGGCGGTGGAGACGATGCTCCACCGTCTCCGGCCAGACAATTGAACGCAGTGAACCGACAAGCTAGAAGGAAGTGGTCAGACGATGAGGTCAATGTGTTCACGGATCTCGTCGGAAAGTTCTGTTGCGAAAAACAGCCTTGGGTAACCATCAAGAAAGAGGATGCCGCTGGCGAAAATGTTCTGGCGCACAGAAGCAACAAGGACCTGAAGGACAAAGCCCTCAACATGATCTATGGTTTTGAAGTGTGAGTGGCACCCCCTTTATTTTTACTTTCTATCCTTCCTCCTACCTGATCGCTGACCAACTACTGTAGGGCCGGTAAAGATTTGCCACCAGGTTTTGAGCAATTCAGGCTCCCGGCTCATCTCCAAGCCAAGGTATACAGTCGTCGCGGGAAGGACGCAGATGAGTGAAGAGCTTGGAGGTCTCCGTACCAAACAACTTATATGGATTGATTCATCAGGGCGTTGTGGATTAGAATTATGCTTTCACCGGACACTTCATGCCAGCGAGAATGTCGAGTCAACTCATACGAAAGAGCGGTGCTACTTCACTCTTTCATATGCTATTATCACGATCTTTCGTTGATTTCTTTGCCTGACGATCGTGTGCACGGAGTTCTTTGGAGAAAGATGGCAGATAACACTTGCCTTTGTTTTCTTGTTTCATGTTTGTGGCCTTGAAAGTTTACCGCAGTATTCAATGGCGAATGGAGAGGTAAGATGTGACCGAAAACTTAGTTGCTGAGCTAGGTTAGTAAACCTGAGGAACTCTCCTCATCTAGCATGGATTCCGTACCAATCTGTTTTGACCATACTTAAGCCAGCCAACCAAGCTCCTTTCCAACAACACCTGAGAGAACCACCTCTTGAATGAGGTAGCTCACAACTCCGTTGTGGTCTAGGGGCTAGGATTTGCCGCTCTCAGTCTTCAGAGAGTCATCTCACTTACAAGTGCCGGCAAGGCCCGGGTTCGATTCCCGGCGACGGAATTCTCTTTTGCAACCAAGCTTTGCTATCTCTTTTGCACGTCGTGATGCCTCACTACTGTCTGTGGTGGCGCTGGAAATTTTTTGGTGTTGGGGTCGGAAGGCGGACCGAGCGCTAGGTCCGGTCGAGCCGGGCGGTGAGACCAAGCGACCTCGGGGATGGAAGGAACTTGCGGCCGGGCCGGAGAGGATGGGCCACATGCACCGATTGCGATAGGGTCGTAATTCTGGACGCCGGTTTTTAGCGAAAGTCGATGCGGAGGCGGCCGGTGCTCTTGGTGACTCGACACGTTTGCGGAGATGGATTGAACGTCCGATTATCGCTGTGATTCTTGACCAATGGGGAATATCGTGAACGTAAGAAATTGGAGATACGCGAGGGTAAAATATGGAGACGGCGTGGAGAAAACTTGGAGGCGCCGAAATCGCAACAGCCAGCGTCTACTACGTAGAGGCCCGACAGCTTGAGGCGAGGCAAGTTGAAGCAAACCAAAGGAGATAGATTTGTTGTGGCTTGATCATGCGGATAATGCTTGCCGCAGGACCCTCCATCCGATACCGAGCTTCATGAACGTAAACGCCTAATACCGCTTTCTTTAATCCTTTGGTCCGCTCTATAGCTTGAAATCTGCAGCCTGCCTTTCCCAACCCATTGCACTCGGCTCGAGAGCAGAAACTTTGTCTACGAGCTCCAGCTTGCGCTCGCGGGACCTTTCGGTGCAAAGCTCGTAGATGGTGCTGAGATTGAACGTCAAGGCGTGGAAAGCATAAGATGAGTTCTGCCCATGATCTATCAGGTCTTCCAATAGGGCACGCGCATCAGCTATCCGGCCAACGTAGAGTAAGCATACTGCGCGGTTTTGTGTGACCATAGGATCGTTGGGACTTTCGGCGGCCAGAATGTCCCACATGGCCAGGGCCGTGCGATAGTCCGCTTCTGCCATGGCGACCAGAGCGTTGAGGGGATCCGCAGGAGGCGGGGCATCACCAGCAGAAGGGGTCGGAGGAGCAGGCGAAGGCGATGCGGCGACGCAGCGCTTTGCAGCATCAACGTCGCCGACTTTGATCCATGCCAACGCCTCCATGGATTTCAAACGCGCTGATTCCGGGCTGAGGGGCGTCGAGTCTGCCTTCTCTTCTGCCTCAATTGCCTCCTCTGTCCCCGAATCCGCGCGAACAAGCCCTGCCAGATGTCTCGCGGCACCCTCACACTCTCCCATCTCTATCAGCGCATTCGCTACTCTGATAGCAAGCTCCCTTAGTCTGTCCTTCCACACCTGTTTTGCTTCAGTGTCTTGGGACTTGATCGCCTCTATCCTCGCTTCCCGAGCCAGTTCGTAATACCCCATGACACCGCGCCGCCAGTCGCCGTACCCCAGGCCCATGAGTCGCACAGAGAGCACACGCAGTTCCCATGGCACGATGTGGGAGCCGGTCAGAGGGTTCCGGTAGAACGCGCTGGCCAGATCACCGAGCAGCTTTGCCTCGGCGGCGGCTAGGGCGTGCTGATTAAGAAGTGTCAAGCAGGCCAGCCGCACATGAAAGAGCGAGAAAATACGCGCATGATCAGCAGGCGCGGTGTTTGTGACCAAGGCCTTTGCGGCTGCAATGGCAGCGGAGCGGTAGTGTCCTCCATCAAGAAGGTCGCGGAGCGAAGCAGAGGGCGGAGGCTGATGGGTGGCAGAGAGGAAGGGGTGCGGTGCGGTGTGCGGTGGGAGGGGGTGGAAATTGTTCGCGTGCAGCAGGAAGCCGAAGTCCTTGTCGGTGGACTCGAGGACGGAGGCGGGGGTGGAGGGGGCAGGCGACAGCTGAGATTGGCGGGTGGGGGTGATGGGTTGCTGCTGGTGTTGCAAGTGCGGATGCGAGAAGGGATTCGGCGACAAGGGCGCAGGACCGGGGTTGTTGGCGGAGGCCGGCGAAGCTAGAGGACTGAGGGGGCATCAGCAGAGATGGCGCGAGTGCTGGGGCATGGGATGACGCACTCGTCGAAGTCGGCGTCCAACGGGCCTTTGGTGGAGCGGCGGGTGATGGCTACTGCGGCGGCAGTCAGCGACGGCAGACGGGCGCTGGGCCGGCCAGGGACATACTGCGGCGGCGCTCGTCGCTGGAGGCCATGCGGCCGTGGCCCTTTACCCTGGGCGGAGGCTGCATGGCGGTGGTGCGGTGCGCAGCGGAGGTCTGGTCAGGGCGCGGCGGACGAGACGAGCGGGATGGACTTAGGCGTTAAGCGGCGCCAAGGCTGGGGACGGCACTTGGGCGTGATGCTGGTTCCAAAAGCCTTCATTGGTCCGATTTCGGAGTGACGCCCCCCTCCTCGGCAAGGTGGAAATTGTCGACCAGACTCACACTACTGTTCCTGACTCACCACCACGCATTCCTTTCGTCCATAAGATACCCGCCGCGCTCCCCGCGTGCTCCCAGCCTGCGACCTGGCCATTGGCACCTCTCCACTCCTCTTCCGCGACCGACGCCCACCGGCTCGCCACCCGTCACAATGCTCAAGGCACGCCAATCGCCCAGCGCTCTGAAGAGCGTCAACTTCGCCGCCCGCCGGTTCTCCTCGACGCCCTCGCCCGCCGCCGTCTCGCCCTACCGCAATGTCGCCGTCCAGCAGCCCGCTCAGAAGCCCGTCGTCAAGAATGCCATCAAGCGCACCCAGAGCACTGCGGCCGCCCAGCAGACCGAGCGGCCTGTTCCCGCCTCTGCCTTCAATCGCGAGGTCCCGCCACCGCAGGCCGCCTCGCGCTACCACTCGCAAATGGATCACTCGTTCGTCGGCATGAAGGGCGGCGAGATTTTCCACGAGATGATGCTGCGCCAGGGCGTGAAGCACATCTGTACGTTGCACTCGGTTTTTTCATCGCTAGCGGTCTACTAACCGGATGACTCAGTCGGCTACCCAGGAGGCGCCATTCTCCCCGTCTTCGATGCTATCTACAACTCAAAGCACTTCGACTTCGTTCTCCCCAGACATGAGCAGGGCGCAGGCCACATGGCCGAGGGTTACGCCAGGGCTTCGGGCAAGCCTGGTGTCGTTCTCGTCACCTCCGGCCCTGGCGCCACCAACGTTGTCACGCCCATGCAGGATGCCTTGATGGATGGCACGCCAATGGTTGTTTTCTGCGGTCAGGTTGTGACGTCTGCCATTGGTTCCGATGCATTCCAGGAGGCCGACATGCTCGGCATTTCTAGGGCCTGCACCAAGTGGAATGTGATGGTCAAGAACATCGCTGAGCTGCCCCGCCGTATCAACGAGGCCTTCGAGATTGCGACTAGCGGCCGTCCGGGCCCCGTCCTTGTCGACTTGCCCAAGGACATCACGGGTGGCACTCTCAACAAGCCCATTCCTGTCGACAGCGCCCTCCCGACTCACCCCAGCGCCGCCAGTTTAGCCGCGCGCGAGTTGAGCAGGGCACAGCTCGAGGGCGCCATCAGGCGCTCGGCCAACCTCATCAACATCGCCAAGAAGCCTGTCATCTACGCTGGCCAGGGTATCGTCTCGGCCCCCGAGGGCCCCAAGCTTTTGAAGGAGCTTGCCGACAAAGCCAACATCCCCGTCACTACGACCCTTCAAGGCCTGGGTGGCTTCGATGAGTTCGACCCGAAATCTCTCCACATGCTGGGTATGCACGGCTCTGCCTACGCCAACATGGCCATGCAGGAGGCAGATCTGATTATTGCTCTCGGTGCTCGTTTTGATGACCGTATCACCGGCCACGTCGCTCGCTTTGCTCCCGCCGCTCACGCCGCCGCTGCCGAGGGTCGTGGTGGTATCATCCACTTCGAGATCATGCCCAAGAACATCAACAAGGTCGTCCAGGCCACTGAGGCCGTTGAGGGTGACGTCGCGACGAATATGGCCGCCCTCATCCCCTACGTCAACGCCGTTCCTGAGCGTCCTGAATGGTTTGAGCAGATCAACGACTGGAAGCAGCGCTTCCCCTGGGCTTACGAGAAGGAGGGTGTGAACGGGTTGATCAAGCCCCAGGTTGTTATTGACAAGCTTAGCAAGCTCACCGAGAGCATCCGTGACAAGACCGTCATCACCACTGGTGTCGGCCAGCACCAGATGTGGGCGGCCCAGCACTTCCGCTGGACCCACCCGCGCACCATGATCACCTCTGGCGGTGCTGGTACCATGGGTTTCGGTCTTCCTGCTGCTATCGGCGCAAAGGTTGCCCGTCCCGAGGCTCTCGTCATCGACATTGACGGTGACGCGTCATTCAGCATGACTCTTACTGAGCTCAGCACCGCGGCCGAGTTCAACATTGGCGTCAAGATCATTATCCTGAACAACGAGGAGCAGGGCATGGTCACTCAATGGCAGTCCCTCTTCTTCAAGGACCGTTTCTCGCATACCCACCAGAAGAACGCCAACTTTGTCAAGCTTAGTGAGGCCATGGGTCTTCAGGCCGATCGCGTTATGAACCCCGCAGAGCTCGAGGACAAGCTCAAGTGGCTCTTGAACACCGATGGCCCCGCTCTCCTCGAGGTCGTTGTCGACCAGAAGGTGCCTGTCCTTCCCATGGTGCCGGCTGGTAGCGCTCTCCACGAGTTCTTGGTGTACGACGAGGGTAAGTTCAATCTCACACCTTCGAATGGCGATGAAATAAGGCTAACACACGGGAACAGCTAAGGAGAAAGCCCGCCGCGAGCAGACCCGCCAGCGCACCGGCAGGTAAATGCTTTACGCCACGTCTGCGGGAGAGGAGAGCCAGGTTCAAAAATATTCTTTGACTTCTACTTGTCTCCATGGTCACCAAGACATGAATGCAAGGGACTACGAGACCATTTCTTCTTTTTTAGGACCAAAAAAAGCGGCACTGAGTACCCCGGAGGAGCCTCTGTGATTTTGTTGTTTTGTACTATTGTGGAGACGCGCAAACGCTTGTTCTTTCTTCGTCTCTCGTCATGCAAGCTTGCTAATGATTTGGCGTTATTGTGGATTTGGGTTGATGGGAGTCTTTTGCCATTTCTATCTGAATTTTCCGTCGATCGAACACCATTACCAACTCTATGGAGGTCTGAAAAAGCAAAATACCGGATTCTGATGACGTTGCGATCTTCACCTCGGCTTGTCAGCGTGCTTGCTTTTGTCTTCTTTGGCGATTTACTGCTTGAGTGTATTAACAACGAAGGGTTGGGCTCGCGGATTCATGTGACGGAAAAGTTACTGATGGGAAGCGAATCAGTCGCTGTGGCGAATCGAAGTAAGGATTCGAATTTTATGCTAGCGCAACCATACTTTATCACTCCTGCACTCTTCTCACTAGTCATGGTCCTAGCCTCCGACCGCGCTCATTGTTCTGGTAGTGTGCGTCGTGAAGCAATCATCGCTCCTTTCGATCTATTATTATGGCTTCGGCCTGGCGGACTTTATAGTTTGCCAAAATCCAGAAATCATTACATAGGGTAATTACTTGTGCGCATTATATACAGTTTCACTTCTGCAAAACTTGTTATTTTTCTTCGTTTCTTTGCTTCTCCTACAGGGACGTTCTTTGCCCCATATAATCCGTTGACTCTTAAGAAGAAGACTTATGTATGTCTCGGACTTAGTTTTATATTTTTCCGCATCTTATGGATGTGGACATGCATGTTGGTAATGGTTTGAACTTGGACTATCCCCATCACCACAACCCATGAATCTAACCTCATGTCAGTATACGTCTGGTAGGGCGAGATCGAGTCTTCACCTACCTGCGACAGTCTCTGCGTAGGGGCCAGCTCATCCGGTCCAGCATCCCCCATGTCACTCCTCGCCATCGCACCCGCCGCCGTCGATGCGCTGTCCCGGACAATTGGGTTCCATGCATTGAGGTCTGCGCTTGCATCCCAGCCAAGTGTTTCCTCATCATCATCATCGCCGTAGCCTGCCGGGTCCCAGCGCGTGTCATCATCACCATAGTTTCGGGGCACAAAGAGTGACTCCTCATCTTCGTTAGAATGGTTCTTCTGCTGCGAAGGCCGTGTGGCCGAGCCGATCGGCGCTCTACGTTGCCTATTCGATGGACGGGAGATGGGCGCAGCCGGGGGAGGCATTGCTGCACTACGTTGCCTATCGGCGGCAGAAGGCGTTGACCGGGCAGTAGTGGAGCGGGTTGATACCACACGGGGAATGTTGCTGCTGTTGTTTACATGATCTTGCGGGTCTCCGATTGTCATGAGGGTAAACTCACAGAGAACGCCGATGTCAGCCATGCCATAACTGAACTGCAGCGGACGTGAAGGCTGCGAGTAGTAAGCATAAACGGAGGCGCGCAGGTGATGGGCATGCGTGACGATGGCTTTGAAATCTTTGACGCTGATGACGATGTGCATCTGCTCGGCAGCGGCGAAGTGGTCGAAGTCTGCCGTGCTGAGCGAGACAGCAGTCTGAAGGGGCTGCTTGAGGACTTCTGCGAGATGGTCAGTGGAGCGGCATGGAAATTGGCGGCGTGCTTGCGGCTTGCCTTTGCCGTTGCTGATTTTCTCGGTGAAGCTTGTATACGTGACACGCCCATTCTCGGCGTAGATGTCTAGCTGCTCAGTCTTGGGACCGAAGTAGTCGATTGCCTCTTTGAGTGCTGACGAGTGTATTTGCCAGCGGTTCTGGGCGGACTGCTTGTCGAACAAAGCGTGCATGACCTCGACCGACTCGTAAGTCAACTTGTACGTCTTGGTGACCCCTATAAGCGGGTCAGTCAGCAATCTTTATGAGAGTGGCATCGGCATGCGTGCCTTGGCCCGAGAGCATTTTGATGATCAGGCGGCATTCTGCTTGATCAGGCCTGTCTTGTAAGCTGACTTCGCACCGATCAACGGTCGTATCCCTTCCCCGGGGATCTAGGATGCGGCCTTTGAAGACGGAGAGGAGCGCCTAGAAATTAGTTAAAACCGAGGGCTGCATGGCCACAGGGGGAGGCGTGCCTTGTTGTAGATACGGCAGGTGAAGCGCCCATCCACGTTTGCTGCAGCAGGCGCAAACTTGTAGGAGGAGAAGAAGCTGGACGAGTCGAAAGCGAAAGAGGCATAGGCGGACTTGGAAGAGTTGAGGGCTGTGAGGGAGAGCTGGGAAGGGAAGTCAGCGGCGGGTTGCAGCCTGAGAAACAAGGCCGAAACGGACCTTTTCGCGGCGGGCTTCGATGGACACGGCGTCGCTGAACTTGGCGAGGCAGACCAGGGCATCGTGCAGGGCAGCCAGGGCCTCGGGGCGCAGGGTGAAGTCCAGCACGACCATGGCGGGCTTGGCGGGGGACGTTGGGTGAGGAGGGAGCAGGCAGCCGTGTCGCAGGCGCGTGTTGGCGGCGGCGCGCGTGGACGACAAACACAACAATCCCGGCGGCCCCATCCCATCCGGGCAACACACACACCTCGCACAACTCCCGAGCTCGCGCAACCATGCCGCTCGAGGTGCCCGAGGACGTGCTGTACATCCTGTGCGACAAGCTCGCCGACGCCAAGGACTTTGATACTCTGTTTCAGTGCGCCCTCACGGCCAAACGCTTTGCCGTGCCAGCCTTGACCAATCTCTATCGGTATTGCTCCCAGCACCGCGCTTCTGGCCCCATTGGCTGATCGCCTGTCAGCCATCACGATGCTTCTCCTGTTATCGGCGGAGGGGGGGACGGCCAACCCCCGCCCAAGGTGCAGAAATGGTCCGTTATGTGGCGCTCCATCATCGCCGCCAGCCTCGAGGTCACCGCCTTTCCCTATTGCCGCTACATAAAGACGCTCGATTTCCGCGACCTGATCGTGCTTTTGGAGCTCTTTCAGGACCCTAAGTTTACCCGCAAGGATATCATGAAGTACGTGTTCTCTTCACAGTCATCCTTCGTGCAGTCTTCTTGCACTTCGGCCTTTGACCGGGGCGTGTGCTAATCCGCCAATAGAGACTTCTTCTCCGGAGAAATGTCTGCCTTCAAGATCATGAACAAGGTGGGAAAGAAGGGAGTCCTAGATGTCAGCTCAACGGTCGAGGCTATCGGAGACGGTACACTCAGCTCCCGCCTTCCGTTGGCATCAATCCGTTGACGAGAAAACAGCCATGACGCCCCATACGCCGTTCGTTGAGGTCATCACGGGAAATGGTAATTGGTCCCATGCTATCTGTTCACTAGCTCGCTGATGCTACTCTACAGTAAAGGCTAGCGCACTCATCAAGTGGCCGCCGAAGCTCCCGCGATTGACCTCGCTTCAGCTATGGGCGGGCGATGCGCTCAGCGACCCCAAAGCACAAGACGCCATCATCGAGCACTGTCCAAAGTTTGACGCTCTCAGCTTCTACATCTGGTAAGACACTCAGATTTACTTGGACATCAGAAGCCGTTGACGATTCGGAAAGGATTGGCGAAGCCGCAGACCAACAGCTCGCTTCCTTCCTCTCGGGACTACAGCCTCAACAGCTGAGATACTTCGAAACCATTAGCCACGCCGACCTCGGTGAAGGAGCATTGCTCTCACTAAGCTCTCATGGCGAGTCGCTCAAGAATCTGAAGATGGCCTTGCGACCGAGTACCATACCGCATCTCGGTCTGCTCAAGACTTGCACGGCGCTCGAGAGTCTAGAGCTCGAGTACTCCAATTCCAGAGAGAACCCGCTTGATCTTGAAGCAACGCAACACGACGTCTTCGTTGAGGTCCAGCAATGGCTTTGCGAGTGCAAGAGCCTGAGCAATCTGCAATTCAGCGGCATTTTCTCCGCCCTGAAGCTTGTCACCCCTGTTCTTCTTCAGCACGACATCAAACTCTCTCACCTCAGTGTCGACTGCTATGAGGCACACAATGCTGGAGAGTTTCACCGAGCTTTGACTCACCAAACAACCCTCCAATGGCTTCAGCTCACGGCAGACTCGGATGCAATGTTGAGAGACGACATAGATGTCGTCGTCGAGACGCTTACAAGACTGGAACAGCTGAGGCATATCAAGCTCATTGGTGTGTCGGACTTTTTCAATGACGAACATATCATTGCGCTTGCAAGGAGCTTGCCTCATCTGGACGATGTCTACTTTACCGGTCTTCAGGTTGGCGATGCCATTCTCCCTGAGCTTGCCAACCTCAAAGACCTACGCCGTCTCGAAGTTGCTTCCATCAGTACGTTTACCTTCGAGGGGCTACTGGATTTCGCAGAACGGCTCGGACCCGGCAATCAAGGGATCGAGTTCAGAGTGGAAGCTGCGGCGCCAGAAAGCAAGCTCTCGGATGAGGAACTGCAGGTCATCAACCAGAAGTTAACATCCAAGGTGGATGGCAAACTGGAGTGGGTGCTATATAGAGGTAACCGTGCCGAGTGGATTGCGGGCTGCATTTTTGGACGCCGCTAACGGACCACAGATCCGCAGGAGGAGCAGATTGACGAGTCCGATTCGGATTGAGCTCCGCACCTGTATTCCTCGCGGAACCTCAACCAAACAGGAAATTTTGTAAGAGGGGCGTTTGGGGACAAGCATTGATAATAACACAGGCTAAAGGTCTGGGATGAAGGGGTTCTGCTCTAGAAAAAGATGCACGGCCACGGGGGATCGTTAAAAAGAGACAAAAATGTTGGCAGAATTAGGCGGCGGCCTGGGTATTTTACTCTTGGGGTGTTGGGCAGGGATGGGTGGTGGGTGTGCTGGAGGAGCGTGATGACGTCCCTGTCTCGCTTCTACTCGGTGCGACAGCGGCGGGGTCGCGCCTTCCTTCAGTTGCTAGGAGATCAAACTTTTCCCCGACAATCACGCAAGCCCCAAACACCACAAGGTTCCGAGGCATGACGAGCAAGCGGATCTTGGTGATAGCCGGCTCGGACAGCTCTGGCGGAGCGTACGTGCAGCTCAATTACCCGCCATGCAGCTGTCCTTTGCGCCGCCGCGAGACGGCCTGCGTGGCGCCACCGCAGCCGCTCGCTGACTCTTGCTGTATAGTGGCCTCGAGGCCGACCAGAAAGTGATTGCCGCCCACGGCTGCTATGCCATGACGGCGACGACCGCTCTCACGGCGCAGAACACACAGGGCGTCTACGACATCCATCAAACGCCTTCCTCGTTCGTCCGCAAGCAGATCGACGCGTGCATTGAGGACATCGGCGTCGATGTCGTCAAGACTGGTAATTCTGTCAATCCCATTCATTTACGTCCCGTATCAACTGTGATTTGACGTTTGTGTCTCTTGTTTTCAGGAATGCTGGCGTCGGCGTCGACGATTGAGGTTGTCGCCGAGGCACTGAAGAGGCACAACGTCCCTGTATGCATCGTCGACCCTGTACGTTTGCAGACCCCGTGGATCCTCTCCGAGATGGAAAAAGCGTACGCCTCGGTTATTGACAGGCCTATCATCGCAGGTCATGGTCTCGACGAGCGGCGCCCAGCTGCTGCCCGAAAATGCCGTCGAGATATTAATCGCGCAACTGCTGCCCGTCACCACGCTGCTGACGCCGAACCTTCCGGAGGCTCAGCTCATTCTTAAAAGCATCGGAAAGTCTGTCGGTGAGCCGCAAAGTGTCGATGACATCGTGGCTATGGCGAAAGCCGTGCGCGAGCTGGGTCCGAAGTACGTCCTGCTCAAGGGCGGCCATGTGCCCTTGACGAAAGACAGAGTCGTGCCGACGGGTGAGGCGGACTGGCAGATTGTCTTGAATGTGCTCGTGGGCGGAGCAGAGGATGTCATCTTTGAGACGGCATACTTGAAGTCGAAGAACACCCATGGCACGGGATGCTCGCTGGCGTGTAAGCATGCTTCCGTATTGTGTCGTGAATTGCGCTTTTGACATGGTAGCAGCGGCGATTGCATCGAGGTTGGCCTCTGGTATGACTATCGAGCAGGCTGTGAAAACAGCCAACTACTACATTGAAGCTGGAATTCGCACCAGTCAAGACCTTGGCAAGGGTAGCGGGCCTATCAACCATTTCCATTCGACATACTCGCTGCCATTCGCGCCGTAGGTTTATCTCAGCCATGGCCAATATCTCCGTTGCTAAGTATCCTCCAGTGGCCGCTTTCTCGAATACGTCCTCGACAGAGAGGACGTCAAGGATCCATGGCGGGAGCACACGCATCATTCGTTCGTACATGGGCTTTCTGACGGGACTCTGCCTCTTGGAAAGTTCAAGAACTATCTGATTCAAGATTACCTTTTCCTGGTTAGCGGCACTGTCCGGTCGCGGAGAAGGCTGTGCTGACCTCTCGGCAGATACAATTCTCGAGAGCAAATGCGCTTGCTGCGTACAAGGCGAAGACTCTGGCCGATATCAACAAGTCGGCCAGGATAGTCCAGCACATTCAAGAGGAGATGGGTCTGCACATCAAGTACTGCGAAAGCTTCGGTCTGACGAAGGAGCAAATCGAGAGCCACAAAGAGCACCCAGGTATGGGATCCCCAAGCCTTCATAGGTTGTTTGCACAGCACAGCACTGACATGGGAGTCCAGCATGCACTGCGTATACCAGGTACGTGCTCGACATCGGGCAGTCGGAGGACTGGTTCGCCTTGCAGATAGCGCTTATGCCGTGCTTGATCGGCTATGGCCACATCGCGAGGAGACTGTACGACGACCCGACGACCAAGCGCGAGGGCAACACGTACTGGGACTGGGTGGAGCAGTATGTCGCACAGGACTACACAGACGCGGTCAAGGCCGGGCTGGACATCATCGAGCAGAACGCGGTGCTGCAGTCGCCGAGCAGGATAGAGCAGCTGGTGCAGATATTCATCCACGCGACGAAGGTAAGCCGGCCCCTCTTTGTGTGCATTGCAGAATCAGAATGCTGAGTAGCTTGGCGCAGATGGAGACGGGCTTCTGGGACATGGGTTCTTTGTAGGGTGGGCTGTGCAGCGAAGGGACGAAGGGATGTCGGCGGCGAGGACGGCAGATCGACACCACAGGGTCGGGAGAGGCGGCGCGGCAGCTGGCGCGGAAGCTGGCGCGGAAGCTGGCGCGGAAGCTGGCGCGGATGACGGCCATGTAGCATACATAGCGGCGCAGTTGGTACCGCGGACCGCGGCGAAATCAGGCGGTCTTGCCAGGCTCTGGACTACTTCGCGACATGGGCGCGCTGGCCGCCGCGGCGTTTGACCGCGTAGGGCTGTGCGCAGCCAATCACAGCGCTAGCGCCGCTGCCTAGGCAATTTTTCCGGCCCGAAGTTTTCTGCGCTGCCTTCGCCTCCCAGCCAGGGCTCCTGCCGCTTGCCAACAAAAAACACCACCCGCCCTTTCTCATCTGCCTCCACTCCTCCCTCTCCCGCAACCTCTCTCTCTCCTTCCATCTAGGTGCTGCCATCAGCTGCACCCTTCTCCGACGCCCTCTCACTCTCGAGCGACTCGGAGCCCACGCGCGCAGCCCACGCTCCCTTTATCAGCTCAGCCGGTCTCTACTGATCCAGCGACACCATGTCCTACGGCGGCGGTTACGGCGGTGGTGGATACGGCGGCTCCCGCGGCGGCGGCGGCGGCGGCGGTGGCTACAGTAACGGGTATGATTCCTCGCGCTACGCGAACAGCTACAACTCCAGTCACTATTCCAGCGGGTATGGCCCACCCTAAGGTCTAGAAATTGGCAGTGGTCGCCTACGTCCACCCTTCTGCACAACCATTCCCCTCCCTCTCCTTCCCTCGTCCGGAAAACTCACGCAGCGAAGTCCCGGCGCCTCTTGCGATGCGCTGGTTTTTCGTAACGCGTGAGCCCGCCAGACGTCGCCCAGCATCGCCCATGTCTTTGACTCGTACTGACATCCACTTCACAGATACGGCGGTGGTAGCAACGGCTACTCCAACGGCGGCGGCGGTGGCTACGGCGGTGGTAGCAACGGATACAGCGGCGGTGGCGGTGGCTACGGCGGTGGCGGCTACGGTGGTGGCGGCGGCGGCTACGGCGGCGGCGGTGGTGGTGACAGGATGTCGAACCTGGGCGCCGGCCTGAAGCAGCAGAACTGGGACATCAACTCCCTTCCCAAGTTCGAGAAGTCTTTCTACAAGGAACACCCCGAAGTCGCTGCCCGTTCTCAGAAGGAGGTCGACGATTTCCGCAAGGAGCAGCAGATGACCATCCACGGCAGCGACGTTCCCAAGCCCGTCACCACCTTCGACGAGGCTGGCTTCCCTGGATACGTCATGAACGAGGTCAAGGCGCAGGGTTTCGACAAGCCCACCGCTATCCAGTCCCAGGGCTGGCCCATGGCTCTTTCTGGACGTGACGTTGTCGGTATCGCCGAGACCGGTTCCGGAAAGACTCTCACCTACTGTCTTCCGGCCATCGTCCACATCAACGCTCAGCCTCTCCTCGCTCCCGGCGATGGCCCCATCGTCCTCATTCTCGCTCCCACCCGTGAGCTTGCTGTCCAGATCCAGACCGAGATCAGCAAGTTCGGCAAGTCCTCCCGTATCAGGAACACCTGCGTCTACGGTGGTGTGCCCAAGGGCGGTCAGATCCGTGATCTTGCTCGCGGCGTCGAGGTTTGCATTGCCACTCCCGGTCGTCTGATCGACATGCTCGAGTCCGGCAAGACCAACCTTAGGCGTGTTACCTACCTCGTCCTCGACGAGGCTGACCGTATGCTTGACATGGGTTTCGAGCCCCAGATCAGGAAGATCATCGGCCAGATTCGCCCTGACCGTCAGACCTGCATGTGGTCTGCTACGTGGCCCAAGGAGGTTCGCCAGCTTGCTTCTGACTACCAGACCGACTTCATCCAGGTCAACATTGGATCCATGGACCTCTCGGCCAACCACCGCATCACTCAGATTGTCGAGGTTGTTTCGGACTTTGAGAAGCGTGACAAGATGGCCAAGCATCTCGAGCGCATCATGGACGACAAGAACAACAAGGTCCTCATCTTCACAGGTACTAAGCGTGTCGCCGACGACATCACCAGGTTCCTCCGCCAGGACGGTTGGCCCGCGCTCTGTAAGTTCTCCGTCGCGCCGATGTTGATGGGAACACGGACTAACGAATGCGCAGCTATTCACGGTGACAAGCAGCAGAACGAACGTGACTGGGTGCTGAACGAGTTCAAGACGGGCAAGAGCCCCATCATGGTTGCCACCGACGTGGCTTCGCGTGGTATCGGTATGGTTGCGATTGCTCCTGCACTCCCCTTTCCCCCTTGTCTTATGCTCTGTTGCGTGATCTGTGTGATGCTCTGCTCTCTATTCTCTCGTGCGCCTTCGCTTGCATTCATGACGTCCAGGGCTCTTTCTTTTTCTCGGTTCTCCCCCTGGGAACCTTGGTTTACTGAGGCGAAGCTTGCTTCACTCATTTCCGTTTCTCTTCGTACCAGTCGGGTGCAGAGTCGGATAGGCTTTTTGACTTGCTCGAGCCGCCCTTCCAAGGTTTCCTAACCATGAGATGAGAATCACCACAGCCTTGCCGGCGCACCAAGGATGCCATGATATTCCTTGCGCACAGAGAGTAGTGCATGCAACATACAGCAGCTTCACGCGATCGACACTAAAGATCGCTTGCTCGAATGACTTACCTCAAGGTTCAAGCTAACTGATGCATGTAAAGACGTTCGCAACATCACTCACGTCCTCAACTATGATTATCCGAACAACTCGGAGGACTACGTGCACCGTATCGGCCGTACTGGTCGTGCTGGTGCCAAGGGTACCGCCATCACCCTGTTCACCACGGAGAGTAAGTCCCGGCCCGCTCCCGCGCAACGAAAGCCAAGCGACTGACAGCGCAACAGATGCCAAGCAAGCCCGTGACCTCGTCCAGATTCTCACCGAGTCCAAGCAGCAGATCGATCCCCGTCTCCACGAGATGGCTCGCTACAGTGGCGGCGGCGGTGGTGGTCGTGGCTGGGGTGGTCGTGGACGCGGTGGTGGTGGCCGTGGCGGTGGTGGTAGGTTTTCCCGACGTTAAGTCTGGGTTTGAAGGCGGTTAGATGATAACAGGTCATCCCAGGTTACTCTGGTGGTAACGCAATGCCCCTTGGCCGCAGCAGGTGGTAAATCAAGGCATTTGACAGGCCACGTACTGCGAGCACCGCGCGGCTACTTGGCTTACGCACCATTGACCCTTTGCGCAGCCTAGTAGGCTTTGACTTGTAATAGATACCAGCGAGCTCTGAGACCGGGGCTGACAAGCCTCGGATCACGGAACAAAAAATTATGGCGTTTTCGGTTTGGTGTTTTCTGCATAGAATAGGCTCTTTCCTGCCTCTCATCGGCGGCCGTCATCAAAGGCTCGCCCCACCGTCGGGTCTTCTGTCCGATACACTGTTTCAATGGCTTGGTAGTCCTGGACTAGTCAGGTTAAGAAGGGATGGATGGATGATGATCAGATTGCGATGAACTGGTTTTCTTTGAAAATTTGCGTTTCCTTTCTAATGGCGATATGGTTTTGGCACAGGCCGCTCTTGCTTGCTGCTACCGATAGAAGCTACTTTGACATTTGGTCGAATGCAAATGAGCTCATGCCTTTCACGTGTTTCGATGTAGCCGACGGTGAAATCCGTGATGAACATGAGTAGCAGATACGGACCGTGGGAGCCCTTGATCGTCCCAAGCCACTGCCGTCGGCAGTTGTATCAACTACCGTGCTTTCATCTCCGTTCCCGCTACGTGTGGGTGCGAGGCGCCAGTGGGAAGTGGTGGCGGCGTTCAAAGCAATCTATATCCCCCCACCGACGATGTTTCTTATAGCAACTATTTGCGTTTCAGATGACCGCTCTCGTCCTCCGTTTCTCTACTTTCTTTTTTTTTTCTCTGTGTTCTATTTTAATCTAGCCGGCCCCTTGTTAGTGATGCATTGACACATTGCCCTGTTATTTTTTCACCCCCTTGCTCCCGTCTTGTGAGTTTCACTTGAATCGTGGGGGCTGCGGGTACCCAGAAAAAGTTTTATCGCAGATCTACCTTCCTTGCCGAATCGAGGGGCTCGCTACGGGGGAGAGATGGTGCTGACGACCGCCTCGCCCCCACCCTTTTCTTTTTTATGTTTTTTTTTCTTTTCCTTCCAGCTCGGATCGGCTGGTTCCGCGTTGCAGGTGAAGAACACGAGCATGAGCAATGGAACACGAACGTGAATAATGATGGAAGGGAAGAGAGGGGAGAGAGAGTTGGCTGTCCTTCTCCCGGACTGGTTGGAGAATGGCGGGTGGTCTTATCGTGCGTATGATCATATAGCCCGTGTATACGTTTTCTATAGAGACTTGGCGGCAAGGATTGTTAGTGGCCAGTGCATGTATTGCTTGCTTGCTTGCTTGGCACTTTTCGTCCCATCATTTGCTGCTTCGTTCATTGATTTGTAGGGTCTACATTTTCCGTTGGTGCTCATGCCTGGAAGAGACGTGCGGAGAGGAGAACGAGCCAGTCGCGGTTCTTCTACATGGTTGGTTGGGAACGGATGTGGATCTCGAATTGATGTGACGCCTGAGATGTTTACACCATGGTGTAAATCGATGATGTGGGCATCGCCTATTGCATTGCATCAGATACTTCTGACAGGACGATGACTCTTCCTCTCGGCTACTACGATATGCGCTCGCGTTCGGACCGGTACGCTCTCGTAACGAGCGCTTTCCCGAGGCGCGCGGTTCGTATGAGTAAGGGACAAAGGCCGATGCGTGTGATATGATGTGTACGGTGGGGTGGGGGTGCGAATGGAGCCAAGAAGGGGAGAAACAGAGGGTCCACGATGGGATTGTCGCTCGGTATTGCCGGGAACAGAGCGTTTTGCAGTGCGTCTCTCTCTGATGAATATCGTCATCGTCCGCCACAAGCGGAGCGAGGTGATGTGAGCAGCGGAATGAGTGTCTTGCTGCTGGTTGACAGGAAGTCAAGGCGTACACGAGCCAGGCGAAAGATTGACTGACGGTCGGCCCCATGCGTCCAATCCTTCTTCTCTCACCCCCTTCGATTCCATCGCTGATGGGCGCCGCTTCCTCCGTGATGGGTTGATGAAGGATTGTGTGGGATGATGGAGCACGCGCCCTTTCCGAGGATTGATTGCCTGCTGGGTCATGGGTTTGCGTGCGTGATATGTGGGTATCCAATGCTTTGCTGCCCTACGCGCCGCCTCCGGGGTACCATTGCCCGGTCCACCGTGCAGCGATGATGCCCGCTCTGCCTTGGTCTGTGGGCAAGGGAATGGGAAAAAACGGGGGCAATTGTCGTTTGGCGGTGCACGAACCCACAGGGCCACTGCTCGTCTGGATGAAGCCGCGAAAGGACACGGCGAAAAAAAAGAGTGCACGTACCTGCCCGCGCGCATTGTCAGTTGCGTGCGCTGGTGCCAGTGTGCTCAAGCGTCACCGCCTGCCTCTGCTCCACCGCCCATGTCCCGCCGCAAGCCGGGGGGAAGGATGGGAAGCTCGGGCTAATTTTGCCCTGTATCCATTCAGTTGGGAGACCCATTTGCCATGCTCGCCCTCCGCGCTCTCTCGTTGGACGGGGAGGGCGATAGTACGAGCGAGCAGCTGTGGAGACGCAGCGGCAGCGGCAAAGTTCAGCATTCACCTGAATACCAGAATATCGACTCCACTCCGGCAGTTGCCATTCAGGACACGGGAGACGGCGCCGACACACGGATGTGCCCGTCTCGCCTGCGTGCAATTCTCTTCTTTTCCCTTCCCCCTCTTCCGCGTGTCTTCAGCTCTTCTCTGTTGTGATTTACCGTTCATACTGTTGCGGGGCTGCTCCCTGGCCCGCCCGCCGCCGCATCCATACCTGATAATCCCGGAATTAGCTCACACGGTGCGATGTACGCTCACAGACCAACAACCCACACCCACTCTGGCGGTAACACCGTCACGGACGCAAGTGCCCCAAGTGCCGCATGACATGCCGTCCGCATGCTGCGCCTACGGCGAACGACGAACATCCTGCCTCTGTTCCAACTCGGGATCACCCGTGGGGCGTGGACGGAGATGGCAAAGCAGGCGATGGAAGTCACGGAGGAAGCAGCAATGGTGGTGGCGGCGGCGGCGCTGCCCCCCCATGGCTTGCATTCTTGAAGAACGTTGGGGCGCGAACCACAGCTCCTCCAGTCGCTCTTTCTTTTAAACACGAGATGCAACGCAGGAGACAGCCAGCGAGTCAAGTTCCAAGAACTGTCCTCAGCTGAGCGAAGCTGCGGCGCTCGGTGTTGCGTATGCTGTCCGTGTGCTGTTATTTTCCCGCAAGGTCGCCGACCATGGACAACGGAGAAATGGAATGGGGCGTTCGGCGGGCGGACGACGATCCGCTAGGGAGTACGTCCGTACACGTGGGACAAGCTGATCGTCTTGCCTTTGCTTTTGCTTTCCCTTTTTGTTTTTCTTCATCTTGGGTTCCCGCATTTCGCTTATCACTGCGTTGTCCCGAGAGGGTTGCGAGATTCGATGCTGCTACTGCGCGCTTTTGCGGCCGCATCTCCTCGGAGCCTGCAGTGACCGAGAGGGAATGTGGAGATATGGAGCAAGCGAGGCGGGTGGGTTTCCCTTGGATGATCGACACGACCGGAACGATCGTCGTCAGGCGTGCGGCGAGGTTGCGCCTGGGACAGCTAATCCTTTCTGCTGCCTTTGCTTGCGGGTGATTGGGAGGTTGCGAATGCGAGTCGGACAAGTGGTGGGCGGAAACAAAGGTTACGTAGCGGCGGAGACGGCGCATCTGCAAGCCACCCTTCGATCTATCGGACCGCGGGCCTAGTGCGTTGATGGGCGATTGGGATCATTGCGTGGAGGTCCCCTGCGCAGCATGCACGGCAACGCTTCCTCCTCTGCGGTGCTGGTGCCGGTGCCGACTGCATGTCTCTGTGGTGGCGACCGAGAGGCCGGTGGTTCCGCTGTTGCACTTCAGCATTCTGTTGTCATGTAATCATGACAGCTTCTGCTTACCAGGAGAAAGATCACATCAGACGGTATATCCATCCTGCCCGGCGCCGGCTCCGACCGGGACCCGGAAGTCCTGGTACTTGGAACATCATCACTGGCCACATCAGGCAGGTCTGACAAGGCGAGGCCGGAGGGAGCGCGGAAGTCCAGAACGCTGCGGGCTCGCCCAAGCCCGCGCGTCTGCATGCGTGCTATGGGCTGCAACGGTGCGGCCGTTTTGCGTGCATGCGTCGGCATGTCACCGTGAGTGAGAAGAAGAGTGTTGTAGAGGTGGCCGTCCCTTCTCGACACGACAGAACGCACGTGCCATTGGCAGCCAGGGCAGTGCTCTTCTCCTGCAAAGCACCCCAGGGCAGGCCACGGAGATGTTCAGCAAACGCGGGCGGGCGGGAGTGCGTACTCCGTACACAGTAGAGGATAGGTACAGTGCAAAATAGGCGGCGGCCGGGCGCGGTGATTGGCTGGCAGCTGCTACTGTGGGCAGGCGAGGCAGCAACAACAATACGAGCAAGCAGCTGGGTCTGGTAGCCCAGTACCGGGCTGGAGCTCTGGTGGGGGCCGCAGTACGGACTACGGACTCCAATGCAATGCAATAGTGCATCTGGGCGGAATGGCCAGATTGGAGCAAGCCGGAGGTCCAAGTCGAATGCCTTGTAGGGACGCAGCCGCAGCAAGACCCTGTCCCGCCCGAGTCAGCGCGCGCATATCGCCCGTCCCTTGCTCCACGCTCCACTGGCTGGCAAACCTGCACGCCCGTGGCCCTGCCGCCGCTGTCCGCTCGTTTGCTCCCGCCCACCACGGCCACAAGCTCCCGCCTCTCTGCCCATCTGCGTCGGAACGCAGGAGATCATACCGCCGCCGTGGTACTCGCCAAGCGGCCCTCGCCAGCCAGCAGCATCAGGGCAGCAGGCGGCGCACTGTCCCGCACCCGCATCCTGTACCTTTCTCAGCCCGCAGCTGCAGACGACACATCACATTTGTCTCCCCTCCCCTCCGCCGCCGCCGTGACTCTGAGGACGATGCGCGGTGAGCCATGGACGTCCTGACCGGTCTGCTGCACTGCTGCCTCCTGCTCCGGGTGGCTGTTCCTCCTCTGCATGTCCGTTCCTCTGCGCGTCACGCTCTGCTCGCGGCGGCCACACGGATGCTTGCCCAAGCCAATCGCCGCCCGTCCCGCCCTCGGCCACGAGACGTCGGCGCTATTCTCGTCCAGCTTCGGACCAACTCCGCGCGCTGCCCCGTGGAATTTTGCCGAAGTGCAGAGGAAAGGGGCGCGTGTGGAAGATCCCCATCACCCAGACGTGGTTGCCGTCGCTGGCGAGGCACTGATGTTGCTCCGCGGCTCGCCAGTCGCGGGCGGCCTTGTACAGAGCCACCGGGATCTCCAGCGCTATCGCCAGCCTGATCAGATTCGCGCCCGGCAAGACCCTTGTTTACCGCGGAGGAGGCGAGCCCGTGACTGACTGACCGACGCCGCAGCTCAGTGCCCAGAGAGCTCGGACGCCGCCCAGCGCGGTGTTTGCGTGTGCGCGGTGCGTGTGCGTTTGCGCGTGTCCTTGGATGTGGCAGAAGGCGGTGACAGCCGAGCTGCGACTGGCGGCCGCGCAGCCCGCTTGATTCGCCGTTGACGATTCACCATCCCGGCCCCCGTCGTCCAGCACACCCTGGCCGCCAACCCTCGCAGGGGCCGCGAGTCGCAAATCCTGGGAATTTCTGCCCGGGAGTATTTCGACGAGAAAGAAGCGTCGAGGATCATCAAGCGCAGGAGCCGGCGCGCTGAGCCCAGCCGCAGGGTGCAGCCAAGTGCCAGCGACGCTTGGGGCAGCTCCCAGAGACGAGCGCCACGAGCGGCCAGGGCCTCGTGCAGCACGACGACCTGCTGAAAAGATCCGCAGCCCGATGCAACTTCAGGAAACTGGCTAAGGATCTTAGTCATGGGCCTTATTTCAATATCACCGCACAGCGCACACGCTCCCAATATTGTGTGGGGAAGCGCCAGGGCCTCCGCCGTCCACCGCGCACAGCTGATACTGGGGCGAGCCGAGGCATCGCGGACGGTCTGTGTGTGAGCTCGCATGGCATCAAGGCGTGCACGGCACGACATGCGTTGCAAGAGAATCGAGCACGGACGTGGTGCGATCCACCGTGAACCTTCCATGACCTGACGCGCAGAGCCTCGTTTCTCGTTTCTGTTGCCGCTTTGGTGCGCCTCCCAGGGAGCTTCAGACACGCTCTGTTTCGACAGGATCTCCCAGGAGCGGGCAGGGGGGCGTGGCGTGTGTCTGTTTCTTTGCCTACGGCGAACTGCATGCCCATCCGCGGCCCACAAACGCCGCAGAAGGGGCGATAAGGCGTGCTGGGGCCAGCCGTAAAGATTCGACGGGCTGAATCATCCATGGATCGCGAGGCAGATCTGCAGGCGAAGCTTTGGGAACAAAAAGGGCTCGCGAGGCCAATGGGTTTGCAGCTGGCGAGTGAGGATCGGCCAATGGGCAGCTAGGCGATCGGCGCGCGGCCGTAGCAAACGGGCAACGCAGTCTGGCGGGCTGAAAGTGCGTCACGACTGGGGAATCCGACGGCCGCTCGAGTCAGGGGCACGAGGCTGTGCAGGGCGCGAGTCTCGGCCTCTCCTCATCTGGATCGCAGCCATGGTTGAGGTAAATTTGCGCTGTGCAGACGGACGTGAGATCGGATGACGGGGCCGGCAACAACAGCACCGCGGCCTCAGGAGGAATGCCCGTGACGAGGCCACAATTTGTCACTGGAGCCAGAGAATGCCTGGGCTTGGCGGGCGGTGTTTGGCATCGGAGCCCGGAGGCTCGCGAGACTCCGCGGAAGAGGCAAGTGCATGCGCGGCGCGACGTCCGGCTGAGGCTCGCCGCCACTGCTGTCGTCGACGAAGCCGGCGGGCAGGCTACGGCAGGGCGCGGGGCAGAACGGCGGACGCTGACCGGCGACGGCAGCGGGAGAGCGGCGGCGACACTCGTTCGAAATGCTTTCTCGAACGGATGGGCGGCGCGCACACATGGCCGCGCTGGCGCACGCAGCTCTCGAGACACTCGCAAGCGGCCGGCGCCGACGAACCGGGTCTGAGCCTGAGCCGCCCATGCAAACGGGCCAAGGGATGCTCGCCGGCTGCAGCAACGTCTCATTTCTCCTGAGGCTGCAAAATGACTCCTTGACCCGCTCGTGTCGGGCATTCTTTCAGCGGCGTGACGGGAACGAGGCGGCCGCTTGCTGCGGCCAGGCGAGCAACGAGCAGTGCCGGCCGCCAGCGTGCGGTGGCAGAACCCCATACGGAGATGGCAGATCGTAATCACAGCGCGCATTCCACTCGCCTACGCCCAACAGCGCAAGGTGCCCGCCTGCAAGCAGCAGCTGGCCCAGTCCGCGGGCGGAGCTACCCCCGCCTGGCGCTAGAGCTGCTGGGGCGCGTCCTCTCGCGATGCGCGCTTTTGCAGTGGCAGCAGCGCCGCCCAGGACGCCCCTCCGCGCGCTGCCAGTTGCTCCAGACGCCGCCTGCCCCTCCCACGCCGCGCGTATCGCTGCCTCTCGCGGGACTCGTATAGCGGTGGGGAGAGCGCAGAAGGCCGGATGTAGCGTGGCGGGCAAATTACAAATGCAGCAAAGGGGGCGTGGAGGCCAATAGGGTCGCCAGTTTGATACGCGAGCTGCGATCGCCGTCGTCATCCGTCTGTGCGCGCGGCGGCGCGGAGGGTTGGGGGTTGGAGCAGTGGCAGAGCAGTGGCAGTGGCAGTGAGTGGCAGCAGAAACGCGCTGTAATCGGAGCTCGGCGACGCTGAGACAGCGCAGGTGGCTGCGGGGATGCCGCTGCTTCCACGGCGGCGGGCGGCGAGAGTCGGTGAGCCCAGCGGCAGCGGTGATGTATCGGAATTTGCTGCGGAGAGGAGTGCGTCGAGCAGGCAGCGCCCAGCAACACGCCCAGAATGCGCGCTCCACTGCGGCGGGCATTCGATATTTGCAGCGCAGTCAGTGTGTTTTGGCCGCGCTGCCTGCCCGCCGGAGGCCAATATTGCGGCAGGGCTCCCCCGGACAGGCGGCCTGAACCAGCTCTCGCATGCGCATCTCGGCGCCCTTTGCGCTCGCTGGCTGCTCAGCCTCAATCCGCATCACTTGCGCATCGCGCCCGCATCGTGCCGCCGTCACGCCGCCCGCGCCCTGACGCAGACGCAGACAAGCCTTTTGCTAGGCCGGCGTGGGCTTGGCGCGCGACCCCAATATCCGCGTGCTCGTCTCGCGCTAGCCCACAGGTGTGCTTGATTCGACGCACACCAACCTCCACCTCAGCCAGGCCACTTTTGCCACCATCCCGACTCCGTCGCTAGCCCATCGCGAATCTCGCACCGCCGCGCGCCATCCCCTCCGCTGCCGTCATACCAGATCACCGCGTGCGTGCAACACGTGTGACGCGCGCCCACACTGCCCGCCGTTGAGCTGCGCGCGTCGTCGTCCGCCGGCAGCAGCACCGTCGCCCGCGACTGACCTCAGTCCAGTCCAGCACGCCGGAGCGCTGACCGCGCCCCCAGCGCCCGCGCCCCGTCTACGCAGGCACCGCAGCCCGCGAGCACCTCGAACGTGCGGCGGCGGCAGAGCGCCAGAACGCACGCCCGCCGCGGCCCCCCCGACCAGCACCACCCCCCGGGAGCGTCGGCGCATGCACACACAGGATCTGCACACGGTCAGGCACTCGCAGCCGCGGCATTTGCTCATCAGTCAGCGAGCTGGGAAAGCCCCGCGGACTAGATTGCGCAAAGTGTGGTCGGCCCAAAGTCTATTTGCCTTGCTGACCCGTGAAAGGGCCGACTAAGGCAGCGTCGGTCCGGTCGCTCTCACTGGGCAGTCTGGGCCGCCCGCGTCCAGGGCTCTTCACCGTGGTTTCATACGTGGTAGCGCTACGACCGCTCTTAACCCGCCTGGGTACCGAGGTCCTCGCGCCTTTCCACTTTTCCCTCGCCCGGCTCCCAAGCACAGCCTAGCCCGCCGTCCGTCCGTCCCAAAGCTCAGAGCGAATCCTTCCGTTGACACGGCTGGGACCAGCGCCGCCGAGGGGATCTCCAGCAGCGACTCGGCGTCATTACCTCACAGCTTAAGCTAAGACTAAACCTGCAATTGGCGCCGCAATCTTCACAGGGCACACGCCACGCTCCCACCGTGCCCAAACACCAACCCCTACCTGCCGCTAGCCGGCCTCAGCTACCTCCATCTTGTTTGATATTCTCCAGCGCACCAGCATCCGGCATCCGTGCGACTGCAAGTCGCACTTGCACCTTCGACGGCGCGCGCTACCACGCTACCAAGAACGAGCATCCACGGTCAGCACAGCGCTCCAGCCAGGCTACCGATCAAAGCGCCCGCCCACCCAGCCCCCGTGCGCAAATCTTGGTCTGGTGGGCTTTCCGGAGCGAATCTGCCGAGAGCGCGCCCAATCTTCCTCTGCTAGCCTGACTTGAAAGAGACCGGCCTGCGCATCACCCGCACCTAAGTCGCACGCTATCGTGCTTGTTGACTTCCACCGCCCACGGTCTTCTAGTCAGCTGTTTGGATCCCAGCCTCGGTCCGCACGGCCTTTCTACCTCCTGCTGGTCGATACTACCGGCGGCGAATCACCCGCGAACGCTTGCCAATTAAGCGTGACATGTCCGCGAGCTATCCTTCTCCTCACCCAGCACCCGAGAGCCCTCTGTCGCCTAGTCAAAAGCTTGCCCTGCACCTGAACGGACACGCACAGTCTATGGACGGTAGACAAAACGACTACTCGCAGCCAGGTTTGAACTCGCCCTATCCATTCTCCACTTCAGAACCTCAGTCTGAAGGTTCTTCCGCAGATCAAGCATCTGCTGCGCAATACCCTCCGGCCTCCGATCCTCGCTCCGCCAACTTCTCCTCCTCTGCCACTCCCACCTCCGAGTACGGCATCAATCCCTCCTCCGCACGCTCAGGCTCCTTCCCGGAATACGTTCAACGAGGACACTACCCACCAGCTGGTCAGCCGCAGCAAGCAGGAAATATGGCGCAAGCAACAAGTCCGTCCATGCCTCTGCCCGATGGCAATGCCAACAACCACAACGCGCAAAGCAACAAGTCTGACCCCGAAGTACCTATAGATCCTTCGATAGCGGCGGCCGCTTCTCCTTCCTACCCGCCTCACGGTCAATACTCTCCCTACCCGCCACAGCACGAGATGCCTCACTACGCTGCGCATCCGGCGACACCCGTCTACGGACGTCCCGACCAGTGGGGTTCTCACTACCCTGGCATGTACGGGCACGCGCCCGTCACTACAGGCCCTCCGCAGCCCTCAATGGTCTCACCGGTACAGCGTCCGCCGACTGTAAGAATCGCGCCCCGCCGCGGCGGCACTTGCGGAGATTCTGGTACTAACGCGTCAATTCCGTAGGGCGGCCACCCCCTCTCTACTGTTTACTCTTTCGTTCCGATTCCGGGCGCGCAGCAACATAAGCGCCCGCGCAGGCGTTACGAGGAAATCGAGCGCATGTATAAATGTGGTTGGAATGGGTGTGAAAAGGCATATGGAACGCTTAACCACCTAAACGCGCACGTCACGATGCAATCGCACGGGCAAAAGCGCACGCCAGAAGGTACGTGGTGTTGTTTTCCCGACTAGTCGTGCCGACCTGCGTAGCGCGCGATCGACCCCAGGTTTATTTCCGGCGCGCGCTTGGTGTTGCGAACTATTTTGGCGGTTCCCGCTCGGTCGGAGTCTTCGACTTGGTGGCCGGAAGCTAGTACAAGTCTACCCATGCCCTGTCTAGTTTCAACACCAAACCCGCCATGCACGCACTAGTGTGGGCTATATGACACAAACTAACGTCCGTCGCAACAGAGTTTAAGGAAATCCGTAAGGAATGGAAGGCCAAGAAGAAGGAGGAGGAGGCCCAGCGCAAAGCTGAAGAGGAACGCCAACGTCAGGCCGAGCAGCAACGCCAGGCACAGAACAACGACGCCAACAACAGTAACCCCGAGACGCCCATCTACGGCCAGCCTCGCGCCATGCCCCAGCCTGTGCAGATGGGTGGCCCTCAGCTCCCTCCCATAGGCTACGCGCCTGCGGCCAGCGGTCAGGCGCCACCGCAGTATGGCACGCAGAGCCCTAGTGCGATTGGAGAGATGGCCCAGTACGCCGCCAACCCACAGATGTACCCAAGCAGTGCGTCTAATGCCAGTAGCAGCTACCCACAGTCGCCCTACACGCAAGGCCAGACCATGTATCAACAGCGTGCGTCTTACTCGCCTGCCCAAGCTGGTTCGCGCATACTGATGTCTTCAGCAGCCGCGGATAACGGATCGAACTATCAGCAGTAGACACCTGACCGCCCGCATTCTTTTTTGTCTTTTACACTTTCGGCCCCCGCAGTCTTGTTCGGCTCAATCCGGTTCTTCGTCACGACATCCAGCATGGTTGCATATTGCGTTCTGGTTTTCGACATGCATTTTCACGGGGGCGGCTAAATTTCTTCGGGGGGTGTTTGCGGTCACAAAGCAAAGATACGATAATCACGACTTGATGGTCGCGCCAGAGATCTTTGGTCGACGACCAGCCTATCATTCTCATGGGAGACCTGTTGCACCAGAGCGCGGTGGTGTCAACGAGAAAAAGACGGCGTTGCCCTTTGGGTCGTGCTCTTCTGGCAGTCAGACGGCGGCAGAACCTCTCACATTTGCTATCATCGGCTACCAAGATCATGTGGGACGGCGGCTAACGTGCGGGTTTCCTCAAAAGTTTGGGCTGCATCAATTATCGATTCAGGAGCTTCTAGAGACATGCATTCAAGCCCGGCGCATCTGAAACAATTCGTCGCTGCTCTTCGTTTGGTCATGGGGTTAATGCAGGAAGTAAGCGAAGGTACAGGAGGGAGATGCTGGAGGGAAAAGCGATGCGAGTTCCTGGAGGGAAGCACCTTGGCTGCAAAGGCCTGTCGACCTGTCGCTCTGGCGCATGCGCAGTTTGTTCAGAAGAATTCTTTTTTCCCATTGCTTTCCTCGCAGGCGTATTGTTTTCTTTCGCTACGGCTTCAGGGCGACAATTGGCAGGCACGGAAAAACCATGTAAGTATGTAGCTCTTTAGTTGCGAATCCTGTGCAGTAGCAGCAGCAGCCGCCGTCCGTCCTCCATCCCAACCCTGTTTCTGTGTAACACCGGTAGACGTGGCGCACAATGTGCACCTACAATTCCCACAGGTTCCAAGGCCGCATCGTTGCCGCAACAGATTCCGAGATGTGGGATCGAAGAGCGAAATGCGATGTATCACATCGACCGGGATGCGAGTGGGCAGCAGGCATTACGATGGCCGCCGCATGTGGGTATGGAGGGGGCGCCACTCCTGCGTCGCAACACGACGGCACTTCCGGGAACGGGGTTCTGGCAGAAAAAACTGGACGACAGGACCGAGAACACGTTCAAAGCCCGATCGACTGATGATTCGCGAGCGTCGACTTGTCATGCAAAAGAAATCTCTGCCACTCCAACACCCGCTTCCGCCCTTCCTGCACCCCTTCGCCGTCGCAGAGCACATGGAGTGCGACTGCGACGCCGTCTGGCTACTCCCCATTGTCTGCAGCAAAAGCGCGTGTGCGTCAGTCGTTCCTCGGCGTCGTCGTCGTCGCCCGTACTCCGCCTGCATGATGCACGCATGCACGCATGCCTGCATGCATGCGTGCGTGCGTCCGGGCGGCATTGCCGATCCGCTAGACGTTTTGACTTTTGCCCTCTTCTCCCACTGTTTTTAATGGTTTTTATTTCCCTCTCGCAAAGCTGTCCACCCGTGGGAAGGGGGCCCCCACCCCCGGGCCCTCCCCCCTTGTCCCGCCTTATGTGCCCTTACCCTTGCCACAATTGATGTTGGTCGTTGGTGGGACACCCCCCGTTAATCAACCAGCAAACGCCGACCGCCCGCACCATGTCACCGCCTCATTCAGCGCAACTAGGGAGGGGGGCTACCAGCCTGAGAAGGCCAAGGCGGCCTGGCCATCTGCACCAGCTGCCTTCTCTCCTTCCCGTCCCACCTGCCTACAGACTGACTTGCCCGGCAGCAGGTGGACTTGGCTCCGACGACGAATGGAAACGACTCGCTTCTTTCCTGCGGCATCATTCCAGCCTTTGCTTGTTTGTTTTTTTGGCTTAACCGTGGCGAAGAGCAGGGCGGGAAACCGAATCGGTCATGCATGGGACTCTTCGACATTTGCATCATCTCAGCAGTAATCACGTGTTGGTAAAGTCTATTTGAATTGTCTTGTTGGTTCCCTTCGTCCACTGGCATAGGACCCCACGCCTGATGTGACGGACGAGTTGGATGTTACCAGACATGGACAAGGGAGGGAAGGGGGAGACTGGGGCCGGGGAAACCCAGTCACCTATTCTATCGAAGATTCAATATTCCTGACCTCACTATTACGCCTCGCCAATCGTCCTCGCTTCCGGATGAAGGCAGTGGAGGAGAGGATTGCACACATGATCCGGTGAGCAATAACAACAGTGAGCTACTGACTGGGTGCGGGTAGATCTGGAGCGGAAAAGCGGAAGAGGTGGCTGGGCACCTTCTCTGTTGGAAAGATTGCCGTGGAGGCGTCAAAGACACGGCGGCGGCGAGGAAGCAAAGGCCCGGCACACGACTCCCTCTGACCCCACAATTTTGATTTGTTCACTGCTCGTTGCTCGCGAGGGCACGTCCGAACAAGAGGGGCATGGAAGCCGCGTGGGCTGCTTTGGCTGACCCCGACACGACAGCACAGCAGCCAGTCAGCACGTGCGGGTTGAAACGAGCGGAGGTAACTGATGCGTCGATGTTGGGGGGTGTCTTGTTTCTTTGTATAGCAGAGGCTCGATATTGGTCCGACGAACGGCTGTCGTACAACCCCTCGAGAGACTGTGTCACGGCCGCTCCGCTCCAAGCCCTCTTGTGCGCCCTTGTCAAGTCCCGCTCCACTCACGGCATGCCAGCAAGCAGCAGCCCGTCAGACGTGGTGCGCGTGTGCGCCCCACGGGCTTATGTGTGAACGGGAATGCCAGCCGCCGCCAGCCATACGCAAGGCGTCGCCGCGTTGCACGAGCGCGAAAGCGCCGTGTCTCTTTTTTCTCTTGCTCCTCATTTCCCCTTCGTTCTGCTTGTGTTGAGCGCCTGGCCGGGCGGGCGAGTAGGGAGGGCGGTGGTTTTAGGCAATGCACCGCGAGAACGGCGGCGGATCGATGTGGAAATATCACGCGACCAATGCAGTCACCACCTCACGCCGCACTCCACCAGCGCCGGATGCATGTGGCGAGCACGCATCATGCTGGGCGGAAGAAGTCGACGGTTCGGCAGCCGGGGGGCGGGCGGCGCATGGCGATGTTTGTGCGAGGGCCGCCGGCTGAGGCGCCCGTCCGCGCTCGTGGGCTCGCGTCCCGGCGTGAAGGAGCCTCCGACGGGCTCTAGCAGAGATGAGGCAAGTGGCAGCAAGACGGGCTTCCCAGCCGATGCCTGCTCCCGTTGCCTTAGCCGCACATCGTTTTTCGAAAAGCGGGTAGCGAGCGGGAAGCAACCTTGCAAGAGGATAAGGCTGGCGGTGCGCAGAGGGGTGGGCGGCGGGGGTGCGAGTGTGTCAGGCGCTGCTTGCTTGCGTGCATGCAGCTTGGCTTCGGCCTGCGGGGTGACGCCTGCGCCCGGGCAGAAGCCGGTGTGTCATGCGAGTGAGGTTTGGCACTCCTGTTACACGGCAGTAGTGTGCTTCGCCGTCCACGACGGCCGGGCTGAAAGTTGAGGCGGCCGTTGGCGGCGGCGCGGAGAGCTGCGCGCGCGGTAGGCTAAGGTAGCAGTGCTCTGGCTGAAGAAAGACGCCGTGCTGAGTCGCAGCTAGCCTGCGGCGTGCTGTTGCGGGCCGCACCTCCTCCTGCCAGAGCTAGGACGTGCTGGTGATTCTCCAGCTCTACACTAACCGCCCGGCCGCACCAACGCTCGCCGGCGCGCACACCACCAGCTCCCCAGCCCCAGCACTACACCAACACCCGCGCCGTCGTGCGTGCCGCGCCCCGGGTACATAGCCTCCGCCCCAGCAGCGCGCAGGATTGCCGGCGCGGGCAAACGTGGGCGCTAGGGCGGCCGCGCCCGCTGCCGGCTGCCACATGGCTCTCCCCCAGCTAGCACTCGCTCCGCCGTCAGCCCTACACCTAGCGAGAGCCGCGAGAACGGCGCGCGGAGCACACAGCTAGCTGGGATTAGGACCGGAAGATCGCCTGTCAGATCCTGCGCCATGCTCCCTGGTTCCTTGCGGCAATCCCGCCAGCCATGCCTCGAGTGATCTGCCGCTACGGCAAGCCAGCGCCGCCGAACCATCTCCAAGCCTTGCTCGATGATTGCGCTCTGCAGCTGAGGGGCCGGGGCCACGGGCCTGCTGCGCTCCCACTCCTCGCCGAAGCCATGTCGTTCCCAACCCACCGGGTCCATTGGGGATGCCTTGGTCAGCAGAAGCCTAACGGTTCGAGGAAAGGCGCATGGAGACTCTGCCACCGCCAAACAGGCCCGCTGCGTGCCAGTGCGCCGCCTGCAGGCAGGCCGCCTTGCGAGCCAGGCCGTTCTGCAGAGGCGACGGTGTTGTTGGCCTTTCGGAAGTAGACCACCGAGTGCGGATTTACGGACCATCGGCGTTCCTCCACGCGCCGCCGCCGCGCGCGCGTGCGCACGTGATCGTTCATCCCCGAAAAAATATTCGACTCGGCCGGGGTCGCACTGTCGCATTGACGTCTGCCGGCCGCAACGCGGCATCCAACCATCCATCCCAACGCCCGTCTCTCTCCACAACCCTCCCCAATGCAGATGCTGAGCTGTCACGCCTGCCTCTGGCACTGTCTGCGCGCCGTCACTCACCGCGCACCACTCCCGCCCCCGAATGCCCTCATCCGCCGCGCCCAAACCCAGCGACCACCGAGCCGAGCACTAGCACTCGCGCTGCAACGCCGCCGTGACTACGCAACCGCAGCGGACCGCCAACCCGACGCCCTTGACGAGCACTTTGAGAAGGCAGGTGCTGCCAAAGCATATCAGCGAAGGGATTCCCGCAGCAGCCCTTTCAGGGAGCGACAGAAAGACCTATACCATGAGTCGAAGTTTCGGCAGGACATACGTGACGACATGAGGAAAAGCATAGTTGATCCGGGCCACTATGAGCTGTCTTCTACCGTGAAAAGGAGGCTGAAGATGGAGCTCGAATGGACAGGTGGGGATCCGCTCAGGCTTGCCGACACTGTCCAGAAAAGGCTGTCGAAGGGCGATATCGAGCCGGTCTTGGACTTGGTGCGCTTCGCAAGCAACTCAATGGACTGTGTTGTGAGCTGGAACCACATCATAGACCATTTCATGAACCTTGGTCGCCCTAGCCACGCACTTAAGATTTACAACGAGGTGCGACTGTCCTTCCCCAATCTAAGCCACTTGCTGACCCAGTATCCTCCCTCCAGATGAAGAAGCGGGCGCAGAAGCCCGACTCCTATACCTACCTAATCGTGCTACGAGGTCTCGGAAACCACGCACACTCACCCTCCAGCCTCGGAAGCGCACTTTCTGTATACCACTCCATGTCTGCGCCGAATTCGCGGGTCCCGCCATCAACAATGCATACAAATGCGACGCTACGAGTGTGCTCGAGAGCCAACGACATGGATGCCTTGTGGGGTATCGCAGCCAAGTTGCCCGAGAAGGGGCCAGGTGCTGCTGATGCCATCACGTACACTACGATCCTTGGGGCCATCAGGCAGGATGCGCTTTTAGCGGTCCACGCGATGTCGGCGGATCAGATTGCGCAAAAGCGAGAGGAGGGCATAGTGGATGGAAGGAGATTATGGGAAGACATAGTTACCAAATGGCGCTCTGGAGACATCATCATCGATGAAAATCTAGTGTGCACCATGGGACAGCTGCTTCTGATTGGACAGCGTCCGAGGGACTGGGACGATATCCTGTCTCTATTTGAGCAGACTATGGATATTCCCCGGCTTGCAAGGCACCTAGGTGATGACCGAAAGGCACCTAAGTGGCTTCCCGACACGCCCCGGGCCATGCGGGAAGAGGATTCGGCCAAGATTGATCCGGCGGATCACACGCGTCGTGGCGGAGAATTTGACCCCGTCGAGCTCGGGAAAACAGTCGGACGTGGTCGGCGCAACATGGCTTACGCAAAGCCGGGCAACCATTCCCTCTCTCTCATCTTGGAATCTTGCCTAAAAACGAATGCGAGAAAGGCGGCGGAGGACTACTGGCACCTTCTCACCGGCCCAGATAGCTGGGGCATTGTGCCAGACGAGGCCAACTTGCACATGTTCCTGCGCATCCTCCGCCAAACACGCTCATCCGCGGCGGTCGTCGAGTTCCTCAGAAGCGAGTTCGGTACTCGTATGGGCGTCAAGAAGCCGAAGACGTTCAGGATGGCAATGAGCACTTGCGTTAGGGACAAGAACAACCCCAATGTCTTCGACCATGCCAACGTCATTTTGGACATGATGCTCACCACCCTCGTCGATCTGGATTTGCGCACTTTGGCGATGTACACGAATCTTTTGACGTCCCTGTCCCGGAGCGAGCAAGTTCAGAGCGGCCTTGAGCGACTGGTTCCTCATCTGGTGAACGTGAAGAGCATGCTCAACTACGGTAAGGATGACGGGCGCCAGCCACTTGGGCCGATGGATCGGGAAGCGGGTCTTGAGTTTCTCTCCGGGATTGTATCATGTTACGATCGTGCGATGGAGCAGAAAGACATCCCCCAGCAAGACTACGCGGCTCTCAAGGCCAGGAAGGCCAAGGTAACGGCTTTCATTACGAGGGCGGCGAATAAAGAGAAGAAGAAGAAGTTGGGTACGGGAAGCAGGCATCCGGAAAGCAACCAAGCGCGTCGGTCCCAGCTGGCACAGGGACAAAAGGAGGACAGCATGGGCCAATCCAATGAAGAAGACGGGGGTGAGCCGGAGCGTATGGAGGAGAGATATACGTTTGAAAGATGATGTAATCCGTTGTTGGTGTGGCTGTGGTAGAGGTCTAGAAATAGCGGCGTCGAGCGCAGCCTGGATGCATTCGCCTCGATCCTAGGGCGTTGACTTGCAACTGCTGAAGCGAGTACTTCAGCGTCGAGCACCTGCAATCCCCTGACTACATGGTGCTCGAATGATGGGTGCTGATCAGTTCAGGAAAGAACGAGCTTGGTCTCTAGAAGTGGCACTGGCTCTCCCTTTTCTCGAGGACATATTGAGGAGGCGTCCTGTCCCTTTTTTTGGGAATCCAATATGGAGGCGGAGTTAGATCGCTACGCTCGGAGATTGGATCGAAGCATGGTCGTTGGCGTGCATTCTTTGCAAGCTGGTTGCGTTGAGGCTGGCAGGAGGCTTGACGGACAAGGCAGCCAGGCACAAACGGCGTCGGTCAAGCAAGCATTCCGCCGCTGGGAAGGCTGTGGTTGAGGCGTCGGAAGCACGTGGGCGACAGGCGACAGGCGCGTGGAGCGTGGACGGGCCCCGCGCGCGTGGCGGCCGAGCGTCGGACCCTGGCCCAAGTCAGTTGGAGCTTGTGCACCCCGTTCGTCTGAGTCGCGTCTTCATTTAAGCTTCCACGCGCGCGACTCACCTCACCCAAGCTTCTCACCCTCCAACCCTCCACAGGCTTCAAGCCCCCTCATCCTCCTTCTGCTGCCTTCTTCATTCCATCCCGCCTGCACCAGCTTCAATTCACCATGTCCGCACCGATCGACGAGAAGAAGGTCGCGGCCGAGACGGCGCCCGACGCGAACGCCGAGCCCGCTCTCACTGAGCAACCTGTTGGCGCGACCGCATCTACCGCGTCCGAGGTGCCCGCCGCTTCCACCACCGAAGAGGACGCGAAGCCCGAGCCCGCCGCGGCCCCTGCTACCGCCGCGGATGCCACTACTGAGGCTGAGGCTAGCAAGACGGAGGAGGCCGAGAAGCCCGAGGTGCCTGCCAAGGATCAGGCTCCTGCCGCCACTGAGGGCCCGGTGTGGCCTCACCTTGCCGAGCAACATCCCATAAACCTGCTTCTGGCTGCTCTTCCCGAGCTCATCACCGAAGCCAGTGGACACAGCGAGGTTTACGGCATCAACCTCGATCCAGCTGGACCCTTCCATACCAAGCTTATCCTGCAGAAGTTTCTCCGTGCAAACGCCAATGACATTGGCAAGGCGAAGAGCCAACTCGGTGAGACTCTGAAATGGCGGAATACTTTCAAGCCGCTTGCCGCACTTGAAGAGACCTTCACCAAGGATCGGTACGAGGGTTTGGGATATGTCATCGAGGCCGAGGGAGTCCCCGGCAGCCCCAACAAGAAGGACATCATCACCTTCAACATCTATGGCGCCGTGAAGGATAACAAAGCTACCTTCGGCGACGTTGAGGCGTAAGTAATTTTGCACAACCTAAGGCTCACATTTGCTCCACTGATGGGCTTGACATAGTGAGGCGGCTTTCTTTGGTCACAAGTCTGAGATGCGCGAGAAGCTGCCGGAACTCGCGCGCAAGCTCTTGCCGGCCAAGGAGCCGCTCCCCGCTGAGCAAGTCTGGCAGGGGGTTGTCTGCCAGGAGATATGATCCCTCTCCGCGCCGTACAGACATTGCTAACTTATTCCCCACAACAGGTTCTTGCGCTGGCGCGTCGCGCTGATGGAGCTGGGCATCAAGAAGCTCAACCTGGCCAGTGCCACCGAGCCGATTCCTGACTACGGTGCCGGTCCCGATCCGTATCAGGGCATCCAGGTCCATGACTACCTCAGCGTCTCGTTCATCCGTCAGGACCCCAACGTCAAGGCGGCGTCCCGTCGTACCATTGACCTCTTCTCCAAGGTCTACCCGGAGACCTTGAGCCGCAAATTCTTTGTGAACGTCCCCGCCATCATGGGCTGGATGTTCCAGGCCTTCAAGCTCATTCTCTCCAAGGAGACGATCAGGAAGTTCACCGTCCTCGCTTATGGCAACCAGCTTGCCGGTGAGCTTGGTACCAACGTGCCAGAGGCCTACGGCGGCAAGACCGGCGGCCTCGAGACCATCGGCGAGCAGACCAAGTTCTAGAAAAACTAACATGTTGCTGGATTGCGTTCTTCTTCACCCACCCACTATTTTCAGTCACAACCATCGAGCACCACTACTGGGAATGCGATGATTCGGGGTTTCAAGCATTCGGCGTTGCTCAGGCCGGAATGATTCCATTTTTTCTTTTCCTGTTTTCGCCTGATACCATGGGAGATTTGCGATCAGATGGATTATCATCCTTCTCCACTCCGCTTCTGTTTTCTGCTTTTTCTTTTGTGGGAGGGCAAGTCCTCACTACATATAATGCGTGAGAGGAAGACTTCATTCGGGGTGTGGGTTTTTCCCGAAGATTAATAGCTGTTAGCTGTAGAGCAAGTGAGACAAGGAGGTATAATAGAACGCTTTATTCGCGTCAAATGAGAGTGTCGTGTTCTCCACTACGAGGTGGTCCACGTAGTATTGCAATACTTTGCAAACTGATCCTTGTCACCCTTCCACGACGTGTCAATGTATTCCAGCTGCCACCCACACGCCTTCATGTATTATCCCTTTCATTCACCATTCACAGGCGCACACTACGTGTCCGATCCGCTCTGACATATACACCTAGACCTGAAAGAATGAGGGTACAGTGCTCAGCAGGACCATGAATGCGCCTTCCCTCCATAAAAGGTCTTCAACGTCGACTGCGACCTTCGCCTCTTCCACACCATCAAGAAGCCGACTTACAAATTTCGAAACCATATTTCGTAACCCGGTTAGTAAAACCAAACACCAAAGTACTTACATACGCACTTGATCGCAAATACCTACACTAAATCTGACGCAGACCAGGGCATAAACACATCGATATAACTACCGAACAAGGAAACACACACACATACAGCCTAAAAGGAAAAAAATATAAATGAAGACGGAGGATAAAATATGGATCCCCTTCGCCGTGATCGGCGGGCTGGTTCTTTTCGGCGTCTGGGTCATAAAAACCATAGATGCTTTTAGAATGTGGACGGATCCAAGACGATTGGAAACTTTGGAGGAATTGCGCAAGGAAGAGCGGGAGAGGGCTGAGGCTCGTGCTGCTCGTGCTGCTGGGACTGAGGCTGGGGCCACTAGTACCGTCACTACAACTACTAGTGGTGGTGGTGGTAGTGGGCAGACTCGCGCATTCAAGCGAGCGGGCGAGTTGGAGGAAGGGAGGAGCGGAGAGGATCGGAGCGCGGTGGAGTTGGATGTGCTGGGCCGAGGTGATGCGGTTGCAAGAGAAGAGGGGAAGACCGTGAGGTTTAAAACATAGCGACAGGCGAGCCCCCCCACTGAAAGAATTTCCATTGTGCTTTGTCAAGGGTGCAGTTCGATCCTCTAGGTAGTTGACAGAGCAGCGTCATAGCACCAAGCCATCGTACCACCGGGCAGCGACCGTTACAGAAACGCATCCCAAGCCAAGCCTCCAACAAACTGCAAGTGACTGCCTGGTCCGGTTGTACAAGACCGGAACATTGTCGTCGGTTGGTTCGCCCTCTGCCGCGCCGTTCAGAAAGGAAAAGTTGCATATGGAATTCAGTCAGTTTGGGATATCAATGTCGGGTGCCTGCGCGGGCCAGCGCGAGAACAATGGGCTGATCCCAACATCAAGAACGAACGCGATCCCGTAAGCCTCGAATGTTCCACCCTGTTTCTTGTCCATCCTGTTCGTATTGCAACCGTCGATTATCTTGCGGTAGACCTTTCCGCAAACGTGCTCGTCGACCCTGTAGAGCTTTGTCGCCTCGGTCACATCGATCTTGAATTTTATGATAATCCACCACCAACCCCAGTCGAGGGAGATCTCGAACTGTAGGGGGTTATCATGATCTATTACGAAGTTGTGATAACCGGCGCAAAAGTATTCGATGGCTTCGACGGGGTAGCGGCGCGTGGCAGTTTGGCCTTCGTTTTTGCATCTGAGGACCTGGAGAGGGTCGTCCGAGGCGAGATTGATTTGTATCTCTTGTTTGGCTTGTACGGCTTGTTCGACCTGTACGGCTTGTTGGGCTTGTTCGGCGTGTTTGACTTGTTCGGCGTGTTCGGCTTGTACGGCGTGTTCGGCTTGTTGGAGGGGGGCTGGGCTGGCTGCTGCATAGGGGATGAGAAGCAGGGCGCCCAAGCCCTTGAGAAGGGTGAGGGGGCGCATGTTGGGCTGTGGTGGAAGGATTCCCGACGTTGCTTCTTACCACGAAGTAAAAAACTTGCGCAAGGGAAAAGACGAGTTCTTATACTCCCTGTTGCCAGATTTGGTACGTGTGCAATCAGTGATCCTTGGAAATGGGGGAGATTTTTTTTCTTCCAAAAACCACGGAACTGCTGGACCCTCATCCCATTACTGGTACCGATGATTCACCAGGGACGTGGGGCGGCGTACATGCAGCACGTAGAAGGCCCAACAAAGACACGCGTCCCTTTTTTTTCTTTTTTCTTTTCTTGTTTTTGGTATGTTCCAGTGGTTGCTCTTCGTCACGGGAAAAATAACGTAACCGCACTAAACTCCTACGTAGGGAGATTTCATCTTCCTTTACGAGGCCCAAACAAATTCACTCATCTGAAACTCACTCACTGTGATAGAACAAAAGAACAGTCTTGCTACAGTTTACGCTTCTCAACACAAGCAAGTGCCTCCTTGCCTTCTGATCAGATCGAAACTCCAAAGCCCAGACTAGCAATGCGAAAGAGCAGCAAACCAACCCTCCCTCTCTACCATGATGCAGCCCCCATCCCAAGACAATACCCATTTCATTACCTCATCCGTAAGGAAATTAACAAACCAATCAATCTAAGCCAACGGAAGCGACCAGCACCAACCGCCATTCAGCTAACGCGGGTATCATAAGAGTCACACCTATCCCATCTCTTCACTGCGCACCTCCTCCTCCTCTTGTGCGGCTCTACAGCTCCCTCCCCTTCCCCTCTCCACTGCCATTCAGCCCCTCATCCGCCCCTTCCGGCAACGGCACCGTCTTCGGGTCCGGCAGGTTCAACACGGACGGCAAATCGACCACCCTCGGATCGCTACCAACCGGCTGTTCGTGGATCGTGAGTGGCGGCTCGTAACCGCCGCCATCGTCGTTTCCCCCGGATGGACCCCGACTCGAGTGCATAGAGTCCGACGGTCCGGCGGCGGCACCCTCGTCGCCGGATCCGGGCGGCTTGGTGCCGGGAACGAGCACGATCTTGGGCTCGACGCTAATGTCCGACTGCGAGGACTGAGCGCTGGCGGCTTCGCGCTCGAGGCGGACCTCGCGGCCGCGCTTGTGGCAGTAATAGAAAACGAAGAGGAGGACTGCAGACAACACGGTTAGCGGCCCGCCTCGTTAGAGTGATGGGACGAAGAAGACGGGAACGAAGGGCGGAAAGGATGTAGTTGGAACACTCACTGAATACGGCCAAGCTCATCAAGACGTTTGTCCCCGTCACGACTGCCGGGAAGCGCAACTTCAAGAAGTTGAGGATGGTCCGGAGCATGGTGGCGATGGCGCCCTGCTCAGTTACGAGCTTCTTCAGCGGCGGGTACTTCTTCGCGTACTTGTACCCCTGCTTCGCGTACTTCTGGCTCTTGCCACCGGACTTGCCGCCGTCCTGCTGTGCGCTCTGGGCATACAAATGGCTGTCGGGCTTCTCTGCGGCGGCGGCCATGAGCTCTGGGGCCAAGGCTGCCGTGACCTTGGTGGGAAGCTGCTTGATGAGCGTCTGCAGGAAGGGCGGCAGCGAGCCGTACATCTTGTCGAGCTGCTTCTCCGAGTCCTTGAGCAGGCGCTCCAGGTCGTTGTAGGCGTGCGGCGCGCCGTTGACCAGGTCCTTGAGCACAAACTTGAACTTCTCCAGCAGCTCCTGCGACTCCTTGCTGAAGCTGAAGACGCGGTTGTTGACGGCGGCCAGGTTGAGCTGGTCCAGCACGTCCGCCAAGTCTTGCTTCTCCTTGGCCGCTTCCGCCTCGAGGTCGACGGTGCCGTCGGCGTTGAGCTCCACGCCTTTGCCATTGCGGACCGTCTCGGCGGCTGCGGCCAGCGTGTCGGCAGCATGGCTGGTGTCCGTCTTGGACTGGCGCATGCTCTGGGAGTGTTCGCGTTAGTCAAGCTTTGGAGGTGGGCCTGCGTATGTCTTACCTTTGCGCGCCTGGGGATATCAGGAACCCATGACCAGTAGTTCTTCCTCTTCTTGTCGTCCGTGACGGGCGGCGACTGTGGCAGAGGAACCTGGTCGGCGCCGTCCATCAGCGCCGTCTGCGCATCCTTGGCCTTTGTCTGCGTCTGCGTCTGGGCGGCGGCGTGGTCGTGGTCGGGGAGGATGGGAGCTGTGACAGCCTTCGGTCGTGCGGGCAGCGGCGGGGGAGTTTCTTCCTCCTCTTCACCCTGCGAGGTTATCCTCTCCAGGAAGGCTTCCTCCTCGGCATTCAGAATGGGCGACTTGGGCTCGGTGTCGCCCTGGGCTTCGGCAGCAGCCTGGGCGGCGGCGGCGCGCTCCTCGACCTTCTTGTCGCGATTGCTCTTGAACTTCTTGATTGCAAAGTATTCTAGCATGGTTGCGAGGTCAACGGGTCGATGGGTGAGAAGGGTGGTGGGTTTGGGTTCGGTGAAGCTAGGAAGGCGGGGGTTGTTGTTCCATTAGGTGTAGGCATGCGGTTGCGGGAGCTTGACGTAGGGTATGCGAAACGTGCTACGCTGCCAGGCTCTGCGACAGGCAAATAATGCATGCATGTGACGGCGGGCCTATCAAGTCGCGGCGCCATGACGATCGAGCGCATGCATGGCGGCGACTGCTGCTTGTGGCGCCAGCGGGGGCGAGATCTTGGTCTCTCTTGTCCCGCTTGCGTCATCGTGTGCACAGCCCGCTCGCCTCTTTCAACAACACCATCACCGCCACAACATCCATGTGTACGTCTGTATACGCCGCGCTAAAAAACAACAGGTACTCTACCAAGCCTCCCACTTCTGCCCGCCCATGGCCACCAGCCGGTTGAACAGCTCGTCCCTCAACGGCAGCGCCGTGACCTTCCACACGGCGCCCGTCTTGTCCGTGATCTCCAGCCCATCTGCCACCTCCCTGTTCATCGCCCAGCCGACGACCAGCTTCGTCTTCCACCCATAGCCGCCAATCTTCTTCAGCTCCCTAATCTCCGCCACCGGCACGCTCCACGCCGGGTGAATGCCGTCCTCGGCGCCCTTGCCGCCTTCGCTCTCGCTGCTCCCCTCCATCCTCGCCTGCTGCCTGTCCACCTTCTTCTCCTCGGTGCTGAAGGCCACGCACGGGATCGTCGCCTTGGTCGTGATGTACACGGCGCCCCTCCTGCCATGACACCTCCCCTTGAAGCTGATGGGCCCGCTCTTCCTCTCGTCCTCGCTCCTCCTCGCCGCGACGCCGAGGCGGTCCTTGGCCTTGTCCGACCCGGACTTGGCCTTGACCTTGTCGGCGCCGATGGCCGTCTCGACGACGCCCTTGGTGGTGCCGCGGAAGAAGTTGACGAGGCGCGACCCCTTGCGGCCGTGCGCCTTGCCCTTGGCCGCGTCGATGTCGGCCCCCGCCGTCTCGTGCGCGACCGACTCGTCGTGCTGCGCGATGGCCGCGTC
Organism: Diplodia seriata; assembly: GCF_021436955.1. Taxonomy (NCBI): domain Eukaryota; kingdom Fungi; phylum Ascomycota; class Dothideomycetes; order Botryosphaeriales; family Botryosphaeriaceae; genus Diplodia; species Diplodia seriata. Next base: position 461,539 of record NW_027117308.1, on the reverse strand, counting down.
GAGCTCCGCCTCGGTCGCGTTGAGCGGCGGGTCGCCGCCCGTCGAGCGCAGCTGCTCGTCCGTGACGGCGGCGGGCGCGTCGGCCGGAGGGGTTGCGGCTGACGGCGGCGGCGGAAGCGGCGCCTTGTTGGCCTCGCCGATGCGGAGCAGCGTGAGCGTCAGCTGGGCGTTGGTCGGCACGCCCTTGAGCAGTGTGTTGCGGATCTCGAGCAGCTTCTGCCAGTGCGGGAAGGTGCGGTTGAGCCAGGTCAGCCCGCGCGAGATGATGGGGTCGCCGAAGAATCCGAAGCCCGCGCCGAAGGCGATGCCCTTGACGAACATGTACGACGTGACGAACAAGGACAGCAAAAGGAGCGGCGCCACGACCGCTGCGAGGCGGAGACGATACGTGTTGCGGGGGAAGGGCGGCGTTGGGGAGAGGGCGCTGCGAGAGATGGTCAGTGACTTGGGGTGAGAAGCGGGTTCATGTCGCCGTACTTTCCAAACCTCTCCCACGTATCCGTCACTTCTGCGAGCCCATGCATGACGGGCCTCATCTTCGACCACATGGCCGTCTCCATGGGCACCTTCGTCTTGTCGTGCTTGGCCGACGGCTTCTCTCCACTGGCCGCGTCCTTTGCATTGGCAACTCCCATGGCGAGCGCGGTGGGGTCTGGCGCCGTGTCTTGAGCCGCACTGCCGTCGGAAGGCGGCTCCGCTTGGGGATGCTTGCCGGCGACACTGCTGAGGGTGACGGAGGCGAGACCGTTGACGAAGTTGCTCGCCTCCTGCTCGACCGCCTCGCCCTTGTGGTTCTCGGGCGCGCCGGTCGCGCTGTCGTGGCTGCCCAGAACGCCCGCCTTCGGTTTCTGGACGCCGCCCGTCTTTGAGTCTACCAGGGCGATTGGCGCCGGCGGGAACAGGATGTCTCGCGACGGAGGGTACGCAATCAGAGCTACGACGGTGGCAGTGAAGAGTGGGACCAGGAAGTCGAAAACCCAAGCGATGAAGTAGGCCTGGGGATCGGTTTAGTGGGATTCCACCGAGGAAGCTTTGCCGCCACACTTACAGTGCAAAACCACGCCGTCCTCCTCGTCTCTCTCCAGCTCCTGAGCCGCGCAACCTGCTTGGCCGCACCCAGCATGCCAATAATCTGCCGCGATCAGCACGAAGCTCCAAAACACAAGCGGGCGGGGGGCGGGCATCCACCTACCACCGTCATATACAACCTCTCGACATTCGCCCTCAACTTGTCCGGGCTAAACTCCTCCTCTTCCGCAATGTTCAAGTCCAGGTTCCCCGGCACCGGCCGGTCGTACTGCTTGACGTGGTAGATCTGCTTGTTGAACCGGCGCACCAGCAGCCACAGCTCGTCGTTGTCCATGCCGCCCACGAGCGGCTCCACAATCTCCTGCTTCGGCTCGTGCCACCCCAGGTTGACCACCTCGGCGTCGTGCTCGCGCTGCGCCGCGCCCTTGTTGATCATCGCCTCGCCGCCGCCATCGACGGCCGAGACTGCTGCTTCCGGCTCGGCGTCGCCCGCCATGGCGAGCGCGTGCGAGAGCGTCGGCTCGTCGCGCAGCGTCGGCGCCGCCGGCTCTTCCTTGGTGGGGTCCGTCGTTGCCGTCGTGTCCGAGGGGACGGGGATGGGCAGGAGGTCTTTGTAGACCGCGCCCGGTCTGTTGTTCGCCATGCCGAAAGGCGCAATATAAGGGAGGGGGCGTGGTGTGAGGGCCGTATGGATGTCGGGAACTCGGGATCGTGGTGAGCAGGGAAAGGAATAGGAGATCGCGAACGGCACCAATGCGCCTAGAGAACGGTGTCTTCGTGTGCGTGGAGGCGGGGAGAGGGGAGACAAAAGCAGGTAATTGATTGTATCACGACAGGGACAGCGCGCGCCTTTTCTCCAGTCCTCGGCGGCCAACGCACCTGCCCCTCCCTTTTCCTTTTTCCTTGGACATAATTGCGCAATGATGCCGTAGTCCCCGGCCTAGCCGGGAACACGCGACAACCTTATGCTCAATAAGGCAGTGACAGGTGCTCGATGGGGTTGCCATGGGATGCAATGGCTTGCGCGCGTCCCCATGATGACGTACGCGGCTGCAACACAAGCGCCATTAGCACGCCCCCTTCACGGCAAGAAGCGGCGGGTGCGAAGAGGACTAGCGCCCGTTCTCCAGCGGAGACGCGTGGAGAGGCGAGGAGAGCAGGTGCTGAAAGCCGATTGCGGTGCTCGCAATCCGATCTGGTACGTGATGCACGTCGGGATGCGCGGCTGGATACGGTAAGTATGATGTCGACAAGCCTCTGATCGACGCGGCTATCCCGGTCGCCAATCGCTCAGCGCCCCCATCAAGGCACGGACTACCCTGCCGTCATCGCTGAGATGCAGAGCCCAGCCTCAAAGGATGACGATGCTACGCAAACGAGAGGAACAAGCGTCTTATCGCGTATACTACTCTAAAATTACGTCCATGGTGCCTCCCTCCAAAGCCCTTTCTTTGCCTCCTGTTTCTTTCAGAAAAGACGAACGCCACAAACGCCTCCCTTGCAATGATTCGTTAGATGTTAGGAGAGAGCAGATCATATTTCACGCATGCTTCCACCTGCAGAGTCTTAGTATCAAAGATAGGCAACAAAGAAGGGCTGGCTGCACTTACACTTCCTACCGAAGCCCGCAGCCAACTGCGAGCCTCCAATCCAACCCAAACCTTGAGCATGGAGAAATCCGCATTGCGGACCATACCTCTGCCGCTCTGGGTACCCAGTTGACGCAGGATAGGCAATGCCCTACAACGTCGTTAGTATGGTGACGTTCCTTCACACTTGCACCCCGAGCTTACCCAGCGAAAAGATCCATGTCCGGATCCAGCTGCCTGCCAATGCCCTCGAGCAACAGTATACTCAGGACGACGTTGACGAAATCGCCCTCGAGCCTGACGTGGTGATTCCTGACCATGGACAAGACCTCGTTCAAAATGTCGCCGATTTTGATGTTGCCAAGAGCAAAAGTGCGGCTCTTCACGCCCAACACCAAATGCTGCATTCTTAGGGCGAAAACCTCCTTGTCGATGACAGCCTCTGGCTGCCTGCATCTCTCAACCATCAAATGACCCGACTTGTAACCGTCGAACTCGGCCACTGCCTTGAAAAGGTCCAGGAAGTTCGCACGGTTCTTCTCGTTCAGCTCGGTAACGAGGCCGGTGTCGATGAAGATGAGTTGAGGCCGGTACCCTTCATTATCAATGCGTTGGAGTTCCGCGTCCCACTCTCTCCGCTGGCCCTTTAGCGGCCTCAGGCGCTGGAGCACTTCCTCGGTCACGTCGGTTGAATTGTTGACAGCTTCAGGTGTCTTCTTGGTCTTGAAGTGGGGAATGTCCGGCGTCTCCGGCTTGTAGAAGCGGACCATGATGTTACCGGGGTGCAGATCGGCGTGGATGAAATTGTCGATTAAGACCATGTGCAAGAAGGCGTTCAATCCCTCATCCGCAATTTCCTTCCGATACACTCCACCACCGTTCTGCAGAAGATCCTCGAGAGCAATGCCGTGAGCAAACTCCTCGACAAGTACTTGCCGCGTCGTGTACTCATTGTAAGGGAAAGGGAACCACGCAGTGGTCCGGTCCTTGAAGTTCCGACGGAAAATGGTCAAGTTTGCGCCTTCTATCCTGAGGTCTAGTTGTAGTCTCATCATCTCGGAAAACTGCTTTACTTCATCCGGGAACGAAAGCCACTCCATGGTAGGTATCGCGTTGATTACGTGGGCAAAGAACGACATTATACGCAGATCTCTCCGGACCACCTTTTCTATGTGCGGGTGTAGGACCTTGACGGCCACGTACGTTGAAGGGATGCGATGCGGTGTGCTTTTCAGCGTCGCGCCGACGTTCTTCTTCAGAACCTGCCGGAGGTTTTGAGGCCCATCAACGTCCGACGCAACGGGCGCAGTGAGATCCCGCTTCAGTTTGGCCTTGTAGACCTGAGCGATGGCGCCAACGCCAAGCGGCTTTTCGTCGAACTCGTCGAATATGTCGTCGAATTTGCGTCCGTCAAACGCCCTCGACACGATGCGTTTGGTATCATGTAGGGAATGTGCCGGCGCGTTGGAATGGAGAGACGACAGATACTTGCACAATTCGGTAGGGAAGATGTCCGTCCGCGACGCTGCCCATTGGCCGAGCTGAGAAACAGTGAAGTCAGTACAACGCACTCCGGGCAGTCGATGCCGTTTCCTAAACCTACTTTTATGAATGCCGCCCCCGCCCTTTCCATACTCCTAACAAGAAAGGCGTACCACCACAGCGTACCACGTCTCTCATTATCCCGATCGGCCACCCGATTCCCAATCCATATAGCCGGCACAGTCATCATGACCGGCACAAAGATGATGACCAGGTGTACGAAGCGCAGGCCGGTCGCCAGCGGCTCCCAAACGTAGTTCTCGAAGAAGAAGTAGATGCCCTTGCGGAAGCCCTTGGAGTTCTCGATGACCTTGGGGACCTGGCTCCGCAGCTCGGCCCTGGATGCCTCGAGCATGAGCTGCTCGCCGGTGCGCTCATCTTCGTCGTTGCTCTGCTGTGACAGGGCGACGAAGGCGGCAGGGCTGAGGGCGGTGCTGGCGAAGAGCAAGGTGCGGCCGCCGAAACGCGGGCGGGGAGGGGTGCGTGCCAAGGAAGTATATATCCGACCCGTCGACCGAGAGGAGAAGGCGTTGCGTGCGGACTGCGGGATGCTAGCTCTTGCGAAGGCGGAGCGCGCGGCGGCGCACTGGCCGGCGCGGAGGTGCGGGCGGAGGCATTGGCGGCCGAGGAGGAGGACCGTCCTCATAGTATCAAGGGGACGGCGTGAGGAAGGGGAACTGGCTATGAACGGGCGGTAGCCATGGAGATTGGCGGTGGGAGTGGTGTGGTAGAGGAAGAAGCGGGTGTTGCCTCGAAGGGAAGGAGACGAGTCCCGCCCCGATGCACACCGGATGACGTCGCGATTGTTTAGCCCGGCCGCGCCCGCGCTTCTCCGGGTAGCTGCCTAGCGGATGTCGCCGCATGTCATGATGCATTTCATTCTCATAGACTAACTGTACACGCACACCGTTCATTCTCAAATCGCTGTCACATAGACGCCCGCCAACCCCAGACCCCAGTCTGCCGTCTTCCATCTAGACACGTCCGGCTCCTCATGCCGTCACAAAGCCTTCGAATCCATTGTCCAGCGCCTTGCGACACTCCTGCGTGTACAGCGGGATGCCGCCGGCGTAGCTCAGCTGCTCCCTCACCTTTCCGGGGATGTTCCCACCCATGTACCAGCTGTCGACGTTATGGAAGAGCGTGGCCTTGCTGATCTTCTCGACCTTGTCGTGCCACTCCTGCTCGCTGGTCGTCGTCGGGTCGATGTAGCTGATGCCCTCCCTGCGCATCTTGGCCATGGCGTCGAGGATCCAGTCGGCCTGGCACTCGACGCAGCTGGGGCCGTTGCTGAATGCCGTCGGGCCCTGCGCGCCGTACAGGAAGAACATGTTGGGGAAGCCCGAGAGCGTCATGCCCAGGTGGCTGAAGGTGCCGTTCTTCCACTTGTCGTTCAGGTCCACGCCGTTGACGTCCTTGAGGCCCATGGTCTTCATGCCGCCCGTGACCGAGTCGAAGCCGGTCGCCAGCGCGATGACATCGAACTCACGCTCGGTGCCATCCGCCGTCCTGATGCCCTTCTCCGTGACCTCGACGATGGGCGTCTTCTTGACGTCGACCATGTCGTTCTCCGGCCGGTCCATCATCTCATAGAAGTTTTGCTCGAGCGACGGCCGCTTGGTTCCCCAAGGATGCGGCTTCTCGAGTGGCGCGAGCATGTCACGCTTGACGGGGTCGGTGATGCGCGCGCGCGTCTTCTTGACCCAGAAGTTGTATGCCTCATCGTTGGCCCGCTCATCGAACAGCATGTCCTTGTAGGTGCCGAGCCAGAAGAAGAAGCCGCCCTTGCGCCAGAGCTCCTCGAAGAAAGCCTCGCGCTGTTCGGGCGTGTCATCCAAGGTGTTGCGGTCGATGAAGTCCATGGGGAACCCGGAGAAGGTCGTCATGCGGTATCTGTAGATCTCAGGGTAGTTCTTCTTCTGTGCCTCCTGCTCCTCCTTGGTCAACTTCTGCTGGCGCATTGGCAAGCAGAGGTTGGGGGTGCGCTGGAACACGGTGACGGACTTGGCTGTCTTTGCCGTCTCCTGTGCGATCTGGATTCCGGTAGAGCCCGTGCCGACGACTGCTATCCTCTTCCCAGTCACATCAACGCCCTCGGTGGGCCAAAACGACGAGTGGTGCATGACGCCTTTGAACTTTTCAAGACCGGGCCAGTCAGGGAAATGGCGCTTCGCAGCAAACCCTGTGGCGCAGATGAAGAACTTCGAGTATGCGGTTCGGCCATCTTCTGTCTTCACAACCCATCTTTGCGATGGCTTCTCAAACTGTGCATGGACGACCTTCGAATCGAAGGCGACATCCTTCTTGATGTCGAGCTGTTGATCGACGAACTTGAAGTACTCGCGCAGTTCATTGTAGTCTGGATATTTCTCCGTCCAATTCCAATTCTACACAATCGGTCAGCCATATGATACTTGTGATTGACACTGGCTTAATACGAACCTTCCAGAGCTTATCGATGCTGTATTCGTACACTGGAACCATCGAGTCGACACGCGCGCCGGGGTAGCAATTCCAGTGCCTGTTGCTCGCCAATTAGAATTGAACCATCGGGACAATTGGGACCGAGATGGGGCGGCTTACCAGATGCCGCCAAGGTCTTTGCCCGCCTCGAGGATCTTGACCTTCAGACCATACTCGTCGCGGAGCTTGTGTAATAGGTAGACCCCGCCGAATCCGGCACCGACGATCAGGACGTCGACATCGAGGTCATCCGTATGATCGTTGGTCTGCGCAGCCCCAGTCGGCTGTTCCGAGCTAATATCTCTTCGAAAAGACATAGCTGCGGGGATTTGTTGCAACTGAAGATGATGTATCTATTTCAATCGCGAAGGTGGCGTGGTCTTAAAGGGAAAACCAAGACACAGAGGGAGCAAGCGGTTTGGAATGCGGAGATCAGAACGGGCAAGACGACCGTAATCGCGGAAGCTCTACTTATACACCATGTCGATCGCCGGATAGCTTCCCCAACCTATGCACCGCCTCCCCCACATGTACATGCACGCACACGCCGGAGCAACGGGTGCTTCCCAAGCCAGGAACGCGGGAGGGGGCATGGATGACCCGCCCCGCCCCAACCCTTCACACGAGTCACGTGCCTTCGGCGCTTAACATTGCTGCTTGAAGTCGAGACCCTTTCCGCACCGGTCCTATCGGAAGGTTGGAGCTGTGTAGCAAGGAACATCGAGCACCCATCAAGGGAACATAGACTGCCGATCTTTGTTCGTTACGGATCCAGATGCATGCACGAGCTGCGTCTACTTCTGCTACGTCCTTTAGTCCGTAACGAGCGCTGACCCCGTATGGAGCACGTTGATTGACTTAGTGAGGCTATCTACCCCCGCTTCTGGCTGAGATAGGAAAGTTCTGCATGCATCGAGCCTCTGCCTCGTTGACTCTAGATGCTGTTGGAAGGAGGCAGTGGAGACTAATGTGGCAGCGGAAACCAGCGGCGACGGTGCAAAATCCACAAAACGGAAAGCAGGCGTGAAACGTAGCCCCAAAGACTCCAATCAGTCACTGAAAGACCGTCATCTGAGGAAGGTATGGTCTCCCAAAGCTTACTCTGATACTGAAGAGTCCCTGCACGATACCCGGCAAAGTTCCCTCGCAATCTGATCTCAGCGGAGCCGCAGATTCAGCTGCTACTCCTTGAGCCTACTCAACCCACCGGGCGGGTCCTGGTTGAGTTTCTTTGGGAATACGACGCAGGTTTGACGTGTCCATAGAGCCTCTTACCCGACGATGCGGAGGTGGGATCCTGAGCGAGAAGGCTCGGTACTTCCTAAAACCGCTCATTCCGGCGCCCGGAAATGCCATTCGCACGCACAATTGGTGGGGCGGCGGCTGTCGTCACTAGGTAAGCGTCAATGTGCGGGGTAGACAGCAAAAGAAAGCGGGGGTGGGTCCGGGGTAAGTGGCCTAACGTCGACTCGACTTCTAGCCGCTGTCCCTTTATTAGTCTGGTATGTTTTTTGGGTGCTTGCGAACTTGCGATGCGGGAGGTTATCCGCAAAGGCGCGTCAATGGTTGGCAAGTCTGCCGGCCGGCAGCCGCAAAGGACGCTGATTATGCGATTGGGGGCGAGGCCCTGGTGTGGGGTTGCGTCGCGAGAATGCATGCCGGGATGCCCGAGTGTTGCCAGTGGCGCGGACTGCGCGGAGCCGCTAGTTGAGTTGGACGTGTGATCTGTTCTGTGGCATGCGGCAAAGGACTTGCAACGTTGGTGATCCGTTGAGGATGATGCAGCGGTCTTCTGATGCGCGGCCGATGAATGATGACTATGCCGGTGGCGTTGGTAAAGTAAGGTGCTTGGGCATAGATTTCTCTTTGGTTGGATTACTTCTATTATCATTCTGCGGTACCGCAATTGTGGGTCTGCGCCCTGCGCGTTATGTGCATTGGCAAAACTACGCTCCATCATTTCAGTCATTCGTGAGACTGAATCGACCTTCCTGCACCCATCCAATAAAACCACCTCCATCTGACTGACTCGTGGCCAAATGGTCCTATCTCCTGCTCAGTGACTTACTGCCAATCTAACTGCCCATAACGACCCTACTCGCTTGTTTTCGCGGCCACTTTCGGCCTAGGCCCCTTAGGCCTGCCTCTCTTCGCTGGCCCACGCCGAGCTGCCGCCTCCTTGACCGTACCGCCCCTCTCGACCCTCTTTTCCCTCCTCCTCTCCCTCTCGCCTTCCGCCAACTCCCTCTGAATCCCATCCTCCCATTCCCTTGTCTCTCCCCTCACCCTTTTCATATCCGCCTCCCAAACCGCCGTCAGTCTCCTCATCCCCTCCGCCCTCTCCACCTCCGGATCCCTCAAATCCCTCTCCGTCACCGCCATCCCACTGCTCAACTCCGCATACCTCCTCTCACACGCCAGCGCCGAGTAAAACGCGCCGGGCAGCGTCTCGGCCACGCGAAACGCGACGTCCTTGAACAGCCTCTTGCGCAGGCGCGCCATCTCCTCGTCCTGGCGGCGCAGCGCGTGCAGGTGCGCGTCCATCAGCGCGGCGTCTTCCTCGGCGCTCCAGCGCTGGCGGCGCGTGCGCAGCGCGGCGTCCGTCTCGGCCATCCGCGCCTCGCGGATGCGCCGGTACCGGGTCGAGATGGTCTTCGGGTCGTACCGCGCGAGCCCCCGCTCGCCCAGCAGCGTCGAGATGGCCTTGTCGCCGTGCCCGGCCGCCTTCATGCTGAAGATGAGCGTGTCGACCTCGTCGAGCGTCGTGCCGACGGCCCGGCCGCCCTTGGCGAAGGCCGCGGCCCGCCTGCTGCCCGTGGTGGCTGCGCCGCTGGAGGAGGCGGCGGGCGTGTTGCTGGTGGAGGTGGCGGCTGATGTCGAGGCGCGCTTGCGGGTTGCTGCTGTGTCTGGCTGGTGACCGGGCTTCTTGAGGTGACGCACTGGGGTCTGGGAATTGTCTTCGTGGTCCTCGTCCATGAGCTGATGAGATAGGTCAGTCGTCAGTCGTCCAGAACGATGATTTAGAAACTGTACCTCATAGGCGTCAACGCTCTCTTCACTGTCATAGGAATTGCTATCAGTGGAGAGGTCGGTATCAGAACCGGGGTAGTTGTCCATGACGGGTGAGACGTGTTCGTGGTTGGTCACTGTATCGATTCTGCCGTCGAGGTCCATCTCATTGTCGGTTTCGAAGCGTTTCTCAGCGGCGGCCTCGAAGCTTCGGGAATTTCTGGCTGAGTTGGCGGGTGTATCCTCAACGTCTCGCTCGAAGCCATCTCCAACCTCGAGTTCCCCGTTTTCATCACCGCTTTCCTCAAACGGCGTATTCCCACGAGAGAAGGTTTGCTGGGTTGAAGGCTTCGAAATATGAGCTGAGTGACGATCCAGATCCATATTAGCAGTGAGTGCGGCAGCAGGGCTGACTGGCTTCTGGCTGGGAGGGTTATAGCTCGGCCCGGTGCCCGCCATATCCGTCCGGGTGGGGCGAGCTTTTTTTTTTCCCCTAGGGGTGGCGAGTTGAGGGTTGGTAGGTTGTTTGGGTAAGAGAGATTCGTAGAGCTGGAAATGCTTTAAGTACGGGTAAAGTCAGGGTCCTTCCTCCTGCGGCGGGTGTTGTCCACGCCCCGACCAAGATGGGAGCTTGGTCCACGTGGGCAACAAGAAGCGAACACTTGAGCCCTTGTGACAGTTCAGGTTCGTTCATTAGAGAATACTTATTCGGCTAGGGGAAACCGTGTCATGTGGTCAGAAATAACTAGGTAGCAAATGTCTAACCCGGCTCTACGCTCCATTCCTTATCCGTGCTCACCACGAGTAAGAGTTGCCAAAATCATGCTCCTGTAAATGTACTGTCAGCTCAACGATTCACCCAATCACTTTCTCGAGTTCAACTCACCTTGATATAATCGCCACCCTTCTCCGCCCACTCGGCCTTGCTGACCCAGCTCTTCTTACTCTCCCCACTCTTGGCCCACCTCGCGGCGCCCCTCCAAGCATCTAGCACTGGATCCTTCGCTTTCCTGACCACCAGCTCTACATCGATCGGTAGACACGCCCTGAGGTCATTCCGCAATCTGTCCTCGAAACCCTTGAAGACCGTGTTCCCACCAGTCAGGAAAACATCCCTCAGCACGTCCTTCTGACGGGGATGGTCGGCGAGGCGCTCAGTCAAGATGCTGGACGCTATCTCCACGATGCCAGCCTGATCGAGGCCGGCAATGGATGGCTGGAAAACGACCTCTGGGACGCGAATCCGCTCGACGTTGAGATGGATCTGGTGCGCTTGGCGCTGCGACTCAGGGTCGAATGAGTACGGCCCGTGAGTAAAGCTATGTATGAGGGACTTGGTCCAGTCCATCTGCGCGTCGCGGGTGCTGTCCTCGGTGAACTTGGGGTCGTGCTTAAGAAGCTGGGACTCGATGGCCTTGAGCGACGTGTTCAGATCCTCTTCTTCCTCGTCGTCTGACCCTTCGCCCGTGGCGATTGTGCGGTAGACACCCCAGTCGGCATCGTCGGCTCCGAATGTGTCTTCGTCGGCGCCGCGACGGCGTTTCTTATTGGGAGTGTCGGACGCGAGATTGGCGATGCTCTTCATCCGCATTTGTGCGGCGAGAGACTTGCGGTTACCCAGGTCGGCTTTCAAGCGTTCCCGATCCTTGATCTTCTGAATGATGGCCTGTCCGCTGGTTAGCTTTGGGGGTAAGCCACGTCATGTTTGGGAGACGGACCTGGCGTGCTACTCTTCTCTCCTCAATCCAAGTCTCGGGGTCATTCTCTCTTCTCTCGTTGTCCAAGCGCTCTTCTTCCGCAATCCTTGCCTTCTCGCGCTCCTTCTCGGCCTTTGCACGTTGGCGTGCCTCGTGGTTAGACTTCATCAACCGCTGCTGGCGCTTCTGCTTCAGACCCTCCTCATCAAGCTGGTCATCCGGTACATCCACGAGCGGGAATGTTGGCGGCTCGTTCTCTTCCTCCTCCAGATCACCGACATCCTTATTCCTAGCCTTCCGGATGGATTTATCCAACTCCCTGATCCTCTTCTCCAGCTGCGCCTCATCATCAAAATCCTCTCCCTCCAGGATGCGCTTTCCTTCTTTCTTGGTTGTTTCTGATAGCCTGACCTGGAGCTCTTTGTAGTACGCCAGCTCCTGCTCCTTGGCGATCAGCTTCTCCAAGCGCATCTTAGCTGCTTGTTCCTGCAATCTTCTGCCACTCTCCTTGCGCTTCTCCGCAGCACGTGCCAGCTCCTCCTCCGTCTTTTGCACCACCACCTGCTCCGTGAAAGGGAATTGGATGACATGGTTTCGTTCTTCCAGCCCGGTCCAGTCAAGGTATTTGCTCAGCTCATTTTCGTAATCTTGCGATACGTAGCAATGCTCGCGGACGAGGTCTTCGGCTTGAATGTCGGGAAGCTTCCCAGGGAAAGTCGGGTATTTGAGACGGAGCAGTTTCTGGAGAAATTCGGCGCTCTGGAAACGGCCCCAGTTGATGCGTGTGGTGTGGGAGAGCATGGCTTTGGACTCGACAACGGGGATCAGGTGGGTGGAGGTGTAGGACGAGGAGACGACGAGGCCGTTCTTGCCATTGTTGTAGTTGTACGAGAAGAGGGAGTCGATGCCGAAGGCCGCAGAGGGCGCGCCATATAGCTCAAAAAGGATCTCAGACATAGCTGTAGAAAAACCGGGGTTAGCCTGCGCCTTGTACGCGCTGGAGCTGCGGACATACTCCTTCGCGAATATCCCAGGTTCGCAACGGGCTCGGTCATGACGACGGGGCGATTGATGCCACCGCTGGAGCCGTCCACCCCCATCTTTGTGAAGACATAGTCTAGAACACCCTCCATCGCATCCCAGTTGTTGATGACATTCGTTCCGGGTTCGTACACGTTCTTGGCCTGGCCGCGCGCAGTGCCGTCGGCGTAGACCTCGTTGCCGATGAATTGGAAGGTGGTGTTGAGCTTGCGGTCTCTGTAACGCGCCATCATCGGTGCGACCGACAGGCGTGGGCTTTCATCAAAGGCCCAGCCGGCACGCACGGAGGACGAGCCTGCATCGCAGCTAGGTTAGTAGGTGGGAGCTGTACAGCTGGACCAGAAGACGACTCGTACCATTGTCGATGACGATAGCGGTATTGGAATCGCTGCGCCGGTAGCCCTCGCTGTCGATGTCGCGGATTCCCTCGAATGGAGGGTCCTTGAGCGACCATATCCTCTCAGGGCTCGGCTTCGCGTTGCGCACATCCTGCGCGGCGCCGTCGGGGGAGGGCTGGACCATGGTGTCGGCGATGGGCTTGGGGTGGGGACGAGTATGCGTGGAGCTGCTATGTCATGGTCTAGCGGTCGGAAGCGAGGGGTCACGGTGGAGGAGCTGGGCGGGCGCGGTGTGTTGCGAGAAGTAGAAAGCTAAGGTATCTCAGGTGTCTAAAGTCCGGAGGAGCTCCACAAAGCACCAAGCGCCGCAGATCGTCAAGCTTCCAATCAACCCCGGCCCGCTCTTCTGCGGCGACAAACGCCAAGTACCCATCAATTCAACCACCATGTCCAGCCAGCAATGCTTAGGAAAGAAATCAGAGAGAATCTACGCCCGCATCGTTCATGCGGATTGGAAGGTGCCATCGGTCTCACTGCTCCACCGGCTCCTTCAGGCTATCCGTGGCTGCGACGCCGTCAGCATCGCTGGAACCAGTTGGAGACGAAACTTGACCGACCTTCAAGATGGAAGAGCACGTTGGATTGGTAGTTCTTGAACATCTGGGCGACCAGCTCGACGTTCATGTTCTGGATGTTGATTTCCTGCAACCTTGTCAGCCCATGCCGCTTGGCGGGAGGCAGGAATGGGCGGACCTGGAGATTCTTGTTCAGGACCATGACCGCTTCATTGAGCTTCTCCTGCATGAATCCATGAGCATGCATACGGACTTGGTGCCTACGCCAAACATACTACGTTGTTAATGATGCGCCCAAGGAGTAGGCTCTGCTGGTGCTCGTGCGGGCTTTCCTGGGGCCACGAGTCAGCATCCACACTCATCACGCAATAGCGAAAACTGCATACCATGTTGTCTGGCCTCGGTACTGCGTGCAGGGCGTGACTGCGTTGCTCGTTGGCGGCGTGTTTGTTGATTTCCGCGGCGCCAGCTCGCAGCCCTACGAGCCCATCAACACCGAGCAAGAGCCGCTAACCCTGATACGGTATCTGCCCGGGAGCTCCCCCAATTCAGCTTGTCGTAAAGCAGCGCGTCTCGCTCATAGCCTCAACCACCGGCCACGCCCGCCACCCTCCCACAAGCTCCTTCATCTTCCCACCATGGCGCCCATCACGCACAACCCCACGGAGCTGGACCACCAGGCCCTGCTCGACCGCCTCGACATGTTCCGCGTCCACAAGCCGTTCCGCAACCCCAGCTGGAAGCCGCCACAGCGCCGCAACAAGAACGTCAAGCAGATCATCGCCGAGGCACAGCGCAAAGAAGCCTCGGTCATGGCCACCCAAAACAACAGCGGCAGCTCCACCCCCGCCGTCATGGCTGCCTCCGGTGCGGGCAGCGCGACCCCCGGTTCGAACATCGCACAGGCCGCCCAGAACCTGTCAGCTATGGTGCTGGAAAAGAACGGAAGGGCGGCTGCGTCAGCGAGTGGTATGGGTGCGGGCCCAGCGGTTACATACACGAACATCGAGGCGCCTCCGAGCTTGCAGGTCAAGCGGAAGTACTGCGACATCACGGGTTTGCCGGCGGCGTATACGGATCCCAAGACGAGACTGCGGTACCACAATGCGGAGATTTTTGGCAACATCAGATTGATGGGACAGAGCACGACGGAAGGATACCTTGCTGCCAGAGGAGCGCACACCGTTCTGAAATAAAACACCAGCAAGCTCAACGGTTGGCAACTACGGCGTCCGCGAACCAAGACTGGTATCGGTATCACGCAGAAAGTACGAACGTCCGCAGAAGAGACTGGATCCTTCCCATGCATGGCAGGTGCTGAATATCTCTCAACTACTCAAATGTGCTACGATGGCATGTCTGAACCACAAAGTCAAACCTCTTCCACCCGCCCTGCCCCTCTCGAGACAGGGTTCAAGAAGACGCTCCGGCTTAATCGGGATCATGTTTTGGTCTTCGCCCAAGGTGGCAGGGTACCGAGGCCTCACGGAACGAGACCTCAGTTACAGTAGAAAGGTTCAAACTGTTGCCAAGGCGGTGCTGTAATTCGATGATGGACTGAAGAGATGCATATGTGTCGTTAGTTGAGAAAACAATAAAGAGATACCCGAGAGAATGTATCCAATGGTCTGCAGCAGTGTTCAGAGATGGCAGTATGCGACAGGCAAAGCTGGTTCTTCCAGTGAAATCATCAGCTGTTCCTCCAATACGCCTCACGAAGGTTTGACAGAAGCAAGAAAGCCCACTGCGTGTACAGCTTCGGGAGGCATCAATCGCAGGCTGGAAGGGTGCATTTGAATGCGCTGTGGCTGGCCGCCACTTGATGCGGCTCTCCGGGATGCGTGGGCGGGAGTCGAGGCTGCGGGAAGCGACAGACTGGGCTGCACGATCTTTTTGTGCGAACGCGCCAAGAAACGCGCGTGCGCGCCGTACCTCGCGCTAAGTCAGAGGCCACTCTAGCGGCCGATCACCTCCGTCGTGCCCGACAAGCGCCAGACACTCCTTCCACCCTACATTCGAACGCGCTCTACACCGCCCAATTCTCTTCGCTACTGTGCCGCCTTTGCTTGCCTTTTTCCTAATACTTTGTACACTTCGTTCCGATCAGACGACCGCCAAAATGCCTTCGTTCTGGCTCAGCGATTCCCAAAGTGCGTCCAGGCTTCACTCCCATCCCTCGCTCCGCCGCCGAGTTGCGCATACCTCGCAATGAATGGACGACAAGCTAACGTGGAGACAACTAGAGGTCGGAGTTGCCTTCTGCTCAGGGGGTAGGTACGAATAAATCCGGCGTGCGCAGCCGCCTCTCGTCTCTTGCGGCGCCGCCGGCGCGCACTGTCCAAAAAGTTATGTTCTTGGAGGAATGCAGTCGAGATCTGACGCTGGTGGATACAGGCGGCTTCTTCCTCCTGGCGGGCGTGATGATGTTCTTCGATAGGGCACTGTGAGTTTCCTGCATGCTGCAGTGGACTCGATGGACGAGAGCGCTAACATGTCGCATAGGCTAGCAATGGGCAACGTACGTCTCTGCTTCTTCTTTCGCTGCCTCGGAAACCTCTCGCCGACTCGTTCATCCCTCCCTCTCTGACGAGCCACACAGATCCTCTTCATCTGCGGTCTCACTCTCATCATCGGCCTCCAGAAGACACTCCTCTTCTTCGCGCGCCGTCAAAAGATCGCTGGCACCGCCGCCTTCGTGACCGGCATCCTGCTTATCCTCTTCCGCTGGCCGTTGATCGGCTTCTGCGTCGAGCTGTACGGCATCTTCGTCCTCTTCGGCGACTTCTTCGCGACCATCGCCGGCTTCGTGAGACCGATTCCCTACGTTGGTCCGTACGCGGCGAATTTCTTGGAAAGAATCTCGGGCGGAGCGAGGAATTCGGAGCTGCCAGTCTAGGACAGGATCATGATGTGTGGAAGGGTTTGCGGGGAGAATGTCCAGTGGAATGGATTCGGAGTGCGGCGCTCGAAAAAGCATTCAAGAGGTGGTAATGATACGCGGTGGGTGTACGATTGCGGGCAGACGAAGGATAATGAGTGGATGAATATGGTGTATGAAGGACATGAGGCGTTGTAGGTAAATATGGACAATACACTAATTGATCTTAGACGTTCGCTCTGACAGCAAAACATCTCACGTTGTGATATAGCAGAGTCCTACGCAATGGTTACTATCTGAACAAATGTCTTTACCCAGTGGTGAGATTGGATGCCACAGCGGGGCACAGAAGACATGAGCCCTCTGAGCCCCGCGAAGGATACTTTTATCTCACGCGTGCAGTTGAGGCAAACATCCAAACGCAGATGTGAGTTTTGAAACGGTCTTTGTAAAAACACGCCTAGACACAAGATTCCACCATCCACATGAGTATGGTCTAATGTCTTTGAGACAGATGCACAGCCTATCTCACTCTGTCCCTTGCGCAAAGCTCCGGGTGGTACACATGGTAGACGCGACAACCGCGACCTTTCCAATGTAATATCGACTCGTGAACCTTGGTAGAGAATACCCTGGTATAAGCCTCCCCACCAGCTGGAGAGAAACAAGGCAAGACCCTGAACCAGCTGCCGCAGGGATCCGCTAACTACCACGGCGGGTGACGAAAGAAATTGCACACCCCCATGTGCCTTCCATAAATTCCGAAATAAAATATTTAGGTAGGCGGTTGAATACATGATCCAGACATAAGTGCACGAATTTAAAACTTATATTTATATCCGGATCTTGTATTCAACTACCTACCCCATGTAGAATTGTTCTGTAAGGCAGATCCGGGTGGGCAATTCGTTTGTCACCGTGGCCTTAGCCTAGGTTGTTCCGGAAGGAGCCTCTGTCTACCGGTGACGTAGAGCCTGGACCCTGACAGGCGCGTGTAGAATTTCTTCGATCGCGCTCGGCGGGGATGGACTTGTCCGCTTCACCTTCCGAAGCCTCACGTCAAACAGTACCGCAACACAACATGGCTGACGACGACGCCGACCCGGCGCACAAGAGCAAAAAGCGTCGCACACAGAGCCCGACTACGGGAATCGACCCAGAGACCATGATCACAGACATCGACCCCGAAGGAGATGTGCTATTCTACTTTGAGCAGCCCGGCCAGGGAGAGGCTCTGCGTGTCTGTTCCAAGGTCATGAAGCTGTCGTCACCCGTCTTCCGAGCCATGTTGGGCCCGCATTTCCGCGAGGGCCAGAACCTCAGTCAAGCCACCACCGAAGAGCCGACGGTCATCCCGCTTCCGGACGACGACTTTGCCAGCATGAAGATTATCTGCGAAGCCCTGCATTACAAAGGAACAGTGCTGCCAGTCAACTGGATCACGTTTGCGAGGCTGGTGGACAAGTACGATACGAAGGACGCGATGCGGTTCACGAGCGAAGCTTGGCTCGCCGATGAACTTTGCATTCCCTATGACAAGCTATGGTACCAGGAACATCCTGAGGAGCTTCTGCTGGCCGCACATCTATTGGACACTCCACGCGCATTCAGAACCGTTAGCTTGGCCTTGATGCGCCGCCACAATACGCACTATCTTGATCTGGCCCCGCTTTTGCTGGAAGAGCACCCGCTCCCATACTCTGTATTAGGTGAGCAACCCCCTCCGATTAATCTCATCCGCATGATGAGCTTCTGACCCTGTAATCCCAGCTTCACTTCAATCGGACGCTGTTGAGAAACAATCAAACCTGAACAAAGTCGTCCGCTATGTCATGGAAAGATGGTTCAACTTCAGCGAAAATGACTCCCTCACAGACTCCTGCTCAAGGGTCAGTAAGGGCGGCCTGACCCCCTGCTGTCACATCATTCTAAAAGACTTGGCCTATGACATGGACAAAATTCGTAGCGACTGCTTAGAGGCGCAGTTCCGTTACTGGAGGGCTCCGAATCCCAGTACACCTCTCAAACCGAACCCGACTTTCGTTGGAAAATTGAAGAGTGGGCAGCTTCTCCAGAGTTTGTGTATGCAATGCCGAGAATTCCTTTCTGGCGTCTCGGCCCTCTCGGGGTCATATCGGCTGCAACAGGAGCTGGAGCGTATAGTGGGACGGTTATTTCAGGACATGGCAGGCTTGTGTCTGGACTGTGCTCGCGCCTTTCCTCAGAAGCCCACTGCACCATGCCGCATCCCGCATGGTTAGCCAGAGCCTCAGCAGTCAACTCAGAAGCTTTGAAATTCCTATATATTGGGCGGAAGTCGATGCAAATTCAACCGCAGATAGTTTCAATTGCCAGGCCAGCTAAGACCTGGCTTCTTTTCAATCGCAAATGACAAAATGAAGGCTGTTGGAGTCACCTGTATATGCACTGAATAGAGATGTTCATGATGTTCTTCGACTACAGACTCAAGTGTGGGAACCTGTAAAGCTATTTACCGGCCCTGGAATTCGGTTTCCATAGCATTTTCCTTCGTAAAGCTAGCTTGCAATCTGATATTTGGAGGAATTGGGGCCCCGTGAGTGGTTCAGAATCTCTCAAGAGACAATCCGGATATCTCGGAGTACTGTACCTCCACGGCCAGCCGTAGCAAGTGGGGTAAAGCCTTTGTAGCCAGGTCGCTCACCCGGCACTGCGTGCACAGGTGATTGACCAACCACAAATCCCAACAATGTTCGAAATACTTGGCCACAGCCACTGTTCTGTTCTTACGGTACGAATTCCTCCAGTACTCGAAGCGATACGCGACACTCTCATCGAACTCACTATTCAAGATGTCGTCATCGTTCCCAAGTAAGCCGCCAAGAAGTTTCCTGCAGCAGTCCTTGGGTGTTCCATGTGAGAAAAGGCAGTCCGGGCTCATGCTATTCAAATCTTCAAGCCACGTGGTTACAGTCGTAGTGATGGTGGAATCCAGGTTCTTGAGCACTTCTGTTTTGTGTTTCTCAAGGGCGACTTCGGAGCGGTCAGCTAACTCGTTTTGTATAGCAAGTACAGGAAGACTCACCGAGAAGTTTCGAAGGAAGTATGTCGAATGGATCATACAAGTCGGAAAAAGACCCCTCGTAGAAGATGACCACTTCTCGACTGATCAGGTTGAAGGACCTTTTATCCTTCAACAGGTATGCCATTGCCAAGAGTCCCTGGTCTCCAAGGTCGGAGAATTCATTTTCCTTCGCTGCTGGTAGTTCATGTTCCAGAAAGGCCGCAACTTTGAACCCCATGGCATCGACAAGATCATACTTGTGCACCAAGCTGACGAGTGGTTCTAAGAGCTCTGACCGGAAAGAACTGGACGGATGCTGGTGATGGAGTATCTCGCAGATCAATGTCATTGGCTCCGCAGGGTCACCTGGAAGTGGTACTTCTTTTGGGTTCGTCTCACTCAGGTTCTGGCCTTCACTGAAGTGAGGTCCGAACATGGCGCGAAAGACGGGTGATGCGAGTTTCAGGACGACAGAGTGGACGCGCAGTTTGGTGTCATCGCAGAGAAGCAGCACGATGTCGCCGGTAGGTGCAATAGCTTTCACGGGCTCGACAGCACCGGTGGCGGGACTCCAGTGCGTGTGAGAGAGTGCAGAAGTGAGCCTGGTGTCTGTCTTCTGGCGCTTGGTGGCGCGGTGGCCATGCTCGTCGTTGCCGCTGTCGGGCGAAGGAGCCTCGTCCATGTTGCCCCGAGTTGCCGAATGGTGATGGAGGCGTTGGTGAAGAGGAAGAGAGCAGCGACGACGCGGTTGCCTCGAGGTATCGTGGCATCTGGAGCTAACCGGATCGGGGCGCTTAGACGAAACCTCACCTCAATTGGAAGGAACCAGAAACCATGCCCACAGCGGGTGATGAAAGAAATGAGCCTACACGTATCTGCCTTGTTATTCTGTATAACCATTGTGCATAGCTTTCTGCGTCAATGCTCCCTCACAGCCGAATCCAATCTTCTCCCAGGTCCTTATGATGAGGAAGACGGCAAACACTCCTCCTACGTTTACCACCTGTGCAGTCCAAGCAAAGGCCTTCTATATCGAGCACCTCACTCCGCAGAGGTTCCCGGAGACCTTCCAGCACCTTTTCGTTGAAAACGGACAAAGCAACATCCTCACATTCGGCGCAGATACCGGAATCATCAAGAACATCGTCATGGTACTCAGGAAAGCTCCTTCCGAGACACATAGGCCCCTGTGGTAGACACAGGTCGTCTCTGGACCAGAATTTCCAAAGATCAAAGATAGTAGTACCATCGTCCACTTCGGGCGGCCGAGGGTCTGGGTAAATAAGATTGTGGTAGTAATGTGCGGCGCAGTTACCATATAGACAGAAGCGGCCGAAAGTCGTTTGTTCAGTCAACCAGCCCGTGATCGCCCGGTGGATGGTGTCGTTCATCCGTTCTTTGAGAAGATGGCGCGTGCGGTCCAGCTCCACTATAGTGCTTGGTAGTTAGGAACAAAGCAAATGTGAGTAGAGGAAGATACTTACGGAGCACCTTCGAGGAAAGAACTTTATGCATCGTTCCCGTCTGCTGAGATGGGGAGTAGAGGAAAACGACGAAGTCTTTACTGATCAGGGTGAAGAGTTCGGGAGAATCCAGGAGATGCGCGATGGCCAAGAGGTCGTGATGATACTCGTACCCGGTCACCCGGGCCCGCTTGATATGTGCTTTCAGCCATCGCTCGGAATAGCAACGCAAAGAGCTCTGAAGCAGATACTTGTGAGCGAGGAGTGCGACTTGTTTGAAGACCTGCTGTGTCGGCACGACATTCTTGTCCGGATCGTGTTGATGGTGAAGGAACTCGCAGATGAGCTTCATGGCTTCGGGGTCATCATCGCACAGTGGGACCTCTTTGGGGTGGTGTTCGCTCAAATCTTGTGCTTCGGTCCACGGACGGTCGGGGCTGAACATGGCATTAAAAGCAGGTGAAGCGAGACTCATGACGGTAGAGGAGACCTTGAGCTTCATCTTGCCGCCATCAAGAACAAAGATGACGTCGCCCCGCGGTGCCATCTCGATAAGCGGAGCATCGGGTTCTGGTACGTTTTCGGTAGCCTGGCGTTTGGCGGCGGGTGGGTCTCCAGCTTCGTCGGTGATGGCATGTTTAGGCGCCATTGTGGTCCGAATATACGGTTACCTTGCGCGCGGCTTAGCACGTGCCCATTTTGCTTGCTTTGCGTGCCCTGGACTAAACCTATGAGCTCGACGTTGAAAAGTACGGAGGAGAATAGTGGCTACGCTAGCCTCACTGGTACGCCGCTTTGATTGGCCGGTAAGCGAGCCATTTGACACGTGAAGACCGTCCTTTTCTCTCTGCATCACTTTGGCAGTGCATCTTGAATGTGAAACGACCGCGAGTTTCCAATGTACATTATTATGATTCTTGCCTAACCCTAAACTCCGTGTGAGCATATGCGACTCCCCCCGTCACTCCCCGAATAGTGCTGAAGGCATTCAGGAAAGAGACCTCGAGCTTCGCGTTCCCATTACGTCGTGCTTTGGTGATGTGCTCTTCAAGCCAGGTCTTTGCGGTCCTAAAGACCGCTGTATGGCAGTCGTATTTGTCAACCAGTATTGAGAACTCTAAAAGGTCAGCAGGCGACGGTAGCTCTACATCCTCCAGCTTGTGGTGTAGCACTTTGCAATGAAGCGTTACAGGCAATTCCTCAAGGCAAAGGCTTCCGCGGCGGCGTATCGACGCCCAAATAGCTTGCGCTTGACTCGCGACGGGAATATGCGAACTGTGCTCGTCGTGTGGTCGCCTTTGTTGAGCGCTCCACAGAATAAAAGTCGAGAAGCGGAAGCTTGGTTGAGGGGACCGGGGCCACAGAAATGCTCGCGACAGGCAGCAAGCGAGAACCGCAAGCAGTAAGGAGAGCGAGAGGCTTGCTCAGCAGCGCGATTTTCCGGCTGTGATTGGCGCGGCTGCGGTGCTGGTGTGGCACGGCAGACGTAAACCTGCCGCGGCCGTCGCAGCAAACGGCTAGGTGCAAACAAGCAGTCAAAAGTCGCAAAGCCGAGAGCGACGGAGGAGAGCTGCGGTCGCAGGCCAGTGGGGGAGGACTGGCGCTGCTGCACCCCAAAATTAGGCACGGACGATCGACTGGTTGCGCCCCTTGCGTGACTGCCGCAGGTGCAGGTGCCCCTCTCTGCCGCCAGCTCCATGTTATCGGCAGCCAGAGCTTCCCTTCCTGCTGCTGCCCATCCGGGCGGCCTGCCTTTCTCCGCACCCCAGCCCTCAGCTGCCAACCTTTCATCTCCCTCTCGCCTCTCGCTCTCTCTACGCTCTTGCTTGCTCTCTTCCTTCCACCTCCCTACCGCGCGTCTGTCCCCACGCGCACGACAGCTGCCACCACCACCCGTCCGCCCTCTCTTCACCCGCCGCATCAGCCCACCGGAATAATGTCGACACGCAAGAGGAAGCAGGAGGCCGAGGAAGAGGAGGAGCTCGTTGCCCTGCCTTCCGACGAGAGCGACGAGGAAGAAGAGTAAGTCGCTGACGTCATTTCATTCCTCGCTCGCAGCCCTCCGGTCGCGTCGCATGCGCCCGCGACGCCATCAATTGGCGTCGCAAAGGCCATGCGATTGCATTTTTTGTTTTCGCTTTCTGCGCAGAGGCGTGGTTGTGCGCGCGTTGTTGCGGCGTCAGCAAAGCTCTCGCGGCTTGCTGAGCCGCTGATGCGCGGATGACCGCGCCGGTCGGAGCTCTTCCTTCGCCAGCTTCGGTCGCGCTCTCCAGGCGCTCGCGCGTTTTTCTTCACGCGTCCTCTCTTCCATCCGTTGCATTTTGTACAGTACCGCAAGAGCGCGTGCGACGCTCATCTCTCCGTTGTTTTTCATGTTCCTCCTTTCCTGTTGTGGCCGTTTCCTCACGGCGCGCGTGTTTCCTTTCTTTCCTCTCACTCCGGACCCGCCTTCCGTAAGGCCGAGGTCTAACGACTTACAGATACGAAGACTCTGAGGTCTCCTTCGACGAGGAGGATGCATCCGAAGACGATGATGAAGTTGCTGAAGAAGGTACCGTCACTGTTTCACCATTACGTCTAGACATGTCAGCCCCGGGCTGTCTCGGCAAATCCCAGGTTTCGCCCTCGATCTTCTGCTCACGCTCTCCCATTTGAAGTTGGGATTCGTACTAATAACCGTCTGCCGAATAGCTGAGCCGCAACCTAAAAAGCGCAAGACAACCAGACAGGCCAAGGCCGACGCCGAGGAAGAAGACGAAGAGCCTGAAGCCGTTGCGACCGACGAGGAAGCCGGCAACGGCGAAGCCGCCCCCAAAGAAGGCGGCGATGATGACGAGGAGCCTGAGGCTGCCGATGAGGAGGCAGAGGACGATGTTCCTACCGATACTGCGGCCAAGGGTGGCCCCGCGGCGAAGGCGAAGGCGGCGAAGGCCGCTGATGTGCCTAAGGAGGCAGAGCTGAAAGAGGTCGAGTCTGAAGCCTAGAGCTTCGCGCACTCGTTTCCTCCGTCTTCTTCTCCCTCGGTCCTACGTCTGCATGGTAAGGCTGCTGAAGTGGCAACACTGCTATCCCCCGCCATTGTCATCGTTGGACATTGTATTTTATGTCGCCGTGGCTTTTGTTTGATTTACTTCGATACACACGAATTTTGATGCCATTTATGACCTTTGCAATGTGGAGTTGGCCAAGCTTGAGACCGTGATATTTAATGTACCAGCCAAAAACAAAGAGCTTGTAGATAGCTGGTAAGTGTTCCACCCCATATCCGCTGTATACTGGTCTCATGCACAATTAGCGTGCGAATCATCGCGCTGTGTTCACTCACAACTACCAGTCTCTGGCCAACCGTCAAATCCTGAGCTGACGAATCGCAAAGTTACTCGTCCGTCTTATGAGCTGTCATCATTGCGGCAAGGCTGCCTCAGGCTTACGTGATCGCAAAGTAAGCCCGGATGATGCCATGGGGCTCAATTGGATATATTTTCGTGGGGTTGTGTCTTCTCCAAGATGCATGGCAGTCATCAGTACGGACACTTTGAAGAGATTCGACGGACATCTTCGAGGGAACAATGGAACGATGTTACCTTGAGGTCAAAATACCCACCCCATGGGCAACTGGTTCCTTCGTTACGATAACAAGAATGGAAACCCAAGCTATCTGGTTTACTTTCTACCGCCATCAAATCCCTGTCGGCACCGGGGAGGAACCAGCGGCTGAGAGTAGATCAACTATTGGACCGACTTGGAGAAGACATCATGAGAGACATATTTCCTTGTCGGTAGGATCGTCCAGCACCCACCAACAAGACTCCGAAGACCAGACTCCGTAATGGCCTGAGATTGCATCTGATCAGCAGTGGGGCCTCGATGCAGTTGAAGACATCACGCACTGCGACCGAAACTGCTTGGATAAGGAGCGAGGCGCATCGTCAATACTATTACACGGCGACGGGGCTCAGCCAGTACCATCCAGTGTCACTTCCCAGACAGTACTATGCCTGAGGCCCAAGAGAGGGTATGCAACCGGTCCGCGAAACACTGCGGGTAGACTCCAAGCGCAGTGTTGAGACGCTTCGGGTAGGCCTTCAGTCTGGAACGGTGGGTGGCCTCCAGACTCGTTGAGAGATCCTGTCTGTTGTTTGAGACGCTTATATCAGTCTTCGTTCCCGGACGGCTGTATCATTCACTTCAAAGTGGTATAGAGATTTCATCTGTGGGCGAACAATGCTGTTCACGTCTGGGCACGCGTGTGGTCATTGATCTTAAAGATTTAAGAAAACTGAATTTCCTGATGCACTGTACAAAAGTCTAATACAAATGGGGTATAGAAAAAAAATAGAATTGAGCTCCAGCCCTGCACCACATGGGACTCCGCAACAGACAGCGACCGCCAGAACCCTTCCCCCTCAGCCCCATCCGGGGGCCACCAAGAACGGAACAAACGGCGGTATGTACAAGGAACTTGTCGGCATTTTACAAGTTGATGTCGCCGATGAGGCTGTTGTTGTCGCCGAGCAGGCTGTTGCCGTCGGCCTCGTTGCCATTGCCGGCGGAGTTGTCATTGCCGGCGGAGTCGCCGTTGCCAGCGGAGTTGCCGTCGCCGTCGCCGTTGCCGGCCGAGTTGTCGCTGCCGTTGCCGTCGGTGGTGACGGCGCGGCCGACGACGTTCAAGCCCTTGATGGACTCGACGCTCTTGACGGGAGGGGCGGTGAGCGGGTAGAGCGGGACGGCGACGGTGAGGGAGGTGAGGAGGAAGACCGTGGCGGTGGAGTACTTCATTCTGATGGTGATGAGGATTGTTTGTGGAGGTTGGTGGTTGATTGTTGATGGTTGGTTGTTTGTTGGTTTGATGTGAATGAGGACTGATGCTGGTATTCGGATTTCGAGCGAGGGCTGACTTCCGCTTTATAGGGGGAGACGGGGGCCTCGGAAATGTCTGAACAGAAAGAGTGTCGTAGACGTGAGAGGCTTTTGGCTAGTAGACGCCATTGTCCGGAGATTGTGGAGACAGTCTCTGCTCGTCTGGGAGCGAGGCCTGCTTGGCGGACGTGGCGGTGCCAGAACAGCGTTAGCATCAACGCCGGGTTCTCGGGCTGTGCTGCTGCGCCGCGCCTTTTGGGTTGGGTGGTTGTTGGTATTTGGATGGGCAACGGACACTAGGAGCAAGTGCAAGGCACTAGTACCTCCAGTTCCTAAAATGCCGTGCTTGTTGATGTCTCTGTACGTGTCCGGTGCTGTCCGGCAGGTACGGTCGAGGGTACGCACGATGCAGATATCACGGAGATTTGAGAAGGCTGGACATCAGGCGAAGGTCGGAGAGCAGGCGGCGGTTTGGCAGTAGCCAGAAGGTGTTTTGAGCATCTCCGGTGGATTAAAGCCACGAGGCGGAGGCTTGTCTGGGGCCGAGGACCTAGTGCGGGTGATCGCCAGCCGATCCGTCACCAATCGGGAAATCCGAGTGCCCCATTCGGCACTCCACTCAACATACCGCGGCTGCTCCTCACCGATCAGCGCTGCCATGGGAGCCAAAAGCTGGCGGACAAGCTTCGTCACGGCTCGGAAATGGGGATCGGCGCCTTGTCGTCGTCACCGGACAAGTTTGTTTCCACACTTGACGCAGAATTCGGAGGCAGTTCCGAATCTGCCGGGCCAGACCACCACTTCCAAATCGGGTACTCAACTCGAGCCCACCAGGCCGGTTGAACCCTGGACCACCAACACACAGCCCGGTCTCAGACTCCAACGCCGCCGTAACCTTGCCTATTCCGGCGCAATGGTGATGGCCCTTCACGTGCAGGAGACGTCACCGCAAGGGCTGGATTGCACGGCAACTACATGTGAAATCCTGGTAACTGCTGCCTCGTGGCACCGTATGACAAACCATCTTCTGCGCTGAATCCAGGCCACCTTGAGGTTAAGTGTTCTCCCGGAGTCTCTACAGTAGCACACTTCGCTGTAAAAAAAAAAAAGCACCGAACCGGGAACAGTGACGAAAAACAGACGACGGCTGCCTGCAGGTGCTTTTGTATGCCAACAGATGCTCTCGTACTCATGCTAGCCCTTGTCAAGAGCCGTGAGATGAAGCTCGAGTCACTACACAAAGCACTCCCGCAGTCCCGCTTCTGATGACGCCGTATAATTCCTAGCTCTACAGAGCATCATTAGACAGCGCCCAAAGAAAGACGTATGTCAACTGGAACAACAGACCTCACGGAATCCTCTGGATCAAAGGCAAACCCGGTTCCGGGAAATCGACACTGATGAAATACATATTCAGGGATCTACAGTCTACAGCTAAAGTGTCCGGTTTCTTGCTGGCAACATTCTTCGTCTTTGGCCAAGGGTTTGAGATGCAAAGATCCCAGCTTGGGCTCTTCCGTTCTATCCTGTACCAACTTCTATCGGAACCCTCTTCACCGCTAGAGGAATTAAGTCGCCGCTACAGCGAGGCTTGCAGAACGCGTGGCCAGCATGGGTCAGACTGGGATTGGTCCGTAGAAGAGGTGAAACGTTATCTGATGCTTACAATCAGGGCGGTCCTCGAAACTAGGCCTGTGGTTCTTCTTGTCGACGCTCTGGACGAACTTGGAGAGTCAAGCGCTGTAGAGGTCGTGGAAATTTTCCAGGAACTCGTTGAAACGCATGGCACAGGGTTGAAAATCTGCTTTTCTTGCCGACACTACCCGATTCTCACCATTGATGACGAGGACTCCATCTTACTAGAACATGAAAATCAACGAGACATCAGCCATGTAATGTCGTCAAAGCTCAGGAATGTCCCGAGACAGGAAGGCTTGACAAGATTCATCACTCAGAAAGCGGATGGCGTGTTCCAGTGGGCCATCTTGGTTGCAAGTTAGATTTGCAACCGTGCCAAGATTGGAAGATCATTCGAAATTCTTCGAAAAAGCGTTGAGGAGCTGCCGAAAGACCTCCACAAGCTATACGCCGATATTCTGAAGAATCCTGATATGGACACAGTCAAGCTCCTACAGTGGGTCTGCTTTGCAGAACGACCATTGACACCAAGGGATCTGAGACACGCTATAGCTGTGGATGCAAGCTCCGAAAATCGATCTCTCCGACAGCACGAACAGTGGCTCGGGTACGGAAAATCCGCCGATGACTTGGAAAGAATGGTCAAGGACATCTCCAGAGGCTTGACGGAGACTGGAGGCGGGCATAATGGCCTGCAAAAAAGGGTTCGCTTCATCCACCAGTCCGTGGCCGACTATCTACGAAACGGCGGCCTTCCGGTCATTGATGGATACCCTGTGATGGAAAGCGTTGAACAGGCCCATTTTCAAATTTGTCGGACTTGTATTACCTACCTGGGTCTAGAGGAGATACAGCATTACTTCGAAGACTGCTTGAAGCCACACCTGGACAGAAAACGTAAGCTCTGCACGGGAATCACTCGGCATAGCTGGCGAAATATCATCAACTACCTCAGAGACGTCAACACAAGCTCTCGTTTGATATCCAAATTTCCCCTTTCGTGGTATGCTACAACCCATTAGCCCAAGCATGCACAGCTGATACATCGGTTCGATAGCGTACTTCAGCACTTGTTAGACTGCTTTACATCGAGCCAACCAGCCGTTCCGAGCATTCTGCCGATAAATGGAGGGATGGGATCACTTGTAGGTCTCTCATCCTTTGACATAACGCAGTGGAACTGGGTCTTGTCCACGTTATTCCTCGCCGGACCACAGCTTCTGGGACTACTTTGCTTCATGACATGGTTCGTTCGGGTCAATCAAACGCAACAAATCTACTTCTGTCCCTTGAGAACGTCGAAGTAAACGCCACCGACATTGACAAAACGCCCCCACTATTCGTTGCAGTCATCAACAACAACGTAGACATGCTGAGATGTCTGCGAATGAACGGAGCAAACGTCAACTTTGAGGCCCCTGAAATCGGCACGACATTTCCCCTTGCTGCGACGCTCGGCCCTGAGCATGTTATGAGAGATTTGAAAGAAGTGGGAGCAAACAGAAGCCTACCAATCGATTTCAACGAAGTCAGTCTTTCTAAAGGTTAGATTGTAAATATTCTAGCAGCCATTTGAATTGAATACTTATCTTGGCGGTTTGATTTATGTTCAAAGAGTCAATGGATCGTGTTTTTTTTTTTTTTTTTTGAGAAGTAATCGAAGAATTTGACTGATACGAGCATGTATGTAGGTCTAAGTGTCCCTGTATGCTTCTTTCCTCGGTGCCAACCGGTATTCTGTTGATATTAAGTTGAAATTTCATACCGGCACGGAGTTGCAAACTCTAACATCTCTTCACTTTTCGACTCTTCGCGTTGCTATACTTTGTCAGACCTGTAAAACTATGAAAACACGAATCTTGACTTTCAGACACAATGAAGA
Source organism: Diplodia seriata (assembly GCF_021436955.1). NCBI lineage: Eukaryota > Fungi > Ascomycota > Dothideomycetes > Botryosphaeriales > Botryosphaeriaceae > Diplodia > Diplodia seriata. Next base: position 432,492 of record NW_027117308.1, on the reverse strand, counting down.
TGAGATGAAAAAATTTCATGGGCTTTTGTGCTCGGTTATCTCCCATGTAATACACAACATCGATGCGGTGTGGTTTGTGTGACGCAAGGTATGGGGGCAATAGGAACCTTTTCTCGACCTTCAAATAATTCACGTCAATTCGTCATTTGCGCTGATAATAGCCAATTCGTTCCTTAGTTTGTTGTTACAACGGTTAGGCACTTGAGGTTACAGTTGAGTTGACAAGGAAATACCAGAGAACGCACAGGGCCATGTTGAAACCCAAAAAGACTAACCGAACGCTGCAAGAACCAAAGAAGGACAAAGAAATACGCCGCCTCCTGGGTATCTACAAAGGAAACTCCGCATCGCTTGTGTAACAGAAAAAGCAAATGGAGTTGAGACGCTCTTATAAGTGGAAAGCAAACCAAGGGAAAAGAAAAAGAATCAAGTCAAAGTTACTCGACCAAAAGCACACAATTGCGAAAGTTAGTAAAAACAAAGCGGAACGGAAAGAGGCGTTTCTGCCGATCAATCTTCGATGTCTCTCCAGAAAACAGACCGCCTCCGACAGGCGAACGGCGTGCGTGGCGTGTACTTTCCACGTCCGACGCCCGTTTCAGGACGAGGGCTGGAAAGGAATCGGAAGCGCAACCGTGGATATTGGAGCACAAGGTGCCCATCCGCGCAGCAGAGCGAGGCTGTGGAAGCCACAGGAAGCTCGCCGAGAAAGGAGGCTTACAGCCTCTCATATTCCGGGAACGGTGCAGTCCCCGGAAGCAAACCGAGCGCGCAGTACAAATCATCCAACATCCGATGATGGTGGTCAGGACCTCCCTCTCAAACCCACGGATTCTCTCTCTGAATGGTCCGCAGAATCCTAATCCACAACCGCCAATACATGCTGGTGCCCCTGCCCCGACACTCGTCGTACGTGCACAGCAGCGCGCTGCGGGTGGAATGCACGACGGCGGGATCTTTCCCGTGCTTCTTGACGACCTCCTTCCAGTAGCGGGACGTCGCGCGCATGGCGATGAGGCTCTCGACGTCGAGGTAGCCGCCGATGCGCAGCTGCACGTCGAGCGGCAGGCGGACCGACAGCGCGTCGCGCTTGTACCACTGCGTGACGACGGCGCGCCAGTACTTGGAGACGAGGCGCATGGTGCGCGCCTCGCACGCGCCCAGGTGCCCGACCAGCTCCAGGTGCAGCTCCGCCGGCAGCCGCTCCAGCAGGCTGCCCGGCGACACCACCTGGCTCATGCTGCGCGGGAAGAACTCGGACTGCGCCGGCGTGAAGACGCGGTACGAGAAGATGGACGACGAGCGCGTCGGCGACGCGATCCGGCTGCCGGTGCCGAACGGGTCCATGGCCGATGAGGTCGTGGTCGAGATGCTGCTGGTGAGGCCGGTGGCGCGCCGCTTGTGGCGGCGAGTCGACGAGGTCACCGTCTCGCGCCTCCGCTGCGGCGCCGGCGGCGGCTCCATGTTGGAGAAGCGGAAGGAGAAGTCGGACGTCGGCGAGGAAATGCTGAAGGATTCGCCGCGCGAGTGGTTGGAGATGACGTCGATCCGGGTGAGGCCTGTGGGCGTGCGTTCGCCATCGCTGGCTGTCCGTTCGAAGATGGAAAAGGTGAAGGAGAATTCCGAGGTGGGGGACGGGTTCCTCGAATCATGGTTGATATGGGAAGAAGTGTCGATTTTGGCCAGGCTGGGTCTAGGCGCCCCCCTGGTAGGAGTTGATTCGACGTCTTGATTGGGAGCCATAGCAGCGTTGTGATGCGGGTAGAAGTGTCCAGAAAATTAGCATCGTAGAGAAGGAAAGATAAGGGCACCCGTATCGGCGTGGTGGGTGTTGAAGAAGAAAGAAGCCCAAAGCGCTGCGGAGTGTATATGGAGATGCGTTACAGGCATGAAAAGGAGTAGACAATCTCGAACGGATCGCCGGGTGGTCATGCGCGCACCGCAATCGTAATAATGAAACCTAAATAACGGTTGCGTATTCGAGGCTCCACCCGTGCCACCGCCGCAGGGAGCACTCGGCGGAGCGGGTTGCTGATCCGTCGTCGACATTTCGCATGATGGCTTCCCGCCTAGCGATAACGCAAATTTGCGGGATGACCTGTTCCGCACGTCAGCATCACAACACGCTTACGTCCGGCGCTTGTTTTAGAGCTGCACATGGATCGAGTACGGGTCAAATGTACACCGGCGTGGGTGACGCTTTACTATATATCCTCAGTCTGGGTATGTGGTGGATCTGTCATTAGATATCATTATGCGGCCTGCCTAGCAAACCTGCTCCCGACAACGCCGGAAAAGAAATTACATAACAATGCAGCACGAGTTCTGCTTCTTCGCCTATCGTGGGAGATCGTGTTAGCCAAGGCACCGATAAGATGCTGCAGCACGGGGGTGCACGTACCTGGGTGTAGAACATCTTGCTCTGTGCGCTTAGGCCATCGCTCTTGGCCACCAGGCTGTCGAGCTTCTCTCCTCGCTCCAGCACGCTCTCGATGGTCTTGTGCAGTACGATCTTAGTCTCGTCAAGCTCCTTCTGGATCTTCATGATGCTGTCGGCCTGCTGCGGGTCCTGGTACTTGACAATGTATTCCTTGAGTTCCGGCATGGGGCAGGCCGCGTCCGAAACAGTGAAGACATTACGCGGGTACTTGTTCAGGAACTCGTCGACGACCTTGGAGAGCAGCTGGTGGGCGACGAGCGCGGGGTACTCGTGGTCGGTGATGATGATACCGGCAATGCCCTCGGTGCGGCCGTAGGCGTGGAAGGTGTACGCTACAGCACCAGTCAGCACACCCCCCAGGCAACAAAAGCAACGGGCAGCGTACATTGTTCCTCGACGTCCTGGCGCTGTCCCGGTTTTGTCCTCTCGGCTACCGTCTTGCTGAACAGAGTCATGAACTCTCCGACGCTGGCCAGGGGATCAGTACGACGCCGTGAGAGAGGTTGGCGGGGGCTGCGGCGGCGCACCTCGAACGGGTGAAGCGGGAGTAGCTGCTAAGCTCGGCCTCGGAGCAGAGCTCGACGGCAGGCTTCTGCTCGTTCTTGAGGATCTGGACATGGACGTCAACGGGGGAGCCCGAGCGGACAAAGCGGGGGCCGTACGCCGATGTAGAGGATCTTCATGGTGGCGTCTGGTGGGCGGATGCAAAGTGAGGCGGTGGCAGGAGGCTGGCGGTCGCAAGGCGAGAGAAGACAGCGTGTAGGGAAGGGAGGATGTCGGGTCTGAAACGCAGGTCGATGGGCGGGATGCCAGGCGGCCTGGGAGCCGGAGCTCAGCGTCAGTGCCCCAGAGGCTCAGCCCGGAACCGCGTCATCCCGGTCCGGCAGGCGGTGAAGCGCCGCCGCCGCCAAGCCCCGCTCGGTGGCGGGGGATTTGCACCGTTTGCCGCGGTGTGCCTGTCACGCCTGTCATCGTCACTCCAACGCCGCTGCCTGGACGCTCCTCGCTGCGATCGACACTGGGCTGCTCAACCCTTCCACCCCAACACACCCGAGACATCTGCCCACCATGTCGCCCGCTTTGGATGTCGCCGAGTCGCAGTGGCTCGCCCAGCTGGCCGAGATGCGCGCCGCCATCGCCGACCTGAAGCTCCCTCAAAAAAACGGCGATGCACCCGCTTACGGCGCCGATATCGACTTTGATGATGAGGACCTTTCCGGCACCGCCAGTGGCAACGACATCTGGGATCTCATTAGTGACGACGAGAGTGCCGATTACAGCAGCGACCAAATAGACGGCGTCGATGCTGTTGTCGCCGACGCTGCCGCCCCTGCACCGCTCTACAGCCAGAGCTGGCTCGGTCAGCAGTGTGCCCAGGTGGCTCAGCGCGGCTCTGGGTTGGATGCGCAAACCCTCCAGGATCAGATCATAGCCCTCTTAAGTTCTGATAGCAGTGACGAGGAGCTCCAAATGATGCTTGCCGACATCGTCGGCTACGGGGAGCTCGACCTGGTTGCTGACCTCATCAGCCACCGCAAGAAGATCACCAAGTCCGCCCAGGCTGAACAGCAGAGGGGCGGCGTCCTTGGTCGTCTACAGACTAAGCAGGACCGCGAAGAAGCTCTGAGGAGGCAAGACTTTGAGCACAAGAATGCTTCGCTTGCAGAAAGCGTCAAACGAGGCGGCGAGCAATATCCCCATGTTTACAAGTCACATGACTCTGGCAACACTCTCTCAGGTTTTGGCAAGAAGTATGCTCTTCCTCTCGGTTCCACGAGGGAGGACAACGACAAGTTCGAGGAGTATTCGATCCCGGCTTCGCGCGTTGGGACGCTGGGAGCTGGGCGGAAGCTGGTCAAAATCAGCGACTTAGATGGACTCTGCAGACGAACCTTCAAGGGCTACCAGACCCTGAATCGCATGCAGAGCTTGGTTTACCAAGTTGCGTACAGGACCAGCGAGAACATGCTTATTTGCGCTCCTACTGGTGCCGGTAAAACTGATGCTGCAATGCTCACGGTTCTCAACACCGTCGCCAAAAACATCATCCCCAGTCCTTGGGAAGAGCCTGAGGCCACGGATTTTGTCGTCCAAACCGATGATTTCAAGATCGTCTACGTTGCACCCATGAAGGCTCTGGCCGCTGAAATTGTCGAGAAACTTGGGAAGCGGCTTGCCTGGCTGGGCATCCAAGTCCGTGAACTTACGGGAGACATGCATCTCACCAAAGCGGAGATCGTGGCCACTCAGATTATTGTGACGACCCCGGAGAAGTGGGATGTTGTTACGCGCAAGAGCACTGGTGATACCGAGTTGGTTCAGAAGGTTCGCCTGCTCATCATCGACGAGGTCCACATGCTGCACGATGAACGTGGTGCTGTCCTGGAATCCCTGGTGGCTCGCACCCAGCGCCAAGTCGAGAGCACACAATCGCTCATCCGTATTGTCGGGTTGTCCGCCACGCTTCCGAACTACATCGATGTTGCCGACTTCCTCAAGGTCAACCGCATGGCTGGACTCTTCTACTTCGATGCCTCTTTCCGACCTGTTCCGCTTGAGCAGCATTTCGTTGGTGTGAAAGGGAAGGCCGGTACCGCCAAATCCAGGGAGAATCTCGACAACGTTGCCTACGAAAAGGTCAAAGCCATGCTCCAACAAGGCCATCAAATCATGGTGTTTGTGCATTCCCGTAAAGACACGTACAAGACCGCCAAAATGCTTTATGAGAAGGCCATGGAAGACGCATCTACCGACTTATTCGAACCATCTGGGCACCCAAATTACGACATGGCCGTACGCGACATGAAATCCTCCAAAGGCCGGGAGCTGCGTGAGCTGCTCCCTAAGGGAATGGGAACCCATCATGCCGGCATGCCGAGGTCTGATCGTAACATGATTGAACGCCTCTTCGGGGAGGGAGTCATCAAGGTTCTCTGCTGTACTGCCACGCTTGCTTGGGGTGTTAACTTGCCCGCTGCCGCTGTCATCATCAAGGGAACACAGCTTTACAGTGCTCAGGAAGGTAAATTTGTTGATGTCGGTATTCTCGACGTTCTACAGATTTTCGGTCGTGCCGGTCGACCTCAGTTCGAGGACACTGGTATCGGCTTCATTTGCACGACACATGACAAGCTCCAGCACTACCTCGGCGCTGTCACTCAGCAGCAGCCGATTGAGTCCAATTTCTCCAAGAGACTGGTGGATAACCTCAACGCAGAGATCTCACTGGGTACGGTCACTTCAGTCCGAGAAGCTGTAACGTGGCTTGGTTACTCCTACCTGTTCGTTCGCATGCAACGGAATCCTCCCAACTATGGAATCGACTGGATGGAGATCAGCGACGACCCGCTTTTGGTCGGGCGCCGGACGAAGCTGATCACCGATGCTGCTCGCGTGCTTCAGCAAAGCCAGATGATCATTTACAACGAGAAAACTGGAGAGCTAAAAGCAAAAGATGTTGGTCGTATTGCCAGCCAGTACTACATCTTGCAGACCAGCGTCGAGATTTTCAATACCATGATGCGAGCGCAGGCATCAGAGGCAGATGTGCTCAAGATGATCAGTATGAGCGGCGAATTCGACAACATACAATCCCGAGAATCCGAGGAAAAGGAACTTTTACGGCTGAAGGAGGACGAAAACATCACTCCTTGCGATATTGCAGGTGGCATCGGAACGCCACATTCAAAGACAAATGTTCTCCTCCAAAGCTACATTTCCAAGGCACGTCTGGAAGACTACACGCTTCAGTCGGACACGAACTATGTCGCGCAGAATGCTACGCGTATCTGCAGGGCTCTGTTCATGATTGCATTGAACAGACGTTGGGGCCACCAGTGCCTGGTCTTGCTGTCGTTATGCAAGTCTATTGAAAGACAGGTCTGGCCATTTGAGCACCCGTTCCATCAATTCGACCTCCCGCGACCCATTTTGAGAAATCTGGATGAGAAGGGGTCCATGTCGTCCATCGAGGCACTTCGAGACTTGGAATCAGCCGAGATCGGCCAGCTCGTTCACAACACGAAGATGGGTCACACCATCAGCAAGCTTCTCGACAACTTCCCCACCTTGAGCGTCGAAGCAGAAATTGCCCCTCTGAACCGCGATGTCCTTAGGATCCGCCTGTATTTGACGCCGGAGTTCCGTTGGAATGATCGTCATCATGGCGCGTCAGAGTCTTACTGGATTTGGGTTGAGAACTCGGAGACCTCGGAGATTTACCATCACGAGTACTTCATCCTTTCTCGCAGAAAGCTCTACGATGACCACGAACTCAACTTTACCATCCCACTTACCGATCCTCTTCCCTCGCAAATCTATGTTCGTGCAGTCTCGGATAGATGGCTTGGCGCGGAGACTGTCACCCCCGTTTCCTTCCAGCATCTTATCCGGCCTGATACTGAGAGCGTATACACGGACCTTCTCAACCTCCAGCCGCTGCCAATCTCTGCTCTCAAAAATCCGCTCTTGGAAGAGATATACGGGCAGCGCTTCCAGTACTTCAACCCAATGCAAACACAACTGTTCCACTGCCTCTACCATACATCAGAGAATGTTCTTCTTGGTTCACCCACTGGAAGTGGCAAGACAGTTGCATGCGAGCTAGCTATGTGGTGGGCTTTCAGAGAGAACCCTGGCTCGAAGGTCGTTTACATTGCCCCCATGAAGGCACTGGTCCGCGAGCGAGTCCAGGACTGGGGCAAACGCTTGACTGCTCAAATGGGCCTCAAGCTGGTTGAGTTGACTGGTGACAACACCCCAGATACTCGCTCCATCAGAGACGCCGACATCATCATCACCACCCCCGAGAAATGGGACGGTATCAGTCGTAGCTGGCAGACCCGTGACTATGTCCGCAAAGTCAGTCTGGTCATTATCGACGAGATCCACTTGCTTGGCGGTGATCGTGGACCTATTCTGGAAATCATCGTGTCCCGTATGAACTACATTGCCTCGCAGAAGAAGGGCTCGGTTCGCCTCATGGGCATGTCGACTGCTTGCGCCAACGCCACGGATCTGGGGAACTGGCTCGGTGTCAAGGCAGGTCTTTTCAACTTCCGCCACTCGGTGCGTCCGGTTCCGCTCGAAATCTACATTGACGGCTTCCCGGAACAGAGAGGCTTCTGTCCTCTGATGCAGTCCATGAACAGGCCCACTTTCCTGGCCATCAAGACCCACTCTCCTGATAAGCCTGTGATTGTCTTTGTGGCTTCTCGTCGCCAGACCCGTTTGACTGCAAGGGACCTCATCAACTACTGCGGCATGGAAGACAATCCCAGATGCTTTGTCAAGATGTCCGAGGAAAATTTGGCCCTAAACCTTGCCCGCGTCAAGGACGAGTCCTTGCGTGAGGCGCTCAGCTTTGGTATCGGCCTCCATCATGCCGGTCTCGTCGAGTCGGACCGTCAGCTTGCGGAAGAGCTCTTTGCGAACAACAAAATCCAGATTCTGGTGGCTACCAGCACTCTTGCCTGGGGTGTTAACTTGCCAGCGCATCTAGTCGTCGTCAAGGGAACGCAGTATTTCGACGCCAAAATCGAAGCCTATCGGGACATGGATTTGACGGATGTACTTCAGATGCTTGGTCGTGCTGGTCGTCCGCAGTTCGATACGCAAGGTATCGCGCGTATCTTCACCCAAGATGCGAAGAAGGATTTCTACAAGCATTTCCTTCACACCGGTTTCCCTGTGGAGTCTACCCTCCACAAGGTTGTGGACAACCATTTGGGCGCCGAGATATCGGCAGAGACCATTGCCACGAAGCAAGACGCACTCGACTACCTTACTTGGACGTTCTTCTTCCGCCGTCTGCACAAGAACCCATCCTACTATGGCCTCGAGATCTCTGCTGAGGAGCACAATACGACTGCGGCACAGCAGCTGGCGAACGACTACATGGTCGATCTCGTGGACAAGTCCGTCTCGGAGCTGGCCGAATCGGGCTGCGCCACGCTCCATTCCAATGGCGACATCGATCCAACGCCGCTCGGCAAGATCATGTCGTACTACTACCTCTCGCACAAGACGATTCGGCACCTGATCAAGCACGCCAAGCCCAACGCCAGCTTCGCCGACGTGCTCGCCTGGATGAGCAGCGCGACCGAGTACGACGAGCTGCCGGTGCGGCACAACGAGGAGCTCATCAACGCCGAGCTCAACGCGGCGCTGCCGCTCAAGATCGACGAGGCCTTCGGGCACCTTCCGCTGTGGGACCCACACACGAAGGCGTTCCTGCTGCTCCAAGCGCACTTTGCGCGGCTCGACCTGCCCATCTCCGACTACGTCGGCGACCAGACGTCGGTGCTCGACCAGGCGATCCGCATCATCCAGGCGTCGATCGACGTGCTGGCGGAGCTGGGCCTGGCCAGCAGCGCGCTGATGATGATGACGCTGCTGCAGTGCGTCAAGAGCGCGCGCTGGCCCGACGACGGGCCCCTCGCTATCCTGCCCGGCGTCGACGTCGAGGCGGAGCGGAGCCGCGTCCAAAAGGACAGCAACAACAACAGCCGGCCGAAGGACCTCGTCGACGCCGTCTCGGCCCCCCGCGCCGTCGTCGAACAAGCCCTCAAGGCAACCGGCGTCGCGTCGCCCATCGCACCCCGCGCCCTCAAGCCCCTCTCCGCCCTGCCCGACCTCGCCGTCGCCGTGCCCGCCGTCAACGCCCTCGGCCTGACGGTCGCGCTCTCGCGCAGGAACGAGCCCGCGAACCGCGAGCACCGCATGTTCGCGCCGCGCTTCCCCAAGCCGCAGACCGAAGGCTTCTTCGTCGTCGTGTGCGAGCGCGGCAGCGATGAGGTGGTGGCGCTGAAGAGGGTTGGGTGGGGGGCTTCTTCGACTTCTTCTTCTCCCTTTTCTGGCAGTGGTGCGGGGAGAGGGAGGGGGAGGGGTAGGGGTAGGGGTAGGGGAGGTGGTGATGCTGGCAGTGGTGGTGGTGGCGGTGGTGCGGGCAGCAAGCCGAGCACGAGGGTGCAGATTAAGCTGCCGGAGAGCGACAGGGAGAGGGTTGTGGATGTCAGGGTTGTGAGCGATGGGTATATTGGGATGGTGTGGAAGGTGGAGGGCGTGGAGGTACCGGCGCCGCCGACGGTGGAGGTTGACGAGGGGAAGAAAAAGGGTGGCAGTGAATAGGGGTTGGTCGTTCCTATGACGGACACGGCTGAGTCTTGACCGGACACCGGTGCGTTTTCACGTTAAGGCTGGAAGATCCCATGGAGAACGATTGGAAGGGATATATTTCGTTCCTGCATATAAAAAAAAAGACGTTGATAACATATCGCTCTTCTCCTCCTCTTCCAGGTACCACCTGGATGTACACCTGGTTTAGTAGATGTACCTGAAGTTGACGTTCTGCAACGGAGAGAGATGAGTTAGCCCAAAGCTGCTTTGAGAGGAGCACACACAAAAGATGGGGAAAATAATCAGCAGTCGGACTCACCTCCCGATCCGTCAAATCCTCAAACGCATGCACCAGACCAGCATCCTTGGCGGCGCTGCCATTCTGCTCCAGCAACCCGTCCTTGCGCCTGTTCTCGCGCACCAGCCACCAGCGCAGGAAGACGATGACGAGCACGAGCAGGACGTAGCAGCCCATGTGGGTGGCGAAGGCGATGAAGTAGCGGGGCCCGTCGTAGTCGAGGAAGACCTGGGGCCCGATGGCGTTGCCGACGGACCAGGCGACGAAGTTGGCGGCGACGACGACGGTCTTCTTCGTTTGCCCCGCGACGTTGCGCGAGATCATGGACATGGCGAGCGTCTGCGCGGCCCAGAAGGAGAGCACGATGTAGTAGGAGATGAGCAGGCCGGCCTGCTGGGCCTTGCCCGTGTTCTGGACGGAGAGGAGGACGATGGTGCCGACGAAGGAGCTGTGGGGGAGTTGGGTTAGTTGGGGAGGGAGAGGACCAATTTTGGTGGGGGAGTTGGGAAGGTTAAGGGGAGGCTTACGGAATCACGAAAACGCCCATGATGACGAGGTTCTGCTGCGTCTTCTTGACGAGCCAGGTGGAGCTGAGCAGGACGACGATGATGTAGGCGCCGAGGACCATGGACAGCAGCTGCGTCTGCAGCGTGGTGAACTTGAAGCCGGTGATGATGATGTTGGCGAAGGCGCCGAGACCGGACGTCGGCAGCGTGGTGCAGATGGCGATCAGGCAGTAGCAGTACAGCTGCGGGTCGGTGAAGGCCTCGCGCACGTGGTCCCAGCGGAACGTCTTGTTCTGCAGGCCCGTCTGGTTGGACCGCACGCGCTCGATCATCAGGCGCTTGTCGTCCTCGGAGAAGCACTTGGCGCGCATCGGGCTGTCGGGCAGCCAGCAGAGCACGAAGATGCCCCAGAGCACCGAGACGCAGCCGTAGCAGATGAAGAGGGCTTGCCAGGAGTGGATGGCGGCCGTGTCGGGGATGAGGGTGAAGCAGTAGGCGAGAAGACCGCCGACGATTTGCTGACCACCGTTCATCTGGTTCTGTCAGCTGCCTTGATCCTCGGAGCCTAGGTGCGATTGGCTTTGAGAACTCACCATGTACCAGTAGGTGACGGTCTGGGCCTGCTCCTCACGCTTGTACCACATGGAACTCATGACCAGGAAGGACGGCTGGCAGACGGCCTCGAAGATACCCAGGAGGGTACGGACGGCGAGGATCTGGGGGAAGTTCGTGCAAGCGGCGTGCAGGGCTAGAGTCGCGGACCAGAGAATGACGTTCAGGCTGAGGTACTTGGCAATGGGGACGCGCTGAATCATCCAATTGGTTGGGTACTCGACGAACAGGACGGCGATGTAGATACAGGTGGTGAGCCAGGAGTACTGTTTACTCTCTTGGTCAGCCAGTCGATCGCAAGTGGGGGTCACCTGGTATCTGATACAGGCGGGGAGATGCATACCTGTTGGCCAACCAGATTCAAGTCCTTCTTGATGCCCATGATGCTGGCGAAGCTCATGGTGCCCTTGTCGAGGGCCTGCAGAAAGTAGGTGAAGATCATGACGGGCAAGACGCGGCGGTCGATCAGGCGCTTGAGGCGCTTGTTCTCCTCGGGCGTGATTTCGATGGCGACGGCGCTGGCGTACTTGGCGACTTCCTTGTCGAGACGGCCATAGTCGGCGTGGTCCTTGGTGAGCTCGGGGTCGGTGGACAGGACGTGCTCAATCTCGGCAACATCAGAGCTGTGCTTCTTGGTGTCGCGGTTGTCGGACGACAGGCGCCCGGCGTGGGCCACGTTATCGTGTGAGGCGGCCATGGTGGTTCAGTGATGCCGCCTGGTTGACGGTTGGGGAGTGGGGAGAGAAGGGAGAGAAGTCGGGAGGGAGAGACAGAGGAGTGCGAGACGGGGCAGAGTCTGGACAAGGACCAGGCAGAGCGACTCGACTGCAGAAGAAGATGGGTCAGAATCTGCTCGGGGCAAATATAAAGGTCTGGGGCAGGCATGCACGTCCTCGTGCGGGCGATACATAAGCCGAGGGCGTTTCCCATTTGGGAGGCATTCTTCCGTCCTCTCGGTTGTTTGGTGCCAGGAACCCGGTCGCCGCTCGTTCCCAACGCGTTGACACCAAGCGAGCGGCAAAGCTTGGGGCGGCGGGATGCGGCCGGCAAAGCGTGTGACAGGTTCGCCAGCTGCACGCGAGGCTGCTGGGCATCCACACCGACTTCGCCGCAGCCACCGGGGCGCCCAGAGGAAGGGCCGATGGAGGGGGCCCCGGATTGCAGCCAATTGGCCCCACGGGGAGCGGTCCTGAATGCGGAGAGAGAGCCCGGGGTATTGCGGGGCGCCCATGCTCACGGCAGGCCTTGGCACGCATCCTGCCTGCTCGCCCCTCGGGTCAAAGGGCGCCGGCGGGGGGAGCCGCGCGTGGGCTGTCTGTGGGGACGTCAAGCTGCTTACTCGACTGGGCAACTTCCTCCACCTGCTCGGCTCTTGCGGTGGGGCATCGGCGCGGGCGACGCGGGTCTTGCGTGCTGCGCGCGCGTCGTCCGCGTCTTTAAAGCCAAATCCTCTCCCACGCGCGAGCTTCGTCCAATCGACCGTTTGCTGCTTTCCGGATTGATACTTGCCAGAACGAAACCTCCCGCCGTAGCTAGTAAATACTTAGCATTCGCGCCTGATACAAGTCTGTCAGCTTCTCGCCGCGCTCCTCCTCATTTACTCCCCTCCAGACCTCCATCTTCTCCCCCGGCCGCCCTCCCTCCTCCGCAACCGCCATCATGCCCACCGCCCTCACCGTCCACGGGCTGCCCGCGTCCGACATCCACGCGGCCATCCACAAGCTCACCGACAACCTCGTCAACATCAACGACCAGACGGGCCACTTCCTGCTGCGGCTGCCCGACGGGCGCGTCATCGACACCAAGGGCTGGAACGACTGGGAGTGGACGCACGGCATCGGCCTGTACGGGCTGTACCAGTACCACACGCTGACCAACTCGGCGCCAACACTGGCCGTCATCAAAGATTGGTTCGCGGGCCGGCTGGCCGAGGGCACGACCAAGAACATCAACACCATGTCCGTCTTCCTCACGCTGGCCTACCTGTACGAGGACCCGCGCCTGCGCGACGACACGTGGCGGCCGTGGCTGGAGGGCTGGGCCGAGTGGGCCATGCACGAGCTGCCGCGCACCCCCTTCGGCGGCTTCCAGCACATCACCTACCTGGAGGAGAACGCGGGCCAGCTGTGGGACGACACGCTGATGATGACGGTGATGCCGCTGGCCAAGATCGGGCTCGTCCTGAACCGCCCCGCCTACGTCGAGGAGGCCAAGCGCCAGTTCCTCGTGCACATGCAGTTCCTGTTCGACAAGGACACCGGCCTCTTCTTCCACGGCTGGCAGTTCGAGCGCGACGGGAAAGGCGGGGGGCTGGGCCACAACTTCGCCCGCGCCCGCTGGGCCCGCGGCAACTCGTGGGTCACCATCGTCATCCCGGATTTCGTCGAGCTGCTCGACCTGCAGCCCGGCGACCCCACGCGCGAGTACCTGCTCGACATCCTGCGCGCCCAGGTCGACGCCCTCGCCGCGCTGCAGACGCCCGACGGCCTGTGGCGCACCCTGCTCGACGAGCCCGAGGCCGCGGGCAGCTACGTCGAGTCGTCCGCCACCGCCGGCTTCGCCTACGGCATCCTCAAGGCCGTGCGCAAGCGCTACCTGCCCAGGGAAGGCTACGAGGACGTCGCCATCCGCGCCACCAAGGCCGTGCTGGGCAAGATCAGCCCCGACGGCGAGCTGCTCGACACCAGCTTCGGCACCGGCATGGGCCGCGACTACAAGCACTACTTCGACATTGAGCGCACGAGCATGCCCTATGGCCAGGCCATGGCCATCATGACCCTCGTCGAGTTCCTGAGGCTGTACGTTTGAAGAAAATGAGTGACGAAAAATGGAGGGATTGGAAACTGCTGCTGCAACGGCTTTTGTTCGCATAATAGACTATAGACTGGGGGGGAATGATATAATGACGGAAAAGGGCCAGTGGCTTGGCAGGAAAGAAGAATGTGAAACCGCTTACTTGCCCCAGTACCCACTCACGTCCTTCATCATGTGGGCCGTGTGCACCTTATTCCAAATCCATGTGAACGTGCAAAAAAGCAAACCCATGGGAAAACGCCCGAACTTTGTAAATTGAAGAGCAGATTTTGATTGACTCCCTTCCAGGCGGGGTGGTCGCCGTCTTTCTCTTATGAACGTTTCTGTACTGTTGGTAACTGATAATCGGGAAGTCCGTCTGATAATGCCTTTTGAAACGCCAACGCCCATGTCACTTCTTACTCATATGTCGCGTCCATTTCGTGTTATCATGTTCTCCGCCGAGATATCAGGAGGGAAGGAAATGAGCGTTGTGCCCCGGCACTCGTGCCTGGCATTTCGGGCAGTCCTCACGGAAGCCCATGTGGAACTTCTTCTTGCCGGTGATGGCTCCGCTTCTTGCACGGCCGGGCTTCGAGTCGGCGGCGGCGGCGGGGGCATGACGCTGGGACTCGAACGTCGGCGAGTCCATTTCCATGCCGTCATGGTCGTCCCCGCCCCGGCCGGAAACATGGAGGCGTGAAAGCCGGTTCCCGGCCACGGTGGTCGGCGTCAGGGCCATGTCGTCCTCGCGGATGGGCGAGGGCATGTCGCGGCCGACGTCTCTGTTCGCTATGCTGCGGCGGGCGTTCATCGACGCCGCCCTCAGCTCCTGAAGAGTTGTGGTCCGGATGTTGGTCGGCTCGTTGGACGTGATCTTGGGAGGGAAATGGCCGTATATGGGCGTCGGTATCCGGCCAGTGCTGGGCTCTGTTTCCCGATGGCGGGGACTAAGCCGCTCGGGCAGCATGAAAGGGAGAGCAGGCGAGTTGGGGTTGGACCGCATGGCGTTGAAGTCGTCTTCCATGCAGTCCTCCATGTCCGTGTCGGCGTATGCAGGCAGCTCGGGCGAGTCACAGCCCGACTCGTCCGAGTGGCCTGGAGTCAGGGCGGGCAGACATGGCGAGTTGGCGCGGTTCTGAGAGAAGCTGAGGGTCTTGTTTTGAAAGAAGTTCTCTGGCGGTGGCGGACAGGGTCCGTCGTTGCGGTGCTTCTGCAGCGTCCTAGTTACTATATGCATTCCGGGGGAGCAGTCGACACCGTACCTTGGTGTAGTGGCGGTCGACGTGGATTGAAGCGTCGTCGTCGTCGTCGGCGCGGGGGCGCTTCAGGGCCATGCGTTGCGGTAGTTGGAACATGGTGGTGTTTGGCCGGAAGAGCGAGTGGGCGCCGAGGTTAAATGGCGAATGGGCAATGGTGACGGCAGCGGGGACGTCCACAGCTACGATATAAGGTTCGGGCACATCACTGTATGAGGGGCGCGGGCCTTTTTCTGGGTTGGGGGATTGGCGCCGTGGATGGGTTTCAGGAGAAGTCACCGGGCTTCCAGGCAGCCAAAGAGGCGGGGTGCGATGGCCGCTGAGCTGCTTGACATCCTGCCAGGAAAGTGAAACCAGCCCCACGCACGGGCCCGCCGGTCGTCACAACAGCCGCCGGCCAAGTCTATCCGGGGACTACGCCACGACACAGGGCAACTGCTGATTGCACCTCGCGAAGCGCCTATACCTCTCTCTTCATGCGCACGCGAGATTGGCGAGCTCGGGTCCATGCCGCAGAAACGCAACGCTGCTGTTTGCGCGGCCGACGATACGCGCCGGCGCCAAGTCGGCGCTGCAAGTGCGACCCTGGTGCGCCCTGACAAGCTGATGCCTGCCGTGCCCGACGAGGAGGCGAGCCACATTTTGCTGACACAGGCGGGACGTGATTAGTAGATCGGCGTTCCTGGCGTCTTGCTGCTGTGGCTGATAACACGTTCCCAGGCCCCACAAGGCAACATGTGGTCCTGACGCCCGCGCAGCTCAAGTGGCCGCTGGTTGCGTTGTTGTAGGCTCCGCTCCGACGTCAGCCAGCATTATTCACCCGGCGGCTGCTGCTGCTGCTGCTTTGCAGATCCCGCCGGAGACATGGAGGCGCAGGAAAGCTCGAAGATCTCCAGGGTGTGTCTCTGCTGCTCGACGGATGTACGGATCCGCAATCGCTGGATTCATGCACGCGCATGGGCGCTCAATAACGACAATATTATGCGCACAGAAACGAGGTTCGTGGGGGCGTTCTTTACAAAACGCGCGTGTCAGGTAATCGGTCTGGCCATGTAACGCTTCCAGAAGCAGCGGCGGCGGGGCACGCACCGCAACTCCGACCGGTGGATTGGTGCACTGGCCCTACCCGCCCAAAATTATTCCAGTCAGCTCACAGGGCGCGCCGGCATTGACTCACTACTTTTTTCGCCCGCCCACCCACCAACCACGCCCCTCTTATAGGCACAAGTGCACTCCGTATCATTTCTCCCTACTCTCAGAACCCTCTGCGCACCCCAATCGCCATGGCCGACGCAATTGATCAACTCAAGACCGAGCTCAGCGACGATGTTCGCGGTAAGAGCCCCGCCGTCCCGCCGCCACATTGCCCAGACTAAGACAACGCAGTCGAGGGCTACGACCCCCTCATCCCTCCCCAGCTGCTGTCCTCGGAGCTTCCTGTCAGTGACGTCTCGCAAAAGACGGTGCTGAAGGGCCGTCGCGAGGCCGCCCGCATCATTGCCCAGCAGGACGACCGCCTGCTGGTCATGGTCGGCCCCTGCTCCATCCACGACCCCGAGACCGCCGTCGAGTACTGCCAGCGCCTCAAGGCCCTGGCCGACAAGCTGAACAACGAGCTGTGCATCATCATGCGCGCCTACCTCGAGAAGCCCCGCACCACGGTCGGCTGGAAGGGCCTAATCAACGACCCGGACATGGACGAGAGCTACAAGATCAACAAGGGCCTCCGCGTCTCGCGTAAGCTCTACTGCGACCTGACCGGCCAGGGCATGCCCATCGCCAGCGAGATGCTCGACACCATCTCGCCCCAGTTCCTCTCCGACCTGATCTCGCTGGGTGCCATTGGCGCACGTACCACCGAGTCCCAGTTGCACCGTGAGCTGGCCTCCGGTCTGTCCTACCCCATTGGCTTCAAGAACGGCACCGACGGTAGCCTGGGCGTCGCCGTCGACGCCATTGGCGCCGGTGCCGCGAAGCACCACTTCTTGGGTGTGACCAAGCAGGGTCTCGCTGCCATCACCAAGACGTCCGGCAACGAGCACTGCTTCGTCATTCTCCGCGGTGGTACCAAGGGTACCAACTACGACAAGGATAGCGTCAAGGCCGCTCGTGAGGCGCTAAAGGCGAAGGGCCAGAGGGAGGTGATGATGATCGACTGCTCGCACGGTATGCTTCCCCGGCCTGACGACGCCAGCGTCTGAAGTGCGGCTCACTGATGTGTTTTACTGCAGGCAACTCCAACAAGAACCACCGCAACCAGCCCATCGTTGCCAGCACCATTGCTGACCAGATCCGCGAGGGCGAGACGGGCATTGTCGGTGTCATGATCGAGTCGAACATTCATGAGGGTAACCAGAAGGTGCCGGCGGAAGGCCCTTCGGGACTCAAGAAGGGTGTCAGCATCACTGATGCCTGCATCGACTGGGAGACGACTGTTGGCGTGCTCGAGAACCTGGCCGCGGCCATCAAGGAGCGCCGGGAAAAGGCCCAGAATGGTGTCAACGGCACGCACTAAGGGCGTGCAGTCGGTTCATGAAGCTGGCTAGGAGTCAAATGGTGCAAAAGTTATGTCACGTTTTCAATTTCTTTGTATTTCGCATTGAGGGTTCGGTGGCGATGAATTAGCAGAGCTTAACCTCTAGAAGACCACAGCATGTCACGAATACCCTTTTTCCTTTAGGTATTAATGAACGTTAAACTTTGGCATAAAGTGCCAAGCCTATTCATCTTTCTATCCTACACGCTTCTCAACTCTCGCTTCTCACTGATCGATGGTCCCGAGTACGAGCCCGCCTCTCGTATGAGTTGCAGGAACGATGGGATATTCTAGAGCGGCTTGCCTGACGTTAATTAGGTAAAACAGCGGGACTGTGATAAGAGCCTGTTTATTAACAAGTTCATGCAGGGCAAAAGTTTGATGCCTACCCTGTGGGTCGGGACAGGTTCAAACATGGCGCACGGCACGGGTTTGAACATGCCCCGCACATGGTTGAGCCAGCCTTCCTCGTCGCCTTCTACTGCAGCTCGCCAAAAGTGGACCCGCAGCTCCATGCAGATGATGCGTGTTGCGGTCCCTTTGTCGCGGAAAAAAGGTTACTTTGCTTTTTTTTTTGTTGGGCTATCTCGAAGCCTCGGCGCGGAATGTTGTGAAGTTGCGGTCCATGGGACGAATGATCGGAGCATGGGAGGCATGCATCCCTGTGCTTCTATTTGAAAGCCCTCCCTCGTGAATGGGCGGGGACTCGACTAACGTGCCAAGGGCTGTGGCTCGTTTCAGGGATGCAGGTAACATGGCAAAAGTCGCTGCACCAACCTCTTGCGGCCGGGGTCCGAGTTGAGTGTCTCCCATTACAAACATGAATGTATAGTACGCCGCCGTATAGCGTCCACCTTGACAGAGCGTATTGCTATGCTCGAGAGGGAAGAGGAAGCGGCTGCTGGGCCGTGCGAGAGCATTTCCTTTTCGGGATCCCTGCGTAATTTTGATAGCCCGAGTTGCTGTTACATACATACGCCGACTGGTAACGAGGTCTAGACCGCAACCGTTTGCTGTCAAGAGAGAAAAGGGAAAGGGAAGAATCTGAAACTGGCGCAGATCCGCGGCGATTCCTCCCCCCGTCTTCTGTGCGCTGCGGAACGGCGCTCGTCAGAGAGGGCGGCTTGCAGGGGTATGGGGCCATTGGGTGGGGCTTGCGCGCCGCGAGCCGGACAGGCCCTTAACTGGACGTTCTATCGTGGCCCTCGTGTCTCAGGTCTTTTCCCTTCTTCCTCTTCGACCGAGAGATGTACGAGGAGCAATTTTCGTGTACTGCAGTAGCCGCGCTATTTTTCTCCCTCCGCGTCTTGGGCCAATGAAGGCTGGGTTGATGACTGAGGGTATATTCGCTTCGGAGCGTCATAGCTCTCGAAACGCTAGATTGCTCCCAACACTTCCTTCCAGGACTGCGCTGCCACGTTTTCGGTGGATACGTCTTGCTGCGGTGGAACAGCGAGTTTGGATTGCCGCCGCGACTTGCCTTTCTCGAAGCCTTTGCTCCGTTTTCGCGTGGCAACTCTTTCCCTCTTCCTCTCTTCCCCGGATCGAATCGAGGGGCGACGATGATACAACGTTATTGTTTGATAGTCGCCGATTTTCGGCCTTAATGCAGAGCTTGCGCAACGATATTCTGTAGGACATTCGCGTAGTCTATCAAAAGTGGGAACAACTCCGAGTACCCGTGCGGAGCCTCTAGTGACAACCGATTTCCCTTTGCGACGCAGACGTTCTGGCCCCCTGCATGTCTATCTTTATTTTCTCTCTGCACAGCCGCAACAACGTCTTCGCTGTCCTGGCCGATCACCGTCTTCTGTTCTACCTTCAACTGTTCTGCCTGGTGGCAGTCTATCACTACAAACTCCAGGACTGCCCTGGAAGGCTTTCTTGTCCATCGTTCGTCACATCCCTTGAGCACCTGCTCCCCGCACTGCCATACTACGGACGGGGCAATATCGTACAGGGCATGTTCAGGATCACTTGGAAAATTCCTGCTATTATAAACTAAACATATGGACAATCATGAATAGGACCGGATGAGGCTTGCGCAGAGCATATCCTTGACTTAGCTACCGGATGTTTGTTTGTACTGTTCCGTGCATTCAGGAGTCCATGTAGTCAGAACCAAACGCATTAACAGTCAAAGCTCAACCACAATGCAGAACCTCCTTGATTTCGCAATCCAGCGCATCCGACTTCTGTTCGATGAATGATTCAAATCACGGCAGTTGGAGTTCCGAAAAGGTTGAGATTGCGACTCATCTCCCCTCGACGAATTCTAAAGCTGCACTATTTTCGAATCCGGGGGTGATTATTGAATGACAGGTGTCACCGCCCCTTCTCTTGGTACTTCTTTCCACAGCGTCCCGAGCAAGGCTGCTAATGATAATCAGGAACGGCTTCTCCAAGCAGCTCAATGGGTATCTCTGAGAAGTGGAAAGATGGGTCGTATAATCGACTCATGACTCCCTTCGTCACATGCTCGTTCGCTTTCGGGTAACCCTTCTCCCTGGATCCTCAACTCAGATATGGCACCATACACAATTAGCGATGATGCCAGAATCCGTACCTCGCTCGCACATCTATCTGATATTTAGTCATAGGATTCTACACGACTCAAATCGATTACAGCACGCCAAGAAGTTGCTAAGAGATAGGCTTTAGTGACACAAACTGAATAGGAGGTTGCGTGACGCTGAAAGGACAGCCCCTCAATGTGTCTTCCAACTCGGGCAGTGCTAAGAGCTCTTCAACATACCCATCACGAATGATAAACAAAGAAATGACGTCGAGCTTGGCGGCCCCGCAACGCACCTTTGGGATATTGAGGTGTTGTCCCGAGCTGAATTTCTATCAGCTGGCTTTAGTGCGGCTGAACTGAGAATTGAAGGGCAAATGACGTGCGATATTGAGGCTTCCCAAAAAGAATAGGCGCATCACCCGAGTACCGGGTTCGTCAAAGACCCATGGCATCTTTTGGATTCCAGGGTCTGGATGGGCCTGGCATCACGCCGTGGCCAAAGCAATGAATCCCAAGTACCGACCACGTGCTGATTGGCCGAAATCTCCTATTCGACATTTAATTGTGTAAATGGGGAGGGAAAACGTTGTCATGGCCCCAGCCGCCAAGGCGAGCCCGAGGCGACACCTTGGCGAACAAGCCACCCAAGCCCGGACGGTTGCGGACAAGCGAGCAGGACAAGAAGCTAACGTCTGACGACATTTCGCCTGGCAATTGCGCGTGCAAGCCGGTCGCTGTTTTTTGACCTCGCCCGCCCAATGTCTGGCAATCAGCTCCTACAACGCTCGGCCCAGACCGAGCCACCAAGAGTACCGAGAGCCTGGGCATTTATGTTTTTCCGCTGTCGTTCGATCTGAAGATTCAGTCAACGAGAAGCAAGGTTTAAAGATGGACTCGGTGCCATGTGTTTTGTCTCTCCAGAGTGACTTTGTACCATTCGATATCCCACTCTGCCCAGCATGCCGTCACGCGGCAATGACTTTGGTCGTGCCTTGGCCAAGCTACTCGGCATCAATGTCGATTACAGGCAGGAGCCGGACAGGCATGAGTATGCGACGCTACTTCCCGACAACGTCGAGCCGTACTTTGAGGACGAGCCGACGGTGAAGGAGTACCTGCTGCAGTTCAAGCCTACCCGCGCCGGCGCCACTCGCTATATAAAGGACCTCTTCCCTTTTTGGAACTGGATCTTCCACTACAATCTTCAATGGCTGACTGGAGACATCATTGCTGGTAAGTCTGTTCTATCTGTGTCATACCTGTCTGACTGACATCGCAGGTGTTACGGTTGGCTTCGTCGTCGTGCCGCAGGGCATGGCTTATGCCTTGCTCGCCAAGCTGAGCCCGGAATATGGACTGTACACGTCCTTTGTCGGATTCCTCTTGTACTGGGCTTTTGCCACCTCGAAGGACATTACTATTGGAGTAAGTTTGCATGCTCAAGGCTGGAGAGAAGATGCAGCGGCCTGACAGTCACAACCCAGACCGTTGCCGTCATGTCCACCATCGTCGGCAACATCGTCATCAAAGTCCAGGACAAGCACCCCGATATTCCCGCCGAGCAGGTGGCCCGGGGTCTTTCGCTTATATCCGGTGCGATCCTTCTCTTCATCGGTCTTATCCGCGCCGGTTGGATCGTCGAATTCATCCCGCTTGTTGCCATCACGTCTTTCATGACGGGTGCTGCCTTCAGCATTGCTGTCGGCCAGGTTCCGGCAATGATGGGCATTTCTGGCATTAACACCCGCGAGGCTACCTACAAAGTCTTGATCAATACGCTTAAAAAGCTCGGATCGTCAAAGGTCGACGCCGCACTTGGCCTTAGTGCTCTCTTCCTGTTGTACTTCATCCGCTGGGTTTGCAACACCATGTCCGAGAGGCAGCCGCACCGAAAGAAGATGTGGTTCTTTCTTTCCACGTTAAGGATGGCGTTCATCATCCTGCTGTACACGATGATTAGCTGGCTCTCAAACAGGGATATCTCGAACGCAAAAGAGGCCAAGTTTAAGATTCTCGGGACTGTCCCAAGAGGTGCTCACCTACTCCCCTATTTCCTCGTAGAAGTCTAGACTAACCTCCTCCAGGATTCCAGCACGCCGGAGTGCCCCACATTGACAGCCGTCTCATCAGCGCTTTCTCGAGCGAGCTCCCTGCCGCCATTATTGTCCTGCTGATCGAGCACATTGCCATCTCCAAATCCTTCGGACGAATTAACAACTACACCATTGACCCCTCGCAGGAGCTTGTCGCCCTCGGCTTTACCAACGTCTTCGGCCCCTTCCTAGGCGGATATCCAGCCACGGGCTCCTTCTCGCGCACGGCCATCAAGTCCAAAGCCGGGGTGCGCACGCCGCTGGCGGGCATCTTCACGGCGGTGCTCGTGCTGCTGGCACTGTACGCGCTGACGTCGGTGTTCTTCTACATCCCCATGGCCAGCCTGGCGGGGCTGATCATCCACGCCGTGGGCGACCTGATCACGCCGCCCGACGTCGTCTACCGCTTCTACCGGATCTCGCCGCTCGAGGTCGTCATCTTCTTCGCCGGCGTGCTCGTCACCGTCTTCACCAACATCGAGAACGGCATCTACACGGCCATTGCCGCCTCGGCCGCCGTCCTGCTCTTCCGCCACGCCCGCGCCAAGGGGCTCGTCCTGGGCCACGTCAAGGTGCACTACCTGACCGACGACGCCGACTTCGCGACGTCCGCGAGACAACAGCAACAACACCAACACCAACACCCCCAAGACCCCCCCAACCCCGACTCTTCCTCCGCCGAAGCCATCGACCACCCCAGCACTCCCACCACCACCGCCTCCTCCTCCTCCCCTATCGACCTCACCACCACCACCCCCTACACCACCTCCGCCTACCTCCCCCTCTCCCCCTCCCCCTCCGCCCACAACCCGTCCCTCCTCCCCCCCACCCCTCCCCACCCGGGCGTCCTCATCTACCGCCTCACCGACACCCTCACCTACGCCAACCAATCCTCCTACCTCTCCAGCCTCACCGCCTTCATCTTCGCCCACACACGCCCCTTGCACGGCACCACCCACTACGCCCGCCCGGGCGACCGGCCGTGGAACGACCCGGGCCCGCGGCGGGGCGAAGCCGCCGTCGTGGAGAGCGATGACAAGCGCCCGGTGCTGAAGGCCGTGGTGCTGGATTTCGGCGCCGTGGCGGAGGTGGATGTGACGGGGGTGCAGGGGTTGGTGGATGTGCGGGCGCAGGTGGAGAGGTATGCGGGGGGAGACGGCGAGGGCGGGGTGGAGTGGCATTTTGCGGGGGTGGGGGGGAGGTGGGCGAGGAGGGCGTTGGGGGCGGCGGGGTTCGGGTATGGTGCCAAGAAGGGCGCGGGTGGTGGTGGTGTTGTTGGGAGCGAGGGGTTGTTTGCGGTGGCGGAGGTGGGGGGCGCGAGTGTGGAGGAGGTGAGGGATGAGAAGGTGGGAGGGGCGGGGAATGATGATGTGGAGAGCGGTGGTGGTGGTACGGCGAGGAAGAGGTTTGCTACCGTGTATGGAGTTAATCGGCCGTTCTTCCATCTGGATTTGCCCGCGGCGGTTAGGGCTGCGGTGAGGAATGCGAAGAGGAGGGAGGAGCAGCAGGCGGTGAGCACGGTTCATGTCGAGGCTGCGGGGAAGGAGGAGTAGTGTTTGCTTAAGAGCGTCGATAGGTGATATATAATAGACGAGGCTGTCTCAAGCCACCATCGTTGGTGTGATAGAATCCAGGCACATGTATTTCCAGCAGCCTCTGCGATCATACTCAGACGTTCGTTTCTCATTTCGAAAGAGAAGGATCTGAGGCACTCTGCGCAAAGCGTTAGTCTTACATAACCTACGAGTTGACAAGTAATGGCGCCGGCTCACCTGATTCTTGTCCTCCTTTGGGTTGCCGTAACTCCGAGTTCTTTCTTCGCACCATCTCGTTTCTATTCATCACAAGTCTATTAAGACGACCCTTGACAACCTTGTAGTACTCATCCTGCGAGTTAGTGAACTTCACCATCTCAGAATGAGTGCGATCGACAGGATAAATATAGAAGTCGCCCGTCTCCCAAGGTCTGCAATGAGTGGCAGAATACCGATCAACCAGCACGGCTGGCTCACCGGACATGCGCCACCTGCCGTCCACCTTTTGAGCCGTTGGAGATTTCACAGTTTCAAAGAACGAGAATACCATGGATTCTTTGAAATCGAATACTTTCTGGAAGGTCCGTTCCTGGTGGCGCAATATTTCCGACGACTGTCCAAGGCTCTCCACGAGGTATCGATTTGGTTGATCGCCCACCATTGGCACGAGGCTTTTGACGTCCATTCCTTGATTCGGAACGCCAAAAAGAAGGATCCCGAGGACCGCCTCTAAGCGCGTCGCGCCAAGGTGGTTGCAATCCGAGATCTGCAAGATAGCCTGTGTCTGGTCAGCATTGAAGCCAAGCTTGCAGAAGATGACGTGAGCATACTTGTTTGAGGACGATGCCTCCCAGGCTGTGTCCGAGAAGGATACAAGGCCTTGACGCATCAACGCTTTGAACCTCACTCAGGGCATTGCGAAACTTGATGGCCAAGTCGTTGATGTTTTGGAATGATTGACTTTCCACCAGTCTCGATTCGTAGCCAAAGGTGAAGATGCGGAGGTGGGGTAGGTCACGCGATAGACTGTCTCGCAGCCACATGTATGGCTCATTGCGCTTCTTGAAAGACCCGAAGGCGTGGCTGCCTAGACCGGATAAGGCGAAGAGGCTGATCGGAGTAATCAGTACACGTACAAGTAGGGATTCAAGCCAGCATACTCAACGGTGCACTTCGAATCATCCGAGGAGTGTAGCGGCTTCATTCCCCGGAAATGATTGTCAAGCACAGGGCCCTCCAGTTCGTCTGGGAGGTTGAGAGCCCACTCATCTTTGTCACTTTCACCATCTCTGAGTAACAGCTCCGGAAGCTCCAAGAACTGTAAAGTTGCTGTTTTCTCCCTCGGAGACTCCGGACTGCATGCGAGGGAATGAACTCGAGCTTTCACGTTGTCGCCCAGACGTTGCCGAAGAAGGTCATGGACACCGGCCTTGTCGAGATGCGCGGGTATTGCTTGAAGCCTGAAGGTCTCATCAGGCCGTCGAGAGTCCCTGTGAGTGCTCTCAGCCATGGCTGCTTGAGCAGCCAAACTCGTCGGCATGGGGAAGTGTAGGTTCGAGAGAGGAGAAGGCTGAGGTTGAGCTGGTGTCAGCCTGGTCGTACGAAGTGAGGCGGGGACAGACTACGGCGACTCGGACGAACAAGAATGTGGCACAGTACATACCAAGAGGCTCAACCACTCAGACGCCTGCGGTTTGGTTTTGCAGGGTGTTGATTGCCGTCACAGCCTGTGTAGACTATTTACCAACGGCGAAATAAATTGATTCACTTCTTTACAGTGAAATTTGCGAGCGCGTATACAATCCAAGCTCTCAAAGAGTGGAAAATCAAGCCGAAGACAGGCAAACTTCCAGTAGATTGCAGGCAAATAAGCCAGCAATCAGCATCCAGGTCTATAAAAGACCAGTAGAGAGCATGAATACAATCTCTATGCGATTATTTCAACTCAAAGTCCTTTCTGTAGAAATTGTGGCGAGCTGAGCCTGCCGTTGATGCCTAAACAAGCCCTGATTTGGGGCGAATCACAGCGGACTGGCAAACCCCTCGTCACTCCTGAGTGACTTGCATGCTATAAGATGGGGGTACCTCAGCCTCGTCTGGAAAAGCTCCCTCTGGTCAAACCCAACTTTTCTGTTATGGTGATCAGTTTTTCACTCAAGTCGATATCGTATTCATATGCCAAGTGCTATTGGTCACTTTCTGGGTTTCTTAAGGCGAAGGAGAAGGGATGCCACGTATGCAGTATACTTCTTTTTCTACAAATCAAATCCCAAAGAGCCCGACGTTATGGAATGAAGTCGTGAGGCTGAGGCTTTCCAAGTGTGATATTGATAAGTCTATCGCGCTTGAATAAATGCAAAGTCGACTGACACACGCAGTTTTGTAGTTTGGAAACAACTATATATACCGGGAGTGACCATCCCTGGTCGCCTGCAAGGTATTTCCCCAGCCACCAGACCGATTTCCCCCCTCCCCTCCTCTCCTCCCTCAATCCCAAACCTGGCGACAACTGATATTAATCCGCTTCGTCCCCATATACCCCTTCCACTTCGCATACGCCCTCCTCTCGGCCTCGCCCGCGCCGGGCGTGCCGACAGGCCACACGGCCAACGGCTCCGGACACGTGCCGGCAATCGTCCGGGGCATGGCGTGCCACGCCCACCGCGCCTCGCCCGACAGCAGCACGCAGTCGCCGCTGCGCACCCTAATAGCGACAGTACGATCAGGTCTGGGCCTCGCCTTGACCGACTGGCTCTGTCGTCGTGCACCCCCACCATCCCCATCGCCATCCCCATGCTCCGCCTCCCCCGCAGCACCACCACCCTCCTCCGCCCTCCCAATAACAAAAACCCCCTCGCACCCCAACGAGAAGCTCGCCAGCGGCCTCTGGCAGAACTCGCTGACGTCGCGGTGCACGGGCATGTAGTCCTTGCCCGAGTAGACGAGCACGACGCCGGACTCGGGGCGGATGTCGTGGCGCGGGCGAAACAGCGCCGCGACGAGCGCGGCCAGGTCGCGGGGAAAGGGCGTGCGCGTGACGCCGTAGCTGCGGGTGGGCCAGTCGTACTGCTCGCCCAGCGTCAGCCAGCGCAGCTTGCTGGCGAGGAATTGCGCCATGTTGAGGGGGGGCTTGGGGGGTGGTGGTGGTGGGTCGGCGGCGGTGGTGGGAGTGGTGGTGGGGGCTTTTGGGTGGAGGAGTTGGGAGGGGGTGGATTGGGGGTAGCTGAAGAAGGAGCGTGAGGGTGCAGGGCATTGCGGCTTTGACGTCGGCGGCGGATAGGGGATGTGGTAGTCTGCTTCGAGGTTGATTTTGTGCTTCGGGTCCGCCAGGTCTCGGTGCAGCAGCTGCGAGGTGAAGAGGATTTGGGTCTCCATGGGCAGGATGCCGGGTACTATCTGCAAGCCTGCGAGACACGGTGAGTTCGCTGGGGGAAAGGAGAACTGCGGCTGGACATACCGGGAATGTCCTTGTGCTCGTATATGGTGGCATCCTTGAAATCGGTCTGAGACGGAAGGTCATGGTCGGGTAGGGCAGCTTTGCAATAGTCGTTGCATGCGTTTTCTATGACGGAGGCGGAAATGGTGCCTGCAGGCCGCCAGATGTCACGCTGCTTTTCGCTAAGCTCACGGCCGAAATACAAGAGGTCATCGTCCTGCTCCAGCTCTGCTCGTTTCACTTTGTTGTAGTGCAAGTAGGCTTCCTGGATGGGGATCGGCGGCAGGGCGTGCGTGTCATGATGGTGGGATTTCTGCCGCAGTCATCAGTCAAGCGACCATTGCGTGCTTCATGTGGCATTATTTACCGCTTCCGAAGAGAAATCCATGGCCCGTCTTATCAAGCCTCGGCAAATGGTCTTGGTGAAGAAGCTTCGCCGAATTAAAGCTGGCCGCATGGGCCACGTGACGTGCCACTTATGTATGACTATTCCGTCCAATGGGGGCCGTCTTACGGAAACGAAAAGAAAGGGATGAGACGGGAGGGAATCGTTGACTCGATGGAACCTGGTAACGTGCGGGCGCCATTTTCGCTTACTCGGCTCGGATAAACAATTCAGTGTGTACTTATTGCATCGCATCATCACCCTCAGAGGTGTTCCCTGAGTGTTGTTTAATTGTCAGCCCGCTCCTTGCCTTAACTTCAGCAGCCGCGGCCCGCGCGGATCGTGTGTACCTGCATCGACTTGAAATTCTGTGCCACGGACGCGGTAAGCACATGGTCGTACTGTTATCACCATCGTCACCGTGTGCGACCAGGCAGATGGATCCTTTTGCCTGCTTTTTCCGCCTGGTTTCCCCTTTACGATGCCTGAACGAATGCAGCCCGTCTCCCGTATATTGCAGGGACCTTGTTGTCTGTACGAAATATAGTCGACAGACATGCACACTTGCTCACTCACCTCTCGGTCGGCGAGGAAGGGAGAAACCCGGCAACCGGCAACCAGCCCACCCACCTCCCTACATGACCGACCGGGTCTGGCTACTCGCTCACGCGCAGAAAACCCCGGGTTTTTGGCTCGCAGACTAAGCGTTTGCGCTGGCCGCTTGACGTGCGTTAGCGTGCCCGCGCCATTTGCGGGGTACAAGGCCAGTTGGTGGAGAGAGCGAGTTCGAAGAAGAGGAGGAGGATTCACGTGGTCAGCAGAGGTGGGAGAAGCCGAGAAGGAAGGGAAGGCCTCGTCGGAATCCGGCAGCTCTGCCAGGTTGGGCATAACGTTGGTCCTGGCCTGGCCTGACCGGCATGGGGCGTTGATGATGGGATGCATGCATGCATGCAGCTGCATTGCCACTGCTGATTGACCGGTTCGGGAGCCTTTGCGGAGGGCCAGCCTGGGTCTATCAATAGGCGAAGGATCTTGCATGCGCTTTACGCCAGCCGGCCGAGAACGACGACTTGTCTTTGCATATAGGAGATCGGCGTGGGCTCTCGTGATGGAGACCACGAGCGATAGGTTAAGGTTTGTGGCAAAGGACGGGTGGCAGTTCTGGTGGCATTGCTCGGCGTGCCCGCGGGCGAGGCTGAATGCTAGCTGAAACCGTGTGCAGAGGCTGGTGAAACATGGGGACGGTGATTGGCTGGATGGCGTCGTACGGGGATTCCTTCTGGCGGCATGGAAGGCGAGGAGCGGGACTTGTTCTAGGCAACGGACACAGGATTCGACACATGAGTTCCGTCACGCAGTCGAGCACCGGAAACGGGCCAAGACCGGCGACTCAGGTGGCGCGTCCTGCAACGCCCATTTCCGGGGGCCACCAATGAACGAGCCAAGGGGCGTTTTGTGGCCATTTGCGGTGAGTGCAGCAGGGTCGGCAAGCGGTGCAACGGTAGCAGTGTGGCTTTTCGTGCCGCGGCTGCTGCTGGTGCTGCTGGTGGTGGTGCTGCTGGCGGTTGTGCTGCTGCTCTGCTGCGACAGCGATATGCCGTTGGTCGCGCATGCCGGGCCGGCGAAGATGGGCACGATGCGCAGCAGGGACTCGTGAGTTTCGAAACACCGTAGATGCGAACAGCGGGCGCTCCAGCGCGTGCTGGCTCGGGTCGGACTGCAGCGCGACGAGGAGGAGAATTCTCCGGAGGCGTTGCTGGCGTGGGCGCATTGGCGGCGGCAACGGACTGCAGGCGACACGGCGTGCATTGCTCCGGCGTCGGTGGGCTTGGCCGCGGCTGAAGGTTGGATTAAGGTCAGTTAAACAGTGTGGAGAAGCGGAGAAGCGCCCTGTTTCGGCTGCGGCCGCCCCCAATCACGAAAGAGTCACAAGCTCCGCCCGTGTCATGCTGCACGCGAGACCCAGCCCAATCGCACGCCGAGCTGCCCATCCTGCCCTGCCTGCCCTGACCTGCTGTGCCCCTCCTCCGCATCCCCGCTGCATCGACTCGAAGCTGGGGCATCCGCATGCAGGAAGCACAGAAGCGTGCGAGCAGCCCGAGGACCATGTTCCACTATGGCCCGGTGAGAGTGAAGTGAGAGAGAGAGATGCGCCGTTTGCAAGCACCGACTCGGCACGCAATTCCTCACGCCCCGGACGGGCTCCCAAGGACACGAGCCCGGGGCGCAATCTCGCGTGGTGCAGAGGCTGCGCTGGAAAAAAGGCTGAACAGATGAACGAGACGCGCTAGGCCCGATCGGGAACCAGCACTCTCGCCGCCCCTCCAACCGCCCATAAATAACCTCTACCCCTCCGACCCCGACCCGCCTCTTTTCTCGCTGTCGAAGATCACCCAGTGCGACTCGGATCTCGCTGCGCCAAGGCCTGCGCTCTCTGCCGCTCACTGATCAACCGCCACAATGGTCAAGACCTTCTATGGCATCTACACCATTTGGTATGCCAAGTCGCGCGAAACCCCGCCCGCGTCGAGCTAACAACTTCCCAGCGGCTTCGCCGCACTTGGAGGTGGACTGTTCGGCTTCGACATCTCGTCCATGTCCGGTGTCCTGGGCACCAACGCCTACAAGAACTACTTCAACAACCCCGTCTCCTACCGCCAGGGTGGCATCACCGCCTCCATGCCCGCTGGCTCTCTGGTCGGCGCCCTGAGCTCGTCCTTTATCGCCGACAAGTACTCGCGTCGCACCGCCATCCAAGTCGCCTCGGTCATCTGGATGCTCGGCGCTCTCCTCCAGACCTGTTGCAACGGCGTCGCTCTGCTCTGCGTCGGCCGTGTCGTCGCCGGCGTGGCCATTGGCATTGCCTCCTCCATCGTCCCCGTCTACCAGTCCGAGATTGCCGCAAAGGAGATCCGTGGTCGTGTCGTCTCGCTGCAGCAGTGGGCCATCACATGGTAAGCAACACCACCCAACACTTCCCCGCCATCCACTTACACTTGCATCTAGGGGCATCCTGATCCAGTACTTCATCCAGTACGGCGCGTCTTTTGCCGACGGCGGCCCCAAGGCCGAGAACCAGGGCACCGCCGCCTTCCGCATTCCGTGGGGCATCCAGATAGTCCCCGGCGCCATCCTCTTCGTCGGCATGTTCTTCCTTCCCCGCTCGCCTCGCTGGCTCGCCGGAAAGGACCGCTGGGAGGAGGCCCTCCAGGTCCTCGCCAACCTGCACGGCAACGGCGATGTCAACCACCCCAAGGTGCTTGCCGAGTACCACGAAATCGAGGAGGCTCTCCGCTTCGAGCGTGAGGAGGCCGTTTCGTCCTTCAAGGCCCTCGTCGCCCCCCGCATGCTCAAGCGCGTCATCCTCGGCATGTCCATCCAGATGTGGTCCCAACTTTGCGGCATGAACATTATGATGTATTACATCGTCTACATCATGGAGGGCGCCGGCGTCGGGTCGCCGCTCCTCACCGCGTCGATCCAGTACATCATCAACGTCGCCCTGACGCTCCCCGCCATCCTCTACCTCGACCGCTTCGGCCGCCGCCCCGCGCTGCTCACCGGCTCGTTCCTGATGATGCTCTGGCTCTTCATCTCCGGCGGCGTCCAGGGCGCCTACGGCCGGCCCAACCCGCGCACCGACCCCAACCTCAACGACATCTCGTGGGTGCTCATGGACAACCCGGCCGCCTCCAAGGCCGTCATCGCCGCCTCCTACCTGTTCGTCGCTTCCTTCGCCACCACCTGGGGCCCGACATCCTGGGTAAGTCCTTCCTCCTCCATCCCCACTCCCACGCATCAACGCGCCCCCCTTGATTTCCCTAACAGCGAGCCAGACCTACCCGTCCGAAATCTACCCCGCCAAGATCCGCGCCAAGGCCGTCTCCCTCTCGACCGCCACCAACTGGGCCTGGAACTGCGTCCTCGCCTTCGCCGTCCCGCCGCTGCTCTGGTCCATCAACTGGAAGATGTAAGAACAAAACCCCCCTTCCCCTCAACAACAACAACAATCAGAAACTAACACGCCAACCAAAAAGGTACATGATCTTCGCCGCCTTCAACGGCGCCGCCCTCGTCCACATGTTCCTCACCGCGCCCGAGACCAAGGGCAAGACGCTCGAGGAGATGGACGAGGTCTTCGACACGGGCGTGCCCGCGTGGCGGAGCGGCAAGGCCCTCAAGGGCTCCAAGCTGGACCGCCTCGCGAGCGAGATCGAAAAGGGCGAGCGCAAGGTCACCGTCGGCCCGCTGGCGGGCGAGCACGACGTCGTCACGCATCACGAGGAGGCTGCGAAGTCCGGTTGAGAAAGTACGTGGGGAGGGAGGAAGCAACTCTAGTTTCTTCTTCTTCTTCTCGTTCGCGGCTTTTGCGGGTCTTGAGTTTGATTGTAACCGTTATATCATGGAGCGAGGGTGGTGGAGCTCTCTGCCTGCTCTTCTGGGGCGGAGCGGATATGTGTGAGAGGGGAATGGGTAGATGGCTGGCGATAGTCTAATCGATGCGGCCTTGAAGGCCTATCTTCATATCTCTTCTTCGATCTCTTGTTTAAGCCGCCACAGCTGCACAATATTTGGACCCTCTGAGCTCAACCGAGGACGCTACACTTTTCATATGTGGTCAATTACGTCCGATTTCCGGGCGAATTTGTCCACCTTATCACGGTCGGACGCACTTACGTGAGTAAATGCAACACCTCTTGCAGAAGCGGAATATAAAGTCCTCTCCTCGGATAGGCTGCACAAATGCAGTAGAACCAATCAACATGGCCCCCGAAGGTGTCTATGAGCACGACAATATTCAGCAGCAATGCGCACCAAATTCAGTCCGGACATCCTCGAAACCAGCGCAGCGGGTTGAACAGGACCCGACTGACCTGTATCCCGCCTCGGCTGCTACTGCACTCGTCTCAACACGTACATACACTCAGGACATTTCAAAAGGGCCATAACACCCCGCATCTACACGATCGGAGCCTTCACACACCTCCCCAAGAATACCTCTCCCACACAAACCCCGCCGGTCTCGCCTTTTGAACAACCCCCACCCTTTTGCACTACGGCTTTCCCCCTCAAACCCTCTGATTGAAATGAACAGCATAAGCGGCGCGCCCGAACGCGCGTGTTTGTTTACCGGCCGTACCATTCGCAGCCTCTTCACACGCCATCATCACTCCCCCACGGGTAATGCAAGCACGAGGCAGATTCGAAAAAGGGAAACAAAAAAACAAAAGCAAAAAAGAACGTACACAAAATCAATATAAGATTTGAGACAACGAGATCATGCATTGCAGCCAGCCCAGTCCAGCCCAGTCCAGCCCAGCCCAGCCAGCCCATCTAGCCCCCACCTTCCAGCCGTTGTGCAACCAACATCCCCCCGCGGGCAGAACGGGGCGGGCGAAGAAGACCAGGTCGCCCCCAAGCAAAACGTTCTTTTCCCATCAGCCCTGTCGTACAACAGACGGCAAAAAGGAGCTCGGTCCGGTCCGGTCCGGTCCGGTCCAGTACAGGCCCCCGATTTTCCGCTTAACGTATACGCCGTACCTTTCAGCAGCAGCTGCTGCTGCTACTGTGTGACGGAAAAGTCACAGTCAAAAAGTCTACGTAAAGCTTTTCCCTTGCCCTCCCACCTACAGCAGCAGCAGTGGCTGAAAGACACGTCTTTGTTTCATTTTTTTTCTTCCTCTCTCACTCCCTCTCTTATCTCCCACCCACTTTAACCTTTCCAGATGACCTCCAGAGGAGAAAAAAAAAACCTCCGCTGCCATCCATTCCTGCTGAAAAACGCCCGCCGGCTCCATTTTTTTCTTGCAAGCAGATAGCCACCATGTCCTAATATAGTACATGCCACGAAGTAGCGGAAATGCTTCCCCGCGCCGGGGGGACGAGCAAAAAAACAAAAGAAGAAAGAACGGCATCACTGCAGCGACATGCAAACCGTGACGTAACACGCACGTGTGTTTCCACCCCGAGTCCCAGGATCGATCCCTTTCCTCAGAGAGAGAGAGAGAAAACTACCCCGGTTTGCTCCATACTCCCTCTCTCTCGTCTTCTACTTCCACGCGCTTCCACCCCCTCAAACACAAACAGGAGGCAGCCCAGCACACCATCTAGCTGGACGCTTGCTTCTTCGCGGCCGCTTCGGCCAGCATCCCGTTCACCTTTGCGATCGCTTCCGCCCCGAAGCCGTTCGCGGCGACCGAGGGCCGTCTGGCGCCGTCGACGGTCGAGACGATGCCCTTTCTGGCAGTTTGCGACGCCGTATCCGGGCCAGCTTCGCCGCCTGCGACGGGGACGGTGGCGTTCTCGGGTTGCGCGTCTCGCGAAACCGTCGTCGTCGATGCCGTCGCCTGGTGATCGACTGCAACGGTGGCGGCGGTGGCGGTGGCGGCGGCGGTGCTCGGGGTCTGCCTAGTATGCTGCTGCTGGCCGCCGACGAACTGCGGTGGCGGGGGGTCGTCGTCGACCGTCGCGAAGAGGTCCTTGTGCGGGCGGCCGTTGGCCTCGTCGTCGAGGATGCGCCAGGCGCGACGGAACTCTTCGCGGATGGCGCAGATGCCTTGGTGGTTGACGGTGCGGCCGACGTTGTGGTCGTGTTCGAAGGGGTCTTGGATGCAGACGAGGTAGCGGTGGCGGACCTCCTTTTTCTGTTGCTCGAGCGTCTCAGTCAAGGCTTCTCATGCACGCTTGAATTAGGAGAGGAAAGACTTACGCTGGCTTTTTCGACACGCGCCTTGGTCCAGCCCAGCTCTTCTTTGGTGACGTTTCTTTCGTGGGGCTTCCGCTGTCCGAACGTTATCACGTCACGCGTCCAGTGGAAACCTCCGACGCGATCTGGCACTCCAGGGCATCCGTAGTATCGGAAGAAACCTCTCAACAGGGAACCCAATGGTTCCTTGTTCTGAGTCCACTGTCCTTTGCGAGCCTTTTCAATGATGAACTCTTTATCCGCAA
The DNA here is from genome assembly GCF_021436955.1 of Diplodia seriata. NCBI lineage: Eukaryota > Fungi > Ascomycota > Dothideomycetes > Botryosphaeriales > Botryosphaeriaceae > Diplodia > Diplodia seriata. Next base: position 398,014 of record NW_027117308.1, on the reverse strand, counting down.
GGAACTTCACCACATGTCCGTTGCATACGACGTCTACCACTTCTGGAGTCCGGCCTTCCAGGGTGGCGTTGGCCAGCAGTTGCAGATCGGGTGTAACCGGCTCCTCAGGGATACGGATGAGGTAGTGCAAGACCATTAGAGCGTAACCATAAGACGACAAGGTGCCGTTGTAGGAACTGTTGATCTTGCGTGTCTTAGCCCAAGCCTTGACGAAGATTACCATGTCGCGAATGCGCTGGTCACTGATTGCATAGCAGTGGAGGAGTCTCGTGTTGTAGATACCCAGGTGACCAGCGAAATTCAGGTCGCACTGGATTCCAACGCCATCCTTCGGGAAATCGAGTGGTCCCATTGGTTTCTCACGTAGCCACGGCTTCTCAGGCCGGCGTTCGCGCTTTTGTTGCTCTTCTCTAGCCGCTTGATCTTGGCCGTTAGGATCCGGGTGAGACGCCGCACTCTCGCCATTGGCTGTGGCTTCTTCCTTACGCGCGGTACCCTCGCTGCCGTCTTTGGTCGATGGTGTGGCTGTGGGGCTTCCATTTTTCTTTCGCCTCGGCGGTGCCTTCTTACCGGAGTCCGGGGCGTTCTCGTCCTTCGGTGTTGGCAACTCGTCGCCAACAGCACCATCCACACCTTCTGGATCATCGGCAACCTCGGCAGGCTTATCATCATCGGGAGACTCTCTGCCGCCTTCTAGTAGGATTTTCTTTTCCTCCTCGGGAAGATCATCCCACTTCTTGCGTTCCGCTTGTAGGTTCGCGTGTAATTCTCCCGACGGCTTCTCACAGAACTTGATGATAGGGACGCGCGTGTTCGTGAGGAGGCGGGCGCCAAAGCCATGGTCAAGGAAGATCTTCTCCAGAGCGCGGGGTCCGACTTTCTGCGCCAGTTCCGCATCATCGCCATTCTTCGTAATCACAGCCAGATCGATATCGGAGCCTTTGGTGGCAAAACCGGTACCTATGCTGCCAAAACACTTGAACTCAATCGCAGGAACCTCAGGGAAAGCGGTGATTTCGTTTTGGCATATTTCCTGGAGCCTCTTGATGAAGTCATCCTTCTCCTTCAGCTCAGCCTCAGCCATGGCCACTTTGGGAATCTCGACCGCAGCAAGGCTACCCAGGTACCTGCATTGCGCCTGAAGCCGCTCTTGGAATTGCTGCTGATGCTGTTGGTAACGTTGATTGGGATTGAGCGGAGGACCGGGGCGGAACGGAGCATTCATGGGCCTTTGCAGAATTTGGAAAGGAGGAGGACCCGGAGCACCCTGTCTGTAGCCGTGCGGGGAACCAAAGCCGCTCTGGTTAGAAGGTGCGCCTGACGCGGTAGGGTTGAAGTGAGCGGCCTGCTGCTGTTGCGGCTGCCAAGGTGTTCTGGGTTGATGGAAGCCTCCTCTGTGCTGGTGCCACTCACTGCTACGGTGGCGCATGTGAGGAGGGACGTAACCAGGGCTGCCATGTTGCGATGGAAACCCATGCTGGCGTTGAGGGGAGTCCTGGCCGAAGTACGGGCGTCCAGGACCTGATTGACCACGTCCATGGTGCGGGCTGTGACGGTGTTGGTGCGGCGAGCCAGTTAGATTTGGAGGGAGCTGCTGGGACTGCGGCCGGTTTGCATGACGTCCACCGCGTGGCTGCGAGTGCGGGTGCCGTGGAGAGTGGTGGGGTGGGCCCTGTGCCACCGACGGATTGTTGTCCGCGACGGGGAGGTGGCCATCTGATGCATCTGCGGGGCCTCCGTTCTTCAGGATCATGGACCTCAGCTGGTCCTCCAGCGGGAGTTGGCTCATGGTTGCACAGAGAGTGGTGTGGCGCTCGGGAACGGTGAGCAGACACGGATCCAATGCTGACTGCAAACGAGCGTCGCAGGAAGAGTCCGATGCGGTGGAGTCCGCCGGTTGGTCTTGAGGATCCGTAGTTGCAGCAGCTTTGGGAAGGCGCAGGGACTATAGCAGGAGCCCGGCCTTACTCACGGAGGCCACGTGGGGTGCAAACTGGCAGATTGAGAGAGGATTGCAGGGCGGGCAGCATCCATAAGGAGGGCGGCGGACCGGTTCGGGGCAGCGACGCAGGCTCAGCGAAAGCCGGGGAGCGGCATGGCGATGGTGGGGAGAGATGCAGCAAACGGGGCCTGATGCGAGGCTCAAGCTGCGCTAGGGCCGCATGCGCGTCAACTCGATGCCACCTGCCCCAGCGGCCCGCCCAGCCGGTCCTACCTTTTCCCGGCAGCCGCATCCCTGCGCGCTTGGCGCCGATGATCCAAGCCAGCGCTGCCGCCTCCAGAGCTCCGCAACTTCCAACAACACGACAAAGCCCAAAGCCCGCCCGACCTGCCGCCCCCAGCGCCCTTTGTCGCCGCCCACCCGCGACACGCGCTTCCGTCGCCCGCTCGCCCTTGCGCATTGGCGCTCCTGTCGCAACCCGCCGGCCTGCTCTGATTCCGCCCGAGCTGCTGCTGCCGACGACATCATCGCGCCCGCGCGACCTCACCACGCCATCCGAGTCCACCCGCCTCACGCTCCCCGTTGCCCGCCATGAGCGCCACTCCCTCCGGCCCTTCCGGCTCCACCCCGACCGGCGCCAGCGCGAGTAACACGCCGAACGGCAGCGCCCCGTCGGCCTTCCGTCGCCCGCCCAAGCCAAAGGCCAACCCCTTGGTCCAACCGAAACGCGCCAAGGGCAAGCGTGCGCTGGCAAGCAGACCTGCTCCGACTGGTGCGAAGCCCCCTAGCGCACCTGCCAATGGCGCCGCGGCGCAGCAGAAGCCCGCGCCCTCCAGCAACCTGTACGAAAACTTTATGCCGCCCACTGGCGTCAACGTGAAGGCGACACCGCTGTTCACTACCAAGCGCTCGCTGATGGAGGGCCTGAGGCACCACATCGTCAAGTTCCAGTCGAGGAAACCCATCAATCCGACCGACCAAGAAGAGTTCACCCGCCCGATCCGCCTGCATAGACGCGACGCTGCGCTTGGAAAGTCTGGTGCTGGTGCCGATTCTGGGGGAGAGGGCGAAGAGAACGATGAGGAGGTCAAGGAAAGGCTCCGGATAGATGCTTTGAAGGAGGAGAGGCGCCGGAACCGCGAAGAGATACAGGCCCAGATTGCGCCCAAGTCGAAGGGAAGGACATTCATCGACAACAAGAAGAAGATCCAGCAGGTGTATGAGCGGAATGACACTGCTAAATCCGTCAAAGCTTCGCGCCTGCGCTACGAGGAGACTCTGCCATGGCATTTGGAGGACTTTGACAACAAGAACACCTGGGTCGGTGCCTACGAGGCTGCTCTCTCGGATTGCCACGTCATGATGGTCAAGGAGCAGATCGTCAACCCGCAGACGGGTGAGGTCACGGACAAGTACCGCATGGTCCCCATTGAGAAGTGGTACAAGTTCTCCGCAAAGGACAAGGCCGTCAGCATGTCGGTCGAGGAAATCGAGAAGCAGGAGAAGGGCGGGTTTGCTTTGTCTCGCTGGGCTCTTGTCCCTCAGGGCGAGCCCAAGAAGAGCAACGTTCCCAAGTGGATGCGAGAGATGGAGACTCAGAAGCAGCTCAAGCAGATGGCGGAAGACAGCGCCATGAGATCCAAGGGTCTCTTCACCCGTAGTGGCCGTGACGATGAGGAGGGCCCCAAGAGGCGCAGCAAGGATGATGACGACTGGATGAAGACCGAAGCTGCCCCCGATGCAGACATCATCGATTACGACGAGAAAGAGGAGTTTGCCGATGACGAGGAGGGCGTCAATGGGTTGTTTGAAGGCGATGATGAAACGACAAAGGACGCGGAGGAGAAGATCAAGCGTGAGCAGTTGTCGGCCAACTTCTTCGCCAACAAAGAAGAGAAAGACGTATGGCAGCAGGAAGAAGAAGAGGCTTTGGAGGCCGAACTTAAGAAGAAGCTGGAAAAGAGTTTGCGCAAGAAGATTGTCAAGCGTGAGAAGAACTACAACTATGACCTGGACGACAGCGATGCGAACCCGTACTCTGAAGATGTGAGTGACGCTTCCATTATTTTCGCGCCTTGCATTTGCTGACGGGATAACAGAGCGAGAGTGAAGACTCGGAAGCAGAGCGCCAAAAGGAAGAGGAGCGCAAGCGTGAAGAGGAGAAAGCTGCAGCAGAGAAGGGCAAGGGCAAGGCCACCGAGACGGCGGAAAAGACGCCCTCAGGCACCTCCACAAAAGGCAGCAACACTCCCTCGAACCGCCCAAAGACCAACGATCCGGTCAAATTGTCCTCATCACAAGCTCTCAAGCGCCCCGGCTCTCCCAACCTCTCCGAACAGAGCGGCAACGAGTCTTCACGCAAGAAGCAGAAGAAGTTTGGTGGAGGTGGCAGTGACAGCGATGCAACCGACGGCGGCAAGCCATTGGCATCTCGGGTCAAAGCAACCGGAAGCTCTCAAGCGCCTACCCCTGGCGGGAGCCGTGCTGGCAGTCCTGTTGTGGGTGCTACAGGCAGCCGTGCGGGCAGTCCGGTTGCTGGCGCCAAGCCGCGCAGTAAGTTCCACACTCTCCTCTATAAACCAGGGATAACTACTTAATAGATGAAAAATAGCCCCTGCCAATTTCGGCCCGCCTCCATCCGTCGAAGAGATCCGCGCTGTCATTCCTCCCGAGGGCGCCAGCATGTCACATTTGATTTCCAAGTTCAAGGGCCGCTTCAAGCAAGGCAGCCCGAGCCAGCACCAATTTATTGCCAACGTCAAGGCGGCTGGTCAGTACGATAAGACCACGAAGATGATTTTCAGGAAGCCATGAGAGTCGACTCACAGGCCGCTTTGATGATGAGCGATAGCTCATTTCTCTTTTCATCACGTTCACACTAGAACCAGGGGAGTTGGTGTGTGGTGGACACACGGGGCGTTTTCGTTCGAATTTTACGGGTTTCCCCACGGTTATGGTTGGTTAGGGTCCCAGTAGGATGGACATCTCTTTTAGAAGGCGAGATCCACTGTTTACCACAGGGGCCAGTGGAAGGTCTCATGCTTCCATCAATCGACTGTCTCCCAGGGCCCAGAAGATTCCCCACCACCGCTGCTGAGGCATTGGCTAGAGCACCTCTCTACTAATGTCCGGAGGACCTCTACCACTGGCGGCAAGGCTTCGAGGCGTCTGGGATACACGAGTGGAGTAAGCAAGGTACCAAATGGCAAGTGAGCAGACACTCCTGGATTGCACGACTAGAGAGATAATTTGCAGATCAAGAGGACGTGGAATCCGGGAGGATGAAAAGTCAGTGTAAATGAGAAACGGACCGAAGAGAAAGAAGAAAACAAAACAAAAGCTCAAGCAATGGGAAAATCAAAGCGAAAAGCAGTGAGAATAGTCATTCAGCACGGTGTGATATCAACCTACGCCCTTGTCCCCCAACCACCCAACACCACTACCAACCGCCATGCTCCCCCCCACCCATCACCAATCACCTCGTGCACCACTCAAGAAACAAACTATCCCCCTCGACCTTCGTCACCACGCTCCCCGCCCTCCCCTGCACCGCCGCCGCCGCGCCCGTCGTCCCCTCCCCCTCCCCCTCATCCGGCCACAACCCCTCTCCTTCCCCCCCTCCCCCCCACCTCACCAGATCCCAACTCCTCACCTTCGCCCCCGGAACAAACGTCGCGTTGCCGTACACATCCCCGTCGCCACCATCGAACAGCTCAACCGTCACGCTCTGCTGCCGATACGGCCCCATCGCCCCCGGCTCGAGCAGCGCGACGGACCCGCGGAACGGCGCCGCGAGCCGCACCAGGTCTTCGCCGGTGGGTTGGCGCGTCGCCGTCGGGTCGGGCGTGTCGGAGGTGGCGGCGTAGTCGAGGATTTGGAGGGTGAGCGCGGTGGGGGAGGGGCAGCCTGGAGGTTGGTGGTGTTAGGGTGGTGTGTTGGGGTGGGTGGAAGGAAGGGGAAGGGGGATGGGGGATGGGGGGGAAGTGGGATGGGGAAAAGGTGGGCGTACGAGAGTAGTCGGCCCAGATGCTGAAGGTTTTGCCGTCGAAGGCGATGGTGGTGGGGGAGGCGGCGGAGAGCCCCGCCGCGGCGAAGAAGAAGGCGCCGAGGTAGAGGAGGGGGGTTGGTGGGAGGGGGTTGTGCATGGTGGTGGTGTGGTTTGTTGGACAGAGAGAGAGAGAGCTGCGGTGGGGACGGGTGGGAAATATTTTAGGTTGAGATTGAACGTAGGTGGCTATATATCAATCGCGCCCTTGTTCTTCTACCTCTTTCGTCTTTTCGGGCATCATCCGTTTCTCCCTCTCCCCCCGGACTTCCACGGATGTTCGCATTAGGTACGCTGTCGGGGTATTCGAGGAAAGTCTTGGATGGGGGCTTGGCGTTTATACATAGAATACGAGCCTGACAAGCATGTTGCAGGAAAAGGGTAAATAGAAAGGCCGGATGAACATCCTCCAGGTCGTGCGTTCCGTCTTTGGGCGAATCGGACTAGGTAGACCGAGGCACAGCCGTAACGCGGGGGTGGGGAAAGGTGCAGTCGACGGAGGAACGCGCGAGGCTGCTTTACAGGACTCAAATATTTCCATAGGTGCCGAGTACATGGCCTGCGTGGCTGAATCGCCAGCCTTCTGACAACATGAATCTTGGGAGAACACATGATCGCGAATACGAGTAGTGTATGTAAGGCCCAAACCTTGCTAAACTTAAGTGCAGTGTACTATCGTTGCCAAGGAAGTTTTGACATCACCGTCGCACTTCAGACTATATTAAAGGGGCGACCCGGGTAACGGCGGGGGAGGGACTATACGAGGAAACAAGATTTATTTTCTTCTCCCACTTGTTTGGCCAAGTTGGGCTCAAGAACAACCACTCAGCGTATGTCCAAGCTTTTTTTCACGCTGACTCAACATCGAGCTCAGATACGATCTATCTCAAGAGCCTAGCATGACAATCAGATAATAGAGCCGACAACTCACCCACGTGCAGAGCACGGTCTAGGTGGTTCGACTTGCAAAGATAGAGGAAGTCAAAAAGGCAAAAGGAGAAGAGCCAGAACCGCACGAACGCTTCCTCTTCTTTCAAAGCTCCTCTTACCAGCCAAACCGATCGCTGCTGAGAACAAAAGCCGATCTGGCACGCAACCAATTCTCTTCACTCCGCTCACCCTCACCTCATCGTCGACCTAGGGACAGGGATGATTGCTCAACATAAAGGCAAGGACTTGATACGATTCTCGAGGTTAGAAAGCACAACACTATGCTCGAAAGCATCGCCATACGCCCGCCACCACTGATGGCAACGAAAAAGAAAATCCCTCCTTCCCGTGACACCTCGCAAAAGTTGTGTGTGCGCTTGTGCATGTAGTATATTAAAAGCCGCCCAGAAAAAGGAAAAGCATTTGAGTGCATACGTCAGCAGGAGCAAAGAATAGACGGTGGAGAGTAACCAAATGGCCCTCTCCCTCATCCCCATGAAACGTCCCACTCTCCACACCGCCTTAAAAATATTGATAAAGTTGCTCCAATTCGACATTGGCATAAGATGATGTCGGTCGGCAGTGGAAGTTCTTACTTCTTTACCACTTCTGTAATGGTTGCAAATGTTATTCGCACGTCGGGCCATTAACCTGCCGTGCACAACAACAGCCCGTTGTCTTGGTCGTATTGACTGGTGTTACTGATCATGCCCTGAGCTCGCGTTTATTGATGCAGGTGCAGGTGCTGTTCAAAGCCCAAAGTCAGCGGTGTCCAGGCCTAACAAAAGTCTAAAAACGATTGCGTCTCAAGAGACTTGGCTCGAAGAGGGTTGAACAAAAGCTTCTAGAAGGGCGCGCAGGTGACGGTAGCTTGGCATCTGCCTCATCGTTTGTAGATGACAAGGCTCGAGTGGCTTGGAGGCGTATAACATAATCCATTTCTGCGTCCGCGTTCCTTCTGAAGGATTCAAGGGCAGAATGGTTCTTTGGATAGACATCATAAGTCTGCTCATCCTCGGAGATCGTCAAGCAACCCAACTCAGAAATCTGCGACCTTTGTCACTCTTCGAAGACAAGGTGGCGGGCTAGGGAAGCTTGTAGGAACTGATGCGCAGAGCTTTCGTGCTGACAACTCGACTTCGGATTGAAAAATCCAGCTTCTGATCATTATGTAACAACCCAGGCACGATCATAAAAGAGCACGAATCAAGGAGAAGCTTGCCTACCTGAATTAGCCGCGGTGTCCTCGCTCTTCATCCTCTTTTGCGGGTACTCGTTAGACGCTGGTAAATACTGAGCCTCCTCGTGCGAGTGCTTGGCACCATTGTTGAGATGCTCAGTCGAGGCCTGAGCTGCCGCCGCCTGAGCTGCCGCTTGTTGGAGCTGCTGAGCAGCTGAAGCGGACATGGGCGCGGTCGGTGCGGGCTGCTGCTGATGCTGCTGATGCTGATGTTGCTGTTGGGGCTGCTGGTGCTGCTGTTGCTGCTGCGGCTGCTGCTGCTGAGAATGCTGAGAAGCACCAGAACTTCCCGGCGGCTGCGGCGACTGCATGGCCTGAACGGGCGGGGGGATCTCCGTATGCGGGCGCGAGAGGTCGATGTTGCTGGGGGGCTCCGGATAACTGCCTTGCGACTCGAGGAGGCGGGCTTGCAAGCTGATGACATAGTCGCGTAGCGTGTTGTTCTCGGCCTGGATGGCGCGGAACTGGTCCGCCATCTGCTCATAGTCCTTGACCTGGTCCTTGAGTGACTTGATGTACTCTTCCTTGCGCTGGCGGAAGGCTCTCTGCAAGACTATACGTCAGACCAGCCAGACAATAAATCATGGCGACAACACAACGCGGTACACACCTGAGCAGCGCGATTCTGCGCCGCGCGCTTCGACGTCGAGAGCTCGCGACGGCCCTTGCGGCCACCCTCGCTCAGGTGGCCATCAGCCGCGTCGCCGGCACTCATTGGGTATCCGCCGGACGTGATGGAGGGGTCGAGTCCTTGGTGCTGGTTGTGGTCGGGGGCATGCGTCGTGGGGCCTGGGGTGATCTGCTGGGGGGATGGGTGCGGCTGGCCAGCGCCAGCGGCGATGAGGTGCTCTCTTAAACCTGGCGCGACATGCGGCGTTAGCAGGCAGGCACAGCTGGCGGCGAGCGCTGTGGAGACGGGGGATGCAGCTGGTGCAGGCAGGAATGGGCCGGCTTACTCATCTCGAGATTGTGCGTGGAGCCCTGCGCGCGTCATGGGTGGTTAGCTAGCAGTCCATGTCCAGCAGCTGGGCTCCGGGACGGCGGGCGAGCGCAGTCAGCTCGACTCACCGAGGGCGATTGATTCATCGTGTAGCTCCAGGCGTTCGTGGCGGCCGTCATTCAACCCGCGGCGTGGGACGGCGGCGGGCGGCGGTTAGGTTGCGGGCGCAGGCTGGGGAGCTTCGCAGCGGCGGCGGGGGCGAGGGTTTCGCGCGGTCTGGCAGGCGCACGATGCGTGAGCGCAGGTCGGGCGAGGGCGCGGCCATCCTCATCGTGGTCGCTGATGGGTGCCCGTCTTTTGCTCTGCGGTCGGCGCGCGCTTGGGGTGGAGGCTCTAACACTTACCTGGATTGCAGGTTGATGAATAAGTTCTGACAAAGTCGACGCGGAGACAGCGCTGGCTTTAAGATATGCTTCGGAGCGGGCAGGGCGGGCGCGGGCGGCCTAGCTCGACGCGCGCGAGCCGTCGGAAGCAGCAACCCTTCCGCTACCCGAGACCGATAGACAGACGCAACACTCTGTCAGACAGGCTGCACGCGGGCCCATCGTCGCCGCGAGATGCGCGCCCACTTGTACGCTCCCGCGCCCGCCTAAGCCGAAGCACCGTGTCCAGCGCAGCAGCACCAGCAGCAGCACCAGCAGAGCGCCGCCGAGCCAGCGCCTCGGACTTTGCTGACCTCGAGATATTTCCGGCCTTTCCGAGCACCTCTCCAATGATACGATTACCAATCCCGGCGTATTTGGCGCGCCGCCCTCTCCTCAACACAATTGCCCCGGCTATCCCCGTCGCCTCGCCGCTGCCGCTGCCACTGCCACTGCCACTGCCGCCAGCTAGTTGAAGAGTCGCTATTCCTGGCCCTGCTGAGCTGATCGTCGTCTTCTGGCGACGGGAGCCGGGAAACGGCCGTGCGCAGCAGTAGTCATCATCACAGTCATCATCGTCCACTTCTCACGAACGGGGAACCGCCCTCGTGCGACCTCAGCCCAGCTTAGCATCAGGTTACGTAAGGCGACCGAGCACGACTGACTGAACTGACACCGCTCCCTCCCTCCCCGCCACGGTTGATTGGGGTTGGTAGGGTGTGTAATGCCAATCGCACTCACCCCCACCATCGAGAGACTGCCCACACCATGCACACCCACACCCACACCCACACCCGCGAAGCCCTCGCTTCCGCAGCTGCCGCTTCGGGGCGTAGCTGAGCGCCCGATGCCGCGGGTCCCAGGCAATAGACTAATCCTCCGAGAAACGAGACAGAACAGCGCACGGCAGCTGCCTACTGCGTTTACATCTACAGGGCTCTGTTCGCCCGATCGGTTGTGGTCGGTTGCCCGCAGGTCGATCACGAATCACGCAGCCCGTCACATCTCGCCCGCGTCTCCCCCCCTTCGCCCGCGACGCTAGCCCGGCGCTGCGTTGTCGGGTCATGTCTGAAATGCTGGACCAAGTAGTAGCAGTGCACTTGTTGCTTTCTTCTGCATGTTCTACCTGGTCTGACTAAGCCGATCCCGGCCCGCCTGCACCACCTCATCACCAGGCAGCCGTTGGGAGGCGATCGCGAAAAAAGCTGCAGCCGCTGAGAGGCTGGGAGAATGCGAGAGTATGAACCCTATAAGGAACGCCTGCCTTTTATAACATAGTGTACATGAAGCTGAATGTGAATGTCAGAAATGAAGTGCCGCTAGGGCAGTGACCGCCATATGCAATGCATAAGCAAAAGTACTAAAATATGTTTCGCTTTTGACAACCTTTTACCCCTTCCGTGCCACAGTCGTGCCGAACCCCTGCTGATAATCCTGTTTTGCATCCTAAAGGACCGAAAGGAGATTCGTCAACTCGTCCGATTATGCGGACCGCGAGTCCCGCTGCCTTCCGCCTCCAGCGACCTGGCACCAGCTGCGTCACCTATTACGGCGAGTCTGCGTAGGGGTTGCTGGACTTGCGCTCGCGGGGTTGCTGGCTTCGCTGCCGCTGCTGCTGCTGGTGCTGCAGAGGCTGGTAAGCCGTGCCCGGCTGGTAGCCCTGCTGTGGCGATCCGTACGACCCTTGGCTCTGCTGTGGGCTCACGGGGCTAAAGTTCTGTTGACCGTAATCGTAGTACTCGCTCATCTCGCCGCCAGGCCCCGACACGCTGATTGCCGACGGGCTCATCGGCCCAGCCTTGCGCTTGCCCTTGGTGCTCTCGCGCTTCAGCGTGCTGCGCACGTCCTCCGCATCCTGAGCATCCATGCTGGACCGGCCGATCGAGCCGGTCCGGTTGATGTCGGCTTGGTCAGCGCGGTCTTGGAAGGCCCCATCGCGGTAAGGGTCGGCTCCTATGGGACGAGCCGTCAAAGTGTTGATGGCCTGATTCTCCGAGTGAAGCTCAGTACCCAGGAAATCCACGCCAGAAGACGTAGCCGTCGCCGGCTCTTCCTTCTTAGACGGATAGAGGCGGCCCTTTTCCTTGCCGTCGAGGTACGCCTGGCGACGCTCCAAAGCCTCAGAGGCGGAAACGCTAACGGAGAAAGTAGGCTGGTCGGCAGAGCCAAGAGCAGCGTCGCTGCCACCTGGCGGGTCGATCGGGATCTTGCGGATAGCCTGGACCAGGGCACACATGAACTTGTTGCGACGGGCGGCCTGCAGAGCCTCGTTGCCCCAGTTGCTCTTATGACGACACTCGATTTGCAGCTCCAGCTTGTTGAGCTCGGCAATGCCCCTGACCTCAATGTCGATGTCGGGATAGAAATCGCGAGCGTTCTCCTTGTCACGGACAAATCTTTGCATCTCATCCTTCAGGGCAGTGATGTCCTCGAACGAAGTACCGAAAGCAACGTAGATGGGAATCCGCTCGCTCATGGCCAGAGATCTGCTGGTGTTCTCGATCCACAAGCTGTTGAGAACGATGTTGGGGATCTGGACTGTACGACCGTTGGACACCCGCTTGAAAACGGTGAAGAGGAGAGAGATGTGCTCGACGGTGAGCTGGTCAACACCCATGCTGAGATCGACTCTGTCACCGACGTCGAAAGGATGTTTGACGAACAGGAAGATACAAGATCCGAGAACCTCCTGGCAAGTGACCGAGAAGACGAAAGAGAGAGATAGAAGAGCCGTTCCCGCGGTTGCGAGAGTGGTGACGAAGCTGGTGTTCAAGAAGGCGATGAAGACGAAGACGCAGATGACAAAGACCACGGTCGCCAGCAGTCCATCAAGAACGTTGATGGCCTGGTCAACATCGTGCATGCTGGTGGCGACAGACTTGCGACTACGTCCCATCTCGGTGATCTGGAGAATCATCTCATCGAGACTGATGTCGCCGTTTCCATCCTTGTCGAGCGCCGCGAAAGCCTCCTCGGCCTCTACCTCACGACCCGCACCAAGCACTTCGACGATGTCGTCGTGGTAGAGGGCGTTTCTGCCTTCAACGACGAATGACATCCAAAGACGCTTGGCAAGCGCCTCGGAAGAACGGGGCTTCTCAAGAGCTGAGACGACAATTGAGTGGGCAGAATCAGGGTTGAAGACCTGCTTGCCCGTGATTTCAGAGGCAATGTTGCCAAAAGCAGAGGTAATTTTGTCTCCGACACGGCCAACATCGTGAAGCAGCCGCATAGGAGTGGCCGAGCCAGATCGTGCGTGAGTCTTCTTGGCGCCAGGAATGTTGAGCCTCAGGGTATCGTTGATGATGTAATCCTCCTCCTGAAACTCCCGGCAGTAGGCCGGAAAGAGGGCCCTTGAGGCATCGTAGAGCAGGCCAAGAAGGAAAGTCTGGCGCTTGTTCTCCTTGATCTTTGCGTTGAATTGCTTGCGGTGGTAATTGATGCTGATGAGCTGGATGAGGAATTTCTCGACGAGGAACACGCAGGCCGAAACGACTGCTGCAGCAAGGATCTGACGAACAACCTTCTCCCACTCTTTCACCGAGTCGGCAGTAGAAGTGCCATCCGCAGACGCAGCCTTTTCCTCAGTCGCCTGCCGTTGGATGTCGGGGTTGTGGACCATCAAGGGAATGAAGGTTGCAAGAGATGTGACGGCCCAGCCGACGAGTGAAATGGGAATCTCAAGGGCGCGGAGCACCAAAGCATACTTGCGGACACCAGAGCTGACGACACCGGCCAGGATCTGGAATATCCTGGGAAGGAAGTGGGCGACGATCTTGGCGACCCAGACGGAGAGCCAGACGATTTCAACCCACGTGAAGAACCTGGGGATATGATATCAGCAAAGTGCAGATCGGAGATCCGAGCGCACGACTCACCAGACGATCCGAACACCGCCAATCTTTGCGTCCTGCGCAGCGGTAGCACCGACAATGATGGGCACCGCAATGCACAGGGCAAGCGGAAGGACGTAGATGAAGTAGCGAGTGATGATGCTGAAGTGGAGGATCTTGTAGTAGATCTTGCCGACGCGGTTGATGTAGTCCTCCTCGCCATCGTAGCCGATCTTGCCCGTGGCCTCGCCCTTGGAGGGCAGCTTCTTGATGCGGCGGCCAAACTGGTGGCCCGACTTCTCGTTCTGCTCCTCGTGAGTGGCTATCTTGGTGATGGGCGCGACGCTGCCGTTGCGCATGCCGGTCGAGGGCGAGCGGCTCACGACCGGCTCGAGGGGAATGTCAATGGTTGCGTCGTTGGGAGCCATGTCGTTGGGGTTGTCGCGCAGCGGGTGGAATCCCTGGCGCGAGAAGCGGAGCGACGGTGACCTGGGCGACTTGGGGGGATTGGTGGCCATTTGAATGCGGTGCGCGTGAGGAGCGCCGCAGTGGAGAGTCAGTCACTGTGGAGCAGGCGCAAGGACACTGCTCAATAAAGCGTGCCGACGTGACGATCGCCAGAGATGGCGGCGCTTTGGGCGTGTCTTAACCGTCAAGGGGCTGAAGCTGCTCCGCGCGTGAAAGCCGCCGATAGGAATGTACGCTGCGTGAGGAGGTACAACTGGAGTGTGCGAATGAGAGGAAAGCCGTGGCGAGCAGTGAACGAGGGCCCGCCGTCGAGCTTGCTGCAGCAGAGAGTGAGGTGAAACGGAAAAGAAAAACAACGACGCGTCTAGAATCACGGAGCGGCGTACTGGGCCTTTTGCTGCAGGAATGAAGGACTCGAAAAGCTTGAGCAGAGAGTTGGGCGAGGGGTGGGTGAAACGCGCCACCGGCCAGGCACGAGCGAATCCCAGCGGCGCGGCATCCCCAGAACGAGGGCCGGCGCCCCGCTAGGCTTCGCATGGCTACGAGCTGGCCTGGCCGTTGATCCGCCTGCCGTCGCTTGCCCTGGAAGCCACATACGCAGCGCACAGAAAAGGGGCTCGCGCAGCCCGCTCAGCTGGTGTCCAAATCTCTTGCGCCGCGGCTGCGCGCTCGTGTTTCCGCTTGTTCAGCCGCGCCGATGGCGTGCCGGTGGAGATGCCCCGCCTGTGGTCATGATTCACTGATCTACGGTGCATCACAGATCCAGTCTGTGTGGATGATCCTGCCCCAACCGGCAATAATCGACGTCGCCAAAGGAACGGCGCGTTCACAGCGGCCATCGGGAGGGACGTGAGCGTGTGGAGCTCGCCGGGGCACAGAGGTTTCCTGCAGCCTGGTTCGCGTGCCGCCTGCCTGTTCCAGCTGCGCGCGCACGCGTCTCCCCAATGCGGCTGGCCCCGTAGGCCGCATGCCATCTCCGTTTCGCCGGCCGGCCTTCCCTCGCAACGGCCTCGCGGACCCTTGGGGCGTCAAGGTTGGTGATGCAGCCCCGTTCACCAAATTGCCCGCCCGCCACATTGCACGGCAGCAAGCGTGTGCCGGCGCGCCAATTGGCCAAGAGAGGCATGTTTGACACATGATGCCAATCAATACTCCGACCCTGGCTTGCGTCTCCTGCTGGTCACGTAACACCGTTACACAGTACACGCCGATGACGTTGGCAGACGCCGAAGCCTGGTGGTCCGGGCGAGGCTCTGTGCGTCGCCTCGCTTGATAGCAGATACAGTTATCCAAGGCGAAGCCTTGCGAATATGAAGATCGCCCTCTTAAGATTGATCCGGCTCGCTTCGGTACTTTTCCGAAAGCTTTCTGGCAAAAAAGCCGCGTGGCCAAGACGCAAAAAATCCAGGTGGCTGGGGCCTTCCACCTTCAAGTCGTACGGATACCTCGCGACACTAGTACTGCAACGGTGCCTCCACGATGCTCCTAGCACCTGGGACCGGACAGTTGGTAGTGCCCTCTTCGTGGTAATCGACGCTTACAGACCGTTACCATATTTAGTATACGAAAGCGCAATCGTTACTCCTGCACATGATTCGCCTTCGACTTGAACTTCTTTCGTTTGCCTTCCCATGGCCGCCTTGAAATCGCGCATGATCGGACAAACTCTGTGATGGAGACATGTTCGTCCTGCCCACCGAAGAATCAGCCAAGCAACTGAGATGCAGCCTCAAGGGCTTACCGGTAGTGTCAAACGCTTGCACACACGTGAAATCCGGGGTTGCTTCTACTACTAGTCTCCGCCACTATTTAGACCGAACGCATATTAATAGTAGGTCCCCATCGACGATTGGACTCGGCTGCTCAGCCGCCCCGCGCATCCGATTGGTGAGTAAACCCGTTACACGTCAAGTGGCATGTGTAATGTAGCCATCATATGACGACAGAACCGAACGTCATGGTAACGGCTTGCTTCTGCCGCGGCATGTCCGTCACACCGTCGACATGCAGAAGCTACCACTGGTCGAAATACGACTCCTCGGTTGCGCACACGAGAGCGTAGTTTCAACACCGAGGGACATGTCACGAAGTCAAGCAAGCGTTATAGAATACTGAAATTTTTGAATTGAAAATGCCACTGCAGACTCTCTCGGTCTAATTAGCCTGAGTTTTTGTTAGAAAGAAGCCTAACAAGGAGTCCTGAAAAAGAAGCCGTGCTAGCTCAAAGCAAATGAATGAAGCACCTCCACATTTCCACCTCAAACTACTGGAGGAGAAGGAAGGCGAAGAGGATGGTCAGCACGCCATAGCTGACCTGGATAACACCAGCGCCGCCATTGAAGACGGTCGGAGTAGGAGTGCCCGGTGTGTTTGGAGTCGTCGGCGTCAGCGGAGTCGACGAAGGTGTGGCAACACTATGCGACGAGCTGCTGAGCATGGTCGAGCTCATGTCAGTATCGACCGCGTCAACACTGCTGCTGGGATCCGAGGATTCAGAACTGCTTGTAGGAGCCTTGCTGCTGGAGACGACGAGTGGAGAGGTCGTGCTGGAGCCCATAAGCTTGGTGGTGTACCAAGCCGTGACGGTCGACGTGCTAGGCGTCGCCTGAACGGTGACCGTGACTGTGCCAGCACTACCGCAAGTGCCGGTGGTGGTGATGGACACGGTGGTCTCCTCAAGTTCCGAGCTCATGGAAGTCTCAGCAGCAGCGACGCCAGCCTGTTTGAGCGAGCTGATGACGATGTGCGAAGTGGAAGTCGAAGTTGACGTACTGGAGATTGTCGTATTGGGACCGCCCGTGCAGCCACGCTCAACGAAAGTGTAGTAGACAGGAGTGCCAGTCGAGCTCGTAGCCGTGACAACGTTCTGGCACGAAGACGGAATCAAGGCTGCACTGTTCGTAATCAGCGCCAGAGGATAAGTAGTTCCCGAGTTCGTGACGGTGATTGTCGTCACGTCGCTCTCAGCTATCGAGATACTGGTGAGCTCCCGAGCGGCAAGAGTGGCGGAGGAAGATGAACTCGACGGAGGAAACAAGCCTGAGCCATCAGTGATCCGTGACAAAGGATGGAAAGTCTCAAGGCTGTCTTCCACGACTGTAAGCTTCTGAGCGGCATCAGTGGCGGCAGGAGGCGCGCGGTTCGAAGTCGCGAGCGAGTTGAATGGGTCAGGTGAATAGGTCTCTGTGTACGCAGGCGCTGTGTACGCAGGCTCTGTGTACGCAGGACCCAGAGTGGTGTCGGTAACCTGAGGATAAGTGGTGGTTGTGGACGCAACCGAACTCGTGTCGTGGCCCGACACGACAATGACACCAGCGGAGGTTGTGCTGTCGACGGCGCGGCCATAAATAGCCTCTGACATGTCCCGTGCAGCAGGTGATACCGTGGGCCTAGACGAGGGGGACCAACGGGGCCGTGACTCAAGGGTGCTGGAGATAACAACGCTGTGGGTGGGAACGTTGGAAGCTGTACCCCAGGCAATTGTCTTCCAGGTCACTGACGTGTAGCTTATGGGAATGACAGGCAGCTGGGACCAAGTGAAAATTGACGGAGTGGTGCTGGGTAAATCGCGGCGGGAGACGGGGGTGTTGAGAGCAGGTACCGTACCACCAGTGAATAGGTGGCTGATGGTAGTGGGGTCCGGAGGTGCCACGACTGAGATGCCCTTGACGACGCTGACATAAGTGGAGACTGGGGTAGAGGGAGGCGTCACGACAGGGTCGCTCTCGATAGAGCTAATATCCAAGCTCGAGGCATGAGGCGTGCTGGCCCACAAGGGGATTGACTCAGTGGTGCTTGAGGTGGTAGTGGGAGAGTCCACGGTGATAGCTGACAAGTGCACGCTCGACCAAGGGCTCGGTGCCACAGCGACGCTTGAAGAGGGTGTCGCATACGAGTTCTCCTCCGGGGTCGTCGAAGTCGTAGAGTCGCCGAAGTCCAACGTGATGCTGCTGCTTGAAGAGGGTGCCGCATACGAGTTCTCCGGAGTCGTCGAAGTCGTAGAGTCGCCGAAGTCCAACGTGATGCTGCTTGAAGAGGGTGTCGCATACGAGTTCACCTCCGGAGTCGGGTAGCCGTCGTCACGAGCGACAACACCAGCGCCCGGAATTTCACTAATATTATAGCAGGCGCGGCGGCCCTTGATGGTGGCGCAGACCGGATGTTCGGGAGTGCAGCAGAGAACTTCATTGAACTTGCGAGCGGGAGGCGAGCACTCATCCGCCCAAGCGTTTATGCAGGTGTCGGAGCTGCCATGTAGTCAGTAGCATCAAAATGCCCTGGGTTGGTGAGGTGAAGTGACTGACCTTTCAGCATCGCCCGCGTGGACGACCTGGACACCGAAGAGTAGAAGCAGTAAGAAGGCCATCCAGGCCAGCGGGTGCGAAAGTGAACGCATGTTGGCGCAGATCAAGCTCGGCAATGGGATTGTCGAGTGCGGGAGCTTGAAGCGCGAAGAGTGAATGTGCGAATGCGATCGCGGTAGGAGGGGGGATAAGAAGAGTTGTACCAGCGAGAGTACGAATGAAGGTGTTGGGTGTAGGAGGAAGAAGAAAAAAGTTGCAGCGGCGACGGTGGAGGGAGCTTATATGCAGTGGGCCGGGCCCGAAGGCGATGGAAGCGAGCGGACAAACGCAGCCAGCAAAGGCAGTCACAACTCCGTCGCTGCTTCCATTTTGGGCATGCGCGCGTTTGCTTCGAAGCTCACGTATGACATCATCTGCCGCCAGCTTGCTGCCCAGCCCCAGATAACATTCGATCCGTATCAACTCTACCTACGGGTGAGATGTTTGCCCTTTGAAACCGCTAGTCTCTACTATGCGTTGATGGACTTTGTTGGACGTCGCATGGTCGGGCTGTGGGAGCCTGCGCATCTGTCGGACAGCTTCCATGATCAATCCACTACAGAAAAGGCAAAGCAGCCCTTCAAACACGAACAGACATGGCGCACAGATCTTCACTAGAGAGACCTTCCAACAATTTAGCAAGACATGTACAGCTCCGACTTGACCCAGCTCACTTCACTTCAAGACAGGATCGCCGAGTAAGATTACAGCAACCCAACGCCAGAGGGTGGGCTCCGCTTTTGCAATGCGTCCTTCCTCAGGGTAATGTTTGCGTTGTATACGAAGTCTATTTTACGATAACATCACTACGCTCGTCAGTCAAGTGTCCCGAGAAGCAGGCCTTCCTGATCTGAGCCACAAACGCTGAAAATTACCACCATGCATGTGACCACACTCGAAACTGGCGATCGCACCCAGTGACGCGGCGCACTTTGGGATTCACGAAATACTCCTGGCAGTGCCAGCAAGCGAGTCTGACCCGGGAAGTTCGTCCCCCACTCAGTCCTTGTACATATCCTCAAGGTATTCGATCATCTTCCGTTGCAGCTTCTGGAGCTCAATCTCCGTCACCTTGGTCTTAGGTCCCGAAGCTGGGCCAGAACCTTCATCACCCTTCGTAATTAGCTCAGGCTTGACACCGAAGAAAGGCACGCCGAGGCTCTTGAGCTGTCCAGACATGGCGTTGAACATCTCAGTCTGCGCCTTGTGGACCTTCCGATCGTATGCCTTGAGCTGCTCGACGTTCGCCCGCTGGGCCACGAGTGCCTGTCGGCCGCCCCACCAAATCAGTTCGTGCTCGTGCTGCTCAGCAATCATCTGCAGCATTTTGTTAGCCGTGTACCTTCGTGGAGGAGGGTTGGGAAAAGAGCACTCACCTTCTGAACGACAGGCTTGAGATTGGGGTTCCTAGCAGATATCTTGCTGATACAGCGAAGACCAGGGGCCCACTCAATGATTGTCGCGGGGTCAATGGGAGCCGGTGCAGAAGCTTGCGGGATGGGCGTGGGAGTAGACGATGGCGGGGTAGTGGAAACGTTCGATTGTTGTCGCAGCCCCGGATTCTGACTTCGGCCGGCGAGCCTTGGGTCTGCAATATGCTGCCGTTGGGGGACTGGTGCGGTCGCAGCGTTGTATCCAGCGTCAGGGGTCGTTCCTCCGGCACTTGGTCCTTGAGGAGGTGGCGGCGCCGACAAAGCCGCCAGGTTCCTCAGCACAGTCGCGAGATCCGGCGGCTGAGAGTTTTCCTGTTGCTCCATGACGTTGCTTCGCGTGCTGGTTGTTTGTAAGAGAGTGGACGCGGTGTGGAAGTGCCGCAGGGAAGAGCAATCAGCTTGTTGCACAGGTCAGATCATCACATCTCGGGCTTGGGAGCTGTGTGAAATTTGCACCGCCGGCAATAGCCACGCGCACTCTTACTGGGGGTGACAATGAGATGCAGCGTCGTGACGTCCGGGGAGCGGAAGGCCATGGGTGCTCGGACCACGCGGCCGCCGCCCAATCAACGCGCGCCGCAACCTAAGAATCCCTGCACGAGAAAGTTCGCCGTGCCTCGTATGATGGCGTCGACCGCGACCGCAACTGCGCAGCCCACCCCACGAAACCGCCCCGCCATCCCCCTCAGCGCCGTCCGACTTCCCCGCGCCTGAAGAGACCGTTGAACACCCATTGAGCTGCGCAAGATCCGTCGCCATGTCGCCTCGCTCAGCAATGGACGCCACGCGCTTCACGGCCACCGGGCCGTACGCGCACTCGAAATCCACCAATGTCCCGCTCAACTCTTCGTCCGCGCCAAAGGGCGAGACCCCACAGCAGAAGATTGCCAGATTAAGAGCGGCAGCGCAGAAGGCCAAGGGCTCGCAGGTGTCGACATTCGACAAGGTGGTGGCGGGAGGAAGAGTGTGGGCGGACAGAGCTCACCGGGTAACGGCGCTGAGCTTGATTGCAATCACTGGTGAGTGCGGTTCTAGGCAATGACACTCTCGTCTTTATCTAATTGATCCCATCTAGGCATCGCCGGCGTGGTTACCGTGTTCGCTCTCGGAGATATGATAGTCTACAACAGGCGGAAGCGCAGGGAATGGTTCCACGAGCAAAACCAGAAGCACGCAATCTCCATGGCCGAAGCGAGGCAAGCGATTGCAGCCGGCACCGCAACTGAGGATCAGATTCTGCTGCTCAACAACGAGCGCAACAAGGAAGAGCACGAGAAGAACAAGAAGGGGTTTTTCAAGCGCACGAAAGAAAGCATTTTCGGTGGCTTCTCCAAGGAGGAGGAGCAGGGCGGCAAGCTCGGTGCCATCACGGCAGAAGCGCGCGATGCTTTCGTCAGCGACGCACAGGCGGCGAAGGATCAAGGTTCGGGAGTGTTGCACGCCGTGGAACAGAAGAGAAGAGAGGGCGAGAGGGCGCAAGCACCGCACCCTGGGCCGCTAGACCGCATCGCAGAGGATGCTGCGGATGCGGCAACACAGAAATCAAAGAGCTGGACAAGCTGGATCACGGGCCGGTGAGAAGCAAAAGCCTGGGATTTAACTCTGTTACGCTGTCAAAATTGGCCGCTCGCCTTCGAGCTTCCACTGTATCATATTATACCTCCCAGATTGAGAAGGGGTGTAGCATAGAGGTGCATAACGGGTGTGGAGCGTCCGGAGTACTTCTGAACATGTGGATTGGGTATAAAACAGGGCGCCATGTTGTCCATGTCACTCATTGATCGCCTTGAGTAGATACAGGAATATACGTCCTCCTCTCCTTCACCTTCTGCATTGCGTGTACCGTCAGCTTCGCACATCTCGAGTGGCAGTCGGACTAAGCTTACTTCCTGCCAGCGATCGACATACGGCCGCGCAGCGGCATAGATCAGCAGGCTGACAGTCGCAGTGATGAATATGACGACAACTGCCTGATCTTTGGCCGAATCCCTCTCTGTAAGAGCGAATTAGCGCACGAGATTCCCGGAGCGTAGGCGCATGATCGCACATACGGAAGCACTCGGAGTACACGTCCTCCTCCTTAGCACTGTGGCATATCGGCAAGTTGTAATCCAAGCAGAACTTCTTGTTGCAGTCGTTGCATGTCCGGCCAGTCTTCTTGGAGTCCTTGGCTCGCGAAAAGAGGCTCGAGCCGGAGCTCTTGGACGAGTCGGACTTGGAGGAACCGGACTTGGAGCTGTAAGGCGAGGGATCGTCGAGGTGGATAATGGTGCTATTGGTGAAGCAAGTGCACTTGCAGAAGGAGGCCGGGGCTGCACGGAGGAAGGTCAGCGGGCGGACAGGTGGAGCGCGGACGACGAGGGCAGTGGCGTACAGGCTGCATGCGCACTGGACAGCAGAGCAATCAGGGCGAGCAGTACGAGCAGAGCATGTCTTCGTGCGAACATTGTGTCGAGGGCGCAAAGGGCGAGCTTGCGGGTAGACGGCGGCCGTTGGAGATGATGCGCGCAGCGATGGCCTGTGAGCCCTACTTGCCTACCCTGCGAGTGGGGAAGGCCCGAGCTCTCGACATTTTATTTCACCCGCCGCTCGCACACTTCTCCCGCGCGCTTTTCCTGCCGCAGTGTAGCCACCCAAACCGACCGCTGAACGACGTACTGCTGAGCTAAGACACGTGGGCGGCTATGCTCTAGAGTCTGCGCTTTGCTAGTTGGTGGTGGCTCATCCTCCCGGCGCTCCTCAGAAACCTCAGCAATGTCCGTTACACAAGCGCTTACAACAGACTCTTCCAACGCCCGCAGAGAGCCCGCAAGCAGCAGCTCCGGCGCCGCGCCAGAGCGCACCCGTCTGCATATTACGCCTTTCACGCCCGACTTGCTGAAGGCCTTCATCCCACCCTCCGTCTTGCCGCAGGCCTCGCGCATCTCCTACCACGCTGTGCAAACTTTCCCCGACAAGGGCTTCGGCTACGTCGAGCTACCCACTATGGAAGCGCAAAAGCTCAAGAAGAAGTTCACTGGCTCGATTCTGAAGGGCCAGAAGGTTCGAATTGAGGACGCGCGCCCAGAGAAGCGCAAGAAGATTCTGGAAGAGGCACAAGCAGCGGCCGAGGCGGGCTTGGACGAGGAAGATCGCAAGGCTGGCAAGAAGGTCAAGAAGGTCAAGCGGAAGGATAACGTCCTGCCTGGCTACGAATTGCCTGACGAGAGGCACGTTAAGCGTGGCTGGACTGAGCCTGAGAGCAAGAAGGATTACAAGCGCAAAGATAAGACCAAGAAGGATAAGAAGCACAAGTCGCAGCCCTCGAAATACACTACGGACAAGGAGCTCTTGTTCAAGACGAAGCTGCCGCC
Organism: Diplodia seriata; assembly: GCF_021436955.1. Taxonomy (NCBI): domain Eukaryota; kingdom Fungi; phylum Ascomycota; class Dothideomycetes; order Botryosphaeriales; family Botryosphaeriaceae; genus Diplodia; species Diplodia seriata. The sequence continues at coordinate 375,065 of NW_027117308.1, read as the reverse complement.
CAATGCAGTGCCGACTGCGAAGACCGACAAGTCGTTGGAGAAGCCGAAGAAATCGAAGACGTCCTCCCGCGATGTCGTCGTTCACGAGTTTTCCAAGACAACAAAACATGCCAGCTTCTTGAAAAGCAGTCAGGTCTCGAAGGATGGCAAGACAGCTGCCGAGTTCGTCGAAGGAAAGGGATGGGTCGACGAAAGTGGCAATGTTGTGGAGCAAGAGTCCGAATCGCAGCGAAGGCGAAGGGAAGCTAAAGCTGAGGCAAAACGGAAACGTACCGAGGAAAAGGCGGCGGCAGCAGCAGCAGCCGCCGCAGCAGCTGCTGCTGAGGAGGAAGGAAAAAAGTCCAAGAGGAAATCCGCCCTCGAGCTGGCAGAGGCCCTTGAGGCAAAGCGGAAGGCAACGAAGGCAACGAAGGCAACCAAAGCAGCAGAACCCTCCGACGAATCGTCGGAGATTGAAGAAGAAGATGTCTCGGACGATCGTTCCTCGGTTGTCTCTACAAGCTCGTCCGACGTGAGCAGTAGCAGCGACGAGGAATCTGAAGAATCACTTGGGTCGGAGGCTGAGTCAGAAGTCGCACAAGAAGACGAAGCCGAAGCCGAAGAATCTTCCTCTGAGTCCGAGCCACAAGTAGCACACACCAAGGCAGCTGATCAGGATAGCATTCCTCATGGAAATTCTGGCGGAGACGTGGAGATGGCCGATTCCGCAGAGAAGGCCGGAGACGCCGAGAAAGAGGCGAAAGAGGTTCATCCTCTGGAGGCTCTGTTCAAACCCCGGAACCCTTCTGAGGGGGGCACTCCCACAAAGCTCGCGCCCATCAATACCACGTTTAGCTTCTTTGGCGGTGGCGATGACGAGGAGGAGGAGGCGGTGGAAGAAGCAAATGTACCGCTCACGCCATACACGCGGCGAGACCTGCAAATACGTGGCATGCGGAGCGCGGCACCCACACCGGACACAGCCGCCATTGGCAAGAGGTTCTGGCGAAACGCTGGCGATGACGAAGACGAGGACGAGGACGAGGAGGTGGAGGACAGCATGATGCAGGTGGATGCCAATTCGGTGCCCATCGGGAGCAGGGGACCCGAGATTACCATTGCACCGGCGCAGAGCACAGAGGAGGCGGACCAGAGCGAGTTTGCGAAGCATTTCTGGGAACACCGCGGCGACTACAACCGAGCATGGAAAAAGCGCAGGCGGGAGGCCATGAAGGTCCAGCGGCAGCGTGAGAACCGGCGGCTGGGGAGGAAGGTTGTCTAGACATCTCAGATAAAGAGGTGGAAGCATCGGGAGCAGGCGCCGCTGCCGTGGAAGGTGAGCGCATCCCGGCGTGTGCTAAGCCCTTCCCGCGCGGTAAGGCAGGGTTCCAGGATGCACACGGGGAGCCGCATGGCGGGATTGCCGGGGAGCGGGCAGTACCTACAGGCATGAGCCCCATTTCGCAATGTCAATGGCCTGTGCCACCTGAATTCTTTTCGCTCACCTGCATATGCCCGTGTGTCTCAGTTTGACACCATTCGCGATCCTTTCAGCTGATACCTTGGCGCCATGCATAGGGAAAGTTTTATTTGTTTTTGCACTCGCAGTCACTGACAGCAAGCCTGGCGGCCCGGTGCGAGTGGACCTGGTTCTGCAGGTACGCATGCGGGGAGGGAGGGAGGGGAAGGCAGGGGTGGCGTGGGTGGATGCACCTCCGGGATTAAACTCTACGCCGCTCGCACCCCATGGGCAGGCCAGATCACTCCACCCTGGCCTCTGTCGACGACGATGACTTACATGAGAGAGATCGAGATTCCTTTTGAGATAGATTGCTTTTCGACCGCGGCGGCACTATAACGGTGGGTTGCGAAGCTCGTCGCAGCATGTGCCGGCCTCACCCACCACGCCTCGCTGGCCTCTCTCTCCCCTGCTTTCCAGCATCCATCAGCACTGCCTCGCCACCGGTCTCGGCCGCCGACTGCCCGGTATACAGCTGACCGACCGGCTCACCTTCGCATTCCTTCTATGTTCTTCCAACTTCAACTGTTACTTTACCACACACTCGTTCACTCGCCCGGCTGAGCTTCCCGTCACTCTTCCCTGCTCTTCAGCAAACGCTTCACCCAGAAACTTCTCACCCGCAAATATTGGCTCCGGCTGTATCTAACCCAGTACACTATTTCACCGTCCATTGGGCGCCATGTCGCCTGGCGGCCGTTCTCCCGCCCGCACGGCCTCCACCAACACTGCACCTCCGAAGAGACTCGCTCTCATGCGAAACCTGGACTCTCAGACATACTCTGCCTTCATCGAGGAAGCCGAAATCCTCGACTCGTTCACAGCAATGGAGCCGCCTGTTCGCTACTCCCGCACGGCCCCGTGCACTCGATTCTACTGCGCCATCGTCATGGGACAGCTTTTCCTCCTCTCTACCGTTGTGGCGCTTGTCCTGACTATCATCAACTACAACAGAGCCGATGAAGGCGATCGCGTGAGTTACATCGTATGGCTCGTTTTCTCCGCCGCCGCCACTTTGTTCTTCGTCCTCTTGACCTTCATCTTCTTTCACCAGCGCCGCAAGCTCTGCGTAATGCAATGCAAACTCCAAAGGATGCAAGCCGAAGCCGAGGCGCACGGCTCGCAGAAGCATCTCGAGGTTTCATCATCAGGAGCGCCTCAGCTGCGTGCGGAGACGGACCACCGTCTCAGTGTACTGGCGCAGCATCAGTTCGAAGCCGCCGCTGAAAGCGCGGCCGCGGCCGACTCAGCTAGACGCCGGTCCAGCGTCATCGCGGCGAATCAGACCGGTCGCCGTCGCCAGATGAGCAGTGCGGCCGGCGAAGGTTGCGAGCTTTCTCTATTCCAGACGCATCTCAGCAACGGAAGCACCAAAGACGGCGTCGCCGACCTCACCACTTCCTCCGCTCCCATTCAGACCCCGCCACCAACCTACCTGAATCCACTCCAGCGGCACCTTGAGCGCGAGTCGACGACGACCCGCCTTTGGCAAGACGATCCGACCATGATGGACCTCTTCCACGGCCTGGCCGGCGCGCAGAACAACAACAACGATAACAGCAACCAATCTCCACCGCTCGCCATCCGCTCCCGCCGCTCCGTCAAGCCCGATCCGCCGTCACCCACGCCGTCTCCGAGGAGAAGGACGGCCACCATCGCTTCCCACCGCGGCGATTCGACAACGCTCCAAGCCTCCTCCGATCCCTTCACCATCTCCTCCCCCGCCACCGCCGCCGCCGCGAACCGCAGCTCCACGGCGCTACCTTTCCCTCATCCCGCCGCATCCATCGACGACAGCAGCAGCAACATGGCCTTCTCCCGCGCGCGCGCAATCTCGACAACCTCGTCGTCCCCGGACTACGGCGTCCTTCTGCCGGCTTTCCCGCTGCCTCCCTCGCACGCGCGGTTCAGTGATCCATCGCTGGCACCACCATCGCCGCCGCCGCGGCTGCCGCCGCCACCGCCTCCGACGAGAGAAGAGATGAGAGAAGAGGAGAAGGAGATCGCGAAGCTGCCGCCTTTGACGAGGGTGAGCTGTGCGGCGGCGGAGCAGCAGCAAGAGCAACCGCAGCAGCAGGAGAGGACAGTGTGGGGGCGGATGGCGAAAGTGATGGGAGTGAGGAGGAGCCGGGCGGGTAGTGCGGTACTGAACGATGGCGGCGAAGGGGGGAAGAATGATGGCGATGAAGAAGAAGAGGAAGAAAAAGAAGAGAAAGCAGAACGAGAGAGGCGCAACAACTCGGAAGGCATACTAGGTACGGACGACGGGGGCCGCCACCGCCGCGACTTCCTCGAGCCGCAGAGATACGACGACGACGACGACGCGACCATGGCAATCGCAGTCGACGGGAGGAGAGACTCGCACGTCGACCCCGATCAAGAAGACGTGGACGTGGATGGGGAACCCGCACACGATGGCGCCGTCGTCGTCGTCGACGAAGACGCCAACGGCAAGATGCACGCCGCCCGCCGCCGCCGTCGGCCCACACTCCTGCAGGCACAGTCGGCCCCTCCTCTCCCTCTCCTCCTCCCGACCGACGACCACCGTCCCTCCACCTGGTGCTCCTCCGCGCCGCGGGATGAGCAGCACGACCACCGTCGAAGAAGCCGTCGCCGCCGCCGATCCCAGCCCGTCACCACTGCCGGTCTGCAACACCACCACTACAACCCCCGCCGCTCCTCTTCGTCGCTGTCTTCCCTCTCCTCCCTGTCTTTCCACATGGAGCCGCCGGCGTGCTACCGAGCCGACGACATCGGCAGCGATGGTGAAAGGGACGATGGTGCCGGGGTCAACAGGAAGCAAAGCGTGAGCTCGGGCGCGTGGAGGGCGGCGAGCAGGCGTGGAAGGAGCGCGAGCAACGGGTCGAGGTTTGTGGAGGAGGATATGGGATAATGTCGATTTTGTGTGTGTGTACTATGGGACCGAGATACATGTGCGTTTTGCTAGCACACATTCTTTGGGCGACGATAATGACGACGTCCACGAAGCATGCTTTGGCGGGTGGCGCGGGGAGTCTTTAATGGTGTTGTGGTGTTATATTGGATGGGTAATAATGCGGTCTTAATAATAACGAGAGATGAGAGCGGTGGGGAGAAAGCAACGAGCTGGGCGGATGGGGGCTGCCGTTGGCTGGCTGGCTAGATAGAGTTTGATACCCCCCCCACATAGTTGCAAATAGCTACAACCCTTTCCCAGAACAGTTTGAATTCATTCGTTCCATAAGGCTTGTGAATATCCCAGCGATTTGTGGAGGGATTCGGCTTTCCAAACCTACCTTGCCAGGACAATTGCACCTGCTGATGTGGGACGTCAATCTCCGATGTCTGCATATATTCATACGGCTTCCAAACCCACATCTACGTTCAAACATTTTCTTCATCTGCTCGCGAATGGACAGTGTAGTATTCCTCGCAGGAGACGGAAGGCCGAAAGCTTCTGATACGCCATGTAAGTACGCCGGCTTCCAGGCTTGGCCTTCAATTGCCGTAGTTAGGGTACCGTATCTCTACTGCAAAGGTTTTGGGACCGCCGATGGAAAGCTTTCGTCACTTCGCTGTTCCGCCAAGAAATGCCGACAGAAACGGCGTCCGTCAACTGCTTTAGCGCTGACAGGACTAGCAGGGCACGCCATCCCTTCCCCGACTCCCGATATCATGTCAAAATGCGTATCTTTGAATCATTTTACTCGTACAAGAGCGCATATCTTTTGTCAGCTCGGCTCGCTCACTCGCTCGCATGTTTGCCAGTGTGCTTTGCTTGGTCGTAACGAAAAGGGCGTGCATCTTCTTTGTCTGTGCCGTGTTCTAAGACGGTGGGAAATAAAAGGGAAAAACTTTAGTAAGAACATTTTCCATGAATCGAAAACAGCTGGCCAATTCCCGCGCATGAAAGGGCATCTCGTATCTCCAGAACCGCATACCAGCTCGCGACCAGGGACACGGAAAACGCGTCAGGTCCCGCCTGGTCCTTGTAGAAGACACTGACGCCAAAAAACTCCTTCATGCGGGTATTACAAAGCGTACTTTATGTGGTAGTTGTGGGTACGTGGTCTCGAGAGCCGAGTTCGACGGGTTCCGCGGGTTGCGGGGCAAAAGGCAGAAGAGTCGAATCGCTTCGCATCGTCTGCGGGGCTCCATGTAAAAGAAATATTCGCCACGTCTATGAATTGTCTGCCTGAATCGTCGTCTGCAGGGTTCGTTTTCCGTCAGCTTGTGTGCAGCGAGCCATCGCATGGGATCCAAGACTCACCGTCAACCAATCCATACCCTCATCCACACCCCGCCCATCGATGGCCGAGCAAGCCACTATGCTCCAATTGCGGTCCCTCAGCTCCGCGAGCTTGAGGGCCTCGGAAATCTCGCCGGCGCCCTTGGCACCGGGCTGGTCCTGCTTGTTGGCGAAGACGAGGAGGGCGGCGTCGCGCAGCTCCTCCTCGCTCAGCATGGCGGCCAGTTCCTCGGCGGCGGTGCCTAATCGGTCGATGTCGGTCGAGTCGATGACGAAGATGACGGCGGCCGTGTTGCTGTAGTAGCACCGCCAGTACTGCAGGCGCCGCGGGAGCGACGAGGTCAGTGTGCGCAGCTCTGCGGTGCGGGACAGGGTTTGGAAGACGGGGTTGCGGGGGAGAAGGGGTGCGGCTGCGCGTACCGGGCGGATCGACGTCTGGCCTCCCAGGTCCTGTGGATAATCATTAGCGGGACGAGGCGAGCGGCGGGGGTGCGGGCGGCCGAGACGCACCCAGACATTGAGGTTTAGGTTTTTGTACGTGACCGACTCGACGTTGAAGCCGATGGTCGGAATCGTCGTGACTACCTCGCCAATCTGCACGCAAGACGCCGTGTGAGCGAGCTCTCCATACACGTCCCCTTCACTTTTCTGTGGAGACTCCGCACCTTCAGCCGGTAGAGAAGAGTCGTCTTTCCAGCATTGTCCTGCGCGGTCTGCGTTAGCTGCGCCGAAGCTCGCAACGCTCATGGCGGCGGGCGTACCAGGCCGAGAATTAGGATGCGGATCTCCTTCTTCGCCCACACCAGCGAGGTCAACCGTGATACCCAGCCACCCATGGTGTTCGTTGTGGGATGCGGGCTGCGAAAAGGAAAAAGTTTCGAGGGAGGGATAGAGCTATGGCGTCAGGGTCGCAGGCGGCCGGGGAAGGGCGGGCGACGTCTAAGCGGGAGGCGGCAGCGGCAGGGGATTCGGCGTGGGCGTTTCGCGGGCGTTGGGAGAGGCGCGGCGAGGGGCGGGCAGCGGTCGCTCGGGAGGGCGCTTTAGGAGGCAGGCGTGTTAAATGAGGATGGATTGGTGGACTCTGGGCGAATGGTTGCTTTGCTGGCTTTTGCCTTGTGTTGCTGCAGATGGAGCGAGCTCGAGCCCTACTGCTGCGGACATGGGGCGCTAGGGGGCCACCAGAGCCCAGACTGCAAGCGCGCTGCCTAATGCATCGCTCGACACCGAGCAGTCCAATCTGCCACACCCGCCCTGCGTAAAGCCGAACAAAATAAGCATTGCTTTCGTCTGCCCACCCCGCCCGCGCTATGCAGTTACATACAGTCCTCATCCAATCCGCTGCGAATCACTTTCCCTACAAGGCCGGCCGTCTCCTATTCCGTATTCATCTCCTCTACCAGCGTCGGCGTCTCGTCGCGACTGCGCTTCCTGCTCATGCCACTGCCGCTAACCGTGCTATACCTGTCGTGCCGTTCGTTCTCCGTCGCCGACGGGTCCAATGACTGTTCAAATCGCCGTGCCACCTCCAGCAGCTCCGCATCCATGCGGCTGCCGCCCATAAAGTGCACCCCGAAGGGCAGCCGGCCTTCGTTGCCCTCAGTGCCGAGCAGCTCGTCCAGAGGATATAGACCCGCCGGAACCGAAATCGCACACAGATCGAGCACGTTCGCGGCGTGCGTGTACTCGCCGAGCGCACTGTTCTTCTTGACAGGGTCGGCGTGCACCTCCTCGATGGTCCAGTGCGCCGGGGCGGTCGGAGTGACGATGACGTCGACGCCGTTGGCCCCGGCACTGAACGTCTCCTCTGCCTGCCGCGTATACAGAGCTTTGGCCTGGAGGTCGCGATAAGCTTGGACGGCCGTGCTCTGCCGCGCCACAACCCCGTCAAAAACCTCGACTATCACCGGATGCAGATAGTTCCTGTTCTTCTCGAGCCAATCGTCTGCATGGTTGGCGAGGCGCTCCATGACCAGAGTCCCGTCGTACAGCAGCTTTCCGGCCTTTTCGAACGGCGTCCAGTCTATCGGTTTCAGTACTCCGCCGATGCTGACAAGCTTCCTGATAACGTGGTTGAAGATTTTGCGATAAAGCGGGTGGCACGCGTCCAACGCTTCGGGTGGTGGGATGCCAAAGCGGAATGTCTGTCTCTGCGGACCGACTGCGTTGATGTGTCGCTCAAGCGCAATGGGCAGCTTGGAGTACCGGTCCGCAGCATCCGCCCCTTCGATCACCTGCCACACCATGCGAGCTTCGCCTATGTTGCGAGCTAGGACCGCAATGCAATCCAACGAGGCGCATGCAGGAGTGATGCCGCGCATCGACACAAGGCCTCGCGTAGGCTTGAACCCAACCACGTCGTTGAATGCTGCCGGGATGCGTCCGGATCCGGCCGTGTCTGTTCCTATGGAAAACGATACAAGCCCTGCGCCTACGCTGACGGCGCTGCCGCTGCTGGAGCCGCCGGCTATGAAGTCGCGGTGCATTGTAGAATGGGGGATGCCTTCCGGGCTGCGGCAGCCAGTCATGCCGGTGCCTAGTTGGTCCATGTTGGTCTTCCCTATGAAAATACCGCCGTTGGCAATAATCTTCTCGTAAACCGGTGCAGATGCTGACGCCATGCGTGCGAGTGGCGGGCATGCTGTGGTGGTCTGGTAGCCTGCGATGTCGATCGAGTCTTTGATACTGAACGGAATGCCGAACAGAGGCGGTCTTTCCCGGGGATTCGGCCATTTCTCCTGCACTGCCCTCGCCGCTTCGAGGACGGCTTCTCTGCTCTCCAGGTGAATCCAGACGGCAGGATCGTAGCCCTTGTAAACCTCGATCTTGCGGTACAGAGAATCCATGACCGCTTCGGCAGATACACCAGACCTGTAGGCAGCCTGCAACCGGCGGATCCGCATGTCTCCATTTTGGCGATACCTTTCATCTTGCGCCACCCGTGCTTCTGAGAGAGGAGTCAAGGCCTTCACAACACGGTCAAGTTTCGAAGCAAAGCCGAAAAGGCCCCCGCCGGCGTTGATTACGCCCAGGCTTCCCCGCTGGACCTTCTCATCACTGAAGCCAGCAGTGCATTCGGAGATGACACCTATGCTTCGTTAGCACGACGGCGACCCATCCAGCATACGGATGGGTTCTCACAGCACTCGAGACCTCTATCGCTAGCCTCGCGAATCGTAGAAGACAAGCAGCACTCTGTGCTTACGCCTGCTACCAGGAGGTGGGTGATGGCACGTGCCTTGAGCTTGTGCAGCAGCTCCGTGTTCCAGAAAGCGCCTTTTCCAGGCTTGTCTATCACGACTTCGCCGGGAAGGGCACGGAGCTCGTCAATGATGTCATGGCCGTACTCGCCGCGGATGAGATACCTGCCCATTGCGCCCCTGTCCCCAACCGTGGGCCCAGCGTTGCCGTGGACGGGCGCGTGGCTTGCCAGAGCTATCGACGGGCAGTCAGACAGATCGGGCTCGAAGCCTACCCGCGTGTGGAAGACGGGCAGGCGGGCTTCACGGCAAGCATCCAGCAACCGCATGGTTGGGCGGACGCAGGCCTGGACTGCGGACAGGTTGGCGCCCACGCTGTGGGAGAAGCCGCCGTCAACGAGGAACTCGCGCTGCATGTCAACGACGAGCAGAGCCGTGTGGCGAAAGGGGAAACTGAAAGGGAAGGGCTTGGCGTCGACGAGCAGATGCGAGGATGCGGAGCTACTGGACGCCATGATGGCCGTGGTTTGCGAGAGGAAAGCGACGAGCGGTAGACAAAGAAAAGCGAACGGAATGGAGATGGAATCAGGCCAAGAGAGAGAGGCTTAGGGGCCGTGAGGCGTTGAAACGGGTCGTGGGTTTTTCATTTCTCATAGGCCCCAATCAAGCCCTGTCCGTCCGCGGCCCACTGCTGCTGGCCTGGACCCGATGCGGGGCGAAGGCTTCGGGATTGCTTGCAAGTATTCGCAGCGCAGGGATGAGGAGAGCTGAGCGCCGGACATTTTCGACTGGTCGAACGTGGGCGCGAGCCGTGACGGGCGCGGAGAGGGTTGGCGCTTCTGGTTGTAGGTCGATGGCCCGACAGGGTCCATTATTGCCTCAGGCACGGGCCAGAAGCGAGTAATGGCCCGAGCTGTCATCTGTACCGCGAGCTCGCATCTCATCCCCAGCCCGCCCACGCGTCAACACCTCCGCATCCGCCTGCGAGCATCGTTCCGCCAGAACAGCCACGATCGCGAACCCCAGCTGCCCACCATGGTCGGCAAGAGATCCGGCCGCGCCCTGCGGGACGAAGGTACGCCTTTCCAGCGCCCGGCCCGCGAGAGCTGCCATCTGCCGCCTCGCTCGTCGCGGCCACCATTGGTTCCGCGTGCTGACTTCTACGGCAGGCCTGGAGAGGACGGATAACAATCTGGACCTCACCACCTGGCCCCAGGTTAGCATGATTAACCAGAAGAATTACTACACGTCCGTATTCCCCCGTTTCCTTTCCTCTCCAACTGCTCTCCGGCCTCCTCCACCTCAACGCATGTTTTTCTCGTACAATGTCGCGGCAATGTCTGGAATTGGCATCCAATCTGGAAGTGGGAGGAAAGGGTGAATCCCCAGAGCGGGCACGACCGCCGCGCAAATCATTACAGCCCATCAGCGAAAGCGCTCCGAGACTGCATCGGCATCCAGCAGCAACCATTTATCGCCCACCATATCTCGAGACTCCCCCGTGTCATGGACATCTCACCATACCGCCGCGCCAAGCAGTCATGTCCGGATTTACGACCCCAGACACGAGCCAGCAGATGGCAGTCGCGACAATTGAGGACCCCGAGCTGTACACTGCGATCCTGGAGGATGTTAAGTCAAAGGACAACCATGACTGTGTTCTTCCTAGAGCCAGGAGCAGCTGGGTTGCTGCACTCTTGCGGGAAACAAAAGTGCCGGTACTTGCCCTCAGCGTCCAGGCCGACTTGTGTTACGAATGCCGCCGGCTCCCCACACGGTGTATCCTTCTTGAGGCAGACATAATCCTGCCTGTGTGCTTGATGGTTCCGATTCCAAAATTTGGGGGAGATGGTCAACAATTCCTTTGCCACTCCAGATACATTGGACAAGCTCATGCAAGCGATCCCCATAAAGATGCTGCCTCGCTGCTAGCCGAACACGGAGACCTCGCTCTGGCAAACCGAAACCTGATAGACAATTATATGCCTCCAAAAGCAATCCCGCGAGGTACACGTGGAAATTGAGGCAACCTTCATCCCAAATCGAAGAACCGAACATTACCACGACCCCGACTGCGCATTTATTCAAACACGGATGGCACTCGACAGTACCATTTCGTAGCTTCAGACCTGCTCGATTAAAGGCGCGGAAGATATCATGTCTTACGAGGCCCAAAACATCATCAGAACCACTCCACTCAGTCAATCGTACATTTGACCGGTCTATTTCTCTGGCTAGCACTTTCACGCATGGCTCCGGTTGTATGGACGCTCAGTCTGTGAATACCGAAACGAGTCTTCGTGCTGTTACGTCTCTACCTCTGGCCAGGGTTCGCGATTGATCTGATTGGCAAGCACAAGCGGAGTCTGAGTGTCCGCTTGCAATCCGATTGATTGGTCGCTTGCCAATACGCTTGCGCTTGCTGCGAACCCTGCCTCTGGCCGTGCAAGGTTTCCAGGGCTTGAATACCCACGGGTTCCACAAGGGTAGCAACTGCCTAAGGGAATGGCTGTCTTTTCCTTTGCTGCCAGTGTTATTCAATTCATCAGCTGTTCACTTTGAGCCGTTCTCTTCATTTCTTGCGTGGGTAGTCTACTGACCTTTCTTGGTTTCTAGTGAGTATTTGAAGCGGGACGACCAGTTCCTTGCCTACCGAACCCAACAAGAAGAGGCCACGAACCGCATGGTCCAACAAGCACGCGACAAGGACAGGGCTTTGGCGCAAGGCGTCGATGTCAATGAAGAAGAAGAGAATGGGGCCACCACAGCGACTCAAGAAGCATTTGGGTCAAAAATCGTCGTTATCCATGCCGGAAGCCAGAACTTGAGGATAGGCCTTGCGAGCGATGCTCTACCAAAAACGGTTCCCATGGTTCTTGCGCGGAAATGGCCTGAGAACGAAGCGGAAGAAGACGGCGGAGAGCCTCTACCAAAGCGCCTCAAGATCGACGGCGAGGTCCCAGAAGATCCAGACATGTGGTTCGGGGAAGAGTTTTCTTCGCAATACAATTCAATGTCCAACGATCTGAAGCAGCGTATGCGAGCCAACAAGAGAAGGGTACTACCGAACTCAAAGGAACTTGTGGTCAACTACAACAAGAGGACCCCACCGGAGGTCATCAGTGAACACAACGATCCACATCGCGTCGAGTGGACAGAAATAGGCTCTGAAGCACCTGACTACATCATGGGTCAAGCTGCACTGCGTATCCCGGAAAATTCCGTACCCCGCTACAAGCTCTTCTGGCCAATCCGCCACGGCTGGTTCAACGAACAGGACTACAAGACGAAGCAAAACCTCTACTCGGACATCTCGTTGATCATCGAGCACGCGATCGTCTCTGAGCTTGGGCTGAGACATAAGAAAGATTGGCCTCAGTACGGGTGCGTCTGCATCATTCCGGATCTCTTTGAGCGCAACTATGTCACTCAGATGCTTGACATTCTTCTGAGGGGCCTTGGCTTTGGACGAGTGTGCTTTCAGCAGGAGAGTCTTTCCGCGACATTCGGCGCTGGATATTCGAGTTCATGCATCGTCGACGTAGGAGCGCAGAAGACGTCCATTTGCTGTGTGGAAGAGGGCATGTGCATCGAGGACTCCCGGGTCAATGTCAAGTATGGCGGTACAGATGTGACAGAGTCCTTCATGCGTATGATGCTGCATGACTACTTCCCGTATTCGGACATCAACCTGAAGCGGCGGTACGACTGGCTGTTGGCCGAGGAACTGAAGCAGAAGTTCTGTACGATGAATGAAGCCGACATCAGCGTGCAGCTGTACGACTTTCACTTGAGAGCTTTTGAGGAGGATACCCGGAAGTATTTCTTCAAATGCTATGACGAGACCATGCTATCACCAATGGTATGCATATCGCTATTCATCTGCTGTAGGCGGGACGCTAACTGGTTTAGGGATATTTCCACCCTACAATATTCGACCACTCAGAAAAACTCAAGGCCCGGCGGAAACTTATCGACCGCTCGTACGACCTATACGATGGGTCACCAAACGATCCACAATCTGCCGCACAAAGCAGCATCATAGAAAGCGCTGCACCACCGCAACCTGCCATGGCCAACAATGCTGTCCCAGAAGCCAAGCCTCTGCCGACAATGGTTGCGCAGACTCCTAGCAAGACTAATCCTGTCGGCTTGGCGGGGCGGCTTAACGAGCAAGAAGGAACACCTCATTCGTCAGTCGCAGGCTCTCCAGGACCCGATGGAGCAAACACGCCACAGCCTCCTCAGGACACAGCTGCTGGTGGCGCGGCTCCGGGTGAGGGAGGTAGCTTTGGAGCGACCAGCAGCATCTTCTTCGATCCAACGCTCGAGAAGATCAAGCAGGCCGAAGAGCGCGACAAGATCCTTCCAATGGCAGGACTCGACACAGCAATCATGACGTCAATTCAACATGGAGCACGCGGAGATGACCGCAAGGCCCGCGACTTCTACGGCGGCATTATGGTTATCGGCGGGGGCAGCAAGGTCACCGGTTTCATGCCCTTCCTGGAGGATCGACTCCGGTCACTGCTGCCGGGCCTCGGTAAGGATATCCTCATTGGCGCGCCGCCCAGAGATTTGGATCCTCAGGTGCTGGTCTGGAAGGGAGGCAGCGTGTTCGGTAAGCTGAGCAGCAGCGGGAACGACAGCTGGATCTCGCAGAAGGAGTATGACATGCTCGGCAGCCGTCTGTTGATGCAAAAGTGCATGTTCCTATGGTAGACGAACTCACGGGACCATGACGATGGGGAGATTAATGCTACTGAGATGCCAAGGGCTTGGCCGTGAACAATGAATGAATGCATCTTTTGTTGCTGCGTCGTGCCCCAATTGACGGCCGGAGGTGTCGCTCACCGCCCGCGGAAGCAGTGCGCACGGACCTGAGTCGCAATGCAACAACGCGCCTCACCTTGTCGGCTTCTTCAGCACCTCCATTCCCCTCCAACCCATCCGTCCTCCTCTCCAACCGTACACCATGTCGGGCGGTCGCGTCTACCACCAGGACTACATCGCGAGGATACGATACTCGAATGTGCTCCCTCCGCCGCCCAATCCCCCGAAGCTCCTTGAGATACCGAACACTGGCCTAGCTAGCGGCCAGTACACCTCCGCCGGTTTCGCCTCTCGCCTGGCCAGAGAACAACCGCTCAATGTCGAAGCCGATGCAGAGCTCGGAATGCCCATAGACCTTGTCGGTCTGCCTGGCGTCTTCGAGGGCGATGACAGCGGTTAGTCGCGCATCTACCGAGCTTGGAGCCACTCCGCTAACACCAGCGCAGTTCTTCTTGCATCCGACGAGCCCGTGTCACTCCATCCCCATGACAGGGCCCTCCTCAGGCCTCTGTCCACCCTGGGCAAGCCCTCATCGCTCGCCGGCGGCGTCAGCTTCCTGCGGCGAACCGAGTACATGACGGCGGCGGGCGGCGGCGGGCACAGCGGACTGCGGGATCCGGGCAAGCGCCTGGCGCCGAAGCGCAAGAAGCAGACGGACGCGGAGAAGAACGAGCCGATCAACATCCTGCGCTCGATCCTGAAGGGCTTCGACATTGCGTACCCGCAGGACGCGTACAAGGGGCCGGACACGGTGCAGAACCTGCGCGGCGAGGAGATCACGGCCGAGGAGCGGCGCGCGTGGGACCACCCCAGGCACCCGGCCAAGCCGAACCTCAAGCTCGTCGACTCGTACCCCGTCCTGCCCGACCTCGAGGCCGTCACCGAGACGGGCGGCTACATCGTCGCCAAGTTCCAAACCAACCCGATCGCGAACCAGGGCCCGGCGTACGACGAGCGCGTCGACGCCGGCCTCCTGCGCGTGCTGGAGCCGACGGCGGAGCAAGAGGAGGCGTACCGCGTGAGGCTGGCAGAGCACGAGGCGGCCATGGCGGCCGAGGGCAACAACGACGGCGGCGCGTCCCGGACGGCGGCAGCAGCGGCAGCCAAGGGCCCGTCGCCGCCGCAGCCGCACTACGACTACGAATTCTTCCTGCCGGCGTCGCACGAGGCGGTGCGGGGGCTGAAGCGCAAGTTCAGCACGACGGACCCGGAGCGCGAGGACGAGGCACTGTACGACGCGGAGAAGACGGAGGCGACGGGCCGGCGCTGCTTCCGCTTCGACCGCATCCGCTGCTACGAGACGTACCAGCAGACGGGCAACCCGCACGACCCCTACGACGAGACGGTCGCGCTGGCGCTGCACGACGGGGATTCCCCGGCGGGCGAGGAAGGCCGGCTGCAGAAGGGCGCGTACTACTACCCCATCGTCCAGCGGACCTTCATCCGGCCGAAGCGCAAGGCGCAGCGGACGCCGGGCATGCAGCAGGACGACGAGCAGGAGAATCGCGTCGATGTGCTGGAGATTGAGGTGCGCGAGCCGGACGAGAGGGAGGTGGCGGATCGGCAGGGCTTCAGGGAGAAGTTGGAGGGTGAGGGCGAGCTGGCGGAGGCGTGATGGAGTGAGCGAGTGAGTGAGTGGGACAATGGTGGGGTTCTGCTTTGCTGGGGCGGGAAAAAAAAGGTCAAAAGATAGAGTCTGTGGGTGGTGGTGGTGGTGCATGGTGGTGCATGGTGGTGCGTTATCGGCGCATATGCCGGTCATATATTTGGTTTGGAAGGGGTGGGTGGGTTTTAATTGATGGTACTTCTTGCATGTGGGACCTGCCTGCTCCTGAGGCTCCAACGGAACGTGTTCGCGAAGAGGTACGCATGCTGCAGATGATCCTTGTTCGCCGGTTGACTGTGTTCTCGAAGAGATACGCAAGCTGCAGACGATTTTTTATCTGCCGGTTGACTGTATTCTCGAAGAGATACGCAAGCTGCAGACGATCGTTGTCCGCCGGTTAACCGTTCTCGAAGAGATACACAAGCTATAGGCGATCCTTGTTCGCCAGTTGACCGTGTTCTCGAAAAGATACGCAAGCTGCAGATGATCCTTGTCCGCCATTGATTGGATGTGATCGATGAAGTAAGCAGACACGAGGCTGCAGTCGACCCCATGTTCTTGCAACACCTGGAATCCTCGACCTGACATGAGAGTATGGCCGAGGGGTAAGTACTTTGAACGCTTCCAGCCCATGCGTTGATGAAGCTGACCCGTTTCTTGTCCCGCAGATTGGGCGTGAGTCGTGTACAATGGCCACTCCCGCTTTATCCATGCCTAGCTCGCAAGCCAGCCTTGCCGCTCGCCTCCAAAAGGATTCCGCCCATGCGAAGAGTCTATGGGATCGCGCCTTCGATGAACTTGACGCACACGATCGACAACGGCTGGCGGCGGTTCAGCCCGACCGTTTGACCGTACTTGAAGACGTTCTGGACTCGGTGGAACAGAAGAAACAGACATGTCTGGAGAAGAGATGGGCCATACGAAAGCCGAACGGCGACCGCGTCATCCTGCGAGATCTTTGCGAGAAAGTCGTGTGCTGGATCGACAAGTTCAAGGCCGTGGGAGATGCTGCGACGCAGTATGATCCTGGACACGCGGCCTTGCCGTGGGCTGCGGTCAGGTTTGTCCTGCAGGTGAGCTTGTTTTTGGGGGTTAAATGATGCTGTTTCTCCTGACATTTCAAGGTCGCCGTCAACGATCATCACATGTTCAGCGCCATGCTGGAGGGTGTGGAGCACACGTCGTACCAGATCACTCGCTGCGCAATCATAGAGATGCTGTATCTCGGACCTCCGTCATCTCGACTTGATCTTCTCGCCAGTTCAACCCATTGCCACCTCCAGAGCTCGATAGTGAGGCTGTATTCCTCGATCTTGCAATACCTCGCTCGAGCTGGCGAATATTACAGCAAGAGCACAGCCAGTGAGTTATCATCCACGAGACGTACTGAATTACAATGGTTCTCATGAGTTTCAATTTGGTAGAGCGAATTTTGGAAAGCGCAACTACGGTCCAGGATGCTGCTGTCAAAAGCTCCCAGGATTCCATTCGTGGTTACGAAGAGCAGGTACTACGGTGTCTTCAGCTTTGCGAACAGGCTTGTAAGTTCTCCTTTCAAACTAACAGGTAAATTGTGCTAAATCTTCATAGCGATCAACGAAGTCCTTGTTCAAGAGAAAGGTATACTTGAAGCCAGCCAAGCCACCGAGATCCTGCTTTACTAATACTTCAAGGAAGGCACACATACAAAACTTGATCAGTTGCTTCAAGCCTTGGAGGAACCCATCATTCGCACGGCTTATCAAGTATCTGAGCTGCATGATCGCATGAAAAGTGAGTCGTCAATGCTCATATCATCTCCTCCGCTAAAGAAAGATAGAGGATGAGCGACGTGAGCTCTTGAGATGGTTGTCGACAATACCATACACACAGCATCACCGCGCTCTCAAAGAGAACCGCTTACCATCGTCGGGATCTTGGCTTCTACACGAAACGACCTTCATTGAATAGAGGAAGTCAAGCATCCCTTCGGTTCTCTGGCTACATGGAATACGTAAGTGCTCCTGAATGGAAACTCATAGACGATGAGAGGAATGAAGCCGTTGAATACTAAAACTACAATAGCCGGCTCGGGCAAAACTTTCCTCGCGTAAGTCGTGTATTTTTGAGCAACTGGACGTTCGCTTATCAATTCCAGTTCACTGGTTGTGGATACCATGCGTTGTGACGACGCCGCAAACCCGCTTTCCATTCCTTGTGCATTCTTTTACTGCAACAGAAACCCAGCAGAACCAGAACGATCCTGCCCGGTGGAGATCATGCGGTGCATTCTGAAGTAGCTTTGCTCACGAACGGCAAACAACCCTATTCGCGGTTCGGTTGGAGAGGCGTTTCTTCAAAGCAAAGAACAAGCCGACGACCTTGGACTCGAGATGGAGAAGCTCTCGCTGCGCGACTGCACCGCTGAGATTCTTAAGCTATGCTCGAAGGATCCGGTTGTCATTATCATCGATGCTCTGGATGAGTGCGATCCTAGCCGCCGCCACGAGCTCCTGGAGTCTGTCGAGAAGATCATACGGGAATCCGTCAACCTGGTCAAAGTTTTCATCACCAGCAGGGATGATGATGATATTATGCGAGAGTTGGAACGATATTGCAACATCTGCATCCACGGGACCAGCAACGCCGAGGATATCGAAAATTTTGTTCAAGTTGAACTAGGAAGATTACTTGAAACCAGGAGGCTTCTTGGAGGAAACATCTCAGAACAACTCAGATATCGCATTGTCGAACGCCTTGTCGACGGCGCCCAAGGAATGTGAGTTTTGGCTTTTGTTGGCAAATTGGGAAATGTGGACTGATAACTCCTTAGGTTCCGCTGGGTCAGTTTGCAGCTGCAAAACATCTCAGATCATCGCCGTTTCAAACTTCCCGAGGATGTCGACTCGGAGCTCGGCCAACTACCGCAAACGTTGACAGAATCATATGAGCTCATCTATCAGCAGATTGTCAACTTGGGCCCATCGAGCAAACAGTTGGCGGGAAAGGTTATATCCTGGCTTCTATGCTCCATGTGTCACCTGGAAGCGGCAAGTTTCGTGGCCGCACTCGGTTTCAAAACAGACGCAAATTCGGTTTCCGTGAAAGTCATTCCCAAGGTCTGTTGTAACCTGGTCATCTTCGATCATACCTTGGGTACATTCCGCTTTGCCCACCAGTCTGTCCGAGAGTTTTTAGAAAGTCGTCCTGAGTACAGCAAAATCTGGACGGAAAAAGTCGCTTCATTGGCCTGCATCGAGACTTGGACCATGGACGAGACATCAAGACAAAGTCTACCCGAGGAATGGATACGATACAGTGCAACATACATGCCGCTGCATCTTCAGTCTCTCCAAAAGGCGGGACTCTCTCAAGATGGTGAGCTGAATGATGCTATCTGCCGATTCCTTGACCCCGACGGCGGGCCGAGTCCCAGCTACAGAGCCTGGACTACCTGTGCAAATCGCTCTGCTACTCTGGTATCGGATAATGATGGGGTATGGGGGTATAGCGATCATTCCTGGTACCGTTTCGGAACAAACCCTCTCCCTGGGTTGCTTCCTTTCCGACTTCCAAGAAGCAACCCGGTCTGCTTGCTTACCGTCTATGGTATCCTGTCTATTCTGGAACACATTCTACGCTCTGGAAAGGCGCATCTCGACGACCAGCAGAAGCAATTCTGTCTCGAAACGGCAATCGCGAACTCATATGCGCCCATCGTGGAATTCTTTCTTTCCTCTGGTTTCGAACTCACGACCCAAGTCATACTCAATGGTTTAAGGCTCTCTCGTGGAAGAGGATTTCCGACAAAGAGAATGTTTGATGCAATCTTCTCCAAGTTGGACACAAGCGCTGCAGAACGTCTCCTGGGAGAAAGTGGATTTACCTCGATCCCGTTCTGTACGGACCTGGCAAAGGAGATCATTGCCCGAAATCCCGACGCACAGGTTGGAGGAAGGCACCTTTCCAACGCTCTCCCATGTCAAGATTTTCTCAAAGTCATCCTTGCGAAGAACCCGCAGATCAAAGTCACCCCCAAAATCCTCGCAGCTGCAGCGTCATCTCCAAGCACGGTAAAACCCTTACTCGACTATGCTCCCGGAATCAAAGTAACACCTTCTGTACTCCAATCTGCTCTGCAGACATCAGAGACGGTGGATCTGTTATTGAACCACGACCCGAGCACGGAGATAATGCCTTCCCATGTCCACACCGCATTGAGTACATCGAAGACGCTGGCTTTGCTTTTGAATCACGATTCAAATATTCGAATCACATCTTCGCATATCGAGGCAGCTGCCAGAACACCGGCTGCTCTGGAGCTTCTTTTGAGCCACGGTCCAGAAGTCCGAATCGAGCCTTCGCATGTCATTGCTGCTGCAAAAAACCCCGCGGCGGTCAAATTGCTACTCCGGCATGAAGCTAAGTTTCAGGACTCTCGGTTTGATCTTGCCGCTGTTGCCTACCAGAGTACTATGCCGTTGTTGCATGTGCAGCGGCACGTTTGGCTCAGCTTCGGTATCGATGATGTGTTTTGGCGTCTTTGGCCACTTGAAAGAATGTTACCAACCACGAATGAAACTCTGGAAAAACGAATGGAACCTTTCGTATGCGAAAATCCCTCAGTGGTGACTAGTGCCACACTCGGGAGCCTCAGTCCACTTTTGTCATCCACCAATTTCGTGCGCGATGCACTGCATCATCACGGCAACTTGCCCTTGATGGCTACCGAGGTGTCCAGAAGGTTCGGAGATGCACTTTCGGTGACGGATAAGCCAAAGTTATGGGCAAAAATGTGGCGCTCTTCCGCGACACAAGATGGCTTGCTTCTCGGGTCAAAAGGGCTACCTATTGGTTCCATCGAAGTAGTGGGGCTCGGTCAAGAGGCTGGTCAGCGTTCAGAGTCTTCCCCGCATGGAACACTGACAATCAGAGCACCTACGGTGTGCCGGATATGCGAAAAAGGCTCCTCCGAGTTTATTGGTGGCGACAATCTCAATGAGGCAACCCCGACCGTCACTTTGGACATCACTGTAAAGTCCATGGGTCTCAACCAGCCCGATCTGGCCGCCGCGAGAAGCGTGGCAGTAAGTGGGTTAGTGCGCCGTCTGCGCTTCAGCGAGAGCTCCGTTGAAAGATTGAGAGTGCTGTTGACTGATGAGGGCACGCCGATCGGCGGGCTGTATCCTGATCATAATTGGAAGCTCCCATTGTCTAACCGGGTCTACTGCTTGTGCGTGAGAGCGGAGCCGCTTTGGGCTTATGAAGATGCTCCATTTGAGATACATGGCAAGAGTTTCACTACCGAAGATGAATTTGTAGGGGAGGATGCCATGGTCATGGGCTTTGCATTGGTGAAGAACGAAAATGATCGGGGTTTCTATCGGCGGGTTGGACTGATTCGATGGGTGAAGAAGGATGTTTTCAACAAGTGTGAACTACAGATGATCCGATTATTATAGTCTTTGCCTTGTTTTCAGACACGGAAAAGGCAGCTCTTCTTCTAAAGACATTTGTTCCTATGATTGCGTCAATGGGCCTCTCCGAATGTTCGATATTCCGTAGTAACGGCACCAGATGTTGTGGGTTTCAGCGTATGCCAATTCTGGGTTCGCTCGTCATACCATTGACGTGAAGGGCCAGGCAGCAACGCGCACAATCATAGTGCAAAGCCTTTTCTCCACTTTCTAATCTTACAAATACACCGTTCACGACATTCGCCCCGTGCTTTTGATTAGAAGGGCGTTCTGTTTGCCAATGCTTGGCTGTCGTTTCCGGCTCTTCTTGGCTCTATCATCTTGAGCGTATCAGACATGTGAATGTACATTACGGCACTTGAATTGGAGATATGGCTGCTACATTGGGTCTTGATGCTGTGCACTAATGCTGATGCCACCCCAGTAAGCGCGATGCGGGGTACAAATCGCCACCTCCAGTGCACTCCGCCAGGTTCCGCATCGCATCCCATCGCCTATCGGCTATCGGCAATAGGCAATACGCCAGCTGGAGCAAGGTTCCCACAGCTTGCATCATTATTAATCAAGGCAGAAGAGACGTCGTATAATATCCTTGGCCTGGACAGTCCCGACAACATGTCGCGGTTGCCTACCCTCGGGATATATAAACCGACCCAATTCGTCTCACGACCAAGCTCTCGTCTCCGCACTGCCACACGTTTCTGAAAGCGGACCACACCTACGATCAATTGGTTCTGTAAGACCATCTTCCCACCTTCTCCATCTCCCATACTGCAAAGCATACCAAATCCCTCTTGCCCCATCTCATTCCCAAACACCTCATAACGCCCCCATATCCAAACCCCCCTCCAACCATGGCCGCCCTCCCCACCCTCACCTCGCACACCTTCACCCACGACGATGACACAAAAAAGACCTTCTACTGGTCCGCCGGCCCGGCGTCCGGCCCCCTCCTCATCTTCATCCACGGCTGGCCAGCCAACGGCTCGACATGGACGCCGCAACTCCTCGCCCTCGCCGCCCTGGGCTTCCGCACCATCGCTCCCGACACGCGGGGGTACGGGCGGTCCAGCGTGCCCGCCGCCTCCGGGGACGACGAAAACAAACGCGCCTACGCCCTCAGCGAGCACGTCGGCGACATGCTCGCGCTGCTGGCGCACCTGCGACGGCCGCGCGCCGTGTGGCTCGGGCACGACTGGGGCGCGGGGCTGGTGTGGGCGCTGGCGGCGGCGCACCCGGAAGCCTGCGCGGGGGCGGCGGGCATGGCGGTGCCGTACGGGGTCCTCGAAGGGGGTGGGTTGGAAAAGCTGGTGCGTTTGTCGGACCGCGACGTCTACCCGGAGGACGCCGGCTACCCGCTCGCGCAGTGGGACTACCAGGCCTTCCACGCCGAGGAGCCCGCGCGCAGCGCCGCCCTGCTCCGAGCCGACGTGCCCAACACGCTGCGGTGGATCTACCGGCCCGGCAGCCCGGCCGCGTTCGGGAAGCCGGCCTTCACGGCGCGCATGCGCGAGGCGGGCGGGTGGTTTGGCGGCCGCGAGAGCGCGCCCGAGACGGCGGTGGGGGAGACACTGTTTGCGCGGTACGACGGTGCCATGTTCGATGGGCTGGTCGCCGAGTTTGAGAGGAACGGGTTCGAGGGCCCGAATGCGTACTATCTCAATCACGACGTCAACCGGGAGTACTTGAAGGACGCGCCGAACGGTGGACACCTGCACTTCCCCGTCCTGTTCATCGAGGCCAAGTGGGACAATATCTGCGACACGGCCGTGTCCAGGCTGGCTGAGCCCATGCGGGAGTCCTGCTCCAACTTGACCGAGGTCAGCATCGACGCGGGCCATTGGGTTGCGCTGGAGAAACCGGAGGAGACCAACGCGGCCATCGTGAGGTGGATTGCGACGAAGCTGCCTCATTACTTCCCGGGATACTGGAAGACGCCGTTTGTTTCCAGTGTCCTCTGACGGGCCTACTAAGCGATTGGGATTGAATTTCGTGGCTTTCATGACAGAGGCAGACAATATTTCGGATTTTGTGAGGATCAGTACAGGTACAACTTCGAATCAAATATCTACTTCATATATTCCGAGGTAGTGTTGGCCATATTCACTGCCGGGTCTGATAGCGGAAGAATGGCCTAGCCAGGATTCATCCTCGTAGCCGTGCACCGCACAGTTAGCATGATCACTTACTCGTTCTGTATGGTATTGCAGACTTACCGCATGCGGGCTTGTGAAAAAGCCTTGCTCATCTTAGCATCTCAGCAGTGACAACCGCTGTGAAGTTCCCGCCTGGCACGACGTGGACGTGTGAGCTGTTCGCCAGGCGCGTGAGGGGCCGGAGCCGCCTCACGCCCGCGTGTGACATCGCGGAGAGGTTGTGAGAGATGAGATGTGGTCGGAAGGAAGGATGCTGAAAAGTGCCGTAATGCTCGTGGGTTTCGACTGGTTTTCCTTCCAGGGATGTCGGGTCGGAGGATGGTGATGTGTGATGATGTCGGGTGAGGTGGCGGCAATGATGGCGAAAATGGTGAAGAATGCAGATGAGGAACTCTGTAAGTAGTTATCCCGTTCTTGAACACCCAGGGAAAGGTGAGCTCAAGACACTTACAAGACCTGGCCCTGCGGGCCTGATCGCGGCGTGCAAAGACCGCCTCGGCCCAGTTGCGGTCATAAATCACCGCCCAACGCTGCTCAAACGCCTCGAGGCCGGCGTTGAAGAGCTTGATGAAGCCCTCATTGCTCCGCGGCCACGTCGGAAGCGTTCCCGACGTGCGTCTCGCGACGTGGTCGGCGAGGACGTTTCCCTCAACCTTGGCATGTCCGGGAATCCACGCCAGCTCCACCTGGACGCCGATGCGGCGCATGCGGTTGGTGAGGTCCACGACCTCAGCCATCTCGTCGCGGAAGTGACCGGCCCACCTCCCCCAGTACCTGCTCCCCTTCCTGTAGTCGCGGATCCACTCCACGATGCGAAGGTTGTCGCTGTAGATGGCGACAGTGGTGATGTGGGCCCCGGTGGGCGAGCTCACGATCTGGAGCGCCTTGCGCAGCGCGAGGACGACGGCGCTCAGCTCGCCGAAACGGATGGTGACGGTGCCCTCGTGGCTGAGAGTGTCCTCGACCCACTCCCAGTCATCGTCGGTGAGCTGGTTGCGGTAGACCACCGCCGACGAGCAGTCGGTGCCCTCGGGGCCGCCGCCCGGCTGCTCGCTCCTGTCGTTGGTCTGATGCATGGCCGCATCCGTCCAGAAGGTGAGGCGGTACCCGCGGTCGTCGCGGGTGTACTCCCCCTCGGCCCAAGAGAGCACACCCTCCAAACTCGCTCCAGAATCGGGGTGCTCACCCCTAGTCCAGCACTTGCCATGGAACTTCTTGTTGTTGTGTGGCTCGAGCGGGGAGCCAGCACGAGGAGGCTTGGCGGAAAGGGTGGGAGCGGGAGCGGGAGCGGGAGCGGACATGGTGGCGGTGGCGGTGGTGGTGATGGTGATGGTGATGGTGATGGTAGTGGTGGTGGCTTCGAACTTGGTGGAGCGCAGGAAAGCAGGAATGACGGAAGTTCGGAAGCCAAGGAGAAAAGAAGAAGAGAGGAAGGATGCGCAATAAACACCAGATTTTATACCGGCGATGCGACCGGCACCCGCTCCTACCTTTGTTCCGGGTATGAGCTGCTTGTGGAAGGCGCGATTGGGGCGCGACTTCCTTCCTCGGCCTATGTCTCCCCTTGACTGACCGCTGTCCGAACTGGGATAAGCCGGAGGAAGCATATTACCTCAAACTGAGCTTATTATCAGTTCGTACGACTATTAGACGACTCTGCTATCAAGTTAAGATGCCATGGAAGACGGCCAGGTCGATACATAGGCCGAACGTTTGTTTGAATCCCACATAAACATGTGGCTCTGAGTAACGTTCAAAGCTTGAATATGGTATTCTCGAGCCCGTGTCTCGTCCGTGATGCGTTATAGGCTGTGTCCTACTTTTGGCTTCGAAAGATTTGAAGGTGTTGCGGGGAGTGGTAACGACATGGGACAGCAATCGATCCAAATGGCTCCCAAGTAGAAAAGGGCATACGCAAAAGTTCGACACAACGCAATGATTGGAGTGTCACGCATACAACAAGAAGACAATGTTTATGGCAGCTAAGGTTGTGGAAGACACTAACATTGGAAACGATTCGTTGGCAGGCGTAGAGCATCTGGTTGATGCCACATTGCGGTCGGAATAAGCTTCCCCCAGGACCAATCGGAACCTTATTCTTAGATCCGTAGGGCTATCCCTTCAGTGGGGCCATCAACCATGTGGGAGTGAATGATAATGAATTCTTTAATGAGAGCTTGTGGTTGCTGACTGAGAGGTTGCGCCGATGGACGTAGCCCTGCAACGTCAAGGGTGAGATCTTCGCGATTTTCGCTGAAGGGTGCCGGTAGATCTGGGCATTTTGCGGAGAGATGATGATGGACCTGGCGCATGCAAAGCAGGGACGAAAGACTTGTCCGGTCCGACCCACTTCGCTCCACTGCGTGATGAAAATGATGTCATCAAAACACTATGAAGTCATTTTCGAAGTCGTGCACACCGTGTCAATCCACAGGACACATGCGTAGGGTTTGCCAACTGAGCACGGGAAGGGCGTCTGACAGGTGGGCCAGGGCAGGGCGCCGAAAGCGCGGGCGTGGGTCGTGTGTGGTTGGCAGGACAGATCTTGCTGTAAAATGCCGTCGGACTCGACTCATGGGCTCGTTGAAGGTTGCAGTCGGTCGGCCGAAGCGTTGTGATATTGAGATACTGATGAGAGCCACAGCGTCATCCGGGTCCAAAAAAGGAACGCAAAATGTGGTGGCACTAATTGACTTGTATCGCGAACAATCCCGGAGACAATTGAGGTGTTGACATCAAGCATCGTCTGCTACCTCGTCGAACGCGCGGTAACATTGACTTGCGATATCGCTTGTTGCACACGGTGCAGGCTGGGTTGAGTAATCGGATACGGCGACTCTTGCTGCAATCTGACGTGATAACGTCGAAAGCATGCAGGAGTCGCATCTAAGGTCAAGCAAAGACACCAAACTGAATGATGCATCCTAAGTGTGCAAGCTGTCAGGGCCGGCTGCTGCCATGTCGACTCGGAACGAAACAATGGAAACCACAATGGCTTCGACGTCAGAAAGAGATTCGAAAAGGCTTCCGCACAGAGACGCTCGGATAAGCCATGCAATGAAATCCCATCATCATGCTCACTGCTTCCCGGAAAGAGACAGCTGAAAGACAACGTACCCAAGCGTGCCGGGACGCATTGGAGGAGCTGGTGATGGCTGCGGCTGTTGCCGGGACGAGGCATTCAATTCCGCGGGACAAAAACAAAGGAGAAGGGCATGCTTCGGGCGCGAATGGGAACGCGGTGCGTCGCCGCAGGCGACCAGCCCGCTTTGAGCTGGGGGAAAAGAGGCGCAACCGATCGGCGGCAGGCGGGCAGGCGGCTTACTTATACATTCCGCGCGCGCAGCGAGAGGCGCGGCACGTGAGTCGTGCTGCAGTGCTGCCCGAGAAGCAGTCGATATCACGGCGGCCGGGGGTGCTGCCGCGTCCTGCTGCGGGCGTGTCGGCGCGCGCTGTTTCAGCTACGAGTCGCTGGCGAGGGTGAGGGCGAGTCTGCTGCACGCGTAATGGGCCGCCAGCGTCGACCGTGTCAGCTGGAGGCTCCTTCTCCGCAGCCGATGATCCGCGCGTGCGCACCCGGGCCCTCCAGCACTGGACTGCGTGGACTGGCCGGGCGGGACGGTACATTGGCGTGGCTTGCGCGGGAGGGCTGCATCATGCCACTGCTGGAGCATCGTCGCGGAGACGCTCGCGCAGCAGGCCGCTTGGCGGGCGGCCGGCAGGGCAGGGCTGGGGAAAGGGTGTGCGGGCGGCGGCCGACAGCCGTTTCTGGCGGAGCTGCGCGCGGGCGTGGACGCGGTGCCTTGTCGTGCTGCTGTCCGGCTGCTCGTTGCCCGCGCGGTCTGGGAGTGGGCGCGGCCCCGCTGCAGCCCGTGGGACAAAAGGCGCGCAAGGCAGGGAGGCGGGCGGGCAGCATGAGCATGGCGCGCTCACGGGCATCTAGGCACGGCACTGGGCAGGAGGAAAGCGGGCTGCGTCGTGCCGATTCGACTTGAGGAGCCCCTCTCTTCTCAGGCGTGCCCGGCGCCGCGCTGTGTTGTGGTGGAGCACGTGACCTGGCTTAGGCTGTGATTACGCCGCGCGCTGTCCTCACCAAAACCGCTGGGCCGCCCGCGCTCCCTCCCATACTGCGCAGCAGCTCTCACCCTCTCTCTACAGCGCCCACACAATCCGTCGAGACACGTCCCCCCACGAGTAAGTATCGCTTGCGCAGTGCAGCCTCGCACCCGCCGCCCACCGCAACCACAACGCACCCTTTTTTACGCGTTTTTCTCGCACTTCTGCGCGACACTGCTCTCGTCCTGCCCATTTTTGCCCTTCATTCGTGCCTGCTTCGAGTCTTGAGCCGTCATCTCGCCATCACCGCTGCCAGCCAGCACCCCATACTAACGAGCTACACAGGCGCCCTCCATCTCCACACCCTCACCCGCACAGCTCCAATTCGTCTTGTAAGTGCATCCTGCTCCTCTTGCGACGCGTCTGCTTGCCTCTGCACGCCTTGGTGTTCTGCGCTGTTTCTGCGACCGCGCCCGCAATGCGCCCGCGCAGCCCGCAGCCCACCTCACCCACAACAACAGCTCCATTCTCCACCACTCCCTCCCTGCACCGTCGCTGCAGCTCTGCAGCCGGTCGCATACCCTTGCACCCGTCACCTGACGCGTTTGCACGCCGAAATCTGCACCGACGCTGCTGCGCGACTATTTCAAGCCCGCCGCACCCGTCCCCCGTCCATCAACCGCCCACCTCTGCACATCGCGCTGACCACGCCGCCTCGCAGCTTGACGACCACCGCGACCATGCCCAAGGAGAAGACCACGTCCCGCAAGACCAAGGCCAGCAAGGCTGACGGCAAGAAGAAGAAGGGTGCGTCTGCCCGCATCCGTTCCTCACCCGTGCAACGAGCGTTGTAGCTGACCCCGTCCAGACCCCAACGCGCCCAAGCGTGGTCTCTCTGCCTACATGTTCTTCGCCAACGACATGCGCGACAAGGTTCGCGAGGAGAACCCCGGCATCAAGTTCGGTACGTTGTCGTGTTCCCCAGCCCCCGGTGCGTCTGCTCACAAGCCACGCAGGTGAGGTCGGCAAGATCCTGGGCGAGAAGTGGAAGGCCCTTTCCGACAAGCAGCGCGCTCCCTATGAGGCCAAGGCCGCCAACGACAAGAAGCGCTACGAGGATGAGAAGGCTGCTTATGCTGCTGTACGTACCCCGCTCCGTGATGTCTCTGCCGCGATGCTGACCAGAACAGGGCGCCGATGAGGAGGATGAGGCGTCGGAGTAAATCTCTTGCACCATCTCTCTGATGTTCCGTCTACTCCTGCATGAGTCGACCTCTTTCCGCGGTCCTTTTCGCTGTTTTGCTCTGTGGCGTCATCAGGGCGAGGCAGGGTCGTGCGGTTTCTCATAATCGGGTCACCCGCGTGTTGCATCACAATTACTGGTATTCCTTGCTTACGGGGCGCGTCTTGGGAAGTTCTGGTCTGCCATTTCTCTCGGGACGGGCGGTCGATTTTCACTGGGATAACGATGCTGGGGGAAACTGAACATGCAAAAGCATGAGGGTCACTTCTGGCCAAGCGGACTCATTCTCACGGATGAAGGTGCTATGGGAGCAGCTTTTTGCTAGGCGATTAACGCCAATAGCTGCAGTCAGGTCAGCGACGACTACAAACGATGATCCTCTCACCGGTTTCTTCCCTCGAGTTCAATGTATACTAGAAGCTCTACCTGCTATGGAACGAGATAATTTCCTATTACGGCGCTTGGCTTTCGTCATCGTGTGCCTAGCTCCCGGGGTCCTCGCAGCCCCCGCCCTCGCGCGATCAGCGGCTACGGCAATCGTCCATTCATCCCTCGCCCTTTGGATCTGCACAGCGCCTTTCGGAGCGACGGTGCCTGGAGATCATCTGCTGTCTCTCCAAGGGTAGCCATGATGGTGCCGCATGTGGCCTTGGGCATCCACCCTCACACATGTTCCTCTTGTTGATTGCAGCAGCAAAGGGCATCCGCTTGCATCATCATTAGACTTTCCTCCCCGCTTGTTCGGGCCCCAAGTGGTCTACTGCCGCTGCGTAGAGCGAGCCGTCCGTCCGTCCGTCCTGCGCGCCATCTCTCGACCGGCCCATCATTATTTGTGAAGGGGCGGGGGCCATCAGCACAAGCTACCGGTCGTCTGCATCCGCTACTGTTACACCCCATCTTCCCCCGTCCGGCTATCTTCCCGCTCGCCGCCGCTGGGACCTCGCTTACTCCGCCGACTTCCGGGAAGGGTTTGATTGGCCCTTTGGGCGCGCGCGCCGTTGGTGTACTTAAGAGCTGCTGGCGTCCTTTATCATCCGTACAGTGACTGCTGTTTCGGCCAAGTCATCAGTCTTCGACGGTGGGGGCTTTGAGCGGCACTACTGTCAAGCATACGGATCACAACGCTTCGATATTGCCTCTGTTTCGTCACGCATCCCTTCACGTGTCGTATTGCACTGTGGTAGCTGACAGGCCAGGAACCGCTATCGGCTATCTCCACTTCCAACCGTCTTTGCTCGTCTATCGACATCGAAGCCTGTAGGCTCCACTTGCGAGATCGATCTTCCACCCAAGGGTCCTCGGGCCTATGTATGGTGCGGAGGGTGGGTGGGATGATATTCTCATCCCGCTCTCCACCACCTTCCCTCTTGGGAGCGGGAAAATCCCTGGAAAGGGGTTTTGTAGGGCTATGCCCCGGGAGTTGATACTCCTGAGACGGTCGCCTTGACTTTTTTTTTGGGGGTGGGGAGCCGTCTTCCATTCCCCATTTCACACGCCGTCGTGGTGTTTTCCAACGCGACTGCAGCCACACGACGTCGACGCGCGACCGCACTCTCTTGTTCTTCCCACCACGACAAGAAGGCTGCTCACGAACTGTCGAATGCTCGAAGCGAGTGTCGGTTCAAACTCATCGCCGCAGTCGCCACGAGTCGAGATGTAGTAGTCCCCGGAACCGTTTCCACAGCTCGGAGCCTTACGTCTCACCAGTGTGTGCCCAGACGGACCGTAGCCGCAACGCACGCAGTAACCCCACAATTGGCGGGGAAGAAGAACGAGGAGAAGATGGAAAAAAAAAAGAAAAAGAAGTGCAGGCCCTTCGTCTGCGATGGTATCATCGCCCGACAGCTCGGGAAACAGCCCTTGCAGCTCGTTCGTCTTTCTTCTACGCTCTCCAGGGAGCAGGTGCAACACAACACTGCTTGGAACTTTGGAGTTGGCAATGCTGCCACCTCCATCTCATCCCTTTCTCCTTGGCTCGAACGGGGTCTTTTTTTTTTTTTTTTTCGATAATGCGACGAGAGTGGCCTGAGGGATCGGAGAGGTGTTGTCGCACAAGTCACCGGGTGCATGGTCCAGAAGGGTGGCACAACACATCTGATGTGGTTGGTGGTGGCAAGACAACGGCGCAGGGAAAGACATAATAAGATCGACAATAGGCTGTGCACGCTTCTGGCCTGATTTCTCGACCTACCAACGGTGTTGATCTACAACGCGCTGCATTGACAGCTCACAGGAAAAAAACCTTATTTTCCGATGCGCCTTTTTTTTCTTCCTCTCTCTATTGGACAGGTGGCAATCAAACAAAGTTTGGTGTATTTCTCTGGTCTAGGTAGTGAAGACTATTGAAATCAACCCGTCGAAGGTTCCGTGTGTTTAGTTACTCTACGTTAAATATCACATTTCTTTGAAGTTTTTCCAACCGCAGCCCCGTCGCCGCCCTCGACCGTTGAATAAGTAATAAACTGGGCCAGGCGAGGAGCAAGCGATCTATTATATCGTCATGTTCATGCATGTTAAAAGAAGAACCTCCCGTTTTCGGAGGTCGGCGAGCGAAAATCGCCGAAGGTATCGTCATCCCAACTCGTTTCCCGTACCCCTCGTTTGCCCCAAACCCCGCAGGACGAAAAGTGTGGCGCATGGACGTGCGGAACTATTTACACCCACAAAACTCGTCCAGCTGTGATGCATCGGAAAAAGGGTATGCCACAGCGGTGTCATGGACCCTACGGTGTTGTGCGGGATTGTGGAATTTAAGCCTTGATGGCGTACTTCCTGCGGAACATGTCGTCCACCTCCTCAAGGTAGTAGGTACCGGGGACGATGCGGTCGACGGAGCCCTTGGGCTTGAAGCCCTTCTGCAGGTGGGCCTCCTCGCGGAGAAGGCACATCTATCGCGTTGTTAGCTCCCGGCATGGTCCAGTGCGCGGAAATCTTCCAAACTTACATCATCGTAGGCCTGCGGGGGGACGACCTCGCGCGCATCCAGGCGCGTCTGCAGGTCAACCTTCTCCTGGAGCTCCTTGACGCTGCCCTTGACCTTGAGCGAAAGCAGCGACGAAGCGAGTCCACTGCCGTAGCTGAAGAGACCAACGCGCTTGCCCTGGAGCTCGTCGGAGGAAACGTTGCAGAGCAAGCTGATGAGGCCGCCCCAGACGCTGCCGCTGTACATGTTACCGCACATGGTGGGAACCTGAACACTGGGCTGAACGCGGCCCGCGAAGCGCTTCTTGGACTGGCGGGGGTGTTAGCCGAACTGCCACGTGCGCAACTCTGCAGGAACCAGTAAACTTACCAGGGCCATGAAGGTCTTCTCAACCGTCTTGTCGGTGATGGAGGCGGCGTAGTCGAGGTTCAGGAGCTCCTCGGGAACCTCGGCGAACAGAGGGTTCTTGGGGTCCTTGAGGTAGTCGTTGTAGAGCATACGGGCGTACGACTTGCTGACGAGCTTGCAGGTGGGGGCGTGGAAAGACATGTAGTCGAAGCGATCGAGCGGGACTTCCTGGGCGGAGGCCGCGCCGTTGGTGCCGTTCGAGTGGCCGTTCGCCTGGGCGGCAAGCTTCTCCTCGCGAGCGTTGTAGGCCTTGTAGCAGGCATCAACAGCCTCGGTGTAGCAGCGGATGGAGAAGTGGCCGTCGACGTAGGGGTACTCGCTGGTCAGGTCGGGCTTGTAGAAGTCGTAGACGTGAGCCATGTAGGTGCCGCGAAGGCCAGGCTCGAAAACGACGGGCGCGTCGGGGCCGATGAGCATGGCAACGCAGCCAGCACCACCAGTCGGGCGGGCATTGCCCTTCTTGTAGAGGGCGATGTCGCCGGCGACGACAATGGCGTCGCGGCCGTCCCAAGCCGAGGACTCGACCCAGTTAAGGGAGTTGAAGACGGCGTTGGTGCCACCGTAGCAGGCGTTGACGGTGTCGACGCCCTCGATGTTGGTGTTGCCCGACTCCTCGAACAGCTGCATGAGCACCGACTTGACCGACTTGGACTTGTCGAGGAGCGTCTCGGTGCCGACCTCGAGGCGGCCGATGTTCTTGGGGTCGACATTGTACTTCTTGAGCAGCGAGGAAACGGTGGTGAGGGCCAGCGAGTAGATGTCTGGTACGCTACGCGTTAACACTGCAAACGGAGGGCGTTGCACACGGGGCGGCGCGCACCTTCCCGGTCGTCGCAGAAGCTCATCTTGGTCTGGCCGAGGCCGATGGTGTACTTCCCCTGGGAAACGCCATCGAACTTCTCGAGCTCGGTCTGGTCGACGCACTGGGCGGGGAAGTAGAGCTCGATGGCCTTGATGCCAATGTTCTGGGGGGCCATTGTGACGGGCGGGCGTGCAGCGGAGGGCGACTGGGGGGAGAGCAAGAGAGCGAGCGGGAGGGCGAAGAGGGTTGAGGGCGGCGGCGTGGAAAGCTCAACGGTCCCTGTTGATATTCTTTCATGACCCCCCCTGTAAGGTGAAATTGGACTAAACGCGAACCAGCCTAGACCAGGCACGATAAGGGCCTATCGCCTTGACCGCTCCCAGAGACACCTGGCCGCCAGCCCTCCCACACACCCCAGGCTGCCGTGACACCGCTGCACACGCAAGCCCTCCGGTCAGCGAGGGTAAATGCAGGCACCCGCCCTGCGCCTCGCTGAGGTCACCGCGCTGCTGCCTGCGGAATGGGCTCATCCTCGCAGCCTCAGCCTTCGCTTGCGCATCCCTCGCCCACGATGCCGCCATCCTCGCCCGCGGGCCTTATTTGCTTATTTGCCCCAACCGACGGGCTGCCCGCTACTGCCGCGCCGCTCCCCGCCGTCATACGACCCAGGGCCCGTTATCGGAAAAAGATCTAATCAGTTCCAAGCAGCTGGCGCGCATTTGTCTGCGCGACCCCACCACTACTCCACGCCACCACGCACTTTTTACGTGAACCTTCCCTCGACACGGCATCTTGCGGACCAACCCGCCGCCGTTGCCGTGCGCTCTTCCTCGCTTTCCCGAGAGGCTGGGCCACCACCCGATCATGGTGGATCTTATCTCCGATCAAACCCCCGGTCCAGCCTGCCATTGTCTCCAGCCTGCCCTGCTTTTTATCGTTCAAAGCCTCGGGCAGCCGCCGTGGCATACGCCTCTTCCCTTCCGTGGCCACTCAGCTCTCTCGATTCTCGCTTCGGCCGGTCCCTGTTCCATCCAATTGTCGGGCCTACTGCATTGCTAATTGTCATAAATTTTGCTATACATTTTCTCCTGCAGGCGTTTTCTGGAGCAACCCTCCTTCCGACTGCGGTCTGCCGACGCCGATCTCGCCGTCCAGGCATCTGGCCTCATGCACATGCAAACCGAGCACATAAATGCCCACTATTGTCCGTACGCGCGTCTGGCGACGAGAAAATCCTTTCAAGCCGCATCCCATGGTCCAGCCGTCTGTCGAGTCCCTTTCGACATCACTCTTTCCCATGGAACCCAACACTCTTTAATATTTTGTTCATTGTATTGCCTCAGAAGCTGGTGGAAGACCATGTCCCTTATAAACGGAACTTAGAAAGGTATGGCGACAAATGAAGCGGGCACTGCAACTGAGGTCTGAGTGTGCATAAACGTTAGGCTCCTACAGCCGATATGAAAGATCTCTTCAACATCCCGCTCGGGTCGAGGCTGAATCTCATGAAGCACGTTCAAGAAAGGTCTTACTATTCACCACTCTGTGGCTCGGCATCTGATGGCTCTTGTTCGAGGCTGTCGATGCGTGTCCGCTGATCTTGAATGACTCGTGTTCAGCTATTTCTCGAATCTCCCGCCTACCCATTTTTTCTAGCTGATCGTGAAGGCAGCGATTGGCAGGAATAAAATAATTTCTATCTATCAACGCTATCTCTCAAATCGATCGGCAAACCCATGACGCCAAGTCTGATCGACGGCATCAGGCATCCTGGGGTTTTCTGCCTTCAATCAATTGGAGGTGGTCAATCCACTCCATGTCAGCATATATTCGGTAACCGTATAACCTCAGTGGATATCCGTGCATTGGGTGTGCCCAAGCGTTCCGAAAGAAGAGCTCTCCCATGAGTAAAATCGGATAGCACGAACCCGTGTTTTGCCCGTGTTTCTACGCTAACAACATAGGTGCATTCGCTCACTGGCATACAGACGTGCTGTTCCTTGGCACTTCTGGCGCCCAATGGGCCACCAAAGAACATGCTTCCATGTTCCACTGGAGAGGTTGCACTCGTTGACGTAATCAGCTGAAGCATACAGCCGATCGTTGATGTAAGTTTCAAAAACTACACAAGAATACTGAAACGAATATTTCAACCGTCCGTGTAGGTACATTATGACCTTTGGTAAGACAGACTTGAGAAGTGTACAGCCATTTCGTAACCCGCGGGGCGGGTCTAATCTTCCAGTGACATAAACCACACAAGGCATGAGGTTGCACCCACAGATGGAACCGTGACAAGCGGCTCAAGACTGAGATGCAATTCCCCGAGAGATTAGGTGAATACTCGCTCTTCTGGCTCTGCTCGAGCAATGTGCTCCTGCAGAATTCGACTTCTAGCGAACACCACGGCTAGGTTCTGTGGCTTTCCCCCCAACCTTGCGGAAATTGTTCGGACGGAGTGGGCGTCCCTGTTCGACGTCGAGAAGGCGTTCGATTTGCGTTCAGTGCGACCTAGCAGCGGAACATTACACCGGTACAGTGGCTGGTTGGTGTAACGTTGAGCAGAGGTTCAAGCTAAATCTGCAGGAACCCTGCAATGTCTTCGAAAGTCTGGGGGTAGTACATACAACGCTTGTTTACAGTTCGGATGCAATCTTTCACCATCTCAAGGATAGGCAAACAAGTTTCGCCACTTGATCGGAAGCCCGGCATTCGCTTCGTGACCGACTTATCCGTGTTGTTGATCCCCAGTCGTCAAGGTGAAGACTGGGGTGGGAGTATGGATTGCGGCCTTTCGGTACGTATCTCGTCGAAGTCCCGGACGAGGTGACCATGATGGAATCGAAGGCCGACCAAACACGGCTAGCTGCAGCATTCGGGGGGTGGCTCGTGGAGTCTGTTTCCTCAGTTGGTCTGCTGAGGGGCTCATTCTCCGTATGCAGAACTAGTCGCAATTTGCAGCAGCGGCACTCGTCCGCATTGGCTCTCACAGACTCTTCTACATCGCATGAGCAGCAGTCACAGACGCCCCAATTTGAGCGCGAACTATTATGTCTTGGGCACTGACAGGACGATCTCGGCGCCCAGACCGGTGGCCCGGAGCTCTAGCTGAGGTCCCAGCTTTTTGCGCTCGCCGAAGGACTGCAGAGTCATTTCCACCCAATCCCTACAAGCACGCCCGCCAATTCGTCCAACGTTTTTCACACAGGGCCGCTCAGAGTTTGCTGCTCCGGCAAGATCCAAGCGGATACGAGGGCCCTGGCAGGGCGGGTGTCCTGCCGGAGCCGTTCCGTCTCGAGTTTCGCGACGAGCGCATGGTCCCTCGGAGATCAGTACGGGCCCTTTCATAGTGACGAGAGGGGCGTTCTCCACCTGCCGAGACGAGTGCGGCCGCGAGAGGCGCCGGCACCGGCCAGCTCATAATAAGGTGAAGGGCTGTTTATTAAACCGAGCGTGGCTGGAAATAGTCTTGTGCGGCTGAGCAGCCCAGGCACCGCAGGGAATGATCTCATGGTCAGCAACACGAGCAGGCCTCAGGGCTCGAAGGGGCGGCGGGAGGCTTTTGTGACAGCGAGCGCTAGCAACGCCGGCACGTGACGGCAGCGTTTCAGGCTCACGCGTCAGAGTCGGCTCAAGTGTCGCAGCGCAGGTACGGCGGTTACAGCCAGTAGAATGCGGCTGGGAGATGCAGCGCGACCGGCACTTGGAGCGGAGGCTATGTATCGTCAGCACCCTATTCCACGCGCTGCTCAAGCGCTTATCACCGGGCGCAGCAGGACGCAGAGGGCCGGCCCAATCGAGCCGGGTCGTCGGCGGCGAGCAGGTGCTGACAGGAGCAAGGGGACGCTAAAATCAAGGTTAATCCTGCGGGGGTTGCTGGCCGCCAGCACGCCCAGCAGGCACACATTCTGCCCGCGAGGGGGATGAGGGTTGCATCTCCTCAAACACACGCGAGGTGTCAGCCGCCGCGCCGTGGAACCGTCGGTGGCGCCGGGCCTTGACGGCGGCAGCACCGCACATCGCCCGGGCCTGACTAAAAGCCAGCTCAACGCCGAGGGTGCGGCCGTGCCCCGGAGTCGCTCGCGCTGCCGTGGGGGCGTGATGGGGCGCAACGGGGCGTCGCGATGCTGCGAAGGGCGACCGTTGACGGCTGTGCGGTGCAGAGGATAGATAGCGGCGCTGGCAGCACCGCACAGCGCTCTCGTGGGCAGCCCCGTTTCGGTATGCTCGGCCGGGCTCACTTTTTCTGTCATGCCCGAAACGCTCTAGTCTGAAATCATGCAGGTGCGCTTCTGCCCAGTGGACCAGGCGTACCCCGAGCCATGCCGTCCTGACCACCCGGATCTCTCCACTTCGCGACCACATTCATCAACACCAACACCGCCCTCGCCCCCGTCACGAACTTGCGCCTACCCTGCACGCCACCCGCCCGCCCGCCGCTCACGTCGTCCCCCGCCCTCGACCCTTCCGAACCGCACAATTCGATCCACCACGGCGCCCTCACGCCCCCGATAAGGAGGCGACTCGCTTGCCGGGCGCAATGGACGGACGCCAGCCGCCCAGCGACGACCACGCGACGCCCTCCAATTCCGGGAACCCCAACATCTTCGACGACGAATATGCCCTCGACCGCGACCAGGACTCGGAGTTTGGCATGGGAGTAGCGGATGGATTTCGGCCGGGAAACGACCATGGGGCCGGTATTGCTAGGAATTCGGCCACTACCCTCGACCACAGGGCTTCGATACGGTCGTCCGTACGTCACTCTATCTCAGAAAATTTCCCACTGGACACCAAGGGCCCCCCTGCGATTGCTTCGCAGCGGAATAGCATCACGAAAGGCGGCCATGCGGCACGAGGATCCTTCACCATGGCCCAAGACGGCCCCAACTCCTCGACGCCCGAGCGGAACAGTACATACTCCCCTGCCCCTCGCCTGCCACAGCTATCGCACCGTATCTCGATTGCGTCTACATCGTCATTCGCGACCGAACATGCGTCGCAGAGCGGTTTCGCGGCCAACTCCGGCCCCAGCCACCCCT
This sequence comes from Diplodia seriata, assembly GCF_021436955.1. Taxonomy (NCBI): domain Eukaryota; kingdom Fungi; phylum Ascomycota; class Dothideomycetes; order Botryosphaeriales; family Botryosphaeriaceae; genus Diplodia; species Diplodia seriata. The sequence goes on along the minus strand of NW_027117308.1, from coordinate 337,617 downwards.
ATGGCATGTACCCTCAGGGCACTGGTCTAGGCCGCTCCTCCAGCGTCACGACAACCTCCACCGCTCAGGGCCCTCAACGAGCCCTCTCGCAACATGGGCCCCCCGCACATCCCTACGCCATGTATCCCCAGAATGTCTTCGACGACCCCGACGAGATTCGGCCCGCACCCGTGCAAAATCAGATTCCGGTTGGCTTCCCCGGACTTGGCCAAGGCTTCCACAGGCAAATAGGGCCCGACGGTGAGGAGCAGGACATCATAGGGCCAGACGGCCACACGGAGCAATTGCCCCCCTACTCGAGGTTTCCGGAGGAGGGTCCGACCAAGGCCTCGCTTATGGCTGTGCCGGAGGAGTTTGGTCTCGTGACCGAAGCGGAGACGGGGGCTGCACCGGGAGCCACAACAGCAGTCGCGGCAGGAGCCGCGGCTGGTGGTCTGGCGGCTTCGCCCGCTGCACAGCATGGCCCCTCGATGTCTCAAGAAGCGTTACCATCGAGCAATTCTAGTATGATGATGCAACCCATGGGCAATGGCCAGACAACGCCACAGTCGCAGGAACCCTTGCAGTCGCAGGACCAATCTGCATCGGGAGAAGCTAGACCAGACAGTCCCGGTAATCTAAACGATAAAAGTTGGAGCGAGAAGTCATGGCAGGAAAAGAGGAAGACTAAAATCCTGTGGGGTAAGGTGCCCCTGTGGGTGTTCATCACCGCCCTCGTTATCATTGTGATACTGGCAGTAATATTGGGAGTTGTCATCGGCACGTTCATGGCCAAAGGACACATGGAAAAAAACAAAGATCGGTAAGTGAACTCGGGCGCGACTGCCCACATCCCTCGTAATACTGACACTAACAACAGGCCTTCTATGGTCACGGTGGTTAGTACGGAATCATTGTTCGACGCTTCGAGCATTCAAGTGATTCCCACCGGCCTTCCCGCCTTACCTGTGGGCAAGTATGCGCTTCCAATCCGCAGCCCTGACGTCTCGAGCAATGAGTGCCTCACGAGCTCGGGGCAGAATGATGCTTGGTCGTGCAACGTGGACGGGCCCCCTCTCGAGATCAACGTTAAATCCTATGGGAAAGCCAACTCGTACGCCATGTGGCTGTCGCCTTTGGAGAACAACACGGGAGTTAACTACGGAAGTCAAGCGCCAAACATCGAGCCCCAGGCGCTTAGCCTGGTCACTGACCTTGACAATCCCACTGATGGACCGGCGTGGCATTTTCAGACTTTGTACGACAAGATTGTCATCCTGAGACCCGATGAATTTGCGGCTGGCGCTCAGTATGAGAAACGCGAGGCGCAGTCGTCAAGTTCAGGTGACGACAGTAGTTACTCTCCCTATCCGCCCGCTGGCTTCGATATGCCTTCGGGATTCCGGTCTCGTCATCAAGTCGTCGCCGGCGACAAGCCATGGTACTGCATCTGGAATTCGACTTTCCTCGAGACGTTCATCTACGTGGAGCAGAACACGTCCTCAGCCATGTCCACAGCGGTGTCGTCCGGACTGGCCTCAGCAACCAATTACGCGACGCCTGCGCAATCGAGCAGCTCGATACCAGCGACGACGTATCCTTCTCCGGTCACCATCGTGTCTACAAATAGTGCGGCCATCGTGACGACTACGCCAACGCCGGTCGAGCGACGCAGCACCCCCGGCGATACCGACATCAACGACATCCAGTGGTACCCGCGCATCGTGAAGATCGAAGAACGCCGCACGTCTACCAAGGACGAAGCATACTGTCAACAGATGCAACTTCTTGATGACGGACGGATGGTGCCGACGTTGAAAGACGGCAAGACGATCGTGGTGACGCTGTCGGAGTCGGATCCAGACTACAGTGATTACAAGAGTGGGAGCAGTAGCAAGAGTTCGAGGAGGGCTCTGCAAAGGCGAGATGACCCGTCGAATGCCTGTCATTGCCAGTGGTCGTTCATATAGGGCGTTTTGGGTTTTGTTTTTTATTTGTTGACACTGTGAAAAGAGTTTCGTTCATGTTTTTGTTTCATACATGTCCACGGCGCCGGCGCAACGAGGATCACAGGAAGCACAGGGATGCATGGCGCTACGGCGGCTTGAAAGTGAAGATTACTTATTATTACTTGGAATGGTGCGATCCTTTCGGACCACCTAGGACTAAAGAGCGAGGGAAGGACGGGGAACAACACATACTCCGGGCTGCTCAGACTTGACCGTCGAGCCCACATTTTCTGTTTACTTTTGTTATATCGAGTCATAAATGACGAATAGATGCTCTCCGGGCGGGCAGCGTGTCCTCCGGTCCCAGCTAAGATAGTAGCAACACGAGCGACAGAGGGGATTTGCCGAGAGCTCGCTAAAGCTGCTCTGTTTTCCTCCACATGGCCGAGCGCATGAGGCTGATCATGGCTGGATGGAGCATAAACAGCCCGGTAGATTCTTTAGCATAAACACACCACCGAGGGAGCATATGACGTGTCGAAGCCAGGAATGCGACGGCGGGCACTACGGTCCAAGGCCCACTAGCGCACCTCCGGCCGGATTGGGCCAGGCATGCTTGGGGTTGTGAGAGCCGCACAGCCACCGGCGCGATTAAGTGCGGCGGAACGGCAGGAAGGAGGGGATGGGTGTGCTCTGGGGAGGCTGTGGGCGGGACGGCTGAGGCAGCGGGCGAGCGCGGGTGGAGGCCCTACCTAATCCGCGACACTCGCGGGCGGCCTGTCCAATGGGCGCAGGCGCGTGCCGGTGCTCGTGGGAACAACACTTGGCGCTGGGACGCTGTGAGAGGGCGACCCCGCCGGCCGGCGCCAGCAGGAGAGAGATCGAGCTCCACCTCGCGGCGCTGCGCTGCGCTGCACGCGGAGCTTGCGGGCCTATATACAGCGCATTGTCACCGGCCTAAGGTGGTGCTCGTGAGCGATACGGCCTGAGCCTACCCCGTATCCAGCGCTAATTTTAGCCATTTTCGCCTTCCGGGCCCGACGGCGATCCAGCGCTGCAACCCCTGCGGCCCATCCGCCTAGAAGCCTTTCTCTCTCGACGCCCTCCAGCGCTGCTGAGCACTCAACACCTGCGCCCCTATCCATCGCCCGCGCCCCGTTCGTTGCCCGGCCCTCGATCGCTCTCAGTCATTCGTTTGGAAGGCCTAGCTCGTCGCATTCGCCTCCGTCGCATCGCAACTGATCACCCAACCTCCCACCGCCTCCACCGCCAACCACACATCACTCCCAGATCCGCGGAGCCCGCCCCCCAGACACAAGCACTCTAATCCCGAGCCACCCCGCCGGCTCCACGACGCGTCCGCGTCTCCATTGACTTTTTCTGCGTCGCCGTGCACCCGCACCCCAGCCCACCATGCGTCCTCAACAGCTCGTCGCTGCAGCCTTGACGCTGGCATCCCTCTCGGCCGCGTGGCCATGGCCGCCCAACATGGACGACATGAAGGAGGTCATGGGCGTTGAGAATCTGTTCAAGCGTGAAAACTGGTTCTACGTCCGTCAGGACGACAACAACAACGACAGCAGCAGCAGCAGCGAGTGTGAGCTCTACCTTTAAGCGACCGGCACCGCCGATCTTAAGAACCCACTGAGCTAACTTCCAGGATGCAGCCGCTGCAAAGACCACGGCAGCCAAGACCGATGCCGCTTCATCAGACACCAAGTCGGCTTCGGCAAAGAAGACGACGGCGGCCGAAACGGCGTCCAAGACGGGCACCGCCGAGGAAACCGCCTCGGGCACGAACACGGGCAAGAACACGGACAAGACGACGGGCACGGGCAAGACGACGGGCACGGCCAAGGAAACGGGCAGCACCAAGACGTCGAAGAAGGGGTCGAAGAGCACGTCGTACGACGCCCGTCTCCCGTCGGGCGGCATCTCGATGATCACGCCGGCGGCGACGGACTCGTCGCAGTACTACAAGATCGGCGAATGGATGTCGTTCGCGTGGAACTACACGTCGCTGTCGGCGACGCCCTCGGCCATCAACGTGCTGGCCAGCTGCAGCCTCAACTCGCAGACGTACACGCTGGCCAACAACCTGTCGGTCCACGAGACCAACATGGTGTACTGGGACACGGGCGAGTTCGAGAAGACGGCCACCCAGAGCTTGGTGCAGGCGACGTATACGCTCATCGTGTATGATGCTGGAAGCAGTATCTCTGCCACCGCCGCCGCCGGCTACCTGGGTGTCTCCAACACTTTCACCTTTGGCATGTACCGCCCGCAGGAATACGTTCCGAGGCAAGGTTAGTTTTTCCCTTTCCCTTTTTTTTTTTCCCCTGTTGTCTTTTCTCCGCTTTCAGCAAGGCCAAAAGCTAATCTGCCGTCGCATCGTAGACTGGACTTGCCCTGGCTGCAGCGCTGCCGGCGTCTCGGTCGAGCAGCAGACGATGCGCTTCCTGTTCGGCACCTTCGCCATAACCGTCGCCACCTTCAGCTGGTTCGTCATCGGCTTCGGCATCATCTGAGCATGAATGAATAAGACGACACTTTGCCGAATGGGGCATCAGCAGTCATGGGCATCGATCTAGTAACCCTTTCTCCTTGGTTTTCCCACCTGACGAGAGCATTGCAACGGGCGTTTTTTCACTCAACACAAAAAATGGCTTTTTTTCAAATCTTTTTTTTTTTTACTACCTCATCGTTTTTATTTATTGACCCTGAAAGCGCAGCGGCGGTTGCGGCGTGAGGACTCTCGTTCTCGTCGCAAACGCCGCTTCCCTCATACATACTGACGAAAGCCACGCCGTTTAATAAGTTTTTGAGTCGTCTCTCTTGCCGCTCCTGTTCGTATATATTATACACCGCTATCTGGAGTCGTTCTGCCTCAGCGCTGGCCTTTCACACGCTCCTTTCTGGCTTATTGGGAAACTATGATATGGGATGGGGATTTTTTTTCTCTCTGTTGTCGTGTGGATGGTGGTGCATGTCGTTTAGGATTTAATGGGGAGGCTGGCGTTATCGGTTTTTTTTCTCTCTTTCCTTTTTCTCTGTCTCTCTTTAACGGGATACATGGAATGGAATGAGTGTGCGGATGGAAAGAATGGAATCAGTGTGAACATTATCAACGTGTGAGGTAATACTGGTGAATTGTGAATGTGGATATCGATGTCGGTAGCAACGTAACGGGAATGTAACGGGGTTTCTTCCTTGGTTTAGAATGGCCGATGTATAATATTGGTTCAATTTGTTACTTTTTGGCTCTCTCGTCACAGGTGATGATGATGATGATGATGTTATCAGATGAGTGAAGGAAACCGATTCGACGAGAAGCCAGATTTCAGCTCTCGTGTAATTGGTATCTTACGCGGCGGGGGATTCACCGCTGGCTGGTTTCGCTGGCTGACACGGGCTGGTTAGCTGGATGTTTCGGTTGGTTGGTCGGTAGGGGCCTAATGGCAATAATGCTGAGGAGAGAACGGACGCGTAATGTGTGTGTGTGCTCATCACTGTAGCGAGTACGTGGGAACGATGCGCACGCGCGCGCGTGGGGAGCCGAAAGGTGTTTGTTGGCTCATGTCGGCCGACGCAATGCACTTCCTGCCCCCCTCACTCGTTCCTTCTTTTCGACCTCTTGCGTTCCGCCGCTTTCTGTGAACGCTCTGCTGTGTGGACTTCTTGGTCGGGCTTGTGCTTGCTCGTCCTACAGTGACTATGTATGAGGGGAGTTTGGGAGAGCCGGTCGCCGCCTTTTCCCGTGGACGAGTAGTGTCCGACAACGATTATGTATGTGTATGTACTTTTTTGTGACAATGCACAGGAAATACGGATTTCGTGTTTTTTTTTGCGACTGGCTGGAATGGGAAATGGAAAAACGGGATGTTCGAACGTAGGAAAATAGACCAACAGCCGCGGCTGGTCATCTGTTTGGGCGAGGGTTGGGGGTGGACGGAGAGGGGGACAGGCGGGGGAATCCTGCAGGATCCGGTCGTTGGAGGGTTGGTTGGTCGACTTGCCTTTTGTGGCGTTTGGTCAGGTCTTGTTTGGATGCGGCTCTCCGAGTGGTGGTTTTGGGTGCTGCGGGCTGCTGGGTCGAGACTTGTGGTGGTGGTGGGAAAGGTAGATGCGAAACTGGAAAGAGGTGCCAGGTGGGGAGTGGCTATGAAGCATCGCAGCCAATGTCGACTTCAACTTTTCTGATTTTGATCTCGTGGGAACAGCACATCTGTGATCCATCGTCAATATGCCGCAAGATTTAATGTGTCGACAGATCAGATCATCACGGCGGCGAAATTACCTGAGAAGAAAGCAAAGCGCAAGTCCACGATGACCAAATCTACTAAAAATCGATGGTGCTAATCCCTTGAGCAGTAAAGATTCTCGGAGATCCTTCAGTACTTAAGTATGAGCCCTCAATTGAGCATTTGACAGCACTTGTTCCCTCCAGTCCAAAACTCCGAATGCGGCCCAGATTGTGGTGGCTACCGCCCTCCGGGATAGAACCAAGGACAGATCTACCACTCAAGCCAAGGACATGCCTACCCTCCGAACGAAGGACAGGCCTACTCTCAGGCACCCAGAAAAGGCTATTCTCCATCGTTAGGGCAGGGTTACCCTCCTCCAGCGAATCGGCAGTGTTTCCTATGCGCCGAGCCAAGTCACATCGCCAGGTTATGTCAGGCACGAGAATTGCCTGTGGAGGAACGTCGCAAAGTGAAGGAGGAAACTAAGAAAAAGTACGGCAAGCTTCCTCCACCTCCGCAGCGTTAACCTTCACCTCCTACGGAAACAAGTGCAAATGTTACCGAATCTTCCGAGTGCATGGTTCTCGAAGGCCGAGAGAGGAGCATGCACGAGACGAGTGGCGACAGAGTACTGGGCGGCAAATTCGTAAGAGCTGAACAAGCAATGTTCGCCAATCTTGCTATTCGATGCTTTCTACAACAGGAACTCATGAAGACGGATCGGGAAAAGACGGAAGTGTTCTCGGCAGAAAGAAGAGACTGGGAATCGGTAGAGCCAGATTCAAGACTTAGAGAGATCCTGTACTGTACGGATGTGCAGTTGAATTCAACGTCCGGACGGAGAACGTGAGTTTGTATTCGCAGAGAGATTGCACATGTAGGAGTGTGGTAGCGTCGCCTGTGATACTCAAAGGGAACCTGCACGGATGGAGGATATCCTTTCTGTATTAGGCAATGCCCTCGACTCGCTTGCTTCTTAGCGCGGCGCTGCTGCCTAATCAACGCAGCATGATTGTAAGTAGGTGGCCGTTTCCTATCCCAAACACAACGTTATCCCAACATGGCTTCTATCACTGCACTACCCACGGAACTACTCATCCAAATCGCCAGCTATCTTGATAAAGATGACTTGTGCGCCGTGCGACAGTCGTCGAAGCGGTTGGCTGCCACGGCAAGCTACACGCTGTTCCATACCATACGACTCTATCCTTCTCCCAAAAGCATTGAAAAGTATTATGCCTTCCTTGAGAGCCCCGAATTGAACAAGGCTGTCCGTCACGTCTATCTCAACACGATTGAGGAAAATGCGGTAAGGCCCCCCACCCACCCCAAACCAAGCCACTGTTGGTCTGATCTGGTGAATAGAAAGAAGAAGAGCATTCTGGTCAGGCTGAATTAAGCAAGGAGTGTCGTGACGCTTTCGAGAGCTTCGGTCGGTTCCCGAATCTCAAGAGTGCATCCCTTCGATTCTCAAACAACGTGACTAGTGGCAGAGTACGACGTGATGAAGGTTCAATGCAGTATTCAAACTGGCCGCAAACGACAGAGTTCCGCCGGCCGATTCTTGATCAGTTCTTCAAAACACTTGCCGACCCAGCATTGTCCAACGTAAAAGACATTTCCATCCGGAACTTGCAAAACATCAACGACCCAGCGCTAGTCAACAGCAAACACTTCAAAGATGTCATGTCCAGACTCACCTCCCTGCGATTGTATATCGCCACCGAACACTTCGCTGAGGCCCCTGAACAAGAGTTCCTGCTTCCCGAGTAAGCCCCTGTCCCACCGCTCCAACAAAAAGCGCTGAACTGACGACGTCCTGCAAAAAGACTCTACACCTTCATGTCCGAGCTCGTCCCGACCTGGCTCACGCCATGCTCCGCCACTCTCACCACCCTCTCCCTCCACAGCGACCAATACTTCGGCTACCTCCCCCTCCTCGACCTCCGCCCCCTCCACCTCCCCCGCCTCCGCACCCTCGCCCTGGGCAACTACACCATCTCGCACAGCTGGCAACTCTCGTGGCTAACAGCCCACTGCCCGCGCCTCCGCCACCTCCACCTCGACGACTGCTCCATAATCCCCTACTTCCAGCTCCTCGCCACGCCCGACGCCGCCACCGGCTACATCCCCCGGCCTTACGACCCATCCGTCCTCCACCCCGACGCCCCCGTCATCCGCACCTCCCCGCTGCGCTGGTCCCACCTCTTCGCCCACCTCCTCAAACACGCCCCGCACCTCCGCACCTTCCGCATCGGCTCCTCCGGCCTCGGCGGCTGGCACCACCGCCACGTCCCCCCCTCGGCGACACACCCCGCCGACAACGACAACAACAACGACAACGACAACGACAACGACAACAACAACAACGACGACGCCACCGACCCCTCCCACCCGCGCATCTACGCCAACCTCCGCACCGCCCTGCACCCCGACCGCTACCTCATCTGCCACATGGGCATCGGGCCCAGCTGGTACACGGACCTCGGCACGCTGGCGTGGCCCGCCCTCTTCGAGCCGGAAGACGGCGCGGGCACGCGCGCCGGCGACGAGACGGAGCGCTTCATCGACGCGCTGGAAGCGGGCGACGTGGATGCCGAGGATAAGGCGGCGTTGGTGGCGTTGCTGAGGGGGATCGGGCAGGTAAGGGAGGGGGAAGAGGAGGGAGTCGAGGTGGGGGGGATGTTGGGGAGGGCGTGGGGGTGGCGCGATGCGGCGGTGTATGGGAGTATTGGGCCGAGGGATCCGGATGCGTGGCCGTGATGGGGGAGGGCGAAGGGGGAAATAGAGGGGGGAGGGGGGATGATGATGAAGAAAGAGCGGTTTGCATGGGGAAAAAGGGATGAGGATGCTTGCTGTCCACCGGTGTGGGGAGGGAAGTATTGGAGTTATACCTCGCGGGAACATGGAAAGGAACGACATCTCCCTTCAACACGCTAGAGCATCTTGACGAGCATGCATGCGTAACAATGAGCGTGGTTCACAATTCCTACAAAGACCACATACCTATACAAGCTTGAACAACTCAAAAAAGAGAAAGGAAAAAAGCCAACAATCAGACGAACGAACGAGCGCGCTTGCTTAACCTTTTGTTCCAAACTGGGTAGAAAAAAAACGTCATATACCCGGAAAACCGCTATGTATCGCACGACAAACTGCAAGTAGGTGACGAACCCAAAGTAAAGAACAACAAGTTAGGTAGAAGGAGAAGATGATCCGCAAAATCCCTTTTTTCCGTCTCTCCTCCTCCGATTCCCACCTAGCCCAATCCAGTCCAGCTGGAGGAGAGCGGAGAGGAAGAGACCACGAGAAAAGAAAAAGAAAAACAAAAGCGGTGAAAGAAGCGGATGACGATGCATGCATGCCCCCCATCCATAAACATTCTGATATCGTAACCACCAACCACCACCCAAAAGAGACCACCAAAAAAAAAAAAAGCATATACGAGACCCAAAGAAGTGGGGGAGGGGGTATCACCAACCAACCAACCAACCCAGCCATACTAGACGTCAAGAAAGAAGAAAAAGCACTCCCCCACAAAAAGCCTGCAAAATCAATCTCTCCACCTCTTACCCTTACCCATCAATCTCATCCACCATCCCTCATAAAGTCATTAGAGTTTTTCGAAAAGAAAAGAAAAGGAACAGAAAAAAAAAAAAGAAGACGAATCATATAACCTCCGTCCCCATCCCCACCATCCCCACCATCCCCACAATCACCACCACCACCACACATCATCAATACGCCGCCACAGCCGCACCACTCCGCTGCGCCCTCCCCTCCACCTCGGCCGGATCGTTCTCGACGTAGTTCAACCACATGCCGACCCGGCCCATGCCGCTGCGCGCCGGATCCCCCAAGCCGGCCATGACCGACGCCTCGACCGCGGCCGCCTGCCGCCGCTGCTGCTGCTGCCGCGCGTACTGGTACTGGTACTGGTGGGTGTTGCCACCCGTAATCGTCGTCACCGTATACGGTTCGGCGGCGGCGGCGGCGGCGGCGGCGGTAGTTGTTGTCGCATACCGCCGATCCGGTTCCGGCTGCTGCTGCTCCCGGCGCGCCGTGGCGTGGTGGTGGCCATTTCGCGCGGTGGTGCTGCTGCGCGTCGTGTTGCTGCGGCGCGGGACGGCGGTCGGCGCCGGTCGTTGACCGTGACGTCCCCCTCCTGCTGCCGCCGCAACGGCCGCCGCGCCCGGCATGCCGAAGTCGTTCATGTGGTGGCCCGCCGCGTTGCCGACGCCCATGACCTCGATCTCGAGCTCGGGCGAGTCGTACCGGGACGGCGGGACGACGACGGGGGCGGTGCGGTGGCGGTGGTGGTGCCGACGGTGGCTGCCGCCGCCTGCACCGCTGCGGCTGAGGCTTCCGCCGCGGATGCTGCCGGCACGCTGCTGGGTGGTAGTGGTTGCGTTGTTGGGGTTGGCGGCGGCCATGTCGGCGAGGAACTCGGATTGCAGGCGGCGGGCGAGCATCTCGTCTTCGCGCTCGCGCTCGCGTTCGCGGTCGAGGTCGCGGTCACGGTCGGGGGCGTAAAAGGTGCGGGCGGTGCGGGCGGTGGCCGGGCGGTGGTCCTCCTGGGCGGCGGCGTAGACGGGGTGGTTGAGGCGGGGGGCGGGCACGGCGTACTGGTCGGGGCGGGCGGCGTTTTGCAGCGGGCGTGGAGGTGGAGGAACGGCGGCGTCGGGACGGTCGCGCTCGACGACGACGTAAGGTTCGGGCACGCGCATGTTCTGCAGGCGGTCTTCGTCGTCGAGGTGCTGGTAGTTGAACCACGGGCACTCGCACGTCTTCCAGCGCGCGCCGCACAGCATGCAGAACTGCGCGGTGCACCGGCACGTCATGTGGTTGCAGCCCTCCTTCAGCTCGACCATGGCCTTGCAGTTGTAGCACTTCTGCCACCCGGACTCCTTGGCCATCTCGGCGAAGGCGTGCGCCTCCTCGTCCTCGTCCTTGGGGCATTCCTTGCGGAGGTGCCAGCGGTTGTTGCATTTGACGCACACCTTGACGCGGCAGCGCGGGCATTTGCCGTACTTGCGGCCGACGGTGGGGTCCATGCGGATGTGGGAGGGCTTGATCCACTCTCCGCATCCACGGGTGGGGCAGTATGTTCGGTTCTTTGCCGTGTATTCTTGGTACTTTTTGTTCCAGAGGACCTTGAATTTGGTATCGAAGAGGCGCTCGACATATTTAAGAGGGATATGCTCAGTGGTGCAACATCTCGGGGGCATGTGCTGCGGATCCCGGACGGAGAGTTCGAACTGACGTTTTAGACAGGTGTGGCACATGCGATGGCCACATGAGAGCCTCGGGCAGCGAGATGCACGCACTTCATCCATGCAGACCATACAGTCATATCTGGGCGGCAATGTGAGCAGCGACACGAGCACGACGTCCAGAGGAACCTACTTCTTTTCCGGCGTCTGAGCCGGCGGCGGTACATGGCGGAACAGACTGAGGATCCCGCTGTTCCGCCGTTGGTGGCCCTGGGAAGGCGTCGCCGGAGGCATCTCGCCGGGTGGGGTTTTCAACGTTCCCGTCCTTCTGAGAGATGGCCGGGTCATGGCTGCGGGACGGGCTGAGTCGCGGGCAGACATGGTCCTGTATCACGTCAACGACCAGGTTCGGATGAGAGTGAAATCCCAAGGACATACCGGTTTAACCTGGCGCCATCCGCCCTACGCACCGACGGCTCGGGCTCGGGCTCAGGCTCCCTCTCGACCTCGACATCGATAATGTTGGTGGCGGGGGACGACACCGCTCTCCTGTGGGCGCCGCCTGCGCGTGATCTCGTGTCGCCCAAATCCTCTTCCCGCCTGCTCCTGCTGTCACCGCTGCGGGGCGTGCTGTACACATACACGCCGCTGTCCCGGTCCTCCCGCTCTTTCCTGCTGGGGCGGCGTTCGTCGGGCTGCTGGCGCTTGCTCCGGGAGGTCTTGCGGGTGCTGGCGGCGCGCGTCAGCCTGGGCTCCATGTCCGGCAGGTCGGGCACCGGCACGGGCGGCGGCGGCGGCGTGGGCGGGTGCGAGGATAGCGCGACGGATGCGGCCGAGGGCCGGCGACCGCTGCGCGGGTCAGCGAGCTCAGCGAGCTCTGGCGGCGGGGCGTAGTAGGCAGCGCGGGCCTGGCGCAGGTGATCTAGGTCGGGCTTGGGCGGCGGAGCAGCGGCATAGGCGGGCTCGTGGCGCGTGTCGTGGTCGAAGGTGTTGCGGCGCGGGCGGCGCGAGGTGCGCGGGCGGTGGTAGGCCGAGTCGGAGTCGTAGGCGAAGGCGTGGTCTCGCGGCCTGGGAGCGAAGATGGCTCCCATGCCGTCGAGCAGGCTGGCGAAGCGGCGGTTGGCGGCCATGCGGCAATACGTGGGAGAGCTTTGGGCGGGCGGGAGCGAGCCAATGAGGGTGGCTGGTAACTAGGCTGCGTCTGCGTATGACCATGCGCCGGCCTCACACGATCGCCATTATTTGGAGGGAGCGTGACTGCGGTGGTGCAGGCGGTGGTGCAGGTCCGGCGCGGAGGCCATTGATTGCCAGCACGAAGTAGGTTTCAGGCGCGGCGTGGAGAGCGACAGGGTGGTCCGGCTGGGGCGCTGGGCCCTGGGATCGGGCTGGGGTGATGCTTGAGCTGGCGGGTTGATCGCCGCCGCCAGCTAGCCGCCCACACGCCGGCCCTTTTCTGCAACCTTGCACCGCTTCTGATGATGTGGCGTCATCCCCGTCCGCGTCCGGCCTCGACTCTGGCAGCACCGCAGCACTCATGCCCCGTTTGGTGCGCCCGCAACGGCCATCACCGTGCACCATATAAACACTGCAAAAAGCCAGCGCTTACATAATCCCATGCTCGGGCATGTAGTGAGTTTCACCTCAGCCTATGATGTCTGAAACGCCTCTAACAACTCCCAGGCTCAGTGGTAGAGCGCTCGCTTTGCAGAATCAGCTCGAATGCGAGAGGTCCAGGGTTGTAAGTTCGATCCACACTCAACTTCAAACCGACCAGCCACTAACAGGCGCAACAGCAATCCCCTGCTTGTCCACATCTTTTTTGTCCGTTGTCCATCATGCAGCTAGCAGCTGCCGAGTCTTTTTTGCCAACTTGGGCCATGCGCCCTGACGCAACATCTCCCCACCCGCCGACGTTCTTCTGCACTCGCAGCCAATCTTTTGGCCATCCTTCCCGCAGGAATGCGCTAAAAGGCCGATTCGACCGCCGGTCAAACGCGCGTGGCTGATTGGCTTGCCAAGTCGGCCGCATCACCGCCGGCTCCACCAAACCAAATTTGCGCCCTCAGCCCTCAACACCATTCCGTCCCCTCAACCACGATTGCGTGCCTCCAACCAACGGGCAAAAATGATCTTCTCCGCTCCCAGCATCGAACTAGGGACCTTTCGATGGCGTTTAATAATTGCAGCTCTGAAGAGTGCGGACTAGATATTTGGTGGGCCTGGTGCTGAGCAGCTGGTATTGTACAGAACTTCTCGACTCATGCCGCTTCTCCATGTACTTCAAATTGTCGTTGTTGCTTAGACACTCGTGGAAGAAGAAGGCGTCCTTTAGAAGCTCTTCTTAAGTAGAGTCTTCAGAGATTTTCTCAAGTGTAATCCTAGCCGCTGGCCGCGACTAGGTAGATTGTGCTGAATCGGCCAGCGTGTCCGAGAAAGCTCACGTTGACATGTTCTCTTTAACTCGGATAAGTGAGCAGAACTGAGCCAAGACCATCTGCTCTATTATACCAAATGGTGTCTTGTTTGGCCAGGTAAAGGACACCATCAAGGAAAACCTAACGGTATATATTGAGCATTAAAAATCTGAATTTTCATCAACCTGGAATCCTTCCAAGCAAGTGCGGTCCACCGCATTTCGTCTCTCCGCTTGGTGTAGTTGGTTCATCACGTTCGACTGTAATATCTAGTCCGCACTCGTTAGAGCTGCGATTGAATGCCATCGAAAGGTCCCTAGTTCGATTCTGGGAGCGGAGAAGCATCTTTTTTGCTCTTTGGACGTCTCTTCCTGTCTAAGAGCGATGCGGTGGAGTTTTTTTGGTGTTTTTATAATGGCCGAGTATTGCACTGACAAGCTGTGAACTAGCAATGAACAGGCAGTCCCGACTAGTTACCATAATTAGTATGACACACCTTGACAACATAAGCGTGGAAACAGCAATCAAGGAAGCTATACTATTAAGTAGATAGTATCGAGAATGGTGTATATCGGAAGCTATCATCCTTCCCAGCCACCATCTACGGAATTCGTGTTCTTCCAAGTCCGACCAGTCGCCTCAATGCGCTTTGGACCATGACCTTCGAAGTTTCCCCCTTACGAACTGGTGGAGCACCAGTTTCTACCTTCTCATGTAAGGATGGCCAGTGGAATCCGTCATCATGTGGCATTTGTTCTCAGCCCGCAACCATGGAACACAACGCCGTGTCATACTACCGCACGGCAACGGCGAGATGCACAGTCACTTCTCTTAGGAGAGTGGCATCTGACCTAATTGGTTCAACTTCGCTTTACTCCTAAACGTTCCAGATTGGACTTTTCTCGGGTCTGAGCATAGAATTGAACCGGAAATTGCTACGAAAACTGTCTACATGACTAGAGGAATGCCCACTGATGATGTCGATTGGAATGAAATTGGTGAAAGGAAAACCCGAATAGTAGTTTTGAGAAGATCCGCAATCAGGCCGATGCAGATCGATGCAGCCCTCCAGCTTCGAGTTGTCTTGGTGTCGGTGCTATTCTCCGCCGTTCGAGCGAGGATACACCGCCAATCGAGCTTTCATTGGCCGTCGAGCTGCCTTCATTGGCTGTACCACGACTGTGAGGTTGTGATACTGACCCAGCACCACTTTTCAGAACTTTGGGGCTTTTGGTGAAGAACCCATCAACAGCTTTCTTGTACTCTCTCAGGTACGTGTCGTCCTTGAAGTATTTCAGTACCGGAGAAATGAATAATGATGCGGTTATGAACCGGGCCAAGTGCAGGGTGGAGAACAGCCTGAATCGCAAAGAGCACAAACTGAAGTGAGTAGAACACAAACAGTGACAAAGAGATGAATGGCTTTCCACACCGCTGATAAGGTTGATCGCCGGCTTAACCGTGGCATTGTGTTGGAATGTAAGGGGGGTAACCGAGTACTGCATTAAGTGCAGCGGCTGTGCTTTTTGCAGTCCAACACATTGCCTAGCATCTCGGCATTTGCCAAGGTGAAAACAGTGATAGACAGAGAGATAATGGCAGTTATCGTTATGAAGACTAGAGTGGGCCGAGCGGGCTCGCTCATGCTGAAGTTCCCTGTGGCGAATCCGAGAGGAAGGAAGACGACAGTCACGTATGTACATAGTAACATGTTCTCGCTTCCACGAAAGCTTATCTGGTATTCTAGAAAGCTTGCTTGCATATTGAACCAAAGGATGTATCCTTACATCTTCTCGAATGGATTCTAAGCGACCGCTGAGTGACTGGCGAAACGTTTGGATAGTTGCCTTTAAAGCGCTGGGTAGTTTCCAAAAAGCTTAATGTGTCCCTTAAAGCATCGAAAGGCGCCCACCGTCATAGATAAATTGATATCTCTAGACGTAGCAGCATAACTCGGTTTATCGCTCACTTCAGACGGTGGTATCTAATCGAGGATGTTTCGGACTCGGCGTTCATGTGATTGGGAATATCGTGCTTGGCACCCCCCCTTACCTATGCCACATATTTAAGTACTCCGCTCTTTGGCCAATACCACGTTTTCGGGTTTTCCCCTAAAATCACCTCTACACTTTACCCTTGAGCCCAGGAGCCGCTTCGATTGCTTGCTCTATCCTTTCGGCACACAATCACATCGTTATCGTACCATACTTGAACCAACTGCCCTTCAACATGAACGAAAAGGACGCTGCGGAATTCTTGAAGGAAATAAACGAGTCTTCGGCCTTCGACCGCCTCTTCCGTCTCCGGCAGACCTACAAGCCCTTCGCCGACTTCATCTCCGCTTTCCGCAAAAACGCCGCTGAAGCCGCCATCACGGACCAGAAAACGCTGCGCTATATGCTCCTACAACGCTTAAGTATAGAGCTCATAAGGTACCTGGACACGGTTTACGAAAAGGATCGTCTGAGCTTCGAGCAGCTGGTAGATCGGCTCCAAAAGCACGACAAGGACCAACGCGCCAATACGCAGGCGGAGAAGGATCAGCGCCGTGAGAAGAACCTTTGCTATCAATGCGGCGAACCTGGACACATTGCCTTTCGCTGCCCAGCCAAGCCTATCCGTCGCTGCTGATCACTGGCATGCGCTGGCGGAGTCTTAAGAACGCTCGCGCTGTGGGCTGCTGTACTGGAGATTCGTTTCCATTTCCCGAGCCATACAACTTCCCGATTAAAGACTCTGGGTGGCACAAGTCGATTGAAATCCTCCGGTTCACTTTTCCAAATGCAACTTTCCTTTATGCTTCTGCTTGGTGCTTGTAGTTCTGTCACTCACGAGCTCTTTCCAAAACATCATGTGCACGTGCAGCAGATACCGTTTTGCCAGAATAAGTAGCCATTCCAAAACCAAACATCCCCAATCACACAAGATCTGGTGACATTACTTGACTGGAAGAAGGGGTATAATCTACGTCGAGAACATCCGATGTTGGGAGAAACGAACAAGAGATGGTTGAGGAAGCTTTCATCTACGGGGTCATGCAGGGCCAGACTTTTGACGCAAATGCCCCTTAGTCTATCGTTCTCGTTGTTTAGTCTTTCGAGATGCGTAGGGTGCGTAGTCTCCTTTGAGGTGAAAGAGCATTTTACAGCACCTCACACTCAATCTCAATGGTCGCTTTCTCAACATGGTTCTCCCAGCATTGTTGCTAAGAAGCAGTCAGCCAACCAAACATGAACACCAGGTCCAGATCGAAACTCACCTCAGCCCTGGCCCAAAGGACAACAATGAATCCGGGTTCCAGCAGCTCCAGGAAACCCCTACCCATCCCCACCGCCTCAGTATCCTGCGCATCCGCCGCTACACCCCTCTCCCATTCCACAGTGTATTCCGAATACTCGGCCTTCGCCGTTATATTATTGCACACCTTCCACACCACCCTCCCGCCCTCCCCCTCCACAAAGTCCCACCCCCACTCCACCAACGCCTCCCTCGCCCTTCCCGGCTCCTCCCACAACCCCGGCGCCACATTCTCCACCGCCGCGTCCGCCTCCCCCCTCCCCACCGGCCTCAAAACGCTAGCCTCAAACCACGTATGACTATTCACATACGTCCCCTCGCCGCCGAAATCCGCCCACCCCTGGTCCGCCGCCCACGTGCGAAACACGACGCGCCGCGGCACGACCTTGACGATGCCCAGATCTGCGTCGGGACGCGGGATGGGCGCGGTGCTCAGATACAGCCCGGCGACGCTGGCGTAAGGGCCCGGCCGCCAGAAGCTGTTGGCGCGGTAGGTGAGCGCCTGCGTCTTGGTCTTGGCGAGGCGCGGGCGCAGGGCGAGGGAGCAGATGGATAGCGCGAGCTCGGGGGGCAGCGTGGCGCCGCTGTGGAGCGGGATGTGTTGCAGGATGAGGCGCGCGTGGTGGATGTCGGTGAGGGAGGGGTTGTAGGGGCGGGACGGCGGCGTTGTTGAGACGGTGGGAGAGCGGGTGGGGGAAGCGGAGCCGGAGGAGAGCTGGGGTAAGGGGTAGTTGTCGATGTTGAATAGCTGGCAGATGCCCGTCGGGGTCTTGCCTGTGATTTTGTTGGCGACGGCGGTGCAGGCGGCGTCGAGGAGGGGCGCGATGTCGAGGTAGTTGGCGGCCTGTGGGGGTGGAGATACGTTAGTTACTGGATCGGGTAGTTGCATAAGGCTGATGGGTTTACCAGGATGATTTCGAAAAGCGTGTCGTGGTCGACGTCTATGAAGTTTGCGGCGGCCGAGTCATTGTTCTTTTCTTCTTCGCACCATTCGATGATCTTTCTCATCATCTCCTCATTGACCTGTTACCCACGTCAGAGGAGCTTATGGGAGAGGGCAACGCTGAGAATACGTTCGGGATGGGTATCGGGTCGTAGACATGACCACCGAAATCAGCAATGAGGTCCTTGATCAGATTCGACTTCTCGGCGACTCGGCGCTCTACACGACGTTGTTAGCTTGTAGTGTCTGGGGACGCGGGACGGACGCCTTAGTCATACCGATTTCGATTTCAACACCATCGGAAGTGACAAGGGTGACCTTCCGAGAGCTGTGTTGCTTCTTTCTGTCCTTAGCAGCCTCCGCGTTCTCAATCTGTTCTTTGTTCAAGGCTGAAATATCCTTGTCTTCCATCTCCTCCTCCGTACTTCTCTCTCGTTTGAGTTTAGTGATTTTGCAAACCGTGGTCCTGCGGGGGCAGTTTGGTGTCAAGGTAGCTAACATGTAGCGGCCTTGTGGTTGGAGACGCGGGGGCGGGGTACCTAAGCTGACTCAGCCTGCTCTAGCCACTGCTACACTACCCGGCGATGACGTCCACATTCAAATAATCACGATTGCCTAAAGGAACTACATGACACTAAAACACACACACATATATCTTCTTCCGCACCACCATCACTCCTCCGCCCCCAGCACCGCATCCACAAACACCCTCAACCCCTCCCTCCCCGGATGCCCCTCCCGATCCAACAACCACAACCACGGCTCAATCAGCTCCACCTCCATCAGGACAAACTCGCCATCCGCCCCGACCACCCCATCCACCCTCGCATACAACAGCTCCCCCTCCCCCCTCCCCTCCCTCCCCTCCCCCCTCAGCTCCCCCTCCTTCGCAACCAACCACTCCCACACCCTCCCCGCCACCACCTTCCCACACGCCGGCACCCTCTTATCCCCCGCCTCCATCGGCTCCCACACGCCCTTAAACGCCGAATTGATCCGGAACTCGCCCTCCCGCGGCCTCTTCCGCACCGCGTGCGTCAGCCGCCCCGCGACGACGACGAAGCTCCACTCGCCGCCGTCGCCGTCCGCCCCGTCCGCCTCGGCGACGCGCGGCAGGTACTCCTGCACAAGCAGCATGGCGTCATTTCGGCCGGTCGCCGCCGCCGCGCCACGCATGGCGTCCAGCGCGGCGCCGTCGGCGGGGGAGAGTGCGAGGGGCGTGCGGATGAGGTATGTGCTGTGGCCCGACGCCGCGATGCTGGGTTTGAGGACGATCGGGGTCGTGGGGGCGGCGGCGACGCGCGGGTCGGCGGCGAGGTGGATGGCGAGGGCGGCGGCGGTGGTGGTGGCTGGGTCCAGGAAGGCGGTCCGGGGTACGGCGAAGCCTGTGGCGACCGCTTGCAGCTCGGCTAGGTAGGTTTTGTTGGCGTTCCAGGCGGCGAGGCCGGGGGGGTTGTGGATAAGGAGCCGCGGGTTGAGGCGCTGGGCGGCGGGGAGCGTGGTGGTGAGGAGGGCGGTGAAGGCGGGCATGTGGTGGATGTAGCGGTCGACGGCGAGGAGGAGGATGTGCGTGTAGCTGGATGCGATGGCGGCCGCGGTCAGGCTGGCGTCTTGGAAGGTGCGGAGCGTGACGGTGGCGCCGCGCGCGCGGAGGGCGGCGAGCGGGTCGTGCAGGTAGGCTTCGATCTTGCCGATCCAGATGGCGGCTTCGTCTTCCGGGGTGGGGAGGTTGGCCGTGATGAAGAGGATGGAGGGTTTCTCCGGGGTGGGATGTGAGGGGGTGATGGAGCCCATGGTTGCTGAGAGGATGTGATAGAGGAGGAGACTGAGAAAGGTGTAGGATGGCTAAGCCCAGGGCTCCCGTGGAAGGCTGGATGGCAGCTGTGGATATGCCAACGGTAATGTGCTGTGGCGGCTCCTCAAATCGCACCAATGCGGGGGGTGGAGTGCCTTCAGATGGAAAGGCAAGAAGAAGAAAATTGTTATGGAGAAGTTGATCGTGGTGATACGTGAACTTACAGGTCGAATGCATTCGGAAAGAGGATCAGATACGAGCAATTTATACCGTCGCGGTCAAGACGAGGATATCCGACATGTGGCGATAATTGATAGGCCATCTCCGACTCCGGCCGGTTTCCGGAACCCAACGCTGACGAAATCACCAATGGCTGCCCAGCCTTGCCGTAAAAGCCAGTGCCTGAGACGCGGCTCAAGCCTAGACTTGTTGCGCTCTCCAAATATCCCGATTTCTCATAGCGTTTGGAGTTAGGAAGCAACGACATTTACCTATGCCTCAGACGTCGCATCCACAAAGCTACCCGGCGAATCCCCCAGCTACCGAGTCCAGTGTAAGGATACACCAACAATGCTATCATTGTTTCAGGAGAAGGGAGACTCCATATTGCACTTTGAGAAACTACTTAGCTCGGAGATTTCGCCATTGCTTCTAAATTGGTGGCTGATGGGGCAGTTGGGGTTCTGGGAAGCAGCCGATGAAAGCGTCAGTGTGAAGGGATGCGGGTCAGAGCTGCGTGCCGCAAATGCGGGTATCGCTGCTTTTTGCTGTTGTGATATAGCTGGGCGGAGCTGAAATATCAAATTGTTTAGAGTCATTGGGACTTTCGTCCTGGAACGAGATGTGCGTGGCGGAGCCGAAAGAAGAAGCAAAAGCCTTCACGGCGGAACTCGGCGAGCTGAGACGAAAGAGGGTGAGGCTGTACTACCATTACTTCTGCAAGGATCTCGATATGTTGTGACCATGTCTATTTTTGGTCATGATGTTCGCGAAGTTGATGTTGTGCATTTCAGCTGCCCCACTGCTGCAATGCGAAATTGCACAATTGCCTCAGCTCTTGTTGTTGTCCGAATGAGTAAAAACATCCTGAACCCTGGCTTGCGTGAGGTGATCTGCTGATTTCCCCTCTTCTGAAGTGGCTGCACAGACACTCGATACTAATTGATTGGTTATACTTTCTATTGGTGAAGCGGGCCGGAATTTCCGTCTGCGAACAGGGGTCTAGAGACGAGAGAAGCAGTATACTTGCAGGTGCAGTAATGTAGCACTGCATCTGAACCAATCAGAGTGTAACAGGCCTTCGGATGCAGTCAGCTTACTCTGCAGTTGTCCGTGAGATCACGAATGCGAGGTGCAGTTTTACATATGACTTGGCATGATCGCTTGCTGATACTTAAGTTGCGCAAAGCCCCATTGTGTAAATGAATCAACCTCCGGACTGTATTGACCAGGAAGAGGAGCCCCAACATTCAGTTTGTTGGTATTGATCCCAAAATCTTTGACAGGCAATTTCCGCCCTAGTTCTTTTACTTTAGGGTGCATGGTCGAAAAAAGCCTTGATCTAGTCCTTGCAAGGACAGCGGAGGCTCCAGCGCCATGGTGGCCTTGGTATGTGTAGAGGCTAAATCTGATGATTTCATCTTTTCTGACTCGCCACAGTCAGCCGGAAACCTCAGTGCGGAAGGAGACGTAAACGTGGAGTAAGTTTCTGTAACAGTCTTCCATCGGATCACCTTTAACCTACCAACAAACAGGAAATCCTTTATATGCGATTTTACCGGAGTCAATGCATCAGCCAAGCGGCCCAAGCCCATCGTGACTCCATGGAAAAGGACTGATGTGGAAGCCGGAACGCTTCCAACCAAGCCTTCAGGCTTCAAATTTCGCTGGTACCATCTACCAGTGAATGATACAGAAAGTGTCAAGGTGAGTCCGAATGAGCACTAATCCGGCTGGGGGGCGCAACAGAGCGAAATTGACACATATGTTTAGTCTTGCATGGCAGGGATATCCAAAGACACATATGGTCTAGATGAAAACATCAGAAGCGTTCTCGAGAGCTACTGGCTTGGTAAACTCAGACCGCCAGCCTCGATCCCAGAATGGAAGAGGCCTATTCATTCTCGATCAATGGAGCCTTCTTGCAAGAAACATTCTGTTTTGGGAGATGCACGAGACTCAAACTGCCCGCTTATTTCCTTCTATGTGAGTGATGTCTCTTGCTATGAAGAATAGGATATCAACTGACATTTTCCGTTCCCGTAGCTTCCATACTTGAATTGGGAAACATACGAACGATACAAGAACAAGCCGAAAAAGCTGCCAAAGTCACGTCATCATCGACGAACTTTGGATCAATTCTACTATTCTGCGCTGAGCGACACCAGCATCAGAGACGCCGGGCAAACTGTTTCAAGGTGGACTGGGGAAGCCAATCCTGGGGAAGCCGATTGGAATCTTGGAAATAGAGGTGCGACTGACAAAAGCCTACTCGTCATGGTTGATCAACTTTGGCTTTGGGTCCTAAATGATGGTATGTTTTATACTTCACCATGTAATAACCTCCTGATGGACAGTATACCGCACGTAACTCGGATCACGGCATCATTGTATAACCTTGCTGAGCATGCATAGAGTCAATACTGTCATTCTTCCCTTCAGATACTCGTCAGTATCGAGGAATTGACACAAACCACTCTCCAGGGGAACCGGCCAGTTGCACTGCTCGAGATGACAGCGGAGATCCAATCAACAACGCAGCACCAGTCACTTCAGCGAAAAGGCCCTTCAAAGATCTCTACAACTCAATCGTGGACCATGAATCTTTCCAACAGTGCAATGATGTTTATGATCTTTCCGCCCTGATTATAAAGCAGTCTGTTACCGTAATCTTTGAGCACGAGAACAAGAAATTCGCAGACTTGCTTGGAATATATCAATGGGCAATTGTTGACAAGGTGAAAATTATTATATCTAAGTTGGAGTCCTCAAAGAAGCCGACTAACTGAAAAGTAGACGGCCAAGCATACCAAATGTCTTGAGGCTTTCGGCCGAAGTCAAGGATACCGCAGACCAGAGTCATGGCGTGACTTTCATTCAGACCTCGAGTCAAGGGATTCAGACCTCGATTTAAGGCAGCCAAACGATAGGAGAATACTGTCTCTCACTCTCGAGATGGCCGACATTCTGGATGAGTTGAACATGCTCTCTGTTCTGATGGACAGTCAGCGCGAGGTGCTCGAATCTGTTCATAACCTCGTTCAATCCGTCAATCCCCATGGGAGTCGCGACAATCAAGATGGAACTCTTACCTTTACAGAACCCAAGGATGGGGTGATAGCTGGCTGTCTCACCGTGGAAGCTAAGTGGGAGCTACAAGAGACAAGTGACAAGGCGCAAGAATTGAAGACTGATGCGGAGCGTACTCATCGGATGGTTCGTCTACTTCTTTTTTGATGGCTGGAAGAGTTCATTCGAGAATAACATCTCTCGGGTTGATTTAGCTTCTGGATTTGCTTGATCTTCAATCGAAGGCGGCAAGTCTGGACGAGGCCCGGTCATCAACCACACAAGGGCGGGCTGTCATGCTCTTCACCATCGTCACCATCATATTCGTAAGTCATCTCGTTGCACTTGAAGGTCGGTAATTAGCTGATTAAGATAGCTCCCATTGTCATTCTTCACTTCCTACTTTGGCCAGAACGTTTCAGAGCTGACCGGCGATGAAAAAAATCCAACTGCCGCCGAGTTGTGGAAGACTGGAGGTTTGTCCATAGTCTTCCTCGCCTTGTTTACTCCAGCGAGACTAATTGCTCCATCATTCAGGCGCGATATCTGTGGTGGTGATAGTAGGAGCACTGCTTATTGCTTTCTACATCATCAAGCGTCGTAACTGGTCGCAGTTCTTGGATCCTTTCTTGTGGTTTGCTGTGGCAAAGCTGTTGACATCACTTGTACGTCACTTTTCATGGCGGGTCCCTCTTCGAATTTTGAAAACTTGGGTTTTACGCATATTTTGTAGGTCAAATAGCGGCTCGTGACGCGCACAACCTGGGTTTCATTGTTCTTCTAAATCTTTTCAAAAATTTGCCCTTGTCGTCTTATAAATATATACACGGCTATCCGCCTTATAGTGTGTTCCATTGTCGAGATGAGATATATATACAAATATACTTGTGACGTCGTTTCCTAACCAGTGAGAGCTGTCAGCCATCTTGTTCGTTTCACCAGCCGCAAGAATTTTTACTAGATGAAAAGCTCAAGAGTTACAAGCTCTTCACTATCAATCCTACTGGACTGCTACTTATTTGCCCGATTCGGTGGCCTTTGATATTACACGGCCTCTGGCAAGAGAAACGCACTTGTATTTCCACTTCACTAGTCAACAGAGACGGAAAACAAACGACAGCGATGTAATATTTAAAATCAAAGTAGTTGATATCATGAATCATCACGCTAAATCAGTAGACCTCTCCACACCCCATCAAACCACCCCCCCCACTACGCCTTCGCAGCACACCGATTCACCACCCCGACCACCTTCCCCAGCACCTTAAACAAAACCGTCAACAGAAACCACACCACCTTAAACGCAAACACGACCAACATCACCAACAGCTCCAACAACCAATGCAACCCCTCATCCTTCTCCTTCCTCTCCCCCGCCCCCAGCCCCCTCACGCCCCGCCCCATCTCGATATCAACAACCCCCTTCCCCGTCCTTGCCTTGCCCTCCCTCTTCCTCGCCTTCTCCGCCTCCCTCTCCTCCGTCGACCCGAACCACCACCCCCAGCTCCCCACCCTCACCTTCTCCCGCACCAACTCCCGCGGGCCCACCGCCTCCATCCCGGGCCAGCGCCTCGCCGCCGGCGTCGGCGGGCCGTCGAACTGCAGCGCAGCCCCAGGTCCAGCAGGCGACGGCGACGGCCACGTCCCGCCGCCATACACCTGCTCGACACCACCAGGCGTAGGACGGCCACGAGCAGCGGGGAAAGAGACGTGAGGAGGAGCGGGGGAAACGACGGGTGCGGGAACACCGCCCCTCCGCCGCTCCGCGACCAGCACCGCCAGCACGGCCGCGACGGCGACGTCGATGACGTGCGGGTGCGGCGAGTGGGCGTGGGAGGGGTTGGTCTTGTCGGTGCCCAGGGCGGCGAGGGCGGCGGCGTCGATGGTCAGAGTCGCCGTGTGCAGGGCGAGGCGGGCGAGGACCTCGTCGGGGGCGGGGGAGGGGGGGCGTGATGGTGATGATGCGGCGTTGTTGTTGTTGTTGTTGCTGGTGGTGGTGTCGTAGGGGTTGGGTTTTTGGTGTTCGGGGGTGTTGGCGGGGGTGCTGCGGGGCGCGGCGAAGGGGTTGAGGAGGGTGATGGTCGTGGGAGGGGGAGGGGGATGAGGAGGGGTGATGTGGTTGTTGACGGGCGGACTTGGTGTGCGGGCTGCGGCGGCCTTGCCCCTGCCTTTCGTTTTCTTGTTGGTGGTATTGTTGTTGTTGTTGTTGCTGGTCGTGGTGGTTTCCCGCGCCGCTTCGAGACATCTACGTACATCCCCCTGCACGACTACTGGAAACGCACCGAGGGCGGGGTGCCGCAGCTCGTACGTCCCCGTCTTGCCCTGCTCGTACGGAGGCATCAGCGGTTCTGCCACGGGGCAGTACCGCAGCGCGCACGCATTCTGCGCCTCGCACGCCGCCACGGCTTCGCCTGCCAGCGCCGCCGCCGCGGGCGACTCGGCTTTCGGGTCGAAGGAGGCGATTTCCGAGGCGCGTGGGGATTGCGCGGCCGCTTCGAGGGCGGCGAGGGTGGCGAGCTTGGGAGTGATGGTGGTGATGGGGGTGGCTTGTGGGGGAACGGCAAGGTCGGGGCCTGGAGGGGTCGGAAGTGGGCCGTGGGGAGGGGGTGTTTGGATTGCTAGGTGTGCAATCGGGAGGGAGTGTGCGTTGTCCCTTGGCCGAGTTGGATCATTGCGAGATATGAGGACCTCGCATGCGTTCGTGTCCTTGTCGATGAGCGCTTGCTCCAGGCTGTAGAAGGGTTGTACGGGCGAAGCGCCGAAGACGAAGCTTTCCTCGCCGTCGATGTGGGAGTGGCTGGGCTTGCTGGGCTTGCGACAGTGCATTTGCAGGGCGTAGGTTCGCCATCCTTCAGGTCTGGCTTTGCCGTTGGCTGCGTCCCACAGGGCGCCAAGCTCGATTTTAGGCGTGTAGTACGGCTCTTCAGCAGAACTACTCCGAAGCACATTGGCATGAGGTACGTAGAAGGTGGGCGAGTAGGGTTTCCGGCTGATCTTGTCCTTTGGAATGTCCGTTGGGGATGGTTGGGTTGGTTTGTATTGCTGATGTGATAGTGGGAGATCTGGATTGTAACGTGGGAATATTGACCGCATGACAGGCGCCTCCTTGGGGCTCGTCTGACTCAACTTGGACCGGTGAGTGGCCGTGCTTTGGTTTCTGACAAGCGTCGTAGCATCTGAGAAGGAAGGCGAAGCGGTGTAGAATTGGCGAGCTGCTTGTGACAATGGTGATATCGTGTCTTCGGATTCCCTGCCTGGGGAGGTGGTGTCCGGCGAGTTGGCAGGGTGGCCGCCCGAGGACGGCGTTGTTCTGCCATTCCCAGAGCGGAAAGATGAAGATCGAGCTCGCGACTGGGGACTGTCCGATCTTGTGTTCTTGCTGGGTCCGGTGGCGGGGGCTTTTGGTTGAGATTTTCCGGCGGTTGAGGAAGCGACATGAGCCTGAGGTGGCGTCTCGATGGGAGATGCAGGATTGGAATTAACTTTGATGACAAGTTCGTGGAAGTCGACCGGCGCCTTCGCACGTTCAAGCAGTTCAACAGCGGGCTCAGGGCTTGCAGGCTGTGCTGGCCGCTTGAGGTTGATGGGCTTCTGCTTCTTTTGCGGCGGAGGAAAAAGTTGGAAAGACATGTTGGTAGTAAGGACAGGAATCTAGTGATTAAACGTATTACAATAGAGTAAATGCCAGAACAAGAACCAGTCTTGCGGCGCAGGCGAAGAGAAGGGGAAACTGGAGGAACAGGCGGACGTCCAAGCGTCTATGAGAGCCGAGCAGAGGAGCGGTGGCGACTTGATATAATGAGATGGGCTGGGTGTTGCACATTCGGGCCGCCCAAAAACGATAGCGGCTGCTGGGCGGTGTTCCTGCATCTTCACATTCGGCAGTGAGCCAATGGGCCGTGCAGGGCTGGCCGACGGTTGGATGAGGTTGGCTGACGTTAAGCGCCCACTTTGTCTTGGCGGGGGTGATCCGCCCAACTGGGATGTGATTGTGCCTGTCTAGATTGCGCCCTCACGTTCATTGGCCGGCTCATTTGCTGGAGAGTGCGGACTCTTGCCATTTTGTGTGATATCGGATCTCGTAAGCCTCTTTTCGTGGGGCTACAGCCATGGCGGTGTGCCCCCAGCGGCAACTCGCCATTGCCCGAGCCTTGGTTCTCCAGGCCTCGGCACTCTGGTTTCTAGCCTATTGCTTGGAGGAGAAGAATGAAAAGAAAGACAAGGCGACTAAAGAGAAAGTAGGAAATGCGTTGGTCTCCGGAGCTGTTCGGGAGGCCATGTGAGCCACCTGCCGCGACGTGCTTGCAGCAAAGGGTGCAAGACCAGGACGGGCTACTCCTCAGCACCAAATAGCGGACCTCACTACTGCGAGGATATTTTAGGAACAGGTGAGCAGCCACCAGGGAACTGAAGGCTGACGGCACTCAATCGAGCGGCATCGTATCGGTCCCCAGTCAATAAGAGGAGTGCTGATTGAGAGGCTGCGAGGGCGTCACGCGGGGGAGAGCGAAACATGCGCGGTGTGATGAGCAGCGTGGATGGAGCGCGTCTACGTGCATCGCATCAGACCGCGGAGGAGAGGGGGAATGTGGAAAGGCGGCGGAGGGCGAGAGCGAGAGGGCGCTTAAAATAGCCACCGCGTGCGATAAGATAAGCCCCGCGCCAGAAAAAGTCCGACCCATGACGCAGCCCACGCTCCAGAAAATCACCACCGCCGCCAAAATGCCTACCGAGCTTGAGGAGGCAAGACAGCCCCCGCGCGCCTCGTCGCCCCATGCTGACCTCGTCCGCTGCAGCTTGTGGAGTTTCTCCACCACGGCAACACCCAGATCCGCCAGATCGGTACGCTCCTCGCACGCCTCGCGCGCCCAACCCTTCAGCCCTCAATTCTGACCTGCGCCCTCTCCAGCCGCCGAGAACCTGGTCGGATACACCACCGCGCAGCCCTCGCTATTCAAGCGCAACCAGCTTGAGCCTATAAAGGACCTGAAGCTCCTGGTGAAGGACTACACAGTATGCGACGTCTGCCCGGCAGCCTGGCACCATGTTCTGACAGGCGCACAACCAGCCCATAAGCAAGAATGCGCTTACCATGCTCATCAACCTCACGGATGACGAGGAGAACCGCGAGACCCTCGCCACCGACGACGCGTTCCTCGAATCGCTGCTCCTGCGCATAACAGTATGTCAGTCAACCGGCAGGCCAGCTAGACCCTACACCACCACTCGATTCTGACACTGTCATCTCACATCAGAGCCCCAAAGAGCCCAATGCCAACGAGGTCGCCATGCTGTTCGCCAACCTGGTCAAATCCGACTCGCTCAAGCGCATCCTGACGTTGGAGCGGGCGGTGCCCAAGGACCTCTCGACGTCCAAGGTGGCCATGGACCAGCTGATGGACTGCTTCGTCAAGGGCTCCGAGGGCCGCTACAACAAGCACGCCGACTACGACTACCTGTCCTACGTCTTCGCCGACATGGCCAAGCACGCCGAGGGCCGCGCGTACCTGACGACGCCGCAGGCCCGCGACGCCGACATCATCCCCATCACCAAGCTGACCGTCTTCACCGAGCACCGCTCGACCATCCGCCGCCGCGGCGCCGCCAACACCATCAAGAACGTCTGCTTCGACACCGACGCCCACGCCTCGCTCATGGCCGCCGACCGCGTCAACATCCTGCCCTACCTGCTGCTGCCGCTGATGGGCGGCGAGGAGTACGCCGACGACGACACCGACGGCATGCTCGACGAGGTCCAGCTGCTGCCCCCCGACAAGCAGCGCGAGCCCGAAAACGACATCCTGAAGACGCACCTCGAGACGCTGCTGCTGCTCTGCACCACCCGCGACGCCCGCGACGAGCTGCGCCGCGTCAAGGTCTACCCCATCATCCGCGAAACCCACCTGCACGTTGAAGACGACGATGTCCGCGAGGCTGCCGACCGCGTCGTGCAGATCATCATGCGTAGCGAGGAGGGCGAGGAGGAGGAGCTGCCGGCCGGCAACGGTGCGCCGCAGATCACGGAGGCGGGCGAGGAGGACGAGGAGGAGCAGGTGGTGACGATCTTGTAGAGACGAGGATTTCGTAAAGTAACGTAAAAAAAGGGAAATGGTTGGATAGACAAAAAATGACTGGACTTATTACACAAAGCAACTTCTCTACATGGCAACTAAGAACCCGTCAAATGCCATTTATTCGCCCACACGATCGATTGCAAAGGCTTTGATCTCCTGTGCCTCATTTGAGACGCTAAACCCTCCCCACTTGAGCATCCAAAGCCAACATCCAGACATAGACTCTAGAATTAGAGCCGTACGAATGCACGCAGATATACAAGCCGCAACCCTCCACAAGGGCCCTCCCCTCCTCCCCCATCACAACTTCTTCCTCAACAACCCCTTGAAGAAATCAAAACTATTACTATCACTCTGCAGCTGCCAACACCTCCCCGTCGGCCGATCCTCCCACCCCAGCTCCTCCGCAACCAAAAGCCCCCAATCGCGCGTAACGCCCTTGATCCGCGCCCTGACGCCGCCCTCCTGCTCCAGCGTGACGACCTGGCCGGCGTGCAGCCAGTACGCGTAGTACAGCCGCTCCATCTCCTCGCCCCAGCCCTCGCGGCAGAAGCGGCGGTACAGCTCCTCGAAGCGCGTCAGGATGCTGGCGAGCAGCTTCTCGGCGCGGAAAGGGGGCAGCCCGCGCGCGCGCGCCAGCGCGTCGAGAGAGGTCGTCGGCGCCGCGTTGGCGACGTTGACGCCGACGCCCGCCACGAGCGTGTACTCGGCGCCCTGGTAGCTGGAGTTGACGAGGACGCCGCCGATCTTGACGTAATCGGTCGGGTTCTTGCTGTCGGCGGAGGAGGACGACGCGGACGGGCTCAAGGCGTAGATGTCGTTGGGCCACTTGAGGCGCACGGGGAGCGAGGCGTACCCGTCGTCGTACGCGTGCACGCCCGTGACGGTGGCGAGCGCGGCGAGGTACTGGACGAAGACGACGGGGGCGGATTGAGAGAGTGCGACGGAGTGCCGCAGCACGGTGCTGTACATGAGCGAGCCGGGCGGGCTGACCCAGACGTTGGAGCCGCGGCCGCGGCCGGCGATCTGCGTCGTCGCCGTGGCGGTCAGGCCGGCGGGGAGGCGCTTGAGGAGCGACGGGTTCTTCTCGAGGAGCGTGTTGGTGCTGGTGACGACCTCGCCGTACAGCAGGTACCGGCCGAAGGCGCCGGCCGTGTCGCGCGTGCGCGCCTGGTACGCCGCCAGGTTGGCGTAGAAGGCGGCGTGGTTCCAGTACGGCGTGTCCTTGCTCGAGGGCAGCCCGGGGTCCGTCTCGTGCGCGACGAGGCGCTTGACGATGGCGTCATAGTCGAGGATTCGGTCGGCCGTGTTGTCGCCGCTGCTCCTGTCATCAGTCTTGGCCTCGTCTGAAGCGCTGCTGCCTTCCCCTGCGGCAGTGCCGGGGATGATGGAGGTGACGGCTTTGGCGAGGGAGCTCATGGACCAGGACGACGGCTTCTCCAGGTGGAAGGTGTCGTTCTCGCCCTTGATGTGCTCCTCCCCCTTCTCTACGGTGATGACGTCGGCCCACGAGGACACCAACTCTGCCACGTCCGAGGGGGTGGAGGAAGTGAGATGGAGGCGGGAGAGGGACGGTACCGCTTGAGCTTCCTGGTTGACCTGCAGTCCCAGCTTGATCAGGCAAGCCTTGAGGAAGTCGGTCCTCTGCTTGTCGTCTTGAGCGAGCGCGTCGACGATCTTGTCGTAGCCGGGGATGTCCTCCCCTTTGCTGAGGTTCACGGCAGCGAATCTGCCAATGTTAGCAGTGATGGTTGCAACGCCATCGGATTGCTTACTCTGGATGAGGCCCGGTCAGAATGACGCCGCCTTCGCCGACCCTGCGATACACAACCGCGGCAGTGCCCTCCCCGGAATCGACATGCAGCTCGCCCGTGTAGCTCGCAAGAGTCTCGACACCGCGGTCTTTGAGTTTCTCGGCATCGACAAAGACACCGCCTCCGTTGTAGTAGGTGCGGAAAGACTCGGGCACGGCACCTCCGCCGCCCATGAGGGCTTCCTTGTTCACCTTCAGCTCGACGGCACGTGTGCCGGCCTCGCTGTGGTAGACGAAGCCCGGGAAGGCCAGGCCGCGGCAGACGCCCGGGTAGAAGCCGAGCTCTCGGTCGCCGACGACCTCCATCTTCTTGTCGCCGACCTCGAACTCGCAGTGCTTGCAGCCGTAGTAGCCGCCGGCGCAGAAGCCGAGGTAGTTGCCGCCGCGGTTGACGTACTGGCTGATGCGCCGGTTGCCCTCGCCATTGAGCGTGCGACAGTAGCCCAGGTCGGCGCCGCCGGGAATCACAAGCAGCGCGCATGATGCGGACCACGGCTCTTTGATGATGGCATTGCCGTCGACGGGGACCACGGCATAGTTGGGTGAGAGCAGCCGGCGCAGACTCCACATGCAGTGGCGCACGCTCTCGATGGTGCTGCCGTTGCCTGACGTTGAGAGTCAATGGATGTCGTCTTCCGGGATGCAGCTGGGCGTCTTGACGTACCGGAGTAGACCAGCACGTTGGTCCGCTTGCTGGCCATGATGGAGCGTGACTTGCAGTGGTGGTGTGGAGTGGCGACGCTTCCGAGCCTCAACCGAAAACGAAGACGACGCGGCGAAGGGGTAGCAAAGGCAGGAACACCCAAAAGCAACAGCGATGTCAAACGACGCGAACAGGACGGCGGCGACGCAGGCGGCAGATGACGACGAGGTCGACGACTGGTAAGCCGATGGCGGCGTCTTCGGCGCCAACCTCTGGCCTGCTGACTCCCGGCGTGCAGGGACAAGAGGATCTTTTCGACGGGCTGCGCGCAGGAGAATGCGACGATGACGGACTGCTACTACGAGACGAAGGACTGGCGTGCCTGCAAGAGGGAGGTAAGCTGTCCGCCGACTCCGCTCGCTCGTCGCCCAACACTTTTCCCGTCCGAGAAGGCCGCGGCTCTACCGACCGAATCACCTTCGCCCGTCCTTTTCCGCGCGCCTTGATGCCATTTCATTTGCTGACTGTCAGGCTCCAGATGGAGGCTTTCCGCGAATGCTGGAAGCGACAGGGAAACAACCAGCGAACCTCTACGAAGGATGCCTGAGCGCATGCTCATGCAGTGTTTGCAGTGCTGGACAAAGCGAGCAGATATACATTCTGTTCCTCCAGCGTGGTCTTTTTTGTCCATACTTATACATGGCCTCTCCTCCATCTAATTCATAGTTGTTTTGAATCGACACTTTATTTACGGCCCTGAGAGAAGTGAACCGCATATGGCTCTGAAGCTGGCCGTAGTGAAATAGCATAGATTGGCTCATGTCAAGTCCAGGAGCGATGTTGCCGAGCCAGTTGCATCCTGTTCTTCGCACCCTGGCAAAGTATGCGTCCATTCACCCACTTCTACCAGCCCAGTACCCCCTGCTTCAGCATTTCTTCCATGACCGGCACCTTGCCGCTTATCTTCCCCTGTTTAGTGAGCGGGGTTGTCTCATTCGTGATCTTCTTCATGTCTTCATCATCAGTGTTTGGCCAATGCTCCTTTGCGGCCAATACCAAGTTTCCACTCTCATCTTCCACGAACCTCGCCTGTGTAACACACGCCATTCCAAACATTATACCCCACGCGGGCCAAACACCCCCATCCTCGGCGCCCCTGCCGCCCTCCACCCAGACTTTACCCTTCAACCACTCCCACAGCCCCCCGTGCCCCGATGCCCACTCGTGCTTGGTCATATCCCCCTTCAGTCCTAACCTCCTGAATTCCGGCCGAAACAGCTCCCGCACCGCCTCTTCCCTCTCCCCGAGAATTTCCCCGAGTGGATGCTGCTGCTGCTCCCCCGCACCAGCACCGGCACCGGCACCGGCACCGACCAGACCCCGAATCTCCATCGCCTGCAGCTCCTCCGCGCCCTTGATATCCGACTCGGACAGCCCCTTCAGGGTGTAGTAGGTTGTGTAGAGCACGTGCACGTGGCGCCCGCACCCGCTCACCTCGGGGTGGTGGTCCGACTCGGTGGCGCGCGCCTCCACACGCGCGGCGAAGGCGGCCGCCTGCTCCGCCGTCGCGAAGACGAAGTGCCGATCGATCCCCTTGCCGTCGTTGTACGCCGTCAGCCGCCACGGCGTCGTCGCCAGCAGCGTTTGCAGCCGCGCCGCCAGCAGCTCGCGGCCTTTGGCGTGGATGAATTTGGGTTCGAGCGCGCGCGCGGCCGCCGGTTGTGCGGGGGCGGCGGCGGCGGCATCGGTGGTGGTGTCGTCGGTGGTGGTGGTGGAGTAGGGGCGAGAGCGTGCGGCCGGTTTGGTCGGCTGGGGAGGACGCGTGGAGAGAGCTTGGCGGAGGTGGATGGCCGGTCGTATGGCGGTGTGGATGTGGTGCGGACGGTGCGCTTGGACGAGGGCGGTGGGTGAGGCGCCGAGACGCGCCAATGATCGAAGGGCGGAAGCCATGATTGACGGATGTTGCGAGTGTGTGCGATTTTGTTGTTGCGTGGTACGAAGTAGGACAGAAAAAGGAAGTGGTTTGGTCGCTTGGCATTGACGGCCGAAGAACCTCCAAGATTCGGGATGCCGTCGTGGAACGCGTCACGAGATGCGTTGGTCGACTGTATTTATGCATGACTCTGGACCGGCAATTGGTCTCTCAGCTCACCTTCAATTGACCTTTCAAGCTGGCTCTTCCTTTCTGACGCCATGTTCACTCGCCCTTGACTGCTACACACTTTATCAAGAGGTTTAGACCTGGTCTATTAGTTCTAATTTGATCAAAACTAAATTTACAAAGAGGCAAGAGGTAGCAAGGGAGCCGTTGCCAATCCTGCTAAATTCCCCCCAGACTGGCAGTCAGACGGCACGGAATGTCCCCACCACCTCTTTCAGTAGCCCTTTTAATGTGTCCATCTTTCCCGGAAGGTAGCTCTTCGTGATTTTTTGCTCCGTTGCAGCATCTTCAGGCGTTCCATGCTTCTGATGATCCTGAAAGACCTCGAAAGTATTCTTCTTTGGCAGAAACAACCACTTTGTCCGGCTGACGCAAGCCATCCCGTATAGCATGCTCCATGCCGGCGAAGCCTCCATCTCTTCCGCCTTGCCGACTTGCGCCTCTTGTCCTTCTGTACCCTCAGCCATCTTGATTTCCTTGACATCCGCTCGGCCCACCTTATCCTTCACCCACCACCACAAATGCTCCATCTCATCCGCCCACAGCGACGTCCTCATCAACCCTTGGCTATACACCGCATGCGGCTCCAGCTTCTCCATCACCTTCCACTCGGGCCGCATCCGCTCCTCCCCCTCCTCCCCCTCCTCCTTCACCCACGTCTTCGGCTTCCTTCCCTTCTTCCTCCCCGCCGCCCCACAATACACCTCCGCCCCCAATCCGGCCGCCTCCGCCACGCACGCCCTCGCCGCCGCGACGTCCGCGGCCGCCACGTCGGCGCCGCCGCCCTGCGCGCGCCGCGTCGTCCACCGCACGTACACGACCGGCCCGCACCCCCCCATCTCCGCCGTGTGCCGCAGGCTCCGCCCCAATGCCGCCACGCGCTCGGCGAAAGCGAAGGCCTGCTGCGTGGTCGCGAAGACGTAGACGTTTTCTAGACCGTCGCCGGAGGGGGTCGTGCGGAGTGGTGTTGTTTTGAGGAGGTGCGAGAGTTCGGAGCGCAGGGGGGAGTAGGGCGAGGTCAGGGTGTAGATGGACCTGAGGACGTTGGTTGGCTCGTTGGTGGCGGAGCGGCTGGTTGTGTGGGTGATGGTGGGGGGCCTGGGGTTGCTGGGGTTGTTGTTGTTGTTGTTGTTGCTGGTGCTATTGTTGTTTATTTCATCGCTGCTGCTATTGTTGTTGTATATTTCGTCGCTGCTGTTTTTGGTTTCGCTGCTACTACTGCTACTGTTGTCTGTTTCGCTGCGGCGGCGGGAGGTGGTGAAGAATGATGCGCTGATAGGAGGTGGAGGCGCGCCCGTCCGGGGTATTCGATGCGCGATGAGCGACGGCGCTGGCCGGGGATGGAGCCGCGGTATTGATCGGAGGGCGGACGACATAGCTAGAGGTGTTGCCAGGGCGAAACGAGGGTGTGTCCTGTCGCGTCAATGGCAGAAGGGGAAGAGGGTAAGTGACGGACTTCACGGTTGGATAAAGTTTTCGTCGGCCAGCCGGAGATGCGAGGGCCCAAGCTCAAGCTCCTCGGAGCTTGGGAGATCGGCACGTCGGGTTGCTATGGAGCGTTGATGCGAAATGGAAGGGTGCATGACTCGTCCAGTAAGACGACGGGCTTACTACTGTACGGATGTATTCATACATTGCTTATAGCTTCCAGAGTAGTATACAGTCTTGCTAATGGATATAGGAAACACCTAACACCTGTGAAAGTAGGAATGGGCAACCGCTCCTCCCACAACTAACAATTCAAGGCTCAATCCGTGAAAACCCAGAGCATGATCGTTTCACCTCCTCCCCAAGTCAATGTCCAGAACCTGCTTCAGCGTATCCGTTCCCTCAGGCTTGGCCCCTTCCAGCTGGAAGAACGGCTTCACAGCAACATCCACAGTCTCCGCAAAAAGCCCCTCCACAATCCCCTTGAGGTCGTCACCAGTCTGTCGGAAGTCAGGGAAAGCGTTGATCTCAAGCAGCCAGGCGGTGCCCTGCGCATCGACCATGTAATCGACGCCGAACAGCTCAAAGGCCTGGGGCAGCGGCTGGAAGTGGATCATCATGCCGCGCGCCGCAGCTTCGAACAGCTCGCCCGTGACGGTGCAGATCTGCGAGAAGACGTGCTCTTTCCAGCCGCCGGACAGCCCTGCGAGCTCCGCATGCGCCGCCGTGTTGGACGCGTCGAGGGTGTCGGGCAGATCCCAGAAGGCACGCACGCTGCCTTCGCGCTGGTCGGAGTCCTGCAGGCACGTGTTGGTGAGATGGGCGCGGAGATCGGGCTGTCCGTCCGAGTCGGTCTTCTTCTCCCACGGCGCGCCGTATGGGGTGGCGGCGAAGAGGGCGAGCATTGGCTTGTAGACGTAAACGCGTAGAGCTCCGACGGCTAGTACGTACGTGCGGATGTGGAATTTGCGGTCTTCGAAGGTGAGTGGCGGGTGGATGTACGGCTGCGCGACGAAGTGCCGCAGCTGCGACGTGATGATGTACTCCTTCTTTTCCTCCGTAACTTTGATGGAGGAGGAATCGACACCGTCAACGCCATCGGCACTGTCGTGCTCGTTCTTGGAAGCTTGGTCGCCACGAGCGTCCGCATTTTCCTTCTCGCCATCCTGCTGGCCATCCTCATCATCTTCTTCGTCATCCGAGTCCGGACGCTCCGCTTCCCAGGCCTCGAAAATCCCCTGAAGCTCTTGCTCGGTGCTGAAGATCTTGATGCCCTGGCCGCGATCGCTCATTCCGGGTTTCAAGATCCACCATTCCCGATCTTTCGGGTCCTTCTCTGCATTCTTCTGGAAGGCTTCCTGCAGCTCCCAGGCTTCCACAAGGGCGTCATCCAGGAACTCCGCATAATCAAGCTCAAACTCCACACTCGGCTTCACATGGTCCTTCAGCTCCGACTCCGGGTGCTTGGCGATCCAATGGGAGACGGTGGTGGAGAGATAATGCTTCCTTATCAAAGCTTTGCGGATGACGTAAGCGTTGATGAGAATGTTGGGCATCTCCACAGCCTTTTCGAAGTCCAGGGCCTCATATGCGCCGAATTGAATCATCGGACCGACGCGGTGCTCCTCGGGAGATTTTATGAGCTTGAACGAGCTTGCCGGGAGGCGCCTCTGGAATGCCTCGACGATGAGAGGCTGCACGTAAGGGTCCTCATAATTGAGCAGGCAGTCTATCGGCCGGCTCGCCGACATTTTCGTAACGACGTAGGTACCTTGAGGCATGGTGAGCGGCTGTGGGAGCAGGACCGGCAATGGGAGAAGGGAGGCGGGGAGAGTCGCGGAAGGCCCACGGCAGGTGGGGGAGGTGAGAAAGCAGAGGAGCACTAGCTATATAGTGCGGGTCTTGCGATGCGGGACGGGACGCGCATGGAGCAGGAGCAAACGGTGGTAAAACATGCAGGTGACTTCTTACGGACGGCTCAATCAATGCCAGACGGAAAGCAGGAATGTTGGCCAGCTGGCGTGGCTAGCGGTGGCGGCTAGGCTTGGGAATCAGCTGGGCGGTGGTGCAACGGTGCCCATCGGTGGACCCGCGTGAAGTTTCGGCGCATTTTTAGCTCGCGAGTCGGCCGCAATCGCAACCCGGGTCGGCTCACGTTCCGGCCCCACACGTGACGACTATACAGCAGACGGCACTCTGGTGTTGACTGCTGCAATTGCTACATGATTCGGAAACTGGGCCTCGGGTGGCCTTTGTGCGTCCATGATTCAAAGCCCGTCCCAGCGCCACGCAATGCCGATATTCCTGAGACACCTAAAGAATTGCTGCCGGAACATGAGCTAGCGAAAGTTAACCTTCAACCGCCCAATTTAGAAGACTGTTCTTGGCGGCCACTCATTTCTTGACGGGGGCCTTCGTGAAGAACGAGCTTAGCTTTTTCATGCCCGACGTGTCTGCCTTCGCTAGCTGCTTCACGCCACGACTCTGGTTCTTCTTCTTGGTCTCCTCTTCGTCCTTCTTGCGTTTCTTCTCTGCGCGCATCGCCGCCGCTTCATCGTCTTCCATGCCGTGCTTGCGAGTAATGTTGTCCGACAAAGAGCGCAATGCCTGGGCTTCGGATCTGAGTGCGGCCAGTTCCTGCAAGTGCGTATCTAGCGGCTTGAAATCCACTATGCTATTCGATGACCACGTCGAGCGTAGAAGCGCGCGAACGCTGGATGGCAGATACGACGATGACATGAAGTCAATAGCAGTGCGCAAGCGTAGGAGATGGGGTATGCCTTCAGGCGCATCGATTGGTTGCTGCGCCGGAGACGTGGTCTGATGATCGGCAGTGGCTGCATAATCATCCGATTTCTGGGAATCCATTGCCATCTCCACATCAGTTGTCGTGGTTCGCTTCTCGACCATCTCTGTTGTTGCAGTTTCGGTACCACCTTCCGACACGAGGCTTACCGTGGTTTCCTCGCGCTTGATGCTCATGACAGGCCGCTCCAGCGCCTTCCGGACAAATTTCTCCTCCATCGAAGCGGGAAGCCCGTTCGCAACAAGGCGCTCAGCCTTGGCCAGCAGCTCCTTTGCCAGTTTGTCAATTGACAGCCGGAACATCTTCTCGTCGCCAGCATCGACCGTATCGCACGCCGCTGCCATTCTCTCCTCTACCCGTGCCCGCAGTGTATCGTTCTGTAAAAGCTTCCGCAGCTGAGCGGACGAGCTCCCCAGCGAATCCATATGGTCCTCCACAGACAGAAACAACTGCTTCTCGCCGTCTTTCGCCGAAGGGACGAGTGCTGGTAAGACGAGGAACAGAGCGTCGACCGGTGTAGCCACGAAAATATCTGGGCTCTTCAATGTATAGCCACTACGCAGCAAATTTGTGGCCTCCTCGCCATTCACATTCTCTGCGCCCTTTCTTTCCTCAATGCCCTCATGTTTCTCCGGCGCAATGAGCCAGCTTTTTGATGCGGTCTTCGGTGCAGCAACTCTGGTAAACTCGTAGAAGCCCTTGTTCGGACAGCAGAAGTAACGATTCGCTGCCGATGAAGCGGGATTGGGGATTGTGACTATGTGCGCTTGCGGAGAGGCATCCTTCGGAAGGACGAAAAGCTTGGGAGGGTTGGGGTCTGCGGTGGGCGGTGCGGGACCGGCTGCGGGTGCGGTTCTTTCGGATGCATCGTTCTTGGTGGACGGCTTTCTTGATCGAGTCTTCATTTTTGTGCGTCGGGAATAGGGTATGGAGGCGATTGATGAGACACAGTGGCCGCAGTGCTGGGTCTTGGAGATTTGATCAAGAGGGCATGCGGAGGACGCGGAAGACGCGTCGGAGGAGCTGACGCGCGCCAGGAACACCCGAGCGCGTCTCGCTACCACAAGCAAGGGCCCTTGTCGCATCTTCCGGAGCGCCATCCTTGTGCTTTAGACGCAGCACGAAACCACTCCGCCGTAGCACAAAACAAACACTCCGCCCGCATCACAACACACAACCCCGGCCGAGCGGCCAGAGCCCAGTTGCGCCTCGAGTCCCGGACATGGTGCGCGTGAACGGAGCAGCCCTCTCTCCTACGGCGCATTGGAAGGTCTGTCGATGATCAAGACCGACGACGCCATGTCTCACGGTGCGCCTGCCTCTGCCGTGCCTGAGCCGCCCGCGCCTCCCGCATGCTAACCACCCTTCAGCGCCGTCCCAAAAAGATACGAACTGGCCGCCCAAGTCTCCCCACCAGGCCCTACTCAGCTCCCCCAGCGGCCGTAAGCGATGGGAGCAGCGTCACCGCAACCAACCGGCGCCCTCCATGGGCAGCCCGCGCACCGGATCGCGCGCCTCGCAGCTCTTGTCGGATGGCATAGAAGGCGCTGATGACGAAGAGGAGGACGACGACGAGGAGACCCTGCAGCTCAAGCTTCAGGCAATCGAGGCCCGCATCCGACTCAAGAAATTGCAGGCTGCCAAGGCGAAGCAGGCCGATACTGAGGCAGAGGATGGCGAAAGGCGCGACATATTCAGCCCGCGGCCCCCCAGAAGCGTAGCACCTCCGGGCCAGTCGCAGACAACGGGTCGCACCAGAGCTCAGTCTGATGTCCAGGTCCCTCTATCCCCTGTCAAGAACCACCGACCTCCAACCTCCCCGGCACGTGTGAAGCTTGGAATCGACAAGGGACTGCGCGCGCAAGATGTTTCTTTGAAGCGGGCTACCTTGGCTCAAGACGCTTCAAATACTTCTTCGCGACTCGGCTCGAAAGCGCGCTCGGACCGGCCAAGTTCGTTTAGCGGTCCCAGCGGAGCTGCTGCACAGAGCGCGGCTATAGAGCGGCCGAAGTCATTCAGTGAACGGCTTGCTGAGACCAGGCTGAAAGAC
Source organism: Diplodia seriata (assembly GCF_021436955.1). Taxonomy (NCBI): domain Eukaryota; kingdom Fungi; phylum Ascomycota; class Dothideomycetes; order Botryosphaeriales; family Botryosphaeriaceae; genus Diplodia; species Diplodia seriata. The sequence goes on along the minus strand of NW_027117308.1, from coordinate 297,520 downwards.
AACGAGAAGCTGGCGAAGGACGAAAGGATCCAAAAGGCTAGAAGCCGTGGCTTTGGATTGGGTGCAGCCGAGCGTACAGACAGCAGCCAGGGCGACCGGACCCCTTCACAATTGTCAAATGCAAGTGGATCGCATAGTTTTGAGAAACCCGCTCGCCCAAGCTTCTTGCATCGGAAGCAGTCTTCGAGCGCCAACAACCCTTTCGAGTCCTCAGCAAATACGTCACGGCCAACTTCTCGCCATCGTTCTGTGTCACAAACATCAGCTACTACAGATCTAATCCCAAGAAAAAACTCCAGCTTCTCCGGCTTGCCCGAATCCACTCCAGGCGAGGGTGCGTCCTTTGAACCATTCTCTGGGATCCATCTCTCTAAGCGACTCCTCTCGCATAACATCGTTGCGCGTGCGCTTGATCAGAAGGAACTGTATCCCCTCCCACGACTGCTTGCTACGGTCAAAGGCCCCGACTATGATCCTCCGGATCATGAAGCAGACTTTGTGGTTCTGGGAGTGATTGCATCGAAATCGACCCCACGGGACCTCAAGAACCAACCCAGGGCCGCGTCGACTGCAGATCCGGACGATGATGATGGACCGAACAAGTCCAAGTTTATGGTGCTGCACCTGACGGATTTCAAATGGGAAATTGACCTTTTCCTTTTCGGCACGGCCTTTACCAGCTTCTGGAAGCTGACGCCTGGTACACTCATTGCTATCCTGAACCCCGGGATCTTTCCTCCTCGGGACAAGAGGACAGGCCAGTTTTCCTTGAAGATCGGATCGTCTGAGGATACTATCCTTGAAATTGGCAACGCTCGTGATCTCGGCTTTTGCAAGAGCGTCAAGAAAGATGGAAAAGAGTGTGGCTCCTGGATTGACAAACGCAAAACCGAGTTCTGTGAATATCACGTATATCTACAGGTTGAGAGATCTAAGCGAGGACGTATGGAAGTGAATACCATGACAGGATTTGGAAAGGGCCTTTCAGGTAAAAACGGGGCAGCCCCGGCAGAAACCAACAAACAATACGACAGCTACCTCCACGAGACGATGTATGTCATGCCAAAGCACATGAACGGTAGAAGCGCAGCGGCTCGGCTGGATCACGACGAGGACGCCATGAGCCGCGGGATGAGCCGCGAGGAACTACACCGGAAGCGACTGGCCGAGAAAGAGCGGGAGCGCGAGCTCGCAGACAAACTGAGCCGCATCGGCGGCAAAGCGGGCAGCGAGTACATGCGGGCCAAAGCAACAGGCGGCAGCCGGCCCGGCACCTCCTCTTCCTCATCCACCACCGCCGCAGACGGCTCCTCGAAACACGGCAGCTCCCGCCAGCCCGGCGCCGTTTCCGTGGGCGCTTACGACACCCCGTTCAACCGCACCCACGACGGCCCCGAACCCGTCGACGCCGCCTCCCTCGGCCTCCTCGGCAAACGCGCCGCCGACGTCTCCCTCAACCCCGTCAAGCGCAAGCGCACCACGACCTTGGCCGGCGGCTCTCAGCCCACCACCGCCGCCGCTGCTTCTTCTTCGTCGTCATCATACTCCACCACCGCCCGCCACACCGCCCAGCCCATGGGCTGGGGCGGCGCCAACAAGCGCGAGCTCCTCCTCAGCCCGTCCAAAAAGAAGCTCGTCGGCAACAGCAACAGCAACAGCACCCGCCGCATCGACGACATGCTGCTGCGCCGCGACAACAGGGATGGAGACCAGCAGCAGCAGCAGCAGCAATCACCGCGTGGCGTCCTGCATCTACCCGAGCGCAGCAGGAGCAGAGAGGGCAGCCCGAAGAAAAAGGCTAGGCTGATGATCGAGGGGAAGGGCATCAGGGAGCCCGGCCGGGAGAGCATGGGGAGCGTGGCGGTGGCGGTGGCGGTGAGTAGCGATGATGATGATTTGGAGATTATTTAGGGGAGGGGAGGGGAGTAGAGTGGAATGGAATGGGTCTTGGTGGCGGCGTTGTGGGCTTGGTTTTCTTTTGTGGGGGATGGGGGTTGTTTGTGGTGTGGTGGTGGTGGCGGCGGCGGCGTGGCGTGGAGTAACTGAGAAGAAAGGAGAAGGAAAGAAAAGAAAAAGAGAGATGGTTCGGCTGCTGCTACTACTGATGCTGCTGCATGTGGTACGAGTCACGGTCGAAGAGCATTGCGTTGCATTGGCTTGCTGGCTTCTTTTTTATTTGTTACTTTTTGCTTCTGTATTTTAGATGGGCCGGTGTTCTTTTCTTGCTTATTTTTTTTCCGGCTTATTGTTGAGGATGGAGAGAGATGGGAGGGGGGCTTGTATGATATCCCGCGTTCGAACGCATGAATGTAACATTGGTATATGTTTTCTTGGTCTACATGGCTGGTTGCAGAAGGAAAGAGTCTACTTTTTTGTCTCGGAGATCTATTTACGTAGGTAGTGGAATTCGATGTCTGCATAGATAGGTACAGTTCAGCTTCCCCCTGCTTGCGCCAACCGCCCACGTAGGAGGGTGTAGCATCTTCTGTGGGGCATAGAGGACGGGCCAAACCGTTTCAATCCTCGGAACGACGCAACCAATCAAGTATCTGGTTTTCAACCTTTGCCGTAGTGAATCTCTTCATCTTCATCAACCTCCTCTCCTTCTAAGACGCCCGTTTCTAAAAGTATCTGCATACACCGCCTCCTGATTTCAGGATTGAGTACCGGGCCCAATAGAAAATAATAGCGCGCGGGCCCGTACTGTTTCATGCTTGTGAAAGTATTTCGGATATCGTCATCGCTGAATTTGCCGGACTTGAGCAGCAACTCCAAGGCATCAACGTTACTGTGAATTGCCGCTTCAAGGAGGGCGGTATTGCCTCGTCCACCCCTCGCATTGGCAATGACATTGTCTTCTCTGAGGAGCTGCTGCAGTACTTTTGTTTTCTTATGTTGTACCGATAGAAAAAGCGGCGGTCTTCCGTTGCGATCTTGCACGTTTGGGTCGATTCGAGGGTGATGTAAAAGAGCTAAGAAAATCTCTTCCAATTCGACAGGATAGTTCCGCTGCATCTTGGAGATTACCGAGTGAAGCGGCGTTTCACCCATGGCGTCCTGTGCGTTTGGATCCACATGAGGAGACTGCATTAATTCATGAAATGCAGCTACTCGTGTGAGCACAATTGCAACATGGAGGGGCGTTCCATACATTTTGTTCGACACGTTTGGGTTCGTGTTGGGGGATTGTAGAAGCGCGCGAACTATGTCGACTTGGTCTTCAAGGACTGCAAGTTGAAGCGGTGTTCTATCTTCTCTATCCAATACGCTTGGGTTCGTGTTGGGGGACAGCATGATTTCGTGGGCCACGGCTGTTTGCCCGCGAGGTAATGCAAGATGAAGTGCAGTCCCGCCATGCTTAGATTCGAGGATGTTTGTGTTCCACCGTCCGTCAATCAGCATCTCCTGCCGCATTTGTGTGTTGTAAGGGGTTGGAAATGTTAAGCCGAGTGTATTGCTCGAGGTAGGCGCTTCGTTCACCATGGGAAATTCTTTGTTGACAATTGACCTTGCAACACTGGGAAGCCCAATTCTGGCGCTGAGGTGTAGGAGGGTGGTGTAGACTGGTGGCTTGACTTTCTCGTCTGCATCAAGATCATCATCTGCATCAAGATCATCGTCCTCGGGCAATTTTTTGCCAGCGTACATCTCCAGTAAGTGCCACCTTCGGCCCATGTAATTGGTGCTGCCGTAAAAAGCACTCTTTCCATACGGCCAACCGAGAACTTGTATGATATCGGCCTGGTCGATAGACTCCCTCTCAACTTCGCGGAGGTGGAACCAAAAACGGTCCATAATGTAACTGAAAAGTGGAACGACGGACTTTGGAAGACGTTCATCCATGTCGAGAAGCTTTATGAACTGGCAGCCAGACCGGGAAATGAACCAGTGGCCGCGCCCATTAGGCGTTGCGTCAATATGGCCGGCCGGGGTTGATTTGAGTCTATCCTCCAGTTCCTTGAAACCGGTTTCCAAGAGATAGTCCATGACGGTCTGATGTATAAGCTGTGCTTTCGAGTCCCAGGTATATTGATTAGGTCTCGACGAGATTTCGTTGGCTGAATGGGATAGACTAGTCAGGGACGATGAGCTGACTGACGCTGACATCGAGACACTGCTCCATGAACCCGTTGTACCAGATTCTGATGAGGAAACACTTCCATAATCGGACTCCAAGGGATGTAGTATTTCGATAAGTCCCCTCGACAAATCCAATATGGCATTCAGCATATCGTCCAAGTCATGCCTGAAGTCCTCGTGCTGTTCAATCTCAGCAACGGTGGTATGCTGCATATCCGAAGACAACATGATAGCGTATTGCAATTCGCGGATCGTCAATGGCCGAAGGGCAAAACAGACCCATTGGAATAGCCTCCATGCGAGCAGTAAGTCTTTCATGTCCATCTCCTTGAAAATGGTTCGATATAGATCGTGCAGTTCTTTCGGCGTCGACTGGATCTCCTTTTGCATTGCTAAAATTGAGAATCCTTTTCTGTGCAGCTGGAGCATCCTTTGACACACGAGCTGTGCCCACTGGAAAATCCCGTGAGAGTTGGCGACAATTTCCTTGCCGATTTGTCCCCTTTTCGAATCTGGAAGCACGGAGAGCTTGGACTTGATGAACTTGGCTATGTCACTGTTGTTGTTTCCCTCCACTACGAGCCTCGATCCGTTAGTAAATAGATTGGGATAATGCCGGCATGAGACGCAGACTCTTGGACTGGATACAGAGTTGTTCGAAGTGATGTCTGTGAGAAAATCCGCAACGTCGTCCATCTCTTTGGAGTCGCATTCATCGAGAGCGTCGACGAATATTACGATACGCCGATCTTCGCAAGCTTTTAGAAGCGCTTGCTTCAGGAAATTTCTCAACCATTGCAGTTGCCATGCCGGCTGTTTTTTCATTTGAAGGAATTTTGATGTAGCATCAGCAAGACCCGCGTGGAACCACACCAAGAGTTGATACGTTAATGATCGGAAGAAGCCGAGGGAAGTTCTCTGGAGCTCAGATCCTCGGGCATGGAAGAAGAATGTCATGATCAAGGAACAGCGATCTGTCTCGTTGTTCATCGCCTCGACCGTGTGTTTCATCAAGGTAGATTTGCCCGAGCCCGGATGCCCTTCTAGCCAAAGGAGACCGCGCTCTTCCCGGAGCCACTCCACATACTGATGGTGGTCAAGCAACCACATGCACGTGTCTTTTGCGCCGTCTGCAATTTGGTCATAGCGAGAATATTGCTCCGGGAATTCAAGTGACGAAAGGCAATCTGATGGCTCGTTAGCATATACACTTGACCAAGCGCTCCCTGTGATCATTCACCTCTGTGATCGTCGGTCAAGAGAATTTCTTCTTGTTCTTCAAAGACAACTCAGTTGAACATTCGTATTGAGAGCAGCATTTACAATAACGTACGGTGGTCTGCAATCTCCAAAAAGTCTTGTAACTGAGGAAGTACTTGAGACATGTATATTGGATCGCTCGGGCCACAAAACTTGACCAATTCGGAGTGGTCACGGTCTATGGGCTGAATGTACCGCTCATTTGTCTCCCACGGTCGTCCATGAGTTGCAGATGATCTGTCCACCAGTTGAGTCGGCGTTCCATCCATTCTCCAACTATCGCCAACCTACCCTATTGGTTAGCCTAGGTCTGGAATGAGTAGATGGTCCGAATTACCTTGATGGCTGTGTCTGACTCTACGGTCTCGTAATATGATATGATTCTCAACGCACGAAAGACAGCATCTTCGTTGACGGATTCAAATCGCTTCGACCATAGCTCTGCCTGCCTACGCAGGCCTGGAGAGTCGCGGCCAAGAGAACGTAAGAAGTCTTCGTTGGCCTGTCCCTTCGCCATTGGCTTGAGTGAAGTGATATCCATTCCTTGATTCGGTGTCCCAAAGAAAAGGAGGCCCCGTATTAACTTCAACACCGCCTTCTCATCGTCGTCAGCATCAGAGAGCTTGCATAAAGCCTGCAACCGGTGAGTATCAGTTATGAAGCGTTGAAAAGCCTTGGGCGAACCTCCTTAACGACAAGTCCGCCGAGACTGTGTCCAATGATAACAAGTGGGTTGGGTTGCGTTGTCTGGTCCAGCGTTAATTTACACATCCTAATCATTTGAATGTTGAGGGACTATCTAGAAACTAACCTTCTGGCCTTTCTTGTAAAGAGATACAAGCAAAGATTTGAAAGCAAGACCTAGATCTTCTAGGCTTTGGAAGGAACGACTACCAACTAGCTTCGTATTGTACCCGTAGGTGAAGATACGGCAGGTGGGCATCGCTAAAGGAAGATCATCTCGAAGCCACATGAAGTTGCCGCCCTTGTGTTTGAAAGAACCAAACGGGTGACCATTGAGGCCGGATAGCGCGATGATACTTCCGAACGTTAATCTTGGCAAAATTATCGAGAGGTGATTCCCGACTTACTCTAAGGTTTTCTCTGTCCTGCTTCGCGAGTGCAACGGCGTGAGTCCGTTGAAATGAATGTCGAGGCCAAGTGAATAGTCTTTCAGAATCCTATCACCCTGGAAGTCTTGCCTCTCCTTCGAGGTTCGTGATATCCGCCCCGGAATTTTTGAGAAGTTCAACGTAGCAACCAAGGCTTTTCGCAAAGGGTGCTCCGCCAATGACTTAATATGAATTTGAATGCCTGGCTCGATGGTGAAAGCTTCTCGGGTAAGTACCTCTACCGCATGGTCGTCCAACTCGGTGGGATCAACGTCGGGATTGTTGGGAAAAATGTGTAGTCTGAAAGCTGTTCGGCTGCTGAGGTCGGATCGCTCTTCTCGCCTGGGGTCGCGAGGCCGAGGCGGGATAGCAAAGGGAAGGAGCCGGGAGCGCATCATCATCGCAGCTATCACAGCTGCTCCGATTAGTGCTGTGAAGGCAGCTGCCCACGTAACTGTGGGCATGGTCCTGTGCAATTGGCCTTTGGCACTTGAACTGTCGAGGCGAAAAGGTGAAGAAAAATGAGGAAAGTCGAAGGAAAGTGGGAGCAAGGCTGCGACGTGTCCCAGTGGGGCTGATTCAGCCCCGATCGCTTTATGGAAAACAACCCCACCCGATCCCTGCAGGTGATCGGAAGGACCATATCATGATAATTGGTCAAGAATGGTCTAGCAGTGAGTTCCACGTCGAGGATATTAATTTGAAAGGGAATGTCATGTTACTGTGCCTGAGGCATTTACAGGCTGTGTTGCGGTGTGTACACATAGTCAAAAGTGTAGCTTAGCGTATGAGTCAGCTTGGTTCGCGAAGTATTGCAACGAACTGACCCATAGAAAAGCTAGTCAAAAGTACAGCGGAGGCCCACATAACGAGACATGGTACAGCGAGAGACCCTGGCCCTGACCGAAGCGAGGTGCATAAAAAACAGCTGCAACACCGCAACGAACCTTTCCTTCTTCAACGAGGTAAGTCTGATTCCATTCAACCCTCCTGCAACAGCCGCTTCCGCCTCCTCTCATCATCCTCCTGCGAACACAAACACACCACCTCCTTCCCAACCCATCGCTGCACTCATCACCCTTCCACCGCATTCGCACTGCCACATCCTCCCGCTGTCCTCTGCAAAGATCTTCGGGTCCGTTGAGCACATCGGAGGTGTGATCAGGGCCATCAGCACGAAGCGAAGGCCGCAGTGATTCGGACGACCGTCGCCGTCGGTCGCTGCTGCAAACCCATCAGTACACCGTCAGCGAAAGAGAAAAAAGAGAAACAACTCACCCATCAACCTGCCCCCTCCCTTCACCATCCCAGCCAATCCCTTCCCCCTTTCGTCGCAGGAGCCGCTTTGGCAGTGGGAAACCTGTATCGTCGAGAGGAGAGGAGCTCCCACCCACCAACCCGCTCCTCCCCTTTTCCTTGCAGCCGAGCGGTTAGCACGATTAATGTTCCACGACAACTGACGATCTTCTCTCGAAAATTACAGTATCCTCAGAAAACCATAAGTGTGTTATTTTTTGTTCTTCATCGCGTGCCAGAGGGTCGACCCACTGTATGACCCTCTGCCGCTCAAGAAACAGTGTGAAACTATCATCATGGGAGATGGATTGAAGGACGAGGGGGTACGCACCGTTCAGTAAGTGTGGGTTGGTCGGTATGCCGGAAGGACATCAGACCGGACCACGCAAGTGGCTTGGCCTGTTGTCTGAAGCGTCCCATCAAACAAAGCCATTTTTACCAGAGGGGAGGGCCCACAGAATGATCTTGTGCCGGTCAGCATAGTGCCTTGCCAGTGAGGTACAGAGGGGACGATGGGATGATGGGACGCACCGTTTTGCAAGATCAGACCGATGATGAGCACGTTGCCCTCATGAAAATTGGCGTCGTGGTCGTCTGAGGCGCAGGAGTTTCCGGTCACTTTGTGCCTGTGAAGCACTCGCCGACGGTGATGAGACGCTGGGGTTGGCTGAGGTCTGGAAGCTCCTGGGTAACTCCGTGGGCAGGTGGTGATAACCCTTTGCATAGGCATTAATGGCAATAGGATGTAGCGAAATGGAAGGCAGCCCCCGATTATTCGCATCAACGTATCGCGGACTCCAACATGATGCCAGCATCTTTCGCAAAGACTCGCATTGCTTTCTCGCATTCCGCACTCTATATATATCACGTTGTGTATATACCGAAAAGTAGCCCACCGGAAGCGCACAATCAGCGATGTTTCCAGTGCGAAAGGTCCCCGCAACATGGAAGCAGAAGGTTCCGTCGGGGAGTTGGCCCGGGCCTGGACCGCTCGTCAGTCATTCGAGAAGGTGGCAGTCGCAATTGGAGAACAGGCGAGCCCTTTGCCTATCGGAAGCGCCGGCCAACGGGACCGCAGCTGCTGTGGGGGCGAAGGGGAAGGAGCCCTACGCTGGCACGCTAGGCCATTTGTACATACATACACGATGTTCGAAAAGGCGGCATCGCGAGGTTGCAGCACGAGGTGGAAGAGATGTATGTATGTACATAGTGAAATCACAGGCTTATATAAACACTACGCTACCACTCTACGTCTCGCCAAACACAAAAACCCCCTTCCCAGACCTGAAGCCCTCCAGGGTGCCCTGCACCGCATCAACAAGCGTCTTCTGCTCCGTCTTCCACTCCCACTTGACCTCGTCCACGGGCGTGTCCTTGAACTTGCCCTCACGGATCAAATCCAACACATGGTCCACCGTCTTCTTCTTCTCATCGGGGTGCTCCTTGCCCCAGCGACTCACCCAAAAGCCTGACAAGTGGATGTTCTTGAAGATCAGCGCCGCCGTCGGCAGCTGGACCGGCTGCTTCGACATGCCGCCGTACGTGACGAAATGCGCCTCGGGCGACAACAGCTTCACCAGCGCGGACGCGGGCTTGCCGCCGACGCAGTTGAGGCCGAGCGGCACGCGGTCGCGGCCGCCATTCGTCCACTCCTTGACGCGGTCGCCGAACCCCTTCGCCCTCAGCTCCTCGTCCGTCACGACGACGTCGGCGCCCAGGTCCAGCAGCTCCTGGCGGAGCGCGTCGGTGCCCTCGGGGCGGGCGCGGATGACGTTGATGCTGCGGTAGCCCCAGAGGCGGCCGAGCTGGATGGCGGCGCGGCCGACGCCCGAGTTGGCGCCGTTCTGCACGAACCAGTCGCCTTCGTTGAGATTGCTGAAGTCGCGCAGCATGCGGTACGCCGTGCACGGGTTGATGCTGACGGTGCCGACCTGCAGCGGCGTGAGCCCGTCGCGGTTGTCGATCTTCAGCAGGTTCGACGCGTCCGTCTGCGCGTGCGTCCGCCACGTCCCGAACCCGGGCTGCTTCATGATGACCCAGTCGCCCTTGCCGAAGCCCTTGACGCCCGAGCCCGCCGAGAGGACTTCGGCGACGCCTTCGTTGCCACCGACGGCGATGGGGTTGGGCGTGCTGAGGGCCGTCGTGAAGGTCGGCTTGGACGGGTAGACGCCTTGGATCTGGTTGATGTCGGCCGGGTTGATGGGCGCGGCGAGGAAGCGCAGCGTTAGCTGGTCGCCGTGCGCGGGCGAGATGGAGTGCTGGTGCAGGCGCAGCTCGTCCCGCGGTTCGCCGTACTTCTCGAAGGCCAGCGCCTTGGCCTGCTCGTAGCCATAGGCCGAGATGCAGCGGGTTTGTAGGGTGGAGGAGCGGGTGGCGGGGCGGACGGCGGCGACGGGCCGCGCGGCGGTGGATAGAAGGACTCGTCTAGAGGCCATTGGAGGCAGGGGATGGGTTGGTGTTGTGGTTTGGAGCTATGGGGCGCCGAGGTTCGTGGGGTTTTGGAGTTGCACCAGAGCTCCCGCAGAATGACGTCGCAGTCGTCGCCCCGGCGGCCCGAGTGAATTGCCGCGCTTCGGCCAACTGGAAGCCCACCCCATTACTCATCAACTGGATCATCAACTGGATAACCAACTGTGAGACTGTCAGAAGTGGCAAGTGAGAAATCAAGACATCCATATCAACACGCGCTTAATCGTACAACATAGTTCGCATATAAGATGCTGCATATAGACATAAAAGGCATTAACCAAATAGCTCGCGGAGAGGGTATCCAACGCAGAGTAGACCATTAACCAGTTTGCATCAACGGAGCAGACACGCCTACTCGTCGTCGAGAATCGAGCTCGCCAGCCGCCCGAAAAGCGGCACTTCGCAACGATCCAGAGTTTCCGCTGTACAATCATCAGCCACGTCGCCCATCTGCACATCACACAGAACAATACTCACCGTCGCGATACGCCCGCATCGTCAGGTACCCAATCGTGCCCACGTCGACGAAGAACAGCATCCACGAAATCACCGACGAGAACGAAAAGATGATGTGCACGACGAACATGAACGAGAACAACAGCGCCGACTGCCACGCGTGGAACCTACACCAAGAACCCGTTAGCCGACCCGTGCTTTCCCAAACACCTCTTTCTCTCATCTCGCAAAAACAAAACATACCTCACATAATCACTCCGATGCTCCACCACCAGCAACAGCACGCCCCCGGCCGGCGGCAGCAGCAGATACGCCAAACACGCCTCCCAATCCATCCGAATCCCCAACCGCGTCTCGAACAGATCCAGATCCTCCCTCCCACCGCCCACACTCCCGGCCCCCGCCCCCGCCGCCCCCCAGCCGTTGTTCCCGTACCCACCACTCCATCCCCTCTCCAGATCCGCACTCCCTCCCCTCTGCGGCGGGAAGTATGAGGATCCGTTCTGGTAGCCTGGCGACGCCGTGCCCAGCGCGGCGCTGAGGCCGCGTTGGTGGTGGTGGTGGATGGGCCGCGTCGTCGATGGCGTTGTGGAGAGCGAGGGACGGGGGGAGTGCGTGGGCGAGCGGATGGGCGGGGAGAGGGCGCGCGTGTTTTCCGGGGAGGCGTCTTGGTAGGGCGCGAAGTTCATGGTTGGGGTATTGTTGGTGTTGTTTTTCGCGATGGCGTGTTGGCTGATCGGCGCGTGCGTGCGTCTTGTGCGGGGTTTTTCTTGCGGTGTTGATGGTGCGGCGGTTCGGGATGGCGGGTCGTTGGCGCAGAGGATGGTCGGTCGGTCTGCCGGTCGTTGGTTGTTGTTGCTTGTTGACGTGGTTGGCCGGAGAGGGAAGTGCGCGCGGAGACGCGGATTACAAAGGGAATAAGTGGGCAAGCAATGGAGGAAAATGAAAGAATGGGGGAAACGCGGAATAGCGGGGTCAACGGCCTGCTGTCCGTGTGATGGTGATAGAGAGGCGGTGGGAGATGGACCGTGGCCACGGCAAGCGCGCGTAGGGCTGAACGACGCAACCGCGGAGCTTGGAGCTTGGGCCACCAACTCGCTATCACACGCTATGGCGACTAGTGCTCCTGCTGTGAAAATCAGGGTACACCGGTGCTGTGGCAACCGCTGCAGATGAGGCTACATAGTCGCTTAGGGCAAGGCTCAAGATCTAATCAAGGAAAGGACCATTGGTGCACGTGATCGGATTTGGAATGGCTGGGTTTGCAACGGATCCTGCCTCCAGTTATTTTGCAGGCTAGCTCAAGGATGGACGCTTTTGTCGTTGAGGATTGGGAAAGATTATTGAGGAGGCTGGCTGGGCGCCATCATGTCGTGAGGCAGCAGAGAGATCAATTGCCGTCCTCAAAGCGCCAAATCCTCGATCCTGACCAACCCGTCTCCCATTCCGGCCGCCGCCCATCCTCCACACCTCATGTTCGGGTTCCACGCCACCTGTGTCGACGCCGTCTCTTCTTCGTAGACTGTGTTGTACACCACGCCTTCGTATTGATTGGGCAGGCCCTGCTCCACCCACAGCTTGTAGACCTCTGCCTTGAACCCGTCGACCACCCTGCACATTGGCCCCGCCTGTTTGAGCTCGCCCTGGGGCTTCGCCTTTAGCACATTGTCCGGGGGCTTCTTCAGGTCGCTGCGTGTGTCGGCACCTGCCGAAGCCTCGTCGATAGTGCCGTGCTTGCCTATGGCGCGCCGCCACTCGTGCAGGAACCATGTTTGGTGCCACATCTCTGCCTTGGCGATCAGGACTTTGCGCATCGGGTTGGTGGCTATGACCATGCCGTCTGCACAGCCCATGAGCGTGAATGGATGGATGGGACTTGCCGAGATGTGTTGGATGTTGCTGTTTGCCCGTCCAACACTCATGTTGACGTGGAAGCGGCGGAGGGAGAGCGCCAGAAGCGTGTAATTCTCGTCGCAGGTGAGGAAACTCTGCGAGATGTCGTGCCATGCCAGCGGTGCGCTTCCGGTGCGGGATCGCTGGGAGAAAACCGAATCTTGGTTCGGAGCGCGGATGTCGACGAGTCGAAGGAAGCCATCCATGCTGCTTGTTGCAATGCAATGCGGGCTGGAGGGGTAGGCAGCGGCGATACTGAGAACATAACTGCTGTGGAGATTTTGGTAAAGTAACGGCTGAGGACCGTTGGGCCCGTTCGGTTCAGAAGAAAGAAGGGAGTCGGAGATGTCGAAAACCGCGAAGCTTCCATTGGCGCAGCCGCATGCGAGATGGTTGCTTGACATCCAGGTCACGCTTGTGTAGATCGAGTCCGGCGGCTTTGAATCGAAGGCTGCTGCTTTTACACCAAGGTACTGGGTTGTCGATGACTTGGGATATCTCACATCCAAAACTCTCATTCCTCCATCCGCCCAGACTCCTGCGAGAAGTCCCAGATGCACTTCGCCTTCATTTTCTTTCTTCCTTCGCGGCATGGGACACCATCTTATGCTGCGTACGCTGCCCCAATCGGTACACAGCACGAGCTCAAGCTTCGGAGCAGCGTCGTAATTCAACCGTCCATCGTCGGTTGACTGGATGCTCCATATTTGAATACATGCCGGGGTAGGATCGGTGGGGGCAAAGCCTGGCGCTCCATAGTTCTCGGTCGTTCTGTAGGGTTTGGATCGCTGAAGGGCCGCTGTCGATATGTACTGTGAGTCCTCTTGCCATGGAACCCACTCAAGACACTGAACCTTGCAGCCCAAGTTGAAAAGCCACGCTTGCCTTACTGGTGCTCCTTTACTAGAACTTTCAGCCTCCTCGCCATTTTCCTTGTCAGCATCTTTTGACCATGCCTGGCCAATGTTGATTACCTCTCCTGCCGCCATCTGAAACAGCTTTTGGTTTCGGAACGGGCCCAGGAGCACAGGTTGATCAGGTTTACCAGTCTGGGGAAGATACCCAGCAGCCTCGTCCTCGGATAAGACTTCAACCTCTTGCTGCGTTCGGAACGCCTGCTCGCCTCCTTTTTCATGGTACCACTCCCAACCTTTGCTCGCCTCGTGTTCGCGCACGGCCTTGGTGTAGAGTGGGCTGAAAGCCATTCCACCTTCGCCACGCTTATTGACCCGTCGGCTTGGTAGCACAGGCTCATCGTGCCATCTGTCTCGAGCCGTAGTTGCCGGTACGACGTCTTCTTTTGCTGGACCGAACAGGTTTAGTATCCTGGTATCCTTACCAGTATTGTGATACATTTCCGGGACACCTCTGGAAGAGACCTTGACCTCAGACTCTTTGTGCTCGTGAGCTCGTGAGGCCAGTAAACTGAAGCTGCCTGTCTTGAAAGAGGATGCTTCGGCCCGCTGCATGAAGCCGGGCTTGATTGGCTTCCCGCCTTTTCTTTTCGGCTTGCGAGCGGGACGGTCGGTTTCTGGGCCGACAATGTCGTCGTCGCTCAGCATGTCCTCGCCATATCCGTCTTCGTCCTCCCCAGAGGCAGCCCCTTCGGAGACGTCATCCTCGACGTCGGGTTCATTTTCTGCCGCCGCTGTCTCGTCAAAGTCGTCATCTCCGCCCGAGTCATCGTCATGGGCAAAGATCTCGCTGTCCGCAGCTTCATCATCGAGCTCTAGACCTTCGAAGGCGTCATTGGTGTAGCGTTTAGCTGGACGCGCTCGGCCGGACGTTCGCCGGGTAGCCATCGTGTTGCCGCCCGTTCCAGGTGAGATGAATGGAAGTGGTGGCAGAATTTCCTAGGCCGAACTAGGATCGCCCTATCAAAGTTCCGTGCTCACATGCCCCGAAGAAGGCGGGCCCACAGCTGGTGTGTCAGAGTCAGGTGGACGCGTGAGCAGTGTTGCGCGGTGACGGGTCGGACGCGGAAGAGATTGCCAGACCGCCGCCGATAGATGCCGCGCTCGTAGCCGAACGCGCCCGTGCTCTGGATGACATCGATGCGGGCAGACGAGCGTCAAGCCTCTTCACACTGCCTCCACGCAACCCACGCTCCTTCGGTGCTGTTCCTACGCAAACCTCGGCGCCCATGTCGCTCTAGCGCCACTCTCGACCCTCTTGCCTCCGCATCCGTACCGTACCGCAGCATCTCCGCCATGGCATCTCTACCTCCCCGCCAGGCGTCGCAGCGCCGCACCTCGCCCCGCGAACAGGGCAACTCCAACCTGACGCGCGCCGACAGCGAGTCCCTGTCCACTGCCTCCGCTGATTCCGACACCGTTCTGTTCGATAGTGCCCACATCGTGTCCAGCAGCTCCTATTCCCAGAAGACCGAGGCGAAGCAGGCTCCCCCGCAGCCCCAGCACAACGAGGAGGACGAGCCGCGCAAATGCTGGATCTGCTTCAACGACGAGACTGAAGATGGGCCCGACTCGTCCGCCTGGCGCAGCCCGTGTCCCTGTGCACTGGTGGCTCACGAGGACTGCCTCCTTGACTGGGTCGCCAGCCAGGAAGCACCCAATGCCCGCCGCCAGGCCGGTACCGGCTCCAAGTTCAAGTGCCCCCAGTGCAAGAATGACATCCACCTGAAGCGCCCGACCAGCAAAGTCGTCGACGGAGTGCGTGCCATCGAGCGTATAACGAACCTACTGGTACTGCCGGGCACCATGGGCGTGTTGGGATATACCTTCTACCAGGCATGCTTCATGCACGGCGTGAGCACTGTGTACGCGCTATTCGGCCTCGAGGACGGCTACCGCATCCTGCAGCCGCTACACCAAGCGCCGACTGTGTTACGCACCGGCGCGCACAGTTCAGTGGCCTTGGCAGCCGTGACGCGCTTCTTCCAGCACGCCCGCCTGCACTTCGGCCTCTCCGCCATCCCGCCGATTCTGGTGGCCTCGCGCGTCTCCATCGCCGACAGCGTCCTGCCCATCCTCCCCGTCGTCTTCCTCGCCTCCTCGAACGCCGGCGACGACATGCTCAACTTCGGCCACTGGCCGCCCAGCGCCGCGCTCTCCTTCTCGCTCCTCCCCTACATCCGCGGCGCATACAACGCATACATGGAGAAGGCGTGGGCGGAAAAGCAGCGCCAGTGGCTCAAGGACATCCAGCCGCGCGCCGGCGAGACGGACGGCGGCGAACAGGAGGACGAAGAGATCGACATCGACCGCATCCGCGACGAAGACGACGGCCCCATCTTCGAGCTGAACCTGGACCTGGTCGAGGAGGACGAGGACGACGAGCACTTCCACGACGACTTCCACGCCCTCCCCGGCGCCGGCCACTGGCCCGCCGGCGCCAGACCACCGGGGGACAACAACGGCGCGCCGCCGTTCGAGGCCCCTCCGCTGGACGACGACGACAACGGCATGCCGCAGGCGGCGCGTCCGCAGCAGCAGCCGGGCCAGCACCAGCAGGGCGGCGGAGGCGTGGCGGCACCGCCGCCGCAGCAGCAGCAGCAACCGCGCCCCCGCCAGAACAACCGCCGCGAGCGCAACCTCATCTTCCAGACGACCAACATCGCCGACACGGTCCTCGGCGCCCTGGTCTTCCCGTCCATCGCCGCCGCCGTGGGCGAGCTGATCCGCCTCGGCCTGCCGAAGAGCTGGGTGACGCCGCCCGCGTCGTCGGGGGGTCGGGCGACGGGCTTCCTGCAGCAGCGGTGGGCGCGGAGCTTGGTCGGCGGCTGCCTGTTCGTCGCCGTCAAGGATGCCGTCATGCTGTACGTGCGGTGGAAGATGGCGCAGAACCATCGCAAGAGGAAGGTGTTGGACTACGATAAGAAGAAGGGCAAGGTCGTTGAGAGGTGATCCTTTGTGATTCTTTCTCACTGTTGTTTGTTTTATCCCGTGGATGAATTGTAGCGGATCATCAATAAGCGGTTGGGCGGCTTACGTGCGAGCGAGCAAGCAAGCAAGCAAGCAAGCGGGCAGGGAGTATCGGCGTTTATGGCATGAAGAAACGGTGGCGGGGCATGGTCGGTGGTCAGCTATTCAGTTGCAATAGAGCAAATATTCACTTCTCTGCTCAAAACAAGGAAACTTTCGAATCTTGGAAAGGAACCATTCTTTTCGACCGTACGTTCATCCCTTCAGTGACGCAAGCGCGATCGTCTCGAAACTGTGCGCTTAGTGCTCCACGGGTATCTTTTCCCTCTCGGTATATCCCTAATAACGCCACGTTCGAACCTCCCCGATTCGAGGCACGCACGCACTACCTCATCGATCTCCCCCCACCCCCGTCCGTCAAGATCCCAGCTCGAGCGAACTACCTACACCGGAAAGATGACCTGCGGAACGACGTTCGCGTGGCACCCGCAGCCCGCGTCGTGGCAGCCCGTCGGCCGCGCCGGGTCGTACCGCTCGTACCCCAGATCCTCGTCCTCGTCCGTCTCCGAGCCGGCGTCGTCGTCGCCATCCTCCCCGCCGTCGATGTCGACGCCGCCGCTGCCAGCAACAACCGCCTTCTCCACCGCCGCCGTCGCATCGTCCGTCTTGCCGCCCTTCCTGCCGCCGTCGTCCTCCACCGCGAACGCCTTCTTGAATCCACCACCGCCACCGCCGACCTTGGCGGCACCGGCACCGGCATCGGCACCAGAAGCAGGAGCGGGAGCGGGAGCAGCGCCGACGGCACCGAACGCGCTCTTGAACCCGCCCTTCTTGAAACCACCGCCGCCGGCGGTCGTCGTCGTCGCCATGTCCAGCTTGACCAGGCCGGCTTCCTTGTCGCGGGCGCGCTCGGCGCGGCGCGCCTTCTCGGCGGCTTGCGGGTTCTTGGACATTTCTTTCATGTCTTTGAGGCGCTGTTGATGTTGTTGGTGGTTGCTGTGGTTGTGGGGTGGTGCTGAGGCGAGGTTTGGGGTTGGGGGGGGGGGGGGGGGGGGAAGGGGAAGGAAGGGGAATGGAGGTGCAGGGAGGGCGGGGGATGTGCTGACGCGCTTGTTGATGTGTTGCAATCTGTGAGTGTAGTCAACGGGGTTCTCTTTCCTTCTTGTGCTGGTGGTCGTACGAGCCGATGTGGGTTTCATATTCGTTGTGACGCTGGTAGCCCTTCTGGCAGAGGTCGCCTGTGGTCTTGGGTTAGTGATGGAGCATCATTGGGATTGGGGGGAGACCGTGTACAGAAGAAGTTCTTGGCGGCTTCGCGAGCACTCTCGGTCTGCGCGTCGAACGGTCAGTGGAACTGCGAGATGCATCGGCGGCACGTGGCGCAGCTGACCTTGGGCGCCGGGTTCATGAAAGTACGCTGTTCAGCGGATTAGCGGGATATTTTCGCATCCCATGATATGCAGCGCACTGACCGGAGGCATCTTGGCTGATTCCAGACGAAACGCTCGTGGTTGGGTTCAGATGTCGAGAGCAGGCGGTGATGTTGTCGGGTTGGTGTTGCGGCTCTGGGCGGGCGAGTGACGAAAGCTGGAGTGATCGGCGGCCCGCGCGCTCCGGCCACGACTTTGGCCGATCCGCGGGTTGATCTAGCGCGTCACAAGCCGCCCATTCCTGCTTACCGCTCGCTCTCTGCTGTTCGCCTCTCCCCAACGTCACTCCCCAGTCGCCCAGGATGCCGTACAACCCCAACTACGCGGCGTCGGTCTTCAGCCTGGAGGTGCTGGAGCCATCGCCGGTAGACGACTCCCTCTATGAAAATGAAAAGAGCTATTTCCCGGACGAGCCTGCCCCGGACGACCAGCCGCCGAAGCTGCTGTCCAATTCAGCGACACTGGGATTCAGTGGCCGTGGCCCTGCTTTTTACTGTACGTATGCCGTTGCTGTTGTTATTCACTTGCAACCTATGGCCACTTTTCACCAGTTTCGTTTCATTGTCTGCCCCTGGCGCCAAGAAGTGGCCGCTTCTGGTTGCTGAATCCTTCCGAAGCTCACCCTCTGAGTTATGTCTTGGCCCTGTTGTATCGAGACGACATTGAAAATGATTCATGCTGCCCCCGCAAGGCAAACGAGAATGTGTTTGCTGACCGTGTGCTAGTGACACGCATACAAAAGTACTCGTCGTATGCATTCTCGGTATTTGCCGCCGCCCACATCACCAACACCGCTCTGATACCACTGGCAACCCGCTCAATCGCCGCAAGCGACACCTACCTGCTGCTCACCCGCCCTTACTACCAAGACTTTCCCTTTGAACCCCTCCTCGTCATCGCCCCTCTCGTCGCCCACGTCGGTTCCGGCATCGCCCTGCGCATCTACCGCCGGCGGCAAACCCTGAAGCGCTACGCAGGCGACAGCTTGACTCGTTCCGAACGCCGCTCCGTCCCATGGCCGAAACTCACCGGGACCTCGGCACTCGGCTACATGGCCACCATCCTCGTCGGCGGCCACGCCTTCGCCAACCGCATCCTGCCTCTCTGGGTCGAGGGCAGCTCGGCCGGCATCGGACTGGAGTATGTTAGCCACGCCTTCGCACGGCACCCCGCTCTCACCTTCACTGGTTTCTCCGCGCTCGTGAGCGTGACGGTTTGGCACGCGATCTGGGGCTGGGCGAAGTGGTTGAACTTGAACCCGGCTAGTGTGGTGCACGGAGGCACTCAGGGCCAGCTCGCTCGCAAGAGGAGGTGGTATGGTATCAACGCCCTCGCGGCTGCGGTCACCGGCCTGTGGCTTTGGGGAGGTCTTGGCGTTGTGGGCCAGGGCGGCCCTGCGACGGGCTGGGTTGCGAAGGACTACGATGCGCTGTTCAAGAGCATCCCGTACTTTGGACAGTACCTCTGAAGGAAAGATGTCACGAGTATGTGGGCGGGTTGTTTGAGTTTTGAGATTTTGTTGCGGAGTATGTGTTTGGTTGGAAATGGGTGGCACGACGTGTTATGACTGTATCAAGATATCCGGCGCTGATCAGAGTTGGGGCATCTCCTCTTGTCAAGACAGGTTCGTTAGATGGTCAACGTTGAGAGCGACTCCACTATTCGAGACAATGAACTATCACACAATCTGGAAGAGAAAAGTACTATTTCGAGTCTCCTCTTTCTCCTTTCTCGATTTTTCTTTTTTCCATCCGCATCTGGCTGAGCGAAGTGCACTTCTACCAAAGCTTCCAATTCGGGTTCGGTGTTGTCATGGTATCCAAGTCGCTATGACCAGACCATGCAGATTCGACATTAAACCTTAAGTCTACAGCTCCTTCGCGCAGCCGACGGCTAGTGTGAATCTGTTTTTTGCTCATGTCATGGGTAGTTGAAGCCATCGTCCAGACGTGTATGTAGAATTTTTAATTCGACATTCTCGTCCGGACGATAGCTTTAACTACCTACGTGTTAAATTTTTTCCCCTCTAAGAGCGAGCTAAGGCATATTTACGCCATGTTCTGCTATTATTCGCGCTAGCCATCGGCTGCAAGAGGGGGCTGTACCTCCGCAAACAACTTCATCCAATCACTCTCGCTCCGCTCCCGACCATGCATCAACTGCATCATCGTAAGATCACTGAACCTGCAACAACCAAGAATCAGCACCACCGCACACAGAAACCACTCTCCCACGCAGAAACCAAGCACACCTCGCCTCCCGCTGCTCATACCCAGCCACCGCCACCTCGGGCATCAACCGATCACACACCACGACCCTCGCCCCCCGCTTCAGCGCCAGCACCAATGCCCAAACGGTCCTCACGCAACAGTGGTCCGGGAAGTAGTGCAGCACCCTCAGCAGAAAATAGACGTCCGCCCCCCGTACGTCCCAATCCTTGAAGAAGTCCTGCACCCGGAACGAGATACGCTCGCGGTACCGCTCCGGCAGCCCCCGCTCACCCAACGCCACCGGCCCGGGCAAGTCTTGGACAACGAACCGCACTCGCGCCGACGATCCTGTCTCCCTCCCCCGGCCAGCTCCCGCGAACACCCCCAACCCCACCCCCCAACGCGCCAGGCAGCGCATCCATCCCAGCGCCGCCCCCTCGCCCCCCGCGTTCTCCTCAACGACGTAGGTAGCCGACGAGCGTGCGGGCGCTGCAAGAAGTCCGGATCCCGCAGCAGCCTGCGGGCGGGGTGGGGACGTCGGCGTGTGGCTGAGGACGTGCTGCCGGGGGATGGGATGGCTTGGGGAAGATGCCTGCCTGCGACGATGGGCGGGGTGGAGGAGCCGCGTGAGGGTTTCAGCGTCGATGTTGTCGTTGGGCGAGGGCGGCGATGGTGCGGGTGCCGGTGGTGGGAGGGTGCGGTAACGTACGCTGGCCATTAGCATCTCGTAGATGGTTTCGGCTGGGTCGAGAGCCAGTCGGTGTAGCCTATTTTAGCTTTTAAAAATTAGTTGTGAGTAAGCATTTGCTTTAAACTAACGCCAAGCTTACAAGGTTTTTATCCATATCCCTTTCACTTTTCCTTTTCAGGACAAACTGGGTGGGGCAGGATTCGGGGATCCTTCTGGGATTTCTGGGGAACGCCTGGGAGAAAGCCCTTCTTGGTTTTCCGAAATTAAGCCCTCTTGTTGCTTCTCTGTTCTTGTTTCCCAGGTCTGAGGACTGGGTAGCGTTAGAGCCTTGTTGAAAGGGCTGTAACTGGTCAGTTCGCTATTCCGGACGGCCAGAACAAATTTCTGCACTGCTTCCTTTGCCCTCCAGGTATAGTTGAGGTCAAAGGTCCAAAGTGCGGGAAAAGGTGGTTCGGCACGCGCACGGGTCCTCGCCGCTACTCCTGCAACGGAGGTTGGCTGTTCTTCTTCTTGCTCAAGATTGAAGACGACACTTGCGGCCTTGAGAATCCCTGTAGCCTCCTCCTGTTCGATCAGAGCAGCGTGTCTCTGGTCTGCAAGCTGGAAGGCTCGTAGCTGTGCCGTCTGCCTCTCAACTTGCACAATTGTCTCTCTTTTCTCCGCCGGTAAATCCTGCCACCATTGGGTGTCTTGGACGTGCGGTGGGTGCGGTCTCCATTCACTAGCCGGCGAGGAAGATGCGGCCGCGACCTCCCACGCGGTACTGCTGGATCGGCACGCGACTATCAATGTTCATGCAAAACGCAATACCCCTTCCCCCCTCATATCTCCACTCTTGGTGAATCATATAACGGGAGAAAAATTGGGAGCCTTCACAGACTTCGTTGGGGAGCCTTTGCAGACTTCAGTGGGCGGGTGAGTCTTTGCAGACTTCAATGGGCGAGTCTTTGCAGACTTCGGTGGGTAAGCTGCACATACGATGACGTCAACTACGATTTTTGTGGAAGTTGCGATAGCTTGTAGTGATCTGTGCTCGCCGCTGATGCACACTTCGGGAAGGGAGCACCCAGCGACACCACTCAACTCCAGCGATCCCACACCCCGCCGCAGTCCTCAGCACCCACATTGACCTGGACGCCCACGTCGCAGCGACCCACTGGCGCAGTACCCAGATGGCCGAACTCGACGCTGCCGGAACTCATCCAGATGCTACCACCATGAGCGAGGATGCCAGGAGAAAGCGTAGGCTTCCTGTTCTCACACTCCGCTTTGATGTGGCTAAACTTACCCAGGTTTCCTCGACTTCCAAGTTCAGCGTGCGCTCGAGTTTATCCAAAAGAACGATCTCCCAATCTCCGGACACTTTGACGGGCGGCTGCAGTGCGAGAAGTTTCTGTAACAGGGTATGGAGCAGGCCGGCTTCACAATCAATTCTGCATGGGTAATTGAGGTTGACATAGCACTGCGGAGCATAACGAAAGGTTCAAACATTCTACTACTCAGTGTGGGCCTCATGTTCTTCAGACTCCCCACCGTAGGCAGTGAAAGCAAACATCCGGACGTAGAAGCGAGATTTAGAACCGCACAAGCACGTCCAGACACACGATTCCACTACCCCCGCAAGTGCGCATCGTAACGCGGGGCACCACCCGTCGTAACCTCGACCGCCCGATGAAGCGTCCGATCCGGCCCCTGGAACCAACCCAACTGCATCTCGACATGATCGCCCGCATCCCGCACGTCCACCCCATCACCGCCATCCCTCACCAGGCTCATCAGCTCCTCGCTGCCGCACACCAGCACCAACGCGTCCCCCACGCACTCGAACCCCCCGTCCACACCCACAAAGTACGTCCACCGCAGCACCCCCACGACCACGGCCACCGCGCCCAGGAACAGCAGGATGCCCACGCTCAGCGCCACCGCCACGCGGTCCATCCGCAGCACCTGCACCGGCGTTGCGACTTGCACGACAGCGCTGCGATCCGTCCCGCTCGAGCCGTCCGACGCCACTAGCACCGCCGCCGCGTACGACGCGTTAACCGCTGCGCTCGCGTCCATCGGCGGCAGCAGGTCCGCCGGCAGTCTGGCGTCGAGGGTCTGGTACCCCCAGCTTCCGGCGTCCAGCGAGAGGTTGCTGCTGACGAAGTGCTGGAAGAAGGTCGAGAAGGTGTCCTGCGCGAGGGACGAGAGCGTGCTGGCGTCCAGCAGGGCGGTCGCGTTTCTGGAGGCCCGGCTGTACATGGCGTATGTCGTGAAGTCGGCGTTGAGGCCGAGCGATGGGTCGCGGTGGTTGAAGGTCGCGTCGGCGAGGTTCTCGGTGCCGTAGCCAAGGACGGTGGAGCCGGAGAGCGCGGTGATGGAGGAGGCGGAGAGGAGGGAGGCGAGGAAGAGGACGCCGTAACTGTGTGGGTTGATGTCTCAGTTTTTAATTTTTTGTCTTGTGTGGGGGGAATGTGGGGGGGAGAGAGCTTTACGTACCTCGTCGTGCTGTTTGTTGGGACTGAGATGCTGTATATGTCGTACGGGCTTACGTTGGAGAAATTCAAGTCCAGGGTTGATTCGTGTTGGACAAAGGCTTCCGTCCAGACGTTCGGGTCATCTGTAGGCTCGTCTACAATGGTAAATGACTTGACCCTGCCGCTAGATATGTCTACCGTGACATCGGCTGAAGCGGTCTGGATGGAGGGTGTGCACCTAAGAGCCTGCACGGCGGGGATTTCGGTGAAGTATAGGCCTATGTCATCCTCCGCGGTGACTGAATTGCCATAGATCCATTTAGTTGCAAAGTGGACTGGCCATGTCTGTGATTGAAGTGGATTGGACGATTGATTGATCTGCGACCAGTAGCCAATCGCGGCGTGACTTTGCGCTTCTTTTGTAATGTTTGCGCAGCAGGCGATCTGGTAGTCGTGTGAAAGAACAGGGGTATCGCGCAGGATTGACGGGGCGACGCTCGGCGTGTAGGTGGTAATGTTCTCGGAATTTGAGCTGACATACACCTCTGACTTTATCAAAGCCTCAGATATGTTGCCAAATCCGTCGTATGGGGTACAGTCGATGATGCCTCGTACGGCCGGGGTCGATACAGTTACGAGAGTTCCTGGTACGAATAACCCGGAGTTCGAGCCGTTGCCCACGTCTTGTATGTGAATGTTGCTGGCGACGCTTGATAGATTGAGAGGGACAAAGCTCCAACCATCTTGGCTCCAGGCAGGCTGGGACCCATTCAATGCTAATTGGAGGATAGCACTGTACATCCAATTTGTGGAAAGCTTTGTGTAAAGGTTGTTGATTACCCCAGCTGCAGTGGTGTATCCTCTATCACTATCGATGTACCTGTTGACTTCAAAGAGCCATGGAATCTGTCGTAGTTCGAGACTTCTTTCGATGGTCGCATTGTTGTTGAGTACCGCTTCGCCGCGTTGGAACATGGCAGACATCGAAATGGTCACTAGAAGGAGAAGTGAGTAGGTTGGAATGAAATTGCATGCTTCGTAACTTACAAACTGGACACAGCGAAGATCCAATCGTGACAAGGCAGAGAAACCAATGGCGGTTGAAAGCTGCCTTCCATGCCGCCCACACCCAGTAGTCGAATTGATAGGATAAACCCGCTCCTCTCGAGATAGGCGTCGGTCTTTTCATTGACAGGTAAGGTTGTAGTCGGCGGAACGTTACGTCTATAGCACCCCACCAGAGACCAACCACAACGCCAATTAGAGTCGATATGATGGAATAGGTAGATACCGCTGGGAGAGTTCTATCAAGGCCCGGGACGTTGGTTTGAAATACAAAGGCCGTGCGATAGAGGAGAGAGCGTTGAGCGTAGCCGTAAAGGACCAGTATGCCAGAGGCTATTGCTATCAGAAACAGAAGCATAGGCATGAGCAGTCTTAGTCGAATAGCAGCTGGAATCCATGAGTTGCTGGTACTCGGCAGCCGTTTGTGAGGCCACTTCCTGGATAATGCTAATTTGTGACTCAGTGACTGGCATTAAGTGAACAATGAAGACTTTTTTCTTACCGACAGGAGTGAACGGCGGCTCTCCGTGTAGTGTGTTAGGACTGGTGTAGAATTTCTCCGCACCCAAACGGGACAGTAGCGATTCTTGATCTTTGTCAGGATATGGTAAGAATTTGGCCCGAATTTGTTTGTCATGGGCAACAAGAGTAGCGGTCCCTATGAGGGTATATGGGTTTCTGCTCAGGTTCAGAGGCCTACGCTGCAGGCTGGAAAGCCTCCAAGCCAGTAGCGAGAGGCAGAACGAATGGAACAAAAGCAGTGCCAGAACCACAGCAGTTGCCAGTGTAACAACGATTCGTGGTTTAATGACGGTAATCTTCCCCTGGAAAGTCTCTTGTGCAGATCCTTCTTGCGTGAGAGAGAACTGGAGGACTTCGCCAAACAACCTCTGCTTGATCCTCGTTGCATTCTTGATCAAGTCCTCATCTTTGATCATGGCAGCTGTATCGAAGTCATACAAAGCTGCAAGGAGTACAGACAAGCCGCCGGCCGCAGCGCGGGTTTGTTTGTCGGGAAGAGCAATATAGTCCGTCCAATTGGGGCTGAGTGTCAGATTTTGTATCCCGTAGATGTCCAACAGGTTTTCGGGAATGGGAATGCGCGATTTACGGTATTCTTCTTCGTCGAAGCTGACTTCCGAGGAGGAATCGGATAGAGTCGCTGTGACTAGAGTCTCTGCCATGTAGTATTTGGCGGAACAAAGGTTCCCGGAGGCCTGGAAGTCCGGGGAGAAGCTGAAGTTTCCTGCTGAACTGTTCCAGACAGTCGTCGTGAAGAGGAGCTCTTGATCTCCGCAGTTGGAGGTATTGAGACGACCATATGAGTTTTGAGACAGGTCTCCTTCGTATGTTTCGCTGAACTGGCCGTAATCTCGATCGTTGAACGCGGAAATATTTGACCACGATGATCCTCCTTGAATGACAATGTCCATCTCCGGTTTCAACGTCAGGCCATAAGTGCAGCCACTGTCGGCTCTCAGCATGATTGAGGTTCTCTCCTCCCAATGCATCTCGACTTCATCTGGGTGTTTATACACATTGGAGGGATAGGTGTCATTCGCAAAGCCGGTTGATATGAGTGACATCGGTTCGCAGTCCAGCTCCGTGTTGAGTACCAGCGTTTCAGCCTGCCAGGTCTGCGAAGAGACGGAAAGAAGCGGACCGAGCGGCGCGGCCCCTGTTTCGGAAGGCCAGAAGGGTAGAATTGTGTATTCGTCCGATATCCACGCCGAGGTCGACACGTTCTGGAGTACGTGGCCGATGGTGCGTAGGTATGTATCTCTGCTTGTACGAAGTGGCAGCGGGGAATCCCGACTTAGGAACAGGCGGGAGAACTCGGCCTCTCTTGGAACGGGAACATCCTTTGAAACCAAGAGGGACGACGACAAGGGGGAGATTGCAAGGAATCCAATGATGTTCATCCATGCCGAACAGATAAGCAACCAGCTCCTGGAGCCTCCGTTTTTCTTCTTCGAGAACCCATCTGCCAGAGCATTCCACCAAGCACCTGGTTTCTGCAAGATGGTGTAAGATCCAGTGGAGCCTCCGGGTTTCGCCAGTCGAGCAAAAGGCTCCGAGTACTTGACGCCATCGAGAAACATAGACGTGAGTTGGACGTAGAGTACCGCGAGAAGAGACGGAGTGAACCTCCAGCCAAAAAGTAGCGCAGACGATCCATCGTCGGTACCCAATCCGATCTGAGTGCTGGAGATCCAACACAATATCACCACAACATTGGATAGGATTAACGCTGATCCGCCCAACAGAGAGACGAAAGCCGGTCGAAGAGCGTAGGGACGGTAGGTGACTGGACCGGAGTATTGCTTGATGGGTGAATCAATCGAGCTTTGCTCTGAAACTCACAGATTCAGCATGGTTGGAAAAGGGACCGGAATAATAGAGCACCAACTTACCATCTTCGAACGCTGCCCCTTCTTCTTGGTCTGAGACGTTGGATCCATCCACCACGCCATAAGCCAAAATTGCTGACGCGCTGTCCGTTCGATCATGCCTTGGTGAAGTGTGATGGTCGCTGGAGTCGATTTGCGGGGACGTCAACCGATGTGGCTCCTCGCGCTCAAGCAAAGAATCTCCCGCTTCGGCAAAATCTGTTGAATGTCGATTAGATTGCTCAGCCTCGCGGATCGGTGCCTCGCTCCCATTTGGAAAGTCCTGCCCGGACTGTTCACGTAAGCGCATTATTTACCATAACCTTCTTGAAGCGTAGAAAGATTATTTAAATGAATAACGAACGAGTAAGGCTGGGCTGACGGAGTATTTGTGCTTGATCAGGCTGTGGAACATCAAATAGGCAGCCGCCCGATGTCCAACTTTCGTAGCGGGACGCAACATTTCCATCCAATGAGAAAAGCCACAGAGCTCTTATTCGTGGAATAATTCCTCGGCTATCTATAAAAAGAAGCAGCACATTGTGGAGCCCGGGCTCAGTCAGATTTTACACTGAGAAGCTCTGGAGTGAATTGATACCAACACTTCATGCACTTTATGGAGCTCAGCTCGAATCTCCGCCGCTCGTCTTTTATCAATGTTTCAACACCAGAGAATGCACTCGCAAGTGCTAAAGCCTTTCAATTCTGCTGATATGACACGCATTTGAGGCTGTGTTGAGACGTAATCAGTGCTGTTTCTCGTGGGGGCCAATTTTTCTGAGCACAGCCCGGAGCATAGTCCGGAAGAAGCAAAAAGGATGTTATAGCTCCTTCGCGCAGCCGATGGCTAGCGTGGATCTTTTTTTTTTTTTGCTCATGTCATGGGTAGTTAAAGCCATTATCCGGACGTGTATATAGAAATTTTAATTCGATATTCTCGTCTGGACTATAGCTTTAACTACCTACGTATTTTTTTTTCTCTAAGAACGAGCTAAGGTATAGTTACGCCATGTTCTGCTATTCTTCGCGCTAGCTATCGGCTGCAAGAGGGGGTTGTACGAAGATGAATAAGCGCACATGAGGTAACTATAGTTATTTGCAAAACCTTCAGGTATATTTACGTCTATTGCACCGCTATACTGCGCCAAATCTACCTGGGAAGTTGAATCCCATGTCAGGATGCATATGTATAAATCTAACGTTTTTCGTCTAGACATCCACCGGCTGCCTACGTCGGAAGGCTCATAAAGCAATACATATGTCTCGACAACTGCTTCTACTATCCCCGCAGTTAGGTTTACATTTTCTAACCCACTGTGATACTCGAATGTAACGCAATAAGCGGCAAGTCCACTGTCACTACGGTGGTGTTCTTCCCCGCAGCGCTCTCATATTTCACCTACGATATGACCCCCGACTCCTACGGTTAACCTGTTACTTTGGGATGAGCGGTCTGCTTTTGCATGATTTAATACAGCATTACGTGTGATAGTGCTTGCATCAGTCCTTTGTAGACCTACATCAGTCGTGTGAAGAAGACGTGTCTCAAACAGCCCATTTGTGACGCATGAATCGCACGAGCGGTCTGGTCAGTATCTTGAAGATTCAAGGGCGGCAGAGAGTGTACATTGATAGGGTCTATGGAGGAGAAAAAAGATGATTTCTCCGACCATTTCCGAACTTTTCCCGATCGGGCAATCTGTGAAAAAAAATTTCTTCCACACACTCCCTCGATGCTTTTCCTTCGAATTTCAAATGTTGAAAAGGTACTCGAGCATCCCCTGAAAGCTTCTGATGCTTCTAGTTGTATTCTGCTATATAAACGCTACTCATCATCGAAGTCAAACATCAACCTCGAAGAACCCATCAGTTCTTCACCAGGCGGCCCGGCTAGCTCAATCGGTAGAGCGTGAGACTCTTAAACACTCTCTAGAGTGCTATCTCAAGGCTGCGGGTTCGATCCCCGCGTTGGGCTCAATTCCCGACTCATAATCCATCTTTTTGCCCTTGGGATGAAGGGTGAAGTTTTTTTGACTTCCGGGTCAGTGCGGCGTTCGGGCCGCATGACGGCACTCTCCGACGCTCTCCGGACGGCCTTACTCACGCTGGTCTACTCAGATTTCCCGGGAATGCGTTGTTTGAGTTGTAAAGTTTTGGCAAGCCCTGCTCCGATCCCTCAGGCATCAGTGACGTGCATATCAATGTTTCGGCTCCAATGCCAGACCAGGATCAACCTCAGAGCATCAAGCTTATCAACATCCTTGATCTAGAGCTTGTATTTGGAGAGCACAAAGGTCCGACACGAAAATTTTCTGTCGAAGAGTAGATTTTTGCTCTGTAAACACATCAGCTATGCGTGTTATCGTCTACATGTAAGTTTGAACCGACCATACGGATGGCACTGCAGAGCAGAGAGATAAAGAAGTACATGCTCTGAATGTAGTGCATGGTAGGTGAAGACATCGTCGTGCCCAATTTTACCCGAGTGATCTCGCCCAACACATCCTTCGAATAGACATATGGATACAAAAGTTGGCTAAAACTGGCGACCAACACCTAAACAGCTGGAAACTCGAGCAGTCCGACGAGAATATGGCTGGAAGTGCCGGTCATTCCGATGCTTCATGCAAGTTTGGGGAATCAGTGAAAACAATATCCTGCAGAATCTGCTCGTATCATTGCTACCATTGGCCTGCCAGCAGTCCTCATCACCTCGCGACACACATATCGAACAGCAAAATCCCCTTCACCAAACCACAACACCATCCGACACCCCGCCGTCCAGCAGCCATCCATCCAGCCATCCATCCCTCCCCGCTCAATTCCCTCCCCCAGTCACGCTCGCAATCCAATCCGCCGCCTCCCCAGCATTCGCGCCATAGCTCAGATGCGGCGCCAGAATGACAGGCTGGCCCTCACAAATCAGATCGCCGGCGGCGCAAAACACCTTCAACTGCGCCACATTGTCCACCTTCTTCGGGTAGTCCGGGTCACCAAAAATAACCGCACCAGCCACGCGCTTCGCCGTCGCCCCGTCCAGCTGCGCCCCGGCCTTGTGCACCAGCTGCCCTCCCTGACTGTACATCATCCAATCGTCAGCACACCGTCCCCATCCCCAACGATCGGTATACACGTACCTATACCCCGCCATCACGATCTTCGCGTCTGGACACGCGCTCGCGGCGTCCTTCACCATCGCCGCCATCTTCGCCGCGCCGGTGGCCGAGCCCCCCGCCAGGTACCCCGGGACGTCGGCTGGGTAGGCGGGTGCGGGAACCCCTTGCATCGAGACTTGCCCTGGGAGTTTGGCGTTGAGCGCGGTTTGCAGAGGCGGCCCGGCGACGCTGCCCAGGTCACCGACTTCGGTCGTGCCGCGCGCGAAGATGACCATGACGGCTTTGCAGGAGGTTGTTTGGCGCGGGGTGAGGGGGAGGGGGAGGGGGGTCGCGGATGCGAGGGCCAGGAGGGCGAGGGAGAGGAGGGGGGTGAGGGGGTGCATTGTATTCGCTGTGGTGGTGGTGGGTTGGGGGTTGGTTGGTGCTGCGGATGGGTTGTGGTGGAGGGAGGGAGGGAGGGTTTTCCGTCTTCTTTTATGTCGGTGGTGCTGTGCTGTCTGCCGTCGTTGGACTTTCATGCCGAGGCAACTTTTTGCTGGTGGGTTGGTGGTGGCGCGGAGGCCAAGATTGAGGGGAGGGGTAGCGGGATGGGCGTTGCGGGCGTGCTCTGGGATGGCGGTCGTTTCAGGGTTGGTGGGATATACGGCCGTTGGCTGAAGCGATGCTAGCGTGTGGTCACTTGTGCGTCCTACTTGCTTACCCGTTGTTAGTGTGTGCGATCAACGTCGATCCGTCGACCTCAGCTTCTTGATGCGGAAAGGTTCGGGGCGGAAACCAGTTCTATCTCAGCCGGAGGCCATGTGAACGATGCCAGTCGGATCGCCCGCATCTCGGCACAGGCAGGCTCTTTGCTTTGTTTGTACGAGTGGACGTTCCTTGATGAGAGCCCATTTCACTGGTATGAGCGCCAAAATCCGAAAGGTGGTATCGGACCGGAAGGCGATACCATCTCCATATCCAATCCCCCAATCTCAAACGTCAAAAGAAAGTTCATGGCTGTGACGGTGGTGGGTTTCCGTATCTCGTATCCGATTGTAGTAGTTTCGAAGTCGCTTCTCTTACTGCATTCGTTAATGGACTTCGAATAGGGCCGAGGGCTGACTTTGAAACGGGCAACAACCTTAATTACGGGCGTTGGTATCTTGAAAGAACAACACCCTCTCCGGCTGCGCTTCTGCTTTGTGAGACACACATGAGCTGTGCAAAGTGACTTGCCAAGTGCAAAAGAAAAGCAAGATGCGGGGTTTCAATGTTCGATCCCGCATGAGGAGCTGCCGAGGCAACTTTTCCAACCCCTCTCGGCGAAAAAACTGGTGAAACAATCCTCGGCAAGTTGCGAAGGATTGCGGACCGAAACGCCGAACTGTTCGAATTGCGAGAGGTTGGCACAACCAGTCAAGTTCGCGAGCGGAGTGAAGAGTGCTACCAACGACCGCGGCAAAACAACCGGCTTGTTACCCTTTCAAGTCTGTTTGGACACTTGACAATGATTTGACCGGGAGTAGGGATCCAACGATCGTAAGCATCCGATGCGCCGTTCGGACGTAAGAGGAATAATTCCTTTTTCCCATCAGCATTTGGATGAATGCTTTTGCTGAGTATGTCACAAGTCCATAACGCCTGCCGCGGCTTGGCGGACATTGAGCTCCCGCATTGACATCAACCCGCAACCGTTCACCGACGCCAAGCCTTCGAAACACTCACTTCCGTAGGATCACAGGTAACATCAAAAGGCCTTGAAATTATCATTAACGATTATATGTTTTTTGCAAACTCATGCCACATCTTAACACATGAAGTTCCAGCAGAAGGTAAAAAACGAACTGACGCATCCGCCTTACGCTCCCTTCGCCCGGCTGTACGCTCAGAAGTACTGCAGCAGCTGCTGGTCCGTGATGCAGCTCCCGTCCTGCGCCCACGACCCGATCTCGGAGCAGATGGGCGGCAGCGGGTTTGCGATCAGGTCGGCGACGTTGTGTGCGTACTCGCCGGCGTAGTTGCCTGTCGATTCACAGTCAGCACAATGATCAGATTACAGACTCGACCAATCTTACCCGGTCCGCGGTAGTTGCAGTACGAAAGCAGCCATTGGCCGCAGTTGTTGGTGGCGCAGCCGATGGTCGTCGTCTGCTTCCACACGGCCTGCGTGAAGTGCAGCACGCTGGGCTCGGTCATGGGCACGCTGTCCTGGTGCCAGTACGGGCCGAAGTCCTTGATCTCGTTGTAGAACATGGACACGAACGAGGGCTCCTTGGATCCTTGGCTGGCCTCGCCCATGTTTTGGCCGTAGTCCCTGCGGCGCAAACGTGTTAAAGAAGAGGGGAGAGACGGAGGGAGCGGGGTGCAAAACGTACTTGCCGCTGTTGGTGTGCTGGAATTGGCATTGTTGGGCCGAGATCATGGCTTCGTTGGCGAGCTCCTGGTCCCATGCGACGGAGCAGGTGCTGGTGTGGTTGGCGCGGTGCGCGTTGTGGAGGGCCAGCCACATGCGCGCGCTGGGGTCAGAGGGTTGGGTGGTTGCGCCGCCTGCAGATTGAGGAACGCATTGTCTGTTGCCCGTCGTGTCAGGAGGTTTGGAAGTGGTGGAGAATGCTGGAGACTGACTGCTGAAGCATCATAACGGGCGATGCCAGGACGGCAGAGGCCAGCGAGATGAGGAAGAGACCGGATGTCCGCATTATGGCAGATTAAGTTTGTGTAAAGTCCGGGACGGAAGATGGCAAGGGCCTTTGTTTGAACAAGGATTGTCAAAGAGTGTATGCCGGGAAAGCGACAGTGGTGTTGCAGAGCTGCTGGGCAGCTGAATGAACGTTGACGAGGGCAGAAGCGACTGGACTGTGGGCTGGCGGAGATGCGGCGCGAAAGACCAATTTGTACGCCGTGTTGAGCAGCTGCGGATCGCGCTGATCATGGACATGCGGGGAATAGGGTTACCGAGACGTCATTATCAACCCTCGGGTGGTTATTTCACGGCCCGAATTAGGAAATTGTGAGGGCGAGCGCTCAGGGGAAACTCGCGGTGAGAATGCAGCCGCGCCCGCGAACAACACCCGGTGAGATGCAGTCGTCTGGATTCGTGCGGCGTGCGAAATGCGCAGCATTCCCTTCAAACGTGTTGTTTCTGCTGCTCGACTACAATACTCAATGAAAGAAGTCGTGCTCGTCGCCTGGGCGGATGTACGGATTGGGACATGGCTCGTGGGTGATCATCGGGATCAACTGAGAATTGCCTGTTCCGGACTGGTGGTGGTCCATGTGCCAATGGGGAACGTGCTCGAGCTTACCGTGGACTTTGTGATGTGGAACCTCTTCCTCGCCTTACTGGGCGGATTCTGAAAGGATCCTGGTTTTTGCAATCTCATTGATGCTTCCCATCCGCCGGGCGATTTCGCTGTTCCCCTTTTCCGTATCGCTGCAGCGCTTCAAAGTAGCGTCAACTGTGGAAACTCAGCTCCGGCAGCCGGCCTCGTACAAAAACACATCACGGAATCCGCAAGGGGCAGCATGGAACCACCGCGCGCCTTGACCACAAGGCAAAGTACAGACCGTATACGCCGGTAGTCTATTTATGGGGTTGGCTCATCAACGGCAAGTATAGCGCCAGTGCAATGACTGCCAGCGGATCTTGGGGCTATCATTGCACGTACTTCTCTTCTAGCATGTACAAGTGCACCGCTAACAAAGGATCCAGAAAGTTCGAAGAACAACGCAGTCTCGATCAGCTCGTGGGCCGGAAGCCGTTGCCGGGCCCGCATTGATCAGATCAGATCAGTCTCGACCGCCTTCTACGTATCCGTCTCCACACAGCTCGTGATGTTCGCATCAAACGCGAAAGTCGGTCGGGTAGCTCCAACCCGCTCCTCAGCCACACAACGGCAATAGCGCCGCCGCGCGGACCTACCCTCGAGCCCTCCCTTCTCTCCATCACCTCCGCCACCTCCTCCGCCTCTTCACCGCGCTCCCCACAGCCCTGTCACCGTACCTGTCCGTTCAGTATCCCTACCATCACGAAATACCGCCGACATTCTCACCGATATCGCCGTCGCCGCGTACGTACTTCTACAGCTCCTCCTCTGCAAGTGGACTGCTACTATTCGAACTGGACGCACCGTTCCCGACGCTTCACTGCCACCGCTTGGCGTTAGCCGGTTGCTGCATCCGTGCTGAGAGCTTTTTGGAAAGACGAAACGGAAGAGAAGACGGACAGGTGAAGGCCCCTGGAATGCCGGTGGCGGGGTCATCCGGGTGAGTGGAAAGGATGCGGAGGATGGAGACGGGGAGGCGCCCAATGTGTATGGCGTTGATGCCGAGAGAGCCAAAGGCTGCGCCTTGGTCAAGTTTGCGCCGGCCATGACGCACACTTTGAGGAAGTTGTCTGTGAGGAGGTTTGGAGGCGATCCCTTGGATTATGTCGTAACCGATCGCTGGACCCTGTGGGATGGGCTGGATGGTGCGGACTATTTCGCGTCGATGCGCAGGGCGCAAGTGCAGGCCATGTCGCCGCAGCTGGTCGCCATGAGACCCGACTGCCATCTCGGCTCCAGCTCAGAGCTGCCGTTCAGACTGGTCCGGTATTCGAGATACCTGGGTTGCACGATGGCTCTTCCGAGGACCGCTATACGCGACATTGTGAAACCCCTACGGACATGTCACCCGCGTGATTTCCGATGGTGGCGAGTTTCGCGAAGTCGCATGTTGACATCTCACTCAGGAGCAGTAAGGGATGGGTGAAATTGGCCCAACTTCCCAGTGCACATTCGTTCTTCTGTACCCATTCAAGAGCGGCAAAGTTTCAAGTGCATGTTGTTGCTGGTCAGCCTCCTTTCCCCTTTCAAGAAATTATAAGCGCTGAGACGGCAACCCGTAGGGTCGTCAACAAATGGAACGCTGCTGTAACAGCTCCTTTGATAAAAATGACAAGTGTACTAGTGGGTATGTCACATTTGCTGAAAGTCACCCGCACTGGGCATGGTTTGCATAGCCTCGCTACCAAATCTGATACCAGCCCGTTGTTTACTTCCTGATTTTTTTTTTTTTTTGCTTACTTGTGAAAATTCTGCACTACTGCCCACCGCCCTAATCAGATGATTATAGTACTGCACCATCTCATAAATAATAATTGTGACCGACCGTCACATTGTGTGGTGAATGCTAAGATAAGCCCCATTGATATGTTTTGGAATCAAGACATCTTGAACAAAGGCAATGTCTCAGCTAAATGAGCGAGAAGAATCTAACCACTAACAGTACGTCTTACATCGACCAGTGTCCCGATCCATCAAAGTTGACGGTGTTATGGCTTTGGCCCAAGTGAGTGTAGGTACCCGATCAAGCCCTGAAAGAAGATAGCTGACTGATTAATTCTTAGACACACTAAAGCAACTTTACAGGCATTTTTCGTAGTAGAATGGTCTGGCTTGGCTATACCAAAGTCCCATTATCACTCACAAGCTGCCACTGTACAGTCGACAGTGACTCAGAAGTCACCATCCAGCATTTTCCAGTGTTTTCCTCTGAACAATGTATTGCTAAACACCCATCTACTGAACTTGCATGCTCTTGTCGCAATGGCACTGTTTGAAAACTGTCTGCCCTCATGGATTTAATAAAATGGAGCAACCACACTTCTCGACTACAACCCGCAACGAGTCGACACTTCCCCAGTGGTCACTGCAACAGAATCGACAGAGCAGTATCGCATTCCCACCGCCACAATGGCTCCCCCAGCTCAACCCCGTGGTGGCCTCCAGGGCTCGAAACACGCCCCAGCCCCACCCCGTGGTGGTCTACAGGGCTCGATCCACGCCCCAGCTCCACCCCGTGGTGCCCCCCAGGGCTCGACCCATGCCCCAGCTCCACCCCGTGGTGGACTCCAGGGCTCGATTCACGCCACGGATCCCTTCCCGCCCCTCCTCTCGACCTTGCCATCCCCGCCCATTCCGTCCGAGCAGCAAACCAAAGCCCTCATCGAGACCGAAATCAACCGACTCGTCGAGTTCCGCACGCGTCTAGAGCGGCGCGGCCACTTCACCAACAACTTCAAGCCACTCGACACACTCGGGCGCGGCGGCGAAGGCTCCGTCCAGTCGATGTCTTACGGCGGCGGCGTGGTCGCAGTCAAGCAGATCAAGCAGGCGTACAGGCCGGACAACACATCCGTCCCGGTCGCGCACAACGAGGTGCGCATGCTCGCGCTGCTCATGAACGTCGGCTCAGGGCCCGGCCGCGACACCATCTGCCGGCCCGCGACGGACGAGATGTGGTACCCTTGCACGCCGGACCTGCAGAGCCAGGTCATCCTGCTCGAGTTCTGCCCGCTCGGCACGCTCAAGGACTACATGCACGCGCAGTGCTTCATCGACGCCGCATGGTGCGGCGGCCGCGTCCTGCACCGCGCGTCGTGGAACGTCCCGCACGAGGGCCTGCTGCGGCACGTCTACACGCAGCTGCTCGAGGGCCTCGCGTTCCTGCACTACGGCTACGGCACCACGGCGTTTGGCGGCTCGCGCGACAAGGGGCCCCAAGGCCGCAAGCCCGTCGTGCATCGCGACCTCAAGCCCAACAACGTCCTCGTGTGCCCCGCGAAGCCCGGCGACCACGACGCGCTGGTCACGGTCAAGATCTCGGATTTCGGCGGCGCGGCGGAGGTCGACGGCCACCGCTCGAGCAGGCTGGACAAGGGCCTGTACTTCTTCACCAGGGGCTACATCGCGCCCGAGTTCTTGGAGGACGGCGTCTCGCGCAGCACCATGGACCAGCCGAACGACGTCTTTGCGATCGGCACGACGATGCATTACTGCGTCGTCGGCCAGGGCCCGTGGAAGAAGGATAGGGAGGACCGCAATAAGCGCGTCTTGCACCCCTGGAACATGAAGGAGCTGGTGCACCGCGGCGGCGAGGTGCTCAGCGACGGCTTTGTCAAGAGCGTCGCCAACGCCGTGACGTACCGGAAGCATCGCAAGGACGCGCTGGCGATCCTGGAGACGCTGAAGCGCGGCAACGCCGCGCACCGCCGCGACTTTGTCCAGTGGATGGTTGAAGTTGAGGGCCCGCGCATCGAGGAGCAGCGGCGGCGCGAGCAGCGCGAAGCCGAGGCCCGCGAGAGGGACGAGCTGGAGGCCATCAGGCAAGCGCTGCCGACCATGTGTATGGCCCCCGACTGCAGCAATGTCCCGCTCCCGCATACGCATGGGTGCGCGGACCCCGCTACGTGCCACATGGGTGCCATTGCCCATTCGCATATGCTGTTTGCCCTCTACAACACGTGGGCGGATCCGAGGTCCCATCTCCCGGGTGACCTGCATTTGGCGCGCTTCCCCATCGAGGATATGCAAAAGGCGATTCGCCTCATCCTGCTTAAGGCGAAGGTCCTGAAGCTCTTGGAGGGTTCGTGGTTGGACGAGGTCGTAAATCTGAAGAAGGCTGCGAAGGGTGGTCAGTGAACTCTTTCTCTGATTTTACTTCTCATTTTGGAGGTTGGTTTCCGCATCTTCATGTATCCTGCCCTCATTGTAAAGCTAGAAGATAGAGAGTGCTCCACTAGCGTTGCTCACGATAAACGATAGAAGTGCTTGTCCGCTCAAAGCAGCGCATCATGTTGATAGATTTACGGAATTACGAAAAGTTTTCGAACACTCAGAACGAGACATAGATTGAGAAATGGCCGTGTGCGGAGATGTGTAGGGATAGTAAGAGCTTGACTTACCCGTTGAGGAAGTTGAACCACTAGTGGATTCCATTGAGCGATGAGGGATGCCGCCATTACACTTAGGCTCAAGTCAAGTTGAAATCTGGATACCATTATGTTATAGTTCATTTGCTAAGCCTCTGCCATCTTCCTACGCTAAGGGCATGTGCCGGGACGGTTGTTCACAATTAGTGATCATTGCACACTTTACCAAAAACGAGTGCCGCTTCGGCAGTTCCAACTGACAACAAAGGCAGCCACGTTCCATTGTCATTGAAGGAAGCCTTTGTTAGACTTGTGAGCAATAGCAGTTAGCACTTTCCCTTTGTGATGCACTCACCCCATATGATCTCCCCTCGTTTGCATCGAGAGCAAGCCCCGCAGAACCCTTCCCCGCACAGACCAAACGAGCGATATGCTCTTCCCCTGGCGTATATGTCCCTCCGCCCACCAGACGGCGGAATGCAACGTTGGATATTGTGAACAACACATTCCCATTTCTCTTTAGCAGCTCTGCATCTCTGCACACCATTCGCACACGCTTATCAGCGCTCTACCCGAGATCGTCCATACGGTGTAGTTCCCAGCTCCTGTCACTTGTGAGGAATAGCGCCTGGACTGATGGGTGCGGTGGCCCCATGGCATGACGGTGGCTTCCAGCTTGCATCCCGCTCTCCTGAGCTGAAGCGGGAGTGGCGCAGGGAAGAATGTTCGAGGCGGCGCATCCGTGGTGTTCGCCGCCGCACGTAGATTTTCAAGGTGACAGCCGATGGCGTGAAGGAAGAAAAAAAGAAGCAAGGGACAAGATGGGGCGCCACCACAGCATCCCGCAGGAGCGGGACGCCGCCCGCTCGGCGCCCACCCGGAAGGCGGAAAGATCTCCACCACCACCCATTTGGACCCCGGACGCGGCCAGCCAGCCAATCCCGCCGCCCGGCTAATAGAAGACCCCGGCGTGCGAACGTGCGCCAAGCCGGCCGGTCCGTTTCAGCGCCTGCCGGGGTGGCCTATTGGAGTGCTGGCACAGGAGAGAGATGATGCTTCGCCTTCCCCGAATGGCGAGGGCCGGCCGGCCGGCAGGTTAAATGACGGGCGTGGAACTCTTCCTGGAGGATCACCTTCCATGAGCGGTGCAAAGTTCCGACGAACGCCTCGGGTCGCCGCATGCTTGCTTCACCCCGGGCGTATCGATAAGTCGCAACCCGCGAGCCTGGGTCCGTTATAAGCATACTCCGGCGGCAGCCCTACCGGCTTGCAACCATACGTGCAGCCATTATAGGGCGGTGGAGGGGGAGGCACAGCCGCAACAGTGGGGTGGAAAGATGCAATCGACGAGGTGCAAGTGCCGAGGCCACCATGGTAGCGGCCGTCTTGACTAAGGGTCAGCTTCAGCTGGCCAGGAGCGATGGATCCGTTCCCGCCCCGTTCCAGCTTGCAACCTCCGTGGACTTCTCCGCCATCTTGAATCACCAACACAACGCCCTGAAATGACTGCCCGTTGTCCAACACAGCAAAGCTTCCAACGTGATCTGGCGGGTCTCGCGTAGATCCGGGCTCGACCACGTCCGCGCCGATCGTGGGTCGTCTCCCCGCAGGATCGCCGCATGAGGGTTGGCCGCTCGGGCTT
This sequence comes from Diplodia seriata, assembly GCF_021436955.1. Classification (NCBI taxonomy): domain Eukaryota; kingdom Fungi; phylum Ascomycota; class Dothideomycetes; order Botryosphaeriales; family Botryosphaeriaceae; genus Diplodia; species Diplodia seriata. The sequence continues at coordinate 258,395 of NW_027117308.1, read as the reverse complement.
TAAAACCTTCGACGCTCCGCATCACCAACGCTTCGTGTTGCGCAAGTGCAGCCTAAATAAGCTAGCCCTGCGAGCTGCTGGATACGACGACAACCCCGTCTTTTGAGGATGGAGTGCCCGGAGAGGGCAAGCCCAGGGACCCTTGGGCGTCTTGGGCAGTGCCGGTGGCGTGCAGCAGCTGCAGGAGACTTCGCAAGTGTGCCGCGCAGGAGGGAAGGAAGGGATGCCGAAACGGCCCGTCTGTCTGCGCCACCGGTGCATCCGAGAGCTGGCCAATGCCAGCGACATCACCAGATACCTGCCGGCTAGCGCCAAGTCACAGGTTGATGGCGACGTCGAGCGAGCGTTCCGAGTGGCCGGGTGATGCTGCTAGGGTGCCACTTTACTAAGGGTTATATCGAAACCGGAGCCGACGGGCCACAATAACCTCATCGATCGACATCCTTCGATCTCCAACCGCGTGGTGTGTGCTCGGCCAGGAACCGACGCCCGCTGCAGAGGTGCTCTTCCAGGCACCCGCAGGAGCACGCCCTTTAGCCTCCCGCACCACTGGGAACCGCCGGTTGCGTCAAGGGGGCCTTATGCCTATAATGAGATGATTTCCTGCTTTCCCGGACCCTCCGCATATTCCTTGTTTTTTCGATGTGACTGCCTCCACCACCGCACTGCAGCTTTTTCGTCGTCGCGACAGCACGGCCCACATGACGGAGCTTCGCCCCATCGCCGTGCAGACAATTGCAGCTGGCATTGCGGGCTGTGTCTGCTCTTTTACTGTTTTGATGCTGAAGTTCCTCTCGCGGTACCGCTCCAAGAGCGCCTTTGGTCTTGACGATGTGCTCGTCGCCGTTGCGTGGATCATCACCATTCCCCTCACTGTCTCTTTCTACATACGTGAGTCTCTCGTCCCCGCCGAAAACAAGAACATCGACTAACCACAGCCGGCGAGCAGAGGGCAAGAACGGAATGGCGTACAGCATGAACGAAATCCCCCTCGACGTCTACCTCACCGGCCGACAATGGTAAGCAGTCCAACACCCACCGCCCATCCACCCAACTAACCTCCACCGCCAACCAGGTTCTGGGCCTCGTCCTGGATGTACTACCTCGCGCTCGGGCTCTCCAAGCTCAGCGTGACGGTGCAGTTCCTGCGCATCTTCATCACGCCCAAGACGCTGCTCGTCACCAAATGCACCATCGCGTTCGTCGTCTCGTGGACCATCATCTCCGTCTGCGTCGGCGCCTTCGAGTGCGTGCCGGTCGCGCGCTACTGGGACAAGACGATCGCGGGCAAGTGCATCAACGGCGCCGACACGTTCCTGGCCAACGCCTGCATGAACATCCTCACCGACTTCATCATCATCGGCATCCCCGTCCCCAGCCTGCTCAAGCTGCAGGTCGGCCCCGCCAAGAAGATGGGTCTGCTCTTCGCGTTTTCGCTGGGGTTGGTGTAAGTTTGCCCTGCTGCCCACCACTGCCCATCCCTACGTACCACAACGGCACGCTGACGAGGTCATAGCGTCTGCGCGATATCCGTCGCCCGCATCCCCATGGTGACCCTCGCCTTCGCCGCGGGCAAGCCCGGCAACCTCTCGCTGATGCTGTGGTCCACCGTCGAGCTGCACGTCTCCATCGCCTGCGCCTGCCTGCCGTCGATCCGGCCGCTCTTCGTCTCCTTCCTGCGCTTCGCCGGCATCGACTCGTACCTGAAGAGCAGCACCAAGTCGGCCAGCGGCCCCCGCAAATCGCAGTACTACGGAGGGGGCCGGAATGGGACGGGCGGCAGCGCGGTGGTGAGCGCGGCGGGCAGAGGGAAGGTCGAGTATATCGGGTTGGAGGAGGGGAGGGGTGGAGGCGCCGCGATTCAGGTGCAGAGGAGTGTCGAGGTTAAGTCGGAGGCGTATCGGGCGGAGGCGGAGAGCGTGGGGGGTAGGAGTAGTCGGAAGAGTGCGGATGAGGATAGTATTGATCGGTTGGTGAATATGCCGGAGCGGTCGCATCATGGAAGGGTGACGTGGATGGAGTGAGGGGGAGGGATGGGCGGCGTAGATATTTAATTTTCTCTTTTCTTTGTGGGATCATGTCGTGATGAGTGTGTGTGTATGTGCTGCACTGGATGATTGGATGGAATGTTTTTACTAGCTGGCTAAGGCAGGTGTTAGAGGATGCATGACACTGATCTAAGTGTACGGATCAAGATCCATTCTGGAGCGGGTGTTGAGAGCATGGGCACATCTGGCAAAGATATCGTTAGTCCTGGTGCCACTGTGGAATATCATATTGTGTTTCGCTGACGCCGCTTAGGTGGTCCGAGGACATGCTTTTTTTTCTTCATTTCTGATCGTCCTGAAATCACCGGCCGTGACTGCCTGGCCCTAAGTTTTCGGCTTAGAAAACAAACTTCCCTGTCGAAAACCAAGAAATCCCACTACGGTGCCTAGGGATTTGCAAGTTGGAAGAGCATTCCTTCACTACTACATATACCGAAGTCCATAGGTATTCGTAGCGCCCGGCGTTGTCAGGTGCACATGACGTCACCGGAACGCAACTCCGCATTCACCTCGTGAGATGTCCCGTTCCTCGACGTCTCCCCTCAACCGACCAACGATCCAACTCAGCCTTCACCTGCCCTCCCAAACTCTCAATCCCTCCTCTTTCCCCCAATCACACCCAAGCAACCACGCAGCCAATCAGCCATTGTACCAACCAACCAACTCACCACACCACCACCTGTTCCACCACCATGTCCCCCACCTCCCTCCCCCACCACCCCCACCACACCGCCCTCCTCGTCATCGACGTCCAAAACTTCTTCACGCCCATGACCAAGCAAGCGCTCCCCCAAATCACCACCCTCATCCACCACTTCCGCGCGCAGGCCCTCCCCGTCATCTTCACGCAACACGGGCACCCGCCCTCCGACCTCGCCGGCCCCCCCTACGCCAACCAACTCGTGCGCAAATGGGGCGCCGCCGGCAGCATCGCGCGGGGGTCAGCCGCGTGGGAGCTGCAAAGCCCGATCGCGGCATTGCTCGAGGACCTGCAGCGCGACGAGAGCGAAGGCAGGCGCGAGCGCGGTTGGGGCGTGGTCGTCGTGCAGAAGAATACGTACGATGCGTTCGTGGGGACGGATTTGGAGGAGAGGCTGGAGGGATTGGGGGTCGCAAGGGTCGTGGTGTGTGGCGTGATGACGGATTGTTGTGTGGATACGACGGCGCGGGCGGCGTTTGATCGCGGGTGGGAGACGTGGGTGGTCGAGGATGCGTGTGGGAGTGCGAATGCGAGGCAGCATGAGGCCGGGCTGAGGGGGTTTGCGTTTGCGTTTGGGGATGTGGTGGGGACGGGGGATGTGTTGGCTGAGGTGAAGGGGGAGTGAGGGAGGGCGGTTGGTGGCTGACGAGGGGGAATGAGCAGGTGGGATGGTGTTGGTACGAGGTCTTCTCGATGGTGGTGCTGTGTTTGGGTCGGTTCTTTCTTTTCGTGCCGGGGAGAAGGCTCGTTTCCGATTGCAAGGGTAAAAGTTTGGGACTCATTCCGATAAAACGGTTCTATTGCTAAGTATCTACAGAATGAATGACATGCGGTCCTCACCATCCATCTTCCCCGACTGAGAAGACACAGTCCCGCCTTAGGCGTTCTTGCACAGCTTTCCACTGTCCATGTCATACTCCCAGTCCTCCATACCAGCAGCGCTCAGCACGTACAAGCCCTCGGACGGATCGTACTTCTTCTTAACCTCGACCAGTTTGTCATACGTCGACCCGTAAAAGTCATGCTTCCACGCGCTGTTGTACGGGTTCCCCTCGTTCATATACGCGCCCATATCCGGCGCCCACTCCCTCCACATCTTCTCCTTGTGCTCCTCCAGCCACTCAGCCGCATCGCTCAACGCCTTCTTCGGTCCACCAGGCGCCGTCGCATCCATATCCGCCCCCGTCGCGATGACATGCAGATAGGCATCGCGCCAAACGGGATTCACCGCGCCCCAGCGCTCCTCCGACACCGCCCGCACACCGGGGCCGCCCTGCAAACCAATCGTCACGTACGTGCCGGCGGTCGCGTTCTGGGCCAGCAGCACGCCGTCGCGCAGGTACCCAGCAACCTCGCTCACGGGCGTGTCCACCAGCGCCTTGCGGCCCAGCAGGTGCGACGACACGATGCCGCCGGACCCAGCCGCGTTGCTGCCAGAGATGCTGGCGTAGAAGGTCTCGTAGTCGGTCTGGTTCCCGGCCTCCCACGACACCGTCAACGCCTCGCCACCATCAACCGCCCTGATCGCCTCGACCACGGGCTTCACCAGCGCGTCGGCCTCCTCCTTCGCGACATCGAACGCCCACAGCACCTGCGTCACCGTCACGCCATCCGTCCGCTTCGTCAGCGCCGGCACGAACGTCCTAACCGCCTCGCCCGTCGCCAGCATCGCCGCGCCCGCAAACCCCGCGTCCTGCAAGTCCGGCAAGCGCGCCAACAGCGTCGCCGCGGCTCGCCACGACGCATCCACACCCGCCTCCACGCCCTCCCTCGGCACGACCGCCAGCGTCCCCATGACGACGCCCGCCGGCGCCGGATGCGTCGCGACGACGTACTCGACCACGACGCCGAACGACCCCGCGCCGCCGCCGCGCAGCGCCCAGAAGAGATCCGCGTGCCGCGCGTCGTCGGCGACGAGCACGGCGCCGGTGGAAGTCACCACCGTCATCTGCAGCACCTGGTGCGCCCCCAGCCCGTACGTGCGCGATAGCGGCCCGTGGCCGCCGCCGCCTTGGACCCAGCCGCCTGGTCCGACGGACCCGTCTTGCCCTGTCGTCACGACGCGGCCGTGCGAGAGCGCGAAGCTGAGGACGGCGCCCCAGCTGTTGCCGGAGCCGATGGCGAGAGCGTGCGGGATGGTGGTGGTGTTGTCGGGGAGCGTCCAGGTGGGGTGGTGGGTGATGTGGTTGAAGTTGCGGGTCCAGATGGAGAGGGAGTAGGCGCCGCTCGAGCTGTTGGGGGGGATCGTGTTAGCGATTGTTGCGGGTGGTGGCGGAGGGGGGAGGGAGGGAGAGCAGTGGCGTACTCACCGTCCGTTCATCTCATGCCCGGTGCCCTTGACGGTGACGCGGACGTCCCTTTCGACCACCCACTTCATCGCCGTCGCCACGTGCTCCGCCTTCGTCGCATTCACGACGTACTCGGCCATGCCGCCCCGCTCGCACCCGCGGCGAGCGTCGTACCCCGACGCGCCCGGCGGCAGGCACGAGTTGTTGGCGAACACGGGGTAGTCGATCGACTCGGGCTGCGCGGCGTGGAAGACGCCCGACGTCCAGTTCGCCGTCACTTCGTCGCACGTGTAGGGCGAGCCGAACGGGTTGCCGGGCCAGCAGGACGAGGCGACCGGCGAGGTCCGCAGGAGCGTGCCGTCGATGGTCGCGTTGAGGGCCGCCCATTCGGCGTCGCTTGGCCAGGAGGCGTCGAGGGGCGTTGTCTTGCACTTCTTTTGCGCGGCGTGGACGCCGGTGTTGCTGAGGAGCAGCAAGAGCGCGAGGAGGTTGGTTGGCGCGAACATGTTTGCTGCTTGTTCTGTTTCATCGCTGGATGATCACGCCGGGCCTGTTTTTTATACATGCTGGAAAGGGGCTGTGGTGCATTTTACGTGTCCGGAGCATGGTCCGCCTGGAGGTGGGATGTTTAGTAAATGTTGATGTTGTATGGAGCCGCTAACAATGGCCAGCTTGATGTCCTTACTGTTCGGCCGAATCTCTCAATGGAGCGGATAGGAAAGCACTATGTTTCTTGGCGTGTTTAGCCGTTTACCTAGCCGGGTTGTTGACGAACAATGTGATGTTTACTGGAATTTTTATCTTTATTTTTGTTTCCTGAAAAAGTTAGAAAGATGCCATCACTCCCGATTTAAACAAAGTCCCCTAAGGAAAGCAGTGCAGCCAGCAAACGTGAGCGATGCAGTAGTGAAGTTTGGTTGTCCATCTGGGGGAGATGTAGTCTGCCTCGTATTCGCTAGTGAATACGTAAAATGGTGAATTTACGTATTTACTGGCCACTCAAAGCTCACCAAAAAATCATCTCCTTTTCGGCGGACAAAACTAGTTACGCCATGACGTGTCGCTCAGACTACTCTCGGAATACGGAGCTCCACAGGGACTGAATGCCTGACGGTCAAGTGGTGGGGAAATGGTAAGCAAGCGGGAGGGCAGACGTCGTTGGCGTTAGCAAGCGTAAAAGGATTTACGGATCGAAAGAGTATTGCCTAAGGTCGACGGAGGGAAACCGTTATAAGCTTCCTATCAGCCAGCTGGTCTTCTACTTTCCGAGTGACATGTACTACTTGGAGGAGGGATGCTATGGATGATGGCTCGGTCGATCATCGGCAGAGTTAAGTAGGCTCGGGTTAAAGCAATCGGCTGCGCCACCTACCCTTCGCCCTCCGCTCGTTCATCCCCTTGTTCACTTCATCCCTCCAATCTAATAACAGCATACTTCTACCAGCAGCCACCTCCATGAGCTCGCCCCAGCTCCAACACCGGGCATGTTGCGCCTTGAAGTAGCAGCAACCGTCGTCTACGTCATCTCCACACTCGCTACTTTCTTCGCTTCTCTCCATCTTCTCCAATGCCACTCACGCCATTCACAATGTCGCCCATGCAAATATCAGACAGCGAGAGCCCCTCGCCTGCAAGACGATCTCGCAGGTCACACAAGAAATCTCGCGCCGGATGCCGGAATTGCAAAAAGCGCCGAATCAAAGTAAGAGCCAACCTCGCCGGGTGAATCCCCAGCAGCAACCAACCACTTTACCACTTTTCCAGTGCGACGAGACCAAACCGGGCTGCCAGAACTGCGCCGACTTCAAGATCCACTGCGACTTCGACCCGCGCCCGCCCACGATAATCGAGCCATCCAGCAGCTCCAGCCCCGTCCGGCGCCGCCGCGGCCGCCCGCGCAAAGGCTGGGACACCATCAGCAGCAGCGCCTCGACCACGACCAGCGCCGCCGCGAGCCCGGCCGCCTCAACAAGCATCTCCTCGCCGCTCCCCACCAGCCCCCTCGCCCAGCAACCGCTCCCCCCGACCAGCCAGCTCGACATCCCCGACCTGGAGCTGATGCACCAATACTGCACCTCGACCTTCCGCGAACTCGGCCACGACGCCATCGGCACCATGTGGCGCATCTCGGTGCCGCAGCTGGGCTTCACGCACCCATGCGTACTGCACAACGCCCTCGCCTTCGCCGCCCAGCACCTCGCCTACCTGCGGCCCGCCTCGCGCGCGCACTACGCCGCCCTCGGCGCGCACCACTCGACCATCGGCCTGCAGCAGACGTCTGACCTGCTCGCGTCGCTCGCCCGCGAGAACTGCCACGCCATCTACGTCTCCGCCGTGCTCGTGTGCTTCTACGTCTTCGCCAAGGGCCCCGCGCCGGGGGATTTCTTGGTGTTCAGCGAGCACGGGCCGAGCGAGTGGCAGCCGCTGCTCAAGGGCGTGCGGTGCATCGTCGAGGTCTTCGGCGGCGAGGTGCTGTACACGGGGCCGTTGGCGGCGATGAGCAGCGGCCCGCGCAACGCGGATGCGCCGATCGCGACGAGGCAGCGCAAGCCGCGCATCGATTGGGAGGGCGCGTTCGACGACCTGCGGCGGCTGGTCGCGCTGTCTGGGGGAGATGACGCCGCGACGTGTCTGGTGGCGCTGGATGGGCTGGCGGCGTGCTATGAGGGCGTCTTTGGGAAAGGTCCGGGTGCTGAGTACAACGGGTCCACGGCGAATCAGGTACACCTCGCCTGGCTGTATCGCATGGAAGAGGATTTTTTGAAGTGTCTGCAAAGGAAGAGGCCGTTGGCGTTGGTCGTGCTGGCGTACTTTTCGCCCCTGCTGAAGAGCATGGAGCCGCTGTGGTTCATGGAGGGCTGGGCGGAGCATCTCATTGCTGGCGTGCATGGCTTTGTCGATCAGGGCTTGTGGGGCTGGTTGCAGTGGCCGATGGATCAGGTTGAGTGGGCGTTTGCGCCGTCGGTGCAGCAGCAGCAGCAGCAGGTCGTGGGATAGTGTTTGTGTCTGTGTGTGTGTGTACGATTGGGTTGCGTCTGGCGTTGGTGTGGGTGAGGATGGCGAGCTTGTTGGTCTTTTTCTGTCGCGGTGTGTGAAGTCGGTTTACTTGCCGAAGAAAATGTATCGGTCAACTCAAGGATTTCTCTTGAAATTGGCCTTTCCTCTCACAAATTTCATCAAGCTGTCTAAGTATCAACCACACTGGCATGGAAGTCGCGGACCAAACGTTTCCAGGACTCAGGCAAGAGCTCCAACGTGACCACCAACACAGTCCGGCCCCAGGCGTCTGCCCACCAAAACCGCCCAAGCCTGGTGAACAAGACGGCATAATGAGCGAGAAGAAGAAGTGCACCAGGCCGATGCGACTCGAGATATTCCAAGTACTGGTCAGAGACGATGCAGGGCCATGCTAGTGTCACGCCGACAATCTCGATCTGCTGTTGCAATCGGCGGTCCAGGAGAGGCTCTGCGTATTCGTGGAGGACCCGCAATGCTTCTAAGTAAATAAACCGCTCCTCTTCCTTGACGTCCTCATCCTCGATGAGCACTCGGCGGAGAATGGTGAAGTGAGACTCCTGTTCTGCAGTGAAGTGTCCCTTTGGCCTCCGCGAAAACCCTTCTCCGATCGGTCTAAGCGGACCTTCCATGATCCAGGCGTACACATTCTCGTGCCTCAGGATTGACGGCACCCCCCGCAGCAAGCCAAGACACCTGACCACATCGTCGATACACGTCGTGGATGGTGTTCCGCAAGAGAATTGCCACAACCACGACTCCGCAGCCAAGGTGCATATGGACAGGATGGCTGAAGAAAAGAACAGCCCCACGCAGTTCTCTCGAGTAATGCTTGCGACACGGTCGTGCAGGACGGTGATGCTGCGGTGCTGGTAGTTGGCAGCTTGGCCGAAGTACTCTTCCTGCCGCTCCGGCTCGGGGTCGACGTGTGCACGGTGCAGTGCGGCGATGGCGAGCAGGCTGGAAAGCAAGTCTGGGTCGGAAAATGCGACCTCGGGCGCAGTGACTTTGTAGATCTCAACAATCTCGGGCAGATCGGCGAACGTCAGACTGGTGTGGGCCGTGTAGTGGTAGAGGAGGCTCATGTCTTCAATGCCGAACCGCTGTGTTGAGCAACTGGTTGACACGGGGAGCGAGCGAGACGTGGGTGGCGCAGTCAATCGGGTTGGCATCGATGCCGGGGATAAGCCATCCTGGACCGTTTCCGGGGAGGATCTTACTCCCGGAGAGGCGCTCTCGACAAGCAGTTGGTCCAGTCGGGGGAAAGTACAGGACATTCCCCTCCTGACGCAGTTATCGCACGCGGGCTTGGCTTCGTCGCACTATGCACAAGCTGTCAGCTGCCATAGCTTGATCCCGAGTCTATCGCTGGAATCCAGCTATGAGATTCGACTCTTGATATCACGACAGTAGGTCAGGACTGCAACGTCCATGTGATTGAGCCGCAAGGATTGGTGATTTAGATAGTGCAGGGACAGGAAAGAGGGTTTACAAGGCTGCAAAAGGGCCGAGCTCGTACCTTGACATGACGCTGCTTGCATGTGTAGCACCCCGTCCTCGATTTCTTATGCGACTTCCTCACGGGAATGATTTTCTTTGAGCGCGTCGACATTTGTGCTTTGCACTGCCAGAAATCATGCTGGGGGCAGGTCTCTTTGACCCGGTTGGTACGCACTGTTGCATTTCACTCAAGCGCAGTTCGTACTACGTTAAATATGATTGGCCGCTCCGTATTTCACTCCTTTCTGGGTTAGAGGGCGAGGCTAGCGCTGTACACTTTATATGGGGCTCACATCATCTACTTAGTGTTCAACAGGTCCATTAGATCATCTTCGCTTCGAGCGAGGCATATGAACATCTGGACACGAGCCTTGACCCACGTCGTCTACCCAGGCTTCCGATGATCCAGGAAACCCCTTCTTCGCACAACGCCTCTCTTCCTTCGACCGCAGCACCACCGGGTGCCGTTTTCTCAAAAGGCACTAAATCATGCACCCCGGCCTCCCATCCATATCCTCTGTACCGATCCACTTAGCCCGTCGTCGATTTACACCGCAGACACACCACCCTCACACCATTTCCCCTCCACCTCCCCTCAAACCCTCGCAAGCGCCTCCGCGAACGCCTCCGGCTCCGTAACATAACCCACATGCCCCCCAGGCAACACCCTCACCCTGCCCTCCCCCCACCCCAGCCTCCCCGCCAACGCCCACGTCGCCTCCCCCGCCCATCCCTCCCCCGTCCTCTCCCCCACCGCCAACACCAACCTCCCCTCATCCACCTCCCCCAGCGCCCCCACATCCACCTCCTCAAACACATACGCCATCTCCCTCTCCAGCCAATACCCCACATCCGCCCTCGCATCCGCACTCCTGCTCGGGTCCAGCACCTCCATCAGCCCGGCCTTCTCCCTCTCGCCCTCGTCGACGTCCGCCGCAAACACCGCCGCAAACGTCTCCACCGCGTGCGGCGCCCCCGCTGCCCGGTATAGCTCGTACAGCGCGCGGTGCTGGGCCTCGCGCTCCCCGCGCACGCCATCCGGCAAGACGCCGACGGCGGGCGGCTCGTGCGCGATGACGGTCAAGACCCCGGCGTGCGCGGGGTGCCGCGAGAGGAAGCGCAGCGCGACGAGGGCGCCGCTGCTGGTGCCGAAGACGGTGGCGCGGCGGGTGGGGGAGGGCGCGACGACCGCGGCGATGAGAGCGGCCAGGTCGTCGGCGTCGGTGGAGAGGCGCGCGGCGTAGTCTTGCGCGCCGTGGAGCGTGCTGCGCGAGAGGCCGCGGCGGGAGTAGGTTGTGACGGTGTGGGTGCGGGAGAGGTGCGGGACTAGGTGGCGGAAGACGGTGGAGTTGCCGGGCGCGCCCGGGACGAGGATGATGGGGGGACCGGTGGTGTTGGTGGTGGTGTAGTCGAGGGTTGCGCCGGGGAGGGAGAGAGTGGGCATTGTTGGTGGTGGTGGTGGTGGGAGGCGTGGGTTGGTTGGAGGTGATGTTTTGCTTTTGCAACGGTGGGTTCGAGCTGGAGAGGCGGGGTAAAGAGGTGGGGGGCTGGCACCACCATGCAGTCAGATCTTATCTTGTTCGCTTATGTAATTGTTCAATTGATTCTGAGATGCTTTGAGCTCAACTGAGCAGGGTTGTGGCACAGTGTCTGATATCTACCTGTTACAATTTGCCCTTGAAACTCCAAAACGTGCCGTACCTCGTAGGACAGAAAACAAGTTGTGAAACCCGAACGCCATGCTGCCTAATGCGCCTTGAAGCACCGTTCCTCCATCATCGTGTATGCGTTGTCTACCCGTTCTCTGTCGATTCTCTCCCCGTTCCTGTTCTTTGGTCGAAGTCGTGCGACTCCAGAATGTGGCCATCCCCGTGTAGGTAGTGGGTTCCAGATGATTCCCCGATCCCTAAGTTTGTTGCCGTCTCTTTTAAACGTGGTCCCAAAACCTCACCGTCCTTAGTCGGCGTTCGGGCTTGGGGGAGGGCTTGGGTGTTTCTTCGTTGGGTGTCTGATTTGCGCTGGGCTTCTCGGTTTTTCGTGCGTCGCTCAGTGCTGCCGGTATCTCGTGCAGGATCTTCTGTGAAAGAGGAGAGAAGAAGTAGATGGCCAGGGCGAGAAAGCCGGTGAGGCTAAATAGGATGACGTCCATTTTGGCGAGGGAGAGGTAGTTATGAAGTCTTCGGTAGTAAGTATACTGAGTTGATGTGTTGAATATTAAGGCGACGCCGTTCCCTGCTGCGGCTCTTATACACCTGTGCAACTTCGAATATAGATCATGGTAAGGCTGTGCAGATGCGGCTGAGCCCGCCCAAGGCATCGACATGTCCATGTCCTCTTGCCCTGCCACACCGACTCGGAGGCCACCCAACGGTCGCCAAGGTGGTCAGCTTTTTCGATCCTTCACCCGGCTATCTGTATCAACTTCTGTTCCCATACGGTAAACGGTCATGTTCCGCAGCACGCAACTGACCCCATGATCGCGCTTCACTGAGTCGTCGATCACCGGCCCCCACAAAACCGCACTCGCTAATATTATGGCCCCCACGCTGCGTCGATACGCGCTTACCCTGCTTTCCTTCATAGGTAACAGAGCTCTGGGAAGACTTTATTCTCCAAATGGCCCCGGAGATTTGGAGTTCTGGAGAAGCATCAGTGGAAAATTAGATTCCATGATAAACACCGTTCTGTTTCTCGAAAGAGCTCGATTACTCTACAGCAGGCATCAGTAGGCAGCAACTGCATCTGGCCTCGACCCCTGTTCTTCTACACAGCCTACCTGCTGTCTGTGCACCTTCTTCAGCCCTGCGTTGCCGCCGCACATGGCCATGTTCCGCATTTGCGCGTTTTTTCAGAAGAAAGACAGGTGTGACTCGATGTGTTAGGGCTGTACCACAGCTCTATTAATAAACTCGTCATGCAAGTGGCCATCCTACCCCATGCGCCGGTAATAGATTGTTCCCAGCCCGGCGGGGGCTTACGCCGGACCGTCATCATCAGCCTTGTCGAACCTCCGCTGTCCTTTCAAACCTCCCGGACTTCCCTCCATCGGTCAGCCTTGTATCACACATCGCTCTTTGATCCATGTCATCAGCTGCCGCATGCTGACCTCCACGTGGACTTCTGCGCGGCTCCTTTGACTCGACGCCCGCGCTCGCGGGGCCGTTCAACAGGGTTCGTCGCCTGCGACCCGCACGGCAACATGGAATAATGGTTGGAAGGCAAGCATACCGCCTGTGCCGCCCATTACCAGAGCTGTGTCCTGACCGCTGAGAGCCGCAGTGCTCAGTAATCAAGCCGAGAACGATCTGCATAGCCTTCTTGCCCGCGAATCCTCCCACAGGGCTGAGTGTCGACATACCGCTGTTCGCATATCGCGTGTCATGGGATTTTGATCCGCAAATCGGAAAAACACCCGGCTCTGGCCATTAAGAAGTGTCAACAGCAGTCTCGCACGACCGAGGACTAGAACTTCGGCGTGGTGATGGCGCACGATGCAACGCGAGATCAGCAGGCGGCCAATTCCGAGGTGTACCAGCCACTGGATCGAAACTCTCGGGACATTCGGCTACTTGAACTCCTTCCCGGAGGATGGAAGGACCGACTATCATGCCGCATGTTTGTGGTATCCCTGGACGACGATCCGTACTATGAGGCGCTCTCATACGCCTGGGGAAAATCCAGCCTTTGCCGACCGGTCACAATCAATGGCCGTCCTCGAAAAATTACCGAGAACCTCGACAGAGCTCTCCGACGCATCCGACAACCCAACAGAGCGCGGATCATGTGGGTTGATGCGCTGTGCATCGATCAATCCAACGTCGGAGAAAGGACGCATCAAGTCAACATGATGGGCACCATCTTCTCGCATACTGCAGAAGCGCTCCTCTTCATCGGAGATTACCACGAAGGTCGACTTCTGTCTGATACCGGTCTCCCAGAAAACTCGGATGGTCGACTCACGCGGGCGGAAGTGGTCAGAGCATTAGATTTCGTTACCAGGATGTCCAACGGCAATCATATCGCCCTTTCGGCGACAGAGGCTGTGTCTGACTCGCTCAATCAGACTTTCGATGCCCTCGTAAAACTCGCCAACCTGCCTTGGTGGAGCCGCATGTGGACACTTCAAGAAACCGTGCTGCCTCCGAATGCAACAGTCGTTTGCGGTTCCATATCCACTCCTTGGTCAACGTTCTGGCGTGCTGCCAAAAACATGACAGAGCATCATTACAACTGCTGCTCGCTTCCGTACGAACGTATGGAAACCATAGGAGTACTCTACGAAAGAGTAATGCCTATTCATCACCTGCGCGAAACGTATTTCGAAAAGAATACTGTGAATCTGATATTTACTTTGGAAACCTTTCGACATCGCCAGGCGTCCGATCCTCGAGACAAAGTGTTTGCGTTACTTGGTCTTCGCTCGAACGCAACGGAACTTTCGATAGATGCGGACTACTCGCTCAGCGTCTTTCACGTATATGGAAGCCTCATCACCAAGATGATAAGTTCTGGGAATAGTTTGTACCCGCTACTACGGGTTCCGGAATCGGGCCGTCGCGGAGACTTGCCTTCTTGGGTCCCTGACTGGAGTGCCGGGATAAACGAGACCATCTCAACCAACGAAACAAACATATTACGCACATATGAACTTTTCGACGCGTCTGGCGGTGGTGTACCGGCGATCCATCCAAGTCCTGAGTCGGTTCTGGCATTGAAGGGGTTGGTGGTTGATGAGGTCACCATGATTGGTTACTGCTCCGCAAATGCCGACATGGAGGTTCTCAAGAGAGCTACGGAGCAATGGAAAGAGCTTTTGCATTATGAGAGTATCAAGCACTGTCAGTATGTTGGTGGAGGGACGTACGAAGATGCACTCTGGCGAGTGTTGGCCCATGACGTGGCATGGCTTGAGAGCGACGGCAGTTCAGTTTATTTAGAAGCTCGTAGAACTACCCCTGATGATCACGACGTGTTTTCACGGGTGTTTTGGGACTCTCGGGGGACTTCTATCTTCTCTTGGCGTTATGTCCGCATAGGAAGGTTTCTTGTCACAAAGAAAGGCTACATTGGCATCGGACCACCCGACACCGAAATTGGGGACCATGTTTGCATATTGTTCGGTGGGAAAGTGCCTTTTGTTCTGAGGAATGTACAGTCCCAAGGCCCTTGTCCATCATTTCGTTATATCGGACACGCTTACGTACATGGGATAATGGACGGTGAGGCGAGGAAAGACCCGGCAAATCAGGCTGAGGTACTCTGGCTTGTGTAAATAACCTCTCTCAGCATCGAAAATTGAAGACGTCCCAACTCAAGAAACCCTCCGTGAACGCCGAAGTGATTCTTTGAAAATTGCTGACAACAGATGCTGTTGGTGAAGCTCTCCCCGCAAAAAACAGGAAAAATACGCACCTTTCTCATAGCACTGTTACCGACAGCACCCTGCTTCCAGTTGCGCTTCACGACGCGACTCTCTCACACGCTTGTCAGATAATAGCGATGATGTTTGGCAGCTTCCCACACCAATTCGTCTATGTGAACTTTCCAAATTTAGTACACGTAGCGTCGGTTGAGATACACGCGTTCTGTTTGATTTATTGGAAAAGATTTTGTCACCGGCCAATAACTATGGAGTGAGGCTGTGGAGCATGTTAAAGAGGAAGTAGCAAGGGCGGCACGGTGCTACAGTAGGTTAATGCACCGACGGTCAGTCTCGGCATGCGGACGGCGGCCTTGCGGCTGCAAGCACGATTGCGGCTTTAAACCAGCATGGCGTGATTGGGTCTGTAGAGCAACTGCGGGAACAAGTTCTGGTGGGAAATCTGAGGTGTTTCTATGAAGCGCCGTTGCTACGAGTGAAATGGTTTGTGTTGCCCATGGTGTAGTCAAGTTCCCCCAAAATCCAGAGGTTTGTAACATCAAATTTCGAGTGTTGTGGGGCTCTTTATCTGTTCCCGGCCTGACTTTCGGTTGAAATGGCTCAGTGCGTGTTGTAATGTTAACTTTTCTTTGTTTGGGCCCTACCGTATACTTTGTACGCTAACTCTATACGTCATACGGTATACGGGATACGGTATACGGCAACCGACCATATAGCACTATGCACAAGAACCCTACCAATTGTTTCAGGTCTCGTCCTAGCGAAGGAAACACATCCAAAGACCGTCCAAACAGTGTGTCGCTCCGACCGATTGTGAATTGTTGCCAATATAGACGAGACGGCACACGCTTATTGCCCGGTTTGGACATACGTTCGACTATGGGCTCTCCATCAAAGACTCACCAAGTCTCGGCGGGCAGCGTGTATAAAGACAGATATGGTCGTCGTTCTTAAGTCCGATCATCCCATTCTTTCTCCAACAGCTTCTACAGCTTCACTCGTTGCTTGACCTCGACGGTCCTTTCACATGTTTGAGCGCTAGTTCGCCATCCTCACTCTCTCAACCCATTCAACGTACATACAACAAACAAACCACCCCAACCAAACTTCGCCATCATGTTCTTCTCTCAGAAGCTCATCGCCGTCGTTGCCGCCCTTCCGGCCCTCAGCTCGGCCCACTACTTCTGGCCCCAACTTATCGTCAACGGCGAAACCTCCGAATCGTGGGAGTACGTCCGCGAAACCTCGCAAGGATACTCGCCACAATACACGCCCGACATCCTCACCTCCGAGGACCTCCGGTGCAACACCGCCAGCTTCTCAGCCGCGGCCAACACCAAGGTCGCCCGCGTCGCGGCCGGCGACACCGTCGCCTTCGTCGCCGACTACGGCGCGACAATCCAACACCCAGGCCCGCTGACCTTCTGGATGTCGCAGGCGCCCGGCGGCGACGTGACGGCGTACGACGGATCCGGCGCGTGGTTCAAGGTCGGCGTCGTCGGCTACGACACGCCCTTCGACTCGACCGGCAAAAACTGGCGCAGCTACGGCGAGGGAACGTTCAATGTGTCCATCCCGACGACCGTGCCAAACGGCCAGTACCTCCTGCGCATCGAGCACATCGGCTTGCACCGCCCGTCCACCCGCGAGATGTTCTTCAATTGCGCGCAGGTCGAGGTCACCGGGTCGTCCGCGACGGATGTGCCGGGCGAGACGGCTAGCATCCCGGGTATTTACAGCGCGGATGATGAGTGGGTGTCTGCGTGGAGCATGTACGAGAGCCCGTCGAGCTTCCCGTACTCGGGCCCTGCTACCGTTGATGGTGGTGTGTTTGATTCTGAGGGCGAGGACTCCGCTTAGCCGGGCCAAAGCCGTGATTTGTCTGATCGTCCCCGTGGTGCTCCGATGTCAGGTTCCGGATCTGTTTCTCTTCGTTCATGAGCGCCATTGCTCTTCTTTCTAAGAACCGAGGCAAGTCATTGCGCCTGAGAAAGAAAGACAGATCCATGATGTCTAGGGGCGGTGGAAGAGCATTTGTTCACTGCACATATTTTGTACTTAGCCAACGTATATAGAAATTCTACTCCAGAGCAACAACAAAACATGTATTTGAGGGCCTTCATCGAGACATCCACGATTCCTCCAAGGAGAAGAAAGACGCAGCAACCCCCCAGAATGGGACAGACCACGAGCCACACCAGCCCAGCCCCATCACGACGTCGCCAAAACAGCCACACTCCACGCCGGCAGCGTAACAGCAAACGTCCCACCACTCCCCTCAGGCGTACTCGTAACCGGCACGACGACCTCCCCAACATCCACACTATTCACCGCATCCCTCTCCCCCGCCAACACCGTCAGCGTCGCCTCCGTCGCCCCCTCCACACTCACACTCACCCTCCTTTCCTCCCCCCCATAATTCGCCAACTTGACATACGCCGCGCTGCCCTCCTCCTCCTTTCCCGTCGCCGCCCAATACACCGGCCCGAACCCCTCCCCGTCTCCCGCCACAACCTCCCTCGTCCCAACCCCCCAATTCTTCGCAAACATCCTTTGCACGAACCAACTCACGCTCCTCACCACACCCCCCGGGCTCTGCGTAAACCCCACCAAATCCGGCGTCCACTGCGTCGCATTCACTAGCTGCAGCAACGGCGCGTATGCGGCCATCACCACGACGTCCGCGTTGCGCTCCAGCCCGAGCATGTACACGGCTTCCGCGACGCCGCAACCCATCGTGGGCAGGGCGACGTGCGAACCGTCGAAGGAAGTGTAGCAGGAGAACTCGCCGACGAAGATGGGGAGGGAGCGGTTGGCCAAGTCCCATTGAGAGAAGTTGGCGACGAGGGAGGTTTCGGAGGCGTAGGTGTGGTAGTCTTGGATGACCCCCGGGGGGAGGGGGGTGGGGAGGCAGGCGGAGGCGCCGGTGAGGGAGGCGGACGCGATGATGGTGAGGGCTGGGTAGGCGCTGGTGATGGCGGTGTGGAAGGTGGTGAAGCGGGAGGGGTAGCTGGCGCAGCCGCCGCCTGGGTGGGGTTAGTTGGCGGAGGGGAGGGGGGTGGGATGGGATGGGACGGACCGAGGTAGTCTTCGTTGCCGATTTCGACGTGGGTGAGGGGGAAGGGGTCGGGGTGGCCGAGGGAGGCGCGGAGGGCGCCGTAGGTGGTCGAGGTGTCGCCGAGGATGAACTGGGTGTGCGGTCAGCGCGTGTGGGCGGAGGGAGGGGAATAGGGTTGAGGGTGTGCACCTCCAGTTCGTTGAGCACGTCGTCGACGTAGGGGGTGAGAGCGTCGCCGGTCAGAGGCGTGTTGCCGCCCGATTCCAGCGCGAAACCGGCCCAGACACCGAGGATTGGGGCGAGGCCCATGTCTTCGCACCATTCAAAGTACTCGATCAGACCTGGATATGGCATCAGTATGGTCTATCAATAACGTACCAGGTCACTCACCAAGTGCATCCGTGTTCGGGTAGCCCCAGGTTCCTGATGGGTTGTCAGCATGTAATACCCCACCGTCATTTCAAAGCTGCGTACCCTGACGTCCGGGACGATCCTGCAATGGACCCAAGGTCTCGTTCCACTTCCAACGGTTGTCCTCGCTGTTACCCTCGCTGGAAAATTGTCAGCATCCGGATGTTTGTAGATCGTTATAGACTCCACTTACAGATTGTTGCCGCCGGGGAAGCGTAGAAAGCTTGCTCCCATATCGTTCAAGACATTGGCGATAGCGGGCTTGAGACCGTTCTCCCTGTTGTTAAAGGTAGTGGGGTACAGTGTAATGAGATCGAAATACAAGGTTGAGCCAGCAGTGCTCTCTGCATCGAACGTAAGCGTCCACAGGTTATTCCCATCAGGAGCCTGGTCGCTCTCAAAGCTTGTTTCGTAGTAGCTATATGCGCTGGTGTTGCTGGAGACGTCGAGCGTAGTACTGGCATACTCAGTACCGCTGTAGTTGCCGACAAGCTTGATGGTGACATTGCCGGAGTAGTCGCCTTCATATTTCGGTAACAATCAGCATCCACAACTCTTGAGTTTTACCAGAGCAGCTACCTTTGACCCAAAATGAAGTTGAGTACTGGTCGGCGTTCACGAGAATCCCCCAGTAACCTTCGTTTCTGAAGCCCACATCTCCAGTCGTGCCGACAGGAACGGCTACTGCCAGCGAGTACGGAATGGCCGAGGAGAGTGGATTGTCAGAATCGACAGTCAGATCGACATCTCCCACGGCTCCGTAAGCAGTGGTTGTTTGATCGTCGCCCTGGAAGCCGTTGTTGCGGAGAAGTTGACCGTGGATACCGCCATCACCCGAGTAATTGATATCCTGAGTTTCGGTTAGTGTGTTTCTCCCCATCTTTTTTTTTTGTGCATAATGTAGGTAATATAAAATTGACCGTGAAGCCAACGGTCAAGGCGAAGCGCAGTAAAAAAATATTCCGGGAGAGAGATAAACTCCGAAATGACCTACTTCGAACATGAAGCCATGCATGAGCGGCGAAGTAGCATTGCCTGCACTCGTTGAGACGGTCAGATTGATTCCCGCAACACTTTCGACAAGAGCAGCAATCGCCGCCAAGCGAGTGACACCAGAGACTAGCCCTTGCATGGTGAATCGGAGGACCATGAACCGCCACTTGTTATTTTCCCAGTACTCGGTGGGCGATTATATGGTCAAAGAAGCGACTGTGCTGGGGAAAGTGATTGTGTGCGCAAGAATGCAATTGTAAACCCAGCATTTGTCTTTATAGCTATCAACACCACCGGTCAGTGCCATGGCGGTGGACTCTGCAGGGTAGAGAGCAAGGTAAATTAGCCGTCACGGGTACCAGTTGCGGGGCCGGTGGAGGGCTCGAAATCTTGGCTGAAGTGTAGTAGCATGAAAGCAGAGGAGAATTGAACCGAGCTGGGATTCCTGTGCGGCCGGTGGATAGAAGGCAGCGTGCAAGACAGTACTCATGCCGTATAGGGCAGTGGTCGCGCCATATGCAGCTAATACGAGGCGTATTCGTGGCAGGTTTCCCGAAAAAGAAACAGAGTTGTATTGGACAGGGGAAGGGAAAGAGGGGTACATACATGCCAATTCTTGGACGGCAAGCTCGGGAATTCCTGCACGTGCACCTCCCAAATTCCCCCAATCCACCGGAGCAGAGACTTAAGCTCGGTTGTTATGGTCGCATGCGCCCAATACCAGGCGTCCGGGGCCCCACGCGGGGTTCGTGACGATCGGATCCCCGCCAATTGGTCGTGAGATGGCCAATTAAACTCGCGTGTCAGCCGCTGCTGCGCCCACTTTTAAACACTTATCCACATTTTGTATGTGTTCTTCGTGTGTTCAAGCTCGTGCACCAAAGGCAGCGGAAACTCCGATACACCCCCGCAAAGACGGCCCGTCGGCAACACCCCCCAATCAGCGACAGTGGGGTTACGCGTCTCAGCTGGGTGGAAACGAAGTACGCGCGTTTTCCACCGCACTACCAAAGTAGCTTGCATTTCGAGGAAGAAACTTTGGGCGATGCATGATACAGGTTTTTTCGCCGTTGGAAATAGAGGATCAGGAAATGCTTGCAGATCATTTACCAGCTGTTGTGACTGCAACATGGCACATTTGGCACGCTGCGTTGACCGGAAGACGCAAAGCGAAGTTTGAAAAACAATCCTTCGACAGCAGAGTGTTCGCTAAGCTGGCGAACGGATGGCGTTGGTTTAAAGTTTTGCGCTCGTAAAGGGGATGATTAAGCTGTTGCGAGGCTGATGATGCCTGCAGCTCATCTCCCATCTTGTGGTGTAATCTCGGTTGCGAAATGATAAGATGAGTATGCACACAGATACGTTTGATGCCTCGTCTCTACCGTATATAGAGCGTTAGCAGCTTATCTCAATCGCTTCTGTACTACTCGATGATGCTCGTGGGAGGTTGCACGTGTCAGCTGGCAGAAGTGCAACAGTAGTCGATATACACTGAACCATGAACAGCCATTCTACCCTTCTTGTAGCGGAAACGTTTCGCGAAAGGTGTAACATCACGTCTTAGTAAAGAAGCAGCTGGGACCATAATATGGCAATTGGCGAGGACATGTACTGAAGCGAAATGATAACGAAAACATAAAACAAAGCCAATACAGCCAGGTTCCATGACCAATATGGTCTACAAGAAAAGCAAAGCGGGGAAAGCTGAAAACCGCAAGAAAGTCAACAGAGCTTTACAGCCTGATAGCTGACAAGTGATGAAAAGAGTCGAACGCCTCCTGGGTCATAACGTCCGTTGCCCAGAATTCCGCATCCTCCGGAGTGGTGAGCCATCCATCTCTCCATAGCCGATATGCAGCCCATTTCCTTATGCTGAGATGCTCAAAAGAAACAGTCGGCTTCCCATTGCCCTGATGACCATCTTTAACGCATGTACCTTCCTGCCGAAAATTGCTGCACGAAAACCCGTCTTCATGTCGAAAAAAACGCTCGTGGCGATGCAGAGCCGGAATGATCGAACAAAAATATACGTCAAATGGCGGACGGTAGTAGCATGGCCCGAGATCAGCCTCGCAGTGCTTGCAAAAGCCCTTTGGCCGGTCATCAGACAGCATTTCCGGGACCACGATTTTTGTCCCCGTGATGTCACCCACTAGCTCTTTCACATCCTCAGAACTGGGGCGCTGCACCCCATGTTGCTCATCCTCGGTTAGAAGTAGATCCTCGATACCAATCCCCGATCTATCCAAAGTCTCGCACCAAATGACCCAAGCCCCGGGCGTGAGAGCAACATCAGTCGGACTCTGAAACCCCGCACTTGATCTTTGGATCGAGGCACCTTGTGATATCAGCTCTTGCAGGAACAGTATCATGTCTTCTCCTTGTTGGTCTTCAAGCGTGGAAGCCCCACAAGCGGAGAGTCGACGAAGATAATGCCATACAACGCCGTCGCCGTTCGGGTCAGTCGCTTGGATATCAGCTCCTGCTCTCAACAAGGATCTTCCAAGTGGTATCATATTGGTGTAGTGGGTTCTTGCGGCTTCGAAAAGGAGCGATTTCCCTTTACCGTTGGCTTCGTTGATGTCCAAGGCTTGGGTCAGTAAAAATCGAACCTGATCTGGATCGGCCCTTGCTGAACGTAGCGTGATGAGGGCCGAGAACAGGGGTGGCCACGGGACCCATTCAATTATCCTGCCCGTATAGTCGAGAGCTTCATCCATTGTATCACATTCAAAACATCCCTTTTCGGCGAAAAGTCGTATGTAGTCCTCGAAGGGAATATCTTTGTCTTCTGGATTCCAGTTTTTGAGGAAAATTTCCAATGCTGTGTTGCCCCGGCTATCAAGTATTAATATAGGCTAACACGAATGCAATAAAGGTTACATACGCATCACAGTCTAGCGGGTCAGCGCCAAGGCGAATCAGGAGGCAACAAATGTCGTATTTTTGCCTGTAGGTAGCAAACTAATCTACGATCAGCAGTGTTCTCTCTTTCGTGGGGATGGTTGATCGGTTACCCCAAGTAGTGAGCGGCCATATTCATCTCTATCTCCAGCAGCGCACTCTCCCCGCTGAAGAATGTCTCGTGCTTCTTCAGTGTCGCCATTCCATATCCTTTGGATTATCGCACATCCCTTGGGCACGACGCCAAAGGTACGAAGTGCGGAAGGAATCTTCAGACCATTACAGGGCGATCCCACAAATGATGCTGATAGGCCTGGGAGGTTGTAGGATTGGTTTGGCGTGAACATGACTCGGAACCCCTTTAAAGAGCCGGAGAATTTGGTTGAGTTGACCTCACATCCATCGCTCACCCACAAGTAAAGATTACCCTCCAGAATTCGAACCGAGAGTTCCATCTCTCCGGCTTGCTGAACTTGCACCCCACGACTTCGAAGCCCAGTGCCGCGTCTTTGCATGACCGAAGAAGACTGAGACCGCAAGTGGTTCAAAACCTGGAGTGCAATTGGTTGGGTCGTTCTTCTAGCGCCGTATGGGGTGAGGCTCAGCCCGCCTTGCAATTCCGACGCAGCAAGCAAATGCATGCCGGTCAAGGTGTCACCTACTTCCTTCTCCACCCAACCGAGATCGTCCATCGTGGTTCCGGGTAGCGAAGCGCTCGCTAGAACAGACGATAGGTGTCGACGTACAATAGACAGTATTTCGGTGGCATCGCTTGCTGAGCCTTCATGCAGAAGAATTTGCGGGATGTTCTGGAGCCAGCCGGGTTGAAGGTAGCGAATATCCGCTCGTATCTGCGCATGTCCGTCCAGCATGTTGATATGAGTGTGTTGTTGCTGGTTGAGAAGTTGTTGAGAGACGGCAGCGTTACTGCGAAGCATACCAAGGGTATCGTCGCGAAACTGTGTTTGACCGCGAACAACCAGTTGGGTATTGTCGTTTGCGGTTCTGAGCTGCCCGATCTGGAAAAGGTCACTTTGTCTGTTGGATTTATTAGTATATAGCCTATTGTAGATGATGCGGGGAACATACCGTCCAATGACAGTCAGGTCGTGATTGATCCATCTCATTTTCTGCTCTATCTGAGAGCAAACTTTGGCAATGGACCGTTCGTTGTTGTGAAACCGGAGTGCTTTGGAGAGGCGACGGAAACGAGAGTCGGTAGCGAATATCGGCTCCTCGATTTTCACACGGAGAGTCATCAAGTCTTCGTTGATGCTTTTGACGTTGCGACGTATGCGCGACAGGATCTGGGGATTGACATGCGGCGTGGAAGCTTTCTGATAGTCTGCCTCCAGACTTTGAATCCCTTCGAGTAGACCCTGGACCTCACAGATAGTTTCAAGGGCCTTGAAAAGAGAACTTTGGGCGCCTTTGATGGAGGCGATGATGTTCTGGATTTCGCGTGCTGATTTGAGGGCGACATCAACGAGGCTGATGGCCGCCGCAGCCGTCGAGAACAGGTCGGCCATCGCTGCGCATGGCCGATGGGAAATCTCCCACAAGAACTGATCAGCGCGGTCAGAACAGAAGACTGAACAGACTCAACTTTGACAGGAGACAGCGAGCATTTTAGTTATTAGCGCCTCCAGCTCGCCTGTCGGATGCGAGGCTGTGTACGGCGCGGGGCTTGCATGCCTCACAATGTGGCAGCATCTGATTGGCAGGTAGATAAGCCTTGCAAAGCACGACAAATCCCTGTAACGGAATCGCATGCACTTGGCCAGCTTTTGACCGGCAAGGCTGACGGGCTGACGGGCTGACGGGCTGACGGGCTGAGCTCTCTTGCTGGTCGTACAGCATTTTCTGCTGCAAAGCTGATTTGCTGAAGGACACCCTCAGCCTCGCGCAACAGGCCATTATCGTGCACGATTGTCCCCAGTAGCTTAGCAGAGCCGTGACACTGCCACACAAAATCTGCCCTATGTTCATCTTAACAATACATCAAGCACATCGCTTCCCACATCGCTCACGGCCAATTAATTCCCTTCCAATTCTCAAATCGGCAACCAAACAGCCTCTACCTCTCCCGAGAACTCGCGCTTGAACAGTGCCATCACCTCCTCCCCAGGCCTGCAAGCCCCAACCCGTCATTGCACCCTCTTCCCGCCCTCGGTCCTCACAACACCCACCCCCCACCTTCTCACGCCTCCTCCCCCTCCCTCATCTACCTCTCCATCCCCCAGTCCGGCCCACACCTCCACCTCTTCCAACACCGGCATCGCCCCAACCGCCATCGCAAACGCCCTGACCAACCCCCCAACCCGCGCACCGGCATCGTCCGAAAAACATCCAGCTCCAGCACCTCCAACTCTCGCCGCCTTCCTCTTCCTACACATCATCCCACCCCTCATCCACCGCCATCTTGAGCAAGCGCGGATAATGCGCCGCCAGGGTGATGCGTAAGCCGCTGCCGATGCCGCGGGGAGAGGAGAGACGAGTAGAACGATCCCGCAGGTGCGTGCCGTGGGACGGAGCTCGCTCGACGCGGAGCCGTCTGAGGCGTGGCCAGGTCGGGGCGGGGGCGCAGCAGCGTCGGCTGCAAGACAAGCGGGCCAGAACAGCGTCAGGCTCCAGAGCCACGCACGGCAAAAGTTGCTGTCTCTCGACTGCAGCCTGGAAGCTGTGCGACACTGTCAGCATTCGTGCCCTGGTGTCCAGCTAGCTCTGCGTGAGCTGCGACGCGCTCGATGAGCTTCTGTGGTAAGGGGAATCTTGGGGAAAAGTGGGAAGTATCCGGAGTCTCTGCAATGGACAGATTTATCGCCGTCGAGGTTTGCACGGCGTGTCGTGCCGCTTGTCGCCAGGCCGACGTCTCGGGTGGGAGAATGCACATTCGCAAGGATAGGCAGGAGGCTCGCATATTCTTGAGAATCCCAATATCCGTAGTGCATCGATGTTTTCCACATCAGTGTACTGTGTGAATGGATTGATGGTGGGCTGCAGGTTTGAATGTCTTGTAGCCAATCAAAACCCCCGCACGCCGCAAGCACCCGGAGATGATTGCATGAAGAATGGCAATGCAAGGCACGAGTCGAGAATGCTCTATGGCTACTTCTTCCGCATATCAAAGTACAAGTAAGTTTACAATGGCAGAATGTTTCGCAAGAAGCCTGCCATGCTACTTTGAAGCGACCCAGAAAGTAGTTAGGAATTTGCCGAACACAAAAGTACGCTTGGATTGAGGTTGGCGCGGTTTCCGGATACGAACACCAACCGACGCCGAGCTTACCAATTGCATGGATGTTAGCGTCCTTACTAATAACCACCTTCCTTTTCCACACCGTCGATTCCCTGTGCTTTCTGCATTCCACATTTTAGCAACCCATGATCAAACACTCGAGGCGGATACGTAGTCGAGAAACTACCAAGTATCCGAGCAGCGCGAATTATAAGCCTCAATGACTTCTCGAAGGATTCTACGATACCTCCAACCGAGAAAACACTCTACGCCACCCACTGCTTCAGACTCTACAGGGATGGATCTTCCACAGCTAAGCGCAGATGAATACCAACAATACAACCGTTGCGCTGTCCGTATGAACTTCTTCGTGAGTAGCCCCGCACGTAGGACCATTCAAGGACTGACATGTCGACAGCACAACATGTTCAGACATGCCTGGACAACAATGTACGAGGCGTGCGAAGCCAACAAGCTTCCAGCTGGCATGTCGCTTGGCCAGTTCTTCCGTTTTGGACTCGACTTCTGCAACGGTCTGAAGGGCCACCACGGAGCAGAGGAACGATCCATCTTTCCATATCTGGCGAAGAAGATGCCAGTTTTCCGCAAGGAGCTTGAGCTTCTCACCCAACACAAGCAGATCCATGCCGGTCTTGATAGCCTTACCGAATACCTTGAGCAATGCAAGGAAGGGCAGCAGGAGTTTCGAATGCAGGAGATGAAAGAGATAATGAGTGGCTTCGGCACGGTGTTGTGGGAACATTTGAATGATGAGGTGGAGCAGCTTGGGGCCGAGAACATGCGCAAGTATTGGACGTTGGAGGAGATGAGAGATATACCCATGTAATTTTGGTGCTGCTTCAGGAGATTTCTTACGTTGTCTCGAAGAGGGAGCACCCTGACCAAAAAGTGTTCTGTATTGGAAGGATCTCTCTCGCTCGTCTGTTGTTCTGCCACTTTCTCATTTTTTCGAACACGGAGACAGTAAAGTCCTTTACTTGGAAAAGGTCATATGCAATATCTCTCAGTCTCGTTCGCGTAAATGCGGATACTATCTCCAGAATTTTGCCGGATGCACCCCTTCGATGCATCTGTGAATCCCTCCACTTCAGCGTATCATCCGACTTCGCAGCCTAAACAACCGCATCGTGTGTCAGATAAGACGAAATATCCCTCACCGACCATTCTGAGATAGATCCCCGACGTACGCGCAATAGAAATTAGGTGATGCAGCGGTACGGTTCCTGAAGGAAGAGCGGTAATAAGCACGGGAATATAAGATCAGCCAATGACGAGCGGCCACAGGGCTAGTCTAACCCAAAGTGGCTTGTGGAGAGACACTGCTCGAGACATCAGGCCAATGACGATTGGGGGCCAAAATCCTACGCGCCCTGATCGGGTTAAGTAGCGAGCGCCCCTTTCCACTAAATGTGGAGTCGCGGCTGTT
Organism: Diplodia seriata; assembly: GCF_021436955.1. Classification (NCBI taxonomy): domain Eukaryota; kingdom Fungi; phylum Ascomycota; class Dothideomycetes; order Botryosphaeriales; family Botryosphaeriaceae; genus Diplodia; species Diplodia seriata. Next base: position 231,413 of record NW_027117308.1, on the reverse strand, counting down.
GGTTTTCCAATTTTAACCGCAATCCATGTTGTCCGCCACGGCGCTCGGCCCTGAAGCAAAACACCAAACGTCACCCGCCGGAGCCCTATCCGCCTGCTGCACAATACAAAAACCACGCCTCCCCCACACAGCCCTCCGCAGCGTAGCATGCCCGCCGGCTAAACCACACCTCTCCCCAACACTTCCCGTGCGGCCTCCGCAACCTCCATCATGCTCGCCCCCCAGCCGCGCACCTGGCTCACGAGCCTCTGCGCTCTCCTCGCGGCCTCCTCCACCGCCGTCGCATCCCCCACCCTCCACCGCCGCGCCGGCCTCACGCCCAGCCTCTCAGGCGCGCTAAACCCCATGTCGACGGGCAGCAGCACCTACCCACGCGCCAACTTCCTCTCCTCGGGCGACATCCTCGGCGCCTTCACCGCCTTCCCCAGCGACGGCACATCCGTCATCACCCTCGTCTCCAGCCCGGACTCCGGCGTAACCTGGAACCCTCTCGGGACCGCCGCATCGGGCCCAACCAACACCACCGACATCGACAACCCGTTCCCGATCGAACTGCCCAGCGGACGCCTCCTCGTCGCGCTCCGCAACCACGACCAGGAGCTGGACCAGACGTACACGTTCTTCCGCATCACCATCTGCTACTCCGACGACGGCGGTTCGTCGTGGGCGTACCTGAGTACCCCGGCATCCGACTCGGGCGCCGTCACGGGCGACTGGGAGCCGTTCATGCGGCTGGACGGCGACACGCTGCAGCTGTACTACTCGCGCGAGACGGCCGACGACGACCAGGACAGCCTGATGCGCACGAGCACGGACGGCGGCGCGACCTGGTCGGCGGCGACGACGTTTACCGGCGCGGAGCTGACGAATGCGCGGGACGGCATGCTGGGCGTGGCGGAGATGCCGGGGGGTACTGGCGGGCAGCTGATTGCGGTGTTTGAGACGGAGACGGGCGGCGGCAAGTTCCATATCGGGGCCGTGACGTATGATGGCTCCGCGTGGGGCGATCGGAGGGTCGTGTATGAGAGTGACGGGTTCAATGCGCAGGCGCCGCAGGTGGCGAATGTGGGCGGGACGTTGGTCGTCAGCTTCCAGACGGATGAGGATGGCGATTATGTCGTCAAGGTTGTGACGAGCGCGGATGGAACAACGTGGGCGGATAAGACGACGGTGATGGCGGCGACGAGTGAGTGGGCGGGGTTGTTGACGTTGGATGATAGCAGCTTCTTGGTTATGGCGGGGAATAATGGTGTCGCCAGCGCGCAGAAGGTCGTGCTGAACTAATTGTCGTTGGTTGTGTGGAAGCCGAAGGATTGGCCGTTGCTGGAAAGACGATCAGAACGATTGCCGAAGATCGAATAAGTACATACGAACGATCGAGTTTTTATAGACTCTAATTAACTAGTAGCGCAAGCGATTGAGATAAGCTGCTAACGCTCTATATACGCCCAAAAGGCCATCCAACAACCCCGCCCCAGACCACTCCCCCATTCCCCATTCCCCATTCCCCCACCCCCGGAGCCCGATGTTGAATCAACACTCCCTCCCCCTCGTCCCAACCTCTCCCCTTTCACCCCCCTCCCCTACTCAAACCCCACCCCCCAACCCCACCCACCTCAACCCCACCGCAACCGCCACAACCGGCCCCACACTAACGACCTCGCCCAGCCCCGCAAACGCCGGCGGAATGCGCACACCATTCGGAAACGCTCCAGCCGCCAGCAGAATCGCAAAGACGTTGTAGACAAAACTCCACGCGAAGTTAGTCACAATCGCTCTGAAAGTGACGCGCGACACGGCTAGCAGCGCCGGCACGCCGCGCAGCGGCGACGAGCTGGCAGCCGTGAGCACGACGTCGGCGGCGGCGGCGGCGACGTCGCTGCTGTCGTTGGGGTTGTGGGCGTGGGCCCCGCCGATGTGGATGCCGATGCTGGCCTGTGCGAGGGCGACGCTGTCGTTTGTGCCGTCGCCGACGAAGATGACGGTGGGGGTGGCGGTGGTGGATGTGTCGGGGGGCCCGTCGTGCTGGGCGATGATGTGTTTGACGTAGTCGCGCTTGTCGGCGGGGGAGGCGCGCGAGCGGACGTTGGCGGGGGGGATGGCCAGGGCCGAGGCGACGCGCTGGACGGGCGCGTCGTCGTCGCCGCTGACGATGGAGATGGCGATGTTGGACGCGAGCAGGCGGGCGACGACGGGGTGGGCGTCCGGGCGGAGGGTGTCGTGGAGGGCGAAGATGGCGGCGGGGACGCCGGCGATGGTGCAGCAGAAGACGGTGTGGCCGGTGGAGAGCAGTGGCGCGACGGAGGGGTGAGACGACATTTCCAACCAGCGCGAATTCCCGGCGCGGATGGTGAGGGGGGTGTTGGAGTTGCTGACGGTGGTTGTGGCTTCGATGCCCTTGCCGGGGAGGGACTTGATGTCGTTGATGGGTGTGGCCTTGATGCCTTTTGATTCGAGGTGTGCGGCTACGGCGACGGAGACGGGGTGCTTGCTGCCGCGGACGAGGCCGAGGAGGAGTTCGAGAGTTGCAGGACTTGAAGACTCTTCCGGGTAGACCTCTTTTGTGACACTCAGCTTGCCCTGTGTCAAAGTGCCCGTCTTGTCGAAGACGACGTGAGACGTTTTCCTCGCAATCTCCAGCGTCTCCGCACTCTTGACCACGACACCTCGTTCGGCCGCGATGCCGCTCGCTATGACGACGACCATCGGTACAGCTAAGCCGATGGCACATGGACACGACACGATCAGCGTCGCGATGGCGTACGTGATGGCCTGCACGGCCGCCTCGGAGCCTCCCATGCCATTCTTCCCTACGCCCACAGCAACCCACACGATAAAGGTGACGATAGTGATGGCCACAACGACGGGGACAAACCAGGACGCCACCTTGTCGGCGAGGTCTTGAATCTTCGGCTTCGACATCTTGGCTTCGTCCACCATCGCTGCGATCTTCGCGACCGTGTTCGAGCCAGGTAGTCGACTGACTCTGACGAGTAGAGCGCCGGACCCGTTGACCGAGCCACCGATTACAGCCGCGCCGACCTCTTTCGCAACCGGCCGAGCCTCGCCGGTGATCATGGACTCATCGACTTCTGAGGTTCCGGAGATGATGGTGCCGTCGGTGGGGATGCGCGTCTCAGGGAGGACCTTGAAGACATCGCCGAATTGGAGCAAGCGCGCATCGATCTCCAACTCGGGGTTTTGGCCATCCTGGGAAGAGAGAACAGCTGTGGCGGGCTGGAGGGATAGGACCGAAACACTTTCGACGGCCTTCTGACGGGCGAGGGCGCCAAGGAAGCGGCCGACCATGATGAGCGTGACGAGGAGAGTACTGGTCTCGAAAAATTCTCCGGTCGAAAGGGGTGATCCAGCCACGAGGTATGCGAAAGCTACGATGGAGAAGACGTAGGCGGCGGTCGTACTGAGGACGATGAGGAGGTCCATTTCGATGACACGAGAGAAGATGAGACTGCGAAGAGCGCTGGAATAGAATGGACCCGCGATGAAGACCTGGATGATGGTAGCAAGCGCCAAAGAACCGCTGCCGTAAGCAACCTCATGCTTTGGAAGCGGCGCCCAGGCCATGATCAAGACCGGGATAGTGAGCAGAGCCGAAATCACGGTCTGCAGGCCGACGTTCCACACATGCTTGCGGCCCGAGGCGATGGACGGAGGGGGACGCAATGGCGCCAACTGCAGAGGGGCGCTGAAAGAGTGGTCCATCAGATCACGAGCACCGAGTACCTTGGGATCATACTGCAGTGAGACAGTGTTCTTGTCCACAACCGACGCGTTGACGACTCCATCAGGCATCTCTCGAGCGATAAATGCCTTAGCGTCGCCGCCCGCAAGAACCTCGATGGTCTCAAGCTCCTTGTCGTCATTGGCGACTTTGTCAAAGTTGAATCCAGTCTCCTTCTCGAGTCGAGTCTGAACCTGCTCCGCCGAGATCAGTCTACCGTCCAGATCAAATTCAGCCCTTGAGAGGAGCAAACTGGTCTGAGGCCGCGACACGCCAGGAATGACGGCCAAGGACCGCATCAATTTCGTTTCGCATCCGGTGCAGGTCATTCCGTGTACGGTGAGGACGACATGCTCGCTCTCCGCGTCTCCGCGTTCGATGTCAACCCGGTCGATGTTTACATTGACGATAGAACCGGGCTTCTTGCCACAACAAGCATCCTGGCATGAAGCAGCGCTTTTGATGCTAGGAGGCTTGTCGTCACAGCAGGCGTCCTGACAGCCTTTGGGACCGCTTTTGACTCTGGGAGGCTTATCGCAACAGTCATCCTGACAGCCTTTAGACCCGCTTTTGATGCTGCGAGGCTTATTGTAGCAACAGCCATCCTGACAGCCTTTGGTACCGCTTTTGACGCTGAGGGGCTTACCGCAGCAGCCATCCTGACAGCTTTTGGTACCGCTCTTGACGCTAGGAGGCTTCGCGGAGCAGCAAGCATCCCTACAAGACTCGTCCTTCGCGCGGACACTGCTGCTCGCTCTGTACGGCCCGGAAGCCCCAGAGCAGCAATCGGATGCCACCTTCTTCTGGCCACGGATCGACGACGCCCTCGAGGACGGCCGTCCAGTGCGCCTGCGCCTCAGCGTGGCAGTCTGATTGCAGCAAGACTCGATATTGCGAGCAAGCAGGGCGCGGCAGATGCAGCCAAGCGCCTCCAAAGACGCGCGATACTGGCTGCGCGTCTTCTTCCTGTGGTAGTCGCACGCGGCGCTTCCGGCCTGCGAGCACTTCTCGTCGTCGCAGTCACGGAGCGCGAGCTCGTCCAAGCAGCCGTCTGGAGATGGGGGGTGTTAGCACGTGATTTGTCGGAAGGGAGGGACGGGAAAATCATGCGTCGCCCGTACCATCGCAGCATTGAGTTCTCTTGCCTTTCTTGCTGGGAGCGTCGCCGCCGCAGCAAGCGGCGCGGGAACAGGCGTTCGCGGCTTGAGCGGGCTGAGCGCCGGCGAGCGGTGACGCGGTGGCAGAGGCGCTGGAGCAGCAGCCACGCTGGCACCCGGCATCCGTGGACGGCGCAGGAGGCGCAGCGGGAGCGCAGCAAGCATCTCCACAACCGTCTTCGGCCTGGGGGACGGCTTGCTTGTCGGAGCAGCAGGCGTCGGCGCAGCCACCAGTGGGAATTCCGGGCTCTTGGTGCGCAGGCGTGTCGACGATGGGGCCGGCGGGCGAGCAACACGCGTCCGCGCACCCGGTTTTCTTTTCGGTTTCGGGGCGCTCTGCGTCTTCTTCCGCGCAGCGTCCATCCGCGCAGCTATCCGCGTCCCCGCCGGCCTGCTCGGGTGGAACTTCGGCAGGCGGGAGTGTACTGACTTCAGCGGCGGTGCTCGAACAGCAATTACCACCGCAGCCGGCGCCAGATTGGGCGGACGGAGCGGGAGAGTCCGGAGGTTGCATATCGGAGGAACAACAGGGACTCATTTCGCAAGGCTCGATGTTGCGGGTTGGGAAAGAGAGGTGTTGTGGAGGACGAAGTGAGGTTGGGTGCGGGATACAGATAAGGACGAGGGCAAGGGCACCCGAGATCGGGCGGGCGGGGTCAAGATGCGTCTCAGCCCGCGTTTCGGGACACTGACCGGTTGCCCAACAAGTCACTGTCTCGATGATCTTTGTTCTAAACGCTATCTGGGTATATGCAGATATACATATACCTTACCCCACATCGTTTGTTCCGAAGCCGATAGAAGACAGCTTGCCCGTTCGGCATGACTGTTCACTCGGATGCCGAACGCCGGGCGCCTCGACTGCGAACTCCGTATCCGGTCCCGAGTCGTCACCCGCAGTGAACTAAAAGGAAATTTGAACATGGAGGATTCCGCAGTTGTGTGCATCACCATTCACGATAGAAACACATCTCAGCTATCCAAACGGCTCCTCATGCAGCCACAACGACGATGCAGATCGGATCGTTCTCTCGTGGGGATACAAACACGCACTAGACGGAAGCATCATGCAGCCACTGCATCCCAGGTTTCACACGACGCGGAGATCCAATTCTTCAACCTTCATGCATTGCTTTGCGCGAACGAATATCCAACGGCCACTGAACATTATATCTGTGCGCTAAATTACAACCAAGCGCGAAGAAAGAAAGCAAGACACCCCCTAAAAAGCATCTCAAAGAAGTTAAGTAATGAGCCAAGTACATGCGCATCCACCTGCACAAACACTCCCCTCTACAACACCACCATCCCCACACCCGCCAACACCGCCGCAACCCCATAAACGCCCGCACCGACCCTAACCCCCCACACGCCCGGCCCCTGCAGCCCAGCAGCAGCAGCGCCCTCACTCGAGCTCGCGGCAGCGCTGCCGCCCGTCGGGCTACTCGTAACCGTCGCAGTGCCCGCGGTGCCAGCCTGTTCCATGAGCGAGCTGCACTGGCCGGTGGGCTCGACGGCGCTCTTGAGCGAGGCGGAGCCGTCGAAGGCGCACGCGGACTCGGACGAGTCCTGCAGCTGGTAGTACTGGTCGAGGACGAAGGCGAGCTTCTCGGTGCTGTTGCACATGCTGTACGCGCCGTACGCGCCCGTCGACGCGTTGGCGCCGATGCCGGCGCAGGCGTCGTCGGACGAGCCGCACACGCTGCCGAAGAGCTCGCCGTAGGATGACACTTCGACGTCGGCGGCGACGACGCAGGAGAGGGAGTTGTACATGCATCTGGGGTGGAGGGGGTTAGCGAGGGGCTCGGGGCTGTTGTGGGAGGGGGGAGGGAGGAGATGGCTTACCTGCAGAGGTCCGTGTTGGGGCGGGGAGGCAGCGGGCTGGCGGTGGCGCCCCAGGCCGAGTTGACGGCGGGGCAGTCGCGCTGGCGGGTGTTGGTGGGCTCGTAGTCGTCGCGGTTGACGCCCGTGGCCGTGGCCTTTGCGATCTGGCTCTTGTAGTTGTTGAAGTCGGCCAGCGTCGACACCGAGTCGCCGTCGATGGTCACCAGCCCGTACTCGTTGGCCTCCTGGTGGAACATGTACACGATGCCGCCCGACCACACGTCGTTCATGTCGTCGCCGAACAGCACCGGCGTGTCGCCAAACTTGCGCGGCTTCACCTCGTTGCACCCGTACTCGGCGAAGAAGACCGGCACCGGGTAGTCGGCGAACTTCTCCGTCTGCTTGTCGTACCCGGACTTCGAGAAGGACGAGTCGCCGCACCAGGAGTAGATGTTGTAACCCCAGAAATCAACAGAGTCCTCGCTGGATCCGCAGTTGAAAAAGTCCTCCATGGGCTCGCGAATGTCGGCGTCATCGTTGGTGGCGTAGCCAACGCCAATGGCACGGTATCCCTGCTCCTTAATATACGCCTTGCTATCACGCACAGCGGCCTTTACGAAGGCAGAGGCATCCGTATTGTTCGCCCTGTGAGACACCTCGTTTCCAGCAAAGAAGCCGAGGGTGTTATTATAGGGAGCCAAGGCATCAATCACCGAAGTGTAACGGTCGTAGAGGTCATCATCCCAGGTAGGGTCATCCGACTTGATCGACCGGCCAGGCGAAGAAAGGTCAGCAACCACGTAGATGCCGGCATCCTGGAAGGCCGTCATGCATTCGTCATGGTCGAGCTCGGGGTTGACGGCATAGACACGGATGGTGTTGGTCCGGAGTTGGACAAGGTACTCGAGATCGCGCTTGCACGTGTCCGGGTCGGCCAGCGGATCGATGTACCTGTCGTTGGGCGTGTCACTGGCGGATGCGGCATCGGCGTTGTATTCGGGCTGATAAGCAATGCCGCGCATGTAGAATTGCGTGCCGTTGTTCGAATAGAAGAATTTGGTGCCCTGTGGTATGTCAGGGAAGCTATTCGGGCTCATTGAAGCAGTGTTCCGCTCACCTTGATTTCGATGGGGGGCACATCAGCGAGGGCGGAACCTGCGAAGATGGCGCCGGCAAGAGCGGCAATGCTGACGGACTTCATTGTGCCTCGAGGAAAGAAAATGGGGGCGAGCGAAAGTGAAGGGCAAGAATGGAGATCGAAGGCAACTGTCGCGCACTGTTTAAACGAAGGACTGGGGGTAAAGTAGTGCAGGAGGCAGGCTCAGGAGGTTGGAGAAAGGGCGCAGCAGTTGGTAGGCGTTAAATAGGATTGGTGAGGCCAAGATGCAGGCGCATGGCTGCCCAGAGTTCACTTCCCGGGTCTGCGTAATGGTAGGAATGCCGCGCCTGCAAGAAGAGTCTCCGCTGCAGCGGCGTCCTTGGCGACGTGCTGGGCGGCCCTCTCATCGCGATGCGGCCAATAGTGCGCATCGTATCCAGCGCGCGCTCGCACGAACCGTTGCATGGCGTGCACGACGGCGATCCATCAAGATAGATGGTTTGCGGGTGAGTTTGGCTGTTTTCCGAGTGTGGCAGAGGAGTGGAGTGAAGTGAAGGCAGCGAGGGTGATAAAAATAGCGATAGAGACACGGGCGGTGATTGGCTGGAGACGCAGTTGCCGTTTAGAGTTTCCTTAGCGCCCAGACTCGGCCTCTCCTGCCGCGCCCGACAAGACGCGCTGGCGGCCACTCGAAACACTCTCCAGAAATTGCTTCCGGCCACAGCTCGCTCCGAAAGAAGACGCGTGCTTGAGCCGAGCCTCATTTGCCGCGTGCGCCTCTCCCGCCCCGGGCCCGCCCAGAGGGAAAGACGTAAGGGGTGTGACTTTTGTCCATCCAACTCATCACCATACTCTACTTGTATTCAGCACTCTGGATGACACGCTGCTCCACACGTCAGCTCAACGGCTCCCCACCAAATCGACAGAGAGGTGGTTGGCGCAGGCCATCATTCGATGATGCTGCCGAGTCGCCCGCGCTTGTCTTGGCTCTCCTAGCCTTCGTGGCCACTCGTATCCATTCGTCGGATGTGCCCACGCCCCTCCTCCCTCATCAGCTCGTCCGGCCCCACCAAGTATCACCGCCACAATTGGTTGTAAAATATTTGATCCATCCACGCCCTCGCATCTTCTCAAAGCTGCTGTGCCCCGCTTTTCCGGAGAGCCATGAGAGATTGCATGCTCTATCCGCCGCATGCATGCACTCGCAACATTGATAGCAACTCCGGAGGGCTCGGAAAATACAGTCTTCCCCACAGCAGATCAGCAAGGCCCCTTCATTATAGATGCAGCCTCAACGCGATTGTGGTGTTGAGATCCGGATGAACTCGCGTACGGCGGGGAACTCGCACTTAGCCCAACACGGCTAGCGGTGATTTCCGATCGACGCTGGGGCGTTCTCCAGGCTGCTGACCAAGCAAAACTCCCGTCAACAACCATCCATCAACCAGCTTCCCAACGTGACATACCTTGGCACCGCCGAATAGAGTACAGGGAAATGCCACCCACCGATGCCGAGCGCGCAACTGCAAGGGCCTCCCGAGCGTGCAAAATCTGTCACGCCCGCAAAGTCAAGTGCAGCGGAGACCAGCCATGCGAGGCCTGCGCTCGGGCACAGCAAAACTGCGAATATGCTCCTACGGAACCAACACGGAGGAAGCGGAAGGCCTCCGTCCTCGTAGATCCTCCACGCATTGCCCCCGCTCCCCCGCTCCTGACCCCGGTGGCGTCTGAATCCCCTGCGGCAACCCCGCATGATCCCCTGCTTGACCCGGCCGAGCACAAGCGGCAGCAAGAGATCAGGACAGGCATCGGAGTCCATGACCCTGAGTCCGGGTCTTTCCAGTTCTACGGCCCTGCGTCCCACTTCTGCTTCTTGGACAGGATATACCAACATATCGACCGCATTGGCCATGTCGGCATGCCCAAAGGAGTCCGGAAGTGGAGGCTGCACCACTTCATGTTTGACTTCCGCAATCCACACGGCTCCCTCAATGACGCACTGGCCGAAGTGCATATCCAGAAGGAGATGGGTGACCTGTTCATCGCCGAGTACTTCAAAACTATCCACCCCCAAGCCCCCGTACTGCTCAAATCCGAGATTGACGACACATGGTCCAAGTTCTGGAGTCCGCCGGGTATCGACAGGAAACCACTGAAAGGCAAAGAGCTGGTTTTCTTGGTTCTCGCTATTGGAGCGAGGGCTTCTTCCGTAAAAGGCAAATCTGATGCATCTCGACTCGAAAACTGGGCGGCATATTTTGCCGAGAAAGCAGACACATCGTCAACGTTCATGCTCGGCCCAACTCTGAAAGCAATCCACTTCATGGTTTTGAAAGTAAGCGTCGCACCCTTCCATGACCGAGAAAGCACTGACCGATGGCGAGGCAATGTACGCATTCCAGCTAATGAAGCAAAACGACGGCTACCTCTACCTCGGCTTCGCCGCCCGCAGCGCGCTGGCACTGGGCATGCACAAATGCGAAGTCGTCCGCGGCAACAGCTACAGCCAGCACCGGCTGCGAGCCACCTTCTGGACCATCTACGGCCTCGAGCGCATCGTCTCGCTCTTCACCGGGCGGCCCTCCAGCTTCCACGACGACCAGATCGACGCCAGCTACCCCGACGACATCATCGACGAGCCGGGCGTCGCCGACGCGAAGGGGGCCTGCGCCACCTTCGCCGCCGTCCGCGCGTCCGCGGACCTCGGCCGCATCGCCAACGTCATCGCCGGCGGCATCTACTCGCCCCAGAGCGTCCGGCGCGCGTCCGACCTCGTCGCCGTCCACAAGGTCGCGCGCGACTGCGCCGACGCCCTCGAGTCCCTCGCGCACTCCGTCCCGCCGTATCTCCAGTTCTTCGACGCAACGCTCCCCGTCGGCGCCGTTTGGCAGGAGATCCAGCGCACCTTCTTGGGCATGTGGTACCACCTCATGCACATCTTGGTCCATCGCCCGGCGCTGACGTATGCGACGTTCTTCGCTTCGAGGTTCGAGGCCCAGACGACGGCGGGGAGCTTGTTGGATATTGATGCGTCTGTTGCTGCGTCTGTGTCGTCGGCGAAGGCGATCATTCAGATCGCTAATGATGCGTGTTGCAATAGGGCGCCGAATCTCAAGTCGGATGGCAGCGTGGCGTTTTTTCTGCTTGTGGCTTCTATCACGCTGCTTTATGATGTGCTGGATCCTGGGACGACGCCGTCTTACGCGAGAGCTACTTTTGAGGTTGTGGAGAGCGCTATCCATACTTTGGGCACGATGCAGCATGTGGGTCCCAACAACAGCAAAGAGCTCAGTCTTGACATCATGAAGTTCGCCAAGGATGCGTTGGCTTCTGGGGGCGAGGAAGTCAGCTTGGAGAGAGACTTGACCGGAGCGTTTCCGTGGTTGAGGTAAGCTGAGAATTTCGAGGGCTTCATGTTTTTGGCTAATGGATGACGTGCAGCAACGTTTTTGCGGAGCCGTTCACCGGCTTTCCGTCCATGTTGCCGGACTCGGTGGTGCCTACGCTGCATCAAACACCTGATTATTCAGCCACGTTGGTCCAGTCGCCGAGGGATGCTGAGGCGAGTGTGGCGGCGGCAACGTCGAGTAATACGCAGTATATATCGCAGTGGCCTCCATCTGGTTCGGGGATCCTGGATATCCCTGACAGCCTGATGTAATCTTACTATCTTGGATAAGGTTTGTTTGCTTAGCGTCGTAGTGGTTCGAGCCATGGTTCAGAGTGGACAAGAAGGCTATACACTACCAGCAAATAAGCACATTATTTGTTCAAGTTCTCTATGTAGTGAATGTTCGAAAGGAAGTGCTGCTGAGATGTGGAAAAAAATAAAAACAAACAAATCAACGACTCCCCACGATAGTGGCCACTCTTCTTCAAAACGCTCCTGGGAATCACTCTAAAACAGTTGTACGAAACTCGCGCGGAAGTGCAATCCAATCATCGAGCAGTATCTCTGCAATCCCAATCCTGCGGCTTAGGTTTGGTTCAGTAACCCTTGCCGTCAGCAGGGCAGTCACTACAGGGGAGAATGGTTCACAACTAGCAACCTCTCTCCCAATCTCGATCCCTCTGACTCCATTGAGTAAGTGAAATGTAGGTCCATGTCTCAAGGAGATTCCAAGAAACTCTAAGGGTCGCGGATCATCAAAGCACTCAAGACGTTCTTTATCTGCCATGTGATCAAGAGATAGTGACCCCACGACGTTCAACTTGTCTGAGCTCATCAGCCGGAACAAAGTCTTCTGTCCACAACTGTGCTCAGTGAACCTCAGATCCATATGCGCGCATTGCGTGAATATCGATATGCGGCCTGGAAGGCTTGCTGTCTCAATCGTGTCGGCAAACTCGTTGACAACAGGAGAAAAGCCCTGGCCCGGGATAAGACCGCGCATTTTACTCCAAAGCTCTTTGGATGAGCCCCATTGATTGGGATCAGAACCTATCGCGGAGCTCTCGGCGAATTGGGGCGCATACTTGAAGAAACCGCTTTTCCAAGCCGAGACTGTTTCGTGCCAAAAGGCTTCTTCTTTCCAGGAATACTCGAATTCTTCGTCGCGATGGGAATCGATGACTCTGGCCTCTCTATCCCCGTTCGGCCCTTCAATAACAGTTGCACAAGTTGCGAGATGTGCTGCTCCCGTGAAGATGGTGGCGCGGTATGTTACTTTTGCTGACGAAGATGACCAGCTCCAGGACGGAAACTGATTCCGCGCAAAGCGCATATCTCGTGAGTCTTGGTCATGAGCAGTGATCCATTGAATTGCGTCATCGAACATGTCCAGTGGTAGACCGAATAGATGTTTTTCCCCATGAAGACTGTTCAGCACGCCCGTTATAGCACGTAAAGCATCCCCGTTGCTGCTCAACTTGCGCTCGGAAAATTCGGGGATGGCCGAAAAGTAGTCGTAGCCTCCGCGACCTAGGAAGCCTGGTCCCCGTGGTTTCAGCACTCGAAGATTATGCTCGTACTTTCGGCGCCCATGGCCACACTCGTATACTACCTCGTCATTCGTGAAGAATAGCAGGCGTTTCGACAAGATGGCTTCCTGAAATGTCCATCCTCGTTCGGCCCATTTCGATTCCTCCAAGACTTTCGACAAAGATCGCGTTTGCTCAACCATTTGCAGATTAGCAAAGTTGAGGCAGAGCATTGAACTCCGTTCCATCGGTCCAGAAACTCCAGAAAGACCATAGCTGGGATCCTCTCCTTCTACAGCCACCAGAGTGAGGATTGCATGGCTGTAAATTTGATCCATAGAGTCGATTTGGGCTTGCTTCATCCTCTCGTCGTCTTGGATTATGCAATACCTATCAATCCACAGATAGCCGATACCAAGTCGATAACAAACTTGGATGGCGTCTCCAATCGTGGGTGGTACTCTGTCTTTTGACAAGCTTCCAATCGTCTCGAGTGTGTTCTTTCTTGTTGCCGCTGGAACCCAATCACATACGCGGTCCGGTGAACCCCATACATAGCTCAGTGCAATGCATTCGCATGTTGAAGGTGCTTGAACGACACAAAGGGTATTGACGTCAATGAGTCTGAAACCGCTCGGGGGGTGATCAAGACTTCCTGCGTAACAACGGGTATCTCGTTTCGTCCACCCATTGAAGCTTCGCTCGATGTACTCGTCGCATTTATTCAACCATCCCTTGACTCGATCCCAATCCACGTAGGCTCCTCTCAAGCCTTCTGAGATGTATTTCATCGTTGCGAAATTATACCAGAGACTCTGTAGATAGAGTGTGGCCAATTGGCCCTCACTAGAACTTCGACCAGCCAGCGATATGCTAAAATACGTCTCATGACTCCCGAGGCGGTGATCAGGGGATCTCAGATAGAATCGTCGACCAATTTCGAGAAGCATTTGATCATTTCCAGGGATGGTACCGTTTCGTTCGACGGCTTGACTGACGATTCGGCAGACTTTGCAAGCTCGGCGTGCCTGTATGTCGGAAACTGAACCCATTTCCATGGTGATTTCGGCCCCATTTGACATATGATGAACTATATGTCCTATGCGGTTATGCCTGCATAGATCGCACATGTCTTCTTCCACTTTGCAGCAGGGATCGCATCCATTGCTGAATCCGTGAAATAATCGGAACCGAAATTCATCGAATGACTCCCTGAAGTCTTCGTGATTTTTGTCGTCGTCATCGACGACGGTGATGTCGTCGTAAAGGTCGCTATTGGGACTGCGAAGTCGAAGCCCACGGCTACGCCATGTCAGCGTATCGCAATAGTTGCATTCGAGGCGATCGGTAGATTCTTCCATAGATCGAATGGGCTTTAGGGATGTCCTCAGCGACTCAAAGGGTGATATTGTGTGGTGAAGGATTCCTTCGATGCAAAGTTGGGCAAGCTTGGGTCGGTGGGTGACTCGGATGGCGAAATCGAAGAGGCAAGAGCCGGGTTGAAATTTATGTTGTCAGTGGCAGCAACAAACATCAAATCCTGAATCTGTGAGGCGTTCGACCTACGTGTATACTGTCAGCCTGCCGCTATTATGGCCTGCTGATTGGCCATTTGGCTCGCCAGCCTTGCATACAGGCGCTTACGTGCATATGTAAAAGCCAGGTTGCGGCATGACTTTCTGACAAGGAACGAGTGCAGATTCTTGTTTTTGCGAGTAATGATCTGGAGTAAGCCAATCACGTTAGAAGTACTTTCGAATGAACATTGTGAAGGCTAAGGATCCCCGATCTCGCCTACGAGGGCCAAGTGCGCGTGTTTTTGGATAGCGCGGTTATGAATTGGTCCACCAGATCATTGAGACCACGGCAGAAATTAGACAGCAATTGCCTACTCTGAGTCGATAACCATGGAATTTGAGCCTCGGTGCTTTTCCGTCACCGCAAGTTGTGCTTCATCGAAGCTTCGACGATAAAAAGGGTGTTGGTCTGCGATGTTGCGTTTGATTGGCTTGTTCGGGCCGGACGAGCCTTTTGCCCTCAGTGAACACAGGTTTCGGGATCGACCAACCAATTAAAACATTGCACTGCAATGTCTCGGACCGAACCACTCGAAACACAGCTCGGAACCACCACTTGAAGATAAGTTAGCGATTACCAATCAGCTGCACATGGGCACGGGCGGAAGTCGTACGGCGTCAGCTCATTGGCTGTCTCTCGCCGTTTGCGGGGCACTTGCGTCAATTGAGAGAGGAATCGAAATTCCGCTTCCTCAATTGAGACCCATCGTCGGCCCGAGATGGCCCTTCATGATGTCTTTTTCGCATGCGGGACACATAGTTTTCTCGACAAGTCACCGATAGCAACGTACGTGCTCGAGCGGGATGACAAATTGACTGGCATCCCCCTTTCGTGATGTCGCAGAGCAGTCTCTTAAATATCTTTCCGATCGGTTGGGATGTTCAGCACAGGAAGACCGGCGCCTTGACTGCAAAGGTACGAGAGCTGTGTGTGAGTGCTACATCTCTCTACAATGGCTTTCGAAAAGGTGCGTGTTTCCCTTTACGTCGAGATGTCTATTTTAGCTACACACTTACCACTTCCTCCTCAATCCGCCCTACTTTCACACAATCTGACCCTCCCAGGGTGCCGAGCATGGCGACCAGCCCACCTCCCTCCCAATCTACCGCCGCAACGGCCGCGCCCTCGGTATTACCTTCCAAAACATCATCGTACACGGCTCCGCCTCCGCCCGCACCACTGTCCTCGATCTCCCGGAAATCCTCTACCGCACGATCCAAGCACCCCTCACGCTCTTCCACCGCCTCGCAACCAACCGCAAGCGACCCACCCGGCGCATCCTCCGCGACGTCTCCGGCGTCGTCTTCCCCGGTGAGACACTTCTCGTACTGGGGCGGCCAGGGGCCGGCTGCTCGACAGCACTACGGGTGCTGGGCAACAACCGCGAGCCCTTCGCGGCAGTCGAGGGTGAAGTGCGGTATGCCAGCATTCACGCGGACGTCATGGCGCAAAAGTACGGCGCCGAGGTCGTCTACTGCGGCGAGGACGACCTGCACTACGCCAACCTGTCCGTCGGGCACACGGCGCGGTTCGGGCTGCACCTGCGCGGGCGCAAGCACCGGGAAACGGATGACGCTGGGAAGCAGGGGGACTTTGTCGAGGACATGGCTGGCACGCTGCTGCATTCGCTGGGCATCGGACACACGGCCGACACCGTCGTGGGCGACTCGTACGTCCGCGGCGTCTCGGGCGGAGAGAGAAGGCGGGTCTCGCTGGCCGAAAGCTTGACGTCGAATCCGGCCGTGGCGTGCTGGGACAATCCGATCCGCGGGCTGGACAGCTCGGCGGCGCTGAAGTTCCTGCGCATGCTGAAGGAGCTGTCGAGGGCGACGGGCATGGCGAACGTGGCGACGCTGTACCAGGCGTCAGAGAGCATGTACGCGGAGTGCTTCGACCGCGTCATGGTGCTGTACGAGGGGCGGATGATCTTCTGCGGGCGGGCCGAGGAGGCAAAGGCGTACTTCGTGCATCTCGGCTTCTTCTGCCACAGCAGGCAGACGACAGCCGAGTTCCTGACCGCCGTGACGTCTCCGGTCGAGCGCGTGGTGCGCGACGACCACCACGGCCCCGTCCCACTGGACCCCGACGCCATGGCCGACGCATTCAGAAAGTCCGAGCACTACCAGCGCCTGATGGCCGACATCGCCCAGTACAACACCACCATCTCATCCGACCCCACCCACACCAAAGCCTTCCTCACCGAACACGCCCGCCTCCTCGCGCGCGGCGCCCTCCCGCACGCCCGGCAAACCGCCAACCTCTACCACCAAACCCTCGCCGTGACCCGGCGGCACTTCCACCTGACCTGGAACGACCGGCGCTCGCACCTCACCGCGCTCGCCATGGCCACGACCGCCGCCCTCGTCAACGGCTCCGCCTTCTACATGGCGCCCAAAACCAGCACGGGCTCCTTCATGAAAGGCGGCGGCATCTTCTTCAGCCTGATCTACTTCTTCCTCGCCGCGCTCCCCCACGTCACCGCCACCGTCTCCGCCCGGCGCATCCTCTCCAAGCAATCGCGCCTCGGCCTCCTCTCCCCCGCCGCCCTCGTCCTCGGCCAAACCCTCGGCGACATCCCCTTCGCGCTCACCGAAGTCCTCGCCTTCGCCCTGCCCTACTACTTCCTGTTGGGCTTGTCCGCCAGCAGCGCCGGCGCCTTCTTCACGTTCTACGCCGTGCTGTCCGCATTCTACGCCGCCGCCCTCGCCCTGTTCCGCGCGCTCGGCGCATGGGCCCCCGGCCAGAGCAGCGCCATGCTGGCCGCCGGCGCCGCCCTGCCCGTCGCCCTGCTGTACAGCGGCTACGCCCCGCCGATACCGCAGGCGCTGCCCTGGGGCCGGTGGCTGCGCCGCGTGTCGCCCAGCCCGTGGGCGTTGGAGGCGCTGCTGGCGAATGAGTTTGGCCGCATCGCGTTGGGGTGTACGGAGGCGCAGATGGTGCCGAGTGGGGAGGGGTATGGCGCGGAGGGCGGGTGGCAGGGGTGTCCGTTGCCGGGGGTGGCGAAGGGGGAGAGGGTGGTGGGAGGGGAGGCGTATCTGAGGGCGTATTATGGGTATGAGAAGGGGCATTTGTGGCGGAATTTTGGGGTTGTGCTGGCGATGTGGGCGGTGTATGTCGGGTTGGCTGTGGTTGGGCTGGCGGTGACGGTGAGGTTGGCGGGGGGTGAGGGGGGCGTGGCGTTTAAGAGGGGGGCGGAGACGAGGGGTGGAGGGTGTGGGAAGGTGGTGGAGGAAAGGGACGATGGTGATGCGGGCTTCGATGTGGAGAAAAAGGCTGGTATAGCGGCACGACCGAGTCCGCGACTCGGGACGTCTCCCTCCATGTCGGACCACCCGGACTCGGAGTGCGAAAAGGACGAGAGCAGCAGCGACGACGAACAGCAGGCCGGAGACTTGGCCGCCTCCACGGCCTCCGCAGCCACCTTCACCTTCGACAAAGTCACATACACCGTCACCGCCAACGGTAAGGAAAAGGCCCTCCTCAACGGCGTCAGCGGCTTCGTCCAGCCCGGCCAACTCACCGCCCTCATGGGGGCATCCGGCGCGGGCAAGACGACGCTCCTCGACACACTCGCGCAGCGCAAGGCGGATGGCACCGTCGGCGGTGAGGTGCTGTTGAACGGCCGGCCGCTGACGGGGGATTTTGGCCGTGCGTGCGGCTTCTGCATGCAGCAGGACGTGCACGAGCCGAACGCCACGGTGCGCGAGGCGCTGCAGTTCTCTGCCGTCATGAGGCAGCCGGCCGAGGTGCCTGAGAAGGAGAAGCTGGCGTACGTGGAGAATATCATCGAGCTGCTTGAGCTGGCGCCGATTGCTGATGCGATCATTGGGAAGCCTGGTGAGGCGGGGCTGGGTGTGGAGGAGAGGAAAAGGGTGACGATTGGGGTGGAGTTGGCAGCGAGGCCTTCTGCGCTGTTGTTCCTGGATGAAGTGAGTAGGGACGCGAGTACTGTTGTGTTGATCATGTGCTGACACTCCCTCTCAGCCGACTTCCGGCTTGGATTCGCAAGCTGCCTTCTCGATTGTCCGGTTCCTCCAGAAGATCGCCGCGCAAGGCATCCCCGTGCTTTGTACGATCCACCAGCCGTCTGGAATCCTTTTCGACATGTTCGACCACGTTCTCCTGCTAGCACCGGGCGGCAGGACACTGTACTTTGGCGAGACGGGCCACAACTGCCGAACCGTAGTCGACTACTTCGCCCGCCACGGCGCCGTCATGGGAGAAAACGAGAACCCGGCCGAGTTCATCCTCAACACGGCGACATCCAACCAAGACCCAACCAAAGACTGGGCCCGCACCTGGACCGAGTCACCGGAAGCCACATCAGTCCAGACCAAAATCGCCGACCTGAAGCGCACATCCCAAAGACCAGACGAAGACGCCAACACCCCCACCACCCCCGCCTCCGCCCACCGCGCCTTCGCCCTCCCCCTCTCCGCCCAAATCCTCAAAGTCACGCGCCGCCACTGGACCTCCGTCTGGCGCGACGGGCCCTACAACCTCAGCAAGCTCTTCAAATGCATCTTCTGCGAGCTCTTCATCAGCTTCAGCTTCTACAAGCCGTCCCCGTCGCTCCAAGGCACGCAGAACCGCGTCCTCTTCTTCCTCATCTTCTCCTGGATAGTCCCGTCCATCATGCCCGACATCCAGGCGTCGTGGTTCGCCGCCTTCGCGCTGTACCGCGCGCGCGAGAAGAACGGGATATACAGCCGCAACGCCCTCGTGGCTTCGCTCGTCCTCGTCGAGCTGCCGTGGCAGTGCGCTAGCCTCTCCGTCGTCTTCTGCTGCGTCTACTGGACCCTCGGGTACCCTGCGACGCCGACGCAGACGGGGTACGAGTACCTTATGTTCTTGCTGTATGGAGTCTTCGGCACGGGCTTTGCGCAGTGCGTCGCGGCGCTTTTTCCGACGGAGCGGCTGGCTGGCTATGCGAATTCGCTGTTGTGGGTTGTGTTCACTGCGTTCACGGGCGCTGCGATGCCGCATGCGTTGATGAATGCGTTTTATCGACCGTGGATGTTTTGGGCGGATCCGTTGAGGTATTTGGTTAGTGGGAGTGCGGCGAATGTGCTGCACGGCGTCGAGGTGAGGTGTGCGGAGGGGGACTTGACGAGGTTTGATCCTCCGCCCGGGAGGTCGTGTGGGGCGTATATGGAGGCGTATTTGGAGAGGAGCTCGGGGTATTTGGTGAATCCCGAGGCGGAGGCGGATTGTGAGTATTGTGGGTATGCGACTGGGGATGAGTATGCGGCATCGTTGGACTTCTGGTGGGATAGGAGGTGGAGGGACTTGGGCATCTTTGCGGTATTTTGTGTGAGTAATATTGTACTTGTGTTTGTGGTGCCGTGGTTGAGGGAGAAGGGACTGAGGGGTTTTTGGAGGCGGAAGTAGATGGCCGTGGCTGGAATGAATAGACTACAGAGGGATTAGATGTTGTGGATAGACAGTAGCTTGAAACTTAATGCTTTCTGATATACGCAACAAGTATCCGCTGCAACATTTTTGAAACGTTTTTAGTTTCTCAGCCCCGCTTACCTACTAGAACTTTCTTATGACGCAATGCATGCGCCATCTCAGCCTTGTGAAGTGCCTTCCGGTCAGCGTGCCAAGTGAGCGGCGCAGTGCCGATGCTGGCGGTCATCCTCTCGGTGCTGCTGACTTGTTGCGGCAATGAATGGGAAATACCGGACGAGGCAATGGGCCCTTTGACAGTGATACTGACGGCAGTGGCGGGGTGTATCGGTGTGGCTGCCATACAGCCGGTTATACGCTGGAAGCATGCTAGAGCGTACAATGCGTGGAAAGCTACCTTTGAGGAAGATTGGAGACCCAAGGGGTTCTTTCTCAAGCGGTTTGTCAAGAGGTTCTACTTGCCACGTGGGCCAGTGGAAAGCGATAAGGAAAGTGAGCATGTGAATGTGTAGACCAATGCTCGGCTTGGATCCCTACTGGAGGATGTTAAAGAGAGCTGAGACTGGCCCAGTGATTTTTGAACATTCAATTCGTTCCTCGGAATAAACGGCAGCTGCATCAACCTGTAGGCGCCGTGTACGATTGTATGTGGTTGAATAGAGAGCTCCAAGTGAAGCTGAAACTGCAGTCAGCAATCGCTGCTTGCAACCAGAAAGAGGGCAGTGCATATCGTGGCTTGAATCGAGTATTCAGCGCACAGGCAGCACTGCGCCTTTTGACAGCTGCACCGGTGACACCAAGCAATAAGAGTGAAGAGTGAATGGAAAACCACGGTCTCGGGACTACCACGAAGCATTTGGCCGGAAAAGCAAGCTCAATTTCCTGTAGCTGCCTATCAATTGAAGATGCTTACGCGCCAGCCGCAAGCCACACTGACGAAGTGAATGAATGGTGTCGAGGCCAGCTGCACGACCCCGCTTTGGGGGCGAAGAACCTGATTGCTCAGTGGTGACACAACCCTCAGCCTCACATGTGGAAATGTCTATAAGTACACGCCAAAGTCTGCCTCTGTCAAATATTCTTACTGTGGGCAATACCATCAACTCACATTGCCAATCATGGAGTTTTACTACGCTGGTCTCGCCGCCGACGCGGCCTCTCCGGCCGCTCTCACCAAGAAGAAGCAGCCAGTTTGTTCACCACAGCAAACTCTCGACGAGCATTGGGAAAAGTTCATCACCAAGACCCCAGGGAAGATCACCCGCATCTTCCCACCCAGCCTCTACGCCAACCTGCTGCCCCAGACCTTTCCTCAAACCCTGACCGGCAACGTCAGCGCAACCGCAAGCTACGACGCCGCGAAGGAAGCCTGCGAGCGCAAAGTCCAACGCATCGTCCGCGAATGCAGGTAAGCGCACAACACACACCCCCACAACCAACCACCTCCGCTAACAGCATCCGCAGACGCACCAACGAAAAATGGTCCGACCCAGACTTCGACATCGAATCCGACTTCGCCACCGACGACCTGAACTGCCTCAACAGCCTCGTCGACAGCAGCAGCAGCAGCACACGGACACCCGCCCCCTCCGACGCCCCCACCCACAGCGTCACCACCAGCGACCTGCAAAGCGCGCTCACAACCCTCACCTCCGTCCCCGCCCTCATCACCCCGGTGCAAGAAGTCTCCGTGCCCAGCCTCCTCTCCGTCCTTTCAAACACGCGCCCCGGCGCCATGCCGGCGCCGCAATCCGTACACCGGGTCTCTTGGATCTACACCGCGCCATCCTTCACGATCAACGGCTTCGGCGCCTCCGACGTGCAGCAAGGGGGCACGGGGGACTGCTGGTGGGTAGCGGCGGTGGCGACATTGTGCAGCAGTGGCGAGGCGGGGGGGCTGATGGCGCGGGTGTGCGTGGCGCGCGACGAGGCGTGCGGGGTGTACGGCTTCGTGTTCCAGCGCGACGGCGCGTGGTGCCCCGTCGTCGTCGACGACAACCTGTATCTGGGCGCCGCCGACTACGACCGGTATGCGGCGGGGCTGTATGACCCGAGCGGGAAGCAGGCAAGGCGGTGGAAGGAACGGTTGCAGACGGGGAGCGAGGCGTTGGCGTTTGCGAAGTGTGCGGAGGAGAATGAGACGTGGTTGCCGCTGCTGGAGAAGGCGTATGCGAAGGTGCATGGAGACTATATGGCGATTTATGGCGGGTTGGTGGGCGAGGGCGTGGAGGATATGACGGGCGGGGTGACGACGTCGATTGATACGAATAAGGTGTTGGACAAGGAGAGGCTGTGGCTGGAGCTGTTGAACCCCAACGGGGATTTCGTTTTTGGTGCGATCACTCCCGGCTCTGTGGGCGGGGACGCGGATGCGAGCAGTGGGCTTGCGTATGAGCATGCCTATTCGGTGCTGAAGGCGGTGGAAGAAGAGGATGAAGATGGGAAGAAGGTCAGGCTCGCTCGGATCAGGTACCCTCCCTTCGGTCCTACTATTATCGGAAATGCAGCTGAAACAAAAGCCAGAAACCCCTGGGGCAAGAGGAGCTTGGTCGGGGAGGGAGAGTGGAACGGCCCTTGGAGTGATGGCTCTAAGGAGTGGAACGCGTACTGGTTGAACAAGCTCGACCACAAATTCGGCGACGATGGCATCTTCTGGATGACCTTCGATGACATGTTGAGTCGGTTCGACCTGCTTGACCGAACGCGCCTCTTCGGAGAAGGCTGGAGGGTGGTTCAACAGTGGACGACCATCAATGTCTCGTGGATCACCGGCTACATCAATACCAAATTCGTCGTCGAGATCAAGGAAGGCGGTCTGTTTGTGTTCGTTCTTTCCAAGGTATGCGTCTTCCCCTGGAACTGTAGCGAACGGCCTCTGACATTGAAAAATCCAGCTTGACGATCGCTACTTCCGAGGTCTCGAAGGACAGTATGACTTTGAACTTCACTTCGTTCTCCAGGAGGCAGGATCCGAAGTCGGTGACCACATCGCTCGAGTCCGACCCTCCAGAGCTGGTCCTTTGCAGCGGAGCGTCAGTGCGGAAGTTGAACTCGACCCGGGCAAGTACGAGGTCTTCCCCAAGATCCTTGCTACAAAGAATGATGAACGAGACTCTGTCGAAGAGATCGTCAAGTCTCTGGCGGACAAGAGACCGCAAAAGCTTAGGCAGATCGGACTGAATTATGATTTCGCTCATGTGAAGGCCGCCCCTCCGCCGACTACTTCGAAGGATGCTGCTGGAGCCAGGTCGAAGCAAGAGAAAGAGATTGTCAAGATTGTGTCGGAGGAGAAGGGCGATGTTGCCGCCAAGCCAGAGTCATCAGCAGAGGCTGCCAAGAAAGAAACGGAATCAAAGCCGGAGGATGACACTGGGGAGGAGCCACCTAAAGAGAAAGCCAAAGAAGAGGCAGCAACAGAGGCTGTCAAGGAAGAGGCTACCACGAAGGGGGTCAAAGAGGAACAAGCTGCTCCGTCCAGTGAAGAGTCTACAAAGACCGACAGTAGCCACGAGAATCCTGTGGTGGCCAAGGAAGAAAAGCCAGCGGACACCAAGCCGACGCCGGCCGAAGTTGCAAAAGAGCCCGTCAAGACCCCTGGGAAGGCGGCCGCTCCCCCTGACCCGAGACCACCGATGCCGAAGCCAGAAGTTGATGAAGCGAACCAACCGGAGCCCGAACCACAGCCGGGACCCAGCCCCCAAGAAGCTGGAGCCAAAGCAGCTGATGATGAAGAGGGTAGTCCATGGAATGCTGTCTGTGTGGTTGGTCTCCGAGTTTTCTCGAAGGACTCGGAGATGACAATCAAACTGGAGGCCCCGGCATCTGCTGAGGAAGGATCTGCGTTGAACGTGGATGGCGAAGCGACGGGAGGCACGATGTAATGAGAATTGGTTCCATTATTTCCTAGTAAATACTCCACTCATTATTGACAAACTCTGGAACATTGTTCATGGAAAAGGAAGCGGACACTATTGAAATTGGAACATCTAGTCCTTCCTTAATACTTTATTGTTAAATTGACACCGAGTCTGTCCGAGTATTTCATACAAGTACACGTTCTGTTAATGCCTTTTCTCCCATCTCATGGGGCTTTGGCAAGTGTGGGTGACCTTTTTTCAATCAAATGTAGTGCAAAGCTTCGTATCAAAAAGAAAGCTTCGTGAGGGAAGGGAATAGGGGTGGATGGGGAAATGAATACAGGAGCAAAAGAGCAGAATTAGTGACAGTAGACTCACGAAAAGCAAAGAGGAAAAGAAAGCCCAAAGCAAAGGGCGCCATGCTTAGACAACAAAGAATGAACCCCTTGTATCCGTTGCGTGCTCGTCGATCATGAGCTCTTTTACCACCACGTGCCCTCTCGTGAAACGGTCCCATGTTTTGCTATGCAACTCAAGCACTGGACCGCTCTGTTTGACGGGCCTTAGGGTTCCGACGTTCTCAAGAAACAGGTCTTTCTCTAAAGGGATGGCTTTCGGAAAGGCTTACTCCTCGATTTGAACCGATGAATCGTTTCTGATCCCCAACTTACAGCTGTAGAGGGTTGTTTGAAACAGGCTGCAGCGCTTTTTCTGGATGAATAATGGGTCCATGACGCATCTTCCGTAGTTCGAGTTGAGAGACGAGCCAGTGAGAGGAGAAACAAGACAGCTCTCGCTAATAACAGCAAAGCATGCTGTAGAAGGGCTATCCTTGACCATGGGTATCCAATTGTTACTTTCCTTGATATTCTTTGCCTTTGGATCAAGGCAGACTGCTGTCGGGGCCTCGGCGTAAGGATAGAAAGCTTAGAGAACATCCGTTTGGTCGACTCCTATTAGTCCCAGCTCAATGATTGCATCAACGACCAGTTCCCGCACTTTTAATTTTGACTCAGAGACTTCAGTGGTGTCTTTTATGGCGACGTCAATGAGCGTATCGCTCTTATAGCTTACCCCCGCTCGCCTCAGAGCCTCAGCCAAACCCCAGCATTCCGCAATGCATGCAACTTGGCCCAATAAATGCTTCCAGACGGGAATAACGGACTCATCTTCCTTTTGAGTACGGATGTAGCTCATCTTCTCTCCATGCGCGATAGTCAGTGCTTCCCATAGCGTGACTCGTCTCGCGTTAATGGAACATTGGCTGATCTCCAGGCCAACGTGGCCCTTCAATAAAGGCATCAGTTTTCCCCGCAGGCTACTGGCTAGACTGACAAGTCGTTCCTTGAGCGTGTTTGGCTGGCGAAGCTTCCAACCTTTCCCACCACCCAAAGTGAACTTGTAGCCCGACGTAGCCGCTATCGTGTACGAATCAGGTTCATACGTTGAGCCGTATGTCCAGGGAAGCGTCAAATTGCGTATTGCGCATAGCAGAGCGTGATTTGTCGGGCACTCTCCGTTCTTCAGGAATTCGGGGAATTTTCGAGGAGGGACTGGGTGTTCTTTCTCCTTTGTCTGCCCACAGCCTCTGGTTTGTTCTGGGCTATCTTCACCAGCGCCGATAAGCATCTTTCCGGAGCTGGTTCGGGAAATGGCCGGTAGAGAGTCCGTATCTCGTTGCGAGAATTTTGCGCTTTCGCGGATCTTGAACGCTGTTGAAGCCTGCCAGTGACACAGGATCTCGTCGTCCCGCAACAAGGTGTCGCGAGTGTCTGTTTGTGGGAGGAGGATGCCACCTTCTGTGTAAATTTCTTGAAACTCAGTGGGAAACTGGGTTTCAGAAACCGCCCAAACAGGCCCCCAGAGCTCGGTAAATACTTGCAGGTTAATGGAAAGCTTGTATCGGCACTTCTCAAGATTATGTGGACCAAAGACCCATATAGGGGCCCTGATGTACTCGTGGAGGCAGTCCAGAGCTCTCCTTTGGAGAGAAAGTGTTTTTGAGACGGAAATCTCTTCAATCTCGTCTTTGAAGCCGAAAATATCCTGATCGAATGCCGACGAATGTGATCCAGTGAAAGACATAAGACCAAGACGGAGGATAGAACACGCGGTCCCACAGACTGCATTCAGCTCGTTCCAAACAGAGTCCGTGGATGAATCGAAGGGGTTTCCTAGAGAAACTATCAGCATAAGTCTTATTATCGAGTTTAGGACTGCGACTTGAAAATCAATGAATATATACAAAGACAGACTGGAAAACAGTACCTTTATTGGTGTCGAGAGGACCCATGATTGACCGTAGTCGCTGGATGATCTCCTTCCCAGTATCCTTATCGAGGTCTCGTTGATATGAAACAGCTAAAGAGTGGACCAGTGTGATGTCGTCTCTGCGGATCGAGATTGCCATGATGACACCTCTACGGGTGGAGTCGGCGACAAATATGGGAAATTTCTCGCTAAAAAGCCCTTCACTCTCCAGAAACCCAATGCCATCTAGGATGGATAGGAGTTCCGGGGATAATTGACTAGGATCCGTGAGAAACCTGTCGAGCGAGCTATGAATTTGATGTTGATATTCGGTACTTTGGATCATCAGACGAACGGCAAGTTCCTTGTCAATACGAGGCCGTTCTTCGGGTGCATCGAGGGAGGCCATGAATCCCTCGAGAAGCTCGTCATCCTCGGTGTCAGGTAGGTCCATTGGAGGCTTGTGTGCCTGGTGTACTTGAGGATTACCGGTAGGAGGTAGAATCGGAGGTGAGAAGCCGCGAACCCTGAAACCACTTCCAAACGCTTGCGTAGAAGTACTCCTTTCCGCGGGTGCGTTAACCTCGTCCCAATTGAAGTTTCGTGACAATGTCTGGGATGAGCCCAGATGGAGTTCCTTAGAGTATCTTCTCCTTTTCCGGGGAGTCGAGTCGGGGCCTGCGTCCGCGTCCCGCTTTGCTCTTTGCTGAAACTCGCCGGAATCCTCGACTCTACAGCAAGAAGTGGAGAGAAAATGGCCGCATTGGATACATTGTGCATAAAGGGGGAGCACTAGCGGACCAAAGCCGCAGTTGCAACAATGGAGTGCCGTACCATCCATTGTGCGGTGGAATACTTTGGCTGTAGGGTGCAATGTCGAAGGGTGGATGTATTCACGAACTACACAGAGTCTCGGACGCCTTCGCTGATATATCCTCTGATTGAGCAAGGATGATAGAGCTGCTGCATTGCCCCACTCTCCATGGAGATTGACCGGTGCATGCTAACGGGCGACCAATCACCGCACGCGCTGCGATTCTGTCCAAAGAAGTGTTTTAATCGTGCATGCAGATGGCTAGGCTTTCTCTTATTCACGACGAGGCAGACACCTTTGCGTTCTTCGACCGATAAGTGGTGTATAGCCCCTGCCAACGTGCCGTGACTATGCACACATCGATAGTCACGCTTACTTGCATAACGCCTTCGTGTCAGCAATGAGCTAGGCAAGGCGCACCCGCGAGTGCACGAATGTAACTCGAATAAGCCGCTTCCACAACGGTCAAGATGGAAGGTGCAAGGCTGAAGGCTGCAGCGGAGGGGCGGAATCACGTGCCGAATGACATGGGTCAAAGCCCCAGCTAAGAATAAGACTCATTAAGCGACATATTTAAGGTTATTACTTTCTCTAAAATTTTCTTTCGTTTTCTAAACATTTTTGTAATAAAAGGGTGGTCCTGCGAGCTACGTAAGCTCCGGCGATCTATTATTACGAGCATGAAGAAAGATATCTATGTTCCAGAACCCCATATCAACAAACCACTTCAAAGAAAAGTTGCTCTATAAACGGAGGAATAGAGTTGTTGAAAGGCAGTTATATTCCCGTTACACTTATAGCAAGCCATCTTTCGACGTGGAGTATGGTATCATTGTCACTCATATTTTATTCACGTGTAGGCTCGTAAACAATCGGCTATTAATTAATGCGCTCAAGGCTGAGGGCCGCGTTGGTGGCGGGCCAGTCGACGAATCATCCCGCAGGTCACAACGAACTTGCTGCAGGCTGACCGCTGACGGCACACTTTGCTAAATTCTGGAGCGAGGGCATGTACGGGCACCCTATCTCATGCAAGAGCCCTGGATAAGCCCCAATGACTAGACGAGTTACAACGGCGCGACGTTCCCCTTTCGTGCATGGCTTACAAGGAACCTTTCGTGCCAGCTACCTTAAAGCCTCCTTTGCATTTTGTACTACCTGATTATCGAGGAGAATATAAATAAATCTCTCAAACAGGGCCTTAGCCTCGTTCACCTTCTTCCTCTCTTCCCTTTTTTCGCGACCCTCTGAGGCCCTTCATCAATCTCAATATGGAATCTAACAACCACGATCGAACCTCAACTGACCGCGGTGATTGGCCTGCTATAGAGATGGGTGACCTGTTTTCTTATTTCGACGAGAGTGATAGACGCCCTTCTTTCTTGGACGATGGACACGTAACAGGGCCTCATTCGTTCAATGCGGACTATAGAGAAACCGAGAGACTTCTTAGTGATGATGGACTGTAAGTTACGAGTGTGGAAATCTTAGTATGGGCTTGTTTGTTGAGACAGATGACCGAAAAAGTCCCCGTTACGCGCAGAAGAGATTCCTCTCGAGATACATACCTGAAGCGGATCCGGAAAACAAGCGCGCCCAGACCTTTCGAGTGAAAATGGCTAAGCGATCGACAATGCTATGTATCCAGCAAATCCTTGCATACACTGTCGTTTGTGTGAATATCAGTATTACGATATGGGCCTTTGCACAGCATGCTCCAATAGACGGTATCGGGACGTTCATGACGGGGAACTGCACGTTCATCTCACGACTGGACACTGGAATCCATCTACTCCTGAACGCTGTCTCGTCACTTTTTCTTGGCGCCGGAAACTACTGCATGCAGATACTTGTGGCTCCATCTCGTGCGGAGATGGATGCAGAACATAAGGAGATGCGTACTCTCGACATTGGGGTCCCGAGCTTTCACAATTTGCGCAGGATAGCGAAAGCGCGAACATCAGTGTGGTTTGCGATAGGAGCCGTTGCAACCGTACTCCATCTCTTGTTAGTCACAGTCTGTTCTTGATCAATACTGTCTGCTGACCTCATGACCAGCTGGAACTCCGCCATTTTCGATTCTATTCCCTTTGCAGTGTTCCCCGTGGCTGTAGTTACTACGGACTTCCTCACTTCTCCGGATGATTGGAGCGTCACTCACCCTGTTTCGGAGTCGTCAGACATTTTCGACCGCAGGTCACTCATCTATGCACTTCACTCGGACGGCCGCAGCTTCACGTATCTCAACAACACTCAATGCATTGAAAGATACATAGATCCGCTCAATGCGACAAGCGATCTCATACTCGTCTCCACAGGTACAGCAGCGCAGCATAACGGGTCATCACTCCTGCACGGATGGATCAGTGGGAGCGACCCTATCCGCTGGAACGCGGCGACGAAATGGGTGTGCGCAGCACATATAGGGCTTGACTGGGATGTCTA
This sequence comes from Diplodia seriata, assembly GCF_021436955.1. Taxonomy (NCBI): domain Eukaryota; kingdom Fungi; phylum Ascomycota; class Dothideomycetes; order Botryosphaeriales; family Botryosphaeriaceae; genus Diplodia; species Diplodia seriata. The sequence goes on along the minus strand of NW_027117308.1, from coordinate 202,315 downwards.
TTGCTTGCGACTCGAAGTTCCGAGGTATGCAGACAACTGGCTAATTCCCGTCGAGCAAGGATATTCCCCGCCGATCGAGTACTGCTTAGTGGGGCCATCCGGAAACAACACGGAGAGATGCGGATTTCACTACAGTGCAGTCGTTTTGGTGCTTGTTTGTGTCTGCACCTTGGTGGAGAGTATCATCATCACATGGACTGCGAAAAGACACAGCTCGCCCACCATGGTCACTACTGGAGATACCATCGCAGAATTCCTCAAGAGGCCTGAGCATGGTAACGGAGCCCCCCCAGTTTCAGATACGACTCAGGAGGCGACGGTTCCAGCATCGAGGGTGGCTCAAGTTGTGTGGAAGAGTCATGGAGGCGTTCGATGGTTTCATTCCGTGGACTTACAATCATGGCTTTCGTCGATATTGTTGTGAGTACTCGCTGCTTATATCCTTCAAGGACCAAAGCTTACGCGCAGTGATCTGCAGAATAGCAGCAGCGATAATCATCGGCGTCTCGTTATTCATCAAATCGATTCTCTGGTTCCAACTCGAATCCCTCTCCATATCAATCCCTTCGCTCTGGCGCTATGGTCTCGGCAAAACCAACTCCTACGCTCTGATCGGTGGCACGCTAGGTGACGCTCAGGGTGCCACGGGGTTCCTCATCCAGGTTCTCTTCGCCAACAGCTTCCAATTGCTCGTATCCCTCTGCTACCTTTTCGCCAACCGCCTTCTCACCACCCAGGTGGCAACCGCCGAATGGCTCCGCTTCCTCGACGAAAAGAAGCCGCTCCGCGTATCCTCGCCAGAGGGTATGCAGCGGTCCTCGTACATGCTCTCGCTCCCCTGGCGCTTCGCCGCGCCCGCCGTCGTCGCCTTCGTCCTGCTACACTGGCTCGTCTCGACAAGCGTCTTCCTCGTTCAGATCACGGCGTACGCGTCCGGCCCGGATGCGCAAAGAATCCGCGCGTCGGACGCCTCCCGCATCGGCTTCTCGCCCATCGGCATCCTCTGCGCTGTCTGCGCCGGCGTGCTGGTGCTGGCTGCCTTGATTGGAATCGGTTTTAGGAAGTATGGCGATGTTTCGGAGAGCTTGGTGCGCATTGCCACGTGTAGTAGCGGCATTAGTGCCCTGTGCAGACCCAGTGACGAGGATGACGAGGCGTGGTTGTTTCCCGTAAGCCTTGGTGTTGTGGCGGACGGTGGCGATGAGAGGATGACGTTCTCGAGTGATGTCCATTTGACACGTCCGCTTGAGGGCAGTGAGCTCTGGCTGCCGGTTGTCCATGAGCCGAAGAGTTTCTTAAACGGAAAGAGGACATTGGAAAACGGTTTTAAGGGTTTTTGGACTGGCTTGACTACAATTTGGGATTCCCTCCGCAAGAAGCTTTTTTGAGAGAGTGTATGTACATACAAACACCGTGTTCTTACGAGCTCGCAAATCAACTTCTCCAGTCTCTCGGGCGCCTTCGTTGAAGGAAAGTGATTTACATCGTCCAAAACCTCGAGCCGGCAATTTGATAGAACCGCCACGATGAAATACTAGATGTCGAAGGGCGCCGCTGTCAAAATCCACGAGACGTTGGTTGCACCCATCGACCAGCAGCAGGAGGAGGGTTGGGACAGATCGGCAGCTCGAGAGATTACCCAAGGCGGCGAGGGGGCGATGGTCCTTGGCCGGTAGCAACGTAGCGGGGCATTCTCCTCAACCTTGTCTTCGCTTTACTGCTGGGCGCTGAAAAGAGCAGGCGTGGTCGTGGCAGGGCCTGCAAACTCGACCTGAAAGCAGGACAAAAAGTCACGCTTCCGGAAGATCAGCACCGACTTCCGATCGCCCTCGTCAGAAACGCCATTCAGCGGAGGATATTCTCCTACCCTGACATGCTCGCATAAGGCCGCGGTCGGAGTAGCAACTTCATCTTCATCTGGGTCGGCATCGAGAAAGTCAAGCGCTTCGCTTTGACACTCTTCAGGGTATTGTTGATGTGCAGCAGGGGTGCGGAACCAGCGGATGAAGAACTGCTGTCTACGAGGGATCTCCGGTTTGCAATGCCAAAGCAAGAAGGCCTGTGGGGCGCTTGGTCTGATGAGGAATTTCTGCGGTGCCTTGAGCCTGACATGGAAGTCGGAAAGGGAATGCATGACAGCGAGGAAGATTGAATCGCAAATCGCTTTGGGAGTGAAAGGAGTCAGTGAGTTGGCTGGTTCCGTCTACTTCAGCCTCCGGCTGTTCCTCGCCGGGTAGGTCAGTGCTCAGACGACGTGGCTCAGGCCTCCACATCTCTGCAGGTAGAGGAACGGGACTACTCCGTGTGGTATTGGAATGCCTTGTGCCAAGAGATCTCTGGCGATCTGGAGTACGGTTCATTCCGAGCTTTACACGTACATGGAGGCCTCAAGGTGTAGCAAGAGGTCTTGTTGTGACTCGTGTTCTACTTGTGACCCCATAAGGCGAGTCAGACGCTCAGGAACGATCGGCGGGTGGCGCCGGGGTGTTTCTCGGAGGCTCCCGTGGCGTGCAGCTTTGCTGTCTTGGCTGACGCTTATTCAAGAAGCAAAGTTGATGAGTAGCGGGGGATGACCGTGTCAGTGTCAGAGCAACCAGGGAGTAGCTTGGGAGCATGTGGTTGGTATCTTCCCGGCCCACAATACGATATCTTGCCGATCTCAACTGGACTCCACAACTCCAACCAGACAACGGTGACTGAGTCGCTTACGACTGAAGCTATCTTACTGCTCGTGCTTGCCTAACCCGAGCTTTTCGGGTATTTCGCCTTTCCTTCGGCTTGACCGGTGACGCAGCATGTCCAACCCAACTCTTCTCCATGTGTTCTTTGTCGAAGCACAGAGATGGCACTACCAGCTTCGGCTTCCGGGCTAATTTAAAGAGCCTGATACAGCAGCATGCGGATGGTGTCCGTCGTCAATGGTCCCCATCGAACACGCTTTGGACAACTGTTTAGTCATGTCTTCGTGGTTCGCAACATCGTATGAACCGCCAGTCCACCAGGTATCGTTACCACGGAAGAGCTTACTTACTATGAAAGAAACTTGAACGCACCTCGCACTATAGACACATACACCAGATAATACTGCAAAATCTCATCCAGAACCGAACCGTGGTATGCGACCTCCGAAGAGGATATTCGAAGCCATTTCCGAGCCTTTGAAGTATTTCGGCTTCGGTACTTGTCTAGTGTCTCCTGCAATATCTTCCGCACATCCTCAGAGGTAGTCGAGCTCTGTAATCAACTTCACGCATTGTCCGCATCTGACAACTCGGCGAGTACGGCGGTCCTTCTCTGCTCAAACGCCTATCGCAGGATGATGCCCGGCGCCCTGTCCAAGTAGAGGTCAGCAAAAATCTAGCTAAAGAAGTAACAGCCTAGAAAGCCTACCTGGCCGGTTCCTAGGCTGTGTATCATGATCGCGTTCTCGAGGAACTAAGCGTGAGCTGGTCCACGCTGTGGCTGGCAGACGGAACGACGGACGCCATGGAGATCAGCTAAAGGTGATCGTGTGGGGCTTCGTGAGAGAATAACACTTGAATGTTTCGTGATTGCAGTCAAGTATTCGCAATAGAGTAAGTATCGAGTAGGTTCCGCTGCTGCCTGACGCCGTGTTTCAGACCTTCGGCCGGCGAGGCTGAGCTCATAGCTATGTTGTGATGCGTCATCATGCATGGCGCTTACAGGCTTCGCCCCCACGAAAAGAGCGCGTCGCGTGAGAAACGGTTCAAAAGGCTGTTCCCCCTCTTTTCCTTAGCGAGGCAAAACACCTTCGCCCCGCCCAGGCCCCAGAATGCAGCCATGGCCCCCGGCAACGCCACGACATCCCAAGACCGCGCCCAGGAGGTGGTTGCACAAGAAGAAGCCGATTTCACCCAGCCGGAACATCCAACGGCATTGGACGTCCCCCGAGAGCCTAATTACCCCCTTCAAGCACTCCAAATGCAACTGATTCGAGTGGAACAGCAGAATAAGCAGAGGCTTCTAAGGGTATATCAGGAAGCCACGGGCAGAATGCCTGGATCCGGAAAGAAACGTGAGCGAGATCCCTCTGAAGAAGACGAGGGGCAGACATCCTTTTCAGAAACCCTCCCGGGACCCAGTAATTCGAGGGGCGATACCAGACAGCGGAAATCCCGGAACACGGCCCAACACAGGTCTCCAAGCGGATCAGACGATGCAACTGAGGACGGAGAAGCCAGGCTCCAAGCGACCCAAGCCCAGAACCTGGCTCGACGTGTGGAGGATGTGAGGAGCGAGTTGAGAGACACAACTGGGCAGGGGGGTCCCTTATCGCAACGAGCGTCTTTTTGCACCAACGATTGATCTCGGACATCCGAGCTGACAACAACGACGAGTCGGACCGTTCGTTCGTAACTTGGGACTTATCGAGTGGGATAAAGGGGCTTTCGACCGGCTAGTGCTACCACCCAGCACCAAAGAGATGGTCAAGGCCGGTATGAGTTGGGCTGGAAAGCGCAACAGCATCATCGCTGGCAAGGGTATTGGGCTCCGCATCCAAGTCTCGCTGCAATACCCGCGCCCGAGCCGGCTGTTACGGCGGCAGCTGGCGTTGTACGCGGGGGAAACGCTGCTGTGGCGCCATTTGGAGCGGGCGATTGGGGCGGCGGGGGAGGTTTGATGTTTGCTTGGAGAATGTGTTGGGGTGAGGGAGGGGGGGCTGTGTGGTTGTGGGTGGGTGGGGGACTTGGGTTTCTTTGGCGAGGGCGGTTGGTATGTGGAAGGACTGCTGGCTTCTCGGGGTCGGTCGGATTTGGCTCTATGACGTCATCGGATTTGGGGTTTTGGTGTTGAATGCTACTCTTGCGAGTTGATTGGTGGACTTTTGAGAAACGGCCGAGCGGAGTGTGCGAGTTTTGCCGTGTCTTGTCGGTAAGACATGGATGGGCTACCAAGAGAAAAAGGCTCGTATGCAAGCAGTAGGATGCGTTGCACGGGGTACAGGAATGGGCTGAAGTTTCAGAAGGGCGGCAGAAGCGCGGGCGAAGAACGGCGAAGCTTGAGGCTGCGGGAAGACTGAGTCAGTGCATGCCGATCAGAATATTAAAGTGCGGCGGATCTCGAGAGGCGTCCATCCAAACGAGCGCGGACCACGGGCGGAACGAAGACAGGACTGCCCGGATAGGCATCAGGCGCTCCTATACATCGAATTGCTCCCACCCCACGACTCGGAGTCGGCGGAAATGACTCCATACGCCCGCGGACCGGAGTCGGCCGTTGCCTCTTGCGCCATGCAGTCGCAACGGTGTAGTTTCAGGATTATGGTGTTTCAGAAATGTTCCCGACTACAAAACCAGCCCGCTGCCAAGTCTGACGTCCAAACACCTTACAACACCATCAAATTCCTCCAACAGTGACTTGCCATATCTCGCTCAAAGCCGCCGGCCCGCCTGAAAGCCATGTGAGAGAGATCTCTGCTCCTTGCATTCCTGCATGACACGAGCTCGGCTGTGCTGGGGCGGCTACGTGCAGGCCCGCCGCCAAGGGTGCTACGCGGCGGGACGAGACCTTGGCTCGTCTCGCCATGCCTTCCACTAACAATTGCGCACAACGATCGCCTCGACAATTGCCTCGATTTGCCTCCACCCGCCGCGACTCAGGTGGTAAGTGGCGGAGAAACAGAACGACAATCTCCTGAGGCCAGCGCAAGGCATACCGCCCAGAATCATTGGCATCTCGACCTTCAAACAACGCCCGAACAATACCCGGCGTCATGAGTGTCGCCTGCCCCTCTGATCTTGAGGGAAAATGTTGAAGATACCAGATAACATCTCCCGATATTCACTTAGTGAGGAGGCTGAGGATTTTGGATCAAACCAAGAGCTTTGGGGGACGAAGACAACAACGTACAAGAGTACGGTTGCCAGTGTCGGCAGATGCTGACTAGTGCCCCAGTGCCTAACGGGGAACCCCCTAGCCTAGCTACCGAATATCTATCTGAATCTCTTGGGTCTATGTCTCCACCCGCCAAGCCGTCCCCAAACAAACATCACGGTCATTCTCCAGACCTGATTGGCCTCTTTCACTCCCAAACACACTAGTCAGAGCGGTCGCCGCTGACCAAGACTCACACCGTAGTGCCCAAAGGAGGGTGATACCTTCTCCCGCTCAGTCACTCAGGATGTATAAAGACAGCCAGCGAGCCACCCCAATTATCTCTCCAGCAAGCCGGCCTTCCTCAAAGCATTCAGCAGCACACCTCAGTCCACTCTTTGCAACTCATCACTCTTTCATCACAACACACCAACCGCCAACATGAAGTACTCCACCACCATCTCCATCGCCGCCAGCCTGGCCCTTGTCAACGCCCGCTCCCTCGGCCTCGGCTTCACTCGCCGCCAGAGCGGCATCTCCATCCCCGCCTCCGCCGGCGTCGAGACGCTCAGCGAGCCCCAGTACATCACCGGCGCCTTCGACGGTGGCCTGAAGACGTACGGCCGTGGCGTTGAGTGCTCCGACAGCGAGGGCGGCGAGGCCGACGCCGTCTTCGTCCTCGAGGACGGAGCCACGCTCAGCAACGCCATCATCGGCGCCGACCAGAGCGAGGGAGTCTACTGCCTGGGCGCGTGTACCGTCGAGAACGTCTGGTGGGAGAAGGTGTGCGAGGACGCTCTCTCGGTCAAGGGCAACGGCGATGCCAAGGTTAGCGGCGGCGGTGCCCAGGGCGCCCGGGATAAGGTGATCCAGCACAACGGCGTCGGCACCGTGACCATCGACGGCTTCCAGGTGTCCGACTTCGGCAAGCTGTACCGGTCGTGCGGCAACTGCGACGAGCAGGGCGAGCGCCACGTCGTTATCCAGAACGTCAAGGCCTACTCGGGCAGCTACCTCGCCGGCATCAACTCCAACCTCGGCGACACCGCCACCATCACCGACACCTGCGCCAACTCGGTTAAAGTTGTAAGCAATTTTCCAGATGATCTGCGGCTTGAGATGATGACTGACGTTCGACTCACTAGTTCTGCGCCGAGTACGAGGGAAACAACTCGGGCGAAGAGCCCGCCGAGGTCAGCGAGGGCCCCAGCAACGCTTGCATCTACACCGATGTCCCCGCTTGCTAGATTCCTCGTAGACGTGATGCGGGTCTTCTCCATGCAAACACTTGATGGCATCTATCCATTGGCTGGCCAAGAAGTCGCGTCGCTCTCTTTCTTTACCATTCCATACTTCACTGTATCTATAAAGCTGAATGCTTGTATATAAATCCATTGCTCATTGCATCAAACATCGCGGAAACCAATGCCAAGTGACCCAGCCCATCATCCTCCTCACCCCAGCCGACACAGCATCATATCCTGCGTGGGCAACCCATCCGCAATACAGTGGATAAATCTGTACTGACAGGCATGCGCGATAAGCGCGAGAGCGGCCACGATTTCCTTAAACGGCACCCATGTAACCAGGATCTCTTGGCTGGCAAGAAAGCACGAATCTGGTTGCAAACCCCCCGCATACTTTATCATTTCGCCCCACGGTGTTCCTCCAACAAAAGGAAGATTAAGTTCAGCTCCTACCGATGCATAAGATCTCGCAAGTGAAGAGGAGAAACCCCAAAACACGTGATCTCGGCTAAGGCTACTTAGCCTCCGGCGACGTTTCGTTTTGCTCTGATTCCACAGCACCCAGACAAACCATCGAAGCGGTCCCAGTATGAACAGCCTGCCGTACGACGTGGTCTCGCTGATCGCGGATGAGCTCCGAGCACTCTACATCAAAGAGACCGGACCCTGGAGAACTCCGAAGCTCGCCCAATATGCTGTAATCAACACGACCTGGAACTGTGTCATCGAGCGCATGTCTTTCCAATACCTCAGTGTCTACTCGTCCGACATTCCCGAAAAAGGCCCGCAACGGGCCAATCACCACGGCCAGGTTCGCGCAGATGATGAAGAGGGACCCCGCTCGAGGACAGGCCATCCCCCGCTGTATATACTTTGAAGCGAGCAATAAGTCTGTTCTCTCATCCGATCACGCCCACTCAGACGAGGGTCAACAGGAGAACGATGAATGCTTCTCGCAGTCTGTTCGTGCGTTCTGGAAAGTATTGGAAGATTGGCAAGGAGAGCCGCGCGTTCATCTCACTCTCCAACGTGTCTCTATCGCGCATGACCCTGACCTCGACCTCGACTTCTCGTCCGAGAGGCCCAAGCATCAAGCCTGTCTAAGCTTCATCGGCGAACCGTTACCGCGACTGCGCTGTGTCAACGAGCTTTTCGCGACTGGTACGCTTCAAGTAGCACCAACGACACTACTGGGCACAACGGCATCGTTGGAAGGGCTCAAAGAAGCCAATATCCGCCTCCTCGATGAGAACCCTGCAGATCCTCAAGGCGAGTCAGCCCTTCACTTCCACTCGCAGACAAGCATGCTAACAAGGGCTTCCAGCACTTCGAACGAGCATGACCAGCCACATCCCGCGCACATGCGAGCGTCTGACCGTCGTGTTCGGCAGCTACGACGGGGGAACAGCATTCGAGCAACAACAACAACAACGCACCGTCCACCGTCCCGCCGCCGCTCGACCACTTCAGCCTCGGCCTGCGAGAAGTGTCGACGCGCCTCCGCTGGATCGCGCTCCGCCACGTCCCCGTCTCCTCCACGCTCTTCTGGCCCGACCCCCGCGAGTCCGCCCCGCAGGAGGAGCCGTGGTGGCCGCACCTGGAGACCTTCCGCATCTCCTTCGCGAAGCTCGACCCCTTCGGTACGTGAACATCCATCCCCCCTTCACACCACCAACCCAACACCACCTCTTCCTCTCCAAGCAGCGCAGCCCTTCGTCACCACCACAACCACCACCACCACGCCGCAAAGAAAAACCAACTAACCCACCCACCCACCCCCCACCCCACCAGCCTCCCCCCACGACCCCTCCGACCCCCCCAACCCGCCCACCACACCAGCCTCCCCCCACCAACGCCTTCGTCGCCTTCGTCGCCCCATGCCGAAATCGCGCTGGCTCGTCCTGCAGATCGGCATCATGAGCGTGGTCAAGCAGGCGGGGGCGCGGCTGTATTTTGAGTGGAGGAATGGGACGGCTGGGACGAGAACGAGGAAGGGTTGGTTTATATGGGAGAGCATGCCGTGGGTCGAGCTGGGGGAGGAGGCGGTGGAGGCGTGGGGGGTGGGGAGGGATGGCGGCGGCGCGGGCGGGGGGTTGAGGGTTGTGAGGAAGGGGGCGTGTGGGAAGGCGGGGGCGGAGGTGGTGGGGGAGGTGAGGTGGTGAGGTGTGGAGAGAATGGAGGGCGGTGCCGTTGCGGGAGGGTTGGGTGGGTGGGGGTGGTGTGCTCTGGGTGATGGGTTTTCGGGGGTAGGGTTTGCTACTTCTGGCGTGTTCTTGATTTTGGTGCTCGTGCTGTTCGTGTGCGTTCATTGTTTATGGTTTGCCTGGACGGCGTGGAATCGACGAGAGTTGGGGACCGGGCGACTCCAGCAGGAATACAAGAAGAGGCGCATTTCTAGTGCTGTCAAGACATAGGTTGACGTCATCGTCAGCCACGTTGCTTTCACATGGTCCAGAGTGCTTGGAAACTCAAATAAGAATAAGTGCTACCCACGAAAAACTAGGAGGTCGTAATTGTCATGTGAAACTGTTGCAGCGCCTTGTACCCAGGATGTGTTTTCCAAATACGCTCACCGGGCAAAGCGACCCTAACCATACACTACCCCGCCAACCGGCTTCTTCGTCTCCTGAAGTGCTCCAGTACCCAACCTTGGCCGTTGGTTTTCAGCAGCCCCAGTGAAGTCTTGCATCTCCAGCCCGTCCATGGTGCTATGCTGCTCGCTCTCCACACCTCCCTCAGAACGATCGTCACTCTTCTCCGTAACGTCCCCGTACCGGACCTTCACAGGCCCCACACTTTCCAAAAGCCCTTTTATCTCGTTCTGGTTACATCCAGACGTCAACGGGCTCTGAAAAGCTTTTGCAAGCTCCAACGGGCTCATCGTAGCCTTGCGACCCAGCGCCCACCATCCGATGAAGAGGGAAAGGACGGCCAAGGCATTCGCAACGATGACGCAGAGCGCAGCAGCGAGGTAGGGGTAGTGCGAGACGTAGATGGTGCGCTGATACGAGTCGACATAATGCACATCCTGAACGGTGGACGCATTCGAAGCGGCGATGGCGGAGCGAGACACCAGTTGCCGCAGCGCGCCGAGGACGTCGAGCGTCGGGTCCGACCAGGTGAGGTTGTCGCAGCCGACGGAGGCGGTGAAGTCGGACAGTTGCAGCTTGCCGTACATGTTTGCCATGCGCCCTTGGCCGGTTACGGCATACCCGGGTCCCTCGTTGACGAAAGAGACGCTGCTGTCGAAGATCTTGCTGGCGGCGTCCGCGATCCCTCCGATGGTTGACGGCTTCAGACCCATTCCGGGCTCCTCGTCCAGGATGTCCTGCAGCTCGATTGTATCGTTTGTCCCCGCCGGCATAAGCGTTACCACGCCATTGCGCAGTGTGATGGGGTACAGCACCTTTGCAATTTGCAGGGTACAGTTGACTATCGTGAAATCGCCGGTGCAGTTGGTTGAGTTGGTCTTGTACTCGACGTTGACATGGATCGTCCCCGCCCCTTCGCGTCCGGAGAACTCCACTGCAGTAGACCCGGCATAATGATTTTTCCCAACATCATCACTATAGTCCCCGTCATCGCCGTAAGGTTTGTAGTTGTACGGACGCTTGCCTCTGGTGCAGCTGACATCAAACCCCGGCGCTTCCACGTGTGTATCGCAAGCCTCGACACATCCACTGTATTTCAAGCGGATGTCTGACCAGATCGAGTAGTCGTGGACAACTTGGGCAAACGGACTCGTATAGTAATTGATCGTGGGGAAGTGCGACAAAGTACCGCCAGAAAAGCCTCGCGGGAAAGGCCTAGATGCTAGTTGTATCGACAGGGTAGTGTTACGAGTTGCCTGCGTCGTTGCCACTTTAGATGAGCGCTGGATCAGTGGGCCGTCCAAAACCACCGCAGAGGTTAAAATGCTCGCCAAGGCTACCAGATTGAACTTTCGTCCGGAAAGCATCGAGTCTTTCAAGCTCGCCCCATACGCCCAGTAGTTATGTAATTCGCTCAGCGTTGTGCCGTGGAGGGCTCGCTTCCACCAGAACAGCGTCGTGGCCTCGGAGAGTGCGTATCGCATCGATGTGTTGACAATGGCGGAGAGTATCGAAAGGAGCACGGCAGGTTGGAGGGAATAGCGTGTTGGAGGCCAAGCGTCGATGTCTACGTCGTTAGACGACACGACAATCACCGCCATGGAACACATGCTGGCGATGGCGATGAATACGGCCACTATTCCGAGCCATGGGAATGATTTGAAATATCCAGGGCACCATGGCTGGCCTTGCTTGCTTAGATGTTGATAGCGAGCTGGGGGAGACATTGTGGGCGGAGAGGTTGGGCGAGGCTGAAGGGAAAAGCTGTGTCGAAGGCTCTTGTATAATTTCGACACAAGTGAGAGCGGAGTCCCGCACCGTCTTATGCCGCGTTGCAGAACTCACAGCACATGCCATTGTGTCGTTCAGCCTTGCTTACTGTCAACAGCCACAAACCTTCCGCTTCCAATCCGCCCAATCAAGAAAAATAAGCCTCATTTTTGTTCAAGGCTGAAAACACTTTGCCAGTCAAAATCCCGCCAAGGGTATGTAGGGCGGGCGGGGCGCCGATGCAGACTCCGACCCATCACTGTTCAAGCTCTTGCCCCTAAACATGGTGGTCAGCAGCATCCACACTGACGCCTGTCGAAAATTCTGTTCGTGTTTCCATGCGCACTTATCCAATCACAACGTCAATCACTGACGGCTCCAGAGATTCCCACATGCCCCTATGCACTCGTCCAACAGCCTCGCGACGAGCAACTCCTGCTTCCCAAGTGATCCACATGACGTTATAGTATTCGTACGTCTCTCCCTGCTTTGGTCTTCCTTCCTCATAGTATTCTTCCAGATAGTAGGAGCCGTAGTCCAGCGCGTTCGGTATGGATCCTCGGGATAGTGCAACAAGCTGCACCGCATGCTTAGCTCCAGCGGGATGCAGTCCCTTTTCCTCGAGGTAGTCGCGACCGTGTAGCCGAAGTACCCCAGCCCATTCGTTTTGGGCGTTGCAAAGCGATATACGTGGGCACTTGCTTCTGGCACTCATCAGGTCGTACATTTCAGGATCTGGAGGTGCGGAGACGGCGCCCAGAGTATAAAGAGTCACCGTTTGCACAGAGCCGAAAATGTAGCGAGTGTTTGGTTTCATCCTCGGCTGGGCGTCGGGATCTGAAAGCGGGATGGGAAACCAGAACGAAGCATTGCAGGATTCATGGTTGTAGAGATACTCGCCGTAGCCATCGGGGTGATGCTCCGACGTCAATGGCAGTTCGGGATCCCGCAGCTCTTTCGTCCAGCCTGATGGCAACTCCCTGTCTTGGTCCTTGTATCTTTCTCTCCAAGCGCACCATTCAACATCGATTCGTCGTTTGCCAACGCCAGCAGGGTCATCACCCGTATACCATTCCGTGATCGGGAATATCTGGCACTCTGTCAAGGCCACTCTTCCGCGGCATGAAGCAATCCAATCGTTCCCAGTCGCCCAGTCGGCGAAGTCGACCGGACCGTGCCAGCCGGCCCAAGACCATGTAGGGAGACAGGGTTGTGCGGCAGGTGAAACTGCGCTGGCTTTGCTCGGTACACGTCGTTCCAGGTCGCCTGCGGGCTGCCAAAGCAAACCGACATCGAAAAACATCTCGGGCAAGCCGCACAGAAAGCCTCCCTTGAAGGCCTTGGTGTAGCACAATAGCATACCAGCAACCGATGACAAGCAGTCTTCAGGAAAGCTGAGTTGCCGCCGGTTGAAGTCTTGTATCATTTCCGAATACACGTTGAGCGCAGGATATCCGACGTCGAAGGTCCAGTCTCGTGTTCCGTCGGGCAATTCCGGGCGTCGGTGGTCCTCGTAGTTGGTGGAACGGCAGCACTGGAACCAGACGCTATCCTCTTCGAAGCAAATCCGCCGCCTGGCGAATTGGTACTCTTGGAATGTCCAGGCCCGGTCAAAGTACTGTTGTTTTTTGTGAGGGGCGCGTCTTTGTTCCCCGAGCTCGTGCCGCTTGAGCAGCGTTTTGTCGCCAAAGGGGAGTTCGAGCTGCTTGATATGACGTTCTTCTTGGTCCAGGGACCCTTGGAGGCCTCGAAGACCATAGTCAGCATCAGGGCCATCAATCGGCATAATGACAGCATTTGCGTGGGCGAAAATCGATGCCATGCGGTTCAGTTGATCTTTCAGCATGTCGTAATCATCTTGCACAATGCAAAGGCCGTCGACCCAGAGGTATCGCTCATTCAATAACCGGACCAGTTGGATTGCTTGCCGGATCGTCCTTGGAATCTTGCCTTGGTCCATAAGAACTTGCAGGGCTCCCGGCTCTTGCAGCTGGTCCAGATTGCTTTTAGCTGTGTTGACCGTCTCAACCCTACCCCATACGTAGCTCAACGCCAGGTATGGCGTGTCCTTGGGAGCTGGGACTAAACATTTATGAAACGTATCGATGAAAAGCTGTGGCTTAGGTGCTGGAAGCTGGGCGAAGAATTCAGGACTCGAACATTGTTCTGCATGGTTAACGATGCAATCGTTGTACCATTGGAGAAGCCTGTTGGTTTCAATCCATGGCGAGTCGAGTCTGACGCCGAACCCAATGGACTCATCTGCCTGACTTTCCACTACGTCGAAGTAGGGAGACTGTCGCCAGATGTATGGTGAATTTTGCTCATTGGGCGTGGTGACAAAGTTGAACGATGACGAGAAGGCATCTCGATAGATTGCTAACATACCATCCCTGGATTCATGAAACTTCAGTTCTTTCGATAGCCAGTCGAGTAGCGGCTTGTGGAGATGGCAATCCGAGCGCAAAAGGTCCTCGACGGGGCAAATGTCATCGCAGATATGTTCGTCCAATATTTTCTGCTCGAGGACAGAGTTGATCTTTCCGCAAATGTCGCATCCTTCCGTCCATTCGTCTTTGCCGTCGGAAAACGACACTTCTGGGCCGTTTCCGTTCGGATGTTCCGGGGCGGTGTCGGCACCAAACGGACTGGTTCCTTCCTGGGCAGGAGAAGGCTTCTCGAAGGACATGGTGAGTACACGTGGCACTGGTGGCAAAAGTGGCTCGTGAGAGACTATTTTCGAAACTGAAGAATGGGGAACTCGTCTTTTTATGCTCTTTTGTTCTGATCATCGTGCGTATGCGCCATAAGCACAAGCTATTCCTATTTAGGAGCGACTTCCGGTGTCTAGTGGATGGAGTCTGAAACATCACACGAATCCTGCGAAAGAAACTCGAGAGCTCACTCGTCAGTTCTGACCAATCGCGTGCACTCATTCTGTTCTGCTATAGCACTTTCGCTAGTGCAGTACGGAGAAGGTACATACAGTCAAGCCAATAATAAAGATACAACCATTTACCAGCTGAACACGTCACAAATTTGATTTGAAATATCCAGTGCGGGAACCGATGCAGCATCCGGTCCCAACGAGTCGATGTTTTTAGTTCATGCTCTTTAAAAAGGGCGTCGGCAACATCTACAACGTCACCACCACCCACACAAACATCCATCTTAAAGTTAAAGATAAAAGAAGAAACCACCCAACACGCGATCCAAACGTCCAAACACCCCCACCCCCACCCATTTCCCCTCAACCACCGCGGCCCCCAAAAAAACCATGTCCACCCCACCACCAACCTCGATCCTCATCCTCGGCCTCGACTTCTCCTGGACCGCGACCCACCGCGCCGCCACGATCGACCCCGCCGTCCTGCGCGCCAACGTGCAACGCGGCATCGACGCCCTCGCCCGCGTGCCCGGTCTCCACACCGAAACGCTGTTCGTGAATCCCGACGACGGCGCCGACCATACGTGCGAGGCCATCGCGACGAAACTGCAGACGGGCGAATGGGACGGCGTGATCGTCGGGTGGGGGATGAGGGGCGTGGCGGACACGAGCGAGTTGTTTGAGCGCGTGGTGAATCGCGTCAAGGATGAGAAGCCGGCGGTGCGGTTGCTGTTTACGCTGCCGCAGCCGGATCACTTGGAGGCTATTAAGAGGAATTTTCCGGGGGTGGGGGAGGGGGTAGTGGTGTGAAAGGGGTTGGTGGTGGGGGTTGTCCGATTTGTTGTTGATGGGTATGTCGAATGCCGTCGTGCGTTTGTAAGACCCACACGCATACGTCGCGAGGCGTATGTACAGTCACCTACAGTAATTCATTGGCCAGTTACGCGAGCACGTGCCTTCGCTTACTAGTAGTTCTTTCTTCAACGCACAACCACTCCCCATCTAGTTAACTAAACCTAACAAAATAACCCGTAAGCCGAAAATAGACCGTTAGAAGTATAGTTCTAAAATCTACGTAATTATATAGACTTTACACTATAAGAAAGACTTCTTTCGTAAAATTAGAGCCGAATTAGACCTTAATAAGTTAACCGTTAATTTAATTATTAAGCGCGTTAGTAATAAGCTAGAAGATCTATTCGTAAAAGTAAAGCGAATAGAGCGCCTTCTAAAGCTTAATAAACGCGTAGAACGTCGACTAGTTTAATACGTAGCTAATAACTTATTTAATTTACTTATCTATCTATTTACTTTTAGTAAGACCGAATATCGTATATATATTAATACTACGCGTAAATACGTAAATAAAGTAGATCTAAATATATTTAAAGCACGTAAGAAACCGTATATTAATAAGAAATAGGCCGTAAAACGCTATAAATACGCCTAAATAGCTATTAAATAAAATAATAAAGATCTATAAATAATTATCTAGTTAGATAAGTTAATATTTAAGGTTAAATTAGACTTAATACTAAGCTAGATTTATAGACCTCGCGAATAGATATTTTAGTAGTAGTATCTAAAGCTCTTCTTTAAATCTAGACGAATTATCGTATTAGTTTAAATGTATATCTTATTATATAAGAAGAGACCCTTAATTATTCTTCTAAAGAGTAAATAAATAAATACTAAGGCGTATTACGATATATTAAATAACTAGATATTACCGTTCTATAAAGAACTTATAGCTAAATACGATAATATTTAGTAGTAAGATAATAGTATAAGATATTATACTTTAAAGGCGATAACTATATATAAAGATTTATTACTTATATAATATCTAGATTAGCCGCCTTAATTATTAGATCTAAATCTAATTAAATACCTCTAGCGTATTCTTAAGCTTTATATTTTAAAGAGGCGTTACTAGATTAAGAACTAATACTAAATAAAGTAGATAATTTATAAGAAATACGCTCGGCTAAAGATAGAAGACTACTAGATATATATATATATAACTATTAGACGCGTTATATAGTAGTATTACGGGCGAAGAAAGAACCTATTAGATACTAGCTATAAAATACATATTATCTACCTTAATATCACGGCTAGCAGGCCTTACGATAATATACGCATTTGTTATTAAGCAGTAGCTGCTGAAAGGGAGGGAGCAGGGGCCAGGAAGCACGTGCTCGCGTAACTGGCCAATGAATTACTGTAGGTGACTGTACATACAATCTACTCAACCCAGCCGCCGCTCAGCCAGCCTGCCTAACCAAGCCGCCAGCAAGCCCGAACGCCGCCCTCGTTCAACCATGCTCACCCGTCACCCCATCCTTCACCTCCACACCGTCACCTTCCCGCCCTTCCCCGTCCCCATACCAACAACCCTCCCCCCAATCTCCAACGGACTTCCCTCCCAAACAACCCAGTCCTCCCGCTTCCCCTCCAACCCCAAAAGCTCCTCGACCCGCCAACTCACCAACCCCACCGCCTCCTTCTCGGTCAGCCTCCCTCCGCCGTTCCTATACGCCCACCCAGCCAACAGCCCCAAATCCCTCACCTCCCACGTCTCCGAGGGCGACGCGCCGATCGCCACATCCACGCCGGCATCCAACAACGCGTCGATGGCGGTCCCGTTCGTCAGCGGCGCGCCGGTGAGCGAGCGGCGCTGGTCCCAGTGCTGGCTGTACTGCAGGAGCGGCGCGAGCACGACGCCGACGCCCGCGGCGGCGAGGTCGCGCGCGAGGAGGTGCGACTCGGCGGCGCCGACGAGGACGAGGCGGATGCGCCGCGTCCCGTTCGCCTTGCCCTCATCGCCATCGACACCGGCCAGCGCGTCCCCGACATCGGCCAGCGCGTCCTCGACCTCGCCCTTGACGCGCAACAGCGCCTTAATCGTATCCGCACTATCAACATGCACGACCAGCGCCAGCCCCTCTCCAACCACACGCCTCAGAAACGCCTGTTCGTCGTATCTTCCCACCACCGTCTCCGTCTCCTTCCCCGTCCCATTCAGCCCCTCCACAGCCTCCAACAACCTCCCCCTGAGCTCCCCCACCGCCGCCGACAACGACGGCTCCTTCGCCCCTCGCCCGAGCGCATAATGCACCGACACCTCCTCGCCCCACACTTCGCCCCCTTCCTCCCCCTCCCCCTCCCCCGCGACCCAAAACCCCACGCCCACCCCCCTCGCCCCCAGCGGCGCCGCCACCGCCCTCGCCACGCCATGGCGCCGCGCAGCCGCGAGCTGCTTGGAGCCTGTCGCCAGCAAGCCGTCGACGGCGCGGGCGAAAGGCGACGTAGGCGTGTTGACGCCGTCGCGGGTGCTCGGCTCGGCGGCGATTTCGCTCAGGCCGAGGGCGGAGCCGAGGGCCGTGAGGGCGGGGGTGAATGTCCCGCCGAAGCGGCCGAGGGGGATGGTGGTGTGGGTGTGGAGGACGTGTGGGAGGTGGGGGAGGCAGGGGCCGAGGCAGGTTATGGCGCCGGCGGTGATGATGAGGACGTTCGGGGCGGAGGAGCCCGGGGAGAGGGCTGCGGGGGGGAAGGACGGGTGGAGGGTCGTGGTGATGTTGGTGAAGACGATGTTGGCGGAGGCGGAGTCGAGGGTCACTTCTTCCGATGGTGCGGTGAGGAGGGCGTCGACGCTGGGGTCGACGCTCGGGACGCTCCATGTTTTGTTCAGCAGGAACGGTTCCCCGTACTGCGCCGTCCCGTCGATCCACACCTGCGCCGGCGCCGCGCCCACGCTCAGCGGGTCGCTGTCCCACACCACGACGTCGCCGTCGTAGCCCGGCTTGACCTTGCCGATGCGCTCGCCCAGCCCGAGCAGCTCGGCCGGCGCGCTGGTCACGCCCGCCAGCGCGGCGTGGTACGGCAGCCCGTGGCCGCGCGCCTTGGCCGCCTCGTAGACGACGTGCTGCGCGTTGAGCACCGGGTTGTCGGACACGTAGACGGGCGTGATGCCGGCGTCGTGGAGGATGGCGCCGGCGCGCTCAGAGCCGCGGTAGGCTTCGCTCTTGTAGTCCATGTTGGTGGCGAAGAGGGCGGCGGCGGGCGGACGGCCGCCCCACGCGCGTTTGAGGATCTGGGCGGTGGTGGTCAGTCTTAGCTAGACGAGTCGGTTTCTGCGGGGGTCGCTTACCTCGGGGACGATGTAGGTCTCGTGGGCGTGGTGGAAGGCGCGGATGGGGAACTTGAACTCGTTGGTGTGGTCGACGAAGGCCTCGAGATCGGGGACGGTGTAGCAGTGGGCGTTGACGTGGACTTGGCCGCGCAGCACCGCCCCGAGCGTCTCCCACCGCAGGTCCTGCGGGAGATACGTCTCGACCGCGTCCACGCCGCCGGCTTGGGCCGCCGCGCACCAGTCGTCCTGCTCGCGCACCAGCGCGGCCGCCTGCTCGAACGCGTGGCGGAACTCCCACGACTCGCCCATGCGGCTGGTGGGACCGTGCTCGCCGGCCTTGCCGTAGACGCGCTTGGGGTTCTCGCCGCACGCCATCTTGATGTAGCGCCAGCTGCGGTCCGGGTCGGCCAGCATGTCGGCGGCGCTGACTTCCAGCCGGCCGTCTGGCCTGCCGACGGCGTGCTTGATGACGAAGGCCTCGCCGCCGATGTTGTTGCCCGAGCCGGGCAGCACCAGCGACGTCGTCACTCCGCCCGACTTGATGACTTGGATCTGGTGGTCGAGCGGGTCCAGCCCGTCGATGGAGCGCACGTACGGCGTGATGTCGGCCGACATCTCGTTGGTGTCTTCGTTGCCGCGGAGTTGGGGCAGCGGGTTGACGCCTGCGTGGCTATGCATGTCGACGATGCCCGCGGTCAGTGGCCGGCCCTGGGCGTCGTAGACTTGCACGTCCGAGGGGAGCGAGTCCGTTGCGATGTTGGCGCCCACGCTCTTGATCAGGCCGTGTTCGAGGAATACATCGGATTGCACCCAGGAGTAGCCTTTTCCTGCGTGGGCATCTTCCGCGCTGGTTCCCGCAGCGGGCTCGCCAACCCATACTGTTGCGTTTTTGATTAGAGTGGGCTTGTGGCCCTCAATGTAGCGGCCGTTGCGGGCACGTTGGCCGGCGGGGTCCTGGGGCTTGTGCTGTAGCTTGGCGCATGTTGCCAGGTCTGCTTGGAGTCGCTCCAGGGACAGGGTGGTTGTCCGGTAGGGAGCAATGCTGCGCTGATGCCATTGGGCGTAGGCAAGGTAAACAAGACACGCGACGGCGATGACTTTGAGGCTGCGTGACTTGCGGAATCGCCGCCGCGGCTGCGAGGCCGGCTGGTTGGCAGCTGCTGCGTACGTGGGTAACCCGTCCTTCTCCATCACCAATGGCTTGAGATGGAGATGGGATGGAAGAGACGACTGATGGGGCTAAATAGCTCCAGGATGCATCGCGGTCAAACGTCAAGCCGATGTCCAATGATGCGATGATAAGTGGGATGCGGAGACGGCGCGCTAAGGCCGAATGCGGTAGGTGGTGGTGGGACGACGCGCAGCTGACTCACTCCTGACTAACATCCCTTCGCACCCACTCCTCAACTCCATCCTTTCCTCCACCGTGGCCAGATCAAAACGCAAAGACCCCGATAGAAAACAATGTGTCAAATCCACACGCCATCACGGGTAGCCAAAACCGAACACCAGATCGCACGCAAGGCTTCGTCCCGAGAGGCCCTCTCACGTAGACCAAGGCCATTTCAATGCCATTCGTCCCGTTATCCCCATTGTCATCTTGTCAAAGCCTCACGGGCCAGAAGAGTGTGACAGTTTTGCTATGAATATGGCCAACGTTCGAGACGCAGCAGCTCACGACTCTGCACAGCCCTCCTGCCTCCAAAACCCCGCAGCCTTGCACAACCAGCCTTGTGTTCGATACCATGCATCCCACTTTTGTTGGGACCACACAGCCTCGAGACAGCGCCACTCTGACCGACCAAGGCAAGGGATTCCACTAAGCTGCGCATCTGCGCAAAACCTCTGACGCGTAATTCCTGCATAGCGCGTTTGACCGGTCATCTGCCTTCTGAGGCTGAGCCTACGCCTGCTGCAAGTGCAACCAATCGCCCTACTCGGTCAGCCAAGACTGGAGCGACCCGCATGCCCGCCCACATCCGCGGCCTTCCTGGCTGCTGATGCTTGTCGATCCCCGCAGGCCTTTTGGGGAAGCAAGCAGGTCGTCGAATTTATATCTCCGTGAGAGTAGGCCGCCCGTCTGCCTGGTGAATCCTTCGATCATCTGCGCGCACTCCGAGACGGAAAATATGGCTGGCCAGGATCCCTCGGTAAGCCGTATACTGTCTACTGCTGACCACACCCGAAGCTTACTCTGACTCCAGTCACCACTACGACTCTCTTACGACTCGGACCCGAAGGATCCCTATTCACAGGGCTTTATTGGTAGACTGTATGAGAGAAACATCATCGGGCAGGCTCTACAATCTCCAAGACAGCATCCTGGCCAGAAGCGATTCGTCATCACCGGAAAGTCAGGCCAAGGGAAGACGGCCCTGTGTGTCCAAGTTGTGGAAGATGTGCGAAGGAGGTAAATCGACTCCTCTCTACACTCAATCTGATCCGTTGACACGAGACAGCTTTGCGGCCGTGTTTTGGATCGACGTCAGCACACCTGAGGCGGCTCGAAAGGGCTTCGCCGCAGTTCTCGACTCGCCAAGAGCCACGATCAACGACATTCGCCCCGCCCTCCAAAGCCTTGAGAGCAGCAATGACACCTGGCTCCTCATTCTGGACAACGCCAACGACCCCGACGTCACTTACACCGAATACTTTCCTCAGTGTCAGCATGGGTCCATCATCATCATTTCCCGGGAGACCTCCGTCAATCGCCATGCGACTATGGAGCCGCTGGTTCTCAGGGGCATGAGCCCCGCCGATTCCGTCCTACTGCTACAACGAACCATAGACTGGTCAGTCCCGCCGGAGTCCGAAGAAGCCCACGCGGCCGAAGAAGCCGCGTTGCTCTTAGAAAACCACGCCCTCTCCCTCATCCTCGCCAACGCCTTCATCACCAAACGCCGCTGCTCATTCGCGTCGTACGTCAAAAAATACGAGGCAGAGAAGACGTCAGTACGCAGCCGCCAAGCCAACCCGTCAAGCACATTGACAAGCGCCTACGCCGCCTGCTCGCTCTCCGCAAAAACCCTCCTCGCATCGGCAGCCGGCGCAGCCGCACTCGCCCTCCTCTCCCACCTCTCTCTCCTACCCCACAACCCCGTCCCCATCGACGCCGCCCGATCCGCATGGACCTCGCTCCACTCCTCCCCCCCGTACACCGCCACCCCGCACCTCGACACCAACGCCGCCTTCACCGCCGCCATCGCCCTCCTCTCCTCCCTCGCCCTCATCGCCCCCGCCCGCCGCACCCTCACCACCCACCCCATCATCCGCGCCTGGGCCCAAGACCGCCACTATCCCGCCTGCCGCCGCTGCTGTTCCCCCGCGCCCGCCAACGAGCGCGACGACGATGCCCCCGGCCGCCACCTCTATCCCCCGCCGCACTATCACCACCACCTACCCGTCCCGCCAGCGGTGACGACCAGCGCGCCTTCCACGCCGTTTAGTAGCAGTAGTCGTAGTCGCGAGGGGTCGCCGTTGCGCCGGTCGTCGTCTGCTGCTGCGTACGGTGCGTACGGTGCGTACGGTGCGGTGGCGGAGGAGCGGGGGTGCGGGGGTGGGTGTGGGTGTGGGTGCGTCGATGGGGGTGCGGTGGGGGGTGGTGGGCCGGGTGGTCGTGGTCGTGGTGGCAGGAGGGGGGTCAGTCCCGGTGGTGGCGAGTACGGCTACGTGCCTACGCCTGCGGTGAGGGGGGTGCGTGAGGGAGGGATGGACGGGGACGGGGACTACAGCGACGATGATGATGATGATTATGGTGGTGATGATGGCGATGATGATGGCGAAAGTGGCGTGGCGTTCGGGGGGATGAGGGGAGGGAGGGATGGGAGGGAGAGTGAGCTGCGGTATCTGCAGGTGTGGCATGGCTCGCGGAGCACGAGTAAGGAGGGGAGGTGGTCGGTTACCGACGGGGGTGATGAGGAGGCTGGGGACGGTAAGAAGAGGAGGAGGAGAAGGAGGAAGAGGAGGCATGGGGAGAGCAGGGAGGAGAGTCGGGGGAGGGAGGAGGTGAGGCGGAAGAGCAGCTTCAGTTTCGTATTCTCGATTACGCGGTGAGGCGGTTCGGTTGTGTGCTGTGCGTTTTGGGAGGGCAGTTTCGTTGGTGATGGGGCTCTACCACTTCGGTACCAATCCATTGTGGATCGACCTGGTCTTGATGTGGCAAATTTGGTTTGTTAATGTTACTCAATCTACTCTGCTCCGGTTACGATTCACGAGAAATGACATCACTAAGAGATTCGCTGCATAAGCACCAATTCGTATTCGTTACGTTGAGAGCAAAGGACCCTTACTAAAATTTCTATTTCTGAACCACGGTATATAGTTTCCAAACCAGACGATAGCCGGTAGCGCGCCAAGTGCCGCAAAGTCATTGATACAGGTAAATACGGCGTCTTGATACGTTTCGCTTCAGAAATCATTCACAGTGATCGCATGGCATCTTTCGAGACATCAGACGACTGCAAACCTCGATTCGTACGTGGCGCCAAAGCGGAAGGTGTCAGAGTAGCGGCGAATGTTGTGCTTTCGGTTGCCGGCTTGGCAGTCCCCACCCGACCCCCAGACAAATGGCGTGCGCCCATACGTCCAGCATGTATTAGACTTTTTTTGTACGACTAGAGCCGTCGTGATCGGCGGTGCTTCCTGTTCCTTTCTCGTGTCCGTTGGGATTTGCCGAGCGGTTGGGCGGGTGCATGTCAATATCCCGGCACTACTCACTGTGGCAAGAGTCGGGGAACGAGGCCTGGTTTCGACCAGCGCTCCGGGATGGGCCACGTAATGCCTCGAGGGTATTTGAAGGGACCGGTCGGTCTCCTCATGATCTTCACCTTGCTTCCTTGACAGCGGTTGAAAGTGGGCATGGCTGATTTATCAGATAAGGACAAGGATGTATCGGCGTCAGTGGGGGAACTGCGCCAGGTATGCCAAGTGACCACTCAAGACTGTCTTTTGTTTCGGTAGTACTGATTTTGTATCCAGAGAAGCCTCAGCGATGCAGGCAGCCACCAAAATGCGGTCGAACATGCAGCCAGGTCAGTCACAATCCACTCCACGCTCCTGAGTATTTAGTTAATATCCTTCCAGACAGCTCAACGCAACGGTCGAAGAGGTCCTCGCAGCTCAAGAGCACGCCAGCACCCTGACGCTGGAAGAGACAAAGGAGGTGAGAAACGCGGCAGCTCCAGATCACAACGTCTCTAACTCGGCACACGTAGCTCGCGCGTCAGTTGCTCCAGACGCACCAACATGATCCGAACTTTCCAAGCCAGGCTCTCTGTCGCCTTCAGGATTTCCTCGAGGATGAGTCCATCACCGAGGGGCTGGAGAAGAACAAGAACATGATTGAAGAGACCAAGCTGGAGGTCTCCCTCCTTTCCACCAACAGCCCCTACCCCGAGGTAAGGGCGGTCGTCGACAACCATGACGACCCCGGGATACCTTGTTCCACCATCCGTGCCTGGGTAATTGGTCTGGGTTTTGTCGTTTTGCTCGCCTTCGTCAACCAGCTCTTCAGCGTTCGCCAACCGAGCATCTTCCTTGAAGCCCCAGTCGTACAGTTGCTGAGTTTTCCTGTGGGAAAGGCAGCTGCAAAGTACCTGCCGGATGTGGGCTTCACGCTCTTTGGCTCTCGACACAGCCTCAACCCGGGTCCATTCAACAAGAAAGAGCACATGCTGATCTCAATCATGGCCAGCGTTGGCAAAACTCTACCAAGCTCAAGATACATTAGTATGTTCTGGTTCCGCTATACTCGTTAGCAGTCTGCTCACTTTGCGTAGTCTTTACTCAGTTTCTGGACACGTACTTTGGCCAGAAGTATGCCGGTTCTTTTGGTTACCAAATCCTGCTGGCACTGTCGACGGACTTCATGGGTAGGCCTTATTTTTCCCATTGATCTGACGCCCGCTTACACATCGAAAGGGTACGGGCTTGCCGGGCTTCTAAGAAAGTTCCTTGTGTATCCCTCGTTCTGTCTCTGGCCCAAGACGATGGTCACCATTGCGCTGAACAGCTCTCTACACAACGGTACCTCCCTCTCCCCTTCAAACCCGCCCAACCCCTCTAACGCATCTCGCTCCAGAGGAAAACCACGCCGTGCCCGGCCCACTCAAGCGACTGTACAACGTCTCCCGCTTCCGGCTCTTCCTTTACGCCTTCGGTGCCATGTTCGTCTGGTTCTGGTTCCCGGACTACATCTTCGCCGCCCTCAGCCTCTTCAACTGGCTCGCCTGGATCGCGCCGAACAACTTCCACCTCACCGCCATCACGGGCCTCAAGAAGGGGCTCGGCTTCAACCCCATCCCGACATTTGACTGGAACGTCGCGACGCACTTGCTGGATCCGCTCGTCGTCCCCTTCGCCGTGACGCTCAATACTTTCGTCGGATGCCTGCTCGGCGGCTTCGTGCTGATCGGCATGTACTACACCAATGCGCTGCATACGGGATACCTGCCGATCAACACAAATTCGATGTTCAACCATTACGCGAAGTCGTATAATGTCTCGGCTGTGCTGGATGACCGTGGTTGGCTGGATGAGGAGAAGTATCAGGCGTACTCGCAGGTCTACCTCGCTGCGAGCAGCTTGACTATGTATTGGTTCAGTTTCGCGGTGTATACGGCGACTATCTCGTACTCGATCTTGTATCATCGCCGGGATATCTTGAATGGGTTCCAAAGCCTGTTCCGCGGGTATGGCAAGACAACGGAGGAATTCAAGGATGTTCATACACGGCTGATGTCTGTCTACCGTGAAGGTAAGTTGTCCCCCGAAAGAGCTTGCTGTCACTCCGTTGTGCGGAATGAACACTGCAAGAGTCTTTTTTTCATCAGAGCGCTGATTTTGAAACAGTCCCGGAATGGTGGTATCTTTGCTTGAACATTTTTGCCATCGTCCTTGGTGTGGGTGCGGTAGCCGGCTGGCCTACATACGTGAGTACCATCCCACTGCATCAAGAAGGGTGTCTACTGACTGAAATTGCAGACGACTGTCGGCGTCGTGTTCTTCGGGATTGCCCTGGCCCTCGTCTTCGTGATCCCAACCGGTATCATCTACGCCACCACTGGCCTCCAGGTCGAGTACAAGTAAGTCTACCCCCCCCCCCCCCCCCCCCCCCCCCCCCCCCCCCAATTCCCCTAGTAAATCCCCGCTGACCACGCTCCAGCTACATCGCCGAGTTCATCGGTGGCGCCTGGCTTCCCGGCAACGCCCTGGCAATGAACTTCTTCAAATGCTACGGGTAAACCCCCCAACCCCTCAACCGCTACAAGCCACAACTGACCTCCCCTCCCATCCAGCTACGTCACCACCGCCCACGCCCTCGCCTTCAGCAACGACCTCAAACTCGCCCACTACGTCAAGATCCCGCCCCGCACAACCTTCTGGGCGCAAGCAGCAGCCACGCTCGTATCCGCCTTCGTCTGCACGGGGGTGATGAACTTTCAAATGCGCAACATCCACGACATATGCGAGTCGTACGCACCCCCCATCCCGTCCCCTCCTCCCTCCCCCCACTGACACCCCACACAACAGCGACCAAAAAGACAAATTCACCTGCCCGGGCGTCAACACCTACTTCACGGCCGCCGTCCTCTTCGGCTCCATGGGCGCGCGCAAGGTCTTCGGCGCGCACGGGCAATACACGGTCCTCCTCTCCGCCTTCCCCGTCGGCGCCGCCATCCCCTTCGCCTTCTACCTGCTGCAACGACGACTACCGCGGACCCACTGGTTCAGGCGCGCGCACCCGATCCCTTTGCTCAACGGCGGGACGGCGTGGTCGCCGTACAACATCGCCTACGTCTGGCCCGCGGTGCTGCCCGGCTGGCTCAGCATGGCGTACCTGCGCACCCGCCACCTCGCCTTCTGGGCCAAGTACAACTACGTCGTCTCGGCGGCCTTCTCGACGGCCATCGCTGTCGCCGCGGTTGTCATTTTCTTCGCGGTCGAGTACAACGGGTATGCGGTTGAGTGGTGGGGCAACGGGGCCGAGAGCGGGTGCGAGAGCAAGGCGTGCACGAGGCTGAAGCTGCCGGCGGGCGAGTATTTCGGGCCAAGGGTGGGGGGGTTTTCTTGATGGGGGTGGAGGAGGGGTGGTCAAAAGGAGAGAAAGAGGGGGGGGTTTGGGAATGGTGGGTAAGGGTGGGAGGATGATGTGAGATGTGGATGGGGACTGGAACAGGGCTGCCTGATGGCCGCTACTTCTTGCTCGAGTTCTTCCCGCGCAATGCTCGCGCTCCGCCCGCCCTTCGCTGATCTCGCGCCCAAGGCTTCGCTAACCTCCAGAACCGCCTGAGGCGCATGGCCAACGCGCTCCGTGGTGGTTGGTGAGCGAGTGCGGTAATGATCCGGGCATGGCAAACAATATGCTATCAATAGACACTCATATCTTCCACATGAGATCTGTCTTGAGAAAGGCTGCCGCCTTCATTTCTGGAGGCAAAAATCCCCTACTACAAATTGAATGTCTGTTAAGCCTCATCTATTGGTTCCATGTTGATTCCTATATTGTCAAAAGTATGTCGTAAGGAAGCACAGGTGATGGACATTGAGATATCAGGTAATCGTGTTGCAATTCCGGATCATCATTCCATTCGACTAATAGACTAGCAGAGATGCCAACTCTACACGCTAAGCCCCCCCTGTCTGCCAACCAGGGCCCCTTCCAGTTCCATAGGCGACGAATCCTGATAGTGCCGGGTTTCCGGTTTAGACACAGGACTCATGGTTGGAAGGTCACTGAGCGCATGCGACGATCTCGTATCGCCCGGCATCCAGGCTGGGTTGGGGTTCAGCTGCTCCGTTGAGCTTGTCTTCTTGGAGTGTCGGTATTTGTAGATCCAGCCAGCGAGAAGACCACCGACGATGATCGCAACACAGCCAATGACGATACCAGAAATCGCTCCGCCTCCCAAAGTTGATGGTTCATTGGGGTCATGGGTGGGAGAAGCGGTGGCGGTCGCCGTTGCGAGGATGGTGGGCAGGACAGGTTTGATAGACGTCGCTGTTGTGGCTGCAGGAGATGTCGAGGTCGAAGTTTTTGCCAACGCCACGAGTGCGGCCGACTTAAGTTCGCAGCGGACCTTTTCTTGTGAGGCGTCGAACGTCGTTGAGCATGTGGTGTTCTTCGGGCAGCATGCTTTGGTCGTTCCCTCCTCAAATTGTGTGCACTCCACCGATCCAAGCTCATCGCAGGCGGATGGTTGATCAACATAGCAATTTCCCCCCGACTCTTCACCAACACAACACCATCCTTTGTTCATGAAAACCTGACATTGTGGGTATGGATTCTTCGCTATGACACAACAAACGGTGTCACTGGGCACGCATAGGTTCCAATGGCTCCCTTCTGAGGTACAGACGTCCTCTCGCGCAAATAAATGGCGTTCATTTGCTAGGGCTCGCTCGTAGATGGTGTCATTGATGAGCAGGGTAGGCTGTGAGGAATGACTCGCAGCCTTGTGGTGCGCCAAGCTCAGCTCAATCATGTAGAACAAGAGGAAAGCCCACGTCGGAGCCAGGCATGGGAGTAGGTGCATGTTGGATAGTTTCTATCTTGCTCGTTAGTCGAGGGAAGTTGAGCTTGGGAAGGAAAAGTGGACAGCTTACTGGGTGGATCCTCGTAATATCAGCGGGAATGTTTTTTGTAGAACCAACCTGGGAGCCGACGGTGTTACATACGGCATCGCTTTATGCCGCAGCTGAGAGAATCATGCAACGTCTTATTTGTCCGGTCCCTCCTCTATCAAAATCCGACGGTTGTGCAACCGTGGCGGTCGTTATTTGTTGGTGCCAGTGGCAAGTAACGAATCAAGCAAGAAGGGTTTATCAATGTGATGGTGAAGCAGGATGATCGATAGGTGAAGGCTGCTGGTGGTGCTATATACCACCTGGTAGCAAACTACGCTAGTCCTAATCGATCTACATGAAGCAAACAACCCGCTGCAGTCTCATGAAGAAGGGAGGCCTGCCGGCCCTGCCGATCACAATGATATACGTAATACGAGACTGGGTGGCTGAAGCTGAATGGAATTGTAGTTCCGGAGACGAGGCTGTATGGCATTGCATTTCGTGGCTTGCATGTGTCCTTGGCGTAGGACTACAATCAGACCAACTTAAGCGCCACCTCAGCCTTATCGGGGAACTGTCCCCAATTAATTTCTCTTTTCTGACCATATCGTCTTCGTAATATCAAGCAGGATGCGTTTTCCGAAAGTGCGGATGATTCTGGTTGTCTTCGCTTTATGCTTCGCAGCACTCTTTCTCTGCCTATGGTCCGACCAACGCAAGGCTGGCCTTATCAGTACTACCAGTAGCCCAGAAAAAGTGCTCATCGTTGCCAGCCGCAAGGATGAAGACACTCAGTGGCTAGCAGACCATTTCCCACACTGGACCAGATACAACTACATTGTTGATGATCCCGCTGCAAGCCTTACGGTGGCTAAAAACAAAGTCCGCGAGTCCATGGTGTACCTTACGTGCGTTTCTGGGCACCACATGGAGTGTCGCATGAGGCTGACCGGTCAAGCTTTCTCATAGAGCACTACTACAACCTGCCGGCGAATATGCTGTTTATACACGCACAGCGGTACCAATGGCATAACGACGACCCAGACTACGACAGCGTTCCTATCATTGGAAACCTTCGTATTCCATATCTCCAAGAACACGGATACGTAAACCTACGCTGCGTTTGGACATTGGGCTGCCCTGCCGAGATCCACCCCTCTGATCGACTGCCTTCCAGCCAGGGGCCGCATGCGGGTAGCGAATACGCAGTGGAATTTTCAAAGATCTTCCCTGGACGCGACGCGCCAGAAACCGTTGGCGTCTCGTGCTGCGCGCAGTTCGCCATCACAAGGGAGAAAGCGATGCAGATACCGCGAGCGGAATATGTGCGAATCCGGAACTGGCTGCTGGAAACGCCTTTAGAAGACTCAATCAGTGGGAGGATCCTGGAATATAGTTGGCATAGTAAGTTTGTTGGTTTGTGGTAGAATTCTTGCTGACCATTCCAGTACTCTTTGGACAGGAGCCGGTGCATTGTCCACCAGCAAAAGATTGTTACTGCAATGTTTTCGGGCTCTGTAATCTGACATGTGAATCGAACAGCTCTTGCAGCGGGAGGTATGTACTACCACCATTTTCTACGCTTCCGGATGGCTGGCCGGATTTCGGATGGAATGGCGGAAGACGGGAACATGGAGTCTTGTAAAGTGGGGGTGATATAACGAGGCTGAAATTGATATTTTTGTTGTCTAAAAATAATTTTCCCTTGAGCTTCCTTTGTTGGTAGCTCAACGTCAGCTCCGTAGTACATAAGCAAGATGCGGGGAAGTAAATTCGACACACATCACTCGCTCAATGCAATAGGTAAACAGTACGAGTAACGAATCGATGGCACTGTCTTCTTTTAATTCTTCGTAAATTTCGTCTCTATTGGTGGGATTATTATCCGTCGCATTGGTGGACGCACCTCCTCCTCTTGGTGACTTGTTGCTGATCTTTTCGACACTCTTGTGCTACAGGAACCTAAAAAGATTGCGCGCATGCCACTGCTTCTTTGGTCAGGTGAATCATTTACGGACGGAAAGCTTCTTCAAACCACAGCCAACGCTCAATCTTTTCCGCCGATACGCAGCATGCAGATTCATGCGGAAAGGTGCTGCGAATGACAAGCCTCGAAGCGCTTGATGTGTGAGCTGACCGAGCCGATGCCGCCCCGCCATGCGCCACATCGTTCCACGAGTGGAAGGACAGCATGCGGCAGGATTGTATGCAATGCGGGTGTCGCTCGGCCACGCCGGCGCAGATGACGTATCTTTTGTTCTTTTCTCTCTCTTATCGTTATCTTCTCCGCATTTCGTGGCTATGACGGCTGTCGCATGATCGCAGGCAGCAGGTTCCATATAACAGGAAGTAAATAGTGGAGAATAGCGCGCGCACTTACCTCTCCCCATCTGTTCCTTGTGAACTCAATTTCTGAATCTGTTTGAATACTTTCCAGCGCCATCGTTCTGTACAGAAGCCTTGCATACACCATGGGCCAGGGCAACAGCAAGACCGAGGGCCAGGAGGATGGGGCGCCGCCGCCGTAGTAAGTTCATACCGGCCTGTCCTGGTCCACCACCAACCACGTGGCTTCCATACTTACCTATATCGCGCAGTGATTTCAAGTCCAGCGAGTCGGAGGGTGTCTCCGACGGAAACCGGAACTGCAGCAACTGCCGCGGATGCAAAAATTGTGTAAATTGTGAGTTCATCCGTGCTCGTGGATGGGACGTGTGAAGACTAACGAAAGTAGGCAGCAACTGTACCAATTGCACATCGTGCAATAATTGCAGTAGGTCTGGTCACGCGGTACTTGTGGTGGATGAATGTTGAAGCGACAACTTGCAGGTAACCTGGAGGACTCGAGATCTTGCCGGAATTGCTCCAATGGGTTCAACCTGGAAGACTGCGTAAACTGCAGGTAAGCCGGGCCTGTGGAGAGGGTGGATATACGTAATATTGATTCCCAATTCCGTTTAAAGCAACTGCAGGAACCTCAAAGGCCGGAACAATGCCAGCAACGAGGACGGGGATGCGTGAGCAAGGCGGCGGAACAACCTTGGGTGGTGCTGAAATAGCGGTCCGATGTAGCAGAATATCATGGT
Source organism: Diplodia seriata (assembly GCF_021436955.1). Taxonomy (NCBI): domain Eukaryota; kingdom Fungi; phylum Ascomycota; class Dothideomycetes; order Botryosphaeriales; family Botryosphaeriaceae; genus Diplodia; species Diplodia seriata. Next base: position 171,200 of record NW_027117308.1, on the reverse strand, counting down.
GTCTGGTTGTATGACTGTTCAGAGAAGTGAGTTTTGCCGTGTGCGCCCTTGTTTTCCATACCGCGCGTCGCCGAACTCCGAAGTCCCCGCAGCCAGTCTTGATTCCTCCCTCGTAGCCAGTTCTCGACTCCCTCAACTGAGCTAGCGGCTCCCCTTGGACGCGCAAATTCAACCTCAGTCCTTTACGGCCAATTCAACGCCATCTCACAGCGCACAACGTTTCAGCTGCCAACGCCTAATTATCCACGTAACCACGAGCCAACTCAGAGAGCAATGACCTGAAGGTGATTCCTGCATCTTTTCTCATAATTCCAATCCACAGCAACGTCGCTGCGTAACTAGAGAGGTGTTGTGTCTGTTGATGAATAGCATTGTTGGGGGGACTGAGACGACCTGGCCTGATATACTGTCTAGACCTCGGAACAAGAGCTTCACATGTAAGTGGATAAGAGGTTAGAGTCGGGTTTCGAATGGTTCAGGGTCCAACGTTGTATGCTGATTGCCACCTCGGTCGACATGGAGCCAACGGCGCATGTGGGGGGCCTTTGGCGTGCGTGCAGATCCGTCGCAATAGGAAGGTTGCTACGCCGCATTGGCTGGCTCCTTATCCGAAGAGGGAAAGCGCCAAGGATACAGAAATAGTCGAGGTACGAGTTTGGTGGTTGGTAGGCAGGAAACGGCGGTGTCTTGTGGGCAGACCATTGAGGTGGACGGGCGGGGAAGAGGTGTGACACAGCACGGGCGCCTTGCCTCACTCTCACGCCCCAAGCTGGCCTGTCCCTCAACACCGCTCATCATCAGAGAGATCCTCCGCCCGCCATTGCCCATCTCCCCTCTCAATCCCCTCACCATGGGCAGCGCGACGGTCCAAGTGCTCGAGACGACGGAGCTGCTTGAGCTGATCCTCTCCTTCGCCACCCCGCCCGATCTCCTCCGCGCGCTGGGGGTATGCAAGCGCTGGAACACGGTGATCGAGGCCTCGATCCGGCTGCAGCGCTGCCTCTACTTCCAGCCCGACCCGCACAGCGCCGAGGCCTACGGGCTCAACCCGTTCTTCATGCAGCGATTCGCGCTGCGGCGGGACGCGGGCGACGGCATGATCCTGTACATGTCCAGCAAGCCGCAGTGGCTCCACCGCCTCAGCGCGAGCGCGGCGTCGGCCTCGTGGCGCCGCATGCTGATCGCGCAGCCGCCCGAGCCGTTCCGCATCGACGAGGGAAGCCGGCAGGCCTACTGCGGCTTCGGCGCCGACGTCAGGTGCGGCGACGCGTGGGACACGTACTACGAGCTCTCCAAGACCTTCAAGCCCGGCCAAAGAATGAGTCTCTAGGCTGTGTGGCGTAGAGCCCGCGTTGAATTAACTTGCGACGCCTGCAGCCCTCCAACCCGACGATTCGTCCGATACTCCAACCACCCCCCTCGTTCCCTTGAAACCGGGTGAGCAGCAGTCAGAGTCAAGCTTCGCCGTTTAATGGATCGACGGCAGATCATCCCGGCGCCTTCCCACCCCGCGCCGCCAGATTAACACCGGAGCCGGACCTAAAGCGTGAGGCGCCAGCACCAACCGAGGCTGTATGCCGGCAAAAGGAGCTGAAACGAGCAGGCTGGTTGCCCTGCAGGGTTGCTTGGCAACGACCTTGGTGGCTAGTTGGGGAGGCGGATGGCCAGAGCTTCGGGTTGATTAAAGAATTGTGGGAACCGCGGCGCCACGAGCAGTAAGGCCGGCCGCGTTCTGGCTCTCGACGGACGGCAGAGAGTCAGCAAACACACTCCAGAATCACCGGGTCCACGCATGACGTCGGGGGAGCGATGGTAGTTGTTTCAAAACGGAGGGTCAGGGCGGTCCGGGGCGATATAAAGGAAGGAGCGCTGCGCTCGTTGTGGGAGAATCACACCCCTTGTCCACTCTCTACACCATGTTTGCACAGTCGCTCGTTTACCTCACCGCCGCGCTGGGCGTTGCCAATGCCGCCAGCTACAAGGCCACCATGACGGCCTACGGCTCCAGCGACAACAACGGCTCGGGCACCTGCCTCAAGACGGGCGCCTGCGGCTTCTACTTCAACGTGAGCTCCGCCCCGTCAACCAGGCCATTCCCCAGTGCTAACGGCTCCCCAGCCCGGCTACTCTGCCGCCGTCTCGCAGAATCTGTACGGCGTGGGCCCCAGCGAGGGCGCCGGCCCTGCTTGCGGCAAATGCTACGCCCTGACGGCCGAGACGGACAGCTCCGGCAACACTCTCAGCGGCACCAAGAGTGTCGTCGTCCGCGTAGACAACCTCTGCCCTGGTAAGCCTCACACCTCCCACCTCGGATCGACATGGTCACGCACGGCCACGCATCTCAAACACGCCGCGGCCTGAATGGATTTGTTGCCCTTCGTATTGCGATGCACGCCGGCAAAAGCGCTGACTCGGTGGCCGTTTAGCGTCGGGAAACAACGTGTGCTCGATGGGGTCGCTGTCGGACACCAATTCGTACGGGGCGAACGTCAACTTCGACCTGTGCATCGACTCGGGCGCCAACACGGCCGTGTTCGGCGGCAACGACATCGGCCTGGCCGTGGGCACCGCCGAGGAGGTCGACTGCTCGCAGTGGAGCGGCACTCAGATCGGCTCCGGCTGGTAGAGATATCGCCAATCGCGGATCATCGTATAAGGACTGGGGATGCATCTCGCGGGCTTGGACGGTGGCCTACCTACCCATCCAATTGAAGACCAGTAGTAGTGTCCCGAGAGGCACAACGTAGAATTTCACGTATCAAACGAATATCCTCAAACAAGAGCAAACAAAACAAACCGGCCCGCGACGTGACCCTGACCCGTAACTCGCACCCATCCCGCACCGCCAAGCTTTTCTGCCCTGATCCGATCGACCCGAGCTGCATCGTCGTCACCGCAAGCGAACACGCGCTCCGCTCCGCCACTTCCCTACCTAGCCCTAGCCCGTCTCCACAACAACAACACTCCTCATCTCCACTCCCACCACCCCGTCGCCGCCACCTCCGCAAAATCCTTCGACGCCGACGACGACGACACAGCAATGCCGTCCGACCGCCACCACCACCGCAGCCGTCACCACGCATCGACGACGCGCTCGCGCTCCCGCTCCCCGCGCCGCACCGCCGCCGCCGCCGACAAAGACGACGACCGCCGCTCTCACCGCACGCGCTCCCGCTCGCCGCACGAGCGCCGCCGGCACCACCACCACCATGGACGTCACCACCACCACAGCAGCTCCAAGAACAAAGACGCCGGAAAGAAAACAACCGCGTCCGCGACGCAACAACCGCTCCCGCTCGGCGCGCGGCCGCTGTCGCGACACGGCGACTACCGGCGGTACAGGCCCATGTTCGCGCTGTACCTGGACATCCAGAAGCAGTTGGTGTTGGAGGAGCTGGGGGAGGACGAGGTGAGGGGGCGGTGGAAGAGCTTTGTGGGGAAGTGGTGAGTGTGATGGTTTTTTTTTTTCCTCACGCTTTTTTTTCGGGGGGTGGTTTCTGGTCCTTGCGTTGCTGTGTTATGTGACTCCCTCTTTCTCTATTTCCTTGGAGGGGCATTGGCCTCTGCCTTCCCTTTGTTTCTGTTTCCGTTCCCCCTCCCCGCATCGACAGGATGCGAGAGACTGACGCTCGTGAGGAACCGTGGAGAACTGGCAGAGGGCTGGTACGACCCAGCCACGCTGCAGAAAGCGATTGACTCTTCCGCCGCCGAGCACGACGGCGACGACGACGACGACCCCAATGCTGGCGGCACCAAGAACCAGCCGCCGCCGCGGCAGAAGAAGCGCGCATCGCCCGACTACGGCGGCCGCCGCAACGCCACCAACAACACACCGAGCGAGACGGCACCGACGTCCTCGTCCGCGAACCGCCGCGACGATGCCTCCGACGCTTCCGACGCGTCCTCCGACGACGACTTCGGTCCCGCCGCCCTACCCGCAGGCGCCGTAGCAAGCGCCTCATCCACAGCAGCAGCAGCAGCAGCACGCAAGTCGGGCCCAGCGATCCCCCGCATGGAAGACCTCGAGTACCGAGACGGTCCGTCGCCCTCCCACCTCCCCCCGTGCCCCGTCCGCCACCTTAACCACCAACCACTAACACCCCCCATCCCACCTCAGACCTCCTCGCCACCACCACCGCCCAACAGGCCGCCTCCCTCCGCGCCCAGCGCACCGCCTCCCTCGCCGCCCACAAAGCGCATCTCGCGACCCTAGCACCCCCCCGCGCCGACCCGGGCACGCACGAGCGGCGCATGGAGAACCGCGCGCTTTCGACATCCACGCTGCACGCGTTCCGCGAGGCAAAGGAAGGCGGCGCTATCGACGAGGTCGGCGAGAGCGACTTGATCGGCGACGACGGAGACGAGTACAGGAGGAGGCGGAAGGAGGACGAGCGGAAGAAGACGGATAGGGAGATTAGGAGGGAGGAGGTGCTCAGGGCAAGGGCGGCGGAGCGCGAGGAGAAGTTTGCGGAGCATCGGGCTAAGGAGGAGAGGACGATGGAGATGTTGAGGGGGTTGGCGAGGGCGAGGTTTGGTGGTGGTTCTGGTGGGGGTGGGGGTGGTGGTGGGGAGGATGGTGGGGGGGATTGGCAGTGAGTGAGTGGTGTTTGATGGTGGTGGGAAGGTGAGAGGGAGTTTGGTGGGAAAGATTGGGGGTTTGAGAGCGGTGGGAGTGGGGGAGTGGTTTACTGATGTGGTTTACTACCACCTAAGTTTGTCGAGAAGGAAGAAATACAAGAAGAAGAAAAAACCTTATCCTACAATTGCAATCTGGGTATCATAACCACCATCACCTCCACACAGCCGCCGATTCACTCTGCCCACACCGGTTCCCTCCTCCCGCGTCAGCTTACTCTACTTCTCCCCACTACTCCCCACCCCCGCCCCCAAAAAACCCAGACCTCCGCTTCCTAACCGCCTCCCCCCTCCTCCGATCCTGCCCACTCTCCATGCTCGTCCCCAGCCCGGAATCCCTCTCCATATACCTCCCCGCCGTATCCAGGACGAAATCCGCATCCTCATCATCCTCATCGTCCGCCTCCTGCTCGGGCGCCACGCCGGCGATATCGACGGCCGACTCGGCTGTCGTCGCCGTCTCGCCTTCTTCGTCTTCCTCCTCGCTCTTGACGCGGGGCGACTCGTACCGCAGCGGCCGCTGGCCCCTGTACGTCGGGAAGGTGCGCGGGGTGTCGGAGAGGTCGGGGACGTCGGTCGTTTCCTCCGTTTCGTCCGGGTCGGACTTGATTTTGTTGAGGTCGATTTCGGTTTCGTCTTCGTCGGGCTTCGTGGTCGGTTCTTCTTGTTCGGAAGCTTTGGTGGAGGGTTTGTTGCCGGCGGTGCGGGGGGCGGCGGGCGAGAAGATTTGGGAGAGGGCGAGCCAGGCGAGGACCATGAAGATGAGCTCGACGAACCAGAAGAGGGTGGTGAAGACGAGGGCGGAGGGGAGGCGGTAGTTGTACATGATGTACCTGCGTGAATGTGAGCTTCGATACCGGAAAAAGACAAGAGCACGAGCAAAACATACCTCAACCCGCGCAACTTGGCCTCGAAAACGACCCTCACCGCATACACCTGCAGCCGCTCCACCGCGCGCAACTCGACCCTCAACGCCTCAGCCACATTCCCCCAGCCCCTCTCAAACCTTACCCCCTCCATCATGCCGACCACCAACCTCTCCGACTCCCTCCGCCAGCCCAGCAGATACCACGGCATCTCGACCGCCTTGTTCACATTCTCCACGACATCGCTATACCACGTCAATATCGCCGGACGCCTCGACACGGCCAACACGACGTCCGCCGCCTTCGCCCCCTTCGCACCACCACCCCCGCCGTCTCCCGCGACCCCGTACGTCCCCACGATCCCCGAGCCCACGCTAGCCCCGCCGCCCGCCGCTCCAGCCGGCCCGAGCAGCGCGAGCACGACCATGAAGTTCCCCGCATCGCGATTGGGCCGCGTGCGCGGCATGTCCAGCTCGACGCGAACATCGTACCCTTGATCCGCCACGAGCCACTGGCGCAGCCCGCCCGCGGTGCCCCACGGATGATACACGACGTCCCTCTCCTCCCCCCTCTCTCTCTCCCTGCTCTTCTTCTTCTCCCCCGCCATCAAGCCCAGGCACAATTCATCCCGCAGCTCCGCGAACGAGCGGTCCTGCTGCGAGGAGGACGAGGAGAGGGTGGACGACGACGGATACTGCAGGTGCACGGGCACGCTGAAGCCGCGCGTCGGCACGTAGGCGAGGTAGAAGACGGAGTAGGCGGCGATGGCGACGCCGAGGAGGGCGAAGGTGCCGAGGATGAGGAGGAGCGTTTGGATGTAGGCGCGTCGGGCGGGTTTGGAGAAGGCGTGCCGGACGGGCGAGAGGAGCGTGTCCTGTGGTGGTGGTGCGGCGGAGCGCGGGGGTTAGCTCGCTTGGTCGCTAGCTAGCTCTTGGGGAGGAGGTGAGGCGGTCGCGGGTGTGTCGTGGCACGGGCGGGGGATTTGGGCGTGATGGATGGAGGAGGAGGAGGCAGAGAGGGACTCGTGGAAGGGGCGAGGCGAGGCGAGGTGAGGCGGGGGGAGCTTGTCGGTCGAGCTCCCCCTTCGACGCGCGGGGAAGGGACGTACGTACCTTTACGATCTCGATGGCGCCCTTGACGTACTCCTCGTCGTCGGAGCCGGTGGTTGAGGCCGTCATTGTCGCGGCCGGGAAGCTGGACGGATGTTCTGGTGAGGTGGTGTTGCACCTTTCACATGTTGTCGCGCTCATTACGCGAGGACGGGACGACCCTGGGAGCTTGCCCATTTCATGAGCTAGGTCTGACGTCGGCACAAGCTCTTACGCCACCAAATCAGCGCTTAGGTATTCTGCGGGTTCAACATTATTTCGTCGCCACCGAACTCCCAAGCAAGAGTGAAGTGCAAAGAAATTTACCATTGCGCAATCATCACTAACAAGTCCAGGCAGAAGAGGTATCGAATCCCGAGTCCCCGAATCCCAAACACCGTGCCCCGGGCATCCAAGCAAACATCCCCCCACTGCGCCTGATCAACCCCAAGCCGTGAAGAGTGAAAAGCACCCAGAATATTAACAAAAATCGCCGTCCTCCCAGCACGAAGTCGTGTCGTCATCAGAAATAAACAGGGTCACAAACATCAACGCTCCGCTCTTTAGTACTCAACGCCGTCCATGGCCTCATCCATGTCCGCATCCGCCGGAGTCATCGACTTCTCCATCTCCTTTTGATGCTTCGCTACCTCATCCTCATACGCGCACAATTCGCCTTGGATGTTAATCTTCCAGTTGACGACGTAGTTTAGGATGTTCTCAATTTCCGAGTGCAACTGCTCACGGATATCGTTGGCGCGTACTTGCAATTGCTCGTACCTGGAAGCACACCCGTTAGCACGAAGCCCATTATCTTCAGCGGAGCGGATACGCTTACTCGAGGTTGGAGTTCATTTCCCTCTGCTCCATCAGCTGCACGCTCTCGGTCAAGCCAGCGCGCAACTTCGCCAACTCCTTCTCCATGCGCTCGACCTGTGTGTCCGAGGCCATCTTCTGCGCCGTCGTGATCTCTCTTGTCTTCTCGAATTCCTCCTCCGCCGCGCGCACTCTGTGGCTGAGAGCCTCCACTTCGGAAAGCTTGTCGTCCATGGCTTCCTTGACTTTGTCGAGCATCTCGTGATTCTCAAAGTCGGCCTCCTGGGCCGCGCTCATCCGGTCACGGATGTCCTTCTTCAGGCCAAGGATGGCGTTCTTCAGCTCTCTCCTGGGGTCGTGGTTAAGAAGGTCGTGGTATTGGTAGCCATTGCCCGCGCTGGTGAGCAACTTCTCCGATGTCGTGTCCATTTGAGATGAGTTGAAAGGCACCTCGCTGAGTGTGAGCACCAACTCGAAATCGGCGCCGTTGGCCTTGGGAGCGCTGGCGGGAATGATTCCAATCTCGTAGCCTTGCGAATTGTACTTCTCCACCGTCCTCTCAAGCTCGTCCAGCTTTCTAGTTGCTTCCAGCTCCTTGTCGGATATCCTCCTCCGCGTATCCTCGAGCCTGACATTCGTCGACTCTGCGCTCTTCTGCAGACGCTCGCGCTCCGCGTTCATGCGGTCGATGTCCTGGATGGTGATGCCCTGCTGGTCGACCATGCCCTGTAGGTTGGTCTTGTCCTGCTCAGCCTCCTCGAGTTCGGCTTCGATCTTCTTAATCTCGTCGTCGAGCAGCTTGGCGCGGTTCTGGTACTTCTCCACCTTGGCTTCCATGCTGTTGTTGTAGTTTTCGAACTTGACGCGGTCCTCCTCGAGGATCTTGATCTGCTCATCCAGCTTGGCTATCCTGGGTCCATTCTTGCTAAGCTCCTCGATCTGGTCCTGCAGAGCCTGGTGCTCAGCCTCCAACACCCTGACTTGTTCAAGGTGTGCGGCGTTCGCATCGTCGAATTTAGCGGCCATGTTCTCGACGTGCCTCGAGATAACCTGGTCGGCCTCCTCTTCGGCATCGTCCTCCACTTGGAGCCAATCGCGGTACGCATCCGTAAGAAATTGGAAAATGATCTTGTCGCCGGTCACATCGAACCCAGCCTCCATGGAGGCCTCATCGTAGGCGCCAGATGCGTAGTGCTCAATCATCTGCGAAAGCTGCATCATCCAGTGCAGCAGGCCCAGGAAAGTCGACCAGTTGTTACCGCCCACTGCTGCGATTTGCGACTTCATAATGCTCTTCTCGAAGGGGTAGCGCATTTGCTTCAAAAGTGGCGGGACTTCCTGGTCGATGTTTTTCTGGAAGCGGTAGCTGGGGTCGATGCGGTGGTACAGCCATTGAAACATGCAGTTGAAATCCTTCTGCGTTGGCGAGGTGAACGACTTGTGGGTGAGCGAGTGCTTCATGTCCATCTCAAAGTTGTTGCGAGTGAGGTACTCGCTGAGCTCGTGAGCCATCTGGGCGCGGACGCTGGGGTCCTTCAGCCGGCGCGGGTCCTGCGGAATTGCTGCGGCAGGCGGGGCGGTGGTAAAGAAGCTCTGGTGGACGCCCATGGTGCCGCCAATTCCATTCGACGGTCGTGCTCCCCAGATGCTGCTGCGTCGCTGAGAGCCTTGGTCAGTGCCTGCGGGCGCGGCTGCGGGCGTGGACGCCATGCCCGGCGCAAAGCTCTTCCTGCCGCTGCTGAACATGTTGGGCGCCATCGACTGGCGCTTCACCGATGAGGAGCCCATATCTGCGAGATTGTTTCCCGAAGAGGAGCGGTGGAAGTTTGGCTGCGCAGGGCGGCCCAAGCCCAGGCCCGGTGCGAGGGACATGCGACCGCCCATACCACGGCCGGCCATGTTGGAGTTCGAATTGGAGCGCTTCATGGCCGAGGCGGGCACCGGAATGCCAGTCAGATTGGTGTTGAGGCCTCCGAGGGTCTATATATCATGTCAGAGTAGCCGCGACGGGAAGGAAGAGATGCGACGCACTTCTCGGGGCCGTCGGACGGAAAAGAGGCCCTGCTCGTGAGCCATGGCAGCAGCGGTGCGTATTTGTGTGCGCGCGCAATGATAGAGCAAGAGAAAAGTCGCGCGCAACTAGCGATCGATGCGACGTGGTGTGGGAGGTCGCGATAGCAGGCGGGGTGTGGGTGTGTTGGTGGGATGGTGGAGCTGAGTTGTCGGCGAGCGGGATTGTTGTGTAAACAGAACGCACGAGCGGTCGCAAGGCCAATATCCCTGCCGCCTTTTAGCGCCACGCGACTGCCACTTTCGGGTCCGCGCCGAGACCACGCCGCCGCCCGCAGCCGCTCGCCCTTCTTTCTGGCCACCGCCGCCCTCGTCGCTCGCTCGCTGTCTCACTCCCGCGAGATCTTCCAGAAGCGAAAGACAGTCCTCCGCAACACCACCGCCAGCATGCCTTCAGGAATGGGAAGTGCGTATTTTGCGCCCGCAGCGCTCCCCCGCACCACCACTGTCCGCCCGCTAACCGCCGCGCCCCGTCAGACGGCACCAAGCCGATCCACAACAAGAAGCCCAAGAAGAAGGAGCACGAGGAGGACGACGAGGACAAGGCCTACAAGGCTAAGATGATGGCCGGTGAGTATAGAGCACTCCCGCCGCCACGCTCACCGCCGCCGCAAATCCTGCTCGAGCACGTCTGCCGAGCGCTTCTCCGTACTGCGCCGCGTGTTTGCACCCGCCATCGCCACAGCTTGCTAACCCGCACTTCTCTCCCGCCGCGACAGACAAGAAGGCGCTCGCCGATCTGCAGGCCAAGGCCAAGGGCAAGGGCCCCCTCAGCGTCGGCGGTCAGGGCATCAAGAAGTCCGGCAAGAAATAGACGCCCACTCTCCACGATCGAACGACCGGAAGAAAAATCTCTTTACCACACCCGCTCGAGGGCATCGTGTCACGGACAAGGACACACGGCGTTCTGTGCTTGCTCTATCTGGCGCAATCACCTCTCTGGGAGGGGAAGACAATGATACCTACGAATACTATGGGCTTCGGCGGGCTGTTGTGGCCGCCGTCAGGACCTTGTTCTGGCTTTTCCTGCACGTGCAACGTTATCGATGTGACCCGTGCTGCCGTCGTGATCGTCGTGCAGTCTTTTGGTCTTTTCGTTCCGTCGGAGAACATCTGTAGCCACAGTGGCTTGTACAAGTGGCTCGTACAAGCGCGTGATAGCTGGATCTTCGTGGGGCAACGAACCGGTCAAATCTTTTGCAGCCCAACATGAATCGCGCTTTACCGACAACCATTTCATTTGGAACACGCCTCTGGACCAAGACTTGGGTTTTGAACTCGTAGAAGAAGGGACTTCCAGTACAAGGTGCAGTGTTGCGCGCGAATCATTTCAAGAGTTAAGTTATACCTTAGCCACTGTGCAGCTTTGCGTGATGATAACAAGCGCCCTCCATTTGGGCAGCAGCAACACGTATTAGGAAGAGAAGTCGGATTTCAAATCCACTCTACCAAACAACAAAAGGGAGTAATGCTTAAATAAGGCCGCAGGTAGGGTATGGCGCCGCCAAAACGAACAAAAAGAATAAGCCCAAAAAAAAACCAAAAGCCCCAAAACCCCTGTGCAATCCCTTTCCCCGATAAGCCAGCCCCCTTCCATGCAGAATTGAACCAATAAAGTTCACCAATCCAAAGCCCCCATTCCATCCCCCCACACGTGATGTTCTCCATCTCAAACCGGATTCGTCACCCTCCTCACCCACAGCGCCGTGGTGCCGCCATCATAGCCCTCCTCCCTCTCGGCCTTCTTGCGGGCGCGATGCAGCTTCATGCCGATCTCGTGCTCGCGGGCGGCGATCTCCGTCAGCTCGTCCCGCAGGGCCTTGACCTTGCGCTCGTTGGCGCGGCGCGTGGCCATGTCGACGCTGAGCGGGTTGTTGAGGTCGGGCAGGGTGGTCAGGTCCTTGACGACGCGCGAGATGTTCTGCCGCCTAAGCGCTAGGTCGTCGAGCTGCGCCGTGTACTTGGACAACGGGTCGGCGTTGGTGATGGACTCGTTGTCGGCGAGCTGTGGCGGCAAGGGGAGCGTCTTGTTGGCTGATGTGGGCGTCGAGGCGCGCGGGGTTGGCGTCGATGGCTTGGAGGATGTGGGCGTGTGCGGGTAGGCGGTGTAGCCGTAGGGGTTGTAGGTGGCTGTGTTGTTGGTGGTGGTGGGGGCGGTGTTGTTGTTCGCTGGCTGCGTCTGGGACCGCTTCGCGGTGGTGATGGTGTTGGAGTACGAGGGCGTCGGCACGGGCTTGCGCATCGTGGCTGTCGTGGTGGTGCTGGACATGGACCTCAGGCTCATCGTCGGGCGCGAGTCGAAACGGGGCGGGTAGTTTGAGGATTGGGACGGCTGGCGGTCGCGAGGCCCGAATGGCCCGTTGCCGGTGTTGTATTTGGCCGGTAGAGGTGGAGGGCTGGGCGGCGGGCTGTGCTCGAAGGCTGTCTGCGGCGTCGTCTGCTGCGTCGCCCGCGTGGACCAGCTGAAGCGGCTCCTGGGCTCTTCTTCGTGCACGCTCACGTCCGAGTCCCGGCGTGCTGCTTCGTACGCGTCGGCGCTCTCCTCTACGGGCGAGACTTCGTAAGGCATGTGGAATCCAAGAGCATTTGTCGGAGGCCAGTGCTCATAAGGGATGGCTGGTGATGGTTGAGAATAGAATGACGAGGCGGCGTGAGAGTAGCGCGGGTCGAGGTGTTGCGAGTGGTCTTCTTGCAGGTCCAGCGGTGCAAGCTGTGGGGGGCGGAAGCTCGCGGCTGCCTCGTTGGCGGCTTCAATGAGCGGACGGTGCTTGGATCGACTGCTCAGATTCCGCGTGTCGTAGGATGTCTCAATCAGCACCGGCTCGCCGACGGCGATGCGCGGGTTTTCCTTCCCACGCCCGAGGAAGCCTTTTTTCCACATGGTTACGAGTTCTATAGCAGCGGGTTAGTCGTGTCTTCAATAGTCGTCGGTCACTCCGGCCTCGACGGCTGCCAGTTGCCAAGGAGACGTACACCGCTGGGGACCAAAGGAAGAGGAGAAGAACAAGACGGTGACGGGTTGATGAAGGCAGGAGAGAGGTGCTGCAAGGAAAGAAGGCATTTGGTTGTATGACGCGCAACCGTCGGCGAATGGGCTGGACCCAGCAGGCGGCAGAGCATCCGTCGGGGCCACATGCTTCCAAAAGCCTGGAAAGCATGTTGATCGTGCTTGAGCGCAATCTTGCAGGGCTGAGCGTTGCCCAGATGTGCAGTAGGGGCAGATCATGTGCAGCGCATGACCGAGAGCGACTTCTGAGGCTTTGGATGCGGGGGAGCCGCGGAAAAGGCCCAATGCGGTAAAACAAGGGGATCTATGGGCGACAGAAAATTGTTTCACTTACGCCGAGCGGAGGAATTGGGGAGATGCGGATGCAAGCGGCGGGAGGATGCAGCGGGCAGCAGATCGGTGCAGCAGAGAACGGCAAATGAAGTCGAGGGGGAGAAATGAGGTGGACGGGAACAGAGGAATGAGTATGTGCGCAGGCGCCGAAATTGTAGCTGGCATGCCGGTGGGCAGGCAGCTGACTGGCATACGGAGAGAGGTTTCAGGGAAATGGCTGCTGTTTCAGAAGCAGAGCGTTTGCGGCGTGCGCGCTCTTCGCAGCTGCCCCGGTCGCATCTGGCTTTCTGACCCTCAGATCGAGTCGTCCATGGCGCGTGCCGCAGCAGCTTGGGCGCGCTGCGAACCAGCGTTCATGGCGTGCGGGCGTGTCGAGCGACGAAGGGCGACACAGGCTGCACGAGAAGGCTGCGCCTCGTCGACGATGATAGGCCCACGATGATTGCGAGGGGCCGTCGGGCACAGGCTCCCGCCGAGTCCGGTCGGCAGCTCGGGAATCCAAATGCGCTGACGTCTCAACACCACTCGAGCTCCCCCGCCCTCCGTCTTCCACAACCATCTCCGCTTCTCTTGCGACGCGCTGCCCTTGTCCTGCCCCGCCGCATTACCTCCAAGCTTTGCGCCTTCGCTTGCTGCACCGTCTGCCTCACAAGCTCCGCCGACCCCGCGACCATGGAGAATCCGGCACAAGCCGCTGCGACCGGTAAGCTCCACGTGCTCGCCGTAGCACCCAAGCGTGCTCGCTGACAGTCTGCATTCCCAGAGAATGGCGCAACCCCGCCTCCCGCCGCCGAGGCGTGAGTAGATCCACATGCAATGCACTCGACTGCAGCCTACTAACGCGACACACAGCCAGTCCGTCATGACGCCCATCAATGTGCTGCTGCTCTCGTTGTTCGTCTTGCTCGTCTACCTCCGGCTGCGCCCCAAACCGCCGCAGGTGCTGCCCAAGGCGCCCGCTCCCGTCGTCTTCCGCACCTTCACCCCGCACACCCTGCTGCCCTACAACGGCATCGACGGCATGCCCGTCTACCTAGCCGTGCGCGGGCGCGTGTTCGATGTCACCTCGGGCCGCAACTTCTACGGCCCCGGTGGCCCCTACGCCAACTTTGCCGGCAGGGATGCGAGCAGAGGACTGGCGTGCGGGAGCTTCGACGAGGACATGCTGACCAAGGACCTTGATGCGCCGCTCGACACGCTCTCGGACTTGGGAGACGAGGAGATGGAGGCTCTGATGGGCTGGGAGGAACGCTTCTCGGAGAAGTACCTCGTCGTGGGCAAGCTGGTCCCGGTGGGCAGCGAGGAAGCCAAGAACGCTTGAACCCGGAAACCGCACGCCTTGGAAAATAAACGGACGATGCCATGAACGGCCACGTTCTATTAGCGCCTATTCGGAAGTAGTCAATGGCAAGCGACCTGTGATCGGGCTAGTTAAGCCTTAAAAGGAGAGTAGTCACAGAAGCTAGTATTCAAGCTCTCATTGGACGCATCCATGCGATGGATCGCAGACCCCAACGAGTACTTGAAAACATTCGCTGAATATCACCGCGTTGCTCACATGGATATGAGACTACCTTGACGGACCACGGCAGCTTGGCACAGCAGATGACACAAATTCAAGGCACCACATCTAACTTGCAGCTATCGAACCAAGCTTACGTTGATCCAATGTCCGGACGCAGATTCAAGTCGTGAATTCAGACATTGCCCAATCTACATGAGCATGTCCGTAACGCTGATGCAGGTTGCCTCATTCCTTTTGTCACCTCCTGTGCCGCATGCCCGAGCCAATGATGTTTGATTTCGCATAATATCGCCCAGAATACCCGAGGTGGGATTTCTACAGGCAGCTGGTCGGAATTCTCACATGGCAGATAACGCGTGATGCATCCAGCAGACAAAGAAGCCACAGCCGAAGTCGACACGGGCTTCTGATTGGTCAGTCGCAGATCGATGTCGTCGTCGCCACAAACGCCAACGCCCGTTTCGCAAGAGCGCCATAGCGTAAGGCCGGTAGATCTGAGGCGCGTTTCTCACAAGGTCGGCTCCTAGCGTGAGAACGTCCATATAAGGAACCCCCGCCTGATGCCCCGTCCATGATGCCCACAAGTCGACATCTGCGACCTTCCCGACACCCACACCACCACCACCCACCATGTCGGACATGCCTGCGTCGGCCCTCCTGGGCTTTCTGGTACCCAAGTTGCCTTTCCTGGTCAAGACGGCCTTTATGAACGCATTTTCCATGTCGCCAAACGCGTCGAAATGGGACCTCAAAACAGAAATCATCATCGCCATCCTGCGATCCGAACTATCAAAGAATCCCCCGCCCACCATCACCGAGCAGCAGAACACCACCACCAAGATCCCCGAAGTCAAGGGACCCATGTGGGTCAGCAAAGTCACCATGCCCGCACCACCAGAGGACGACGTCCTGCAAAAGCTGCTGCAAGCAATCAACGACATGAAGACAACCGGAACCGAGCAATACACGGTCCCCCCGCTGCTCCCCGTCTCAGGCGAATGGCACGGCCACCGGGCCAACGCCGCAAAGGACGCACCCGAGCCGGCCGGGCTCAGCGAAGCCGACAAGTACGCGCGGCTGATGCAAGAAGCCGGCTCCGACGCCGTCGTCCTCTACTTCCACGGCGGCGCCTACTACCTGATGGACGCGTCCTCGCAGCGACCCGCGACCGCGCGCTACGCGCAGATGCTGCCGGGCGGCGGCGGCCGCACCTTCGCCGTTCGCTACCGCCTCGCACCGCAAAACGCGTTCCCGGCCGCCCTCCTCGACGCCCTCGTCGCCTACATCTCGCTGCTGCACCCGCCGCCGGGCGCCGCGCACGCGCCCGTCCCCGCGCACCGCATCGTGCTGGCCGGCGACTCGGCCGGCGGCAACCTCGCGCTGGTGCTCATGCAGACATTGCTGCAATGGCACCGGTCGTCTTCCTCCTCCTCCTCCTCCTCCTCCCCGCCATCGGTCCGCTGGCACGGCGCAACCGTCTCCATCCCCCTCCCCGGCGCCATGGCCCTCGCCTCCCCCTGGGCCGACCTCACCCGCGCCCTCCCCTCGCAGCGCACCAACCGGTCCTTCGACTACCTCCCCGGCCCCGAGTGGCGCGGCTCCGTCTACCCCCCGTGCCCCGCGTGGCCCGCGAACCCGCCCCGCCCCCACCTGTACGCCGAGGCGCCCGCGCTGCTTCACCCGCTGGCATCCCCGTGCGTGCCCGATGCGGGCTGGCACGGGTGTCCGCCCACGCTGTTTGTTGTTGGCGAGGAGATGATGGCGGATGAGAGCAGGGTCGTGGCCGCGCGCATGGTGGCGCAGGGCGTGGCGGTGGGCTGGATGCAGTTCGAGGCCATGCCGCATTGTTTTGGCCTCGTGATGGAGGATTGCGAGGCGGCGCGGGTCATGAGGGAGGGGTGGAGGGAGTGGGTGGCGGAGGCGCTGGGGGAGGGCGGGAAGGGGGTGCAGACGAAGGGGGAGTTTTTTGCGGCGAGGAGCTGTGCGGCGAAGGTCGTGGATATGAGGAACTTGGCGGAGGGGTTGGGGGATGAGAGGGTGCTGGAGCTGATGAGGGAGGCGCAGGAGAAGTTGGTGCGGGAGGGTGGGAGGGATGGGAATGTGGCGGAGCAGACGCCGGTGGTGTAGGATGTTGTGCTGCTGGGGAGAGTATATACCTTAGATGCAACGGTAATGGTGTACAGCATGCAATGTATTGATAGATAGAAAAGATTCCGGAGGTGTCGTGAAATCTTGGTGGGCTTGTTCCGCACAAAGTTGGAGGAAAGCCCGGGAGGAAGCCGTCTCTTCTTGTTCTCTGCATTTCGGGACTGGAAGTTGCCCCAGCTTCATAACGCTAAACGTCTTTACGCACGTGTTGAGCGTGGATCATTCAACCCGGCTACGTCTGATATGTGCGTATACGGACGCTATTGCGATAGGAAAGACGGCGTCTTTTCTCTCTTAGTCCGTGTATGCACCGCCAAGAGTGTCCCATTCTTTCTTCATTTCTCGATACCGTTGGACAAATTGCTGCTGAACTGGCACTGAGGTTAGATAAGTGTGTTTCACAGATCGATTACGATAGATGTCTTGGATGAATGGCAACTTACCATCTTCGGAGTTGAATACAAGGGTAGCGTCCTTGCATTGGACCTGCTTGGCGTCTCGCTCACACTGGAGCAGCTTTTGAGGATCGATAGGTATCCCGGCAAGTGAATCAGGGTCATCTTTCACCAAAGGTCTGAGGATTGCCATGCTGAACCTATCATCCCGTTCGGGGTGCGTAAGACAGAACTTTCCTTCCAAACTCCGATCTTTGATGAGTCTGCAACTTCCTTGGACTGACCCGGTCTATTAGTTCATGAAACTTCTGCATTTGGAAGGTATCCTACTCCGAAGGATGGCGATGGACCGTCCGTCTTCGACGCCAAAGATGACGACACGCCGCGGCGGTATTCTGTCGCCTGTGCTTAAAACCGGAGGGGTATCCTGTGGAACATGCTGTCAGATATCTGAGGGCCGTCGGAAGGAAGCAAACTTAACCTATGATGTAGTAGAAAATAAAAGGTTTGGAACGAAATGTGGACCTACCTTAGAGAGCCAAGAAACCTCCTCTTCCCAAAGCTGCACCAGTCCGGGTCCGGTAACGCTGCTTGAAGACTGTCCATTCTTCCGGTCTCCTCTAGCCAGGACTTTACTACTTTTGCTGATTGCCAACATATCTTTGAAAAGATTGGAAAGATTGGAATGTTTTGTAAACTTGAAGTCGGTAATTCGAAAGCTACGTCGTGAGCGCAGGAAGGGGATCAAGTAAGAGGGGTTAGATTACCTTGCGCGTACTAGCTGGCCCGTAAGAATCGACTGAAAGTCTACCGCTGCGTCCTCGTTGGAAAATTCGTAGTCATCAATTCCTACATTATCCTCCTTGTCTGACAACTTGTGTCCGGGAAAGGTAACTTTCGCATACATGCCGACACTTTGAGTGGATGTGTCCTCGGTTGTGAAAGCGTATTGAGGCACCAAAAAGGCTTTCTTGAGCACTGCTTTGTCACTTAGCTAGGCTCAGCATCAAAGGTAGCCTCTCTCACGTCTTGACTTTAGGCCAGGGATATAGTTCAAATTTGACGCCCGGTTCAAATATAACTCCTGGAAAGCAATGAAGCCATCATGGTCAGGATCAATCTCAATGACTACCCTGCGGCGGGTTCTGGCGTCTCGGACGTAAGAGCTATTTGATACATGGTTCTTAGTTCACGTATAGTTTTGAATGTGGCACGTACGTACCCTTTTCGGCCAACCTCTTGAAGCCTTTGGTTGTATCTCTCCCTGTGTGTCTTCTGGAGAATCTCGGTCTGGAAATCATTTGCTTCGTTGCCGTAATCTTTTATGAGTCTCGAGAGCTCTTGTTCCACCTCTGTCGCAAGCGGCCTGCCACTGGGATTACAGGAGAGCATTCGCCGTATGAGCCTGAAGAGATCGGTAACAAATAGATGATCACTGGAGCCTTTGTCGACGTCGCATTGAAGATCATCCATGAAATCTCCTATCTCTTCTTTCAAGCGGTAGTTCCGACTTTGATCCATGAGGTAGAAGCGGTGGTTTTCACCTCCGTGGGGCCCGCTGTCTTCCGTTATGCGAGCTTTATCGAGACCTGGATGGTCGCGGTCCTCAGAGGTAAGGCCCGGATAAGAACGGATGACAAAGGCCGCCACTTCCAGAAAGATGATCCCCAGAGAAAAGATGTCGAAAGACCGTTTGTGAATGCCATCGTCGTACTCGGGTGGGGCATACGTAATGGAGCCTCCTCTGTTCTCGATACTCGATGTTTCGTCGCGTGAGCGAAGGTCTCGGAATGCGGCTTGCCCAAAATCAGAGATGACCCATTTGTTGTCCTCTTCGACGAGGATGTTTGCCGGCTTGAGATCACTATGAATCCCGAAAGCCCTTTGAACAACATCTTCGGGTACATCCGAGCTCCTTCGTCCGTTCATAGCAGGAGTGGTGGACTCGAATTGGTCAATGTTGTGGACCTTTGAGAGCGCTTGAGTGATTCCACGAAGTTGGATCCAAAATGGACATTTTGCTCTAGAACCTGTGCGATGTTTGTCGGCTCGATGAGGCTCGACTTTTCGAAGATAGTCGTCGAGATTTGTTTTGGCAAGCGGGAAAACGATATTGAAGCTGTCGCCATGCTTATACGTTTTGACCATTCTCACAATATGTGGGTCCATCACATATCCGATGCGTTGGAGAATCTGTTTCTCTTCCCTTGCCTTGGCATCTTTTGCGTTTCTTTTCGCTTCCTCCGTCAGAGGTATGGAACGAGAGTACAGTATTTCTTTCCGAGCAAACTTCCTTACATTCGTGAGATGCTTTTTGACTAGTAGTCAGTACGACTTATTTGGTGTAGAAAGGATAGCCATACCTTAAATTGGCGATACTCGTCATGTATCTCGAAAGCATAGACTCTACTGTTGCCGGTTTGCCCGATTAGGGTCTCGTTCATGAAAGGAAGAATGCGATCAGAGCCCCATTCGACGTGTACAGCCGAGTCCAGGTTTGGGGGGCAGTAGCGGGGCAACTCCTCCTTGAACTCTACACCGAAAATGTTGGCATTGCCTTGGTCTCTCTTCTTAAATTCATCCCAGAACTCGGGAATGATGTCCTTGGGGAATTTGCCGATCCAGGATTCGAGGAGCGCATCTTGTCCCACGTCTTTGATCATAAATTCGTGGATGAACTTGGAATGACCCAAGTTGATCAGAAGAGCAAAGAGCGACAGAGCGTGAGAGGCGATTTTGTCAATGTACTCTGTTCCCGACGCATTTTTGTTACACATTGCCACATCTTCCACGCATGTTTGGCACACGCATCGGAGGATGCACTCAATGTTCTCTTTTGTAAATAGTTCTCGCAGTTGCTTGCGAGGAAAGAAGGCCCCAGTCATGGAATCCTTGTTGGGTTGAAAGATGAATCTGCTGCGGAGTATTTTGTGGGCTTCACGGCATGGGTCTCGTTTTGTTAACTGAAACTCCGGCGTCGCAGGCATCTTGATCTGCTCTTGGGACGGATTCCGTTAGTCATTCTTGCGGGGATTGGGTACATGAGGATGCTGTATTTTGCGTAGGTTGTGACAAGGTTCGGTAGGTGACGCGCTCTGGTTGGTGTTTAATGATACCACAAAACTTACTTCTTGAGTAATCGCGGGAAGCGAAGGTCAGACGTGCGTGAACGATGGCGCAAATGGTCTAATCAGCGGAGTCGATCGAGCTTTTGTGCGGGGCAGATCATGGACCGCCGATCAGAGGCTGTGAAACCCATCTCGCAGACTTTAGGGGCGATGGAATGAGGCACAGCTGGGGTGGCAAACATTTAACTGGTCGGCGTTATCGTAGGCATCAACGCATTTGCTACAAGGTAAAGATAAACGAGAAGGCAGATGACCATGGCAGAAAAAGGCAAATTTATCCGCTAAACAAGGACTGCAGTAAGCCTCACACAGCCACATATGTGCGTGAAGCTGCAACGTCAGCAACGCCCGTCATCTTCCCGCGAGGCTGAGAGGGAAGGTGGAAACATGATCGACGCGCTTATCTCTGGGTACCACAACCACAGACAGGGGCCGGTCATTTCTGAAGCTTCATGCCCATTGCCCGCTTACACAGAGCTTCCTTGTGAGCTTGTTGCTCCCTCCTCGTCATGAATAGCACGTCGCTTAGCCCTTCGGTATTCCACGAGTAACCATATTCCTATCGTTGCTACGAGTAGGATGACAGTCAAGATCACAAAGATCCAAAATTCACCGGCAAATTGC
This sequence comes from Diplodia seriata, assembly GCF_021436955.1. Taxonomy (NCBI): domain Eukaryota; kingdom Fungi; phylum Ascomycota; class Dothideomycetes; order Botryosphaeriales; family Botryosphaeriaceae; genus Diplodia; species Diplodia seriata. Next base: position 150,565 of record NW_027117308.1, on the reverse strand, counting down.
AGACTTTCGGGACGTCTGCCTCGGTTCAGTGAAATGTAGCCCATGCTCAAAAGTTGCTATGGCTATTAGCTGCTCGAAATAGTGCACCGCAGGGAGTCAGACTCACAGATGCGAAAGATGCTGGCAGATAAACAAGCGTGAGGACTGTGATTGTCTTGAGCGACCTTGAATCGTAATGAGCTTTTTTGGAAAGGTCGAGCATGCGGTTGCTGTCGGTTTGGGCCAATTTCATCAAACTAGTGGACGTCCTGCCGCTGGTTTGTAGCGCGGCGAGAGCTCTTACAGATATAAGGCTTTGCATCTGTCCGTGTAAGCTGAGCACGAGGCGTTGCTGAGATCCGCACTCACCAGCTGACCAGCAGTATTAAGGCGTTTGACAATGGTTTCCGCCCGTTGTCTCTGCAGAGCAATTTCCGTGATACAAATTTGCAATCTCCCGTCTTCTTGCTCAGCCGCTAGGTTTACAAGAGACTGTGTGGTCTGAGAGTGCCGTCTCAAGTTGGACGAAAGGTCCCGCAAAGCGTCGAGATTTGTAGTGAGGATATGGATTATTCGCAAAGTCTTGTCATGAAGAACCTCAAGATCCTGAACATCGGTGTACTCGAGGAAAGCGAAAGAATCTGCCTTTTCAGCGTCATTGGGTATGTCTGAGTTGTGCGCTTTGGCTTTCTGCACCGTGTCAACAGCAGTTTCTCATCGCACCGAGGGTCTTACAAGAAAGTCCAGTTTTTCCTCCAGGTCATTGAGATATGCTCGCCATTGGACCGACGCACAAGATGCGGCCAAAGTGTGAATATCGGCCCATGTTGGGAGCAACGTGGTCTCGGCCTTGGCTTGGAGTAGGCGTTGCCGAGACGACGTGGAGGAGTTGAAGAGTATGAAGGTGTGGTCGTTACTTCGATCATCGCATCGGTGGTAGACTGCAGTCTGTCGGATGGACCAAGGATCGCTGAGGTGAGCTCTGCCATGCTTCTCGACGTACTTGAGCAGGTAGCAATATTCTGGTCGAGCATTAGTGCACGGACGACAAGCTGGACGAGTGGTCGCCCTTAGCTGCTTCGCGGCCTCATCATTTGGATGGGATGGTAAGCTACCAGAAACTCCGCTGTCGCGTTGGGTTTGGGCTTGGAAACTCCCCAAGGTTTCGTTCGAGTTTGCTGCGCCGTTGCGCCGTCCAAATGCCCCGAGGACATCAAGCATCGGGGGGAACACAGAGAAGCGGGTGAATAGCTGGCGGAGTGAGTTGTGCGATATCCTGAGACGGCCCCATGATCCCTGCTGCGCAACAAAGCTGCGCCCGTGTGAGTTCTCTTCCACGCTTATTACCCTGCGCACTCACAAAATACGCGTTCCACCGCTGCGTGGTACACTCAGGAAACGCTCCAGAGAAGCATCCACGAGATACTGCACTTCCGCTGCAGTCGTTTCAGTGTATGGAGCTTGTCTGGCTCGATTGATCCATCTTACATTTCTCCGCAATCTCCAGAAGCTCCACCTGTGTGTCCCCTTCGTTCACGAAAAGCCGAGAGGCATCGGTGGCGAGCGTTCGCGCATACAGCGACGTGTCGTACAGATAAGGATCACACAGTTTGTTGGGCGAGCGGTCGGGGTATGTATGCCAGCTTTCCATTGTCAATTTCGTCTCCCATCGCAAAGAAGGATTTTGTGACCCTCAACCGGGCTGCCGCAAGCCGCCTTTTATGATGCCCCCTGCCTCCGACTCTGCCATCCGATGATTTTCACTGGATTTTCCAGGCGAACCCCGCTCGGGAGATATGCAGATCATCGGGAAAAGAGGTGGCGCCAGGGGTGACAAGTGTACATTGTACAACGCTGACGCACCAGTAAGGAAAGCTAACCAGCTCTACGGTTTCTCGGGCCAGGAATACCCTGGATACAGATGCGGCCAGCTCTGCTTCTGGAGCTCATCCAATTCAGCCTGCTCTGATCAGCAAAGCACGCGCATCCCTCCGCCCTTACGCGCTTACCACCGTGAGCTCTCTCTGCACTGTCAAACGCCAGCCGTCATCCCGAGTCTCCTACTAGACGTTAGCTCTGCGCACCGCTATCTGTGAGATGGGTCGCACTGAGCATCTCCATTCTGTGCCGAATTCCGCGGTATTGTTGGCAAGGAAAGCTGTCAGAACTTCCTTGTCGATGTATCTAAACAATCAGCACAATTCAGCCTGAGAGCGATAGAGACTCACCTCTTTCCCAAAAGTTGCGTAATCATTGCTGTTAGAGAATTTGTGGATGTTTAGCCTTGCGCGATGCCTTGGAACATTAAGGATAGGCAGACTTTATCAGTGCAGCCCCCCGGACTTGTAGAAGGCAACAGGTTCATTTTCAATGTCGTACCTGTTGCCTGTTATGCTTCATCACTCACATTCGCCGATGATCTGTATTCGTTGCCCTTGGTGGCTTGCGGGCATTGGATTTCACGCCATTAACGACATGGTGCCCGGCGGATGATTCCGCATACGTACAACGTTGCATGACGGGCGAGCGAGACAGCTTGCATCTCCGAAGGCAGCAGCTACGTAGATGACGTGTCCAAGGGCAGAGGCAAAATCCAAGGCATACTCGCCTGTATGGTAGCACGTATTGTGCGAACCTCAGCCTTGCATTGATTTCCTTTAAAACGGGACACTACTCAGTAACGCCCGGCTCAGAATCTCATTCGTCAGGGGAGAGCTCTCCCTGGCTCCACATCAAACAAGATGTTTCCATCCACTGAATGTCTTCCTTTGTCGGGACTGACCGCAGCGAGTGGAAACGAAAATGCAGGCGCTTCTCAACGAACACCCAGAATCCAGGTCGAGGGATCACCAGTCCACGAGGCTACAACACAAGAGTATGGAGCTTTTGATTTCGGAAGCGCGCCAAATGGACGTGGAACGGATCCCGTTGTTTCCTCCCAGCAGACACTGGCCGACACTGGTTCAGCGGACCCTCCGGCAAATACAGAGCAAGAAGACGAATGGACTGAAAGAAATGTCTATGTCCAGACCCGAAACCTCAACTTCTTTGACGTTACTTCATTGATATTGAACAAGATGGTGAGGCTCTTCCTGGGTTTTTGCGGGTGCGACTAACACTTTCCAGGTCGGAACAGGGATTTTCACCACCCCCGCCACTGTACTTGTACTCACAGGGTCCAAGCCATTGAGTATGGGCCTATGGTTTGTTGGCGGGGTTTATACCTTTCTGTGGTACGTCATGTTCTCGCCCAGGCTTTCTGCCTGACTAACCTCTTCCAAAAGTCTGCTGATATACATCGAGCTGGGAAATGCGTTCCCGCACAACGGTGGGGAGCTTATCTACGTAAGGAACATCGGCCGGTGTTGATGAGTTCCGCTAATGTCCGTGAAGCTTGACAGGCTTTACTTCAGATTCCCACGCCTGCTCACAACATGCATGTATAGTGGATACTTCATCTTCCTCGCCAATACCGCTGGCAACTCAATCGCCTTCGCAAAGCATGTCCTCGTGGCATATTCGGCGGAAATTAACCCAGACGACAACACAGCTGTTGTGAGGTTGATAGCCGTGTGTATCCTGACAGTTGTGTGTTTACTTCATTACAATTGGCGGAACCTTGGCCTTTTCTTGAACCGGTTATTCACAGCTTTCAAGATCGGGTTGCTCTTGGCCATTACAATTGCTGGATTCACCCACCATGACCATAATAGTGCGTGGAACAGCAATGACGAGGAGAATCCAACTTTCGGAGGAGCTATGTCAGCACTAGTCCTCATTTTCTACTCATATGAAGGATGGGAGAATGCAAACTATGTGGGCGTTTTGCATCGCCTTACCTCCATGTTGAAGCTGACAGTTATCTTAGGTTGCCGGCGAGATCCCCCGATTGAGGCAGGGTGATACGAGGAATCGAAAAGGTGCACTAAGGCTTGGGGCCTTCACAGCAGTATTCATCGTTACTGTCTTTTACATGCTGACAACCGGCGCTTTGGTAAGGACCTCACTCGAGTTAGATGAAGTTGTAGTTCATAGATCTTAGTACACTGCTTGTACGTTCATGAGAGACGACGGTAAATGCCGGATTGATAGCCGCGATGACCTCGCTTTCGTCAAAGGCTTTTCCGAGGTGGCAAGTCACATCCTCTCGAGACTGCCCGGACTTGTACTTACAGTCATGTATCAGGCTTTTCACCATACGACGGGCCTCGCAGTTTGCATCGCTCTATCCGCCGTGGGAAACCTCATCGCCGTCATTTACACCTACAGCAAAGGTATGGATCTGGACTCCGAGAATTTAGCAACGCTGACTTTACTGGCAGTCAAACAGGCCATGGCCCTGCAGAATTTCCTCCCGTTCTCGTCGTTGCTTGCGATCGAACGTGATGACGCGGCCAAAATACCTATACGAGCACAGCCCAGCCATGGCCAGAGCTTTCAAAGCCAACTGGCCCTCCCTCGTCCAGGGCAACCAAAGCACTTTATGCCAGGGATTCCCAAAGGTGCCATTGTCTTGCATTGGATAATCACAACAATTACAATCTGTGTCATTCCAAACACGGCGGACGGGTATAGTTTTCTGCTGGGGATATTCTCGTATGCCCACACTATTCTCGCTGGTAGGCAGCCACAAATACACAACATACCCTATGAAGTGTCTTCGCTAATCAGACTTTAGTCTTTACTGCAATCGGATTTGTGTGGATCACGAAAGCGCACATGCACGCTGAAGAATACAAGCAGCGCAACAGGAGAAATCAGTGGGAGGCCAACTTCTCTTGGGTTAAGCATCGGTCTGTTCGCTTTTTACTTGCCGCTCTGTTTGTCGTCCTCAATGCTGTGGTCATTGGCGGGGCTCCATTACAAAGCGAGGTCGCCGAGCTCAACAAAGATATCAAGATCCAAAGATATTGGTGGCCACTCATTTTCTTAATTGTTGAAGCAGCGTCGATACTGTATTGGAGCGTCATTTGGCTGCTCTACAAGAAAGAGGGCCCCTTCCTTGGACTTTTCTTGGATACCCAACAGCTTAATGAGTGGGGAGAAGGACAGGGAAAGAGGGGCTTGTGGCCGCTCAACATGACCTTGGGAATGGAGGAGGCAGAAAAAGATGGGAGTCACAGGCGAGTCATTGTTGCGGTACGTCTTCCAACAGGATTTCTCTCCTTTCTGTGCTCATAGTCCTCCCCACCACCCTTTCCTCTTTTTTTCTCGTTGCTGACGCCGTTGTTAGGTGGCTACTGGATCCAGGCTTGAGTGGCTCGTTGGTTTGGGAAAGGAAGGCGGGAAGAAGTTTAAAAAGCTTCTTTGGAAAGATTATAGGTCATTCCAATGAACAGTTGACATTGGGAGGCCTCCAATTAGCTGGCAAAATCGTACAACTAACGCTTTGCTATCAAAATACTATGTACTACAAGCATCGCTCCCCGTAAATGGCTGTTTCTACCTGACGAGTTTCGGACAGAGTGGTAAAGTATGATGATATAATGATGCTTTATTAGCTTTTGGATGATAACCAAGAACAGTCCACCCAAAGTATACAACGAAGGTAAGGCCTCGACCTCAGCAGAAGGACCTGGCTCGGGACACACGGACAAACTCTTCCCTCGCGACCTGGCCTTCCAACCTTCCCGACGAAAGCACACTCGAAAACGAAGACAACATCTCCCCCACCGTCAACGCCGGCGACTTCCTTCCAAAACCCGCAGCAAAACGCCGCACCCGCTCAATCCCTCCTCCTCACCCTATCCTCCAACGCCCTCGCCAGCCTCACCACGGGCGTATCCACCACCCGCCAAAACAGATCCGCCAACCACACGCTCACCGCCAACAAAAACACATACCCCACCACCAAACACGCCACAAACCCCCCATTCCCCAACCTCCCACTCTCCACCACCTTCCTCACCAACACCACCGCCACCTCCTCCCCACCCTCCCCCCCAGACGCCTCGCCACCGCCCTCCTCCCCCCCACCCCCCTGCGCCTCCTCCACCTCCACAACATCATACCTCCCCGCGACCCCAAACACCGCCCTCATCACCACGAACCCCAAGCTATGCAGCACCGGCCCATGCACCAAATAAAACGCGTAACTGATCTTCCCCAGGTACTGCGCCACGGGCGTCTGGAACGGGCGCCGCAACGCCGTTCCGCCGTTGCAGATGGCCCACAGCGTCAGCACCGCGCCGGCGGACTGCCAGAAACGGTGCGGGCAGCTGTCGCGGTAGACGGAGGGGATGTGCAGGGACAGCCAGGTGTACCCGGGCGTGTGGTCGCCGTGTTCGTCGGGGAAGGAGAGGAGGTAGAGGCCGAGGGTGAGGGTGGTGGTGTGGAGGAGGGGGGGGAGGGTGGGGCGTGTGGTGGGAGGGGAGAGTGGTGTGGGGGGGAGGGGTTTGGGCGCGGTTGTGGGGGGCGTGGATGTCGTCGCGATGGGGAGGTGCGACGGGTGGCGGCGGTGCGCCTGGGATGGTGGTGGTGGCGGGCCCCACGTGTTGGCCATCAGGTCGAGCTCGGCGAGCGCGGCGCCGGCGAGGAAGAGGACGGCTTCGAAGCGGCCCCAGCGCACGCAGAAGGCCATGAAGACGCCGGTGAGGCAGAGGCGCCACGCGGTGCGCGCGCGCGACAGGCAGATCAGGTGCAGGAAGAGCACCATGCTGGCGCGGTACTCGAGCGGGATCGTCCACACGTGCGGGTCGTACAGGTTGTACCATTCCACCCAGTTGGTGAAGTCGATGTAGTTGCGTACGAAGTTGATGTAGTCCCATGCTTGCTCCTGCCATGTGTCGTAGGTGACCGGGTGGTGCTCGAAGTAGGCGAGCGTGACGCCGTCGTTGCCGATCTCGGTGGCGTATTTGAAATAGCCGGCCTGGAGCGCCAGCATGACGAGGAAGGTGCTGAAGATGGTGGGGAGGAAGAGCCGGATGCCGCGGCGGAAGATGGATGATGAGATTGACTGCAGCATCGTGTCGTAGCATTGGGACCGCATCGCCATCAGGGGTTTGCGGGAGAGGACGTAGCCCGAGAGAACGAAGAAGACGCAGACCATGGGTCGGCCACCATAGAGGAGCTTGATGAACGGCAGCTGGTGTATGTAGTGGTTGGAGCAGTCGGTGGGCTCGGGGGGGTCAACGCCGTAACCATACACCGAAGTCATCGTGTACATGAAGAGGAAGTGGAAGTTGAAGACGAAGAAGCAGGCATATCCTCTCACGCCATCCAAGGTCGCAATGCCGTTGACGTGCTGTGTGGACCCGGAACCGGCAGGGCCACTATCGCTCAATGCTCGTGGTCGTAGGAAGCTGGGAAGGAGTGGTACAAGGACGGTTCCACCCACGCAGCGCAGGATGTCGTACAGCCGCCGTCCGCGAGACCTAGCGTATGCCCGCAGCTTGACCGAGGCATCGGCATACGACTGCTCAAAAAGTTCGGCGGTCACTATTGCTGTCGACTGCTTCTCATTAAAGGAGGACTCGGATCCGGTGCTGCTGCGTCCTGGCGAGCTTGGCAGGAAAACATCGGTGCTGTAGTCGGAGGCGCCGGATGGTACCCGTTGGTATCCCCCGTACATGGTAGTGCAATGGTTCGGAGGATGGATGACTGCTTAGGCTCCCGGGGAGCCATGCTTGCTTTAACTGAGCAGAAAATACACCGATAATGGATCGATGTTGATGGAACGCGGCTAAGCAAGGACGCGGGTTTCCCGGGCCGGAGAAAGGGATGCACAACGAGCCAAGCACGCTGAAGATCTGAACAAACCAAGCTCATGTTGCGTTTGTTCAGACATACAGCGAAATGGAAGATGGGAACTGCTGAATAAATTCGAAAGTCAAACACTGCTGCAAGATCGAAACGATAAGCGGTACGATGAGGAAACAGGACATGGAAGTTAACCATTGTGGGATGTTCTATATCTGGGCATTCTTGGATTCCAAAACAAAGGAGAACAGTGGCTGCCAGCGACTGGCTCTTTTCGAATTCTGCAGTGCATGATAGGCAATGGAATGGAGCCCGACGAATTGTAGCCGGAATGTAGGGCTGCAGTCGCACGGTCACGACGATGGACCGAGGAAACACGAACGGGAAAGATCTTCTAGATTCCGGATATAAGACGCGTATATCGCTTTTGTGAAGCATCAATCCCTGCTGAAATGTTGCGACCGGGGTTGACGTATCGAATTTCTTGGCGGTGCCTGCCAAGTGTGCAAACTCGATTAGGCGATATTCACACCACCGGATCAATGTACTCGTAAGTATACGATGGTTGAAGGGTTATTGTTATGGGCATGAAGAAACGTGGCCCTTATTGCCAGAGTTCATTTCCGCGACATGTCCTACCTACCCCAGTAACAACCACACCATCAATGACGTAGTCGACCATCTTAGCCCTTGATAGCATGGCTAAGATAAGGCTGCATAGCCTTCCGGATAAAAATGCTACCGCCACCATAACTATTGTGAGAAGCGGCAAGCATTCCTTTGTGGCAGTGAAAACTGATTGATGACCTCGATGGCAGTGGCTGTGCCGAAATGCGCAGCGCCACTATCTTTGCTGACAGCCACAAATTTGGTCTAGCACAAGGCGTCAGCAAGCAGGGATATCGCCTTAAATTCACCCGACGAAGCGTTGTTACAGTCCAAGTGATCCCGCGACCTCCTCACCAGTACAAAATGCCGAATCTCCTCCAGGTCGAAACTCCACACGAGTTTCCGTCGGAAGCTTCACAGGAACGATTCTACAGCTCTCACACGCTCTGCGAAAACTGTCAACGTATCTTTCTCGAAACCCCGCTCCATGAGCCCGGCCATGAAGCGCAGGGCAAGCACTGCGAAACACTGCATGCGCTCGAAATGTCCGCTTCCGAAGGATGCCAGCTCTGTCTGATGATATCCAACACCCAGGGCCGGGAGCAGTACCGCGAACATGGCCCCTCCGAAGCGTCTCCTCATCTGACCTGGAGAGTTGAAGGTGAAGGCTGGTTGGCAGACGCCCCCTCGCAACCACTTCGTCGTCTGTACGTCGAACACGGCAATTCCGTGCGCGCTCTGGCCATTCATCATCCAAAGAGCCCAGAAGAATACGATATCGCGAAACCCATAGATAGCTGCAGTACGGATTCGGACGTCAGCCTCGGCGCTGCAGCGCGGTGGTTGTCCGAATGCCTTGCTGCCCATGCGAAATGCAGCGAGCGGTCCTTGGAGTCGACGTGGCTACCTACGCGCCTTGTCGACATTGGCTTGCCCAACACTTCACCCCCTCAGCCGCTGCTACTCAGGTTGCGGGAAGACATGGAGCCGGGGACGAAGTACCTGACCCTCAGCCATCGTTGGACGACGGAAGCGGACATGCCGAAGCTGACCCAGAGCTCTCTTGTCGAGTTCTGCCAGTCCATCCCACCCACAGTGTTGGGCAAGGACTACCTCGATGTGTTGCAGGTGGTGCGCTTCCTGGGCTACCGCTACATCTGGATCGACTCGCTCTGCATCATCCAAGATTCCCGAGAGGACTGGCACCGTGAATGCTCGCAGATGGGCAACGTCTACCGCAACACAGCGTGCAACATCGCCATGGACGCAGTCACCAGCCTCTTTTCACCACGCAACCCCAAAAGCCGAGAACTCATCGCCGTGCGATCCGTCCGCGAGGGAGAGCAAGACCACCAGTGGGCCGTCAGCCAGCACTTTCCTACCCTGGAAACCCTAATCGATCGGGATGACTCAGCGCCGCTGCTCCGCCGCGGATGGGTGGTACAAGAATGGTTCATGTCGCCACGGATCCTGCACTTCGGCCGCGGACTGATCACCTGGGAATGTTGCGAGGGCTCCGCCTCCGAAGCCTACCCGGCATTCAAGCCAGGACGAGCCGTCTTGACGTTGAATCGCAAATCCGAGTACGAGCAGGAAAGACTGCAGAGCGTCCAGGATTGCCTCTTGGCCTGGTGGCACGTTATTGTGACTTACTCGGACACGGACGTGACGGTGCCGGGCGATAGGCTTCCAGCCATTTCCGCCGTCGCGAAGGAGATTGCTGGACACCTGCGGAGAGTGGCCCCGGAGCAAGAGTCGGTTGAGTACTTGGCTGGGTTGTGGTCGACGCGCTTTGTACAGCAACTCATTTGGATATCGAACAACGAAAGCGCCGCTCGGCGACCGGTCGAGTATCGCGCTCCGTCGTGGTCGTGGGTATCTTTGGATTCAACCATCGCGCCTGCACGGCCGAAAGATGTGCTCGAGAAGAAGATTCTTGCCGAGGTCCTGGAGAGGACGGTGATGCCGAGGGGTGAAGATCCTTTCCAGGAAGTGGTTGGAGGCCACATCAAATTACGCTGCTGGTTGTGGAAGATTCGTCCATCGTGTCAGCTGGGCATATTCCAAAGCACCGATGGAGTCCAGATTCGGTATGATGTAGCTGGAGAAGGAGTCAAACCAGGCTGCAGCAACGAGGGCGAGGCTTACATTCAGGGAGAGGTGTACTTGATGCCTGTTGTTGTAAGAGCCGAGGGGTTCGCACAAACACTGAAAGTTGGTACGCCAGGCGGCTGGACTCCACATGTTGCTATCCATGGCTTGGTTTTGAGCAGGGACGTGGCCGCAAATGGCCGCTTCACAAGAGCCGGGACTTTCCTGATTGAGGTCAGAGCGAAAGCCGTAATCCCGACCATCGCTGAAGAGGAAGATTTGGAGGAACGAAGAGCTGTCACCGACCAGATCGACACCATGCCCCTTGACGACGTTCTGGAACCCATGCTCCGCCACGTGGACCAGAAATTGGACTGTCATCGCCTCGAAACAGATCTGCATCCGACGGCGTACGAAACCCGCACTGAGAACGCACGCTTCAGGGCTAATGACGCACCCCGGTGTGCGAGAAGCCTGTACACCATTACCTTGATCTGATTCCTCCTTTCGCACCGCTGCGCAGTCTATCCTTTTCTCGGGATGGGCCATGAGCAATGTGTTCTTCACCTGATTTCCATACGTCAGCAGCTTCGTAGGGATCGGAAGCAGATGTCAGCACTAGAGTCACTACTGAATCAATTTTTGCATTGTGCCACACCTGCCAAGGTCTTTAACCTCGCTTGTTGCAAATCTGGGCTGAGGTGTGCAGATCACTTCCACCACAAAGGCTCGCATTAGGCAGAACCGTTGGAGCTAAGCCTTACACGGATGCTCTTCCGTCCAAAGAATCCACTGCTAAATGCGCGGAGTAACTGGAAGAGCGAGATTGGCCAGTAGCGGCATGCAGCTGCATACTTTGCCCCGCGCGTCCTGCAGTGGCCCCCACCATCATCCATGCCCTGACAGGGCCCTACGTTCTTCGCTTATATTATCTCGACACCTCTACAAGACAGCTTCATACATTTCTCGAATCACCTCGCACCTTTGACGACAGCTCCGCGTTCGAGCCTGCCATTGAAGTTGTAGTCACCTCCACCGAGGAAATTCCGGAAAGAGCACCAACAATGGCCCTCGGAACGATCATGGAGCTTCCTTTGGCGTCGATTGCTTCGTTGGTGGGCGTATCGATAGCAACGGCGTTGGTCTCTCGCATATTCTACAATCTTTACGTCCATCCTCTGGCAAAATTCCACGGGCCGTGGTACGCGGCGTCCTTCTCGCTGTGCGGGGCCATCATTTCAGTTCTTCGCGTCGAACCACAATGGCTCATGTCCTTGACCAAGCGCTACGGAAGTCCGTTTTCCTCCATACGAAACGACATGCCATCCACCGCTAACAATCGAAGCCGACAAACCAATCCGCATCGCACCGAACCTCCTGCTCTTCCCGATGGCCTCTGCCGTCAAAGACATATACTGGGACGCCAAATGTAACACCAAAGCCCCGCTGTACGGCACCGGCGCCTTGGGGCCCCCGCACCTCTTCACCACGCTCGGCGGAGAAGAGCACCGGGCACTTCGGAAAGCGCTCGGAGGCTCACAGGTAAACACCCCAGCTGAACCCATCAACCAAGCTAACACGGGCACCGCAGTGGACCATCGGCGGGCTGAAGAACGCGTGGGAGCCGCGCATCGACGAGCTCGTGCAGCTCTTCATCCGCCGCCTAGCCGAACGCGCAGAGAAGAACGAAACCGTCACCATCTCAGACAAAGTCGCGTACGTCTTCCCACCACCACCACCACCACCACCCCTCCGTCTTCCCTCCCCTGCTGACATTCGCCCCGCGCCACGGCTGGCTACGTTGTACAGCGAGTTCGCCGCCGACGTCATGACGATGCTATCCTTCGGCGAGCCGTGGGGCTTCGTCGCCAACAGCCGCGACGAGCGCAACATGCTACACAGCTGGCGCGAAGGCCTCGACTTCTTCGGCTTCGTCGGCCGCTTCCGCTGGTTCCGCGACGTCGTCATCCCGACGCGCGTGGGGGCGCGGCTCTTCCTGCCCTCCGTCGCCGACGACTCGGGCATGGGCTACCTGATGAGCCAGGCGGACGGCGCCGTCGCCGAGCGCGAGAGGCGCATCGAGAACGAGGGGTTTGCCCAGGAGAAGCCGGATTTTTTGCAGCAGTGAGTCGTTCCTGTCCCTGTCCCCTACTCCCCCCAACCACCACCACCAACCCACCACTAACACCGCACCGCACAGCTGCCTCACCGCCCGCCACCCATCCACGCAAGCCCCCCTCACACCATCCCAGAAACGCGCCCACATCACCCTCCTCATCCAAGCCGGCGCCGACACCACCGGCACCGCCCTCGGCAGCACCCTGCGCTTCCTCCTCACCCACCCAGCTTCCCTCTCCCGCTGCCGCACCGAACTCTCCCACGCGCTCGCCGCCCGGCGTCTCTCCTCGCCCATCCTGTTCGACGAAACCCGCCGGCATCTCCCCTACTTCGTCGCCTGCATCAAAGAGGCGCTGCGGCTCAACCCGCCCGCTACGAACCTCTTTGCGCGGGTCGTGGGCGAGGGGGGGAGGAGGCTGGCCGGGGTGGACGTGCCTGGGGGAGCGGAGGTGACGGCGCATGCGTTTGTGGGGGGGAGGGATGGGGACGTGTTTGGGGGGGAGCCGGAGGCGTATAGGCCCGAGAGGTGGATGGTTGGGGGGGAGGGGGGTGGTGAGGGGGAAGAGGAGGGGAAGAGGAGGGTGGCTGCGATGGAGGGGGCGAGTTTTGTGTTTGGCGCTGGTCCGAGGGTTTGTCTTGGGAAGGATGTGGCGGTGTTGGAGATGTGGAAGGTGCTGCCTGAGGTGAGTTGTGACTGCCTGGTTCGGGGTTGAGGGGGCGCGTGCTGACGTCGTTGGGTGGGCAGATTGTGAGGAGGTTTGATTTGGAGTTGGTGAGAGAGGGGCGGTATGTCGTTGCGGGCGGTGTGGCGTATAATAAGGGGTTGGAGGTGAAGATGCGGTTGAGGGAGGAGAAGGCTTAATTGGTCGTACGCCTTGCGGTGGTCTTGGAACTGGACGTATCGAGGGAGGAGAAGGCTTGATCGGTTGTATTTGCTTGCCATGGCTCTGAAAGTGGATTCCTGAATGCTTCTGCCTCGCATGAAATATGCGCAGACGAATCAGAATGAATTCTATTTGCTGATTCACATCCGAGACTACAGAGTGCCCTTCGACTAACATAAGAAGTTCAGAAAGATGTCAAGGTATGGTTTTCAGGTGTGCATGCAGTAACTTCTATATTTAGGCACAAGGCTGTGGTTGACTCAGCTCTTTCGAATCGAAGCTGATCCATACTTACCCCGCCTCACATCGTCAGCACCGTCCTTCTCTGTAACAAGCGCAATACAGAATCGAGCACCGACCAGTTCTACGCCAAAAGAGTAAGTGCGACGTCACGTTGAGCATCGGAGACCGGCATAACACGGCCTATTCGCTGACCCGTGCGTTTAACCAGTCCCGCTGTCGACCAGTATCCTCTCCGCCTCCGGCTTACTGCGGATCAGCCGGGCGTCCGCGACGTTATGTCTTGATCGAATGCTACATGAATAGCCCCGCCAGAGACACACGATGCCCAGCGACGCGAAAACGTTTAGAGTCTCCATTGCGCCGTTGGAGCGTGACAAAGACAAAGTGCGCGAGGTGGTGGGGGAATTCATGACCGAGGATGATGAGGATATTGTCATCAGAGTGTCTTCGCTCGCGATCCATCCACGCCAGCGCAACCAGAGCGTTGCGACAGTGGACCTCTCGAGGATTCCGTTGTTCTGGCATAAGCGCGAAGATCAGAGTGAACCACTCAGCCTCACATCCTCTGGCGGAATTCGCATGACTTTCGACATCGACTTCCATGGGCTCACGGCTCTCTACACCCCTCCTGACTCACAATGGGCAATGGAGTAAGTTCTCGTCCTCGCAACCCATATTTAATTCATACTTACACTACGAGCAAGCATCGTTGCCTTGTCAGGCTTAAACGGACATGCCTTCGGCTCATTCAAACAGAGGGGCAAACCCTACATGTGGCTCCGAGATTCTCTTCCGTCAGACCTTCCAAACGCCAGGATCATGACGTACGGCTATGATACTACTATCACTGGAAGTGCATCGTTCCAAACAATTCCCGATTTGGCAATCAAATTGCTAAAAGCGGTGGAAGGGGTTCGTAAGAATCATCGGAAGCCACTGCTACTACTTGGACACAGTATGGGTGGTGTTCTCCTCAAGGAGGTCAGTGATATTGTTTTCAATCATCCATACCCTGAACCAGTGCTGACATCCCCAGGCTATTGTTCATATGAAGAAAGGCACAAGAGAGGAAGACAAAGCGAATTTACAATCGATTCGCGGGATCTTGCTTTTTGGAGTTCCCAGCCTTGGAATGGACATCACATCCTTGATTCCCATGTTTGGAGACCAGCCGAACAGACCTCTCATTCATGCTCTTGGTCCGAATTCTGATCTGTTGCGCCGACTGGCTGAGGAGTTCGAGAGTCTGGAATCGTCAACCCTTCGACAGTGCCATTTCATCAGTCTCTACGAGACGGAGCTATCTCCCACAGCAATTGAAGACAAGGTAATAGCGGCACTCTGCGTTTATTAACAGAGAACAATGCTAATTGCCCCAAGGCGACGAAGACATGGACCATGCGTGGCCCACAAAGGATTTTGGTCTCACCAGAGTCGGCAACAAACGGAAAGCTACATGATCGAGCAAGACATAAGGTCTACCCAATCGGAAAAGCACACAGTGAGCTTGTCAAGTTCACACAAAACAATGACGAAACATATTTCTTCGTGCGAGACTGGATGGAGGAAATCGCTGCCGAAGTAGGAAATTCAGACACCTGTATGATTAACCCCTTATCATAGTCCACTAAATTTCATCCATACTTACACTTGCCAGATGCACCGAGAGAACTGTCGGATGATGAGATAGGTAGGATAGACGGCCGATTTTTCCACATACGAATAATGTATTGATCATTTTCGCTAGCTTGTTTGCGATCCATCGCATTCCCAGATCAGGATTCCCGTCAGCATCAAATCGATCCTTCACCTGGAACTTGTCAGTGGGTTCTCGAGAACGAGAGCTTCAAGGTATGGGAGCAGAGCCGTCAAGAACTCCTCTGGATCATGGGCAAACCGGGATCTGGAAAATCAAACCTCATGAAATTCACAATGGAACACAAACAAAAAGAGACAACTCCCCCTTGCGGAGTTGTCGCATCGTTCTTCTTCCACGGACGGGGAACAGATCTTCAACAGTCCCGTTCAGGCATGTGCCGTTCACTGATCCATCAACTCTTTTCAGAGTTTCCGGACGACTTCTCTGCGATGACACAAAAGTTCAAATCAATGTCAAGAGTGCGGAGCGAATGGAAGTGGGAAGAGAATGAACTGCAAAGATTTCTCATGTCGGCCATCCAAAACATCTCCCAGAGATGTTCTGTGCTGATCTTTGTTGACGCCTTGGATGAAGCCGGAGAAAGAACTGCGAGAGACCTTATCAATCTCTTCAAGGGAATGATCAGATCTCTTGAAGATACGAAAGGTGTTCTGACAGTCTGCTTTTCTTGCCGGTACTTCCCAATCCTCCAGGCCGATTTCCCTTTGAAGATCTCCGTGGAGGAAGAAAATGAGGATGATATTTCTCTCGTGGTGAACGAAAAGCTCCACGATATGACGGATGGTGACCTGGGCTACGGAGAAGACATCGCCTCCTTCATCATCAAGAAGTCGAAAGGGATCTTCCAATGGGCAAATTTTGTCGCCCAAACTGCCAGCGAGGAGTCAGAAAAGAAAGTATCCGTCGTAGAACTACGTCAGATCTTCGAGAACGTGCCCCAGGATCTCGAGGGTCTGTACAAGCGCCTATTGACCAGGTGTGCCAAGCCATGGCATACTCTGAAACTGTTCCGTTGGATTCTTTTCGCAATGAGACCACTGTCTCTTGAGGAACTACGGGAAGCGATTACTCTCTCAGCAGATATGCGTCACTCCTCTGTGTTACACTTACAGCGGGACCCGCTTTACATATCCGACGTGGAAAACATGCCCACCGTGGTCAACAATCTCTCTCAAGGTCTAGTAGAGATTCAGTTCCACGAGGAGCGACGGATCGCCCAGTTCATTCACCAATCCGTCCCAGACTATCTGACTGAATCTGGTTTGAAGGTCCTGGAAGATTTGATCCCCGGAGAACTGACGGACAAAGGACATTTCGAGCTCTCTCGATCCTGCCTCAAATACCTCAGATTTCCGGAAATCCAGACAGCGGCCAAAAGCATCGAGAATTATTATGAAAAGGGCGAGAACTCGTTCCATTCTCTGTGCCAACGATTCCCCTTGTTTCTCTATGCATTCAAATTCTCGAGATTTCATATCATCGAGGTAGAAATGAGTGAAATTGAACAAGTCGATCTTTTGGAACTTCTCGTGCATCCCGATGGCGAGGATTTCCTGTTTCGCTGGCCAATTCCCAAACACCCCGCTTTGACCACCTCGAAGGATACGCTCAAAAAGTATTTTCCGATAAAATCCATGGACAATTACGGTATGGACACTGCATCGACTATTCCCGAAATTTGGGACCGGTTTTCGATCGAACCCCATGTAGGACTCCGACAATTCCTGTGTCTGGCCGGTATCAACAGTGCAGTAAAAGGACTTGTGAGCAAGGGAGACCCTCACCTTATTCCATCTGAACAAGAGTTTGGGGAGACGTCCCCTTTGGTGTGCTCATTGATGGGTAGATCACCCCACCTATTTGAGTATCTTCTTGCAACAAACTCATTTACGCTAAGCGCGGTTGATGAAGGTACTCAAATTAGGATGCTTGATCATGCCGTCTCCTGGGGACGACTGGAAGCAGCCCGCATCCTGATAAAAGAATATGGCCATATTGGCAATGTGAAGGAGCTGGCCTCTAGCTTCATCTGCACGGCCGCACGATATGGACACCATGAGATGGTTGACCTTCTGCTCGAAAACGACGCTGCAGTGGATGGTAAAGGCGCTGGCCACAGGGGTCGTCTCCACTGGGCTGCTGAGCAGGCCACACGCTATGGACTCCTCCCCACAAGGGTTAATCTTTGTCTTGAGCACGATGCGGATACTGCGGTCGATGGCAAAGGCGCTAGCCACAAGGGTCCTCTCCACTGGGCTGCTGAGCACGGTCACCGTGATATCATCACCCGACTTCTTGATGCAGGAGCAGAGTTGGATCAACTGGATGGACGTGGACATTCGCCACTCCACTACGCCGTCAAATCTGCTCATGGATGTTGTGTACGAGTCCTCCTTCAGGCAGGAGCCAGAGTGGATCTGAGAAACAAGCACAGATATACACCACTACTCTATGCTTACCAGTACGGACTCGAGGCTCTTGTTGACCTACTTCGCACTGCTGAAGCGAAACCTGGAATTGCAAAAACAAATCTACTCGATATGATGTTAGCCAAACGTCACTACAAGTCCTCTCCCGCCTCTCGTCTTGCCGTGGCCATGAGGATTTACGAAACCGGGGTAGACCTCGAAGCTCGAGATGTCCATGGATTCACTGCACTCGCTTTAGCAATCGTGTCAAAGCATCAGAGAGAGGTGGAAAAATTCCTTGAGCTGGATTTCGACTTGAATGCTACCGATAAGCTTAACCTTACTCCTCTGATGCTTGCGGTTCTTTACACTGAAAATTGGTACGTGGAAGCTCTGCTAAGAACTGGGAGGACCAATGCAAGAGCAAGGGACTTCAAGGGTCGGACTTGTCTCATTCTTGCATCAATGAGAAAATTGGAGGTAGAGTACAGAGACGGATGTCAGTGTGCTGAGGGCCAAATGTGGAGTTGTCCTAGAAGATCATTGCGCTATGGACTGGGAATCCATCTTCTTATTAAAACGGGATGCGAAGTTGATGCTCAAGATGACAATGGAGATACTGCGCTGTCACTTGCAGTCGAGCACAAAGAAATCTGGGGTGTGGACCAACTTACGAAGGTGGACCAACTTCTTATCATCGGGAATGCCAACCCCAACATCTTGAATCATAGAGGCCAGACAGCCCTTATGAAAGCGGCTTCAGATGGCAATGCACGCATCATCAAGCGCTTGCTCAACTGCAACAGAACTGATCCGAACTTACCAAATGAACATGGCCAAACAGCGATTTCTTTCGCAGCCGAAAGCGGTCACTCTAGGGTTGTAAAGCTTCTTCTGGATGCCAGCAGTGCTCGAGGGAACACAATGGATGTTACGAGAGATGGGATCTCAGACACCGAATCGAGAGAGATCCGAGGATGGACTCTACTCATGTATGCCGTCGCTGGTGTATACGATGAGGATGAATGTGAGGAGGGGCAAGACAAGACGAGGCGAAAGAAAAATGTTTTAGAACGTATCCTTCAGGCTGGCCGTTTCGACATCAACGCACGAGATAAAAGAGGCTGGAGTCCCCTTGCCCTTGCAGTGGAATATGAGAATCTCAAGACGACCGGAATCCTCCTTGCGCACGCAAACACGAACCCAAACATCCGAGATTACTGTGGACGCACACCACTCATTCAAGCGGCAAGAACCGGCAACACCGAGATTGCTCAGCAGCTTCTGAACCACGACACAACTGAGCCCAGCCTCCTTGACAACAACGGCAAATCAGCACTCTACTTTGCAGTCAGGAGTGGAAACGCTGAAGTCGTCAGACTACTCCTTCGTACAAGTCGAGTACAGGCGAACAGCAAGCCAGATCTCTTTGGAATGACGCCACTTCTATGGGCTATAATCCACGGTGATATCACGATTCTTGGCCTGCTGCTCGATACAGGCGAGTTTGACAGCGAGGACCTCATAAATGCAGATACGGAAGCAACTTTGCGGTTAAAGAGAAGCAGAAAAGGGGTGTTTGGAAGAGGCAGAGAGAATACACCAATGTGCCGGTATTGGCCCTCAAAGACGCTGCCTTGGCAACTGGCTGGCAATCATACGCGAAACACATATGGGAAGGCTTTGGATGAGGCGTTGTCGAACAAGTAATCGGTCAGGTCCGCAACAGATTTCTGTAATCCCAGTATTTGAAGCATTCTAGAGCCAATACAAGTAGACATCGACAGCAGCGGTGGTTTAGAAAGACAATTTACCACAACCTTTTGCACTGCCTTTCGCGTGTTCTTCCTGTCGCAAGACTACTCACGGTGCCCTCCACGCCAAATCCAACATGTGCGGAGTCACCTGGACTCGTATCGCGACATTCGCGTGTGCGAACGACCCCAAATCGGAGCTTCGTCTTTGCAATGTCCTCTGCAAGAGGCTGAGCCCCCATCGTCCGATCGCCCACTAAATCCTTGATCTGCGAAGAAGCGAAATTAACTCGTGTTCTTTGTTCATTGTCGGGTATCACTCTTGAGCAAACCCACATCGGGATTTTGGGTGGTACAGATGACTGTGGATACTGCCAGGCTGTAGCTTACGCCGTTGGACCAGAACGCATGCGCACCAATGCACATGACAAGCAGTGAGCCAAGAGTCGCGAGTCCGTACGCCAGAAGCAGGTTTCGCGGCTCGTACGTGTAAACGGTTACTGATCGTTCATGGTCCACAGGACGTTCAACCAGAGTGCTATTGTACCACCGGTTACCATTGCAAAAGACACAGAGATTCGAAAAGGAAGGACTTGAAACTACATACCTGAAGAAATCTTCTGTCATCAGATTCAATGTCACGTTCTGACTGAACTCCTCTATCATGTTCTTAAAAGACCTTGTCGAGTTTTGCAAGAGGGAATTGTCCCATGGGTTGAATGGGTTGATAGTTCGAAACATGGCCACATATTCCATGGAATTTGTAAGCACAGTCTCTTGGATTCTTGAAGTGCTTACAATGTTTCGTTTGTTTTCTCGGTTCTTGGATGCTCCCATGTATCCCAGAAAGCACTTTGCTAAACCCCTGAAATACGTTGTATAGAGTGCTTGGTTCAGGTTGAATTCCGTTGGCTGGTCATGGTTCGCTGGACCGGTACCCCATTGATAATGCAGCTCAGCAACTTCGTTAAGAGCTTTTGTATTCACCACTTGAACAGTCTGGTCGTTACCAGTTTTTGTGACACTGACCGCCCATGTTGTATTCCACAGTCGACATGTGAGAGATGTCGATGAGATCGTCTGCGTATCAGGCTGGTCATATGCAATGACCATCCATAGCTCGTTCTTATTCCCTGTCATGAACCCGTTGTCGCCAGTCGTGAAGCCGGATACATGAGAGGCATCCTCGTCTGCAGCACCTTTGAAAGGGATCATGGCATAGTATCCGATATGTTCGTCCATTGTCGGCGCCCAAGAAGTAACATTCCCCTGCGGACCAACCTGGGGATTGTCGAAGAAGTAGGTGAAGTTTTCGAAATTGATACCAGAAATGTTAGAGGCATGACTTACATTGTCCTTGCCAAGATACCCGAGAGAATGGATTGCGGCGATTGTCGTGTTTCGAGCCACTTCGGCAGATGACTCGTCGCATGAAAGCTTAGGTGCGATAAAATCAACTGTGTAGGTCGTATTTCCCACCGCAACGGGTCGATGAATTGGAAAGAGTTGTCCCGTGGTGGCAGTCGAAAGGATTAGTTGGGAAAAGCGAGGAGACACATCTTCTACAAAAACAATGTCCGGATGGACCTAGTTACCAGTGGCCAAGGATGCCCACCTCGATAGGGCTTGGTCTACAACTTCGTGGCTATCTGAATCGTTCAGGTTCAACGGAAGGTTTTGAAGAATTCTTGGTACAGGGACTAAGATTTCCAACGGGTCCTTGACTGAGGCGGTTTTGACAGAAAGCGTTGCCGGAGTGATCAGCGCGATTAGCGGAATACACCTATACAATCATTATTTTCGAAGCATTTACTCAAGGTATGAAATGTGTGTATTCTTACCATGAGGCGACTGCTAGCAAAGCCAAGGTCCTCATCTTCGAAATCATCTCCAAGTTAAAGAAGGAGAACAATGTCTCGGTAGCCGCGAATGCAGCATCAATACCTTGGATGCTAATATGCTTGTGGCGTAATGTTTTCCAAAGCCGCTGAGTAAACGCAATTTGGGTTGAACAGCAAAAGCAGCATTTGGCAAGAAAGGCGAAAGCGCTCCCAAATCTAGAAGAAGGGTTAGCTACAAAGCTTAAACTTGGAATGGGCTAAGATACCGCAGAGCCCATTGTTGTCGACTGGTACTTCGCACGGCTTGACCGTCCAGCAGGATATAGTAGAAATGATGTCCAACTGAGAAGGCGATTCCGGCGACGAATGTGATGACCATGAGAGCTAAGGCATTTTGATGAAACTTCTGTGCGTGCGAACGAATATGGCTGTCCTTGGCGACTTCTTCCTCAGGGTGTGAGTCCTGATCTATGTGTGGATCGGCACTAAGGTGTGATGGGTCTGGGATGCTCATTGGCTGAAAACACCTTGAGTGTGTTCTTCGTAAGGGAATACCCTCCTGGTCATCCATAGTCTCCAAATGATCGAATTAAACGGGTAAGTGATCTTGTCCAGCATCAGTTGGTACTGGTTGAAAGTGGAAGCGCTGATGAATGCCCAATGCTAAAACGTTCTTGTATCCTTAATCCGAAAAGGCGACTGTTGGACGTCGTTGAGCGACAGATCAAAAATTGATGTGGAAGTAAAGGTGGATAGCAAGGACCCTTTACATAGCTATATATGCCTCAAGATCTAGTCATGCGCTACTATCCGGAAAGTTTGCCTGAAAAGAGTTGGGCGTGAAAGGAGCGAGACATGTGGAGGCTGTGCCCCGCTTGTACGACTTGTTCCCGTCAGCCCGATGACTTATTTTAGAACTCAAGAAGACAGGCTGCATAAAACCCATGCAATGTGATGCCAGAACTTTGGTTTAAGTGGTGTTCAACCGAGTGATGTGGCGATCATGGAATACGTAATGTGAAGGCTGATTTTCAATGCAACGCTGCGTGATTAATCGGTGTACGCAAGGCTGTCGAAATCCACTGTGAAAGCTGCCAAATCTTGATCAGCAGCTGAACAGCCTTTGTATTGGACATTGCGCGGAACACTTTCATCACAAGAACATCACTCCCAGTAGGTTTAACTTGTGAGCTTCGCAAGAGGGCTACGTCCTACATTGAAGCGTTATCACATATGCAAGGCTGAAAATTCCATCACACCGTGAATACGAGAAGCTGTGGCACTCAAAGCTTGCTGAGCTCATGCAAGCCACCCTCTTATTTAGAAACGGACTGCGATAAGCTGGCAGGACCAAATCGCGAAAGTGCACACGTCACATATCGCTGGTATCGCCTACAAGCCTTAGAAATCATTTGCGCCGTCTTTCATTTCTTTTACCCTCCTACAAGCCTAGGGATTCCCATACAGAGTGTTGTACGTGGAAGTCACAGAAGTGGTCGTGTTTTGGTTGGGGAAGCGGCGAGCGCGGAGGAAAACACCGAGGCGCCATCGTCGGGTAGGTACTTGATCGCTATCTGCCCATCGCTCTTCTCCAGACCTTGTCAGTCGGCGATCGCTCCATTCTCTTCGCGTGGCCGGTGGCCTTGATAATTGCGTCGGCATATGCCGCGCGCACGCCGCGTCTCTCCAACTCGACCAGGCCGGCCATGGTGGCGCCGCCCGGCGGCGAAACCGAGTCTCTCAGCACGGCCGGATGCTGGCCTTCTTGCAGCATCACGCCCAGTCCCTTGAAGCACTGGGAGATAACGGCGACGGCTGTTTCGTGCGAGAGCCCCTGTTGCACGGCGCCATTGACGAGGCCGTCAACACCGACGGTGGTCAAGGCATAGACGGCGCCATTCAGCACCGTGGCCGCGTCGTAGGCGGCCTCTGGCACCTGCTCGACTCGCCCCACCCGCTCGAACAGCCAGGTGGTGAAGTCGACGAGGTCGGCAGAGGCGGCTTGGGGGTCGGAGATGAGCGTCATCGACTGGCGCTTGCGGGCGCCGATGTTGGGCATGGCCCGGATGATGTCGAATTCGTCCTCCTTGGCCTCGCGCACAGATGGGCCACCGAAGAATATCGCGCGTGCCTGTGCCTCAGTTAGATGTGGCGATGCTGAGAGCACGCCGCTGATCTGCGGCGTGGTGACGCCGGCCAGGATGCTGATGATCTTTTTGCCGTGCAGGGCGTCGGCCATGCCCTTCGCGCCGAGCACCTGCTGCAGCTGGTCCGGCTGGTGCGAGAGCAGCACCGCGTCGGACCTCTTGACTACGCCCACGTTGCCGCCGGCCACGACGGGGATGTCTGGGTTGATGCGCTGCAACAGCTTCGCGACCCGGGCGGCCGACGCTTCGCTGCGCACGCATGCCGTGATGTGCTTGATGCGTTTCGGCACTTCGGTTTTCGGCAGCCCCTCCAGGATATTCATGGCCATGGTTCCTGTGAGCCATTGTGTCAGCCCGCATAGCCCCTTCTTGAGGTGCTGCTAGGACCTCACCGCATCCCAGAATTGCGAGACGCATCGTGACGGCGGGGCGTTGGTCGTTGATGTTGGAGGAGAGGAACAGAAGTCGCGTCGTTGTTTCACTGCCCGCCCAAGCTCGGACCGCCCAAGCTCGGACCACGACACTGTTCCACAAACTCCATCATCACAAGCAGCGAGTCTTACGAGTGAACAGGATAGCTACGCAGCTTCGCTAGTGGTAAAATCCCATCTATCAAAGGATGATTGAGCCAAAAGTGTTTCTTATGCACTGCCGTCGCTTTCCACCACCAACAATTCTCCGCAACAAATACTGCTTGGGGTGATTGGCCAGGGTGATTGGTTGCATAATGTGAAACATCCTCAAAGCACTGGCTTCGACTTCCTCTTATCAGCCACCGGTAGCCGCAACGCCCTTATCGCATTCCCACCAATGAGATCCTCCACGAATTCCTTCCTCTGACCTCCATCGCCATTCACCGGATACTTATCGACAGCATCAACGCAATCATTCCAATCCAGCTACGGGAAATTCCTCAAAACATGACCTCCTTCCGCCCCCTTGTTTTTGCGACACCGAGAATTCCTTGGTATAGTACTTGGGCGACCAAACACTAGTATTGATATACACATTTTCATGTTTCCATATCACGCCGACCATGTCCGCTGCCCACAGGTAGCACAAGTGTCCGCAATCAATTTTCAAGTCGGGAAAATTGAGCGCTATGGGGTCGATATACCGCACCGGCCGGCCGACTTCGCTGGGGCAGAGCGGCGCCGTGTGGCCGAAATGTGTAAAGAAAGGGCGACGCATTTGACGAATAGCGGCCAGCAGTGGACGTCTATCAGCGGCAGATTCCGCAGACAGGGAACAATCCTTAATCATGTGAAGCCTTCGATGCGGACGTAGTGGTCCAGCTCCGTCATGTGGGGAATTTTATCCCGCTTTATCGAATTACTAAGTCTAAACGCTCAGCTTGTAAGTGGGTAATTTTACCCCGCTCGATTATAAGCGCTTGGAAAGTAGAAGTAAATACTACTAATTATAGTATTTATATACGAAGGATCGCGCTTGTAAGCGCTTATCAAGCCTTCAATCAAGCCAAGCGCAAGCGAGGGTCGCTTGCTTACTCCCCCGCTCCAACTTCCAAGCGATTTAAGCTGCGACCCCTGTTCCCACTATGGAGTGAAAACCTATACCAGGCTCTTCTCCGTCCAGTATGAACGGAGTGGGGTTACCGACTTACACCGAGCCACTCCGTAACGAACATCGTCATGTCTCCGATCATGTCTCCGAAAGACGGAGTGTCGGAGTAAGCGGAGACTGGAATGAATCCCTCAAACACCTCTCGCCGACGCTTACACAAGGAGACTATATAACTGCTCCCACGATCCAGATATGCCGTGCTTACTCCCACAAGATCCAAAGAACCATTTCCACCCCCCCATCCAAACCCCCTCCCCACCCTCTCCCAGCCATGCCCGCCGCCACAGTCCCCCTAGCCCAATACCTCTTCACCCGCCTCTCCCAGCTCGGCATCACCGCCATCCACGGCGTGCCCGGCGACTACAACCTCACGCTCCTCGACCACCTCGACGCGGCCGCGGGCCAGCACTGGGTCGGCAACGCCGCCGAGCTCAGCGCGGGCTACGCCGCCGACGGCTACGCGCGCACCAAGGGCTTCGGCGCGCTCGTGACGTGCTTCGGCGTCGGCGAGCTGTCGGCCCTCAACGCCGTCGCCGGCGCATACGCCGAGAAGGCGCCCGTCGTGCTCGTCGTCGGCACGCCGCCGCGGGCTGCGCAGGATGCGCGGGCCTGCCTGCACCATACGCTGGGGGATGGCAAGCCTGGGGTGTTTGCGGAAATGTATGAGAACGTATCCGTGGCGCAGGCGGTGCTGGTGGATGCGGAGACGGCGACGAAGCAGGTTGATGCGGTGTTGAGGGAGTGCGTGAGGCAGAGCGCCCCCGTGTATGTCGCGGTGCCGATGGATATGGTTGCGGCGGCGGTGGCGGCGCCCGCGGCGCCGATCGACGTGGCCGTCGCGGGCGGAGGCGACGCAGGCGTCGAGGATGGGGTCGTCCGGGCGCTTTTTGGCAAGATGCTGGGGGCGGAGAGGCCGTTGATACTCGTGGATGGCTTCACGGCGCGGTTCGACATCTCGGACGAAGTTAACGAGTTGGTTGCGGTGACGGGATACCCGACGCTGACGACGCCGTTCGGGAAGAGCATCGTGCGCGAGACGCTGCCCGGTTTCTGTGGCGTCTATGCGGGGCTGGCTGGCGATCCGGCGCATCAGAGGTGGGTGGAGGGCTGCGACTTGGTGCTGCGCTTCGGCCCGCTCGACTCGGACGTCAACACCTTCGGCTTCACCGCGAAGCCGAACCCCGGCGTCACCGTGACCTTTGAGCGGTACTCGGTGCAGATGCCGGGCGACACGGGAGCCTCGGCCGCCGCCACCACCACCACCACCGCGGTGTCGACCAAGTCCGTTCTCCAGAAACTCCTGAAGCGGCTGGCCGACTCGTCCTGCGCGCCGCTTCCCGCCCCGCAGCCCTTCCCCGAGAACCGCGAGCTCCCGCGCGAACAGCTGGAAAACCTTTCGCCCCCGTCACCGGACTCGCCCGTCGCCCAACAGTCCTTCTGGCCGCGCATGTCCGCCTTCCTCCGCGCCGGCGACGTCGTCCTCACCGAGACCGGCACCGCCTTCTACGGCGGCCAGATGCTCGCGCTCCCCGAAAACACACGGCTGCTCAACTCCTCCATCTGGCTCTCCATCGGCTACGCGCTCGCCGCCACCCAAGGCGTCGCGTTGGCGCAGCGGGAACTCGCCAACAGCGCATCATCATCGCGCGCGCCCGGCCGCACCATCCTCTTCGAAGGCGAGGGCAGCTTCCAATTGACGGCAGAGGCCGTCAGCGACATCGTCCGCAACAGGCTAGACGTCGTCATCTTCGTGCTGAACAACAACGGGTACGCGGTCGAGCGCATCATCCACGGTTTCCACGCGCAGTACAACGACGTGCAGCCGTGGCGCTATCTCAACGCCCCGGCCTTCTTTGGCGCGCCGCTGGACGATCCGGCGTATCCGGTGACGACGAGCAGGGCGGGCACGTGGGGGGAGCTGGAGGATGCGCTGGGGGATCCGAGGCTGGTGGAGGGGAGGGGGCTGAATGTCGTGGAGGTGTGCTTGGGGATGGGGGATGCGCCCGCGTCGATGGTTAAGTTTGCGGAGTATCTGAACAAGCGCAATAAGGGTGGCGCGTGAGATGGTGAGCGTTAAAGTGGTGGGGTGTGGATGGGGTTCAAGTACACTCACAAAATATGCCGTCTATATCTTTTGACGTCTCTCTTCTACGCGGCGCGAGACGCCACACCACCCACACCTTAAAGACCTGTCACCTAGACACACCCCCTCGCTCCCTCACCCCAGCAGTTCCCCCATCCACCCCACCACCCACTCACCTCTCCTGCACCGCAAGCCCCGGATGCCCCGCCAACCCCTCCCAAAACCCCACCTCAAACTCCCACGGCTCGAACCCCCCCTGCGTCTGCCACCCTCCCAAGAACTCCGCACACCCCAGCAGGTCCTCGTCCGCATCGGGCTCCGGCCGCCACACCATCAGCGAATCCAACAAACTCTGAATCGTCCGCGTCGCCCGCGTAAACAGCGCGAAATTCGGCTCGCCCGACCCGATCAGCACCCCCGCCCGCATCTCGGCCACCAGCACGCTGAGGTCCTGCACCATGCGCGACCGCGTGACGGGCAAGAGCGAGGCGCTGGTGGACGGGTTGAGGAGCGCGAGCGAGGTGACGCCCGCCGCGGGGAGGCCGTACTGCGCCACCTTCCACACTAGGCTGGTGCCCGAGTTGACGAGCGTGTTGCGCAGGATGATGGCTTCGACGGCGAGGGAGAGCATTTCGCCTGCCGTGGAGAGGAGGGAGGGGTCCGGCGTTGTGGTGCGATTCGACGAGACGAGCCCGAGGAGGAGGGTGATGTGGAGATAGTCGAGACGGGTGCCGGCGAGGAAGTCGCGGTCGAAGGGGTGGAGGTGGGGGAGGGAGGTCAGGCTGCCGGTGAGCTTGAAGTGAGGGGGTAGTTCTTCCCATTGTTTTTCCATCTTGAGCCGGATGGCACTTGGGGTGGACGCGTCAGTTTGGGTCGCGGCGGGGTGCTGGGGCGCTTACTTTGCTTTTTCGCTGTGGTGTTCGTGGGATCGGTTCCGATACAGCTCGAGTATTTCTTCCTTGAGGGAGGCAAACAGAGCAGCGCAGCGGGTGTCTGCAGTGTAGTTGATGGGTTCGGCTGGTTCGTGGAGCGCATCGTGATTGGATGTTGTGGAATGTGGCCGGCTGCCATCGTCATCCCAAAGATTAGGTGTATTGGTAGGGAGCTGGAATTTGCAATACGTCTTGATGATTCGCGGTGGCCGGCCAAGAAAGATGGCCAGGCTTTTGTCGGCGGCGTAGATCCTCGCGAAGATGGCTTTCCGCAGCTCTGCGACGAACGGGGGAATGTTCGTATCCAATTTTTCGTGATAGCCAAGAGCAAAAAGGGAGCTTGAAAGATCGCCTACCCTTCTCCAAGAGTGATAACCTGTGGCGAGTCAGAGCCGTTGTGTGCTGCATGGTTCGACTTACTCTGATCCCCGTCAACCTGGGAGTGAACGATGCAATTTTCGTACTGCAAGACGAGCTGTAAATCATCCAAGCGGTCGGCGGCAAGACATGTCTCCAGGCAGCAATCCCCTATGTAGGTTAGGGACCTTATGAGATCCCACCGTTGGGCCTCGTCGGTGTAAAGCGGCGGGAAGGACGTGGTATCCAAGGCGGCCCTGCTTGCGGCGCTGAAGAAGATGCCGAGAACATCCCAGCGTAAGCCGTGACCAAGCAGCTGCGAGAAGAACTCGTTCACACTGGTGTTTGCGTGTAAGATTATCGGTCTGTCGGTGGTCTCCAGTAGACTCGCATGCTGGGAAACCCAATCATCTGACATTGTCGCATTCGCGGACTGAGCCACAGCTGCGGCGATGCGGGCAACAAATGGCTCGGCCAAAGGGAGATTGACCCTTTGGCCAAGCCAGGCATGGACTAGAGAGTCCAAGTGAGACATGTCGGTCCGGCCCAGTTGCTTTAGGGTATGGACTGCCCTTTCGACAATAGCTCTGTCCTTGGGCATGTGCCTGCGTGGCGAGGAAACGGGGGTTTGTAGGGCATTATGCAAATGCGAATCAGAAGTGGGCAAGGCGAACGAAGAGACGTGATTGAAAATGGTGGAATGGCTGGAGGAGCCGAGAAAGCCGGGGTTTGGATAGAAATGCGGTTGTGGTGAAGCAGTTGACGTGGCTCTCTCACTTGATTCCCTGGCGCTCCGGTATGTTGGTATGTGGCTAGGATGAGATGACCATGTACGCTTACCGAGGACGGCTGCGCTGGAATTTCCGACGTTTGAAAGGCTGGTTCCTGTAAACACAGTTATCGGCTTGGCGACGGTCCTGGCACCGTGCACATATGGGTTTCTCGTGACCGCACGCAAGTTTTGCGCGTCGGCATGGGTCACAAGCCGCGAGTCTGACACTCATCTCTGTCCCTGTGTGACTGCGGAGTCGTCGGTGAAGCTGGCATGGAAATACGGAGGAGAATCGGTGAGTCAGGCGAGACTCCGATTTCTCCGATCCGAAGAAGCCTTACTCCGATCACGCCAGTCGAGTTGCCCAACTCCGATTGGCTAAACGCTCGATGCTGAAGTGCCCCAGTCAGATACACTCGCAGTCCCGTCACACATATGAGTTATCGACAATTCACTCATTTTGTTTGTCTTCTCCATCGTCCCCCAGAATGACGCTGTCGATGACCACTACCCAACGCAAAGAGATCAGTGCAACTCAATGGGGAGTTGCGGCGCCGTGCAGTAGCCAGATCTTCAAGACTCGCTGTCACCAGCGTAAGCCTTCATCTCTAAAATGGGACCGTGAGTGTTCTTCCCTTCGTCGATTCTACCCACTGCTGACTTGACCGTTTAGATCGCTTGACCCGCGAGTCGGCAAGTCGGACAGGCTCCTCTCTCAAAACCGCCTTCAAGCACCTTCGGGACCCGAACGTCATATCACTAGGAGGCGGCCTCCCTTTGAGTGAATACTTCCCCTTCGAGAGCATGAGCCTGACTGTACCATCCTTTAAGCATGGTCCGAATCACGACGCACTCCTCCATGCTACGAAGCATGACATGTCAGATGGCCTCAGCATATACGACCTTACCGTTGCTTTGAACTACAGCCAGGGGAGCGGCGCAGCACAATTGCTACGCTGGATCACGGAGCACACGGAAATGGTCCACGACCCCCCATACGCCGACTGGCAGTGCACCATGACCATTGGCAACACGTCTGCGTTGGACATGGTTTTGCGCATGTTCGCTGCCCCGGGAGATTTTGTCCTGTCAGATGACTACACCTTTGCTACCGCCGTCGAAACAGCAGCGCCCATGGGAGTTGGCTTTGCTGGGGTGGAGATGGACGATGAGGGAATGCTTCCGGCGAGCCTGCGCGACACGCTCGAGAACTGGGATACGATGGCACGCGGAGGCGCTCCCAGACCTTTCCTGCTCTACACCATACCAACTGGCCAGAATCCTACAGGCGCCACGCAGAGCGCCCAGCGTCGCCGAGACATCTACCGTGTGGCACGAGAGTATGACTTGATCATCTTGGAAGATGACCCGTACTACTTTCTTCAGATGGATCCTTTCGTCGCAGTCAAAGAAGACACCGGGGCTCCTGCGGAGCTGCATCCGTCGGGCCAATTGCTCGAGATGTTGGTCCCGTCGTACCTCAGCATGGACACGGATGGAAGGGTTGTTCGCATGGACTCGTTCAGCAAAGTCATCAGCCCCGGTACTCGGCTTGGCTGGATCACTGCCTCGCAACAGATTGTGGAGCAATACAAACATCACGCTGATGTCTCAACGCAAGGCCCTTCCGGTTTGAGTCAACTTGCCCTTTTCAAACTCCTTGACGAACACTGGGGCCATCCTGGCTACCTCGACTGGTTGCTGCACATTCGTAGGGAATACACAATGCGTCGGGACTTCACCCTGGCCGCCTGCGAGCGATATCTACCACGGAATATTGTAAGGTGGAGTCCCCCGCAAGCTGGCATGTTTGTAAGTGCAAAGATACTCCTGCTCATTCTAGAATCGTACTAACCTCTGGGTGTAGCAATGGCTGAAGGTCGAAGGGAGCAGCCATCCTCAAGCTGGAGCCAAGACTGCGGCCGAGATAGAAGAAGAGATCTGGCTTGAGAGCATCAAGCAAGGAGCTCTTGTAGCACGCGGCAGTTGGTTCTATGTAGGGGGCGGGAAACCGCATGGCGACATCTACTTCCGAATCACCTTTGCGGCTGCTTCACTTGACAATATTGCGGAGGCTGTGACGCGGTTCGGAAAAGCTGTAAGCAGAGTGTTCCGTCTAGAGTAGAAGAACAGTCATTCCATTCGAATGCTAGAAATCTACACCCGCTCTACAACTTCGCCAATACGCCGTCTGGCTTCAAAATGGACAGATGGCTCCTGCATATCTCGTCCACCGACTTGCACCTACAACAGATCAGATCTCACTGCCTGGTAGAGATACAGGGGGAGAACTTACCCTGTCAAGGCCATCGTTGCCTTGAACTCTCGCATGAGTATTTTGATGGCGAGATCCACACCCGCTTCGCCATTGTACTGCTCCAGAGGTCAGTAAAACACCGATTGGGGATCTTCAGCACAGCGTTCTCACCACCAAGCCCCAAACCGCCACCCTTCCCACGAAACAATAGTCAGCACCCAAAGCAAGCGCCTTGAAGATATCCGAGCCACGCCTGATGCCGCCGTCCACAGCAATGCCGATCTTGCCCTTGGCCACAGGAGCGCATTCGCGCAGGGCATCCAGCGTAGCCGGCACACCATCCAACTGGCGGCCGCCGTGGTTAGAGATGACGACGCCATCGAGTTTGTGCCTGATGGCGAGCAGGACGTCCTCGGGGGTGTAGACTGCAACGCAAAGCGTCAACGCCAGTCACTCGCGGCAACAAGAACCTCGCCCCTACCTCCTTTCAGCCAAATCTCCATGCTCGTCTGCTCCCGCAGCCACGGCACAACTGTCTCCCACTCAATCGTTTGGTCTAGCCAACCATCAGTCTCGCACAGGCACCCCACGACGGAAACGCCCTCACCATAGCCCGCGCCATTCTCAACCGCTGGCACCCCCTCCTCCTCCTCCTCCTCATCCTCCCCCGCCCGCGCCTCCAAATTCGGAAACCCCAACTCCCTCGGCATCTCGAACCCATTCCTCGCCTCATTCAGCCGATTCCCCAGAACAGGCAAATCCACCGTCAGAAACGCCGCCTTGTACCCAGCCGCTTCGCACCCACGTCAGTCAGCTCAGCATGCGCAGCATCGCAACTCCCCCACCTCACGTGTGACGTACCCTCGGCCCGTCTGAGTATCCTCCGCGCCGACCGCTTGTCGTTCAGCAACGACACCTGCATGACGTACGGATTGCCGCCGCCGCCGCCGCCATGCGCGCTCTGCTCGCCATGCTCGCGCTCGCCCCGCTCGCTCTGCGCCGCCACCTCGCCCAGCTCCGTGTTCGCCCACGACGACAGACACATGGCGAGCCCGTGCCGGGCGGCGGCGCGCGAGACGCCGTTTTCGCCGTCGGCGTGCGCGAGTTTCTGCGCCGCGCAGGGGGCGAAGCCGAGGGGGATGGGGGTCTGTTGTTTGGCGTCGTTCGTTGGAGTGTTAGGATCTCGGGTTGCTGTGATGTACGTACGTACATGACAAAATACTACGCGGGGGGGTTGGGGACATCACGCTATGTACTCGCCTTGACGCCGAAGATGGTTGTCGAGGTGTCGATGGCGCCGACGTTGCGCAGAATGCGCGGGCGCAGCTTGTAGCGCGCGTAGGCGGCTTCGTTGTCGTGGAGCGTCGTCATGTCGTCGGCGCCGTGGTTGAAGTATTCTGCCCGCGCGGCATGCCCCGTTAGCGGTAAGGCGGCGGGCGTTTGGGTTGGGTCAGTGGTGTGGCGCACCGCTGATGGTACGGGGGAGTTTCTTGTCCGCTTCTGCTTTCAGGTCCGAGATGGTGAGGACCTTGCTGTCGAGGGGTTGCGGGCGGTTGGCCATTTTGGGGGGTGCAATTGCGAAAGGAAAGTACATGGACGCTGCAGTCACAAGGCTTGGAGTTTTATTTTTTGAATTCTTTATTTTTTGAATGCGTTACGAAAGACGCAAATGGTCATAGATACCGCAAGTACAGTTTGGAAGCGGAACCGGTAATGGTTGGGACGAGCCCCGCATGCCGGAGTCCAAGTCCGAGCTGGCATCGGAGGCCTGCTCCGTGATTGTAGAGCAATCGGCCAATCATGCCGCCAGGGATAGGACTTCTTTGACTATTCCGGCTAAGTCTGCAGTGGGGAACGACTGATTCGTTTATCATTGCCCCAAGATAGACGGCGAGAATAGTGGCATCTCATGAGCAGCATAGGCAGCCGATAGCGCACCAATAGGGAGATCAGCTCGAAGCTGCACGTAGTAGTGGGGTTGCATGGATCAAAGCTCCTACAATTAAGCTTGCTACGCCTTGCCCCCAATTTCCACCATCCATACTCAGCTTCACAATCGCAAGCATGGGCTCAGAGTCAAGAATCCGCGTGCTGGTCGTCGGCACCGGCGGCGTCGGGACCATGGCGAGCGTCGCGCTGGAGAAATCCGGCCGCGCAACCGTCACTGCTGTCCTGCGGTCCAACTACGACCAAGTCAAAGCCCACGGCTTCGAGATCGATTCGTGCGACCACGGCAAGCTCTCCGGCTGGCGGCCGTCGCATAGTAAGTGAGCAGCACAACCACGCCCCACACGTTCCTGACGAGCCACGCAGTCGTCCCCGCAGTCCCGCAGGCCAACCCGGCCGAGCCTTTCGACTACGTCGTCGTCACTATGAAGAACATCCCCGAAGTGTCCAACATCCCCGAAGTCATCCGGCCGGCCGTCACCGACGGCCACACGGCCATCGTCCTGATCCAGAACGGCATCGGCATCGAACAGCCGCTGGTCGACGCGTTTCCGCAGTCGGTCGTGCTTTCCGGCGTCAGCTTCGTCGGCGCGCACCAGCGCAACGGCTGCGTGGTGCACGACGACCACGACGACTGGGCCCTCGGCGCGTTCCACAACCCCAACCTGGATCCCACAGCGGAGCGGGCCAAGGCGGACGAGTTCGGCGCCATCTACAACGCGACGCCCGCCGACTGCGAGGTCGTGGACGACATCGTCTACAAGCGGTGGAGGAAATTGCTCTGGAACGGCGTCTTCAACCCAGTAAGTGCACCACCGCCTGGTGGCCGGGGAAGCTGGCTGACGGCCCGCCCGCACCAGCTGTGCGCCATCACGCAGCTCAACAGCGCCGCCATCCGCCGCTACGGCGGCGAGTACAGCCTGATCCGGCCGGCCATGGCCGAGATGGCCGCCATTGCGCGCGCCGACGGCTACGACCTACCCGGCGATGTTGTCGACGTCATGATCGACTCGACCCCCATCGAGCTGGCGTTCCGGCCCAGCATGTTGGTCGACGTGGACAAGGGGAATCCGATGGAGGCCGAGGTCATCTTGGGCAATCCGCTTCGCATCGCAAGGAGGCTGGGCGTCAAGACGCCCATTTTGGACGATACGTATCGCATGTTGAAGCTGACCCAGGCGAGGCTGCTTGATGCGCGCGGCATCATCACGGAGCCGAAGGAGATTCCGAAGACGGATTTTATCTGATGTGGTCAGGGGTCTTTGTTGTTGGTCGGGGGGATTGGTTGCTGAATAATATTGAGAGATGGATTGGAATCACAAACGCAAACGTCGGAGGTCCTGTGACGCATGTCGGAATCCAATGCCGACGGATGTAATCTCTTTATGCTGATAAGCCACAACGCGATAGACGCTGCTGATCGGCAAGCCGCATCTTCCCCGCATTTTTGACCCTGTGGCATAAGTGGCAGCTCATCAACAACCGACAGTGGCAAGCAAGCGGAAGAACAGTTGCACGTACGATGCCCCGAAGTGCCCGGACCAAGACAAGAACAAAGACCTTCACCGGTTGCTGGACCTGCAGACTTCGCCGCCTCAAGTGTGACGAGACCAGGCCGGAATGCTCGCTGTGTGTCGAGAAGGGCGTCGCCTGCGGGGGATATGACGCATGGCTGCAATGGCTGCCCCCCAACCGCAACAGATATGCCAAGACCAGCTCCAAGGGAGAAGCCCAGCGCCGAAGACTTCTGCCGGGCAAGTGTGCTCATTCCTAAGAGCAATCGACTCTTCACTGACGGTAGTATAGCAGCTTCCGTACTTCGGCTGACGAATGGACAAGTTGAGGCTGCCATTGCCGATATCGATCAGGCAGAGGGGGCAGAATCGCGCGGGCCATTGAGATGTGGAGAAGACAGGACGTGGGCTGCGGCAAGGGGGCGGCGCCGGTTGGGGTGCTGAATGCGCAGTTGATGCTCACGTGAGGGGGTGGTGGTGCGGGTGTGGACAGTGCCTTGTTGATGGTATACATTCTGCAATGCGGTCTATCGTTAACTCTAAGCCAGCGCAGCCACCAGCTCTATCTCCACCTCGGCGTCGAGCGGCAACTTCGCAACCGAGACGCACGTCCGGCACTGCCCGAATTGATCAGTCTTCCTCTTAAGCTGGGAAGGGAAACAATGGCACAGAAGCTTACCGGCTTGGGATCGGACGTAAAGGCCTCGCCGTACGCCCTGTTGACGTCGGCGTAGTAGTCCATGCTGGACAAGAAGATATTTACCTTGACCGTCTTGCTCAAGCTACTGCCGGCAGCCTCGAGGACGGCACCGAGGTTCTTGAGAGCTTTGGCCTGGGAAATCATCAATAAGTGGCAGGTTGTGGGCTTAAGGAAGGGCGTGATGACTCACGGTCCGCTCGTAAGCACCACCGTCGACGAATTTCCCGGTGGTGTGGTCGATTCCGAGGGAGCCGGAGCAGTAGACGGTGTTGTTGTAGATGACTGCTTGCGACATCAGCGGGCTGGGCGCTGGCGCGTTTGGGCTGAGGACGGCGGTTCTGGCGGCCATGTTGCGGATGCTGGGTCAGAGCCGAAGGCAAAGAGAAGTGATGAGTGGAAGATAGGACAGAAGTTTGCTATTGCTCAAAGTTGAGGCTTGCTTGTTGCACTCCCTCCGTTATATATCCACTATGGGCCAGTAGCCACTGCGCGTAACAGGCCCATTTCGTCGAGAGTGGGATCCTTTTGGGAAGGCAGGTGACTCCTCGGCGACGACTGCCGATTTCGTCCAGACCCACATCATCTGCGGAACTGTTCAGCTTTTAGGTACGGTCTCTGGCTGTATAGCTTATCCGAGGCGTGTGTATCTATAGATTCACCACTGTAAATCCAGTTCGATCCCCCAAAGCGTTCAGTAAACACCACCGCAAGCCACACAACACCTCAGTTAAGATACTCGCTCCCGGGAAACTCCCCCAAGCCCTCCACATCCGCAATCGCCTGCACCACCACCCTCGCCGCCCTCACCAAATCCTCCTCGGGAATCGTCAACGGCGGACTGAACCTCAGCCGATCCCCTCCACACCCGACCAACACGCCCCTCAACGCCGCCAGCGCCGCGACCCTCCTCGCCGACACCCCCGGCCTGCTCTCATCCAGCACCAGCGTCTGAAACAAGCCCCTCCCCCTCCCGCGATGCTCCACCACCCACCCGCTCGCCCTCGCCTCCTCCAGCAC
The DNA here is from genome assembly GCF_021436955.1 of Diplodia seriata. Classification (NCBI taxonomy): domain Eukaryota; kingdom Fungi; phylum Ascomycota; class Dothideomycetes; order Botryosphaeriales; family Botryosphaeriaceae; genus Diplodia; species Diplodia seriata. The sequence continues at coordinate 113,970 of NW_027117308.1, read as the reverse complement.
CCCCGCCAACACCCCGCCCAGCGCCTGCGCGCGCGCCGCGATGCCCTCGTCCTCTAGCACATCCAGCGCCGCCAGCGCCGCCGCGCACGCCACGGGCGACCCCCCGAACGTGCTGGCGATCTCGTACTTGGTCAACACGTCCATGACGTGCGCTTTGCCCATCACTACCGACATCGGGTACATCCCCCCGGTCACGGCTTTCCCGAGCGTCACCAGGTCTGGCTGAACGAGGGGCTCGTGCTGGTACGCGAGATCGGTGCCGGTGCGGCCGTAGCCCGTTTGCACTTCGTCGACGATGAAGAGGATGCGGTGCGCGTGGCAGAGTTGCTGGACGGCGTGCAGGTAGCCTGGTGGGGGGATGCGCGTGCTGTTGGCGGAGGGTGGGTGGGTTAGCGTGGGTTGGGATGGCGGAGGGGGAATGGGTGGAGGGATGGATGGGGAAGGAAGGGTGCACGCACCCTGATAGCCCTTGGATCGGCTCGATCATGAAGGCGGCGATGCGGTGGCCGTCGCGCTCGAACGTGTCGCGCAGCACGTCCAGGTCGCCGTATTCGATCAGTTTCTTGCTCGTCGGCGCGAAGGGCCCGACGTGCGGGAGGTGTTTGCCGAAGTCTGTTTTGGCGTGAGCGGTGCGCTGGATGGTGTGGATGGGGGGAGGGAAGGAGCGGTTTCTCACTGTCTGCGATGACGTTGGAGAGCGACATGGTCGTCAGCGTGATGCCGTGGTAGCAGCGGTCCGTCGTCAGGACCCACGCCTCGTCGGCCGGGATGCCCTTCTTGACGTACGCCCACTTGCGGGCCGTCTTGATGGCGGCGTCGACGGCCTCGGAGCCGGACAGCATGGTGGCGATGGAGTCGAAGCCGAATTTGGCCGTGATGCGCTCGGCGAAGCGCGCGTAGAGCGGGTTGATGTAGCCCGTGTTGACGAGCGGCAGCTTTTGCACTTGGTCGACGACGGCTTGCACGATCTTGGGGTGCGAGTAGCCGAAGTTCATGACGGCGAATTGCGTGATCAGGTCGATGTATTCTTTGCCGTCGACGTCGGTGAGGATGTGGTTGTTGGCTTTCTCAAGCACCACCTGGACGTGGTTCAGTCAGTCAAATGCTGCGGTACGGGCTCGGATGGGATGCACCGGAAATGGAGCAAAACCACCGCGGACTCTCTCTTGCCATAGCTTGACGTATGCTGCGCTCTGCTTTGTCAGTCCGCTGGTAGTATTGACGTTGGCTTCGACAGGAGGCGGGGAAGTAGCTGAAGGAGGCGCCATTTTGGGAGTAGAAACTGAGTCTCGATGCGATTGACAACGACAGTGGGTGAAAAGCTGGAAAGTTTAAGCATTGAGCCCGTCAACCCCACGATGCATCCATGACGAAGTCAGCGTGTAGGGCGGGCTGATCGTCGAGGCCGGACATGGACCCCGAGAGTGGGGAAGTCAACCCCGCTGTCTGATTCGCCCGGAGTCGACTGCCCTTTCGTTCGCTGTTGGCTTCCGAAACCATCAGCCAATAGAAACTCTCTGCATGTGAGTATATCTCAGGGCATATCTTTGTTGACCGCATCCAACCACTCGCTGGATTTCGTATCCACTCATTCCGCCCCATACGCATCGTCACCGATCAGTCCTCCTCCAGCATTCAACATACCAAACGGGCATTGGAATCCGCCGCCAGATCCTGGGGGGTCGGTTTGTGAAGTCCGGCTCCATGATTTCCCCACACAGTTGTGACGGAGTTTCTGGGACTCCCGCTCGCACCCAAGCAACAGGCCTGCTCCATATCGGACTTTCCATGGCGACGAACAGACGCCAGCACAGCTTCGACGCGCTATGAATATCCACCGGCTCCAGTACAAGCGTAGCGGCATGGCTGATGACATCTGCCACTTGCGCCTCTTCCTTCTGCTCGCGGGTTCGTGTGGTATGGTCTTTCCTTCTCTGCAGCCAACCCCCACGGCATCCTTCGCTCTCGTCTCTCTACCAGCCTTGAGGCCCGACTTGTCTAAAATGTCACCCTGTACGTACACCTAGTTCGCATGTACTCATCACTGGCCCGCATGGTTCCATTTGAGCCGAGCGAGCGTCCGCTCCAGATCCACAGCAACGTCCACCAATTTCCAATGTGCTTTTCTTGAGCTTGCAAGCAGACAATCCAGTCACAATCTTTCCGACCGACATGCTTCCAGAGAATATCGCCAATACCATCAAAAATTTCAACTCGTATCCCGAGTGTTTGCGAGAGACTCAGGATGTTGGCTAGCAACATGGCAAGCACATCGATAACGACCGGCAGGAAATCCAGCCCCCATTGCCAGCCATACGAAAACGAGGTGGCCCAGCGACATTTACATTTACCAGTGCACGCATCAAGGCAAGGACGATCCAAGCGAGATAGGGAACATGCGCGTCTCGGCAAGCCATGCGGAGCGACCGATGTTGGGGGTCGCACGCAGATCCGTCATTGGCCAGCACGTCAATCCACCCCGCCACGAACACCGAGTACCTGGAAGCGTGCAGATCAGTGGTATGACGGTAGGCGGGGAAGGCGGACAGCGTCGTGATTCGCGCTTCATTCGCGATGAAAGATAGAAATGCTCTGGCCCGGGTTGGCTATCCCGTCGCAACTGTCCTGCGCATCCATCCATCCATCCATCCATCGGCGCCGCCGTCGCATACTCAATCCAGAACCCCCAAAACCCAGTCCCCAACCATGACCAAAACCACAATCCTCGGCGCGGGGTAAGCCAGCCAGCCAGCCTTCGCAACACCAACAACCGCCTCCCCAACCCACGACTACCTAACTAACGCACACCCCCCAGCATCGCGGCCCTCTCCATCGCGGCCCAGCTCCCCCGAACCCACGACATCACCATCGTCGCCCGCGACCTCCCCGGCGACCCAGAGGACTCCCACACGTGGGCCAGCCCGTGGGCGGGCGCCGTGTGGCTGGGCCTGGACGGCGCGCCGCCCGCCGAGCAGAAGATGCAGCTCGACGCCTTCGCGCACGTGTGGAAGCTGGCGCTGGCGAGCCCCGAGAGCAGCGTGAAGAGGGTTGAGATACGCGATTTGTTCGACGAGAAGAGGCCGGAGGAGTTGTGGTACTGGGGGAAGATGCCGGTGGTGAGTTAGTCCGGTCTGCCACCGCGTGCTGTGCTGTGGTGTGCTGTGGATAAGATGCTGAGGGATTCGAGCAGTTCCGCGTCTTGTCCAGGGACGAGTTGCCCGCGGGCGTCGCCCATGGCATGGCTTGTGAGTACCGCTACCGCGGCATCGCATCTGCGCAACGTGTGGACGGCCTTACTGACTACGCGCAGACCAGACTTGGGTCCTCACACCACCCGTCTTCCTCGCTTGGCTCCGGAGTCAGCTCGAAGCGTCGGGGGTGAGGTTCGAGCGCGTCAACGTCCGGTCGCTGGCGGATCTGAAAGGCATGGGCCACGACGTCCTCATCAACGCCAGCGGCTGGGGCGCGAAGTTCCTGGGCGACGTGGCGGATCAGGACGTCGATCAGGTCCGTGGTCAGACGGTGCTCGTGAGGACTGACTTCGATAAGATCTGGACCAGGAGGGGAAAGGACTACACGTACGTCATTCCCAGAGGCGATGGGACGGCGGTTCTGGGGGGTATCAAGCAGTATGGGAATACGTGAGTTTTGATTGGGCATTGTGGTATTTGGTGGTTCTGCTCACGACGTGCGTAGCGACACTTCGGTAGATTCTGGCCTCAGAGATGATGTAAGCTTGCAATGGCCTGTGTGAGGGTCTGCTCGTGCTGACGCAGTGTAAACAGATATTCCGCCGTGTGCATGAGGGTCTTCCGCACGTTTTCCCGGAGAAAGCTTCCGAGTTCGATGTCGTGCGTGACATTGTCGGGATCCGGCCTCAGAGGAAGACGGGGGTTCGTGTGGAGAAAGAAATTGTTGATGGTCAAACTGTGGTTCACGCATATGGTGAGTCTGGCTGTAGACGGCGTTCAAGCAAATTACTAAATATACGCCACAGGAGCGCCAGGAGGTGGCTATGTCTATAGCTTTGGGTTGGCTCGAGAAGTGGCAAAGTTGGTGGACGAAATCGAGCTCGAAGTTCCGAAAGCGAAACTGTAGTTTCAGGGATGTAGAAATCAGCATGGTGCTCCTCAGAACCGAACGGGTATCGTCTCATTCCAGATCCTGCCGCCGCGTAACTTGCCAATACACATCTCTCTTTCGCTCAAACAACCAATACCTCAGCGATCAAACTCCACCCTGAGCACCGCATTCCCCAAATCAAACCCATCCATCACCTCTTCTTTCAAATTCTGCATCTCCCCCTTAATAAACGTAATCATCTCATCCTTAATCAACACCCCTCTCTCCTCAACCATCACATCCGCCCGCTCCACCGCATCATCCACCGCCTCCTCGAACCTCTCATCCACGCCCTCCATCATCTTCCTCGCAACGCATTCCTCAATCTTCCCCTGCATCCTTTCCTCCAACCCGTCACTCGCCTGTTCAAACCGCTGCTCAAACCACTCACCCAACCGCCCCTTAAACTCTACCAACCGCTCCTCCACCCTCCGATCCACCTCGCGCCCCCGCTCTCCCACCTCCCGCCACAAACCCGCCTGACCCGCCTGCCCCGCCCTCAGCCGATCCCACAGCGCCGGCGGCGGCCGCCGTCCCCTCACCCGACCTCTGCCCTCGTAGTAACCAGCATCCCCACCGCCACCCCCACCAACCCCGTCTCCAGTCGTCGGCGGCGCAGAACGCGAGCGAACCGGGCGGCGGCCGTCGGCATCGTCGACACTCGACACGGGCGCCGGCGCCGCCGCTTTCGCGGCCATCGCGATCGCCGCAGCCAACTGCGCCATCTGCCCCTGCAGCGCCGCGATCTGGGCGGCGAGGAACGCGTTCTGCGCCTCCAGGGCATCGAGTCTCCCGCCGCTCTTCTCGCGCCCGGGTGCTGCACCTGCAGGCCGTGTTGCCCGCGGCGGCGGCGGCGGAGAACCGGGGCGGCTCTTCTTTGGCTTCTTCGCTACGGGGCGGGAGGGGGAAGGAGGAGGAGAAGGAGAAGAGGCTGTTGAGTCGTCGTTAGTCAGCACGACGGACGGCATGTCTGTCGGTTGTTCGGAAGCGATACGTACGGCTGCTTCCTCTCCGGCGTCTTCTCGCCGGCGGCGGTGATGGGGATACCTCATCGTACAACGGTGGGGAACCGTCGACCGGGTATTCCAGCTGCAGCGGGTCCGGCGACGATGAGCCGGTGGAGCCAGGGGGTGCTGCGCCATAGTCGATCTGCACGTCGCCCGCGCCTTTGTAGAGACGCTCGAGCAGGTATTCGTCCGGGCTGGTGCGGAAGCCGCGGCGTTCGGCAGCGAACAGAGCGGTGGCGGATCGGAAGAAAGCATAGTCGCCTTCCTGGGCGGCGGTGAGCCGGAAGGAGAAGCGGGCGGTGCGGCAGAGGGATTTGAGGAGGTCGAGCGTGTCAATGGCTCTGGGGGAAGTGAGGACGAACGACCGCGGCCCGGCGAGGACGGTGCTGGGGCGAGGGATCAGGTCACATCGGAGAGACAGGGTCGTTTCGTATTGGTTGGTTATGGCGAAAACGCGCATGTCCTCGGGCTTGATGAATACGTAGAATGGCGCTTTCCGACGCTCGTCCTTGACGCGGATGGAAACGCGGAACCGGAAAAACGTCTTGCGGGTCGATGGTTCGAGGCTGAAGTCGAGGATGGGATGTTCGTCGAAATGTATCACGGCGTTGTCGACATCGGATGTCCATTCCAGCTGGACGGGGCAATCATGGACGGATATCTTCTCCTCGGTGGGCGGCATAAGTCGGCCGTAAATATGACTGTTTGGCCAGGTATTAGCTCAATCAAAAGCTATTCAAGGTTATTCCTAGAGAAACGCATAGCTAGGCGTGTTTCCCAAGAGAGGTAAGACGAAACGGAATAAGAGACGATAGGCCGCCTCTATAGCTATCTACCTTGGTTGTTATGATTGTCGTGGCTGGCCGTGGCCGTCGTCGGTGTTCGCTATTCGCTGCTAATATCTCTATCCGCTGCTAAGCGGTGCTTGCTGGTAGCGTTCGCTGGTGGTGTTCGCTGGTGGTGGTGTTCGCTGCTGATGGTTGTACGGCCGACGCGTCGCTACAGACGCGTCGTGGAATTAGCGCCTCAACCAACAATCACGTAAGTACCATTTCACTGGCTGATCAATGCCTGCGCTAGACCCAACTGTCAATTGATGATTGGTATACTTCGAACACGTTGAGTCACGGCACTTTGGCTAAGGACTGCAACAGCTGGAGTAGTCGGAGAAACCTTGATTAAGTCTGTATCTATCTACACATCTACCGCTCCTCCACCGCACTGCTGTAAGCCGCCGTGCTGATGGTAAATCGCGGATGAACAAAGCCAAATCGAAAGCAGAAACGAGAAGACATTCTCTCCCACAGTCCCACATCCTCGACCGCAGCAGCACAGCGCACGCCCCCACGCCGCAAGCGGGACAAGCCGTACCCAACGCACCGGCAGGATAGAAGGAGCGAACGGCCCTTCCTCTCCGCACAAAGGCAGGACAAGACGGAATCCGTTCCTCTACAGACCCCAGTTCTTCCAGCGAAGGGGTTCCAGGTAGCGATGCTCGCCGAAACACGTTCGCGTGGGTAGAAGGCTGGCAAGCGGTGGTCTGCTCTTCACCGCGGGTGTGATCGTCGGGCTAGCTTAGTCCGGCCGCAAGCAGGGCAGACCACAGGAAATGCGATCGCCTATGGGGAAATGCAGTTGCTGGGACGAGGAGCGGCGGCTGCTCATTTCCAAACCCTCTCCTTCTTCGTCGCGGCGTCGTGCATGTACGGTTCGCGGCCGAGACCGAAAACGACGTGTGGGCGGATCGGACAGGACTGGTGAGAGTGCTGGCGATGAATGGCAATAGAAGATCGATGAGGAGGTCGGTGCGCGGTCGGTCGGTGGGGGGTGGAGTGTTGTGAGATGAGCAGCTTGGAACGCGAAGGACATGGAGCGCGATCGGCGGGGCCCGTGCGCCGGTCGGATTAAGTTTCTGCCGCATCTCACGTGATCCCCTTCCTTCCGACCCGGCGGATCCTCTCCGTAACACTACACCTTCTCTACCTTAGAATCTTGCTATATTCTTTTTACATGGGCAGCTGAACCAATGGGCGGACTCAGTTGTCCAAGTTTCTACTGCCTACCTACGGCCGGTCATTAAACTCGACTACACTTATACCTCGAGCACGTACCCTCCGCCTTGCTTCTAAACGCGCAATCCATCACCCTGGAAACATATACACATACGATCTAGTGGTTATGGCATAAGGACTCGTATTGAGGGTCATCGGGGTTTGTTTCCCGAAATTACTTAAAAGATAGAACTGGCCGTATCTACAGATTCAATTACGTCCCGACGTCGACGACTGTTCTTTTTTCCCCTTGTCGTCGATGAAAAAGCTTTCGTGCTTCCTCTAGCAGTGAGCTGCTCGAGATCCATGTCGAGCCTGACATTAGGTCCCGGCCATGCGCATCGGCGTTAGCCTAGAGGCACTGGCTGTACCCTGTTCGTTCACCGTCAGCATCCGCATCTATTTCACGCCATTTCGGTAGTACTCACAGTCGTTCTGCACAGTGCACGTGTACCCGCTCTCGCACGACGTCGCGCCGGTCCAAGACTGGCCACCGCACTGTCCCCAGCGAGCAACCGCCGAGCCCGATGACGACGACGACGACGAAGAAGAAGCTGAAGAAGAGGCAACAGCAGCAGCAGCAGCAGCAGTGGTCTCCACAGCCGCCGCGCTAGAAGTCGCCACCGGAGTAGCAGCAGCAACAGCCGACGAGGACGAAGAAACCTCGTCCTCAGCAGCAGCCACCTTCTCAGAAGCCGCAGACGACGTCGACGTCGACGCCGAAGAGGTAGAAGAGGAGTCAGACAGCTTGCCGATGCCCGCGCCGGCCTTGACGGCAGCCGCGACCTCGGACGCGGCGATGGCCTCCCAGATCGAGTCCGCGCCGCCGACGGCGTCGACGACAGTCGTGTCGGTGAAATCGCCAAAGTCGCCCGAGCCCGTCAGCAGGTTGACCTGGCACTCGCGGCCCATGGCGGCGGAGCACTGCGCCGCGGCGGTGCTGTCTGGCACGGTGAACAATCCGCCCGTCACGGCCAGCGCGGCCTCGGTCATGGGGGTCTTGCAGTCCTCGAAGACGTTGCCCTCGATGAGGATCTGAGCTCCGTCCTCGACATCGAAGTTGTGGCCGTCGTTGGTCTGGAAGTAGTTGTTGACGGCGTGCAGTGTGACTTTGTCGCCGACCTTGGGCGAGCGGCCGGACGTGTCGTGCACGTAGTTGTTGGCGAAGGTGATTTTGTCGCCATCGCCGAGGAGCAGCATCGTCCAGTAGTGCTCGCCGTTGCACGACGCGCTCCACGACGTGCGCCCGTCCAGCTCGCTGTTGCTGACCGTCACCCTTCCCGCCGACTCGTACCCCGTCACCAGCATCTGCCGGCCCACCAGCGAGATCCGCACGTGGTCCAGCCAGATCAGGTCGCTCCCGGACATCTGGAACGCGTCGCCCCCCCAGATGTACTGCGGGTTGAGCTCCGTGACGTGCACGTTTTGGAAGATGATGTTCTGCGCCCCGCTGACGAACCGGAACCCTTTGCCGCGGATCACGCCTGCGTCGCCGACGCCCACGATCGACTTGTTGGACTTGACGTCGATCGGGTTGGTGGCCGCGACGTCGTAGGTGACGGACACGGTGGGGTAGCTGGCGCTGCACCAGTTGGGCCCGTCGAGGGCGTCCTGGCCGCTGCTCTGTGGGAGAGCGTGTTAGCTGGAAGTGTTTGTGGTGTTTTGGGTTGTCTTGGTGCTCACTCCGCAGGTGTTGCTGTCCGGACGGCAACCATCTTCAGTGGTCGTTCCCTCCGAGCCGGTGAAGTCGTACTCCTTGTCCAGCAGAATGACACGCGGCTCGTCGTCGGTGAGCCAGCTCGTCAGCTCGTCGATATTGGCGGGCACGGCGGGCGTGGCATCGCCGCCTCCCGTCACACCCGCAGCGAAACCCACCGCCGATCCGACAACATTGGTCTGAGCCGTGGCCAGCGCGGCCAGGCAGGCCGTCGCAATAAGAGTCGAGCGAAGCATTCTGTAAGCGTAGAATGCGCAAGGTAAAAAACGAACGAATAACGCGACGAGCGCGAGAAAAAAAAAGAGCGAATAGACTGGTGGACGAAAAGGCTTACACGGGGCTGCGAGCGCCGCCCTCTCTATACATACTCCTCCTCTCCTCTATCCACTCTCCTGAGCCTGGGCGGTACCCGCTGCCGTGCTATGTCCGGGCGCTTCGGCATTGACGCGCCTCCATCAAGCCACGCGATGCTCGCCACGAGAGAAGCGTTGCCGAGAACATCACAAAGCCCCGCTCGACGGAGGGCGGGAACCGGTGCTTGGCGCCTCCTGCTGTCGCGAAACATGTTTCATCTGCCGAAGGGGGCAAGTGGCACAAGCGTCCTTCATTCTATTCCGAGGGGCGAAGCTTGGCATCGCGGACCAAGTGGGAAGCCGTCGAGCGTGCAGTGGGGCGGTTTTTTCCAGAAGAGTGATGGCTGTTTGTCGTTTGCCGTTGTGGATGATGTGGAGCTGGTCCTGGTGGGCTGGTGCTCGGTTCTGTGCACCCGTGATCCTCCCGAGCGCTGCGGATGCTCCTTACCATGGCTGCAATGTCCGGTGGTGTTTCTACTTCCCCTTCACTTTGTTTGGCCAAGCCGGCGCTCGCCGCACGCGGACGTGGATGGATATCGGTACCCGGGCCGCTAGCCGAACTGACATCGCTTGCTTCTTGATAGGTCATCTTGGGAATTTTACGGATGCCGCCCCGGCTCGGATTTGCTCTAACGTTTGGGGGTAGGCTTCTCGTGAGTAATGCACATCATGCCGCAGCTGACGACACGTTTAACTTGATTGTCAGCCTTTCTCCTTATCGTGCATTTCGTCGTGTTGTTTCTAAGGAGTAAAGACTTAAACGGTATACGGAGTACGAGGGCGATCCCGCAAGCACAGACCGCCGGAGCGGTCGGATTTATTGCATCGGTCATGCGAATAAGAGGACCAGTGCACGAAAGGGAACAGGTCAAAAGAATTTGGAGTTTGTTCAGCTACGTTGCGTTTCGATAGCTTATGGTAAGAATATTTAAGTGACGTTGAATGCTGGCATCGTGCAAAGATCCATAGCACCAGCCTCAAAGGTTGGTCGCTATCGGACTCGCCGGGTTTGCAGCGTGCGGTTTACGCGAGAGGTGTGAACCCATAGTTCCTGCCGGCGATTTCCCCCTCGCTTATTGGACAATCTCATGGCATGTTATGCCAGCTCAATCACACTTCGACAGTTGAGGCTTTCGCCGATAGAGACAACGGCCAATGTATCACCAAACATTGTGATCCAGATCAACTCAAATTCACACGTCGTTAGCAGTAACCTTTGCGTTTAATTGAATGTCTCCGGTGCCTCCAACGTGTTCCAAAGACTTTACAGCGCTGTGGGTACGTTGGAGCATGGGTACTGACTAGCCCTTTCGGGAAGTTGCCATATTAGGCAATCGGATTTGGGAGCGTCGTCCTCTGAACACTATACAAAAGATGGGTTCACACTCTGGCAACATACTTCTAAACCGTTTGAGAAACCATAAGCTTCACTCTTCTCAGCTGTGCATGCAGCGCCGGAACAGATATACTGCTGGATGACTATCGCCCCACCAGCATCAGCAACTGCAATCCTTTCCCCTAACAGCCCCAGGACGTCCTATTCGGCCTGACCGTAGCATTCGGCGTGCAACCCGCCCTCGCCGCCTCCGGCCAGCACTTCAAACAGCGGCGCGCCCTCGCCGTGAGCGTCGTCGCCGGCGGCAGCAGCATCGGCGGCGTGTATCTGCCCATCATGTTCTCCCGCATCGTCCCAAAGATCGGGTTTGGCTGTTCGGTCCGGGCCGCGCTGCTGTTCCTGTGCTGCTACCTGGCCGCCATGTGCATCTCGCGGACGAGGCGCGTGCCCAAGAAGGCGGCGGCGGCAGCTCAGACGGCCGTGTCGAACGGCAACCTCCTCGACCTCAACGGCTTCAAGGACCCCCGCTATCTCGCGCTGGCTGTCAGAAGCTTCGTGGCGAGCCTGGGCTTGTACGTGCCGTACTACTACATCGGTGAGCATACCTACGCCCCCTTCACCCACCGCCGCACGCTACGGCAACGCAACCGAGCCGATCGAGCCACCGCCACCACTAACCACCACGCCCACCCACCCCGCAGAACCCTACACCGTCCGCGCCCATCCACACCTCCCTCCTCCCACTCCTAAACGCCCCCAGTTCCCTCACCGGCGGCTTCCTCGCGAACTCAACCTGCTGTACCCGATGACTTTCTTGTCCCGCGCCCTCTGCCTGGCTATCTGGCTGCCCGCCGGCAACGCCGCGACCTCCCCGCCGGCAACGCCAACGTCGCCGCCGTCGTCGCCTTCGTGCGCCTATACGGCTTCTCGTCCGGCATCTTCGTCAGCGTGACGCCGGCCGTTGTCGCGCAGCTCTCGCCCGACGACGCTATCGGTGCGCGGATCGGCGCGTTTTTCAGCCTGACGGCGGTGGCGACGCTGGTTGGGACGTCGGTTGCGGGGGCGCTGGTGAGGGGGGAGGGGGAGGGTGGGTATGAGGGGTTGGTGCTGTTTGCGGTGAGTGGGTTGCGACAGACGTGGCCCGGACGGGAAGGGGGGAGAATGAAGGAGTGGTGGGCTGACGCGTGTGGGATGTAGGGGCTTACGCTGACGGTCGGTGGCGCTTTCCTGCTTTTCGCGAGGGTGCTGTGTGAGAGGGACCTAAGGACGAAGTGGTAGTGTGGTTGGCCGCATGGCGGTTCTGGGTTGCGGGGTTTTCGATGGTTGTGGCTCCTTGACGGCTGGGAGATGCTTCGATGACTACCACACCCTCACTTCATACGGTGGCTGCGGTGATTCTTTGCCAAGGGTTAATCAAGGCGTTATGGCGATGCCTGGGTCTGAGAGATGCATCTAGGGAAACCGGTTGCAGGAAGCAGTGTCACAAACCCCTTGAAGCGGAGGCGAGTTCTGCCTTGAGGTGAGGAAACTCTCCAGTAAGACTCCGAAAAGGCTTCGAGGCTTCTCCTGGCCGAAATCTGACTTATTTGTTGGCCGTGACCAGCCAGCTTCTCCAAATTCTCCTTCTTCCATACGTATGGATGAAAGGAAGCGAAAAAAGCAACTCCATGGTGACTCATCAGCATGGTCTGAGTGAGTGAGTTTATGGCAAGTGCGTGATGCGAAGAAGGCAAGTGCGGCCGGGACGCTAAGCCATATCTGTCGAAAATATCCGATATGGCTCCGAAAAGGCTTTAGGTCTTTCCCGTGCCTGGATTCCTTCGTTGGTCTCTATCAGCTAGCCGTTCCCAAGACTTTTCCTCCTCCCTCTTCCATCGGCCTTTCGCTTAGGCTTCTAGGGAGCTTCCTTGTCTCGTTCTGGAAGCCCTGTGACATGAGCTGAGACCTTTTGGTCCGGTTGCACCTGTGGGGTTCTCCATCGACTGTATGCCTGCTCCTGGGAAGAAGCGAGCCTCCTGTGATGAGTGCCGTAAGCTCCACTTTTCCGACCTTCCTCGTCTTATGCTCACCAGCCAAAGGTCTCCGAAAAGTGAAATGCTCCGGAGCATCACCGTGTAGCAACTGTCATAATGACGGCGTGGCATGTGTCTACTCGGATCAAAGGCCAATGAGCAGACCCCGGAAGCGGCACCGGCCTCCAGGCGAGGATGTCTTCGATCTGCAGTGCACACCCGGATCATCCACCGAGATGCCCTTTGACTTTACCGGCCTTCTCGGTCCGGTCGATCCATCCTTGGAACAGAGCTCTACTCCTTTTGTGCCCGATAATCCGTCAAGTGGGCTCCCTCCCAAGAAATAGCTGTGTGTAATCCGACTAACTGTTCGTAGTCCCTTCGGCTGAGGCCTTGGCTCGTGGCACCCCATCCGTACCTATTGCTGCGCCATGTACCTGCCTTTCCTTGGCCTACTTGACTATTTCACGCCTTCAATCCCCCATGGGTACAGATCTGCTGCCGATACTCGCAGACCTCCATTCCTCTCTGGAAGCATCAGTTCAGATCTTGAAGTGCCAGCACTGCCCGAAGGAGATGTTGACGGCTGTTCAGAATCTGTACCAGCTCTCAACGTTGCTGACCAGCATCGTGGGGCGGATTTCAAAACTCCTGGCCGAAGTGGATGCTGGTGTACAAACGAGTGGGCAGCGAGACACGTCACAGTTTGCACTTTTCTTCCAACAGGACCCCGCGATGGATGAGCACCAGTTCCGCCTGTTCGTGCGCGGGCTGCTGAAGGATACGGTCTTGGGATCCTCGTCGGACACTGGTGATACCACATTGTTTGGTGTCTTGAACCAGTTCGAGAGAAGGCAGAACGCGTGGCATGCCGATGCTCACATGTACGAGAAGGAGGCGAAGCTGTATGGTGACAAGTCTGCGACGGAGCACGCCACGGATCACGAGAGTAGAGTGTGCTATAAGCTTGTCGAGCAAGTACGCAGATCTGCCAACTTGTTGGATTTATAGCAAAGATAGGGCCAGTTTGCTCACGCTTTGATTACCCCAAAGGGCTTTACCGCGGCGCTTCGAGTTCTCGACCGCACTTTCCTACTCATCAGTTCGTCATCATTTGGGCTGCGCAATGCAGGAAGAGTTTGGGGAGGAAAGCGCCGCGAATGATACGGAGAAGGAGCTGGAGATGAAGATGTCCAAAGCCGCAGGTGGGCTGCGTGTATCACAAGACGAAGAATGAGTAACACGAATCTTGGGAAATGTTACCGAGAATGAGCTTGTTCACGAGCAACACGAAAGTGCTAGTAGCAAGAGGAGTCATGGGAGGACCAACAGAAAGAGAAGGGGAACATACCACATTTCTCTATAGAAGCATAACTTTACATAAGAGTACTACTCCAAAAACAATGCAGACTGTCAGGAGCCATGGTTTACTGATGGGATCAATTGTGGTTGGGGTTGCACGTATCATTGTGATTTCGTGTTGGATAAGAAAACATGCTATTTCCAAGGGGCCGCTCCCTGAAGCAACGTTCAATTATCTCAAGCCATGGATTGTCGTGTGATCGCATGAATCAAAGCCGATGCGGCTCTCTCGGCAAGATCTTGTAAGGAATTTCCTCCAATAAGGGTGGCGAATGCACTTTCCCGGGATAATAAGGCTGGGAACACGATAATCACCTGCAGCTACCCCGCGCATCCCGGCAGTACGATTCCGATGAGGGTAATTGGGAGCCACTTTGCTTTTGTCCAGCTCAAGCAAATAATAGATAAATTGGCCAGTTGCCAAGTAGGCCCGCATGACCGCAACCCTTGCCCCAATCTCAAAGAGCCGTTGTCCCAATAGCCATCATGGCTCCAACGCTCGTATGGCTTGTCCTTATCTTTTTGCCCATAGTAGCTCCTTGGAAGGTTCCAGCTGACTACGCCATCCTCCCATCACCGGACGGCCACTTCTTCCAGCACACCAACGGAACGCCCTTCTTCTGGCAAGCCGACACGGCATGGCTCCTCTTCCACCGGCTCAACCACACCGAATGCGAAACATACCTCACCGACCGCGCCGCCAAAGGCTTCACCATCGTCCTCGCCGTCGGCCTCACGCAAATCGGCATCGACAGCCCGAACCGCAACGGCGACCTGCCCTTCATCGACGACGACGTCACGCAGCCCAACGAGCCCTACTGGGCCCACATCGACACCATCATCGCGCTAGCCTGGAGCAAACGCATCCGCATCGCCCTTTTCCCCGCGTGGGGCAAGTACGTGCATTCAGACAGTCCGTCGTCCCCACTCCGCTCCAGCGCGCAACGTCCCCAGCATTGACGCCCCCCATCCATCCACCCAGCAAACGCCCCCTCCGTCCTCACCACCGCAACCGCCGCCCCCTTCGGCCACTTCATCGGCTCCCGCTACCCCTTCCTCCCCAAACTCCTCGCCGCCGACACCAACCCGTGGTGGACCAACAAGACCGCCGTCAACACGGCCTACGCCGCCGGGGGCGTGCCCCCCTCTTTCGCCTTCACCGACTGGAGCGGCGTCTACGACGCGTTGGCGCGCGGCCTCGTCGCCGGCGAGAGGGCGGCGGTGGCGGACGAGGCGTGGATGCCATTGGTGACGATCCATCCGACGAACCAGTGGTTTGATGCGGGGGGCGGCCCGGTGGCGCTTGCGAGTGCGTTCTTTGCGGATAGGGACTGGTTGACGCTGGATGCGGCGCAGTCCGGGCATGCGGATTATCCGCCGAATCCGCCGGTCGCGTGGTGGAATGCGAGAAGGGGGTGGGAGGCGGTGGAGAGGATGTGGGAGGCGGGGGAGACAGAGGGGGGAGGGGGGAGGAGGAAGGTCAGGCCGGTGTTGGATAATGAGGCGCACTATGAGGGGCGGTGAGTTTTGTTCGGTAAAACGGGTTTCGATGTTCGGGAGATGGTTTGCTGATGGTGTGTGTGGTGGGGATAGGTACATCAACGGTAAGAGCGTGAATGCGTATTGGAATGCGAGCGATGTGCGTGTTGGCAGCTGGCAGGCGGTAAGTTCACACTTCGCGTTCGTGAGTCCGGGGGCTTATTGGGTGGGAAGGTCTTTTCTGGCGCGGTCGGCGTTACGTACGGTGCGGACAACGTCATGCAGATGTATGTTCCTGGACTCTTCGACACTGCGGGCAGCGGCCCTGCGAAGTCTTGGGCTGAGGACCTCCATCTTCCCGGGGCTGGCCAGATGGGGTATATCAAGAAGGCCATCGAAGATCGTGGGGACGAGAGCTACTTTCGGAGAGTTCCTGCTCAAGACTTGATCGTCGGTGACGCAGGTACGGAGCTTGCCCCTCTTTGTACGGCTTATGTGGGTCGCTGATCCATGAAGGTACGGATGACAAACGAGTGACGGCTACACGCGATGCCGATGGGTCGTGGATCATGGCCTACACTCCTACTGGCAATAAGTTCTCTGTTGATACGGAGCCACTGACTACATGCGAAATCAGCGCGTACTGGTATGATCCATTGGATGGGAATTACGCCAATTTTGAATTCACCGCTTGCCAGGATGGTTCCGGGGGTATACGAGAATTTCTTCCGCCGACAGATGAACGGCACCCGGACTGGGTACTGGTTCTGGAGCAGCAAAGCTAGTTGAAATCCACCCAAGTAGAAGTATGGATAAGATACTGTGCCTGCGCAAGTGCCTCATCCGCAGAAAAGTGAAATGTGACGGCTCGTTCGTCGCCGCCACACGTCGTTCCAGTCATCAATATCTCGAGAACGGTAACCTGGTCTTCAACTCCGACGGCGGTAAAATGCAGTGATTGGGTAAATAAAATCAACACTTCATCCACGATATCTGCTCGTGCTGACAATCCGAAACTCTATGCGTTTGTCGGTGCTACTCGCCGCATCGGGCCTTTCGGGTTGGTGTCAGACTGCGGTATGATATCACTCCTGCTATTGTATACCCGAAAATGCGCATAGGCGTTCTTGAGATGTATCCGGAGAGGGCGCTGAGCTCTCGACAGGATGCACTTTGACTTCGTCGTGACGTTGAGACGGTTGACCGTACAAGGAGTACCATGCTACTGTGCGCAGCTGCGGATGGTATACTGCCAGAATTGAACCAACCGTGAGCTGTTCTTCCTTCGTTCAACGCCGGACGGCCTGTCGAGGACGTCTAGCAAGTGATGTTCGCCGATCCGGATGTCTGACGCAAGAGTCTTAGACTTCCCGTGGTACACATTCTCGGAGTATTTTCCGATCGCAATCTCTCAGACAGAGGCTCAGATCTACAAGTGCATATGGTAAAGTCGGAAGCGCTACTTCCGCAGCCAGCCTGCCCCGCAGGAATGGCAACGACATCAGTGTGATCACCTTTCGGACACTGAGCCCCAATATTAAGTAGACTATACGAGTTGCCAAGGAAGAGTCAGGTAAAGCTGGACGGGAATTGGGAAGTGGCTTAGGATGGCCTTTTGAGGTTATGGCGTTGTCAGGTCCTCAGGCTTGGCAGGCAAGACTCGAGAAGCTTGTTTGGACTCGACGGGTTGGTCCTTCCAAAGAAGGTTACACAAAGTCTAGGGTGGCTGATCAAAAGCGAAAATCAAAATGGCGTTGATCCTTTGGTCAGTTCCAGCACATGTAGGTTTGTACTCGATCCAAACACAGGCGCCAGCACAGAAGGCACTGCAAGTTTTACATCTTCTACCAGCCGATGTATGTCGAAAAGTTGAAGGCAAAATATGACCGAATGCACCTGCAATCGTCATAAAGTCATGGTGGCGTTTTGCATGTCTCAGTCTTCGTTCTTGGAAAGTGACCTGGCCGCACTCGGAACGCCCCTTTCCAGAGCGGTCAGAGTGACAGTGTCGTGCGACAGATCGATTGGCCACACTCCTCCCTCAGCTTCCCGCTGCATCACTCCTGTGCTAAGCACTTCAGCCACTTGCGCGGGAACGTCTCCGGGATGGCAATATAGGATGCTGGGGGCCAAGCAGTGTCCTGGGTTGCTGCAGCATCGTCCGGCGCCAGCTCCAGCACTACCCTTCTTGGCTTTTCAAAGAAGACCATGGTGTCACCCATCCACCACAGTATCTGCGTGGCCACAGCTGTCTTGCTGCTCGTCACCTTGGCTCGCACCGCTTGTTTCCTGCCGAATGGAACCGACCGCAATCTGATCTACAACTCCTCCGACGGCCGCGACGTCTATCTACCCTGCCCAACTTCCCGGGATGACGGCGCCTCCATGTGTTGCCGCCTCGGCGATAAATCCCCCAACACCTGCCGCCCTGACGGTCTCTGCCAGGCCGGCGACCGCATCTGGCGCGAATCCTGCACCGACAATACCTGGAAACCGAAGGGCTGCCTCAACCTGTGCATCGACGGGTCGATGAGGAACGAAGACGTGATGCTGAAGCAGTGCGACAACGGAAGCTTCTGCTGCGACCAGAATGGATCGGGCCACCAGTGCTGCGACAAGGGACAGGGCAGGTGGATCGATGGCAATGGGTCCGTCGTGGATACCCAGCCCGCAACTGCGAGTGAGTTTCCGCAAAGCCAGTTTGGCGTGAAAGATCTCTGCTAAAGCGCAGCATCAGCATCGTCATCGCCGCCGGCTTCGTCGCGTTCATCCGACTCGGGGCTGATAGTTGGAGGAGTGGTTGCTTGCGTGGTTGCTGCGATGATTGTGGCGGGTGGGATTTTGCTTGTGGTGAAGTACTGGAGACACCCGAAGAACCCATGCCCGAATCATCCATCTCGAGGGAACTCGGACGATTTCGTTACACCTGCGCCAGCTCGTAGTATTCAATCACTGAGCATATCGACGGTCCCAGCATCGGCAACCTTAGCTACGAGGTAATGTCACTTTTTGTGTTGTCGCCTCTCTCATTCCCCGCAAAGTCCAGAGCTCCCCAGTTCTTTTAACCACGATGCAAGGCTACACTTCAGTAAGCATGAGAGCTCCAAGTATGAAAAACTTATATGCTTTGGCTGGTTTTGATAAGGTCAGGGCGGTTAATATGTAGTAATTTCAACGAGAATATAGCAGACGATCTAATGTCCGTAAATAAAAAAATGCAAAGAACGCTTGATCCCCAGTCATAGCTGCCCAATGCGATTCTTAGTCAACACTTCCTTCCTTCCTTCAAACCCATCCCTCGTCCTACAGATACACACAAGCAACCTTCGGCGTCCTAACCTTCTTCGTCGCCATCTCAAACCGCGTGCAGCCCTCCCCCGCCTCCCCATGCGCCTTCTCGGCAAACACCGCGTACTCGCCCTCCTCCCCCTGTGGGCAGGCGATCCAGTTCCCACCCTCATACGTCAGCACGCCCTGCGCATCCTTGGCGAACCCGTCCGCTTTCTGGTCGGGCGTGAGTTCCTGCTGCGCGTCCGCGTCCGCAACGTACGACAGCGCGCCATCGGCGGCGCCTGAGATGTCGATGTATGCTGTTTGGGGTCAGCCCTCTCTCTCTCTTTTGTTAATGTGGTTGGCTTACTTTGCTGCTGGCTCTCCTCGCCGTCGCCGTACATGGGGAGGGCACCGGCGCTGGAGTCGAAAACGGGCGCGATGTTGCCGCAGGTCGAGTTCGTGGCGCGGCCGACGTAGATGCGGCCGTTGCTGGCGGTGAGGTAGCGGGCGTTGATGGGCGAGCTCGGGGCCGTGGCGATGAGCTTGAAGGTCGTGCTGGATGAGGGGACGGGGGAGGCGGTGGCGGTGGCGGCCAGGAGGGCGGCGGGGAAGAGGATGGTGGAGGTCTTCATTTTTGGTTTGGTCGAAGGAATGTATTTAGTTGGATTGTAAAGAGCGTGTGGTGTTGCGAGCGAGAAGTTGAATGAGTGACGATGGGCTGATGAGCGGTGGATATCGCGCACAGAGGGGAAAAGCGTGGTGGTGTTAAATACCTACATGCCGCTTGATACGACACGACACGACAACGCTCGAAAGATCAAATGACACTCCCTCCCGTTAGCCGTTCTGCGCGGTCTTGGTGGGTGCGGGGTGTCCTGTTCGCTCGTAAAGGTGCTTGGCGGTGCTGCATTCGGCACCCGATCTGGTGTTGCAAGATTACGCTCACAGCAGATCAGCGTTCTCAATTGGCTTTTCGCTGTGCATTAAAGAGCCTCAAACTTCGCTTATTCGCTCGACGGCGTGCCTTTCGCCGCCCCAAATTGGACGGGCCAAGGCTGAGTCGGCAGGTATTTATAGAACGTGCAGATCGCCGGGAGTGCTCGGCGTAGTTAAAGGAGAAGCAGCGGCCAAACTCAAAGTCCAAAGCCTGTTCCTGAACCTTTCTTTAGTTGCCTGAGTAGGCGAGAGGGGGTTATGCTGGTGATTTCAGATACTTTCGATTCTTCATGCACTGCACGACAACCAAAAGACGCAGGCGTACCGACGCGATTGTCCACCTGAGCCCCACCGAGCCCCCGCATGATATGCCCGCATCACGAGCCTAATTTCGGCCCCCGACGTTTGGACCGTGTCTGACCGCAGCCGACCACTGCACGTACGACGAAGAAATGGTTCCAAGATGGCTGCGGTTGCGGCAGTCTGCCACAACCTGCATTCGGCGAGACAATACGCTTCGAGCCAAGAGGAGCGCGATTGATCAAGTCTCACCTGCTGGGTTGATTCAAGCCACCCCCACAATTCCGCCCCACTGCGTTTCAGTGCGGCCCGGCCCTTAGCCACAACCAAGCCTTGTGTCTCTCGTATGCATCTGTTCAAAGAGACTGTATATTTCACCGTTAAATCGTGGTTTCCTAAGAGGAAAGAAAACGTGAACGGGAAAGGAAGTAGCGGTGAGTGCGAGACTCGAGCTATTTCATCTTTAACAAATAAATCACCGCGAATACCGGACTGGTTGACCATCAACCTTTGCTCTTACAGCCTCAACAATATAAGCAATAAAGGAGCTACCATGGATGATGCCGACCCTGAATTCCATGTTTCCACTGCTTCATGTTGAGATGGATCGACAGTCGCCTCGGCGATCGACCATTACCGACCCGACTCACTCGGAAGAAGACCACTTTTGTTCGGAACTCTCTTTCATTCGTGTCTTTCTTTTTCATCGTCAACACCGTCCTAATGCTGTCTGGTCTGCCTGTCCATGCATCCATCTATGCAAGAGCAAAAAAGAAATCTACGACCGCAGCAGCGAAACATTACCGCCCAACACCCCCGGGGGAGGAGCGTCGCGCCGGAGCAGCATCAGACATTAACCCCCCAGCAAAAACAGTCTTCGACCAACAAAGCCGAAGAAAAAGAAGAAGAACAAACCAACCCTCTCCCTCCATCACCTTCTCTCCCCCAGTCCATTACCCATTACCTCAAGACCTCCCAGCCGCCGCATCATACAACGCCTGAATATCCGCGCGCCACTGCGCGCGATCGACCCTTTCCAACCTTCGATCATACGTAACCAGCCCGTTCACCTCGCCCTCGACGTCCGACGTCTGCGTCCACACCGCCCCGCTGCACGCGTACATCTCGACCTGGTCCTCCAGCTCGTCGAAAAGCACCCGCGCCCGGTAGTTGTACGCGGCCAGGTCCTCGCTGATCTCGTACGTCTGGTTGATCGTGTCGATGGCTTGTTGGACGTTCCAGAGACTGTTTGTTGGCGTGCGTTAGCGACGTCTCCCGTATCACGGGGGGAGGAGGGACAGGGGGAAGGACGCAACGTACTGCTCAATCGACACATTATGCCCGATGCCGCCGAACTCGCCCTGGAAGCCTATGCGGTCCGGGTCATACGGCGACGACGGGATGGAGTAGAAGGGCGCCCCGCACTGCGGCGTCGCGTAGTGGTGGTTGTCGGAGAAGTCGCCCGCGCCGTGGTCGTACCAGCCGGAGGTGGCGTCGATCAGCCGCGACGGGTCCTCGGCGCGGATCCACTCCGCGATGGCGAACTCTGGGTGCGTGCTCAGGATTTGCCCCCAGCCTTCGTTGTAGATGACCTGGGAGTGTTAGTGCGGATGGACGGGGAGGGGAGAGGGGAGGGAGGTACACACCCAGGTTACGATGGAGACGTAGCTCTTGTGCTCCTGCACCAGCAGGTGCAGTTGCCGCTCCCACTCGGTTTGCTGGGCCGCGCTGACTTCGCCCGACTCCGGCAGCATGCTCGGCATGTCTTGGATGACGAGCAGGCCGAGGGTGTCGCAGGCGTGGTAGAAGAGGTCGGGCTCGACCTTGATCTGTTTTCGGTCAGTCACGCGTCCCCGGTGGCGGGCAGGACGTCACTCACGTGCTTCCGGACCATGTTCATGCCCAGCCCCTTCAGGAGATGCAGGTCAAACTCCAACGCCTCCAGCGTCGGCGCCAGGTACAGGCCGTCGGGCCAGAAGCCCTGGTCGAGCGTGCCGAACTGGAAGACGAACTCGCCGTTGAGCAGCGGCCGGCGCACGCCGTCGACGGTGCCCGTCGTGATGGTGCGGAACCCCGTGTAGCTCGACACGACGTCGTCGCCGAGCGTGACGCTGATGTTGTACAGGTGCGGCGAGTCGGGGCTCCACAGCTGCGGCGCGTCGACGGCGAGGTCGAAGGCCGCGCCGGACGTGCCGGATTGCTTTGCGATTTCCTGCCCGTCGTGCAGGATCGTGAACTCGACGGGCTGCGAGCCGTTGGTCGAGCTGAAGACGGTGACGTTGACTGCGGGAGGCTTCGAGTCAGTGAAAGGGATCCCTGGTTTCCGCCGCCCCCCACCACCCCCTGCAAGGGGGGGAGAGGTTGGTGGTTTACTACTTACCGTTGCCGTCGGCGCCCGCGGCCACGTCCAGACGGGTGATGTGGGCGGCGGGGGCCGGCTCGAGCCACACCGTCTGCCAAATGCCGCTGCAGGCCCGGTAGAAGATGTGACTGGGCGAGCGCGTCTGCTTGCCCCTTGCGATCTCGTAGCCGGGCGCATCCGTCGGATCGAACACGTAAACATGCCTGGGATCACGTCCCCCCCCCCGGTCAGTCTTCAATGTCTCAAACGGGAAAGTTACCCGACGGATTGTGGGGAGTGTTTGCCCGCCAGCAACAACTCACAATTGGTTGGTGCCGTTGAAATTCACGTATTTCGTGGCGTCGACGGTGAAGCGGAAGTAGCCGCCGCGGTGGAAGCCCGCCTGCGCGCCGTTGATGAAGACGGTGGCCTCGTAGTCGACGGCCTCGAAGTTCAGCAGGATGTTCTGCCCCTGCCAGCCGGCGGGCACGCTGAACGACGTCGCGAACCACATGTTGGTCGTGTTGAGGTCCTGGATGCCCGACAGCCCGCTCTCAATGCACGACGGGATCAGCACCTCCTGGGCCAGCGGCGCGGGCGGCGGCGCGGGCACCGCCGCCTCGAAGGCCGTCGACGGCTGGAAGGTCCAGATGCCGTTGAGGTTCTTCCACGCGTCGCGCCGCAGCTGCGGCCGCGGGTACTGCGGCCACGGATCCGTCCCGACCTCGTACGTCCATGGCGTGTCGAGCGGCGGCGTCTGCACCTGGTAGGGAGTGGCGGCGGCGGCGGGCGCGCTGCTGGTGGTGTTGGGATAGTACTGGGCGCTTGCCAGCGCTGACAGCAGCGTGACGGCTGCCGAGACTCGCATCTTGAGAGCTCAAAAGAATGTTGAAAGTGGGATGATTGGTGCTCCCGGCGTACGAGGTCGGCGGGTTGAGGAGCCATGGTAGTTGGATTTATATGTCTGGCACTGTGGTTGGCAAGGGTAGGGCTCCACCGCCGCTACCGGATCCCTCCTGTAGCCCTCATGCAATGTCATGACCTCATGCGGCAGGTGCCAAGGGCTCCCATCCTGCAGCGGCTTGGCCATGGGACGGGGCTCCTCTTCGCTGCCACGATGCTTGGTGGCGCGGGAGGCAGGCGTGCGGGTACCACTCGGGGGCGTGCTAAACCCAAAAGCCGCTAGGCGTCGGGGCGAGAGATCTGTGCGGAAAGATCTTGTTTATACTTCATTAATTTAACTGTGTTGGACAGTTGACAGGCCTGATGGTTACCGGGGGGTGAAGAAACAACGACAGCTGGCTCACTTCCTTGTCTGGGCATGCGGGGGCAAGTGGATCGCGGGTGATGCGGTGGGCGGAGGTTGGTGGAGCGGCCGTGGGCTGCTGCGCGGTCATTGCAGGAGCCCCGCCATGGCGCCACAACCGGAGCCCGGTCCAGAACCAAGATGCGGAGAAACAGGTTGGCGCCACAGCCGCAACGCCTGGCGGGCGGGAGGCGCAGAGGGCGCAAGACCAGTGGCTGCCGTGCGTCCACGACAGCGAGGGGCGAAGAGACAGAGCAAGCTTCTCCGGCTTTTTGCCTCTGTCGTTTTTCGCATCCGTCTATTCTTAGGGCGTCGCCCTGCACCGCGGGCCCATCTGGTCTGGGTGCAGATCGCAATGTGCCGGTCAGCACACGGCGCAGCAGGGAAGCAGGAGCAAGATCCCCGCCACGCTGCAGCAAAAGGTTCTGCACCGCCCCAACAAGTCGGCCGCCTTGCCTGTTTGCGCGAGGGGCGGGATCCCGGGCAGCTGGTGCATCCGATGTTCCGCTTCAATCTCTGACACTTTGGTGGCCGATAGCCGCACCTTGTCTGCACCTTGCAAGTCACCGCCTTTATTGCTTCCAGACGGAACGAGCATGACGCCCGCTAAAGGAGTCGGTCCGTGGCGCGGGCTTCGTGATCTCAAACGAACGCTCATCTCGCGACGGAGCCAATGGAATCTGTGTTGAAGGATGCGTCCCCGCATCAGCCGCGTCTGCAGGCACCGAGGGGGCGCCAACGCCGAATCAAAGCGCGCGTAGATCCGGGGCCGACGGTGGAGCCCCACAACAACGGTCAAGAGCTACTCTGTACTAGCACGCTTTAGACGAGCCCCTATATAACATGCGCGGAATATATGTAAATGAGATGGCCGGAGAGGGAAGGTAGGGCCACGAATCTCCAGGGATGGCAGGGGAACGGCTGGGATTGCCATGAGGCGAGCTCCCTGAAATATAGCTGCTGAGACGGCGATATGAAGAGGCATTCGCGTACAGACACGCGGACTTGCTGCTTTCCTCCTAGTGCGCCCGCGGACCCTGTTGCCGGTCCCCTCACCCGCACATGTATCGCTCGCTTCCGAGTCTTGGGTCGCGTTGGCAAACAATCAATATGCATCCCTGTTGAGCTTCAAAGATTTCTGAGATGCCGTTCCAAGCCGCAGGTCAGGATCGGTTCATCCTTGCTTGCGGCATTTCATACGGGTAAGCGCCAAGAGCGCGCGAGCCTTCCCCGTTGACTCCTCTTGTCTGGGTATCCTAAGCATTAGTTAGCACGTTGAGAGTGCCCACGTGCCCCTTCCAACGGCCGCCTAGCCCCGCTCGTACGAAGAGATCCAACCACCACCAAGCCGAACCACGGCAGAATCTTGGGAGCATCGATCAGAAGACCCTAACGCCAAGCTAGCGCGCGCTTGGCTTGGCCACACCCGCTTCTTCCATCGCATCGAACAAAAGAGATGGCGCAACTAACTACTGACCCGCCCCGGCCAGCCAATCAGAACCTCCGCACGCCGCAACTACCTGGCGGAACCACAAAGACTACCTACTCAGGTCCAGCCACGCCACAGCGTTCCTGCGCCGAGCACCGAGCCTCCAGCCACACAATTGGCATGCTGACAACCGCTTCGAACAATCCCGCCTGTTGCAAACAATGGTTCCGGACGGCTCCGAGACAGCATATCCCACTCCATCTCTCCAGCCTCCGTTGCGGCGGGCAACGCTGGCTGGGAGAGGGGTTGGGTTGGGTACGTAGCCAGCCAGCCAGCCAGCCAGCCAGCCGCCGGGTGATCGAGGCAACGTCGCACAGCGCGCGCAGCGTGCGTGGCGGACGATCTCTGGCCTCAGGATTGCGCCTCTGTTCTTCCTTTTTTTGCGGGGTAGGCAGCCAGGCAGGCAGAGCGAGGCAAGGAACGGGTAAGGTAGTATGACATGCATATCCCGGCTGCATGCATGCGCACGACTTGTTTGCGGTGCGGTGCCGTGCCGTTCTACGCGGAACCCGAGCCACGCATCTTTGGTTGGGCGGTTGGTGGGGTTACTCAAGACATACATGTCGTTTGCTTGCTTGCCTGCCTGCTTGCTTGCTGCGAGTCCTGTGTAGGTACTGTACTCTTCCTTCCCCTTGCTGACGGACCGCACCGCACCGACGAGATTCGCAGATCGAATCTTTGAGCCGCCCCGCCCCCGCCCCCGCCCCGCCGTCGCACACGGTACGTGTAACGGAGGTACGTACCGTGGCAGGAGAGGATTGGCGCCGCCCCGGAAGAGCGGTGTGCACCAACCACGCTTTGCCGCCTCTTCCTCCTCGAGCTGGATCTGGATCTGGATCCCTTGCTTTTCACACGAGCTCCGGAGCGCGGGCTCGACGCGCCCGTCCGCCTGTCTGGACGTGGCTGGGGTGACTGAGCGGTGTAAGGGCTGGCTGGAGTGTGCATGGGCGGGGTTGTGCGGTTTGCTTGGAGGGTCTGAGCGGGTGGTGGTAAGTCGGATGGATGGGTTGATGGCGGGATCTGTGTATTGGAGTACTGGCTGCAGTACGGTTCAGTGACTCGCTGGGTGTGGCGGATTATGGTGATTGCTAAAGGGACATTGTGTCTCTTATGATACCTGTTAGTTGCTTTTTTCTTCCTTGCCCAGTCCGCTTCCCTGGGACGATGAACAAATGTATCACAATGCCAGCGCCTGAGGAGCCATCACGTGGCCGGCCAACTGCTAAAATACTGAGGAAGTCGCCGTTTATGCTATGGGGAGGCCCAAAGTCGGACGGTTCGGTTTGAGGCCCACGTGAGATGACTGCGGCTACGGGTATCCATCAGATGGAGATTCCACTTCATGACCTTTTTACGGACATTACTCCATACTCAGCCCCAAAGCTAGCCGGCAGATCTGAGGGAATCTGAGCTGTATCTTCGTTATGCCATTACGCAGGTTACAGCGAGAGGGTGAATCGAGTCTTTCTCTAGCGAGCCAGTGTGTAATGCAGAGATACCCCTTCACATCGGCTCTCAAGCCAGATGCTTCCGCCTTTTATGGGTTCTTCCCGTTCACTTTCTGTAAGCAGAGCTAATTGAGCTGCCTATTCATCCATAGATCCATAACTGCAAAACTGGAAGATTGGAGAACGCTCCTGCAGACGCAAAGTATGTTGCCTTTAGCTACGTCTGGGGTAACACTGCCAATATGACAACCGCCCCACGAGCTATCGAGGATGCGAAGACTGTTGCGATGGAGCTTGGATATACCTATCTCTGGGTCGACCAGCTGTGCATCGCGCAACATCGCAGTCACAAAATGAGCCAGATTCAAAACAAATGGATAGAATATACCTGAACGCCGGATTGACCATCATTGCAGCGGCCGGTGATGATGCTGGTCAGGGAATTCCCGGGATAGGCGGACGCTCTCGGCCAGTGCAAAAGTTCGCCAGATTTGGCGACCTCGTCATATTACTGTCTGTTGGCCAAGCTGGGCAAAGTGGTCTCAGGTCCTGCAAATGGAGATCGCGGACATGGACATTCCAGGAGGAATTACTATCGAGGAGGCGGCTCTACTTTTGGACAACATGGCTTGATTCGAATGCAACATCACCGAAGATCCACCAGAAGCTCTGGAAGCTTTGTGCAGCCCCCGAAAAGAGCCTTTGCTTCGAATGATGTCGGATACGGGGAGTATTGGGCCACCGGCATTCCGACGGTATATCTCCATCAAGGATTTACATCGCTGCTCTCTGAATACTCCTCTCGACAGCTCACGGATCCGGTAGATATCTTGGATGTATTCTCAGGCATCCTCCAAAGAATCGAGACAATGGACATGCCGTTGAACCACATTTTCGGGGTGCCAATCGACATCGAAGAGTCAAACAACTCGCCTCTTAAGCTATCCGCCCAGGCGACAACTTCTGAGGGGTTTTTGCGTGGACTAAAATGGAAAGAAGGCGCTTTGTTTGCGAATGAGAGACGACATGGGTTTCCCAGCTGGTCCTGGATAGGATGGTATGGCCAGATATTTCACAGTGCCTCAACAAATCATCTCTCCGGAGACACGCAAACAGGCATATCGGTTAGTATTGAGATCGACGACGGCTCGATCTTACCGTGGTCTCAATTCTAGCAAAAATCGTATCTCAGAGACAGTCCAGGAAGCATATCTCCTTTCATCCACCTGGACGTATGGACAACATCCGCTACAGTCTACCCGTCACTTTCAAGTTTGCGCAGGTCGATGTGGGTTTCTCAAAACCTCCGCTTCGGCACAGTCAGTGCAAATAAACTCGATATATCGAGGATCGCGATATACGAGCGGGATTGGGAAGGAGTGCGTAGTAGAGTCTATACTAGCCTGGCCTTATTTCCTCTTGGCGGCGAACGAATGGGAACCTTGTTACTGGTGGAAGAAAAGGAGCAGTGGGCAGAACGTGTCGGATCGTTGATTTTCGACACTTCTACCGCTAGCGCACTCAAATTTGAGAGAAGGCGAATGCGTCTTGGATAGTGTAGGAGCCGTATGGCTCAAGTGCATATTTTGTCTGAGGCTATGTTCGCCAAGTGCTTCCAAACACAGGCATGTATGTACCTCACATATGAACTTGGTAATCCACTACACCTCTTCGTAACCTATGCCAAACGAGCCTTTTCCGAAGACTCCGCGTTCCTGGTCACCAGCTCAAAAGCCTCAGCCACGCGCTTGATGTTGCCCTTGTTCAGGCCGCTGACGTTGATGCGCCCATTCTCCGGCATGTAGATATGATGCTCCTCAACCAGCTTGCGGCTCTGGGCAGGCGTAATCGCCGTGAACGAAAACAGCCCATTCTCCTCCAACAAATGGGCCCAGTCGACCCCACCACCCGCGCCTCCCCCGCCCTCCGTCAGCAACCCATGCAACTCCTCCCTCAACCCCCTCATCCGCCCCCTCGCCGCCTCCAGATCCCCCAACCACCGCCCCCTCAGCCCCTCATCCCCCAACACGACGCCCACCAGCTCCGCCCCGTACGCGGGACTGCTCGACACCTCCCACCGCAGCAGCGCGCGCAGGCGGTCCAGCACGTTCGCCGCGACGCCCGCAGTCCCGCACACCACGTGCAGCGCGCCCACGCGCTCGCTGTACAAGCCCGCGTTCTTGCTGAACGACTGGCACACCAGCATGTCGACGTCGCCCCGCTCGACGAAGTGCCGCACCGCCCACGCGTCGCCATCGCTGTCGTTCCCCAGCCCCTGGTACGCGGCGTCGAAAAACGCGAAATGCCGCTTCTCCCGCATGACGCAAGCGACCTGCGTCCACTGCGCCCGCGTCAGGTCGCGCCCCGTCGGGTTGTGGCAGCACGCCTGCAGCACGACGATGCTGCGGTCGGGCGCGGCGCGGAGCGCGGCGAGCACGCTGGCGATGTCGACCCGTCGCGAACTGTCGAGGTACGGGTATTGCACGATGTTGGTGTAGCCGGCGTGCGCGAAGAGCGGGGCGTAGTTGCCCCATGTCGGCACCCCCAGGAGGACGCGCGTCGCGTTGGTTGGGCTGCTGCCGCTGCCCGCAGACGCGGAGGTGGGCCAGTGCGCGCGGAGGAAGACGGCGCCCAGGTGGCAGGCCCCCGTGCCGGCGACAGTTTGGATCGTGGAGACCTGGGGGAGGGGTGTTAGTGGGGGTGGGTGGGGGTGGTGGGGAAACGAACGCGGTTTTCGCGGAGGGCTGCGCTGGGGGCGCCGAATAGCAGGTTTGCGGCGTTGCGCCTGAAGGGCTCGATGCCGATGGTGGGTCTGTACTGGGGGGTTGTTAGTGGGAGGGTTGGGGGAGAGGATGGGGTGGGCTGTGGGCCTACGTCGTGGCCTATCCGTCGTTCCTCCAGTATCTTTTTGGCCTGCACTCTGAATAAGTAAATGGTACTTGATTGGTGACGATTTGCTGACCTCTTGCACAACGGGGATCTCGTAGCATCCTCCCTGCTCATCTCGCAAGACTCCAACACCGAGGTCAACTTTGGATGGCGTCGGGTCACGGTCGTATTCCGCCTTGAGCAGATTTATAGGGTCCGCGGGACCCTTCTCCACATCGCTGAAGCTGGGTTGAGAAGACATGTTGATCGGAGTAATCTGCGGGTACACGAGCGGCGGATCTTTTAGAAACTGTGTATCTGATAGAGAAACACTGACTATTTAAACCATCTTTCAACGGCCTACTACATTGGAATCCCCACCTGTAGTATCGGATTCCGGCCCGAGCCTCTAGTATCCGACCAATCAGGGGGAAGCTTCGGTCGGTCACACTCCCGATCCGAACGGCATAACCTCCGGTTACCTTCTTGACAGCACCATATGCTTACACTGCATCATCCACAGATAATTTCGCCCTGAATAGACAATGGAAACATGGAAACACACCCATACGGCCACGACTTCAGCTCGACCAATGCTTTGCGAGGTGTTGCCACTCGTTGATCACCGGTTTCCTATCCGAGAACACCGACCAAGCGCCGTTGTCGGCCCCGCCGACTTCTACCATCTTGATGCAGCATGACTTGCCACTCTCCCACCTGAGATCCCAGGTCGACAATAATTGCTGGCTACCGCGTCGCAAGCATGCTTACCTGATCGACAGCAACCAACGCCGTGGGGGCTGAGACCCTTCTCCGGGATTCGACGGGGTCGCTGGAGGCTAAAGTAGGTGTCAATCAACGTCGGGAAAGATCAACGCCGTGAAGGATCAACTTCGTAAAGCTACTGCGGGGATGCACGGACAGCGGAGAGGCTGCTGGCCTGATGCGGGGGCCGAATCAACTCCGTCTGCCGACAGCGTCGATGGAAAACAAAGGTAATAGAAGAAGCATGACGCTTTCTTGCTCAAGCAGGTCGGTGATACAACACTCGTGGACCCGAGTATTCTCCCACCCTGCGTAATGAAACACCCACGCCACCATGTTGCCGACGTTTCCGGAGGCTTCTCCATGCCCGTATCCTCAACCATGTTCCTGTATTCCTTCTCGATTTGTTTCAGAAGCCAACATCTCGCCCCACAAAACATCCAGCATCTCTACTCTGTACCCCGCTCCCGAACGTCCCGCCAGCGGTAGCGCCAACAATGCTCCTTGCACCTCCATCATCATTTGACGTGCCTGTCGCGCTACTGCCAGGAGCACTGAGGTATAGTAAATGCATGTGGACTGGATGTGGAAATACCTGTAGTAGGGCTAAGAGACGGAGGCCACAAACGGATGTCCGAGGAAGCTGATGTAAGCCTTAGTCCCAAAGAAGACCCATCCGCTCAACCGTTTAGCCGAAAACGGAAGGCCGTTCTCGTTTCAGGCACCATACAGGGCCACCACATCACTCAATTCCAACATCGCCATGCATGGGCGACTCATACGGCAGCATGAAAGGTCTATACTGCAGAATCCTTCAGTGTGATAATTGTCAAGGTACCACTCTGCCAAATCCTTCCGGCGTGAGAGTCCAGCAGGTACGACGGTTGCCGGAAAGAGGTATAAAGTCTCACCATCTCCTCGCCAAAGCACGCAATCCATCAAGCCTCTCTGAACATTCTCAAAAGCCAAAGCATCAACACCAATCTCCAAAATGCGTTTCACTTTCTCCGTCCTCACCCTCTTCCTGGCCTCCGCCCTCGCCGCTCCGTCCAGCGAGGCTCCCGAGAACACGGGTCTCCTGCAGCCGAGGTGTCTTGCCCGAGCTCGTAAGTTTACCCTCCAGCACTGATTTACTCTTCTTGTTAACATCGACAAACAGAGGAATGTATGCAGCCGGCCGAATGCTGTAGTGGTGTCTGTGCCATCGACCACGGCTGTGGGTGCCAGACCTGTCTTTAAGCGTATCCTCACGATGTTGGGTACCTGGGGACTTGGCCAAGGGAAGGGAGGGGAATGTCAGATGGTCTGGATGATTGCTGAGACAGTCGAGGGAGGAAATTCTCGGCGATGGCCGGGGTACGGTCTTTTTCTGTCCGTGGGGGGTGCTGCCGCTGTGGCTCCTCTCTATACGCAAGTCGAACCGATCTGACGGTTTTACAAGAAAGACATGATAATCGACTCTCTGAATGCCCATTTTCACGTGCACCATCGCGCTCTGTGGACTGTATGATCCATACCCAGACCAGAAACAGGAAGTGGCGGCTTTGACTCTGGCAATCGCAAGGCTTTCCTTACGCTCTGAAGCCATTCTCTGTGCATCTCATCAGCCACAGTGCTCACATCTCCCTGAACCTGATACTTGATAAGACTTAGGCCAATGCTAGACCGTTTCTCTCCAGCGGCTATGGCTGAGCTCCTTTACATCTCCAATGTGTCTCATACGTCTATGATGGCTGCCCGGGACAGCCGTGCTACCGCGTGTTCTCCGCTATGATATTGTCGCTCAAAGTTTATCCGGCGGCTCATATGCACCACGCCATAGACGTTACCGCCAAATCAGGCGGATTTAAGGCAGCGATCCACTCATGATTGCGTGCGCCATTCCACTTATCTACCAGTTATCGTGCAATATCGAGAGAGTAGCAGAGCAGTGCTGCTGACACCATCTCGCAGATGTTCTATCAGCCACTATTTCCCTGCTACGAATGAGTCATCCCACATCCCCGTTTTGTCTACAAACGACAGTGACGTCGATAACACGCATGAACTCTAGTGCTGGCTGACCATAACTATATTTGCGTAGGCAAAGAGACCTCGCCGTTATCATTCCAGAGGCTATCCGTTCTCCTTCCTAACTCCCAGCTCAAAGACCATTTATTGTCCACTCGCCTTCGCAGCCAAGTATCTCCCCGCCACATCTCTACAGATCGCCGCCACCGTCTCTCCACCAAGCAACCTCAGCACCGACACATCGACCCCCACCTTCTTCAAAAACCACGCCCGAATCTCCACCGCCACAAGCGAGTCCATCCCCAACGCCAGCAGCGACGCCCCTGCATCAGCCGTCCCCGGCGCCATCTGCAACATGACCTCGACAGTCCCTAGCAACGCCTCCTGAACCACCGCGGCCGCCGCATCCTCCCCCTCCCCACCCACCTCGTCCAGCCTCTGCCCAACATCCCTCACCACCGCCGCCGCCGGCGCAGCCCCACCCCCACCACCACCCCCATCCGCCTCCCCGCGCACAAAATGCGCCAACCGCGGATTCCCGGCCCAATGCGGCCTTCGCACTCCCGGCTTCTCCACAAGCGCATCCAACCCCGCCACTATATCCCAACCACCCTCGCCTTCCCCCTCACCATCCGCCGGCAGCCCCGCACCCCCCACCGCCTCCGCAAACAACGCACACAAATCCCCCTCCGACAACCCAAGGAACGCCTCCCCCCTCAACCTCTCCTCGACCTCCCGCCCCTTCCTTGCCACATACCCCACATCCGCCACCATCCCGACATGCATGACGGCCGCGGGCACGCCGCATTCGCGCCGCAATTGCGCCGCTACGCCGTGCATGGCTAGGTTGGCGGCGTGGTAAGCCGCCTGCCCGGGGTTGCCGACCACGGACGCGAGCGAGGAGAAGAGGACGAAGAAGTCGAGGGAGGACGGGGACGAGCAGAAGGCGGAGGCGAGGTGCCGGGTGCCGCCGACTTTGGGCGCGACGACCGCGGAGATCGTGGAGGCGGTGGTGCGGGCGAAGAGCGTGTCGTGGAGGACCATCGCGCCGTTGGCGATGCCGGCGATGGGCGGCATGGTGGCGGCGATGGTGGTGGCCGCGGCGTGCACGGAGGTGGGGGAGGTGACGTCCATCGTGAAGGGGCGGATGGTGGCGCCGGGGGCGGTGGGCCAGGCGGTGGGGTTGAAGGCGGTGGTGGCGTTGCGGCTGGCCAGCGCGATGTGGCGTGCCCCGTTGGCGAGCATGAAGGTGGTGAGGGTACGCCCGAGCTCGCCGGTTAGCCCGACGAGGAGGTAGGTTTTGTCGGGCTTGAAGAGGCCGGCTGGGTTTAGCGGCTTGATGGCGACGCGGAGGGAGGGCGAGTTCCAGTGGACGACGTTGGGGTAGCTGGGGCTGACGTCGCAGGTGCCCGTCAGCTCTTCAATGTTGATGAGAGTTCCTGTTGCTGCTGCTTCTAGAGGATGAGATATTGCGTTCGTGAGAGCTTCTTCGAGCGGGACGGTGGCTACGGAAGAGATGATGTCTATACTGTTGGTGAATGTATACACGGCGCATCTCTGTGGTAGGCATCGCGGGATTGTGGTTGATGGAGATGAGCTGAGGTCAATGAAACATCCGACCGTGCTTGGTATCAAGCTGCGGATTGTACGCTCAGTTGCCATGTTGTGAAGATGCAGAGAGCCCTCCACCGATCCGGCGTTGTTCGAGTTGCTGAACATGACACTGATGCCTTGGGCCGCTGCAGCGTACCTGAGCGCTGCGGCCAGCTGGGTGGGGGCTTCGTGGACCAATACAGAGCCACCAGGAGGACATAGCTTCACCAGCTCAAGGGCAAGAGCGTGGCTGGCGACGTCGGAGATCAAGCTGTGAGTGCAGGAATGTCCCTCTGGCAACATCACATGCTTTTCCGATCTGCTGATGGCCGAGGCTGCGGTCCTGGATAGAGTGACTGCTGGCTTGAGCGTATCGCGGACTAAGCCAAGAGTAATTGTGCAATCTTTCGAGAGCGTGGTCGAATAGTGCACATCGACGACTGCGCCCTCTGGCTGCGCCATCTCCTGCAAACACTGAAATGTGCCAGAGTCCAGCGTAGCCATCTCAACGCAGGTCTCTCGCGTTGACACAGTCTTCTCCACCTGGCGGCGCTCAGCGTTGAATCTGTCGTTGATGACGGTGTCGGGCACAAGGCGAGGAAGAAGAAGCTCGCCCCCGTCGACGACCACTTCCGGCTCGACCGTCCACAGCATGTCGTGCTCCGCAACCGCCGGGTCGGCAGCCATAACGAGCCGCAGAAAGCACTCGACAACAACAGTCGCCGTGAGGTCGGAGCGCCTTGTCGCTTCCAAAAACTGGAGGGTGAGGTGGGGCATCTCCGCGCGAAGAGCACGGCCAATGCCGACCGTCATCTTGCACTCGGGCTCTCCTCCAATCGCCCACAAGACAGCCTTCGCGTTGCCAAACAGCCGCTGCAACTTCTCCAGCCTATCATCCGTCACAGCCTCCTCGAACAGCGGCCGGTCGAGCTCAGCAAGACAAATGACCGCCGACCCGGGCGGCAGCGCATCCACATCCAACGCATCCACGCCCTCGACCACCACCGTCCGCGCCTTCCACGCCCCCAGCCTCTCCTGCACCGCCCTCACCAGCTTCAACACCGGCAGGGTCCTCCCCCCCAGCACCACGACCCTCTCCGGCGCCACCACCCGGCCCTCCTCCACCGCCCGCACCGGCTCCCTCAACGCCGCCACGACATCATCCACCGCCCTCGCCACAAGCACCGAGCACCCATGCTTCCCAACCTCCCCCTCCAAATCCCGCACGCACGCCTCCACCCCGCCGAACCCCGCCCTCCGCATCAACCCATCCCACTGCACATCGCTCGCCCACGGCCCCTCCGTCCGGCCCTCCCCCACGCCGAGCCACCACCCCGGCAGCCCGCCGAAAACAAGCAAGTGCTTCAGCGTCGGCGCCGTGATCTCGAGCAGCACCAGCCACCCGCCCGGCCTTAGCAGCTTACGCGCGTGCGCCAGGGTCCCGGCGAGCGAGGTCGTCGCGTGCAGCACGTTCGCCGCGACGACGACGTCGTACCCCCCTGCAACGAAGCCTTGGGTCGTCGGCTCGCGCTCGATGTCCAGCACGCGAAACTCCACGCGGGGATCCGGAAACCTCCGCGCCGCGTCCCCGAAAAACCCCGCGGAGACGTCGGTATACGTGTACGACGCGAACGCGCCCGTGGCCGCGAGGATGGCGCCGGTCGTGCCGCCCGTCCCCGCGCCCAGCTCGAGGATGCGGGACCGCGGGTGGGCGGAGGTGATTTGCGCCAGGATCCGCGCGATGGCGGCGTTGAGGTGGGATGTGCCCCAGCTGTGGCGGTAGAAGTGCGTGAGGTGCGAGGAGGCCAGCATGGCTTCGAGGAGGGAGGTTTGTCCGCGGAGGCTCGGGAGGAGCGCGGTGTGCACGGCGTGCATGAGGCGCATGTCGGCTTGCGTGGGGTACGCGGCGTGGAGGAAGGCGATGGTGGCGGGCGTGTCGTGGATGGTGGAGGGGGCGACCGTGGGGTTGTGGTTGTTGGCGATGCGGGAGAGGGCGGTGGAGGCGGCGGCGAAGAGGTGGCGGTGTGGGGGGGAGAAGGTGCGGATTTCGGAGGCGGGGACGGCGGCGAGGAGGGAGCGGAGGTAGAAGGCGGCGGTGCGCTCGATGGCGGAGAGGAGGGCTAGTTCGGCGGCTGTGTCTTGGGTCGATGCTGGGATGCATACGCTGTGGGCGATGTCGACGTCCCATGCTGTCTTGGCGAATAGGAGGCGGTCGTTGGCGGGTGTGGCTTCGGCGATGGCTTTCATGCGCAGGCCTTCTACTTGGATGCTGGACCGCATGCCGCTGGCGTCGAGGACCGTCACGTCTCCCGCGAACGAGGATGAAGACCACTCTGTGACGAAGGCCTCGATGTCCGCTGTCACTGTTGGAGAACTGTAATCGTGGCACACGCTTGGATCGACCGTGATGCGTTCGATGGAGGACGGTAGGTACGTAGTCCAGAGGGCGCCGGTGGTTGCGGGAGAAGTCAGAGCAACAAACATGGCCTGGAAGGACACATCAAGCAAGGCCGGGTGAACCATGTACTCCGCCGCCATCTCGTGGTCCTTCCAGGTTGCCGATGCTTTGCAGTGGTCTCGCATTCTCTCCGCCCGCACTATACTGCGGAACTGGCCGTGGTAGTTCAGTCCGATCTTTGCAAGCGAGGAGTAGACTCTTTCGATATCCACAGGGGCGAGGCACTGTCGGGCAGGCTCGGGCGGCGGCAGCTCTTCGCCAGTACTCTCGCCGAGGTGTACGACAACAGTGCCGCAGGCGATCTTCTCCAACTGGCCGGCCGCTTCGTCAAAGCATGCCGAGGTAGTAAAGTCGGCCTCAAGGACGTCCTTCCTGCCACCGTCGCCTCGAAGCTCCTCATTCACCAGCCGCAGCCCGAACACAGTCTCAACGCCAGGCTGATCTCCATCCAGGACTATCGGCTTGTAGATGGAAATATTGCGCAGCTCAAAAAGCCGGACCGCGCGATCCCCAGCGAGTTTCCTGGAAGCCTCCAGCGCCATGGCCACATGCCCCGCCGCCGGAAACAGAGCCTGGCCCTGGAACTCGTGGCCGCGCAGCCAGGACAGTTCGCTCAGCCGCAGAAAATTGCGCCAGCGCCTGTCGTGCTCCGAGTCGTCCGCCATCCTGCGGCCAAGCAGCTCATGCGGCGTCTGAGGCCGAAGCCGGAAGTTTCGGGAGATGCGGCCCTCCTTCCAGTGCGTCTTGTCGTGGTCCCACGCATACGACGGCAAGCCTTTCGGAATCTTGGGTCTGGCTAAGCTTGAGCCTTGGAACGCTCTCCGGTATCCGGCAAAGTCGACGGGGGAGGGGCTGAGGTTGGCCCACAGAAAGCCTATGCCGGCGGAGAATGCTTCAACTTCGTCCTCTCCGCGACGCATGAAGCCCGTGTGGGGGGGTGATGATCCCAGTGCTGTTTTGAAGACTTGTGTGGCGGGGCCTTTGAGCGCCGGATGCGGTCCAACTTCCACCGCCATGTCGAATCTTCTTCCGGTTGAGAAGGAGGATTCCAGTGCCTGCGAGAAAAGCACGGGCTTGACCATGTTGTCAACCCAGTACGGCCCAGAGAGAGCTTCAAGGCCACCATCGAGGAGGGAGGCATCTCCCAGCACGCTGGAAACCCAAGTACACCCGTCCTTTGGCCGCCTGGGTTGGATGTTGCAAGCCAGGAGAGAGTCCAGGTAGGAGCCGGCGCAGGGCAGCATGTGGTGCGAGTGGTAGGCAGTGTCGACCTTGAGCTCCCTGGCAAACGTCTTGTGCTCGTCGAAAACGGCTCTCGCTTCCTTGATCGCATCCGCGTCTCCAGACAGGGTAACGCTGGAGGGCGAGTTGCTGGCGGCAAGCCCGATGCGGCCCGCCCACTCGGGTTGAGAGCACACTTCCAGCGCTTTTTCATACGTCATACCAACGGCCATCATGCCTCCCTTCTTTCCACCTTCGCCCTCGGCCAGCTTGGCATGGACGCCTCGGTAGTAGGCTATCGCCATGGCATCCGAAACCGACAGGATCCCCGCAGCGTAGGCGGCCGCAATCTCGCCCGAGGAATGTCCCACGACGGCAGAGAATCCGACACCGGCAGCTGCAGCGACGTCCACCATGGCAAGCTGAAGCGCGGTGCAGAGAGGCTGGCTGAAAGCCGCTTGCGAGATTTGAGACGTGTCGTTCGCGAGTAGCTCCGCCTTCAGAGACCACGGCGGAGGGTCGGGGAGCGCCGCTAGAGACGCCTCACAGCGGTTGATAGTCTCGCGGAACTGTTGGCAGTGTTCGATCAGCGCACTTCCCATGCCGGCCCATTGTGCGCCTTGGCCGGTGAATATGCCAAGGACTCTGGCCGGCTCGTCCGTATTTCGGGACTCCGTCCGTGTCACCATGTTGCTTCGTGATCCTGGCTCGGTGACAAAGCCATCCAAATTCTCGATGAGTTTCTCGCGCGTGGATCCGGGGAAATAGTGCCTGACTGGGAAGGCCTTGCGCTTTTCTTGAAGGATCGAAGTTACATCTTCAAGATCAGCCGATGGGTTTGACTTGATGAAGTTGGCAAACTCTCTGATGCTTGCACGGAGAGATGATTCAGTCCGAGCAGAGAAGGCAAGAGGAC
Source organism: Diplodia seriata (assembly GCF_021436955.1). NCBI lineage: Eukaryota > Fungi > Ascomycota > Dothideomycetes > Botryosphaeriales > Botryosphaeriaceae > Diplodia > Diplodia seriata. The sequence continues at coordinate 75,607 of NW_027117308.1, read as the reverse complement.
CTCTGAAAAAATCTGAAGTAGGATCTCGGGTGGCTTCTTGCTTCCCGCCGTCGTAGCTTTCCACGATGGCGTGGGCATTGGTCCCACCGAACCCGAAGCTGTTGACACTGACACGTCGAGGTCCACTGGACACCTCCGGCCAGCCAATCGAGGTTCGAAGGATCTCAAGGTTCTGGTAGAAGGGCTCGACCTTGGGATTGAGCTTCGTGAAGTGCATGTTTGCAGGGACGGTCCGATTCTGGACGGCCAAGGACGCTTTCAGGACGCCTGCCAGGCCCGCACATCCCTCGAGATGGCCGATGACAGTCTTGATGGAGCCGACATACAGCTTTCCCTCGCCACGCTCTCGCGAGTCGGGAAAGAACGTGTCGGCGATCGCCTGAGCCTCTACGGGGTCGCCGGCCTGCGTCCCCGTTCCGTGGCATTCGAAATACTGGCATCTGTCGGCCACGGGGTCCAGCCCAGCTCGCATGTACGTCTCCCGGATGAGCGCAGCTTGGGCCTCGGCGCTCGGCATTGCGATTCCCTTGGTACGTCCGTCCGAGTTGACGCCCGTTCCGCGGATGATGCACTCGATGTCGTCGCCGTCGGCCAGGGCTGCACTGAGTGGTTTGAGCAGTATTGCTGCGACGCCCTCGCCCCTGGCGTAGCCGTTTGCCGACTCGTCCCACATGCGGCAGCGCGAGTCGGGCGAGAGCATTTGAAGCTTGCTTTCCATTATGTACGTCGAGGCGTCGAGGAGCATGTTGGCGCCGGCGACAATGGCGGTGGTGGCCTCGCCGCTCCGTAGGCTTTGCACTGCCTGGTGCAAAGCCACCAAGGAGCTCGAGCAGGCCGTGTCGATGGTCATGGAGGGCCCCCGCAGGTCGAAGACGTATGAAATGCGGTTGGACATGATGCTGCGAGACATGCCCGATGCCGTGTACGTGGGCATTGTCTCTGTGTCCCGCATCGTCATGTCCCAGTAGTCGCCCGTCATGAGGCCGACGAAGACGGCAGTCGGAGTGCCCTGCAGCTGCTCCATCGTGTAGCCTGCGGCTTCGATGGTCTCGTAGACGGTTTCGAGCAGGATGCGTTGTGCGGGATCCATGGAGGCGGCCTCCAGCGGATTGACGTTGAAGAAGGCGGCATCGAACAAGCGACAGTCTTCAGCCAGGAGGTACGACTTGTTTTGGACGTCTGTGCTTCCATGATGGCCCTTTTTCTGGTTGTAGAAATTTGACAGCTTGAGTCTGTCGTCAGGGAACTCCTGCAAGATGTCTCGAGGCTCGCGTAGAAGTTTCCACAGCTCTGAAGGTGAAGAGGAGCCACCGGGGAAACGACATGCTGAGCCGATGATGGCAATTGGCTCCGGTGTGGTGGTCATGCTGCTTGGCGTGATCTTGGGAACTTTTGTGGGCAGCACTGTGGAGGTGGCATTGACAGGAGGACCTACATATCTGTCGGGGCTAAACACCTGCACTGATATGGAATTGATGCAAGCTGGGTCGAGATTCAGGGCTTGGGGGCGAAAAGAATGGCGAGGCAAGATCGACAAGCTACATACATGTCGAGCTAGCTACCCTGTGGTATGCGTGGACATCTGCAGGGTGGAGGCGCTTAGGGCAATCGCGGGAGCTAAAAGCACGACTCAGGTGCTCGATGATAAGATGGCGCCATCACTGCTGTATGTTATGCAACAAAAGACACATGTAGAACCATGACAAAGGAAAAAACGTAGTCTATTGCTATTGTCGACGCAGCATAAGGCGGGTTTTTGAAGGGCCATAACAAGCAAAAACCGGAGCAGCACTCCAACAGTTTATGTCAAGGAACAGATTAACGCTATTAATCAGACTTTCTCAGGGTTTCAAAAGATAGGCGCGAAGCGTTTGAGAGTCAATCTTTACCTTGAAGGGCATACCCCGAGCATTTTTGGCGCGGCTCGAGCGCTTCTTTCCTCAAGCTGAGGTCCCGCGACTCAGACGCGCGCGGCCTCATTCATCTGCTTGTTGGCCGGGAACAGATATCGGATGCCATTTTCGGAAAAGTATAACGAGAAAAATCTTGCATGGGGCCTGGGTTCGGGACGCGGCCAGAAAGTGAGGTCGAGGTTCTCCACGAAGTTCGAGTCAGGATCGACAATTGGAAAATAGTCGCTGGGGTTCGATTGGCTGCGTTTCTGCCGGGCCATCTTGAAACAGCTCGGGATCCGCGATCTAACGGGATTAGCCGGATGTGGAAGTACGTGGTGGGGTTGATCCGACAATCTGGCCCTGATGATAAGGGTTTTGGCCCCATACACGATGCCCTGGTTCGAGCTTCAGGCTAATGGCCGGAGGTAACTCCAACAAACTGCCACGTATCGTGTCAATACTGCACCTCGCATGCTCCTACCATGTCAACTCGAGTGGCTCCGACGTCGGGCTGAACCACATCCCTACCCACAGTCCAATACCACAATTGAACCTGCCGTATATATCGGCTGGCAGCCACTTTCAGCGCCTCTGTGTCCAAGATACTCTTCTGCATATCCACACACCCATCAATCCACCCTCCGCGCTCGCGAGAGAAAGTGAAAAAGAAAAAGAAAAAGAAAAGACCCAAACAACTCACCACCGCCACAATGGCCAAACCCACCACCACCACCCCAGCCGACCACCAACCCGACACATCCGCCGGCATCGCCGCCTACTCCTCCCTCTTCCTCCGCTACATCTACGACACCCTCGTCCTCGGCCTGTACTGCACCTTCGCCTGGCGCTGCCGGACCCGTCCCACCCTCGTTTCATTCTTCAACGCCCACATGCCGCCCACCCCCACAGACCCCTCCTCCCCCCGCCCCGGCGCCCGCATCCTCGACATCGGCGTCGGCACCGGCTACTTCCTCGCGCAGGCGCCCCTCTCCGCCTCCGGCGTCACCGACGTCGTCCTCGTCGACCTCAACGCCAACTGCCTCGCGCAGACAGCGCCGCGCGTCGAACGCGCGCACCCGTCCGTGCGCCGCGTCGTCTCCGTGCAAGCCGATTTCTTCTCGCTGGCGCTGCCGGACGATGTCGAAGGGGCGTTCGATGCTGTGTCCGTGATGCTGTTGCTGCACTGTTTGCCGGGGCCGGCGGCGCGCAAGGCGGCGGCGTTGTGCGGGCTGAGGCATCTCGTGGAGAGGGAGAGGGGCGTGTTGTTTGGGGCGACGGTGTTGGGGGATGGGGGGGTGGGCGGGCATAATGTGTTTGGAAGGTTTTTGATGCGGTGGCATAATGGGGTGGGGATTTTTGATAATCGGGGGGATGGGGTGGAGGCGTTTGTGGGGCCGTTGAGGGAGGCGTTTCGCGAGGTCGAGTGGAGGGTTGAGGGCGCTATGTTGTTGTTTGAGGCGAGGGGGCCTATTCTGTGAATTTTTTCTTGAGGGCGAGGGGAGCTGGTGGGTTTTGGCTTATGTGATCTGTCTGTATTTGTCAGCGTGTTGGTGTAGTATGGGGTAGTTTAAAGCAATTGTTTGGATGTTTACGTTGATGGCTTCTCGGCTCCCAGAATTTCCAGCATTCTCTCCGTCCGTTTTCTCGAAAGCGGCCTCAACACTGCGCTCATATCCTTCCCGGTGCCACCACTGTTTGAAGTCTACTGATTTGACTTTGGATCTCAACGCCGTCTGCCCAGAGAACCTGACCACACTAACTCTTCTAGATGTTGCCCTATTCCATCCCCCTCCCTTCCAACGCATTTAAGCAGCAGGTCAGAGACACTTACAAAGCTATGCCAAACAAGATAATGCTTACCGCTATACAGGAGGAAGGCATCGAGCATTATGTGTCCCCTTACATTCAGAGAGTCAACGCGGCACTCAAAGCTCGCACCACTGTCATCACGCCAGGAGACGCTGAGGCACAGTGGACATCCGGGACCATGAGGGCGGGATGTGTTCTGGCCGTCATGTCTTGTATAAGCCTGGTATGCCCCGTAGCTCTGGCTGGAGGGATTCGATGGGTCGACGACGACGACGGAACGCACGTGACCGGGCCGGGCCGGCGGCGGGCGCGGTGTCGGACCGGACGTCGAGGCACGCACACGGACGCGTGGTGGGAGCGACGGCCGGAGGTGGCGATAGTGGTGCTGCTCGTGCTGGCGTTGCGTTCGGTGTTGGATTGGCGGTGGTTGAGGCTGCCTTCGGTCCGGCTCCTGCAGGTCGGCTGCGTACATGGGGGGTGCTGGTGGAATTGGCGTGGATGAAGCTGGCGGGAGACGGCGTTGGAGCGGTGTGGTGGCGACTGCGGTGGCGGTTGTGGGCGAAGTGGGCGGGAAAGTCGTTGGTGTCCATCTGGGAACGGTTGGTATGTTGGACGGAGCGAATGCTAACGGAAAACAAAACGGGAATGCGGAATGAGAAAGAGGGGAAAGGTGCGAAGGGGCGGCGGACGGGACAGAAGATCAGGCAGAAAGTCAGCAGCGACGGTCCAGTTATGGACGTTGAGGTCGACCGCCAAGTTTTCTACCTGGGACCAAGCCATGCAGGTCTCCATCATTTGCCGATTAACCAGTCCCGGAATGGAAAAGGCTGTAGGGGTCAATCCAAGCCTCATAGAGGCTCCGGACCTATAAATAACTGGCATCCGGAGCACTCACGTGCGGAGGGCGGTAAGGGCGGACTCTGTGAGGATGGCCTGCTTACGAGCTGGAGTGCTGGAAGAAGACAACGTGATTGTCATCTATCTGGCCACAGCCTTTAGTGTCATCCCAGCTGTGTCACCAGGCAGATAAGCTTCTCTCCGGTCAAACCTGCTCGACACGCATCTCCCATACTGTCCGAAAAGCACATGACTTGATCGGGACACTAGAGTTGTTAACATTGACCTTTAAGCTTCTGAGCTCATGATGATGTAAAGAGGCGTCCATGCCAGACGGCAAGTCCGAGCCTGAAAAGCTTGCCACGGATATGAAAGACATATGTCGTACACGGAGGCAAGTTCCGTGTTCAGGGTTGATGCTGGTACGCCCTTCCCCTGGCTAGAGGCTCTGCAGGGTGGGGGTGGAGGCAACGACAAGCGTTACACGGACAATTCAACCGCAAGCTGCATCACGCCACATGCTGTGTGTTTGGTTGCAGAAGCTGACGGAATCCTCCAGGGTCGTTTTCTAGTCGGTTCAATTTTGATCCCTCTCCTTGAAGCGATTGGTCCCCTATCAGTTCGATCAATTTATCGCTGTTGTAACACGATACCAGTTCCAGCATACCTCGCATCATGAAGTTCAATGGGTGGTTCGGACAAAGCGTGCTCCAAGAATGAGGCACGCCCGAACTGGCAAATGGTGTTTCTGTAGCGGCCCGCAAAATTAAAGTTGGGTCCCTACATTTGGAACGTGTGACACTTGGTTGTGCCACAACGGTCGGCTGTGATATGAAATTGCGTCATCTGCGGTATTATCGCCCACGCCGCAGCTTCACCGGTCCTGGAGTTGAAGTGAAGTGGCCTCATTCCACGGTGCACGAGCGGATGGGCAAAGGTGAGTCGGCTTTGCGTGCAGAGCTGAACTGGGGGAATCTTAATTTCGGGCTAACCAGCATAGGGATCGCAAAAGCACGCGCTATCGCCGATCTTGTCTGGCGTGATGCGGGGTATGCATATAGGTAGGCGGATCGGTGCAACTGCGTAGCGGCCCGACCGCTGCCACCGACCTTCAACCACCCGCCATGAAGCGCGATCTTAGGCCCGATGGTAGCGCCGCGCGGCCAGCAAGGGAGCATCCTTCGGACCGTCGTTGCTGCCTCCCGTCTGGTAACATTCCGAATGCGTGGAAGTTCCTAGCCGCTCAAGCTACAGCAGATGTTTGAACGTGACGTATACAGGTATTGGCATCTTGCTCTGCAGTCCAACTCGTGGGTGCGTGGGATGGCCGAGGTTTGCTGGGACCGAGCATGCCGTGGGCGGCAGAAGTTGATAGAGACATCGTGTCATGGCGCATGAGTAGCTCGCGCGGGCGAAGGATGAATCCCTGAAGATCGGGCGAATCCCTGCCGTCGATGTTTGCTTGTACATGTGTGATGATGGGGTGGCTGGTCGGATGTCGCGACCCGTCCCGTGCGGGGGGTCCCCAGACGCTAGTCAACACCATTCTCTGGGACCACGCCCGCCTGGAGAGCTCCCGATTGGCGTCCGCATTTTCCGTTTGCGGCCGAGCATGCAATGGCTTATTATTGCAACCGACGCACGCTTCTCCGATCGCCCCAAATCACGCAGCTGGGTCTAAACGCCGTCCTGCAGAAGCACTCCGTTCAGCCTTCCCCTTTCGGCATGTGGCACCTTATCAGGGAAGCGTGCGTTTTGGGAGCGGCTGGCCGCCGGCTGGAGATGCAGGATTGCTGAACCCTAGAGCAGTCCGCACCACGCGAGCACAGGCACCGTCCCTTCTCTGAGGAGAGCCGATCCAGATGCACCGCGGGAATGACTTCACCATGATCGACTGGCTGCGTTAGCATCGTCTCGTGCAATTTCCCAGCCTCGCTCTGCTCTCCCACCGCACTGGACATAAGAAGGCCACCCGTCGCTCCCGGATGCGTCAGTCCATGATCCAACGACATTGCTCACCAAACACTGACTCGCACCATCCCCAAAACACACACTGATAGCAACTCACATACCCTTCAGCCATGGCGGAGTACCAGACGAACGGGTAAGCACGCAGCATCAGCCCGGGACAGCCGTACTGACAACGCCCACAGAGCGCATCCGCTCCACATCGACAGCGAGCTGGCCAACAAGCGAAAGGACTCGTTCGACGTATCCCCCTCCACAATGCGGCGCTCCAGCGGCACCATCCTGCGCGACAGCACGATGCGGGCATCGAGCCGAGTCAAGCACGAGCTCAGCTCGCCGCAACGGTCGCTGCTGGAGAACGAGATCAAGAACGTCGACGGCTTCCTCGACTACGTGGCGCACCTGCGGCTGCGCTACATGCCGCACCCGGGCAGCAAGTGGGACCGGGTGCTGCAGTGGGCCGAGTTCTTCGCCAGCGCGGTGCACCACTTCCAGGCGGCGGCGGCGAGCGTCATGTCGTGCGGCGACGACGCGGCGCAGCTGATCTGGGGCAGCTGCCGGGTGCTGCTGGAGATGGGCATGGCGCGGCTGGACATGATCCACACGGCCTTTGCGCTCTTCAACGACGCCGCCCTGATGTTCGCCCACTTCTCCGAGCACCAGGAGATTTTCGGCACCGGCGGCGGCGGGCTGCAGCAGAGCCTGGCGACCGCCTACGCCGACCTGGTCGGCCTGGTCGTCGACGTGTCGCTGCACTACGTCAACGGCGGCAGCATCGCCGACTTCGACGCGCGCTTCGCCCGCCGCGCCGACGCCCTGTTCGCGAGCCGCGAGTACATCATCGAGGTGTTTTGGAAGACGCAGCTGCAGCTGCGCTTCGGCAAGGACGTCACCGAGGAGGTCGAGCAGATCCGCCGCTTCCTGTCGCCCGCCGACACCGTCGTGCGCGGGCTGCTGTCGAAGCAGCTCAAGTCGCGCGAGCGCCACGTCGAGTTCACGTGCGAGTGGTTCGACGCCATGCTGCGCGAGTTCACGGCGGGCGACGACAACGTCTTCCTCGTCACGGGCAAGCCCGGCTGCGGCAAGACGGTGCTGTCGCAGTGGATCATGGAGCGGCTGCGGCGCCAGCAGGACCAGGCCAGCTACAACGTGGCCTGCTTCTTCGTCGAGGGCGACTTCAAGACGGAGGTGTCGCCGCTCAGCATCGCCCGCGGCCTGCTGCTGCAGGTCTTCGACAGCAGCATCGGCGACGTCGACCTGTACGAGCAGATCCTGGCCCTCAAGCAGCGCCCGCCGCAGGACCAGCTCGCCATGGAGCAGGCCACGTGGTCCGCCATCGAGGCCGGCCTCCGCCACAAGCGCACCATGCTGATCGTCGACGGCCTGGACAAGGTCGTGGGCGGCGAGGACGCCAGCGTGAGGGTCCTGGACCGCCTGCACTCCATCACGTCCAAGAGCAGCGGCACCAAGGCCATTGTGCTGTCGGAGCCGCTGAAGAAGGCGGGATCGCATCGGGCGCGGCTGTTCACCATCGACACCAAACACGTGCACCAGGACATGGAGCGCGTTCTCGACACCACCGTCAGCTCGTCCTTCCCGTCGCTGAGCCAGAAGGAGAGAATCAACCTGGTCCAGCGCCTGGTGAGTCTCGGCGATGGGTCGTTCGCACACGCCATGCTCCTGCTGGAGATGACCAAGCGCGAGAAGACGCTGTCCAGCATGATGAGCGCACTGGACCGCGCGCCGCGCACCATAGCCGAGTGCGGCAAGAAGCTCGTGGACATGGTGGACATGCACCAGCGCGACACGCGGTCGACGGTCGCCTGGCTGCTCGCGGCGCAACGGCCTCTGACGGTGCGCGAGATCCGCACGCTCATCGCCGTCGACACGGCACAGCTCACGGCATCCACGCGCATCTCGGACGCCGAGACCGACCTGCGCGTCGCCCTGGGCCCGCTGATCCGCATCCACGATGGCGTGGTGCGGTTCCGGTTCCCGCTGATCCAGCAGCAGCTGGCGGAGCTGGCGGCGGCCAAGGACGCGCGCGTCCCGTTCAACATGCAGGAGGCCAACTACGACATGGTCAACCGCTGCCTGGCCGACGTCAAGATGTCGGTGACGGAGCACCACGCGCCCATGGTCGAGCCGATGGCGACGGACGTCATGGAGCGCATGTTCAGCAGCCACAGCCTGCTGGAGTACACGGCGCGGTACTGGGCGGTGCACTTCATGCAGTCGCCCATGTACATGAAGGACGGCAAGCACAAGTTCACGTCCGAGTTCAAGTACGTCTTCCCGGCGTCGACGACGCTCGCCGTGCTCGAGCACTCGTGCTGGACGACGGGCATGGTGGCGTGCTACAACCTCGCCCTGCACCTGCGCCGCACCGTCGCGCCCGACCACGAGGAGGCCATCTTCCAGTCGCTGGTGTCGCTCGCGCGCTGCTACCAGCTGATGTCGCACACCAAGGACGCCAGCATCCACTACCACGACGCCTTCACCCTCGGCGTGCGCCTCTTCGGCAAGCAGAGCAGCATCCTCGCCACCGTCGTCGCCGGCTACATCGACACGACGCAGGCAACCAAGGACAACCTGACGACGCGCGAGGAACTGCTCGAGTACCTCGTCGGCTACCAGCGCCACGTGCGCGGGGCGTCGGCGCAGCACACGATCAGGTACGCCCGCATCCTGGTGCAGCTGTACAAGGAGTCGGGCAAGATGACGCGGGCGATCGAGCTGGAGGAGGAGCTGCACCAGATGTGCATCGAGCACTACGGCACGCACCACGCGGTGACGGAGGAGGTGCTCGAGGGGCTGATGGCACTGCTGAAGGAGTCGGGCAACGACGAGCAACTGACGCGCCTCCGCATCGCCAAGTACGAGCGGGCGCGGCGCACGCTCTCGCTCACCGACGCCTCCCTGGTCAAGGCGGCGCGCGACATGGTCGCCTTCTACGAGAAGAACGGGCAGGAGCATCGCGCCGAGGAGATCCTGACGGAGCTGTGGCAGTCGCTCACGCAGGCGGCGCAGAGCCGCACGTCGGTGACGCTGCAGGAGCGCAAGCTCGAGGTCGCCATGGCGTACCAGCAGTTCCTGCACCAGCACGGCCGCGCCCAGGACGCCCAGAACGTGCTGGTCGGCGTGTGGACCGAGTACCAGGACGAGCTGGACACGGAGAACAAGCTGTCCGAGCACCAGCTGCGCACCATCCTGGCCGTCGGCCGCGAGTTGCAGCAGCACCGCCTGCTGGACGCGGCCAAGAACGTCTTCAGCAGCATGTGGAGCTACCTGCGCCGCGTCAACGAGCAGGACAGCAAGCTGGCCATGGAGTCGGCCATGAGCCTGTCCGACGTCTCCCGCGAGCTCATCGAGACCAAGATCAGCACGACTGTGTCGACGTCGACGGCCGTGTCCGGCACCAGCGAGGAAAGCACCGAAGTCTCGCAGGAGTCCATCGACGAGCTGGAGGAGATCCTGGAGTCCATCACCGCCATCACGAACACCATGGCCACCGGAACCACGACGACCACCACGACATCCACCTCATCCGACTCGACTTCATCCACGAGAGACCAACAGCAGCAACAAAAGGCGTCCAGCTCGACAGCCACTAGCCTCGTCACCACCGCCGGCACGCTCAGCTCCTTCTACGTCTCGCAGAAGCAGTGGCGCAAAGCAACAACAACATCCATCAAAGCGCTCGAAGTAGCCTGGCCCTCCGTCCTCGCCACCTCGGGCTCCGTCTCGCTGCCCCCGCGCGACAGCGACCGCACAGTCGCCATCGTCACGGCCAAGCGGCTGGCTCACTGCTACTTCACGCAGCGCCAGATCACCAAAGCCGAGCACATCCACGTGCGCGTCTTCCAAGCGACCAAGACGCTCGGTATCCGCGACGAGCGCTGCTTCCGCGCCGCGACCCAGCTCATCGACTTCTACGAGACCGTGTTCCAGTTCGACAAGCAGATGGACGCGCTGGCCGAGCTGTACGCGATGCAGAAAAAGACGCTGTCGCCGGCGGACAAGGAGACGATCCGGACCGCGTACCGCCTCGCGCGCGGCTGCCACGATATGCAGCGCGACGCCGACGCGGAGAAGTACTTCGTCGAGATCGTATCCGCGCTGCGCAAGGCGGGCGACGACAAGGTGCTCGAAAGGGACGCGGTGGAGGCGGCGTTCGCGCTGTGCGGGATGTACGTCGACACGCGGCGCTGGGCCGCGGCCGGCGAGCTGTACGCGAAGCTGTGGCGGACGGTCCTCACGCAGAACGATGCCGCCGGCTACGGCTGGACGCAGGACCGCGTCGAGAGGCTGTACGTGGCGCACGGCGACCTGCTGCGGACGAAGCTCAACGCCGACGCCCAGACGCAGCTGCGGCTGGCGGTTGAGTACCAGAAGCGCGTCGTCGAGCTGTTCGGCGAGGACTGCGAGGTCGCGGTCAAGGCGACGCTGCAGCTGGCCGAGATGTACGAGCGCAGCGAGGAGCATGCGAGCCAGGCCGTGTCACTGTACGAGAAGGCGCTGGCCGCGTCGGGCAAGATGTCCTCCTCCACCACCACGACGACGACGTCGACCATGACGGCCGCGCAGCGGCAGAAGCTGCTGGCGTCCCTCACGCAGTCCCGGCAGCGGCTGGCGAACCTGTACTCGAAGCAGAAGGGCACGTCGTCGAAGGGCCTCTCCATCTACCGCGAGGAAATCACAAAGACGGCGGCGACGCACGGCTTCGCGTCGGGCCAGGCGATGCGGCAGCTGAGCGAGTTCTGCGCCAACAGCGAGACGAAAGAGTCGCGCTCCCAGGCCGTCGAGCTGCTGCAGACGGCCATCCGCGACATCGTCGTCAAAGAGCGCAGCGCCGAGAAGCAGGTCGACGCCGCGCACTCGCTCGTGCGCATGTACGTGCAGCTCGAGTCGCGGCAGACCGCCGTCGACCTGCACCAGGCCATCCGGCGGCAGATCGTGTCGGGCGAGTACGACCAAAGCGGCGGGGCCTTCAACCTGCAGGGCGCGGGCCAGCACTCGTTCGCGTTCGTCGTGGCCTTCGAGGAGGCCCTCGCCGACGGCCGCCACCACTTCAGCGAGCTGATGGCGACGCTCATGACGGAGCGGCTGCTGCACCAGAACTACACGCGCGCCGCCCGCGCCGACGTCAGCTTCGAGACTTTGTTCGGCCACGGCGCGCGCCTCGTCGCCTTCTACGCCGCACACGGCCGCGCCGACGAGAGCAAGCGCACCGAGACCGACCTCCTGCAGCGCTTCGCCCGCGTCTTCGAAGCCCAAGCCACCTCCCCCGTCTTCACCGCCTTCTTCCACGCCTGCCTCGCCGAAATGGGCGGCGAGGCCCGCGACACCGTCGTCATCCGCTCCGCCGCGGGGTCCGTCCTCGAACACCTGCAGGCCCAGCGCTTCAGGGAGGCGTACGAGCTGTCCGGCTACGTCCAGCGCTTCCTCCAGCTGTACGGCGCGTTTGACGCCCAGGAAAACGTCTCCACCGCCTTCCGCCTCGCGCTCTGGCTCGCTGGCCGCGGGACTGAGGTCGCGGGGAAGCAGCAGTGCGCCGACAAGAAGCTGCGCGCGCAGATGGGCGACCTGTCCGCGGCGTTCCTGCGCCTCGCCGTCTCGCGCCTCGACGTGCGCGTCACCGACATGCCGCTCGAGGAGCTGAACGAGCTGGTGGGCCTGCTCGGCGAGCAGCGCAATTGGGAGGCGCTGGAGAGCATCCTGAGCGCCGCGTGGTCGTCGCGGCACCACTCCAAGGGCGCCGCGCCCTGGCCCGCGGCGACGGTTGTGGCGCTGGGGGCCAGGCTGGTCCAGGTGCGCTTCCAGCTGCCTGGGTGCAGGCCGCAGGCGCTGCATCTCGCGGCGGATATCGCGTACAACTTGCGCCGCACGTGGGGCTTGCATGATGCCGTGACGTTGGATATGTTGAGGTTGTTGGCCGGGCTGTATGCTGTTAATGGCGAGACGGCGAATGCGCTGGAGGTAAGGCAGAGCGTGTTGAGGGGGACGCTGGAGGGCGTGCAGCATGGCGTGTTTGGGAAGAGCGAGGGTGCGGAGGTGGCGAGCAGGGAGTTTGAGCTGTTGAAGCAGACGCATGCGGCGTGTGGTGGGTGGAGCGCCGGCGATGTGAGTACGTTTGGCAGGCTGCAGGTGCAGTTGAATGATGTCTTGGGCGCCGAGCAGAAGTGGAAGGGCTGCAAGGAGGCCCAGGAGGGTGTGGAGGGGTGGAAGGCGCCGAAGGGGAAGGATCAGAAGCTGGGTGAGCTCGAGAAGGTGGTCATCCCCGAGTCGTGGGAGTTCTTGAGGAAGGATGCCGCGGGTGAGCATCGGAACAATCTGAGGAGGACGAGTGGGCTGGAGGGCCCGAGGAGCCCGGCGTCGCCGAGGGCGCCGGCCATGTTGTACTCTGGTGGTGGGAGGAATGGTGGTGGTGGCAGGACTGTCACGCCGCCAAGGGAGCGTGGGTCGCCGGACATCAAGGGGCAGCAGCAGAAGAAGGCTGAATTGCAGCAGCAGAAGGGCGAGCAGAAGAAGGGTGAGACGAAGGTGATGACCAAGGAGAAGAAGGTGGTGCACGGGGATGACGACATGCTTGAGGCGCTCGAGGGTGGTCCTGTTGGTGGTCCCATTGGTGGCAAGTAATTCCTGTTGCTACTGTCTTAGTCGGTTCTCTTATGTATGCATTTCCTTTTACACGCCTCTAATGTAACGATTTTCCTTAGGCAAGGACGTATCTCAACACTCTTGTATAGCAACATGACTGTGAGCTCCTATGTCACCAAGGTACCATAAAGAAGATTCTAATACACATGCCGGAAACGTTCAGAGACACGATGGAGACAGAATTTGCAGGCACAATGACCATGTCAGGCTGCGGGATGAATAAAGCAAGATGGCCGAGGTGGAAACGGACAGAGGACGATCTGTGCCAGGATTTTCTCTCCGCTATCTCCGGGGTGAGCTGGCAGAGTTCGCTGACGCTCTGTTTAGATGCCCCTCGACGAGATGGACCCCTCAAAATCCTCCCATGGGCGGCAAAGTCTGATTTCGACAACTGTTCCTGGGTTATGCTTTCGATGATGCGTTGGGTCAGCAAATGCCCCGATTTTGCCTTGCTTTCATGATGGAGAATGCCACGGTCATGGTCAGACCACTCGTCGACGCTGGCTCGGATATTTTTCAGGGCTGCATAGTGCGACTCCATAATTAATGGCTGAAGCTGGACACCACGGCCATTCGGGGGGCCGCCACGCTGTGGAAGGTTGCCGCGCTTGAGGCTCCCTTTCAAAAGCTTGAAGGTAGGCCAGGCGGAGAGGCTTCTGTTGGAGACGATGGATGGGAAGGGGCGCAGGCCTTGGGAGAACTGCGCTGATATAGCGGACTTTCGACCTTTTCAAGAGCTTCACCGGATTCCTGAAGTCTTTGAAAGAGGTTAAGCGCGTGGTATAAAATTCAATGTCTTCAATTATAGAGAGGATACCTAGTTGCCCTATTACGATCCGCAGTAGTGAGCTGAACCCTCGCCTGAATTCTGGACCGCAGCGCCATCCACAAAACTTTGGTTTCAGAATCCCCATAACCAATGTCCTGGCCAGCGAGAAACCATACTGTTCATGTCTACCTGGGCTCTCTAGAATGAGAGCGCTGTCCAGAAACTTGTTGTATCAATTGGAAATTCAACAGCCAGCGTTGGTGGTGTGCTGCTTAAAAGTCGAGGTATCGTTTGTGGAGTGTCTTGGACCCATTCACAAATACCAATCCAGTGGTCCAATGCTCTTTGCCAGCTGATCTCAGTGCTGTAAGTCAAGGCACACTCATATGGTGGCTCACACGGTCCTTCGCCCAAGCTCACAGTTCGGAAGGTGCGAGCTGACTCGGTCCCTAGACACGCACAAAGGCGGTTTTTTCTCCACACGGGAAGGTTGTCCCTACGACAGATAACCCATTTCTCCAGGTCATGACTGCTCATTCGTCTTTCAGGATCTGGAACCAAGGCGCCATAGCAGTAGCGTTCGTATCCCAATGTATGAGGATGGAGGTGAAGCAGCCATTGGAGTGTTTTGTCTAGACACTCGTGGAAGGACCGCTGACCTGGCGGACCTCGGAAACTGTCAAATGCGTCCCTGTTCCCGCCAGCGAGGACGGTGAGCATTTCGGCAAAGACGCACCCAAGGGAGAACACGTCCGCTTTCCGACCTCGAGGGTCGTGAGCAATGACTTCCGGCGCAGCATACTTGTAGGTAAGCCGACCAGGTGGACCTTCGGTCTGGGTATCGGACACATCAGGCGCGACGAATTTGGATACTCCGAAGTCCGAGAAGAATACGCAGTCGTCGCGTACAAGAATGTTGGCAGGCTTGATGTCTTTGTGCCTGACGCGGTGCAGATGAAGGAATGCCAATCCACTGGCCAAACATCCGAACCACTTTTGTATGTAGAATGAGTCCTCGCTGGTCTCTCTGTTCTCCATTCTATCCAAAAACTGTTGAAGAGTGCACTGAGCCACCGGATTCATGATCATGCCAAAGGATGGCATCTCCCAAGCGTTGGTTGGCATCTCCTCATAAGTCATGACGACTTCCACAAGGTGATAATGACGAAGTTTAACTGCGATCGAGATCTCGGCCTGGATCTGTTCTTTTCGTTGACGTCTGGACACCTTCAAAAGTTTTCGAGCAAAGGTTCTTCCATCGAAATTGTGACCCAGCTCTTGGGTCCACTGGGGGGGAGTGATCTCGTCGACGATTGCGAAAGCACCTTGGCCAAGCATGCGCACGTGTGTAAAGGGTGCCTTTCTGTTGGAATAGACTGCATGTGGAACGGTTGTATCCATCTTGAGACGAGGCGACCGGATGTTGTATGGTGGTTGGTGTGTGAAATCTGTTATCTGCGGGGTAAGAAGCTGCCTGGAATCCACGTGATGGGTCTTGTGCAAAAGCAGACAGTGCGCTATTTATATAACTGCCCCCTGGCGTCTATTCTCTTTTCTTTGTGGTACATATTCGCAACCAGCACCGCCAATGGGTAGTCGAGGCACTCAATGGACTGGCCCTTATTCATTTATGTCATGGAGCCAACCGCAATCCTACAGGATTCCAGAAAGGCGTCTCCTCGCTGCTTCTATGGGCACCTCTTCTTCTCCACCTTCCCGTTTCCGTTAGTGCAACTCCGCCATGTCGCACGCTCCCGCCGCCGCAGCGCCGCTACCCCGTCACAAAAGCGGTAGATGCTGCGTCAAGGCGCAAAGACGCTGCAACTTGCAGACCAAATGTTCGCGATGCACGGAACAGGGTCTGGTGTGTGAGTATCCGTTGGCCATCGTCTATGTCCAACCATCGCAGATGGCTGTAACAAATGGAGTCGATTCCGCCATTGCACTGGATAGCAAATACCAATTATTGATAGATGGAAGCCCTAAGACATCCCTCTTTCTCATCCACATGGAGATTGTTGTAAGACGGTGGTATTACGAGACATGATCTTTATTTAACTGAGAAGTGGAATTCCATTCGCTGACACTGCTGTATGACCAATGAGCGGAACCCCGCCAGGCTCCACCATCAACACTTCCGCAGAGCTGAAAACTTGTAAAGCAGGCACCCGACTTTCTAATTAATCCATCATTCCTCTTCGAACCCCATTTGATCTTCATACAA
Organism: Diplodia seriata; assembly: GCF_021436955.1. NCBI lineage: Eukaryota > Fungi > Ascomycota > Dothideomycetes > Botryosphaeriales > Botryosphaeriaceae > Diplodia > Diplodia seriata. Next base: position 59,445 of record NW_027117308.1, on the reverse strand, counting down.
ACCCAACACAACAGACTCTCGAGGATTCTCGACCACTCCCAAAGCGCAACTCGGCACCGACGGCCTCCACGTCCCTCGCATGGGCCTATCCATCAACTCCACCGAGCTGCAATCCGACGAAGAGCGATGCCGCCCCCTCGAGTTGGGCGAGATATTCTGGGCCACCGCCTGCATCTACGCACACCCCGTACCTCCTCGCAGCACGAGTCTATACCTTTTACTAAACCCGCAAAGCGCATGATGTGGGGTTGCTTGCTGATACGTCTGAGTTGTAGGTTTACGGGTGTCGTCGGGTGGGTGCGGCGTGCGGGGGTTTTGATTGGCTGAAGTTTACCGGCGTCGACGTTGCTGGAAACATTTTGGCATAAGTAGCTAGTCGAGTCATAGATAGATTATGATTATCAACGAACGCATCCGACTCGCAGTAGAACGGGTCATTTGCCGTAAGTCTCCGTCGGAGCCTGCTCCGTCTTCCCATGAGGCCAAATTATTGTTGTGAGAGAGGACATGCTGCTGTTCACAGACGCTGGCTCGTCGTAAGGGGAGATTCGTCTGGTTATATATCCCGTAAACATGGAGAACTACTCTTGTTCCTTCTGTACCCTTTTCTCTGTTGGAAAATGATTGTTCAAATAAAGTGTGGGTTGTGCGGAGCAAGGGGTCATTCGGCAACCCGGCTATTCACTCAAATCCCGAGCCGACATTCAAAGCCCTTCGTAGCGTGTTGAGGCCATCGCTGTACTTTGGCCATAAAAAGCATGGAAACTTCAGTGCTCCAAGCCCATCTGTTGCGTCTTCTGGGAACCTGTTGGGGTCATGGGGTGGGGGGTCGTCGTGGGGACGGGCTGCGTGTGTGCGGGGAGGGCGGTGTGGATATGGGAAGGTGATGAGGGGGGCGTGGAGTGGGATCGGGGGACATGGAGGGGCTGGTGTGGGTGGGTTGCGGTGTTGTATTGTTTGCAGGCGTGGCAGTGGTGGTGGTGGGGGGAGGGAGGGGCGAAGGTGGCGGCGGTGTTGTAGTGTGACGGGCAAGATTCAGACGCCGGTGTTTGCGGTGACGAAGGTGGAATGGGTGGGTTAGCCTGCTTTTATCGGTGGGTGCGGATTGTGCGGCGGATGCAGAGAGCTGGGGTGTCTGTAGACGGGGGTTTGGAATTGGATATACGTGCCTCCGCTATCTTGGAAGGAAAGCGGAAAATATAATAGACCTTAAAAGGGCTATTCCAGTAACCGGGAAGAAGGTGGATCTTTTACTACTATGAGCTACGGGTCGGCCCGATGGCTTGTTCAAAGGCCGCCTACCTACTACCCCACCTTGGCCGACTCTCCATCTCACCCGACCATCACATCCCTATATTCTCCTACCAGCTTACTATACTCCACAATGCCTGATCCCTCCGCTTTCATCACCCACCATGATACCTTCAACGCTCTGCTGGGTCATGAGCCTAAGCTCGAGCTTCTCCTGGAGGACAGCAACTATCCTTTTGCGCACGAGGCCGGTGTCTTCATCCCATCAACGAACAGCCTTTTCATAACAAGCAACCGCATCACAGACCCTGCTCGCCAACAGCGCGTCCAGATATCAAAAATCACCATCGACGACGCCTCTGGTCGAGTCTACCGCGAAGACCTCCCCGAGCCCACCATCCCCATGGCCAACGGCGGCGTCAACTACAAAGACGGCATCCTATTCTGCAGCCAAGGCTCGCCCACCCAGCCGGCCGCCCTCTACGAAATGTCCCTGTCCCAGCCCCACACCTTCACCCCCGTCCTCGACTCCTTCCACGGCCGCGCCTTCAACTCGCTCAACGACGTCGTCGTCCACAGCGACGGCAGCATCTGGTTCACCGACCCCATCTACGGCCACGAGCAGGGCTACCGCCCGCGCCCGCAGCTCCCCAACCAGGTCTACCGCTACGACCCGCAGACCGCCAGCATCCGCGCCGTCGCCGACGGCTTCGGCCGCCCCAACGGCATCTGCTTCTCGCCCGACGAGCGCGTCGTGTACGTCACCGACACGGACCGCGTGCACGGCGACGGCACCACCGACGACACGCGCCCGTCGTCCATGTGAGGAACAGCATCCCGCCTCCCCCTACCACTCACCCAACGATGCGACGGTTACTAACAACGAGACCGCCAGCTACGCCTTCGACGTCGCATACTACTCCGCCCAGCCGTTCCTCACCAACCGCCGCCTGTTCGCCTTCGCGGACTCCGGCGTGCCCGACGGCATCAAGGTCGACTTGGACGGCAACGTCTTCAGCGGCTGCGGCGATGGCGTCAATGTCTGGTCGCCCGGAGGCGTCTTGCTGGGCCGCATCAAGGTCGAAGGTGGCGTGGCGAACTTCTGCTTCGGCCGCGGAGGCGAGCTGTTCTTGTTGAATGAGCAGAGGTTGTGGAGGGCGCGGCTGGCGCCGACGGTGAGGGGCGCGCTGTTGGGGCTCTGATGGGGGCGGGGCGGGGGTGGGGGTTGTCGTCGCTTGGCTGCTGCTGGTGCGGAGGGGGTTCGATGCGAGTTCTGTTTGTGCTGTGTCCTGGCGGGTATGGAGGCGGCGCGGGCGAGGGCGGTGGAGGGGTTTCTTGACTGTCCGCGTTCGGCGCGGGGGCAGGGGGCGGTTGGGGTGGGGTTTCCGCTATTTGCGACGCTTGAAGAAGGGCGTGCGAGGGGGGAAGTGGACGCTGGTGAGCAGGCTGTAGGGGTGCGGCATAAGCTACCATTGACGTATCGCCAGTCCTGAATCCGTCTTTCTTCGCAGGATGATGAAGACTAGAAGCTCGCTAAACTGATTCAACACCTGAACTTCGTCTCCACTGCCTCCGCTTTGTCCGGTACCAATCCTTGAACGATCCACTGCTTTCTCCTCCAGCTGTGAACCTGACCTTGTGCGGTTGTTGGTCAGGGGATGGCGCAGGCTTGGATTGCTGCTTCGAATTGGATGTCCCCTTCAAACCCTTCGCCATAGCCTTTACGAGGTCTTCACGTACTAAGATGAGTAGTAGAAGAATAAATGCCAGGGTTGCTCCAACTAGATCATGTGTCAGATATCTCTCTTCGGTACACTTATGAAACTTACACATGATCCCAAATATCCACCCTGGCTGGTATTGCACCTCATTTCCCGAATGTGGGAATGTGGAGACATTCAAGGCAAACAGAGAGGCCAGAAACGATAAAGGTAGCTACTAGAATACTAGTCAGTCGGCATCCTGTGTCTGTAAATGGATCTGGAAAACTGACAAATAAGACGGTGACGACCGTGAAGCCCATGAGAATTCTTCCTTGCTTCCGTGAATCTTCAGCCTCTACCACGTTGAGCTGGTTCATCTGAAGCTCTAAGATTGATGTGATCTGAAACGGCGTTAACATCTGCTGACATGTAAATTCCTCTACAACGACTTACGTTGTGCTCTGTTTCTGCAGCTTCTTTAAGCAAATCTTCCACCCGTTTCAGCACATAACCAGGATCTGTGTTTGACCACTGACGACTCTCATAACTATCATCCCGTATGGAGATCCCGCGTGGTTGGTTGAATAGTTGAGACCACACGGGATTTTGTTCTTGGACCACTGAGCTGATGATGTTCAGTTCATCCCGAATATCTTTGATGTCGTCCAGGATCCTCAGAGCATCAGTGATGGCCTCGCGTGGATACTTCAAGTCGCTCAATTGATCCTTCATGATTTCCCGGAATTTCTCCCGCAACCCTCTCTCTACCTCATTCTGAAAACGTGAGAACTTCTTCTATAGAGCAACATTTACTTGAGGGAACTCACGTTACGCTCAATCGAATCCGCAAATATCTTTCTGAGTGATGCTCTGTATGACTCCGTGGCCCCTGTCGCGTTACTTGGTCGATGATCCTGATCTTCGCCGCCCGACTCCTTTGCATTGTTGCCCGCGTCCTGCTGACTAGGGACCTCCAGAGATAATTTCAAGTTGTTTAGGGCGTTGATGTAAAAACTCGCAATGAGTTTCGCAAAACCGTCGACCGAGGACGGCGTGGCCTCCCGGTAAAACGTTGTCTGGCTCTGGCAAAGGCGTTTGAGAAACCCTTGAAACATTGGGTCTTCGTTTCTGTCTAAGCGATGGGTCGTGCTGGTAATCACTGTGTCTGTACGATGGGTCGTTTCGCCAATCACTGCGCCTAAGCAGATAGAGAAGTATCAGAAATGGGTAGTCTGAAAATTATCGCTCTTTACTCACTCTTTTTAATGACCCACATCCATAGTTGGTTGACCTGTAAGACGTCGATTGTTTGATCACCCGATACTCGCTTTCGAGACAACTTCCAATCAACATGGCGGGTGAAGACTTGATCTTCATCTCTGCCGCGGTCCTGTGTGCTATGATAGAACCGATCTAAGGTTCTTGGGAGATGAAAGATACCCTCTGCTTGTTCCCTTCGCAAATTTCTGTCATTAGGGGAGGTATTCTGGAGAGGACCAAAGGTGAGGTAGGGCATCTTGTAATAAAATTAGAATAGCTTCGGGTATTTCCCGGGGATCTTACATAGAGCGCCATTCGCAAAGACTCGTCTTCTTTTGAGGTCGTTGATTGTTCGCCCGTTATTCCGTTGCGATGGGACAAATTTGCTGTCTGCAGGAGTTGCCCACTAGGTTAGCAAGTACTGCTTCCAAACATGAGATGATTCTAAACCCATGTACCAGGCAATTCGGGCGCATGTAAGGCTCCTCGTCCCTGTTTTCTGGGAGTTCCTGCCAGCTCCGCTGAAGGAACTGCCAGGTAGCCATCCACTTCTCCCTCTTCGCAACAGGTTCATCGAGAAACAAGCCTTTGGCTACTTCCTTGAGATTCCATTAGCTTCGTTCATATCACCTTTCATATCTCTTACCGTCATCCAAGGGACCTGCGGATACATGAGCTGTCACTCTAACAATTTGATCGATCAATTTGACTCACGCTGTTTGACGCAATATGGATCCATCTGTAGCAACAGCTTGCCTCAGGGTACTCGTCTGGCTCAGTCCATCCGAACCTTTTTTTTTTCAGGCTTGCCATGGATTTCTTCATGGTTTCCTTGGGTCCATTCTTTATCAGGCTCCAGGGGTCGCAATCGTAGCAGATCGAAACAATCTGTTTCTCCACTTCGTAGAAGTCCGTGATAGTCGCTCCAAATTCTTCGTCATCTGGTGGTTTTTCAGGACGTCTGTAGCCGTCGATTCCACTCCTCTCGTCATGGACAAATGGCGTTTTCCAGATTTTGCTGTCTTTCGACAATTCCACTCTGCGGGTCTGCCAATCAAGGTCTGACAGATTTTGGGCTTTTTCTATATCCGACTTGGACCATCGGCGGCTTCTGAGTAGCCAGTAGACTGTCTTGAATTTGCCAAGCGATGTTGCCAAGCTGAGGATGTTCCACCTTTCCCTGTTCTCTTCCCTATTCCGTATGTATTCGGGCATTTCTTTCCAAAGCATTTCCATCAGCTCTTCGGACCTTGCTTCACTCATTGCCAGCCAGATCCGTCTCAATGGCTTCTCCAAACGTTTCGCATCGCTTGGTAGATACATCTTGTTCATCAAGTATTGCAGCGCATGCATGCTCTCTTCTCGGTGAGCGACCTTCAACAGCGCTGACCATCTTTCCGCTTTCTTCTTCCCTTTCAGAATGTGCTTGAAAACCTCATCAAATCGACCCTGTTCGTCCTCAACGCTTTCGTCTGGGCCGGGATTCTCGGGTCGTTGGTCGGTGCTGTCGTCGTCGCTGAATTCAATATTCTCGTCATCGGAATCAGTGTCGTAAGCTTCGGGGGGTGCTTGGTCATTGCCAGGGTGCTCTTCTTCTGCCATCATAGCGTCATCCAATGCCCAGTGCAGAACAGTTTTGCCGTCCCATGCTGTCGCATTCGGATCCGCCCTAGATTCGATGAGCTTGCTGACAATCCTAGCGAACCCATTTTGTGCAGCAATATGTAGCGCGGTGCCTCCCGAGCTGTTCGTTTTGTGATCGAGATCCTTCTGGTATTTGAGTAGTAATCCGACTGCAGCCAAGTGGCCGCCATGTGCCGCATGATGTAACGGAGTCCATCCCGCTTCATCCGTGACCACCACATTAGCCCCTTTTTCAAGAAGGAGTTCGATCGTTTCCGTGTGCCCTTCGGCACAACAGTTGTGAAGTGCAGTCCAACCCAAAAAACCTTTGAGATTGACGATTTCCTCCCACCTGTCGGTTTCTGTCAGCACTCGGACTACAGATGTCTTACCAGTCCAAGCAGCCTCATGCAAAATGGTGTCTCCTCTCTCGTCTGGTACTGCGATGTTCGCTGTTTTTGCCGGGCGTAATAGGCCTCGGATTTCTTCGATATCCTCCCTTTCGGCGGCTTTGATCAGTGCTTGATCAAGATCCGTCCTCCCATCCATGATGACGTGTCGTTGGCTTGTGAATAGAAGCGAATTGCTGTATTGAGGGAAATGGGGAGCAGGTAGTTGGCAACGTGGAACGCAGGGCCATGATGAACTATCGCAGAAGATCGGACATGAGAATTTATGTATTCTAGAGTAGCCCGCAAGCATCGGAAAAGATAACGATGGAGGAACACGTTACTGCCTCGTATATGCACGGCATCGGAATATGTACATTGATGGACGATTACTCGCTAGGCAGGATGTGATATCTTGCTGCTGTAAGCGCCCAATACGCCACGATATGTACCCTGCCAATTTTGGCGTGCTTCTTGCAGACGGGCGGTACATCCAATCGTTACCGTCGGTCCTCCACCTGGGCCCCTTTCTATCACCACTTACGGGCGACGATCGCTATTGGACCCAAAACGCAGCGAACGTGAGCGTATTAAAAATCTCTCTATTGACTAAGTGGTAGCCCGCGGCGGTGAGTAGCGGCTGCAACAAGCGAGAAAAGTTGTGGCGTGGAGGTGCGCGCATAAACAGTGCTCCATCTCGTAGTAGCCACTTGGGGACGTACGATGGGACATGGATGTTCCCGACCGTCTCTTCTTTTACTTCGATGGCCACATCGCTGGGGCTGAGCCATCTACGGATCCGTAGTCGATGGGTTACACGACAGAGACACGTGTATAAGCGCCATCGAGAGACTCGCCTGATATGACGTCACCTTACATGCGCTTACTGCGCTTCTTACTCGCCAACCTTCCTTTCAAAGCTGGGCTGCGATTGTTGAGATGCATGCCTAGACACGACCCATGTATCCTACATGGGTGCCATCTGTCCAAAAGAGCCAAGCTTTGAGATCTTTAGCGAGGCTGCTTAGCGTCTGTTAATATACACCAAGCGTGTTCCAGTCCCACTCATGGCTCGCCAGCTGACATTCTGAATTTCTTCTTCCATCCTACCGCGCTTTATCGTATCATGACCCCTTCTCACAGCATCCTTCGGTCCCTTTAAGATGTGAAAACACCGAGTCTTGTATCTTGCAACACAAGTGCTCGACACGACGGTGACAACAACAAGGGGGCGAGAATATAGGCAGCCGTTGCGCCTTTAAAGCCACTTTACCCCATCTTCCCGAGAAGCGGCACCTAAACAGCAGAATCAAGGGATCACCTGCACCAACGAGAAACTGCCAGACACCTACATCCACCCAATCTCTACCGACTACCGTCATCAGCCGGCGTAGCGGCCCACATTCACCGCCCGCCTCTACTTCACTCCTACGCTACCACCCTTCTTCGCATTAGCTACTCACTACCCCCCTGGTCTACCCCCTCCCTACCTAACAGCCTCGACACCGCTACATCCGCGGGTCGTTCTGGCGTGTTGCGTGGTCGGTGACACTGAATAAACTGATCGATGTCCGCATCTGTAAACCATGGGTTCCAATAGAACGACGCGAAGACTTGTCTTCCGCGGTAAGGCATTGGAGGCCTCAGGGCCGTCACATGGAGAGAATCATAGTGACCGATGTCATCATGTAGCGAGATAAGAATTTGAAAACACCGGTGAAAACAACAGCATCGTGAATTGATTTGCGGGACTGGAAAAAAAGATATTAAGGCTTACTTACCCCCATACATGTTCATGTTAGGCATCGGCATAATCAAATCCGGGAAGCGCACTTGGACCTCCTCCAATAGATGGCAAGGACACGCAGGACAAGCCCAGATCATTCGACCAATGATACAACCGTCTTTAATGATGATGCCTACGCCATCCTTAAGGGTAAGCTCGTAACTCAAACGAGGGATTCGATAGGCGGTGGCGCCCAAAACTTCGGACGGAGGCTTCGTAAAGGCTGCGCGGTATAGAAAGGGTTTGTGACAGACGGGGCAGACGGCGGCAAAGACGCTGCACCAATGGCCGTGAATCGTTCTTCCGCGTGCCGACAAAAACGCCATCGGAGTCTCGCCCTTTAACTTGGCGCCTCTCCAGAGAGAAGAGCCCGAAAGGCCCATGGCGCGGGTGATGGACGAGCACCTATCTTCCATCCATCGAGGGCTTCTCCATTCCGTCTCGCTGTCGTACCACTCAACCAGTGTTTTCTGTAGGCGTTCACGTCCACCCCGGTGAGCTAAGCGTTCGAGTATTTCCTGCGTATCCTGGCCGCATATTCGCGTTCCCACCGTAGCGATGAAAACGTCCAAGTCAGGACCGGAACAATCCAGAGCTGCTTGGATGACGTGGACGAGCCACGAAAGGCCCGCCATTGACATGGAGAGTCTCTTGCAAGCAGTTACAGTCCCGAATTTCTCGGCTTTGAGAAATAGATCACCCCGTGGCTGTACTCGAAGGCCGTCTGCAACTGACGGCGTCGATGACTGCGCCCCCAGCCCCCACACGTTGACGTCGTGGAAAGCGTTGAACTTGTAGTCGTTCGGATTGCGTGGTGTCATCAGAAGCGGGCTGTAGTCTCCCGAGTCCATGCAAGCTCGGGCAATCTGCGCACATGCCTCCCTGTCGTCGTCGTGCAGTCGGGCCTCCTCCAAGTCTATCGATAGAAGTCCGAGGATGGCGTAGAAGAAGTCATGTGGCTGGGAGCATTGCCGTGTGCTCAGAAGGGAGAAGGCATGGGCGAAGACGGTGGATTTGTGGGCCCGAATATCCTGCAGCGGTCCGAGCATCCAGGGCACAAGATACATGCTCGCACGTGCGCCTATGAGCCTCTCTATTTCGTAGACGCTGCCTCGGCGCTCTACCTCTTCGTCCCAGATAGCGTTCATCTCGCTGAAGAACAGGTCTCCTCCGCCGTCTGCCATGTGGTAATTTTCCAGAAGGACGTGCACTTTGGTACTTCGAATGAACTCCATGGCTGTCCAGACCCTACGGAACCAGCGGGCATTGCATACACCCGTTACGCCCTTGATTCGATCGTCGGGATTTTCGCTGCGCAATTGTTCAACTGAGACAGGAGAGACGTCGTCGAGATGGACCAAGGTGAAGTCGGCGAGCTTGAAGATATCAGGTATTGCGGCCAGGATTTTGCGTTTGTCGATCCATTGAGGCACGCTGATGTAGTCGTGCCATAGTTCTCGCCCACTACCAAGTTGTTCCTCCACACTGTCGTAGATGCGCAAGGGCAATGTGTATGCCAAAACCTGTGTGTGTGCCGATGGCGTTCTCGTTCGTCCTTCTTTTTGCGCAATTGCAAGGTCCGAGTCCCAAACATGCGATACTGCGATGTATTTGGCGTCAACCGCACACTTCAGATGTCTATCGTAGAGTAGTATCGAATTGCCGGGGACGTCGATGGTCCGAGACGGTTGCTGCCTGTACACATGGTCGTTCCGCAGTGGTTGCAGACGGAATGTGCGAATGATGGCCTCCGGCGCAATCAGCTCGCCGCAGACGCAGCAAGATAAGGCATTCGGATCACTTTCGTACCACAGAGCCTCCAGTGCGCGAGATCCCAGATAAGCCATTCGAATAGCTCCACTTGCTTATGTGGAAGAGTCAATATGGATTGATGGCGATTCGATTCGGGGGCACGAGAGGTTTTCAGACATTTCGGAGAAGACTGGCTGGGGGCTGCGTCGCCAATAAATAGACAATGGTGCGTAGCCTCGACGATCATTGCCGAATAACCACAGACAATGCAACCCCCATGCCCGTCAGCTTACGCGATGATCTGGACGGTCGGCAAAAAGAAGAAGAAAAAACTAACAGAGATTGTAAATTACGCCGTGAGTGGAAATCGAAGTTCACATCCACCAAAAGACTCCCTGCTTACCACTCCTTCGTCACCGCAAACACTCGTGTCTCTTGCTCGATGATTCCCAACCCCGCCCCCACCAATTCCGCCGTTAACCGCCATGTTCAGAATCGGCACTTGAGCAGAATTTCACGTGCCTGAGTCCGAGCCCATATTCGAGATCGACGGCCGACATGCTTCCAGTGAAGGAAGTTCGCCGAAGGTGGGCCGGGGTGATACGTCCACTCGCCGAAGCCCCGGGCTTTGGAGTCGCGGATCAAGGAACATCCCGACACCATAGCCCTGTGCGCGCGTATGTGATACTTTATCTCCGCCCTCTCTCGTCTTTCTTCGAAGTTTCCCCGTCCAATGATGAAGGTCGTCGAACATTCAGACTGTTGTAAAGGATCCAATATTTCAACGCCTAAGTTGTTTGCTTTTAGAAAGCAATCGACGGTGCCGGGAGAGGAGAACGATGAAAGTCGCGGCTATTAGAGCTTGCAGCAACAAGGCAACAATAAGGTATGCTTTACCACCGCCGTGGGCACGGTCTAATCCAGACTGACTCCACATAGAGTTGGCTCTTTTCGCGAGGAACTGGCGAGTATTCTCCCAGAAATCAGGTGGCGGAGGAAGAACCGCTTTGGATGCTTGGTGGCAGTCGGCTGATTTCTGCAAAATCCTTAGCGTAGACCTTTAACGTAAGCTTGTTATTGCAGACCTGATCCGCACAGTACTCGATATAATCTTTTCGCGCTGTCCAGGCAGAGAATTTGTTCGCATTGAATGCCGCCCAGACGCCGACGATTGTAAGTGCTAGTGAAGCGACGCCAATCATGAAATCTCTGAGGGACCACCAATCCCCGATGGCTTCCCATAGGCCTGGCCAATGGTTACGAAGCTTCGCCGGTTGATGATGTGGTGGATTGGTTTCTGATGGCTCGTCACTTTGACTTCGGGTGGGTCTTGAATGATCGGTTTCAACTGCTGCCGTGGCGTTTTGCCGACGATTTGAAGGCAAGGCCATCGTCTTGAGACCTCCTCCGTTTGTCTGGCTCCTTGGGAAGGTGCTGCCTGGCTTGACGTATAACAAATCGAAGTGACAGAGAATGAAGGACCGTAGTTAATTCCGCTTGGAACTGAATCTGTTGACCTAGAACTAAATCGTAGGACTAAGGCTGGGCTTATATGCTCTCTCGGGCTCGGGAGGAAAATACTACCACACGGCCACGATCACGCCATTCGATTACTTTTACCTGCAATGCTTACCAACATATATAAAAATAAAATCGGGAACCGAACAGACGCTTCACTTCCGGCGTGCATATCGTATTCAGGCGCCCAATTCCTGTTGTGCTCCAGCCATGTAAGAAAGCGGGGAAGACCCTTGTCCTTTTCGGCCTCACACCCTTAGCTACACCTGCAAGTTGTTTTCGTTAGTGTAACCGAATGCTCAGCCTTGAAGCCATAATAAGTCCAACAATGGAAACACTGAGCACTGATAAGCTTATGGTAGGAGATTGGACGGCCCCAAGGTCTCCGCATTTCTACAAGTAATAGAAATGAATTTCGACCCTTCCATATCGTATGCGTATCACGTCCTGTAGTGGCCAGCCTTGCGCACAAACTTGCTTACTGTTCGCCAACCCTAGCTTGGCCCCAACGCCACCCTGCACGCCGCCCTGCGATCCTCAGCTGGCTCCCCGCACTCCATCGTTCCAACCACTCACCAGCTATAGCATCGTGTAATACTGCGGCTTGAACTATTTCGTGTGCACATCACCTGCCACCAATGCCAGTTTACGCATGCCTGTAGGTCAGTCTCAAGGTTTAATCTTATAGGCCCATCCCTCGAAGTGTCCGTAAGCATCCGGCTCGACTGCCACCGGGAGCATCTGGTTGGATACGTCGTGAAAGAAAGTGGTGGCTTAGGCGTCGTAGCTGGCGGATTCCTTCAAAACCTCACGGGGGTCTATTGTTGTCTGAGCTTTAGACAAGGCTGAGAGTTTATGATTGACGCATTCGCACTCCTCGTGTCTAGGTATCCATTCGGGCCAATGCTCCTTTCAAGCCGGTGGCGCACTCCCAACTTTGTTGGCTAGGTCTCGTCCGCCGAGAGAGCCATACCTGTGGGCTTTGGTGACTTGCCTGAAAATAATTGCATCAGAGTTTCTTACATGGGATAACAATCTGGCCAATCAGGGCCGCCGGTCTCATTACGGCACGGCCATGGCAGGCGGAAGAGGAGACTGGCGGTATCCGTGTCATGCTTCGAGTTCGGCGGCATACTGAGGAACACCGCAATTTGAAAGCCTTGAGGCCGAGATGGGCATGTTGGCCGCGTCGCTCAACTGCTTGGAATTGACTGCCGACACTCGACTCCCGAAGGTGGAAGGCTATTTCTACCACGCCGAAAGTCGGCAGTTTCTCTTCGCCCAGACGCCACCACACCCGACCGTGTCCTTGATGACGCTGGAAGACGCAATTCGGGAAGACAGCTTCCTCGAAGTCGAAGTCCCGCTGAACCAACGCCTGAAACTAGCGTTGAGAGTGACCGAAGCGATTCTCTTCCTCCACTCGGCGGGCTTCGTCCATAAGAACATCTCTTCCTCGAGCGTCGTGGTTCTAGAGCGCGACTACCCGCATTGTGATGAGGTCTCCCCCTACCCCGCCCTCGACAATGCGTACGTCATGGGCTTCGACTTGATTCGCGGAGTTGAGGCGCGAACGTCCAAGGAAGGCGCCGTCAGAGAGGCCGATGAGTTGCCAAGGCTGATCTGGGAATTTGACATTTTTCAGCACCCGGATCGGCTGCAGGGGCCTTCCAGCCCTCGGTACACCAAGACGTACGATGTATACAGTCTGGGCGTATTGCTGCTTGAAATTGGGCTGTGGGAACAACTGCCGGAAGCCATCCCGGACTTGGACGAGGAGAACCCGTCGAGCTGGACAGAGGAACTGAAAGCCGTTGTTCCAAAGCTCAGTCCGAGAACGGGGGAGAGATACCAGCGCCTGGTTTCCTGGTGCCTTGGTATGGATGGATGTGAGATTGTGAAGGAGATTGAGTTCGCGGAACAAGTGCTGGATCCACTAGATGAGATGGTGAATGCACTGTCTTAAAGCAGGCTAGAGCCTTACTCTTATGAGATATTCTATGACTTAGGTGTGCAGTGACCTTGGGGTGAGGTTGTCTTTGAAACCGATGGAGGGGTGGTCTTAGGGTATTTGATTGGAATAATAGCAGCCGCTAGACAATTTAGGTAGAGGGATATTTACTTTAATAACCTTCAAGCAATAGTAAAAGACCCCCACTTGTCAGAACCCCGCTCGAGGTGTTCGTTAGGAATGACTGTCTTCCCTATCCTCTCATACAGTTTTCCCTTCTCAGGTCCACTTCCCTGGTGGCTCTCAACAATAAGAAGAACTACAACCCCCCAACGCACCCTGTCTTGTGAGTCAAAGAGGATTGGTGCATCTGGATGCTTCGGAGGGTCAAGAAGTAAGCCCACACAAGGAATCCCTTTATCGAGACCTGGGTCGTCCACCAAGTCTCGCGGCAGTAGCTGAAAGTTGTAGGAACGAACAACCTCTTCACTTTGCATGACCACTCGTAAGTTGAGCTTATTTTCGAGTGGAGGATACCGTTCCTCATGTTTGGGTCGAGGACATTGGCTGACCCGCTTGATCGTCAACGGCGCAGATCGACAGCTGAAGATGATGTGGGGAATTCTCCAATGTGACGCTGTTTCGGTTCCTCTCTGAATGACCTGATCCATATCGTCCGCTGGGCTGCCGTCCTCCTGCTCCACGTGGACACGTGCATACGCTCTGTCTTCGTTCATCAGTGGCCAAAGGCAGTCGTATGGTCCAACAAAACGTGTTCCTTCCCATCCAGCCCAAGACCAGCTTGGGAACCCTTCACGCCTCTTGCTCGGCGTTGGAAGCTCCCATGTCAGATTGATGGAAAAAAGGATTCTGCCATGAGTTGCTGTCCATGTTCTTCCATTCGTCCATGCGGTAAAGAGGTACACCAAAGATGTGCCAGCATATGAAGTCAGGCCATTTCGTTTCAGTGTACTTCTCAAGGATCCCCAACAGTGCATTCAGGATGTCGTCTTGACGGCTCAAGGATCTCTGAGTGTATTCGTTGATTCGTGGCCAGATGTCATAATGGCTGAATCCAAACGTGAAGAACCCATCGACATCCTCGGGTACGTTGTACGAGTCGGTACTTGCAGAAGACAGTGACACAGCCTCTGACCGACCGACGTGGGTGTATCCCTCATAAGTGGTGCTGCTTGGGAGGGTTTTGTTGCACTAAAAGTACAGTTGCTGATCGGTAAAAACGAATCTCCTACGCGACAGGAGAGCTTCCTGGTAGGTCCATCCTCGGGTTGACCATACCGACGAAGCAATCAGAAGGCGAGGGTCTGGCAGAGTTACCACCAGTCTGTGCGAGCCGAAGCTGACTTCAGGTAGTTCTGCTCTCTCCTTAGTCACCCCAGGTAGCCCGTGTGTAGGGGAATCTCCCGCAGCCGCGACAAGGGTGACCTCCGCGCCGATGTAGATCTTGTGCATCAAAGAGATCTGCTCATGTCTTCCAGGGTCCTGAGCGCCCTGTGGAACACAGTAACGATCGATCCATAGGCACTTGATGCCCAACTTCTGGGTGGCCAGGATCGCATCCTCAATCGTTGCCGGGAGAGGTTGCGGCAATTTGCCCGTTTCATCGGTCGGACTTGCTTGGGATGTCCCCCAACAATAGGATAGGGCGGCGTAGATGTCTCCCTGTTGGTAGAGTCGAATTTCTCTCGTTGCGCAATCGATTACCCTCAAGTTCGGGATGTTGCTCGTCGGTTCCGTCTCACATGATTCGCCATGATCTTGCTTGCACTCATGCATCCAGCGCTTCACCACTCCGAAATTAATCTTTCTCGGAAGCCTGAGGGTTGCCTGCTCACATGGATGCAGGTCAGACGCAAAGCCTAGGCCACCAGGAAGACTTGATTCGTTGTTTTTTGTGTGCGGGGTCCAAAGCCGAGCTTTCGCATCTCCAGGTTGACAGACTGTCAGGCGATTGCCCGGGCTTTTCGGGTCCGGTTGTACCTGAACCAAATGGTAGACATGGTTTTCTGAGAGGTCAGGCCTGATAAAGGCTATTGCGGAGCAAAGTGCGCATTCAGGGGGTCGAAGGCGATGCGGTGGTTTGAATACATGGAATATTCTGTCCGAATCTGAGGTTCCGGAGAAAAAGTCCTGTAGATCAATATTCTTGCACCTCGGGCAAAGCGGAGAGCTAAGACGTCCATGGTGCTGCTCGTCTGCATTCATGTTGTTCTGCTTGGTTCCGACTTGTAGAGAGACAATTGCGTGGGACAGGATTCACGGAATTCAACGATTGCAGGCGTCAGTCTGAAGATGGCCAGGGCCGCTGAAATAAATGCGAACAAGTGTCACGGGGCTGGAGCCGCCTAGCATGAGGACTATGCCCGATACGACCACGATGAGCGATATATCTCGGTGGGGCCGAGAAATCTGCAGGTAAAACTTGAGTTGGCATTTATCCGCCCGCAGTGCAGCGGCTGCGGCGAGCGCTCCGAGCACATGATGCTGCTGACACGCGTGTGCGACATCGTATCTGCAAATGGACGCGTCGGCGCGCAGCACGCAGACTCCCGATTTTCCCTGTCCGCCGCTGGAGTCGCTGCTCCTGGGCGGCTACGTGAGACGCGCCGCCTCGTCTTGCACCAGCCACGCCTGCAGGCAGCCGAGACCAAAGTCCGCCGCCTCGCCACCTATCTCGCTGTGTCACTCGCTGCCCCCGAGCACTCCGCTTTCACCCGGCTTGTTTTCGCCGTTTTTTGTAGACGTGTCTTTGGCGCAATGCACCATGTAGCTATCGTTGGCGTTGGCAGCGTCTTCCTTTCCACTGATCCTAGCTCGACCTCAAGCGATATCCAACTCGACGTCCAGCAGCGGCATGACGGACTGCAAGCTCGAGTCGGGCTGCTTAGGGGCACCATCTGGGACGAGTGGCCAATCAGAACCTCCGCACGCCGCAATTGCCCGACGACTCAAGAAGTGGCTCACGCAAGACATGGGGCGCCCGGATAGTTTCAAGAATCTGGTAGGCAGTGGGAAAAAGGATTTTTGTTATTTCATGTGCGAGTTGGAAGCGTGTAGTGCCATATTTGGCGTGTCAATGTGGCATTGTGGTCCTTGAGGTACCGAAGTCTTCTCCGCCCCCTCGACATATCTACAATTATCTTCTTGTAAAGTGGATCAAATAACTACTGGACTTCCATAATTTACAAGGTAACCTGCATTCGAAGAATCGTCAACACGCTCCAAGGCATCGGGACCAGTTCCCATTAGGTAACCCGGGCGTTGCGTCGGACCTGGGTCCGCATGGACGCCACCGATGACCGTCCTGTTTTAAAGCTGCACGAGCCATCGGACTGGTGTCCTTGGCCCCGGGTCGCAACGTGCTGACGTCTTCGCACTCCGACCGTGTGGACCGGGTGCCAGCTGGTCGGGTCCACCGTTTCGGCATATAACCTGCGCCGTGTCCGCCCATCTCCCGTCTCCCGTCTCCCCGTCTCAACAACACCGTGGTGTTCATCACCGCCGTCTTGGCGCCTCAGTCACGCCATTCGCATCCACATCCATCACACCTCGGGCCCGTCGAATCTGCCAGCGTTGCACCCGCATACACCACACATACGAAGACTTTTTAACAATGAATACTGAATTTAAGTGCCCAGCACCTCGAAGCTATAGATGCTGTTTCATAAAGCTAGATGGACTACCAGAATAAGGAAGGCGACTTTCTCCGCTCCAGCGAGATCGATCGACCCCATACCGCCCCCGCACGATGCCCCACGACACACGGCCGGCCGCAACTTCTCAGCCATGCGCCCAAGGTGCAACAGCACAACAACGAAAACAAGAAGCACTCAGCCGAAGCTACCGCGCCCCCCTACCCGCCGGCCTCACCGCTCGACCCGCCTCGCGCCGCACAAACTTATCGATCGGCTTGAACCCGCAACTGGCATGCCTCAGCACCAATTCCTTGAGCTCGAAAACGGCGTCGTTCAACCCCGCCAGCTCCCCGCGGAGACGCTTGTTCCGCGCTAGCAGCTCCCCGTGCCGCTCCTGCAGCTCCGTCGTCCAATCCCGCTTCTTCTCCCGGCACTTCTTCGCCGCCACCCGGTTCTTCGCCAGGCTTAGCTCGCGCCGCGCAGTGTGCGAAGAACCGCCGGCCTCGGCTGAGTCCGTTCCCGCGCCCCGACGACGCCGCCGCGTGGTGGGCTTGCGAGTTGGGCTTGCGGGCGTCGTCTCGTCTGACGAGGATGATGATGGTCTGCGTGACGTCGAGGCCGTGGACGGGTCGGGGCTTGTCGAGTCCGTCGCCGGACTCGACGTGTCCGGGCCTGGGCTCCGAATGATCGACTGCTGCTTGTCGTCGAACTCGTACGAAAAAAGGCTGTCCCGACGTGTCGAGTCGTCGAAGGAGAAGCCGGACATGGGAGGCGTCAGGTCCAGTGATGTGGGGATGCCGGGAATGGGAGGCGACTGGTCTAGTGATGTGGGGCCGTTGAGCTGGGCCGTGAAGTCGTCACTGGCGCCGACGGAAGGGGTCTCCCAAGGGTTGGGGAGAAGATCGTCGAGGAAGCCGGCGAAGGGATCTGAGAAGACAATTGGATCCGCGCTACCGCCGTCGAAGGTCCGACAAGCATCGAAATCAGTCATGAGGTCTGGTGGGGCGGTGGGGAGAAGGATCTGTTGGTCGCCGTCCATGAACGCCATGGTTTCGACTTGGGGCTGCCGAGGGCAAGTATCAAAGCCGAGCAGAGTAAGGCCGGTGCACCGAGAGTTGGGTAATGAGATGAGAGATTGCTGCTGATGCATTCAACAGATGGAGTGCGTTGTGGAGTTGGATGGCCGAGCGTGTCCCCACAAGAGATGGAGCAAATATAAAGGGCGTGGAGGAAGGAGTGACGCCAGCATGTGCTTGCCCTGGGAATAACGCACGTCTGGGGTAGACCAGGGGCACCCCGTGGGACGACGGCAGTGGAGATAGCACCGGACAGCCACGCTGAGCCCAGAGCGCTGACTGGGCAGAGGCGTGGCAGGGACGGGAAACAACGTGGGAAGCGTGCGCCGGAAAACCCTCCGCGCTAGAAATAGAGTTGTTTAGCAGCGGCGGATAGGGGACAGGATAGCAGTGGCTAAACTGCATGCGCGGTAGCCTTGGTACGTGCCACGCGCTAGCTGCGCGCGCGTTGGGCAAATAGCCCACGCAGCGGACGGAGCGAAACGGGCTTAGCATACCTCTAGCGCATACTTCTATTCGCCGAATCGCTCGCTCCCCACCAAGGCCGCCTGTACTAATAGCCACAGCGACAGGGCTCTATCCGCTGCATTTCTCACAGAAAGCCGAGAATTTGCAGTGGATAACGTAGCCCCGACGCACGGCCCAAAAACTGCTAAACAACTCTAATGTTTGCCCCAAAAACCCGGCGTCTTTCGGCATCTTGCGGCAAGTCTCATCCTACCCGCTTAACATGCTTTCCGACCACCTGATCGGATGGTGCCCTAGCGCTCCCGTTCGACAACCGATGGTTGCGTCGAGCTTACATCACGCTCATCCGACGCAGCTCTTCGTTTACGCGAAGACTAAAGCGTCGATCCCGACGCAACCGGGCTAGCCTTGGTCGCAACGCAGGTAGGATGATTAGTATTTTTGACAATTCCCGCTGTTCGTGCAAGCCGCAACCCTGGCTGCTTGCTCTGAATGGTCCGGATTGAAAAACCGTCCCGGCTTTGCTATCGTCTATCTCTTCGCCTAGCGTCAGATACTAGTGCGTGTACCGGCGCGTTCGCCGACACATCTACCTATACGTCTACTAGATTCAATCCCCTTATTCATAGCGTTGGTGGTGTATAGAGCTTTATACAGTGCCAGAAATCTTCAAACGAAGTGAAGAAGTGGGCAGAGAAGGCGTTTTGGAGAAAAAATTCGAAAATTTCCAGTCCATCTGTTACTCGATATCCAAAACCAACAGATCCACCTCGAGCCCCTGCACGCCCTTCTTCCACAACGAGCTCCCGCTTACCGTCCAGCCGCCCTCGCCCCAATCCACGCTCTTAACCCCGCTCGCCGAAACCGGCAGAGCGATCGTCACGTTTCCCGCGGTCTCCATGTACTCCAAGCTAACAATCGCCACCAGCATCACACCCTTCGCCGGCAGCACCCACGCCGCGGCGTCCAGCCTTTCCCTCCCCTCGACCGCCAGCCGAGTCGTCTTCGCGCCGAGCAGGCAATCCGCCACGTCGCCTCCCGCCAGGGTCTTGGCGAGCGCGGACGTCACGTTCGCCAGGTGCGGCTGCGTCGGCCACGTCCACGCCACGATGCCCTTGGCGCCGTGGTTGACGGACAGCACGGCCATGACGGCCTCCTCGGCCGCCGTCGGGTACCTCGACCAAAACGTCTCGTTGCCAAACGCCGGCGGCACGCCCCAGAAGGCCTTGGGTTCCTGACCCAACCACGACTGGTACTGCCGGAACAGGTCGAGGCGCTCGGAAATATCTTCGAAGTCGCCGGCGCAGTCGTCGCACCCGCAGCAGCCGTACGTCACGTTGCATGCCGTGTCGTACTGCGTCGACCACGACGTGTTGACGGCGACGGGGTAGACGTCGGACAGCACGATGTCGGCGCCGGCCGAGTACGCGCCGTAGTGGAAGTTGTAGCAGTTGAGGCACAGCGAGACCGGGTGGTACGGGTCCAGCGCCTTGATCAGCCCGTACGCGTCCGTCGTCGCGTTGAGCGTGTCCGACGCGCCGTCCGGCTCGTCGCCCGTGTACCACAGCAGCAGGCTCTTGCGGGATTTGAACCGCTCGACCTGCTCCGCCACCGACGACAGGTTCTTGTACGTCCACCGCATGTCGTACATGACCCACAGCTGCAGCGCGTCGCAGACGTCCAGGAACGCGTCGAACTCGGTAAAGTTGAACGCCTGGTTGGCGAGAGCGGCGTTGGGCACCACGTGGATGATGTTGTAGCCGTGGTCCTTGAATGTCTGCGTGTTGGCGACGATGGAGTTCTCGAGCCAGCCGTCCCACGACACGTAGAAGGAGTAGGGCAGGAGGGCGCTCCAGGCGCTGCTGTTGGCCAGGTAGTCTTGGGTGTAGATGCCGCCGTACAGCTTGTCCAGCTTGGCCACGCTGCCGCCGTCGGTGCGGGCGGGCAGCTTGTGCAGCATGGTGGTGGCCAGGTACGACTGGTTGCCGTCGCGGGAGGCGCCGACGAGGGTGATGTTGTACGCGTCGTATTGCGCGGCGAGCCCGCCCAGTGCGAAGCTGAACTCGTTGCCGGTCGAGTTGATCGATACGTTGGCGCTCGAGACCAGAGCCAGCCCGTTGGCGGTGACGGAAATGTCGATGTACAGGTGCGAGAAGGGCGCGGTGGCATTGGTGGATTTGTCGAAGGTGCTGTTGTAGAACGGGGCTCCGTTGGTGTGGGAAAGCGCTGCGTCGACGATGAACGAGGCGAATTGGTCGTCTTCGGTGTACAGGTTCATGCGCGGGTAGACTTGCAGGTTGAGAAGCGGCTCGTCGGAGAGCGGCGGCTCTTCAAGCCAACCGCCCGGCTCAAAGCTAGCATTACTGTGCGGGACGTTAACCGGGGTAAGGCGCACTCGGCAAGCGCACGTACGTAGATCGGTATGCTTTTCCACACCATATGTCGACGCCGGGTGGAGCGTTGAACAGCGCCGTGGCGGACGAGGCCAGAGCGAGACCAGCGAGCGCCGCACGAGCCATGGTTGAGAAAGACGAAGCGTGCAAATCAGGGCGGCAGCGGAGGCGCAACGGTTGTTATACGCGTGGACGGCATTGGCGTAGCAGTCAGATCATGGCGGTAGATACTGTTGTCGCATCTCGAGGTTGCGCTCGGCGGAGATGTCGGGAGCTTAATATCAGAAGAGTGGGAGGCGTCGACGGCGCTCACTTCCCGTCTCTTACTAGCTTGCGGCTCACTTCACCGGCAACGATAACAACAATAAACAACAGTAACCTCGGCCACCATCCTCTCCGCTATCCGTACGCTCGCTTGCGCTCGTGCACTGATCCTTGCCCTTCACGTCTCAGCCTTGCTGTGCGAACATACGCCCCATGCCATCAGCCTTGTATATATGCCTAATGTGGCCCCCATGCGGGGTAATGCTGACGCGTGGCTGAAGGAAAAGATGGCCATCTCAAAGCAATTCACCGCTCTGCCTTTTACGTGCTTGAAGAGCATGGTTAGCCGCCTCCGTCGCCCACAATGCCCCTATCTGCCCGTTATATCAGTCCGACCAATCGATTATCATAGAAAAAAGATAAAGCACTCTGGACCATTACTAGCGCCTTGATTTACCACGTGATCCGTATAGTGTTAGCTCTCCACGGACACTACGCCTTTCGGTGCCGCAGAAGCGCCGCGATGGTCCTTTATCATACCGTTTTCTATCCATTGTCTGGATAGTGCACCCCGCTACGCAGCCTTATCTCATGTCTGGGGACGTCTGCCACCCCAAATTCATCAGCGCGTTTGAATAAGTCGACCGGATCTTCCAGCGGTATGACGTTTCTTTGAGCGATTAGATGCCCTCGTGGGCAGATTAGCTCGGCATCGACCATCCAACCGTGAGGAACGTGGAAGCCAGGTGGCAATGGTTAGAGCTTTCTACTCTAACGCCGAGTCCGTAATTGTATGCTTGGGGGACTTCGCCGTTCATATCGTTGCTGAGTTCAGTCCACATGCCGACCGTTAATTGGAACGATACGGTACGTCCGACAGTATACCTCATATATCGCCTGACGAGATCAAGCGACATAGACTCCCTTTTCCCTGAGGCCGTTGATCGCGTCAACTTACCTTTTGGTTGGTGAATGCTTTGTGCATGATATCATACCACCAATCCACTAAATTTTCCTGACGGACAGATGGGATGTTTTGTCGGCGATACCGTGCGAGACGATCTGAATTTTAAAGTCGTGTGGGGATGTTGAAACACGCTACATCACATTTAGTACAGTCACTTTTGAGTGGAAGGGCTGAAAGCGCAGCACGGAGAACCAACTTCCGTTATGGGAAGTCGCCAAGACAATGGGGCTACCGGTAGCCGCCCGGATTTGCCAACTCGGGCGTAGGGCAAAGGATAGGCGCGGGGAGCGGCGCAGTGATGCGCGGACCGCCCCGCCGTGAAACGTCTGACATGATCTTAGTGGCAGTAGTCTCGAGGCATTTAATAAGGTGCCAGACTACCGCCGCAAGGTGTATCTTGATCTTCTCTCTTTCTGCGACGTCATGTCGGTCCTTGACGCCGACAACCTGCGCTTGCCGCTCGTTTCGGCCCCCACACACATGTCCACCGCCCTCGTCACAGCCGTCTTCCTGGCACTGCTCGTGTTGCTCGCCAGCGCCGCTTTCAAACACCTGCCGGATGACAAAATATATCCAGGGCTCGAGATCGTGGGCATGCGCCCTGGCGACACCATCTCGCAGGCGAAGCAGCGCTATATTGAACACTCCAGATCGATCCTCGATGAGGGGACCGCAAAGGCATGCTACAGCCACCGCCCCGTGATATATATCCAAAGCTGACGAGAATGGCCACTTCTCCCTTGCACAGCACCGGAAACCGTTCCAGGTCCTGACGCCGACGGGCCCGCTCATCGTCCTCCCGGCGAAGCATGTCGACGAGATCAAGAGCCTCCGGGGCCTCTCGTTCCACGAAACCATCGCCAAAGTAAGAGAGTATCACGCAATGTTGCGAAGCGGGAAAACGTCCATGGTGGCTGCTGACAAACTTCTTTAGTCATTCTTTGTCAGACTCCCGGGCATGTCATTGGCCGGCGGCATGGCGGGATTCAAGTTCATCGTCGAGCACGATGAGGTCTTCAACGAGGTCGTGAGGTTGCATCTGACGAGAAGATTAGGTGCGTCACGTTGCCTACTTCTTCCACACTTCGTTGCAAACACTTCGGCTGATTCGACCCAGGCAAGCTCACAGCAGACATCGCATCCGAGGCCGCCCTAGCAATCGAACAAAAGTTCCCGCCCTCCAAAGGCCAGCAAAGCCCCCAGTCCGACGGCGCAAGCAGACGAGAGAGAAACCGAACACTAACAGCCACCCAGACTGGACCCCCGTCGTCTTCCTCCCCGCCGCCGTCCACCTCGTCGCCCGCCTCTCGGCCCGCGCCTTCCTCGGCCGCGCCGCCTCGCGCGACGAGTCCTGGCTCCGGCTGTCCACCGCCTACGCCCACGACTCGGTCAGCTTCGTCCGCGCCCTGCGCCGCTGGCCCCCCGCCCTGCGGCCCCTCGTCCAACACCTCCTCCCCGAGCGCCGCCGCCTCCGGGCCTGCGAAGCCCAGGCTCGGAACTTCGTCGCGTCGCTGCAAGAGAAGAGGCGGCGAGGTGATGATGATGCGGACGTCGACGATGCCCTCCGCTGGCAGGAAGAGGCGTGCGAAAGGCGCGGAGAGGAGGCAACGGACGCCGTCGGCTGCCAGCTCGCGCTCGCGCTGGTCGCCGTGCACACGACGTCCATGGCGCTGACGAGGGTCGTTTTCGATCTCTGCCGGAACCCGCAGTGGATCGAGCCGCTGCGCGAGGAGGCGCGGAGCGTGCTCGCCGCCGAAGAGGGGGGCGACGGCGACGGCGCGGTGTGGGGGAAGTCGACCCTGGTGCGCTTGCGGCTGATGGACAGCGTGCTGAAGGAGTCGCAGCGGCTGAGTCCCGTGCATCTGAGTACGTCTTTTACTTCCCTCCTCCACCCGCCTCGCCCCTAAGCCAGACCACTGCCAACCGCCGAACCTCACATCGCTGACTCCCAACAACAACAACACCAGCCCTCATGACCCGCGTCGCCACCGCCGACGTCGTCATCCCCTCCCTCCCCCACCTCCCCCTCCCCACCGGCACCATGCTCGCCATCTCGTCGTCGGAACCGCTCCGCGACCCGCGCACCTTCCCCGACCCGCACCTCTTCGTCGGCGACCGCTTCCTGCGCCTCCGGGAAGAGGCCCTGGCCGCCGCAACCGCAGCCGGAACGGCGGAGGACAACGACAGTGCCACCGCAGGCAACAAGTGGCAGTACGCCACCACCAGCGCCCAGCACCTCGGCTTCGGCCACGGCCCGCACGCCTGCCCCGGCCGTTTTTTTGCCGCCGCGGAGCTGAAGGTCGCGTTGGCGCTGCTGCTGTTGGGGTATGATTGGCGCTTGGGCGAGGGAGTTGAGGGCGGGAATGTCGAGGTGGCGCAGGATATCGTGCCGGATCCGGGGGCGGTGGTGTGTTTTAGGAGGAGGGAGGAGCGAGGGATGGGGGGTTCGTAGATCGGGCTGTTTGATGAGGGTGCGTGAGGCTCTTTTGCCGTCGTGGGCGCTGCCGGGGTGTCGTGTGGATGATGTAATGACTGTTCAACATTCGCGTGCGCGCCGGGTGATGACGAAGTGGGACAATCCAACGAGCGGCATCTCGAGCAGCACAGGTCGAAGTGATATCTAATGACATGGTTGCATTATTTGGAGAAATGTCTTATATTTCATTGACGCAACTGACCATCTGCTCAACCCGCATCACCACTCCCTGATGCCGCCATCCACGCCAAAGAACTCCTTGCACTGCCACGGCTCCGTCTCCTTCGCAACCCTCCTCACCATCTCCTCATCAACCTCAATCCCCAAGCCAATCCCGCTCGGCGCCTTGACGAAGCCCTCGTCGATATCAAACACGGCGGGATCCTTCAGGTACGTCAGCAAATCGACATCTCCCGCCTCGACATTGTAATGCATGCCCAAGCTCATCTCCAGAATCGCAAAGTTGGGCGTGCTCAGCGCGACCTGCAGGCTCGCGGCGAAGGCAACGGGGCCGAGCGGGCAGTGCGGCGCGATGGCGACGTCGTACGCCTCGGCCATGTGCGCGATGCGCCGCGTCTCGGAGATGCCCCCCGCGTGCGCGATGTCCGGCTGCAGCACGTCGACGTGCGAGAGGAACGGCTTGACGTCCCACCGCGTATACAGCCGCTCGCCGAACGCGATCGGGATCGTCGTCAGCCCGCCGAGCTGCTTGAGCGCCTCGGGGTGCTCGCACAGCAGCGGCTCCTCGATGAAGAGCGGCTGGTAAGGTTCCAGCGCTTTGGCGAGCTGCTTCGCCATGGGCTTGTGGAGACGCCCGTGGAAGTCCAGCCCGGCGTCGAGCCCGAGCGCTTTGACGGCCTTGAGGCGCTGGACGGTGGCGTCGAGGGCGGACGGGCTGTCGAGCCAGTTGACGTCTTCGGTTGCGTTCATCTTGACGCATTTGAGGCCTTGGGCGATTCGGGCTTTGCTGCGAGCGAGCTGTCAGTAGGGATGTGTGAGGTTCCCGGGGACGATCATTGCACGTACGCTGCAACCTCGACGTCGGCGGGGCGGTCGCCGCCGATCCAGGCGTAGACCTGGACCTTGTTGCGCACTTTGCCACCGAGTAGCTGCCATACTGGGACTTTGAGTGTACGGCCTGCGCGATGCGTCAGAAGCTGTCTCGCGTCCAAGGGTTTCCGGCTTACCTTTCAGATCCCATAGGGCAATGTCGATTCCGGAGAGAGCAGACATGAACACTGGGCCTCCGCGATAGAAGCCATGTCTCCAGAACTTCTGCCAGATGTTTTCGATGTCGCTGCGAGCAGTATCGGTCAACTGATATGCCGGCTATGAGAGTGTTGCGTGCAGAATCTCACCTGGCTTCCATGCCAATGAGCCTGACGATCATTTCATCCAAGGCTCCCTCAACTGCAAGATCGTGTCCTTCCAGCGTTGCTTCCCCCCACCCATACTCCCCAGTCTCGTCGACGATCTTGACCATGAGCCATCGTGGCTTGACACGGAAGTACTCGACAGTCTTTATCTTCGCCATCGCTCGGAGTCTAGTGTAATGGATCCAATGATTGGGAAGTAGACAACTGTCAAGTGAGGAAGAGGGCATCAGCAACAGTTGTACCGTCACGGCAGCGAGCGTGGGGGCCTCCGGTGCAACAACTGCGGGGGATGACGGCGTGGGGGGTGTGCCCGCTTTCTGTTTCGACTACCCCACAACATCGCCCCGGTAATCCCACCAATAATGCTTGCTCAATGTGTCTTGGAGGAGGTGGGGAACCCCACCTCGGATGTGATTCGCTCGGGATATATATATATATTGCAGACTACGGCTACGCATTACATCCAGAACCGCTGAACCTCCGGACCCCGCACTTACCCGACGCTCGTGTGCCTCTACCTGCCCATCCAGCCTCCATCCACAGTCAGGACTTCTCCCGACACATAGAGACTAGCCTTGCTGGCGAGGAAGACGGTCGCGCCCTTGAAGTCATCCGGAAGGCCCCATCGCCCCGCCGGGATCCTCGCGAGGATGCTCGCCGCGCGCTCCTTGTCGTTGATCAGGGCCTCATTCATGTCCGTGGCGACATAGCCGGGAGCAATGGCGTTGACATTGACCCCTTTGGACGCCCACTCGTTCGACAAAGCTTTTGTCAACTGCGCCACTCCGCCTTTTGCGGCTGCGTAGGCTGGTACGGTGAGGCCGCCCTGGAACGACACCAGCGATGCTACGTTGATGATGCTGCCGCGGTGGCCTCGCGCGTCGGGCTCTCGAGTCAACATGTGGCGTCCGAAGTCTCTGCAGAGCGTGAAGACCGTGGAGAGGTTGACTTGCAGCACCTGACATTGCAAATCAGCACAGCGTCATTCCGTGGGAGAGGAGCGGTTCACCTCGTCCCAGTCGCTCGTGGGGAAGACGTGGCTCGGATGCCTTCTCTGGATGCCGGCGCACGTCACGAGGATATCAACGTCGTGCTTGTTGGAAAGCACACGCTCTGCAATGCCGGCCACGTCTTCGTTCGATGACAAGTCCGCCGTCACAATGGTGGCTTTCCTGCCCAGCTCTGCTATCTTGGACTTGGTTGCTGTGTTCTTGTCGTCTCGCTATGCGTTTGAGGAGGCGTTAACAAGAAGTGGCAGAACCCAGCTGGGGAAGACGCACTTGTATGAGGACAATATCCGCTCCAGCCTCCGCCAAAGCCACTGCCATGGCTGCCCCGATGCCTCGCGTCCCCCCTGTGACGGCGGCCGTGCGGCCCTCGAGCGAGAACAGACTCTCGACATACGAATTTCCCATGGTGGCGTTGTTGCAACGGCGCAGCAGCGGCGGTGTCTCAGACGATATCCAATGCTTCGCGGACTGCCCCGCAAAGCCATTCACAACATGACCTCGGCAATACTTCAAGTAAGCAGGAGTCTCTTCACTCTCGGCGAGTACAACCCCCACGCCCCGCACTGCCTTCGGATTCGGGATTCATGCGTGAGCACTGCGCAATAGTTTTTGGTTTTGTGAGCGTATCACGTAGCATGATACGTCATATACCAGGACTTTACCCTACCATTACCATTTCATCAAACGTAGGGAATGGATCGTGGGGGTTGAGTATGGAGAGCATCATCCGCACCCTCAATCACAGCAGTTTCCGCTCCGACACCCGCGCGTGGGGGTCTCTGCTTTTCCGACGCGGTTCTGCGATGGATGCTCCGATCTCGCACGCTGAATGCTTAGGTGGGTCTGGAGTGTCAGCAACTAACCGGGGTTCAAATGCGGGGCAGCCGGCCAACCCCTCACAAGGTGGTCAGATCAGGAACACGGGAGTGGGCTGCAGCGTGGGGGCTTGCCGCCGATTCATTCTCTACGCCTTCTTGGATTTTTCTGCTGTAGGGACGTCTCTACTTCGACTGGTTCCGCAACCTCAAATCAACACCAAGCAGCAGCGTGTGCAGGGTGTCGATGATGGGCGTCTTGACCCCCAGCTCCCTCGCCCTGCGCACGGGGTAGCCCAGGATGACGTCGACCTCCATGGGCTTCCCGTTGCGGCAGTCGGTCTGCATGCTGCTGCCGATGCCGGGCATGGCGAGGATGCGGTCCATCAGGCGGTCGACGAGGGCGTAGTCCAGGGCGACGCCGCACGCGCGGGCGACGTCGATCATCTCGCGCATCAAGTCGCGCGTCATCGGCGTCGCGCGCGCCGACGAGCCCAGCCACGTCTGCGTGTCCAGCATCGTCAGCGTCGTCAGCGTGTTCCACGCCGCGTTCCACACCACCTTCTCCCACCGCTGCGCCTGCATGTCCGACACCACCGAGAACTTGGTGCCCCCAGCCGACAGCAGTCCCGCGTACCGCGACAGCTTCGCTTGGTCATCCGAGCCGCCCGCCGGTGCTGTCCCGTCGGTGTAGAGGCCGAGCTGCGTGTCCTCGGACTTTGTGTGCTTGACGTGCCCCGGCGAGGGCTGGATCGCGCCGACCCATACCTGCGTATCGTCAGTGTCTGGCGGCGTGCTTAGGAGGCGAGGGGGGCGTGCCGCGCAGGTTATGATGGTGCAGTGCGGGAAGACGGTGCGGAACGGGACTTCGTTGCCAACCCCGTTTTGGGCGATGACGATGGACGTTTTGCTTTGGTCGACGACGGGGGCCAGTGCTTTCGCTGTCTCGTCTTGGTCGGTCGCTTTGTTCGCGCAGACGATGTAGTCGAACGTTCTCTGGAGGTCTGCCGGAGACTTGACCACTTTGAAAGTGTGAGCGGTTTGTTCGTTGTGTCAGGGCTTACTTGCCTTCGAACGGGTGGACGACGTGGTTGCCATGGTTTTCGCTTTCGATGGTCAAGCCCTTCTCTTTCACTGCGGCGTAGTTCGATCTTGCCACAACCGTCAGACGCACCTTGGGCGCTCGGCTCAGGATGAAAGCGTAGAAAGAACCAATGCTGCGTACAAAACATTAGTCTACATGGTGGAACGAACGGGGGGCCACTCACGCCCCAAGGCCGTAGAGAAGAACGTCAATGTGGTCGTCCATTGCCAATGCGAAGATCAATCGTCCCACGAAACTGCAGACGGCTGTGGACTATTTATGTATCTGGCCTTGACCCCACCCATGGCTCCGGGTTATGTTACGATAGTGGACCCTGCCGATCTCACTACCCCGCACTTCCCGAGGCAAATTGATATCACCAAATGACAGACTCATCGATATACTCCAGCGATACGACCAAGTTCGACCGACGGAGGAACGACAACGCTCTTATAACATCCATTAAGCTGAACTGACTTCACCCCCGGAATGAAAAGTCCTTTCCCCCTTCACAACGCCACAATCAACCACTCGGCCTCATCCCTCCTCAACCCGGGCTCGGCCACTTCGTTCAGTACCGCATGCACCGCCCTCTTCTCCCAAATCCCCACCCGCCCATTCCGCCACAGCGCCCGGAACACCTCATGCGTCGGCCGCGCCCCTCCCCGCGGGCCCACCAGCAACCGCACCACATCCAGCAACGCGCCCCCTTGCGCACCGCCGCCGCCATCGCCCCGACCGCTTTTCTCCTTCTCACCACCACCACCGCGCCTTCCGCTCGCCCACCCCCCCTCGCACGCCGCCAGCAACGCCTCCCCCGCAACCTCGCCCCCGCCCCCGCCGCCAAACTCCAACAGCGTCTCCACCAGCGGCAGCACCGCCGCCGTCGCCATCGCCACCATCAGCGTCCCGCAGACAATGACGAGCGGCGTCCCCCCCTTCTTGTTGCCGACGGTGGCGTCGGCGCCGTGCTCGAGCAGCAGCCGCACGATGGCCGTTATTGGGTGGTGGCGCTGTCGTCGCTGCGGTTGCAGTGCCATGTGCAACGGCCGCTCGCCGTCTGCGTTCGCGACGTCGACGGGGGCGCCGGCGGAGAGGAGCGTGGAGGCGGCGGAGATGTTGTTGGCGGCGGCGGCGAGGTGGAGCGGCTGTTCGCGGTGTGCGGTAGATGCAGTGATGGAAGCGGATCGGGAGAGAAGTGAGGCGATTGTAGAATCGGATGCGGATGCGGGAGCGGGCGATATGATGGACTGGTCGTAGGCGGCGGCGTAGTGTAGCGGGCGCCAGAGGTCTTTTGCCGGAGCCTCGATGTCTGCACCTGCGGAGGTGAGCAGCTCGATGAGCTGAACATTCCCATGCTTGCAGGCTTCATGCAAGGGGCACAAACCTTCTGCGTCGGGAGCGTTGGCGTACGCGCCGGCGGAGAGAAGGCTCGAGACAACGTCCCTGTTGTCGCTGCAGCGACATGCGAGGTGGAGCGGTGTTCGCTGCGCCTTGTCGATAATGTCTACGGGGCACCTGGCGGCTAACAGCGCTTTGACGCCGTCGGTCTGGCCAGATGCGGCGAATGCGTGGAGCGGAGTGGCTCCGGAGTCGTCCGTGGCAAGCATATTCGCCCCGAGGGCTATCAGCGTTTCCACCGTCTCGGATCCTCCTCTTGCAACGTGTAGTGAAATCATTCCTCCTTTAGTCTTGGAATTTGGGTCGGCACCGCAGGCGATAAGAACACGAATAGCATCCGTGTGGCCATTCTCAGCCGCGTAATGAAGCGGAGTCCGGTCAGCCCTGGCGGATGAGGACCCGTGTCGAAAGATGGATTTTACCGCAGCACCTTGCTCTTCCTTGGTTACGTTGGGTGAAAGGTTGAAGAGTTCGTGTCTCCCATTTACGTCTGCGCCTTTGCTGTAAAGACTCTCGATCATCGATGTGTCTCCCTGGGCTGCGGCGAGACACAGGTCCCTCACTAAAATGCGTGACTGCTTTCCTGCCCGGCTTGACCAGCTGCGGTTGCGTGCCGTCTTTTTCCAATCTGCGTTGGCCATTCTGTAGGAACGAGTCGAGCTGGTGGAGGCCGTCGAGTCCGTGGAAACGGTAGTCATGGTAAGGGCATCGCTGATCCTGCTGTCGAATAGGGCACTAGCAGTTGAGGTGACCGCTGATGACCATGTTCCCGATGACAACGTCTCTCCTACGATTTGACTTCCTCCACCAATGGAGTCACTCTCTTTCTATGTTCCCAGCGTCATCACTCTGAGAAAAGTCGCCCGATATGTCTCTGAGTCGATGAGCTCATCGTCAAAGGCGAATGAAGAGTTTTCCGCTGTTGGAGACGTGAGGCTGCTGTTTCTGGCTTTCATAGAATGACTCTTCCGTCGGTTAGTGTACAAAGATGCCTGGTCACAGGCTTCCCGTAATGCGCGTCGGCTAGCCGCACTGTCCAGAACCACCCGGCGTTGCGCGTTTGAGTTTCTGTAAATACGTGTATCAGCGCGACGAGAAAGCAAGTAAGTATCCAGGCCTACGCTTGGGGTGTGGACTGGCTATGGGCTTCCTTACAGGAGTATGACATTAACGAAGAGTCCCAACGCAGCGATCTGGCTGTCCAACGCACTTGAAAACTGCAGGAATTGGCCCTCCTCCCACAGGTACCTGAATGCACCGCCGAGCCAGCCTTTTCGCACATTGGTGACATAAAGTTGGATTTCAGTGACGACGACGCTGCATGCGCCAATTGCGCCCCGTAGGTCACGGTCTACTTCCGGAGTACTGGCGGCGCCGCCTTCGTTGCGCAGCCAGGTCTCAAGCTGCGATATAGTGGCTTTGATGGTGCCCAGCCGGGCTGCGATCAGCGATAGTTTCTGGTCCATCTTGCGGTACTTGCCCACAATGTCGTTGACGTCCGTCACTGTACGCGACACCAATGTCAAGCACGCTCCTGCCATGGAGAGCACCGTGGCGGGGTCCATGGTGGACGGAATCAAGTAGGAGAATTGGCCCGTTCGTCGTTAAGCGCTCTGGCGAGATGTCAAGCAGGGATTGGCCACTCTTCATGCGGCGTGGCGTCTGTGGACTGCGGTGGAACACAGCGGGTGGTTTCAAATACCCGGTCTGGGTTACAAGACTTTGTGCGGCTAAGGTCAATCAGAGAGGCTGTTGCTTGTAGACATAGTATGACGAGATGGTACTGTATTCACATGTATGAGTTGAGCTAACGATACCTCCCTGTCCTGGCAGCAGGGTCGTTCGGTTGATGTGTCCAGTGGTGGGGGACAAAAGACAAAAATGGGCGAGGGCTGGAGTCTTATTGCTACGCCGCACTCTGTCACCGTCATTATAAGGCTTGCAAGCGCTAACAACCCTTACCGAGTGGTCTTGTTCGGACCTATCCGTGTTAGGATATCATCCCCGCGATGGAAATGCCAATCAGGTTGAGCCACCTGCTCCTCCCAGGCATTAGCGACATTCAGAGATCTTTCGATCACGCTAGCATTTTCGCCAGACTCATAATGCTCCCCTACTCACGTTCGCAAACAGATGGGCTGCAAATCGACCTGGAGCGTTTCGGCTGTAGTTCCCGATTTGATGAGTTTCAGGGAGTAATGATTTGCGGAGCTGCGGAGCCGACGACGTTCTTGTCCCTACCTGCAACCGATAACCCACGTTTCTCGGCTTCAGAGACATGTTCAATCCCGATACGCGCCGTGCGGGTCCATTCAGAGTAAGGCGATTGGACAGATTCCCTGCATAGTATTTGAACGCCAGCCCAAGACGGAATGTTAAACAATACAATATACCCAGCCAGTCACGTTTAAGCGCCGGTGAGGGATTGTGTCTCGATTTCTATTGGGACAAAATCAAGACCTTCAGTGGCGCAGCAACGAGAAAGATGCGCAGCACCCGTTTCTGCATTTCATACCCAGGATGCGTTCTCACTGGTCTCCCTATCCTTGCATTCGACAACGTGACTGGTCTACGAGTATCCTATGTAAGCGCTGACCTGTATACAACTGGAGATTGCATTTAAACAGAAGGGACCATTTCTCGTTCTCTACTTCCAACAGCCCTTCTTTGACGCACAATGCCATCTTGGTCCGTTCCCACTAATGAGACCCTGTACGGCCAGGCCCGACAGCATGCAATCGATAACGCTGGGATTGTGAACCGAAAGGCGTTTGAGGTTTGCGCCGCCGTCCTTGATCTAGGCAAACAGCCGTTCTAACGCAACCAACTGTAGGTTAACATTGGACTCTTCACTGGCCTTGCCATCATTACAGTAGCCATTCGTTTTATCATTCGACTGCAATACATGAAGCGAGTCCTCTTGGACGACTACCTACTCCTATTTGGAGCAGTGTGCCTGGTTACGTCTACGGCAGGACTGTACTGGCACACTGAGCAATTGTACCTGCTGGAGGCACTCAACACCACTCCCACCAAGGTCATCGTCGCCACGGACGAGGTGATGCCACTCTTGGAAAGTAATATGAAGATCCAGACATTCGTCAGCACCAACTGGACTGCTATATTCGCAGTGAAGTTCTCCTTCCTCGTCTACTTCAAAGTTCTTGTCTGGCATATTTCTCCACGGCTGAAGTCTTACTTCTGGTTCGTCATCGCTTTCACGGCCGTATCCTGGGGCTTCTCGGTCTCGATGGGCTTCATCCTATGCCCATACTTTGGCATGGAAGGCGGTGAGAGCATTCTTTGGAGCGTCTACGAGAAAGTGCAGAAACTAACTCAATATGCCGCAGTGAAATGTATGCCAAACACGCCTCGTGTCCTGAACATTTCCCTCACCAGTATCGTCACCGCACTCGATGTTGCCACGGACATGTTAGGTAGGGGAGGACCTTTCTTTCGCAACAAGATCTGTTAATGACAGGCGCATCCATTGCAAATAGTGGTCACCTTCCCAATCGCCATCATCCACCGAGCGCCCATGAGCAGGCGGCAAAAGATAGGACTCGGTACCTTTCTGTCTCTCTCCCTGGTCATGGTCATTATTGCCATTGTGCGCATTGTGGGCAGCGTGCGCGGGAACGGCGCCCAATTGGATGTGTCATGGGAGTATCTATGGCAACACCTCGAAGCCTGTGTTGCGGTCATAATGGGCTCGATCACTGCCTTTCGTGGCGTTTTCAACCGCGAAGACGGTAAAAGCGGTGCATCACCGGGTTAGATGGTAGTCAGTGGGGATAGTTTGGTCGATCATGTCTCAGCCTGCCGGCATTTTTGCACTCGACCACGTTCAATCATGGCTTTATGTAATCAGGTAACACGAAGCCATCTGGCTACGTCCGGCTGGAAAGGTGGGCGAGTACGGTTGCACCAACTTCTCAGCCACTATGGTTTCGACACAGCTGATCTTTTTGCTCTACCTGACTAACGCCACGGATGAACTCCGTCCCAGTTCCGTGTCACAACCAGGGATGCCAGGCCGAGTAGCATGCCCCGGGCACGTCTGCTGGCCAAGACTAGTATCTACCCCCAAGTCATATGCAATGAATTACACTGCCGCCTGAGAGTCGTCGCCTGTCACTTTCGTGTAACGCCCTAGCTTTGACGGTTGTAAAATTCTTTTGGCTGCGCTATGCGCAAGTAAAGTATCCAACCATTGGATTTCACTCGGGCTAACTTGGCGTCACCTTATGACTTGGATGCCTTACAAAAAACAAAATAGACATCCTGGCACCTATTCTCTCCCGATCCGACGAGTACAGTATCAGCATCTATGCAAGTGCACCC
Organism: Diplodia seriata; assembly: GCF_021436955.1. Taxonomy (NCBI): domain Eukaryota; kingdom Fungi; phylum Ascomycota; class Dothideomycetes; order Botryosphaeriales; family Botryosphaeriaceae; genus Diplodia; species Diplodia seriata. Next base: position 24,882 of record NW_027117308.1, on the reverse strand, counting down.
CCATGCAGCTTCAGCCGTGAACATGCTGCGTCACCGCCAGCCCAGCCTTTGGGCCACTCCGCCGCCTGGTCATGCGGAACGGCACTTTTCCTTTGGGCCGCTGCACTCCCAGCCCAAAGTCCTTCCAGCCCATCTCTAGAGCACTGATATCCGCCATGATCTCAACGTCGAAGCCGTGCACCATCAGCGCCAATGACAGCAGCACCGCGCGCTTCGCAAAGAATCGTCCAGGACACATGCGCGCTCCACCCCCAAACGGGAACCACAAACCGCTTCGCACGCCATTTCCAACAAAGCGAGCCTCCTCCCTAGTACTATCTTCGACGCCGCTACTGCCATGCACCAGCGAGTCGGAGCGATACAACTGTCCGCGCTGGACCGCCGCGGTCGGTACCATCTTCATCGGCCCATATCTCTCTTCGTCACCAGACACGACCAGAAACCTGTCCGCCCAGAAGGTGTCGACGGAGTGGCGGCCGCCGAGACCCGTATTCCACGCGTCTCCGTCGAGGTGTGCCGGCGTCGTGGCCACCAGCACCATGGTTTTGGGCGGGATGCTCCACCGATTGCCGCCGATGCGAAGCTCCTCACGCTCGGCGAACAGTGTGATGTACGCGTGCACACGCAGCCGCAGCGTCTCAGCGTACACGGCTTGCAGAAGCGGACTCCTCATCAGAGCGTCCATGTCCAGACCGCACTCGGTGCTGCTATCGCGGCACTGCTCGACCTCGCGCCGCACGCGGGCCAATATATCGGGGTCGCGGAAGACGTCGAGAGCGGTCCAGGTACCAACGAGAATTGCATTCGTGTTGAATCTACTTGGTGCCGTATTAGCGACCCGAAGAAGAGGGGAGACGTCTTAGGCAATATTCTTACCCCCAGATGGAACCCAGATCCTCACTTGCCATTGCATCCCCGTCGTAGTCATCCACAGCCAACAGCGTCCTCTGCCGATCACGGAAGTATTTTGCACCCCAGAAGGGGTTCTCTCACCGGTCGGCATCGTCTCGAGCTTGTCTGATTCCTGGGTCGCGTAACAATGCCATGCCTTGATGCTTGCCAACAGCCTCTCTCTCACCGCGTACGCCTCGGGGATGACAAAGCGGGGCAGCCCCTTGACGAATGAGGGGATCCACTCGTTGTACTCCCAGAACAGACGCGAAAATTCTGGGCTCAGCCGCAACAGCGCCGGCCCGCACATGGCCGTGATGGTTGCCGGCGTCAACTCCAGCGCCATGAACTCGAAGAAGTCGGGCTTCTCCTCTACCCAGCCCCCTCCGCCGGCGGGACCACCGTCGGATAGGAGGGCCGAAGCCACGTCTGCATTGTTGGGGCGGCGGCAGAGCGATGAGTACGCGAATGGCAATTGGTCGCCGGAAAGGGTGAGCACTGAACAGTGCTGGCTGCCTGAGCGCCTAAGCGAGCTAAACCATAGACAAGGGATCTGTAAAAAGCAAAGGAACACTCTCCACCACTGCGCTTATTGAGTCTCGCTGCAGGCTTTCAGCGTGGGCCTCCGCGGCAGTATCTTTGGGCACACCAACATCGTACGTGAACGCGTCGTGCGCCTTACTTTACTACCGAATTTAGAAAGATTAGTGACATGGACATTACCAATTACCCACGTCAAGTTCACCAGAAAAGAAATCCGGTGGTGTGGAATCGGCTTTCTCGCTTAACAACGAGCCCTAACAGACGAGAGGGTCCAAGTACTCAAGCCGTGGGGGCGAATCACACCCGGATCCACAATATTGCGCGGCTTAGATCATAAGCATTCTGCAGAAAGCTTGGTGTGTGAGGACCATGCTGACCACCGTGTTCTGTCTTGGATCAAACATGCACTTCGAAAGATGCTTTCGAGTCTGTCGTGGAATCCTGGGCTAGCACCAGCTCATCCACGCGTCTCCCCCCTAAGATTCACCGCCTGTCTACAAATATGGACCCACCCATGCTCACTTTCGGCCCACTCTGTCAGCCTTCGACTTCCCATCTATATCCAAAACCCCACCTGCCCAATACTTTTTGATTAAGCCCTGAAGGGACTAACCAGTCACGGAGATTTGCAACCGCTTTAGATCTCGTGGATTTTGCCGTCCCACCCAAGGCTGCTACCTTTAAGACGACCATTAAGACGGATGAGATTTCATTGGGGCCTGATGATAGTCACTAGCCCCTTCCGGCAACTGCACCAGAATTTCTTTGGAACTCGTCTGGTCAGCCGCGCTGCTTAGGGCTGCTGCCTCCAAGACCTCCACAGAACATGGACGAAAAAAGAACGAACATTCGAGCTGTGCACTGGCCGAGGAGAGATGACCAGTACTGCGCTGATGAGAGAATCGAGTATAAGATACCAGGCAAGAACCTCTCTCAAGTCCACACACCAACATCCATCTCCCCGCTCCGCACAACCTCCACCACCTTCATCTCTCTACAAACCTCCACCTCTCCAGACGCCCACCCGACACAACCACCCCAATGCACGCCACCGCCCTCCTTACAGCCCTCCTCACTCTCGGCGTCTCCCTCGCCGCACCCCTCTCCGAGCCGGCCAGCTCCAACAACACCAACACCCTCGTCCGCCGCGACAACACCTGCCTCGCCCAAGACGGCGCCGCCAAGATCTGGAAGATCACGCTCGACGACGACGCCGCGCACAACAAGAAGTGCGGCACCGGCTGCCTCGACAACATCCGCGGCTACGCCCTGTGCAACGACGTCACCGGCTGGTCCTGCAAACGCGACGCCGCCACCGGCACCGCCACCTATCGCTTCGCAACGCCGGCCGGCTGCACGCTGTGGGATATGACGCAGGCGCTCAAGAAGTGCAGCGGTGGGCAGACGATCGATTGCAACAATGGGTACTTTGATGGCTTGTAGTGGGAGTTGGATGTTCCGTGTGCTTGTATGGAGATGGAATTGTCTTTTGTTGTGGAGGGCTCGCTCTATGATAGATACCATTGAATCCTCGATAACAACCGATATTATGCGAAGATGACAGTGTACCCCTTGCTCGAGATTGCATCCAGAAAAACATCATAGGCTCGCCGTTCGGACTCAGACCGGGCAAGCTAGAGTGATGCTGACACCAACAAGATCACTTTTACATCTTGACGTTTATACTCATCCCGATTTACCGATGGCGGCAGAATCGTTGGAAGAATTTCTGAGTAGCCCTCGAAGGGGCCGTCACTGAGAAGTTATTTACGGGGCATGATCGTATTTAAAATCCAGCTTTCGTCTATGTACAGCGTGCTGTCCGTCTCAAACACACAAATCTCAAAGGTTCTTGGTGAAAAAGTGGACGAGCTTCGGAGTGCTCTGGTTGGTATGGTCGTAAAGATCGATGTGAGTCAATCCCGGAATGGTGTAAAGCTCCTTGGGTTCCTCGGCTTGCTCGATGGCACGCTGGCTGAAGTAGAGCGTGTCCGCATCCTCACCAGCGATCATGAGCAGAGGGCGGGGCGAGATGAGCTGCATCCATTGGTAAGAGCGATAGGTCGCGATCTGATCCAGACTGCGCCAGAGATGCCAGTTGGGCGCCGTCGGCCAGTGGCCGCGCGGGGTCTGGTAGTAGTCGTGGCTCTCCTGGTAGAAGACGGGCAAATCAGGGGTGACGTCGGCCTCGGTCGGAGGAAAGATACGGGTGAGATTGGGCGGGGCACCGTGGGCCTCGTGCTCGCGCTGTCGGCCGGCTTCCAGAAGCTGCTCGTTGAGATTGGGGAGCATCGGTCCGTTGTAGCTGCCAATGCCCTCCGAGTAAAGCGTGCCGAGATCGATGCCGCTGACCGTCGCGACGGCCTTCATGCGCTTGTCTGTTTGCGCGGCAAATGGGACGTAGCCACCCGAAGCGCAGACGCCCAGCACACCGATACGCTCGGGATCGACAAGATCGCCCAGCGTAGACAGATAGGTGACGGCGTTGCGGACGTCGTTGGCGCGCTGATATGGGTCTTCGAGGTAGCGAGGCAAGCCGCCACTCTCACCCTGATAGGCGGCATCGAAGGCGAGAGTGATGATTCCACTGCGCTCGGCGATCTCCCGCGCATACTGGCCCGACGTTTGCTCCTTGACGCCGCCATGAGGGTGTCCGACGACAATCGCCGGGCGTGGCTGAGACGTGTTGTACATGGAAACATTTGCCGGAGGAACGTAGAGGTTGGCCGCCAAAGAGATGCCGTCGCTGTCGAAATGTACCCATTCGGGCTGCAGCCACCCTTTGGCTAGGCCATTGGCGACTCCGGAGAGGGCGGAAAGAAGGATGGTCTTGTGCGCTAGCCCAATCATTTTCTTTAGAATGAGTAGGAAGGAGTTGATTGATGAGTGGCTTGCAGCATGAGTCGTTCGCCCTATTTATCGCCTTCGTGGACGGAATCCTCGGCAGAAACCACGAGCTTCTCACGCTTTAAACCGGAAGTATAACCTAACCTGCTAGGTACAGAAACTTGCCTCGGCCGATGGCTATGATCAATGCCAATTCTCATCGAGACGCTAAGACTAACGGCAAGCACGGTGTAGAAATAGGGGCCTCCGGCGATTGGAGATAAGCACCGTCACTGGTTAACGCTTGGGGCAGCTTCCCGGCTTCCGCATCCTATCATAGTACACCGACTGTTGAAACCTTCATGGATTGACCCGCGAAGGGGCTTCACAGCTAGCAGAGACTGTCATACAATAGAGTGGGACTAAGCCTAATTAGGTCTTCTATTCTAGATAAATACCATGTGCGGCTCTTCGATCTTTAACACCGACATCTCCCTTCTACTTACTGCCTTATATACTAGTTCCCGAATATCTACCACTGTTACGGAACGCTGCTCTATACGTTCCAACCTATTGTAGGTTTGCCGACTTTTTCGACGATGTCATAGGTAATAGTTACTCAACCACGGGTTGTAAGAGCAGGACGCCTGACGTTTCCGAGTCCTATGTCCTATCTCCGGATTATCGCCGTTTTATTGTTTCCCCTGCGAGTAATGGGAACTGTTTCCGCCGTATGAGCCGAAGTTCCTCCTCGGCCGATTCACAGTGAACAGAGTTCGCACTAGGCGCAAGGCCAACCCGTAAGACCTGCGCTCGTCTGGAAATCGGAGCACGCTGCGCAGATGTTTCATTCATCATACAATAATGAACCGTTGGGATGGCACGACGTCAGAATGGCAAAAATCCCCTCGACGTTTAAGTAGTGGTTGGTCCCGCATATAATCAGGATTGCTAAAATCAAAACATTCTTCCAATCATGGCACGCACGCAGCTCCTGCTCCTGTGGGCTTTCTGCGTCCAGATCATCACTGCATTCCCCAACGTCCGGCATGAGCGCAGATCGGAAAACTTTGCCTCAGTCCGCATCAACAACAGTACCGTGTGGGGCATAATCCCGCCGCAAACACCAGACGTCCGGTCCTTCCTTTCAATCCCCTATGCCGCCCCGCCGGTGGGTTCTCTCCGCTGGGCGGCCCCTCGGCCCGCTCAACTCGCGGCCGACGTCGACGCCACATCGTTCGGTCTCTCCTGCCCCCAGATCTTCAACAACCGCAGCGCCACTTTGAGCACCATCGTCTACACCACCGTCGATCCGGAGTTCAGCCTGTCCGGCGCGGGATCCAGCCCGACGGGCGAGGATTGCCTCACCCTGAGCGTCTGGACGCCCGCCACCGCCGCAGCGCCACCCTCGTCGAACTCCTCCAACAGCAGCCTCCCGGTCGTCATCTGGTTCTTCGGCGGCGCCTTCCAGGTCGGCGGCGAAGACGTGCCGTACCAGAACCCGGCGCAGTGGGTGCAGCGCACGCGCTCGCACATCGTCGTGTCGTTCAACTACCGCCTCAACATCTTCGGCTTCCCCGTCGCCGCCGGCCTCGAGAGGCAGAACCTCGGCTTCCTGGACCAGCGCGCGGCGGTGGAGTGGGTGAGGGACCACATCGCCGCGTTCGGGGGCGACCCGGAGCGGATCATCATCTGGGGCCAGAGCGCGGGCAGCCTGAGCGTGGAGGCCTTCCAGTACGCGTATCCCGAGGACCCGATCGTCAAGGGGGCCGTGTTGGATTCGGGGAGCGCGTTCGGGCAAAAGCTGCATCTGGGCTCGTCCACGGGGAGCTTCAGCTTCGTGGCGGAGCATTTCGGATGCGGCGACTTGGGGCCGGAAGAGGAGGTGGAGTGCTTGCGGGGCGTGCCGGCACATTCGATCGAGGGCTTTTTGGACGAACATCTCACTGCGGGCGCATCGCCGATGCTGTCGTTCAACCCTGCCATCGATGATCAAGTCGTCTTTGAGAACTACACGCAGCGGACCGTTGATGGGGCTCTGGCTAAGTTTGTAAGTGTCCCCTCACCTCCCACGTGGGAGAAGACTGACGAAATATGCGACAGCCGGTGATCATTGGAACGACGTCGAACGAAGGGGCAGCATTCAATGCATTTGACCTTAGCGGTCCAAACCAGACGGCTGCTCAAGCCTTCGAGCTGAGCGTCGTTCTTTGTCCGTTGGTGCAGTCAACGAAGTCGGTTTCGCCTATCCTGCTTAGAGGCGTATTTACTCACATCGTTTAGTGACCGCGCCGCGGCTGGTCTCGACGTCTACCGCTTTTGGTATTCCGGCAACTTCACCAACATCTCTCCGCTGCCGTGGATGGGAGCCTTCCACTGCAGTAAGTCTCCCTCGTCCGATCTACACCTTTGAACCAAGGCTGACTGCGGCTTGCAATAGGTGAGCTGCCCCTCGTTTTCGGCACTCACTCCAACTATCGGGGAAACTCGACGCCGTTCGAGTACGCGGTGAGCGAAAGGATGCAGGATCTGTGGCTGGAATTCGCAAAAGATCCGTCGAGTTTCTCGCAGCACTGGCCGGTGTGGAACCCGGATACACAGCCAATGCAAGTGTTTGGAGAAGATGGGCTTCCGTCGCAGGTCCGAAACTTGACGAGTACGACTGCATCTCTGCAAGCACAGATGATAGATATGTGCCCAGTGTGAATCCAAAGTAGCCTAATCGGTAGAGTTATTTTAATCCATGGATTGTTGCTCGTGGATTAGTACGCTCAAGAAAGCCAACTGTTCGGTTGCTCTCATCCAGAGTCTCCCACTCTCCCGAAGCTTTTGTTGCCACAGTAAAGCACGCGGTTTGAGCCTCGGTAGCAAGCTGTCCGGGTTTTAAGACTCTGCCGACTCCGTCCATGCCTTCCAGAGGACGGCTCCCAAAGGCCTCAGCCCAAAAATCACGATAGGTTGGCCATCGCGTCTTCAGTTGAGTGTCGGCCCACGCGAGTGTCATCTGCCAGTGCTTCTGCATCGGTGGGCAGTACTCAATGAGCCCCTCCCACGCTAGAGCCAGATACAGGCGCTCGGAATAGCTGCCGGATCCCACCTCGTGTCCAGAAACTTGATCAAACGGAGTTTGCTTCGACGACCCACCGCTCAGAAATGCATCTGGACAAATGCATCAGGCGAAGGTGCTTGCAGAAGGAACAGAGAGTGTCCTGTGGTCCAATCTCAGATGGACTGCAGCTATGGAAACAAGTGTGCCAGAAGGTGTCAGTAGTCAGTCGGACAGTGGAGTCCGAGGATACCACTTCTTGGGGACAGTGCCTGGATTGTGAGCGGGCACTTCCCTCTGTCTTCCTGTAGAGGTAAGAGTGCGGTATGTCGAGTCGACCGATCTCAGGCTCCATGGTATGGCTGGTGGAGGGGATGTGAGGGAGGAAGCCTTGTCTGCGATCGATTACGATGACATGGCGAAGAAGCGCTGAGTGGCGCGGGCTGACACCCGCCTTGCTGACGCCAATTCTTGTGCATGGCCCCACACTCGTACGTTTCCTTTTCCACCTGGCGGTTAACATGGATAGACAATTCGTTGCCACCCTTGTCTCGGCGGCTTTATCATTCACAATCATTACGGGATCCTGCCAATCACAATGCAGGAAGAGGCATAAAGGTCTGTTGGATCTCGCGTATTGAGCCGTTTTTCCAGACTAAATGACCGGGCCGGGTGGCGTAAAAGCACCGTGCCGCATCCCTGCGTGCGGCGCGGTTGATTGCCTTGGGCGGTTCAATGTGGCACAGTTCCCGCTTTCTACCTCTCCAGCAGCCTCGCAATTACAAATTTAACCTTGCTATCCGCACATTGCTGTTCTCCGCGCCGCTTGTTACCCTCTTCAAATTCCACTACCATGCCCGACATGTACGAACACTTCTCTGCGCCGTTGCTTATTGCAATCGCAAGTGCGATTATTTACATCTTCTTCAAGGCCTACAATGCCCGCAAAGCTGTGTACAGACTGCGCAAGCAGGGACTGGTGTGTGCCTCAGCCTCTGTCGACCCATTCAATACCACAGCCTGACCTTCTACTCAGCCGATGCCCCCTTTCAGCTGGATCACCGGCCATATGCTCGCCTTGAAACCATTCATGGACCAGCTCCCAACCGATGCCATTACCAACTACACGGTCACGGAGCTCGCTTTTTCCCTTGGAACAGAAGCTTTCTATCTCGACTTTTGGCCGCTCAGCGAGCCGCTACTCATTCTCACCAGCCCGGCAATGGCCTCCCAGCTCACGCAACAATTCAATCCCCTCAAGCCGCCCGTAATCGAAAAGGCCTTTGCCGGCCTAACGGGAGGTCCCAATCTCTTCACAATGCCAGATGAGTCGTGGAAGCGGTGGAGAGCCATTTTCAGTCCTGGCTTTAGTCCGACATACATGCTGCAGCAGACGCCAAAGATCGTAGACGAGTGCCGCGTGTTTTGCGAGAAGATGCGAGCACGCGCGAGTGAGAATCAGATGTTTCATTTGGAAGAAGACACGCTCCGCTTGACACTGGACGTGATTGGTGTTGTCACATTGTGAGATTGGCAATAAGTAATGTGGAAATAGCCGCTGACCAGCAACCAGGGATACATGTTTTCAGTACCAGGAATTCACCTCGTGGGTCCCGGAGAGTCTTCGTGCACTTATCGAGTGGACTTCATTCGGCACTGAGCTGAATCCTTTCAACCGCTGGAATCCCATGCGCCCCTACAGTCTTTGGTATCACGGCCGCAAGATCAACCGGTTCCTCGAAGCAGAGTTGGACAAACGCTTCCTCGAGCGACGGTACGCGAACGATTCGAAACGCGACACCGAGAGTGTCAAATCAATTGTTGCTCTCGCGCTGGACTCATACATCGCCGAGGAGAGCGCACAGGGCGTATCTTCTGATGTGGCTATACTGGACAAAAGCTTCAAACACTACGCGTGCGCACAGATCCGGCTCTTCCTCTTCGCCGGCCACGACACCACATCCAGCACCATGGTGTACACTCTTCATCTGCTGGCCACAAATCCAGACTGTCTGAGCCGCATTCGCACCGAGCACGACGAAGTGTTCGGCGCAGGCACCAGCCCCGACCGTGTTGGCGACCTCCTCTCCGCCAACCCCCATCTCCTCAACCAGCTTCCCTACACCACCGCCTGCATCAAGGAAGCACTCCGCCTCTTCCCTCCCGCCTCGGCAATGCGGGTCGGCGGGCGCTCGACGGTGCTCACGGGCAGCGACGGCACGCGCTACCCGACGGTCGGCTGCAATGTATGGGGGCTGCACCTGGCCATCCAGCGTAATCCGGCCGCGTTCCCGCAGCCCAACGCCTTCGTCCCGGAGCGATGGCTGCCGACGACCAAGCCGGACGACCCGCTGCACCCGCCCAAAGGCGCGTGGCGGCCGTTTGAGTTTGGGCCCCGCAACTGCATCGGCCAGACGCTGGCCATGGCCGAGATCAAGGTTCTGCTGGCCATGGCCGTCCGCCAGTTCGACTTCCGGCCCGCATACGATGAGTGGGACGGCCTGCATCCCGGGGGCCGGTCGGTCAAGACGGCGCTGGGAGACCGCGCATACCAGGTCGAGGGCGGTGGTGGTGGTGCGCATGCGGCGGACAGGTATCCATGTCGGGTGAGGATGAGGATGTAGTCGAGACAGTTCAGACTTGACCAAAGATAGATGTATGGAAAGCGGGGAGGCGCGGGACCGCCCGGCGGCGTTGCGGGGCGGGGCGACCCGCTTTAAGCTTCACCGGTACACTTCATCACCGTCTGCCGTTGTTGGGTAACGTCGCCGCTTCCTCTCCACCGACTCCCATACTCCTCGCCGCAGCCTGCATCCTGCAGCCTCGCACCAACGCCGTCCTCCTGTCCCGCATCATCACCAACCCCTGGGCCGTCAAGGCGCCGTACCGGCTCTTCCCGCAAGCCAGTGCGCCCGTTGCTGTACCGGTACCTGGTGCCCCCTGCACCCCTACCTGTCCAACGCGTGCCGTGCTCCTCTTGCGGGCCAGCTTGTCCGCCTGTGCGACGGCCCTCGAAATGGCTTTCGAACCGAGCCCGCATCTGCTCGTCCGCGGCGCCACGCTCGAGCAGCTCGTCGAACAGCCCGTCCTGGTCGGCTGGAACAACGAGGCCAATGGCCAGCAGCAACACATCGGATGTCTCTCGACGGCCTCGCGGCGCGACCGGGCGAGCCTCACGCTGCGCATTGGCCGCGCCGGGTTCGGCAGCCACCAGCGTCTCCTCATCAGCTTCCACCTCCCCGTCTGCACGCGAGCTACCCAGCGAAAGACCGAGAAGAACATGTACCTGGTCGTCCCCGCCGAGCGTCTGCACATCGATCTCGATGTCGTGAACCCGCTCAACCTGCCGGAAACAACACGCGGTCAGCTGCGGAACAACAACTCCGAGGGCATTGGGAAGGGCATCCTCCGCGCCCGCTTTTCTCTCGCCACGGCTGCCTACGTGGTGATGCCGAAGCTGCGGAGGCCGCTGGCGAGGCCCTTGACAGGCGCCCCGGCCCGGCTGATGTCGTCGCTGAGGGCTCTGTCTGAGGTGAAGGAGTTCGACGTGTACCTGAATTGCGGAGATGTCGAGCACCGCTTGCAGAAGATCCACACCATCCTCCGCCAACACCTCATCGATACACCCGAAGTGGACATTCAGGCCACCTTTGGAGGAGGATATGGCGGAGGCAAGAACCTCTGGGAAAGCTACCCTTGCATTGAGGCGGGAGAGCTTGCCTGGAACCCGCTCGTCGACGACCCTCCGCCGTATGATGCCGTTCTCTGCGACGACGTCTCGGCAGAACCTCCCGCCACGAAAAAGCCTCTTCCTCAGCCTCCAACCAAGAAGTCAGGTCGGCGAGTCTCCTCATGGACTCCGGATCGGCCCATGCCGGCGGAAGTGCCGTCTATATTTGAAAAGACGTCCGAGCCCAGCAAGATCAAACAGCTCCTCATGTCCTGGGCCCCAGATCCGCAAATGGACCTCAACGATTGCATGCCAAAACGGTCTTCAGCAGCCATGCAGGCGCACAAGCGGCGAGTTCGGTCCGACGGAGCCATCCTGGCCAAGGGCGACGGCAGAGTCCCGCAACGCCAAGCAGCCTACGAAAGCATCACCGAAGCCGCCACCTCGTACATCAGCTCGCCCGAAGTCCCCCAGCCCTTATACACCCGTCCCCCGGACAAGTTCGGCGACAAGTTCGGCGACGAAAAGAGCATCATCTCGGCCTACTCCACCGCCCCAACCACCCAGCACCGACTGCCCACCCCCATCTCCCCACCACCGCACGTCTTCCACCACCGGCTTCCCACGCCCATCTCTCCACCCCCGCACTCCCTCCGCGCCGAGCGCGGCACAGACGTTGACCCGCACTCCAACCCCGCCAGCCCCGTCAACCCCGACCACTCGGCCTCCCTCCTCCGCGCCGCCATCCTCGCCCTCCTCCACTCCCGCGACCCTTCCTTCAACCCCTCCTCCACCCCCTCGTCCTCTTCGCCGCCGCCCGACGCCGCCCTCCTGCACACCCCGCACCTCTTCCTCGAGCTGCAGGAATGGCTCGCGGCGGCCGCCCAGCTCGACCCGCTCGCGCACGAGACGCAGCGGCCGCAGCTCTTCGCCCTCGGCGCCGCCGCGCGCGAGGGGCGCACGTCGGATTTCGACGCCGGCCTGCGCGCGTGCCAGCGCGACGCGCTGCAGTCGGCCTGGGCCCAGTGGCCGCCCGCCGAGAACCTGCTGCCCGAGTGCTTCGACGTGCTGGACTGGCTGAACGGCGTCGTGTGCCGCAACGCCGGCACCGTCATGCTGCCGATGCTGGTGGGGCTGAGGGGCGCGGCGCAGGATGTGGGCATGATGGGTGTGGGGAATGATGAGGCTGAGAAGGCGTGGAGGGAGGCCGTGGCTGAGGTCAGGGCTGCGGCGTTTTGGGCGTTTGGGTAGGTGTTGGTTTGTAGGAACGATTAATGTAATAATGATTAATTGCTTGCAAACTGTGGTTGCCCCCCGCCTCGCGTGTACATACCACCATCCATCGTCATCTGCCGTGTCGTCGAAACACCGAGGACCTTCGAGGCAAACCGCCATCGCCTCCTTTAGATATTGTTGGAGTGTGCGGAGAACCGACGCAACGATAGAGCCTGCACTCCACTATGTCTTCCTCTGACCGTTCAGGCGGGTTGTATCGTCCGGCGTAGTCTCACCGAATGTCATCCACCTGCTGACCAACGCATCACGCTTCCGGTTGGTTGCTTACGCCAAGCACCTCGGAGGGTATGTATTTGGTTCCATTGTGGCCCCACCTTCCGAATCGGATCCTCAGCTTCAGCGCTTCGCCCTTCTGAGTTCGAAGGATTCGAGCATTCAAGCCCTAAGAAAACACGCGTATCCCAATGACACCGCAAAGGACCCCCAATGTTAAACGAGAAAAACAGCCATATTCATCCGTCCCAGCACCTCATGGGACCAAGGCAGGTCACAGGGTTGACTCATTCGAGACATTGCCCGCCAAGTCACCCTTTTATGTCTGCTGAAAAGGGAAAGAGAAGACCCAACCGCACTTTGGACTAAGTCACAGCATCGCATGCCAATTCAGGTGCTCTGAGGATTGACAGTCTCAATCTCAGGTGAGGAAGTGGTCAAAGCCTCAAGTTACGCGTCAATTGCCGTGTTTAAAGCTCATCGCCATGGTGAAGACGCGAGCTGGATCGATTTACGCAGTCCAGTGAGACGTCTGACTCAGCCGAGCTTTCCTGTTGAGCTTTCGCTTACCCACCCTCAGATCCTCGACAAATGCCACCTTACAAACAATGTAGCAATCATAGATTCCAAGCGAAGTGAAGATGGTGAAAGGTAAAGCTCACAGACACGGGTCCCTGCTTTGGAATGCATTTTCTTTAATGCCATCTGCTGCGTTGGCTCTCCTGCTTAAGATGTGGTGGCTGTGTCGGCGTCAGCTACGGCTGATGGATGGCTCATAGTACATGACATGCCGGACTACGGTGGAGATGCAACATGCAACAGTTAAAGCTGTTGTGGTATGTACTATTTATTGGCTCCCCAGAGCAGAAGGATTGTACGCGTAACGCCCCATCTTAGAATCAATCCTTTTGTGCTCCGGATTTTATAAGAGAACAGCTAATGAAGTATTACGAATCTCATGAATAATATGACTTGCGTTGGAGCGGATCTCACAAAACACACCCACCCTGCTATGGGGGGCCGTCGAGTTGATCCATAGCTGAAACCCTCATCATGATGAACAATTTCTTTGGAAGATATCTCCCCACCGTGTTGGCTACGCGTAATATTTGCAACATGCAGGATGCGAACTGCTATGATTCATCGTGAAAAGATGGTGCCAGTGGAGCTTTTCCATTGCGCCCACTTGGCTTCGCTATATACTTAAAAGAACGCTCTGGAGTGGACGCTACCTTACAGCACTACACATCTGCCCGACTCTTTCCAACGCTCAGCAGCTCTCTCAAGACCATGACTGACGCAAGGTTTCCCTTGGACCTGTTTTGCCGGTCCATGGTTCGTTTCCTCGAGGCCATTGAGTACGACGACAATAATTACTCGACGCGTGATGAGCGTGCGAAAGTTCTCCGCGATGTCTACTTGAAGACAATGGGGTTCTTCTACCAGCCAGTGCCGCGAGCAACGCTGAAGCACGTCGACCCGGCCAGGATCCTCGCCGCGGCGCGCACCTGTTCGATCTATTCTGTCTACTGCATGCCACTCACGGGGCGGGAGGTCCAGGTCGGCACCGCCATATACTTTGCCATCCTCGCTCTGCTTGATGACGAGACGGACGCCGACCCGAGCGCGCAGATGACGTCTTTCTGGGACGACCTGCTCCGAGCAGGAGGCCAGCAGCAGCAATTCCAACACATCTACTGGATCCTGCTGGGTGAGATGCTGCCCGACTTCCTCAGCCGCTTCGGGAGCTTCTGCGCCTTCAACATCATGCGCTCCACCTTCGACTACTTCCAAGGCTGCTGGATGGAGCAGCCTCGCTTCACGGGGCCCCGCGGCGCCGACGCCTACCCGCTCTTCCTCCGCCATCTCAACGGCCTGGGCGGCTCTTGCATCGGCGCCCTGTTTCCCGCCGCCGCCTTCGACGAGAGCCGGCTGTTCAACGACATTTCCGTCGTCATGGCCCAGATGAACGGACCGGTCCCGCTGATCAACGACCTCATCTCCTTCTACAAGGAGTGGGACCGCGACGAGCCGAACCTCGTGTCCAACTGGTGTGCCGTCGACGGCATCGCCATGGAGGCTGCCCTCGAGCGTCTGACCGACCAGACCATCCACTCGTGCGTCCAGCTGCTGCGCGTCCTCGCCGAGCGGGGCGATGCACAGGTCTTGGATACGGTTCGAGCGTTCTTGCACGGCTACGTCACCTTCCACGTCTGCGACCCGAGGTACCGTCTCGACGACGCATGCGAGGCGGCGGCCGAGAGCGACGGCCTTGTTGACGGGCCCAAGTTCCGTCACTACTACGAGATGATCACGGGCGTGGGATGCATTGATCTGGATTGGACCATGCCGCCGGAAACCCTGCAACTCGATGTCGACACCCTTCATTCGGAAGGGGAGTTCTGCAACGATGATCTCTGCACTGGAGAGATTATGGTTCGCTGATGGGGTGAGGTCCATAAATGCTGATTTCTTTTAAACCAAGTAATATTTTCAGTTCGCTTATTCGTTGAAGTTATCTATAGACTAAATTACTCTATCTCATCTTTCAAATCGTGTCTCCTTTGTCCCAGCACTTCTGTTTCCCTACGTACGACGGGTGTGGGGGATGATGGTTGAGGCGGATTCACTAAGTGTCGCTTAGGAATCAATGCCCTGCTGAGCCATCTAGTATAGGGAGCAAAGCATGAGTTACTTCATCGCTGACTCAGAGAGTACCTTCTCCATCGGTATATATCTTCCGCCTCGCAACTTAGAGTCTCGGGGAAGGGGCTAAAACAAGATTGCAGCAGTCAACATGTCGGTGTTAATGGCAAGTCAAGAGCACCGCTCTTATTCGCAGCAGCAGAACATTTTAAAATTCTGGCTACTTCCAGAACTCTTGAGACTGGTCCGGAGCCATCTCTCACAGTCCGACTTTGCCGTGCTCTGCCTAGTCTGCCGCTCCCTCTACAACAGCACACATCAACTCCTATACGAACACATCTCGTTAAACCCCTCTGAGCACCGGGCAACGGAGAAGCTGGGCAACCTACAGGCAGCCCTATCTGAAGACCCCGATCTGGCCAGCGCCGTCCGGAGCATACACACTCGTTTCTCCGACGGCAAGAGCACCGGCGACGACGAAGAACGCACCCACATCTCCACCTTATCCGCCGCCATTAAAAGCTGCCCTTAGCTGCGCGAGCTGCATATCTCTGACCATCTTCCCCTCCCCTCCGCGGCCTTCGCGGACCTGCACAACTCTCTTACATACCTGCCTTTACTCTCGCACCTCACCTTCTCGCTGGCCGACACTTACTGGGAATTCTGCAGCCCGCTCGAGCATAGCGTTAACGAAGCGACCCTCCTCTACGCACTCACACAACCCTCCTTCCGCAGCGTCGCCCTCACCGTGCACTAAGGGCCCTCCGGCCCTCTCCACCTCAACCCCGTCTACCCCTGCAGCCAGTCCATCACGCAGCTCCGCCTGCACAATGCCTACATCACAACGGCCACGTTGTGCAAGCTCATTACCGCAGTGCCGCGCGTGCGCGACCTGGACCTCTGCCTGGTGCGCTGGGCGGACTCGGACCGGCGCCGCAACGTCGTGGGTCCGCGGCTGGACGTGGCGGCGGTGGGGGCGGCCGTGGTAGCGTCTCCGGCGGCGGCGACCCTGGAGCGGCTGCGGCTGGCCGTCGTGTACGAGACGCACTCGCACATGGACGGGCAGGCGGGCGGCGGCCACGACGGCCAGTGGGGCCCGTTCGGCACGTTTCCGTCGCTGCGCGCTTGCGTGAGGCTGCGCGTGCTCGAGATGGCGCCCGAGCTGCTGCTGGGGGGCTGGAATAGGGATGTGGGTTGGTACGCGCGCGCCTGGAGCGGATCAGTGGAGGCCGGCTGGAGCTGGAACGGGCTGGCCTGGAACGAGCGGGAGAGCTGGAACGGGGAGGAGGTGGGGGTTTTAACGAGGCTGCTGCCGGATGGGTTGGAGGAACTGTCGCTGCGGTGTGAGTTCTCGGGGTGGTATTATACGCCGTGGGCCTGGCTTGAGACGTTGTGTGAGAAGGTAAAGGAGGATCTGAGCGGTCTAGGGTTGAAGCGTCTTAAGATTAAGTGGTTCGAGGATGAGGTTAAGGGTTTGGCAGACGTAGTCGCCGACATGACTAAGGTATGCAGTAGCCTAAGGGTGAAGTTCTCTTTAAAACCAATTAAGGGGTGGTCTTAGGGTATTTGATTAGAGTAATAGCAGCAAGTATTCGCTCGCCGCCGCCGCTATCGTCACAGTCGTCGTCGGTGCCAGTGTCGCCAGTGCCGGTGTTACGATTCTTGGCGTGGTATTAAATCTGCTTCTGCCGTCGTCTTCCCCGGCGGCGGTAAGCCGGCGCAGCCAGGCGAAGTAGGCCGACACCTATACGGCAAGCTAGACGTACGCCACGTTCTTCTTAATAGCGGAACGCTTAGTCTTAATACTAATAGCGAGAGGCACGAAGCGAACGCACTCGGCGGCGTATAGTTAATAACGAAAAGATTCTCGTATAGTAGTTTCTATTACGCCTCTATATTAATATAAGACTAAGAATAGACTATAAGTCTTTTAAGTAAGAACTAAGCGCTAAAAGCTAAGTTAACTATTTTTTCTTTTATTTCTTAGTTAGCTAAGTATAACTATATAAGCTTATTAATTTTTTCTTTTTCTTTTTTTTTTCTTTAGCTTAGAAACTTTATTAATTTATATCTAAATTAAACTTTATTTTTTATAAGTTATAATACTTTTTTAAGCTTATTTAATCTAAGTCTTTTTTTTAGTTATAAGTAAAAGTTTATTCTACTTTATACTAAGAAAAAAGTATTTCTTTACTAACTTTTTTTACTCTTACTTATAGTAAAATCTAAAGCGTTATTTAAAAAAGATAAGTATAAAGTTTTTATTTTAATATTATTAGAAAAGAATAGATTTTAACTATTATTAGAAAATTTAACTATTATTTAATTTTAAACGTTATTTAGAATTTTACTATATCTTAATCTTTATTATAGCTAGATTTTATAGAAATAGTCTATCTTTACCGCGTTTTAAGAAAGCGTTAGAGTAGAATTTAAAGAAGATCTTTCTTAAATTATTTTTAAAAAATATTTAGCTTCTAAAGAAAATCTAAAAACTACTTCTTAGTAATAGTATTAACTTAAACTAAATAATCTAAAATTAGTCTTTTATCTTTACTATAAATTAACTAAACTATCTATACTTTCTTCTTATTTATAATAATAAAAATCTAAAAGCTATTATTAGTATATAGAGAAGGTGCCTATAAATTTAACACCTCTATTTCTAAAATTTAATACCTCTACCGCTAATTATTAACACCCCTCCGAGAGCGCAACCTATTCTCTAGTTTTTACTACTAGATTACTAAGCAAATCCGAAGAATTTATTAAGATTTTATCGCTAGTAAGTCTATTAACGCCCTAATAGCTATTATAGGCGAGGGTTAGTAGTTAGATAGGTTTTAGTTAGAATTAGGCGTTCTTACATTTGCTATACTCTTAGCTATATCTAAGGAACCGATGCGCGCGCTAGTAGCCGGCTAGTAGCATTAGAGGCTATTCTCGGGGGGTAGTATTAGGTTAGATCCTCTAGCTATAGAGTCGGGGTTATAGATTAGCGAATTTAAGAAGATCTTAACTTAGAAGAAGAGTAGTAGCTAAAGAATAAGAAATCTTTTCGGAGGGCCCGTATTCGTTCTTTAGCCGTAGTCTATAACTTCTCTCGCCTAAAGCTTTAGGCGTAGGGCGATAGTCTTCTAGAGAGAGACCTTCCGTAGGGTTAACGTCTTCTAACTAGCTATCTTTCTTATATTCTTCGCCCGATTATTACTATCCGCTTATTAGCGCTTCTTTTAGAAAGAAGTAGAGCGCGAGATTAGGGCTAGGCCTTCGTTTCTTAGCTAAAGCGAGATTAGGGCCTAGAGGCTCGATTATTAGCTAGAGTAAGATTAGGGGCCTTTAGATAGATTATTACTAAGAAAGATTAATACTCGTTTAGCCCGATTATTAGCCTCTTCTCTCTTTCTACCGCCCGCGTCGGCTAGGCCGAGGCCCTATCTACTCGTCCGCCGCGCTCTATAGTTTCTCTATCTCTTTTCTATTACTTCCCCCCTTCCTTCTCCGTGTCTTTAGCGAGGTCCGAGGTCTACGCGTAGATAGAAGTTCTCTAGCTCGCTAGAACTAGAATGTTCGAAGACGTAGTCGCTTTTCTAGCCTCTCTCTTCGTAGATATTTATATCCTCTAGCGGCCGAAGCTACTACCTATTAAACATCTCGACCTTTCTATATAGATATCTACGGGGTCTCGCCCTAGCTTTTTCTACTAATCTCGGTCCCCTTCGAAGAAATCCTTAAAAGAGAACCTTATTCGGGAGACTCTAGACTACGGTGCCGACGGAGGCGCGCGGCGGGGTGGGTTTAGTATATATAAATAGAAAAAAAGTAGGAAAGAACAGCAATATATAAAGAAAATAGAAAGAAAAGTAACTATCTTCTCTACTTCTCTTCTATACTACTGTTATTAGCTCCGGCTAGTATAGTATTCTATACTAAATCGGCCTAGGCTCTATCCGAAAATAAGACATCTAGTTTACGTAAAGCGATGTATAGAATAGCTATCGCCTTAACGAAGTTCTTCTTTACTATCTAGTAGTTAACCCGTATAATGTCGCCTAAGTTAATCTTATCGCTAAAAATAGCCCGCTTAGCTACTTTATTAATAGACTAAGGTAGATTAAGATAGGCCCTCTTATCGATATACGTGCGGCGAAATTAGAAGCCGTAGAGGCAACGCCGGCCGCAGCTAAAAAGATTTAGGCGGTAGCTTAGCAGTAGCTTCTAATCGGCCGTAGGCGCTGCTAGCAGATTATCGATAAGAAAGAAGCGGGAAATAGCGCGTAGAGAGATAGGCGAAGTAGATAAAAGAATACCGCGGTAAGCTTTCGCTATATCTTTTCTTTATTCTCTCTTAATAACCGCATCGATACTAATTATTAACGGGCCTAATAGAGATGCGTCGTAGAGAGCACTAAAGCGAAGGCTTTAGAAAAAGGGCGTATTAGCGGATAATAGTACGGTCGAGAGAGGGTTAGCCTAGTCTAGGCCTATCTAAACGCGCTAAAACTTAGTATAGATATACGAGAAGCGAAGCCTTAGCGAGACGAGGCTAAGAACGTTCGCGGCAATATTAGAGAAGCGAATACTATAGTTATAGACCTAATATAGTAGCCGCCTCTATAGCTCGTCTATCTTCTTATCGAACCGGGTAAAGGCGCGTTCTACCTAGGCCTAGGCAAAGACTAACGCCCCCCTATACTTAAATATAGGCGCTAGATATCGCCGATAGACGTTAAGTCGGCTAGATATATTCTAGCTATTAGAGTAAAGAAAGAGAAAGCCGGCGAGTTTCGCGGCCGCCTCTATACGCTAGATAACGTAAGATACGAAGTTAATACCGCGGGCCGTAGTAAAAAAGCCGAGGTAGATAGTCTCTTATACTCTTGCGAGGTAATAAATATAGTTTCTAGTAAGTAGTAAGAAGAGTTTACTAGCGCCATTAGCTAAAGAGGTAATAACTTTATATTTTAGCGGGCTTAGGCGTAGTTTTAGCTTCCGTAGGCCGGCCTATAGCTCGAGCAGAAGGCGCTAGGCCGCCCCGAAGCCGAGGGCGAGTAGCGCGCCGTTATCGGCGTAGAAGAGAACGAAAGAGATGTCTTAAAATTACTAGCGGTTTAGGCGGGAGATAAGGCCGTCGAGGTAGATATTAAATAGAAGAGGCGAAAGCGGAGAGCCCTACTATAGCCCGCGCGTGCGCCGAAACGAAAGAAAGACACGGCCGTTAATAAGCACGCGGAAAGAGACGTTAGTAAGTATTAGAGAGACGAGTAGACGAAGTATAGATCTTTCGTAGAGTCTCTCGTATAGTATCTAGAGTAGAAGGGCGTAGTCTACTATGTTAAAGATAGACTTAATGTCTACGAAAACGATAACGCGAGAGGCCCCGAAGCCGAGGGCGTAGTATACGAGCGCGGCGTTAGTCTTAATTAAGTAGCCGGCGCGAAAGCCCGCCTAGATAGAGTCGAGCTCGGTCTAGTACTAGCCCGAGACGGCGCGGAGAAGTAGCCGCTCGAATAGCTTACGTACGATCAACTTTAGCGTAACGGGGCGAAGATTATCGGGCGCCCTAGAGAAGGCGAAATTCTTAGGCGTTAGATAAATCTTCGTTATACCTTAGGCGCGGGGCGTGTGGCTAGTAGCGGCGCAGCGGCGGAAGAAACGGGCGAGTAGATAAGAAATACGCGTGCCGGCTAGCGCCTTAAGAAGAAAGATATAAACGCTATCGCCGCCGTAGGTCTTCTTCGTAATCTAGTTCTATAGTTCGTTAAGCACGTTTTCTAGAGAGAAGATATTCTAAAGATTACTCTTCCGCAGCGAGAGCGGAACGCTAAGACGAAAGCCGAGAGATAGTAAAGTTAAAAGCTTAAGCCGGTGGCCTCGAAGCGTAGTATAGCGGCGGGTAAGGCGAAAGCGTAGTAGATCTAGCGGGTTCTTCTCTACTCTCTCTAGAGAAAGAATCTGCGTGTTAGTTACGCTCGACCTTATAGTAGTCTTTAGTAGGCGGGGCGCAGAACCGCGTATAGAAGGAGAAGAAGAAGAAGAAGATAAAGAAGTAGATAAAGATTCTAATAGTAAAGAAGATAAAGACTAGGCGGATAATACTATAGTAATATAGTAAATTATCTTAAGTATGGTATCGTTTAAGACATCGACCGTCTAGATAACGTTCTAAATAGCTGGCTAGTAGACGGTGCGCATAGCAGCGTCTACTAGTAAATCTAGACCCTTTCGGCCGAGGTGTTATATAGTAGGGCGCATCTTAGATACGAAGAAACGGGTAGAAAAAAAGATATAATTCTTAAACGGGTGGCGGAAGAAAGTATTCTAAGAAGTCGACGATAGTAGTAACCGCCGCTATCGCCGTATTTCCCTTAGATCGACGGTAACGTGTGCTATATAGTAATAATTTAGGCTGTCTAGAGAGCCGTCTCGGGTAATAGTATCGTTTCTTAGCAGCCGTAGATAGGTATACTAGTAAAGGGCTAAGGTTATAAGGTAGTAGATAAGGTTTAAAAAGCAATCTAGGCCGGAGCCACTATTATTACCTAAAGCTCTAACCGTTATCGGCTCTAGCGGGCGTATATCTCTAGGCGGTAGGGTTATCTAGCCCGTTAAGATAGCGCGCCTATCCTCGGGCGTAAGGGTACCCCTCTAGAAGACTAGTATAGAAAAGCGAACGTTAATATCCCCGAGAACTAGGTTAGATATGGAGAGAGCGGCGGTAGCTAGCTCGGCCTAGATAGTACCGTCGGCTAGGCTAGAAAGCTAGTAGACGTCGGAGACACGAAGACCCGAGGCCGGGCTAATAGAGACGTAGTACTCGCCCCTCTAAATAGCTTCTCTAGATAGCACGAGACGCTTAGCCCGAGGGGTGCCGAGAAGAAAGATACTACCGTATTTTTAGCCCGGCTTTAAGAGCTTAGAGTTAATGCCCGAGAAGTAGCTACTATAGATAATCTAGTAGAGATCGGTCTCGTACGCGTGCTAGCTAGCTATCTACTACGTCTCGGCAACGAAGAGAAGGTTAAAGACGGCTTCTTTAGCTAAAAGACTACGATAAAGCTGCTACTTCTAATTCGTTAGGCCCTCGATATTAATATAGCTAACGCGGAGCTGGCTAGGCTTATACTACGCCGAATCTAGTAGCCTTATTACTACGCTTACGTCGCCGGCCCTTCGTGCTCGGTAGTGGTAGTAGTAGTAGTAGTTCCGTAATTCTAGCGGGGGTAGAAGGGCTTACGCGCGTAAGATAGTAGAAATAGTAGCATTTCTACCCTTATTTCTCTCTCGGTTCGAGGCTAGCGGGCGGCGGTTACGGGTTCTAAGTATTACGAACCCTAGGGCACAAGGGCTTTATAACTCTAAGGGCTAAAAGCCCGTACGGGAGAAAGTACCGTAAGGGCTAACGAGCCTTACGGGCGGCAGAGCCGCACGGGTAGAAATCCCGCACGGGAAGAACGGGCGTAAGGGAACTTAGCGCCTACGGGACTAAGCTTAGATAGTAGCTAAAGCCTATATAGGAAGAACGCCCATAAGAAACTAGGTAGGGTAGAAGACTATACGTGACGGAAAGACCGCACGGGAAGTAGGGCCGCAGGGACTCGATAGTCTAGTCGGATTATAGTCCCGTAAGGAATACGGGATCTAGAAAGTAGAAAGTAAGCGCGAGGGTGCGAACGTAAGTAAGGCAGTTATTACGTCCGTTTAGTAGCGATAGAGGCCGAAAGTTAGAATCCCGGAAGCTGCCCGAAGCGCCGACGTCACGTACGATCTATATGTCGCCCTTAGTAGCCTGGGCGACACCTAGCTATATGTCGCCCTTAGTAGCTCGGGCAATATAGGGCACATTAAATTGTAACTAGCTTTTCTATAGTATATAGATATACTCTCTTAGCTAGCATCTTAACCCTTCGTAGTTAACTTAAAGTTTCAATTCAAACCCTATTAATTTAGAGGTAACCGGCTTACTATACATCGCATAATCACGTAATACCTTCTTATCTAATTATTATTATCCCCCTCCTGTCTCTTTAAGGTAAACCCTTCGGTTTAATCTACCTGCTAAGTAACTCCGAAGCTTAGTAGAAGGAGCCTACCGTTACACTTTAACTACCATCCTTGCAAGAGGAGGAAGACAGTTAATATCTAAAATAGGAAAGTATCCCCAGTATAGGAATTACTAATAAAGCAGCAATATAGACGTCCTTATAAGTAATAACCCCTAATAGCCCACAACGGCAGATCTATTCTAGATAATTAGCGACACCTAGGGCAGGCTCGGATAGCTCTAGAACTAATTCCACGAATAAAGCGAAGAGAATGCTCGACTTAAAAGAGAGCTCGAAGCCTTATAATACTAGCCCGCGCCTTTAGTCGCGCCTGCGAACACGGCGACCGGGAGACCTACGACGGTACCCGCCACTATAGTTAAGGTTCCGAAACCCGACCTATACCGAGGGAACCGTAAGAAGACGTAAGAGTTTATCACCTAGCTTAACGACTATATCTACTTCTCTTATAGATAGTTCGCTAACGAGGTAGAGAAGGTACTCTACGCCAGTACCTTTCTGCGCGATTCCGCCGAATAATAGTTTCGCCCGTATAAAAGGAACTACTAGGAAAAACCCCGAGCGGACCGAAGTAAAGTTACGATCGAGCTCTTCGACAGCTATTAAGCCTTTACGAAAGCCCTTAAAGAAGCGTTTACCGGCCTAGATAAAGCCCGCCTAGCCACGCGTACCCTAATAAACATTAAATAGAAAGAATCGGTTCGAGACTATATAACCCGGTTTTAAGATGCGGTCTATCTTTCCGCCGGACAGCATTCCGACGCAACCTTACAAACGTTCTACTATTAGGGACTAAAAGAAGAAATTAAGGATGCTATAGTCTACTAGGATAGATTCGAAGATCTATCTAGCCTTATCGCACTGGCTTAAAAAACGGACTAACGGCGTAACGAACGATAGTTCGACGAGAAACTCTATAGAGCTAATAGTGCCTAGCCGCGACGCCTACGCCATATATAGAAAGGCGGCGACGCTATAGAGCTAGACGCCGCGTAACGAGAGCCTAAAGGTAAGGGACGAAATAACGAAAAGGGTAAGCGCACGTAACGTAGAGAATAGACACCCTAGCAGAAGTTACGATTCGATAAGAGACTATATATCTACTACGGCGATAAATAGGATAGGACGCACCGCTACTTATATAACTCTAAGAAGAAGGCACGTAATACCGCGGCTACTACTAGAGATAACCGAGAAGCTTAACGAGAGCTCTCTTCGACGCTCTAGCTAGAAGAGGTCGACCTATTTAAGGAGATCGCCAGGCGACGCAGAGCACTTAATATACCTAAACACGCTATGCTTAGTTAGACCGCGTGCTGCGACGATAATTATACCATCTACTAAAGCGATAAAGAAGCTACGAGATAGTACCCGAAACCCCGACTCGTTTAAGCCATGCTACGTAACCGGACCTAGTAAGAGATCGACGAATTTATCGAGGCGCTGCCTCGAGATAACGACTTAGTTAATAGCGACATCGAAGAACTCTATAATAGTACTTCTAGTTCTAGCGATGCTAAAAGCGAACACGATACGGCTATACTTACTTAGGGTTAGGGTTAGGGTTAGGGTTAGGGTTAGGGTTAGGGTTAGGGTTAGGGTTAGGGTTAGGGTTAGGGTTAGGGTTAGGGTTAGGGTTAGGGTTAGGGTTAGGGTTAGGGTTAGGGTTAGGGTTAGGGTTAGGG